>NC_090290.1:38897752-40145252 GCF_037392515.1 Haliotis asinina
CGTATGTGTTTGTAACGAGGTAATCCGTATAATAGAATACGTTATATGTTATAAATAATCATAAGGTACTGGCATGATGGAATCATACAATGAGCCCTGTCTATCAAGTTGCCAATGTTGTTTTACTTTTTAACTTTCGGATCGTTAAGATTATTATTATCTCAAACCATCTATCGAATACCCGATTGATTCCTGTGAAACAGTGAGTGAAAATAGTTTTATACCGCATTTTGAGGAATGCCAGAGATGCACTTTAAACATTGTGTACATGTAGGGAATCAAACCCCCGGATCTTCGACATGACGAGTGGACGCCTTAACTACTTGGCACCACTGCCCACTGCTGTGAAATAAGCTAACACATATTAGTGATGTAATAGAAATCAGCCTCACCCGCTCACATTTGATAAAGAAACCTGAAACCAAACACACTCTCATAACGCTTGATTTATAGCAGAATATATAAGGATGGTTTCATAACAATATTTTCTTTTCTATTTATAGTGATACAGATGCTGATGATGTAGCTGTAATATGACAGTAGATTTTAGCTAATGCTTCTCTTGATTATGGAGATGTTGTTTGTTGCATATATACTGAACATCATTGAAAACGCACCACCTGTAAATTTTGAAATAAGGCAATAGAATCTTTTGGAAATGGAAAATTAATGGTGGGAATTTTGATAATAACACACTAGATCGTAAATAACGCTCTACAGTAAAAAACGGATCGTTCGAACACATCATCGAACACATCACATGAAAACAACAAAATTCATGCACATCACACACGAAGGGCACAAATTGCATGCAGAAAGCATGCTGTTCAGGGGTATAAATGACCTTCGGCACAAAACCGTTCTCATTTTCGCAGTACTTTCGTAAGTAAAGTTTTTTCGCCATGCCAAGATTGTCACCAGAGGAACGAGTACAGGCCTTGGGTATGTTGCAGGTCGGCGCTTCAAGCAGAAACATTGCACGACGATTTGGGTGTCATCATTCGACCATTCTGAGGCTTGCTAACAGATACCAACAAACAGGAACCAGCAGGGACCGGCAACGCCCAGGTCAGGCACGTGTTACCACCCCTCGTCAAGATCGAAACATTGTACGGCGCCATATTCGGGATCGAACCTTGCCCGCTGCCAGAGCCGCCAACGCTGTCCAGGGTCGACGTGGTTTGATCAGCGCTTCCACCGTCCGACGCCGTCTCCGTGCGGCAGGGTTACGTTGTCGACGCCCTTACGTTGGACCCATCCTGACTGACAGGCATCGCCGTGAACGCCGACAATGGGCTGAACAGCATCGTGTGTGGTTGTTACGACGTTGGCATGGTGTGGTGTTCTCCGACGAGTCGCGTTTTCACTTGCGAAATGATGACGGGCGTCTACGGGTATGGCGTCGACGGGGTGAACGTTATCATCAGGATTGTGTTGTGCAAACCGATCGGTGGGGTGGAGACAGCATTATGGTGTGGGGAGGGATAAGTTATCACCACAGAACCGCTCTGATTGTTTGTCGTGGCAGAGTGAATGCCGTTTACTACCGTGACAACATTCTTCAGAACAACGTCGTTCCCTTCTTTCACCAGCATCAAGATCTGCACACATTTCAACATGACAATGCACGAGCCCACACTGCACGTGTTTCGATACAGTATCTGGCTAACAACAACATTCCTCTACTTCATTGGCCTGCATTGTCACCAGATTTGTCACCCATCGAACACTTGTGGGATTACATCGGCCAACGCCTCGCACGTCGTCCGCAGATCAACAACCTTGGGGAACTCGACAATGCCTTGCAGCAAGAGTGGAATGCAGTGCCTCAGGACTTTATTCAGAGACTTATCCGTTCAATGAGGAGACGTTGCACAGCTTGTGTTGCTGCTAACGGGGGTCATACACGCTACTGACTTTCCATTTTGACCCCATCTTTATTTCATTGTCAGCTGCATTAAATCTTCACTGTTTTGCTTGATTGTTTTTTGCTTCTTTTCTTTATCAAACATTGGTCTACACAAATATGTAAAATTTACATAGATTGCTCACTTCTGCTCTTAGAAATCCACAATTTTAGGGGTGGTGCGTTTTCAATGATGTTCAGTATATTTTCACAAACACTATCATAATACAACAACATAAAAAGAAAAATGGGGAGGGAACTTTAGTTGTCTGTGTGAATAACTATGTATATGAATTCCAATTTAATTACCCATTTCTCTCTTGAACGAATGCTGTCTCCCAGGTTTTCATTCCCAACGTTCTACATCGGTAACATTTCTATTAGTATTCTTTTCTAGGAAAGATTCATTGGATATATTCACACATACTATCAGTTATGTATGAGGAAATATTTCACAATTTTTTTCACTATCGTTTTATACAACAACAAAAATTTCAGTATAATTTGTCTGCATAGATATGAAATATATTCCAAGACATTGCAAAATATGATTAAGAAAATTGACATAAACAAAATGTTTGCACTGTGCATTACTGGTGTAGGAAGATGTATACGGAATAAGTGAACGTTTGGAAACAAAACAGTTAACATGTCTCATATTCTGAATCAAGAGAGATATATTTGCAATGCTGTCTGGCGCCTCACGGTCAGTGCTGAATGTTTCGTTCCTTTTTGAGTTTTAGAACAGATAAACCAATATGATACGTCAAGGACTGTGTGTATCATTGCCTTAATATATCATATGAGCTTTATAAAACGTAACTTTTATTCTCTCCCATTGACGCGCTGTAAAAGTGTTGAAATGTTATGCCTTTATAAGGTCTTTGCTTGACGGGCTGGCCATAGTTATCGTTAATAATAATTGATAATGATAATGATAATAATTCACTTATATATCGCCTAGTATCCATCTGACTAGTTGCTCACTGGGCGCTCTAATCAGAATCTGATTATCATTACCCCGGATAACCCAAGCTGCCTCTTAGGCGCTAGAAGGTTATAGTCACAAGACTCTATCTCACCGGGTACCCATTTTCTGCTAGGTGAACAGAGGCAAATTTGAACTCATTTGCCTAAGGTGAGACCACATGTTTCCCATGTGCTTTGTTGTGGGGCAGGACCGAAGTCCTAGAAACTCTCAGGAGTTAAACTGCCAAACACGGCCACCCATCCAAGGCCTGTCCGAGCTCAATGGTGCCTAACTGCAACTGATGGTGACCTGAGTACTAAGCACAGAACCACTCGCCACCACAATTTGTGGCGTTGTGACAATACTGAGAAAGGAAATAGTTCATATCGGTTTTACAGCATGTCAGCAGTGAACAGATGAGATTTTACCACAGTTTTGTAAGTTACTTTTGATGAATTGTCTCTGAGTTCAGTTTGAAAGGTAGTCCGCAGTTGAGGGCTGGCAGTGGAGAAGGCTTGGTCAGGCATTTGGTTTGGAGATCTGTGTTGTGGGAGGAAAGAGTTGCCTGAGTTAGTCTGGAAAGTATCGTCGGGAAAGTATCGTTGCAGAGACAGTCATAAGTCAGAATGAGAATTTTGAAGGAAATTCTTGCACACATTGGGGCCCAGTGTTGAGACGAGGGGGACGTCATGACGAGTGCGGGTGATACATTTGGCAGCGGAATTTCGGATTCTTTGTAGCAATTTAGAGGAGGTTGGCTTATCGCGAGTTGCAGTAGTTCAGAAGTTTAGAAGTGACAGTACACCAGTGACGGACTTTGCTGACAGAGGTACTATGGATGTTATAGAAACAGGCACTATTGGTAGAGGTAGTATATGCTGCATGTCTCACAGTTGCTGCATAAAAAATATGCAGCAAGTTAGACTGCCTGTGTGTGTGTTCATCTTGCACAGGTTTTGTTGGAATATTGCTAAAAGCGACATAAAACCACACTCACTTTCTCACTCATACATAAACCTCAGTGACCTCGTGTAACAATGTTGAATGGTACCCTCGACAGCGACTGTTGCGAAACAGCACGTGCACGTACAAGGGTACACTTGCAACAGGTATCAGTGATCGTAAGTTTAAAAAAATGTGACAAGAATACAGGTGGCAAGAAATCAGAGCCATTCAGACAATCTGATTGTTGTTATTTTCGTTTTGTTTTCATTGCAAATTGTCACACAAGGGGAGTAGTACCATTGGCGTTGTATGTCTGACTGCAGTCATGGTGTCTTACATGGTGGGAATTATGAAAATTTGTGTTGAATTATGGAAATACATGTATTTTAACTTCCCCAGTTCTGTTTTCTTTTGGGTGCATAATCCATTTCCACGCTTTATATATTTCACTTGATTTCACCGTGACACTTGGTACTGCTGGGAAAAGCTATTTGTCATCTGATTGTATAATTTATAAGTTGTCCAAGGACTCATGACAGGAAATGTAATAGTTGTAACGCATCCGACATGTAACATGACTTTATAAATACTACACACTCTGCAATATGGCCGAAGGTCTACTTTGGTATTCCGAGCGAGTTTGAGATCACGTCTTTCGTGAATGATTATTGGTGATTTTAACACCAACAAAATACCCGAGATAACTAATATTTGTGTCTTAAATTTAATTTTACGATTAATTATTCGACATAGAAATTTCAAAACATACATTATATAAAGTCCTGAATGGTGATTTTGTAAGGTGTCTCTAGTTCACTATTGTACAAGGTTATACAGCACACAGCGCATCGAGACATAAAGTATATACTTGTACCTTCACCTCATGCGATGGGTCTGGTGAGCTTCGTTTATCTGATGGAGTTGTTGGTAAACATATCTCCTAGTAAATGTGCAAATAAGAATTGATATAATGCAAAATAAGAATATTGTATGACATATATACTGTTTTAGATGTTAATACCCGTGAAGGTCCCGGGGTAGAATAGACCTTCAGCAACCCATGCTTGCCATAAAAGGAGACTATGCTTGTCGTAAGAAGCGACTGACGGGATCGGGTGGTCAGGCATGCTGACTTGGTTGGCACATGTCATCGGTTCCCAGTTGCGCAGATCGATGCTCATGTTGTTGATCACTGGATTGTCTGGTCCAGACTCGATTATATACAGACCGCCGCCACATAGCTGTAATATTGCTGAGTGCGGCGTAAAACTAAACTCACTCACTCACTCATTTAAATGTTAAAGTACTAGATTCAATGAATACTTTATAAATTGTATAGGGTAAAAAAAAAAAATAAGCATTCATTTCGTGCAAACTCTGTCACAACAGCATGGAATTTTCAGATGACACCACAGACCAACTATACAGGGATATAATTTAATTTCAAACTCTAATGAGCCACTTTAAAAAATAATGTATTCTTATATAATTGCAATTGCTCGTGCCTATTCAGGTGTAACAGCCCGGAAACCCCGAGAGTGTGACAGTTTCTCCTCATCTTGGCCTTCTTAACCGACAAGCCCAAGAACATTCTTTCGTTACAAACAGACAGTATTTGATCAGCCCCTCCGGCCACTCTCAGCTGAGATGTCTGCAAACTCCAACTGGCTTCAACAGTCTACTTAATGATTCGAAGTGACGACAATATTTGATGATTATCTCTTATCACCTCAACGTCGGGTCCAGTGCGAAATAGATTTAAATAGATATCGTGGAAAATGTCGGTATTCAATCATCTGAAAGGATGCTAGAAATGTTTCATTTTCAGATGGCATTATCCATTTAGCTATCGATGGATTCTGGGTCTGCCTGTTCAGGTATTTTGGTGGAAATGGAACTTCGACGCCAACCGTTCAATTTGGAAATATATTGACGTCCATGTACACAAATGTGTAGAATGACGCTGTCCCATTGGCAATGTTCTTGGAAATATTAGACTAAATTCATGCAAGAAACTCAACACAACAAAGAACCACAACTTGCAGTTGGGCTACCCATGCTCAAGCTACTACAACCAATAAACACCCGTGAAGGTCCGGGTGGGCCTTTGGTAACCCATGCCTGTCTTAAGAGGCGACTAACGGGATCGGGTGGTCAGCCTCGCTGACTTTGTTGACAGATGTCATCGGTTACCATTGCACAGATCGATGTTCATGCTGTTGGTCATGGATTATAGCTGGAATATTGCTGAGTGCGGCGTAAAACTAAACTCACTCAAACAAGAAACAATAAAGGGTTGACCATTTACGAGACAGTCTCACGCTGTTGGTGCTGTGTTTTGAGTAGTATCTGCTTGATTTCAGTCTCGCAAATATGAGTCTCCAACCACGCGACATTTACAATTTGTGTAATGAGAGTGTTATGGGAGTGTGTTTTCGTCAGTTACAATGTCACATTTATTAACTATTACTAGCTATGGGTCACAAAAGTTAAAAGCGCTGGTGTGGATTTGAAATATTTTCATGATAACGCATGTTTATTTGTTGGTTAACACCCATCCTAACAGTATCGATGCCACATGACAACCGCCTGTAAATAGCTGAGGCTGTATCAGACAAACCGGTGGTCAATATTCTGAGCAAAGGTCTGTGCCATCAGATCATTAAAAATCACACGATTAGGACATGTTGCGCGGGAATAGCTCAAATTTGGAATGACCTTAGCTAGTTCCCTATGTACATATAATCCCTCGGACCTTCCTTACAGAGCAGGTTTCACCGGTATAATGAGGTCCAAACTACCCTGAGATGTTGAGTCTCGCGGACACGTTTTCCAGTTTGATGTGGTCGGGATATCCACCGTGACACGTGTTTGAGACTGGTTTGGTCTTTGAATCTAATGATTGGTGGAGGTAGAAAACACGGTGTAGAAAAGTCTGTACGATTGTGCCCTTTGTGTAGTTCTGGAACTGAAGATGAATTCCATTTTATGTTTTGTTCCCAGCTTTCACATTACTGCGACAAAAAATCTTGGGAGCTTTATTGCCCTAATCATGTCAGTTATACCGTTTTCGCTACTCTATTCGCTACTACAAATGAAGCAATTTCTGTGATCTTGCATTATGCGTAGAATGCACTGAGTAAGAAATACTCTGTTATGAATATTCTACCAGCTTGCGGAATGTTATGATCCATGCTTTAAATGAATGCATTAATGATAACAGCGGACTGAATGAATATGTTCACTAATTGTATCTATGATTTGTGTATAAATGACCTTTCATGCAATGCTCCGACTTTTGACTTGACACTGTAATTAACATTTATCATAGGCTGACGAACTCAAGGTCCTGTGCTGTCCTGATGGATCCCAATGTCCATGTAATCAACATTAAGTTCCTAATTCGTATTTAATTGCTTACGTAAAGAGCAATATCTGACAGACTTCCGTAACATTTGTTGTGCGCTCGAGAACCAAACTACGTCCTACAGACAAGAGTAAGGACACAGCCATGTAGTTTTTCACACTGAATACTGTTTTTACCTTCTGCGAACTTGCTGACTCTTGCTTTTATTAACATATAAAGTCTCAAGTCATCTTGACATGACATGGACGAGATTAAATAATATTACTACGAGGCTTCAATGTTTTTTTCAGATGTAAAGTATGAAGACAAATACCTTCTCTTCCGCCATCTCAGAATCATATCTGGCTTTCTGTATACCTCGTAATGATTTACAAGCTTTTGATCGTAAATGTAAGCGTTAGACGATCGCAAAATATATCTTTTTCGCTTTCGTTTGAACTGATAGACAAGTTTCCTGTAATATAACCGCTGATGTATGATCCCGTGTTCAATTGAGTAAGAGCTTTACAGCACAAGTAAGCTTTAATCGGGCGATTTATGACATTTACCAACACACACATGCCCAGAACATGACAAATATCTCGAATCAATGCCTCGTATTTCGTTGCATTAGACACACGGAAATACTGATAAGGAGTGAAACACTTGACGAGACATTGCAATTCGTCGATATTAATGTAAAGGTCGAAACGTCTGACCTTTGCCATGGTGAGTATATTTTAGGCGTAGAAGCTGCTGCCTTGTGATTATTTTCCATGTTGCCAGAGTGAGGGAGTGAGTTTAGTTTTACGACGCTTGTAGCAATATTCCAGCAATATCACTGTGGGACACCAGAAATGGGCTTCACACATTGTACCTACGCGGGGTATCAAACCCGGGTCTCTTTCATGACGAGCGACCGCTTCAACCACTTGGCTACCCCACCGCCCTCCGTATTGTGAGCTCGAGTCGAGTCGAGTCGAGTCGAGTCGAGTGTATCTGTTCCCAGACGCTGTCAATGCGGTTTCTCTGTACCAAGTTCGAATAGAGCTACAGCATATTGTGGTGGAACAGCTTAAGATAATTGATTGATATGTCTGATGTATGATGACGTTTCTAGTCAATCACCTGATTGTGTAGTTTACTTACAGGTGTGGGTGGCAAGTTGTACGACCTCAGTACCATGAGGATATGGTAGATCGGAACTTACAACGCTCTGGGTTATGTATACCCACAGTTTACCCACTGCTGCAAGCGAGTCAGTTGAGTGAGCTTATGTTTTAGCAATATTCCAGCAATACCACGGCGGGGGACACTAGAAATGGGTTTCACATCATGTATCTCCTTCGAATCGAGCCGGTTCTTCGGCGTGACGAGCGAACGCTTTAACCACTATACTACACAGTAACCGGGTAATTACGTGCGTGTAAGCTAAATGAAGATCCGAACCCACAAAACTGTGATGGGTGTTATTCCTTACGCCTAATAGTAGTCCCTTTAAAATCTACCTTACATGTGCTCCAGTCACGAAAGACAATGATATTGATTCTGTTTAGGAGAAATAGATGACTGCATGTCTTACACTCCAGACAGCCAAAACGGCACTTTGGACAAATTAAATACTGAGAGGCTAAAACTGCAAACGAAACACGATTTGTTCAACAAATTAAATTTGCATGTGTCTGTGTACATAAAAGTATATGTAATAATGCAATATTCATTGTCATCTTATGTGCTATATTACCATAAAATGTTAATATACATTCACAAATTCGTCAATTATTATCCAGTGTAAATGCACTATTTTTGCTGGGTATAAAATGGCACGTCTTGAAGTTTGTGTGATTGTCTGATGAAAATACAATTTATCTACACGATTTCCAAGGTTCCTGTACTTGATATGACCGCTTTATTTGTGAAGTGGATGGAGTCATTGCCAACAGAGTAGAGCGTGTTTATTCTCCTCGCCGTATCATGTTTCTTTGTTATGTAGCCACCGCATTCAGCAGTATTCACGCTTTATGGTGGCGGTCTGTAAGTAATCGAGACTGGACCAGACGATCCAGACACCGACAGCATGAGCATCGATCTACGCATGTGGGATACGATGGCATGTGTCAACAAAGTCAGCGAGCCTGACCATCTGATCCAGTTAGTCTCCTCTCATGACAAGCATGAGTTCCTGATGACCACTTGTAACCCGAATCTTCACAGGTTTCAGCGTATGGTATGAAAGAAGGAGATGAGTATAAAGAGCATTAATGTACACCTTTGTGAATCCATAGTCAACCTCTGTCGGGCAATATACAGATGCTGAATCTGGAGAATAGAGGGCAACTGTGCCCAAGTACCCTGGCACCAATTATTCACTCAACCGCACATCACTCTTGGTTCATTACATTTCCGCAACACGATGAGTGAATGCTCTGTACAGCAGGATGTGCACATGCAGAATTAGGAAGTGATGGAACATAGTAAATGTCTAATAAGGTCCTTATACATTACAGGTTCACATGCTTTAGACACATTTGCAGGCTGTAAGTCGATTATGGCCACGAGGTATAAGTTTCCACGGGTTTTCAATCTTATTTCGTATCACAGAAAGCGTTTGACATTGAATTGCATGTTTTCACTCTAAACCAAGAGATACGCAATATCACGGACGTTCTGCTCAAATTGGTAAAATCAAAAACCAAGAATGTATCACATTTAAAGGCTTCGGGATTTAAAGATTCAGAGTATACAACAATCATGTCAGGAAAGACTGTATCACTGACAGGATTGGGGATTCCAAACTGCCCATTGTTGCTGCAGCTACCGCCTGTGCCAAATCCCACACCCCACAGATTGTGAGGTAAAATCTAGCACGCTCCTTCCATGAAGTCAAAATGGTCAAAGTTTGTTTGACCAGGTTTACAGTATTCATTCATCTGGGGTTTTTTTTAAAAAAAAATATATGATAGACACATGAATTTCCAAATTTATAGAAGTTTGGAACATGAAGTCCTATGTTATATACGTTACTGATACGCTACTGACTTCGAGTGTCCCCGAAGGGCATAGTGCATTCACACATGATTTAGACAATCTAGCCATGTAGGCCAACTAGCCATAAATGTAAAAAGACACACATACTGCGATTAAAAAAACAGTAAGTGTAAATAATTATTGACTTTGAAAGGACTTACGTACCCTCTCAGGAGTCATGTTTCAAATCACTATACTTAATGCTTATGTGTCCTATCATGATGTAAACGCGTATTCCCAAGCTGACAAGTCACTGATTTGTGCCATTCTAGAAGTTGCTGATTAAGAGATGGCACAACATTATGTATGGTCAACTTCTGTTCGCTTGGAAACGGTATGATAACAGTATAAAAACCCACACGGAAACGATGCCGTTGTTAAAACTGTGAAATAAAGAAGTTGATCATCTATAAAGTTGCGCCGTCTTTGACAAGTCACCTTCGGATCCCCGTGCTTGGGATTCAGTGTCATTGCTGGTTTGTTTTCATCAAACTAAGACAAATATGACTTCAATCAGGTCAGTATATGGCACCCATTCTTAATTGAAGTTCGTTTCAATGCGTATCCAGCAGTAATCGGCTTGCAGTATGTAATTATGGGTTGGTGCACCCGATCTTTTTCCAAACGATTTCGCTGAACTTAATGTCATAAATACTGAAAGAAAAGTTATTATAACATTAATAAATACATACAATGAACCCTTTTAACAGACAGAAAGTAAAATTGCACGATTAATTAGTGGCTATGTTTCCATGGTATTTTCCATGGTACATCACTGTTTGCGACACCCTTTGAATGACCTTTTGTGTGACTACAAACCTGTTTCTAATTAGCTCAACCCTTTTCCTGGGGTAGCCTAATGATTCGCAGGACAGGCACAGCTTTTAGTATATATCTATTTTTATTATGGAAATACAATTTGGTGCTTACATTTTGACGCTCAAAATTGTTACTCATTTGCATCATTTTATGTATATGAAGGTAGATGGCAAAATATTTATGTAACGGAACGCAGTTGTGCAGTTTAGTAGAATATGAGTACCACCTGTTATTGGTTTGTAATATCTATAATGCGCTTAGATCAAATTATTGACCATCTGTATATTGTCAATAACCTAATTATCACAAGTTGAAATTACCGTTAACTACTGATAACGAAACACTACTAAGAAATGTATGTACTTGTTTATACCATGCATATGAACTATGAAGATTGATATCCATGATAAATGCACTAAGATATATATTTTTGTATGATTTCTACATGCATTGTATCATTATAGCTAAATTCAACTGTTATTATATGCATGAGTAAATGTATGTAAAAAATGTATATTTGTTGTAAAGATCTCACTTGATTCTAATTCTTGATGAATGTTTCCCTGTCATGAATGTTGTCCGGAGGTTGTTTTAACATGTTACATACAGTCAACATACAATCTCTTCCGAAATATTTCAACATATCATCAGTCTTGTGTAAGAATCCATTTTCGTGATGCGTTGGCTACTCAGTTTTTTGTCAGTGCTTCAAATATAATTGGCTTGTATCTTTTATAGCAGTTATCTTGGGGATTGTAAAAGAAAAATGGATAATAAAAGACATGACATTCATAAAGAGGTTTCACTGTCTTACTGATATTGACCTCAAGAGATCTTGCGGTTCTATACACGGAGCATAGAACTCATACTGCCATCTCGCTTCTAATATTCAACTCTCCAAGTAATTTGGCATGGAAGCCATTCCGAAATTATGGCTAAACGTATTAAGTCGCTGTTGCACACATAAATTGTTGGAGTTATTTATTTATTTTATTACATTTTTTTATCTCTGGTCATTTTGTTTGTGGGGCACGTAGATGGAACAACATGACATTAATAATTTCAAATTGGCAGTGTCAGTCACCTCTGTTACTATGAACGAGTTTACTGAAATCTGTATGCATCTTTGCTCCACCCTTCCATATGCAGGTTTCCAATAATAAGTTATGATGGAATTGTTACCGATACTGTTTAAAATTACTCACAACTGAATAACATTTTATCATATAAACCAAAAGAAAACTAAATTAGTGATTTGTCTTGGGAGTTCCTCTATACATCTGAAGGAAATACTTGACATTATGCCGCATTTTGATATTTTTGTTTCAGGTCTTACTTGTACGCTCTGCCACTGCTCACAGACACAGAGATGGTGCTTTTAACAACAAGATCAAATTGTAGTTACAGGCACTAGCCATAAACAGACGGTATCGATATCAGTTCAGCTCCTCGGTCATACATAACCCTGGTGTCCGCAAACTGGCGTCAACACGCTATTTTATTATTTAGAGGGACGGCAATATTAATTGATGATTTTTTTTTCTTTGTCACCCCAATATACGTCACAGTGCGAAATGGACTTAAATACATCACTTTGAAGGTATCACTTTGAAATGTCTCGTTTCCAGATGAAATTATCCCTTTATATATTAATGTATTTTGAGGCTGGTTCTTTACATATATCATGGGGAAATGATGTTGGAATGTAAATCTTTCAGGAAGGAAATGTACTGACGTCCATTTGGGTGTGTCACCCCTCTTGGTATTCCTCAAAACAAGATTAAGGCCTTGAGCAAAACTAAATAACGGTATGCAGCTTCTTGTACGAAGGGACCGCCTGTGGTATTCAAGATAAATGAACACAAACAGCGGTCAGGAGGTATTGGACTTGCCAAGTTAAGTAAATCTTGTCATTAGTAACGTTCAGACAAATATATTCCATACCATACTTTGTTGCAGTTCATAACTAGTGATAAACAACTCTAGCAACTTGAGATATTCAGGATAACGAATTACTAATTACCACTCCAGCAATAATGCTTAATACAAATAACATTGCCAAATAATCCAGTGATAGATATTGAGAACAGGGTTCCTCGTCATGTGAACATGGTGAAATGACGTCGACCAAATGGTGTTTGTTTGCTGCTTAACACCGCACTGGGCAATTTCCTAGTTCATGACGGTGGTCTGCGCAGTGAATCTAGTGATTGACGTCAGGAGTATTGTTCTATGTGAGTATTCTGGCCAAAACAACATTTCGGAGAAACATGAAAGAAGAGACATACATACTATGTTTCATAGTGAATACTGATTTTATCCGAACTAGCTGCCCCTCACTTGAATGTATTACAAAATTTACTAGAAAGTCATCATGACATTATTCGAGATCCTAATAAATAAGTACTACACGACATGTCACGATCAGTGATTATAGAAAGACAAATGTCTTTTCTTCAGACATCACAGAATCATATCTGATTTTCTTTACTAATTGTAATGATTTACAAGCTTTTTATCTGGATTGTAAATGAAACATGGTCACAAGAACACATTTTGTTTCTCTTTCCTTTAAATTGATTGAGTAATAAAATAACTGATGCACGACGTCTTGTTGAAGGGAATAAGAGCTTTACAGCACAAGTAAGCTTTAATAAGGCGATGTATGACATTTACAAACCCATACATGTTAAAACCATGAAATATGTCTCGAATCAATGCCTCGTGTGTCGTCGAATTAACCAAAAGGAGTAAAATTCTTGAACAGTTTGCAAACATTATTGAAAAAATCGGGGTATATTATCTTTGTAACGGTAAGCTGTGCTTTTTCGCATAGACTTCTGCCTTGTGAAACAGTGAGCAGCTATCTGAAAGCACGAGGGAGCAATGACATGCGTCATGATTATCGTCAGCAACAATAACATCCTCGCTGGACACGCATGGGCACTGCAGACACAATGAAACCTTCATCAGCATAAACAAGCTTCTGAATGACATAATTTAATATACGTGGTCAATGTGGTCAATGTTAATAAAACATGGTCACAAAATTGATCCTTCTAGCTTGGATTTAACTTATTAATAACCCATGAGCAGTACCTGATGTGCGTCTAAAAACAAGAAAGTTTTAGTCACTCGTATGACATTTACAAGCACACATGCTATAATTATAAGCTTGAATGAATGCCCCGTGCTGCAATAGGCGATAATGAGTGAAACACATGACGAGATATTGTAATTCGTTGAAATTGTCGAAGATCGAAGCGTCTTACCGTTGAAATGTTGAATGGTATCTTTGTATGCAAAGTATGCCAATATGAAGTGTAGATGTCTGAACAAAGTTTTAACTGGGCTCCTGTGGGGATGGAAGAGCTACTAACTGCTAATTGTAGTCCCTTTAACTACTGTCAAGCATGTTCCACCAGTCTCGAAAGACAATTATATTATTCCTGATTGGTAGATATACATGACAATATATCTTACACCCCAGACAGTGAAAGGTTTGAAGTAGGTTATCTTAAGCCACTTTGCCCAAATCAAATAGAAAGGTGGCTAGAATAGCGTATGTAACTACATTTGTTGTAATAATGATATTTCTGTGTGTCTGTGTACGCAGGATTCCGAACATACGTAATAACGTAATGGATATGTCATCTAATTGTATATCTTACCTCTTAATGTCAATACACGTTCCAGAGCTGTCAGGTATTACGAACACAAATAACCACTTATGTTTGGGAAGGATATCTGTGTGCCTCTTTAATCACATAAGTACAATGCAGAATCACATACCGTGAAAGCTGTCTAAACCGGTACTCAGTGGGACTGGAATTAATCCGGTTCAGACAACGTGTCGGAGAGCTGATAATAAATGTACAAGCCACGGACTGGACAGGTTTTATGTAAGTTTCGACAACTTGCCGGATTGGACAGATGCTGGTTTTGACAGCTTCCACTGTATGTTTCTGAATGACTTTTATTATTAATTGAGGGCGTTTGGGATCTTCTAAATGGAACAACTATTGGGAATTGCATCGGATATCTTTGGTCACCGATTTGAATACGACTGTGATATTAGCAAGATTCGGTTCTTTCACTCTATGCTGATGCTTGCAAAAATAAAAAATAAAAAATAAACAAAAATAGTAGATCTCTGGTCAGGATTCGAACCCAGCTTGTCTTTTATAATATCCCCCCAGCAGTTAACTGTTGGGCCTCCGAAACATCCAAATCTGAATGTATACGGCATCTTACTTCCCACTCGCGCATGTACACATCCTGCTCAGTGGAGAACGTTCATCGACCGGGTTGCGTTAATGTGGAGCACCAACAGAGTCATCTGCAGTTGAGTGAATCGAGCTCCGAACAGTGAAATTAGCTGAAACAGTGTCAACAACCATCGTATTGCAACCATTTGATGACGATGAATGGAGTGCGTGGCTGCAAATGACCCTCCTGTCTGACCTTACTGGTCATCGTTTACGCACGATTGCACTAAGGAGATGGACTTGTTGGCTAACGAGCTGGCATATCTGTCAGAGAGTTCGTGATTGATCGTTTATGATGCTGATGTCGACTATTGGTTCAGACATTTAACAGACGGGCAGATGCATCTCATATCTTTATTCAGTGCCTGTTAGTTTACGAATAGCAGTAGTATTACATGAGTATCACCATGATACCTATATTATTAATAAGCTTGAGGAACCTTCTTACATTGTATTCTCTCCCTTACTCTCAACGTTGGTTCTCAGAGCTAACGCAAATCTCACATTGTGATTGAATATTTGTTGGTCAGTTTGTTACGTGGTTGTATTCTCCGATCTGGAGAGCATCACAGTATATTTCTATTTATGTTATTTGTGTGTCAATAATCTTGTACTTTAGCAGTTGATAAATAATAAGAAAGGTATGATACTTTCAGATTTAATTATATTATTACTCTACGTTTTGGTATAGGATTTCATACCATTGCCAAGTTAGGGTGTAGTACTTCAGCACAATATAAAGTTTATACACCAACCAGGGATTAGGGCGACACAGGAGTTTGCATCCAACTATTGACGTTTCAAAGGATGGTGGCAATCAATGCGCGATGATTTCATGAACAGATCAACCTGCACATTCTAAACGGTAACTTAATAAGGTACGAAAACTCCTTAATGTGTGTCGAATAACGTCAATCAGGTAGGTTCTTGAAGGCAAGAGTTTGAACTTATTATCCAATATCTACCCTCACTTTTGCCCATCGTGTGTTGTTCATTGAGATGAATGACCAAGCTGTTCAGGTTGTCTTAGTCATACATTTAAGTCGATAATTTTCATTTCTCTCTGGAGAAATAAATCCGTCTCTGTCATATTGAAAACTTGTGGTCCGAATTTCTCACTCAAACAAATAATGACACTTGATAACTCCTCACTTTTGCCCTTCATGTGTTGTTCATTAAGTTCATTGATCATCTTGTCCTGTTGTCTTAGTCATACATTTAGGTCAATAGTTTTCATTTCTGTATTGAGGCAATAAATCACTCTATATCATATTGGTCACCTGTCTCTCTAATGTTTCACTGTCTAATATCTCGACGAAACTATGATACTTCATAATTTTTACATTACTGAACAAATGTCAGTGGAACACTCTTATCACTAAAGGACTTTATTAGTTTCGTGACTTGATTTATTTGACTTTATTTGACTTTATTTCTCGATTGGTTTTGTTTTGAATGTTAACCATCGTGATCGGATACATACAATGTACGATTTCACGTGAAAGCTTTACTGTTATGTATGTCCACCGTATCATCTGTAAGTGACGTTTATGGTTTGTTTCCAACAATACCTTTATGGCTGGCAATAAAAGGGATGTAAATGAACAAAAACCGTCAACATCTTAATGGGAAAATGACATCCCAAGTCGAAACACTCCTCCTGGCCTTTCCAGTGAATACCCACAATTTTGTACTTATGTCTCCCAAAGTATTTTCGAGATTCTTTTCTGAGTGACGTACTGCTTACGAGAGTTAATTATAAAATATTGTCCTCACTTTCGTCCTAAAGTGGACTGTTGAAGCCAGTTAGAGATGGAGTGCGACGACTAATGCTGGGGGTTAAATTAAACAGGAGAGAGTGCAATGGTATTATAAGTCTTCGTGCTTAACAAGGTATGAGGAGAAGGACTGACACATTTTTAGGTGACTGGAGATCTCCATTTTCAAGATATATATGGGGAATAGCATTAAGGGGTGTAGCGATGAAAGTACATATCAGACTGTGCATTGGCACGTCAGTTGTGTAAGACGAGATGGTGTCATGGATTCTGGACATGCATAACTCCATGGTGCCTGCAAAATTTGAACAGAGGTGTAAACTGCACTGATTTTATGGTGAACTTCGTGGGTTTACAAAACAAATGCACACAGTGATGCATGAGTTACATATACGCTTAAAAAGTAGGAAAACGGTACTTTCAATGTACGATTGTCGAAACTGGGAGATACATGGGATTGAATAAATGTTGACACAATAATAATGAATGTTTTGAGAATGCGTCCCCATATGGATTTCATTCAAAGCAAAGCTGTTCTTTCAGTTACCCCTTTGTTAGTTGACTGGAGTATGGCATGAAAATTTCAGGTTTACAATTTTTAATCAGTAGTGTGTGATTTGACCCTGAAAACCTTGACCAATGCACAGATGCAAGAATATTGTCGGAAACATGGTTTACAGTTATTTATGGACACGCCTGAAAAACGTCAAGATTCATAATGACACCCTTGTAGGAGGCTTCCACGTTGTGCACGTGCTTCCCATGCATTGTGTTTACGTGTGGTGATAACGTGAAATGATGCTGCTTACACAAGATGAATGTCAGTGTAACGTTCCTCAGTGGGTTTCTTTCTACCAGACTTCAAAGTCCAGGTTCCCCTACTTTTTGAAGGGTATATGACAAGGTCTTTGGCTTTTGTGTGTTGAGGTGTAACGTCAGTACTTGTAGCAAATATACCCACACAACTGAATCTGAAACTTGAGGTGAAGATGATATGGATCTTGCTAGATAATTATTTATAATTAAGAGTGATATATGTAAGGGTTGTAAGGCTGTGCATACACGCAGGGATCTCAACTAATCAATGCCTTCTTCGCGTTTGTTTGTTTGAATAAAAGTAAGTTACCATATAAATAGTGTTGTGATTTCTCAAACGATATTGTTCAGCCTCATTTCAAACGTTTCAGCTGAAGAAATTCGGTGCATTATGATGTGCATTTTGTGCAGGAAAATCCTTCCTCACGATGTCAAGATGATCCCGAACATCAAATTCACCATGAAATTAATGTATCGTATCTCTATATATTGACTGGTGTTGATATGGAGGAGAAAATATGTGCATAAAAACGTGTGGAAATTGCAACTTCCCATAATTTGTTCATTGCAGAGACAAGATATCTTATAAGCAAACCTTCCTTGAGAGCGATTTCATGGTCAGCGCCTCTCCAAACAAGACAATGGACTTGAACGCGTCCTTTACTGGAAAGGTCTGGTCATTAATTTGACCCTAAGGGAATAATTTCCTGTTATTGACACTCTGGGAACACTATTCCTGATAGGGGTAAGCTAGCTGTAATTGCCAACATCACTGTCCCAATGTAAACAGTGACTGAGTGGACAAAGACCTATATGTGTGCCAAGCGTGGTCAAATCTGAGTATTATTTCCCATGGTTAATACGTCAGAACTAGTTTGGCATAAATATGGTTGTACGTTTACAAAGGAATCAATTTGTCTTCGACTAGTGCCAATTATGACCCAAGGCTTGGGGCAGTAAGTGTTTGATGTCCGCTCACTTTATGATAAGGTTACAAGAATGTACACGGATGTACATATATAAGGTATATCAGATATTTCATTCATATCACTATCATCACGCATCTCACCTCACGCTCCATCTTTAGCGTTGGATTCAAAACCGTCATACGTTTCATAAAGTTGACAGACCAATTTCTCAATCAGATACAATATTTATACGATATTATTTATGCACTATTGTGTAATCGTTCTAATGTACACTTTAGGTTTTAAAAGCAAGACACGAAAATCCCAAGAAAATTTTATATCTTTAAAAACCTGTGCCAGAGACTGCACAAAGCTATCAGCTGCAGTAACTGTTATGACTACGTTCGTGAGTGACTTTAACACAACGGTGGAAAATAAATACATGATGAACAAAAACGACGTATCTAAAACATCATTTTATCATGCCACTCATCGCTCTGTCTCCCCACCACTAGCCATTCTGTATGTCAGTAATTCAATTCTATATATTCTGTTTCTTCAGTTGAAATCTAAATCTCCAACTCACTTTCTGTCTCTGTCCCAATGATACTATCTTCTAGAAGCCGATTAAATATACTTACCTTAATTAGTAGTTCATTACAATGCGGTCCAGTGCAAGTTTACTTTCATTGTCACCAAGACCTTTCTTAAATAGATTATAAAAAGTAATCTCACAAATGACAGATGATTGTTTGAAGATTTGAAAGAAATATAAAATAAGTTGGCGGACATGGAAAATAATTCGCGGAAAGGGAAGAAGAAGGGTTATGAAAAACCTAAGATATAAGAAAGTGTAATGTGGCTTAACAAGCATTAAGATACTGAACTGAAGTGATGAGCGACTGGGAACCGTTCAAGACGCGGGGTAAATGTTCCCTGATCAATGCAGACTTAGGATAGATTTCTTGCTGTTAACCGACCTCACAAGACTCTGTCGACTTCTCATAAATACATCGTGCAGACGGTTTGAGCATTTTTCATTTGATAACTTCTGAAAGAATTCTCACGTGATCATGGACGTGACTTTCTGAGATTTGAAAGCTTTTTGTCATGTGTCTCTGTAGAAGACCTAGCTGAAATCTAATGTCAGGTCCTGGTGACATTGAAGCTTCTTCTATTAATTGTACCGCCCATCAGGGGAATGCAGCTCCTAGTTTCCCTTAATATGGTCACGGCATGAGGGAATTTGAAACATGAATACATACTCATCGTCACATTGCACTGTATGTCGCTAATTGTGATGTTAAATGAAAATTGTCCTATTTAAAACTCATGATTTTTTATCTACTATTTTTGTTTGAGCCAGACAAATTGTTAGGAGACACAAATGGACAGCTAGAGTGAGTGCCTTTGCCTTGATATATACTGGTGCTCAGTATAACACTGAAACAAACCCGCTTATTTCTCTTGAGATGCCATGTTTTGATATGTTTTTTATCCCTCGAAGAAGACATAGTTCATACAGCCTGTAGCTACATTACCTGTAGACGAGAACAACCACAAATAGTTCAAGCTACAAAATACAACAATGAAGACGATAGCATTCAAATCAAATCTAAGAATAATACCGTTCTTTTCATTACAGGAAAACACTTGTAATAAACCTAACTGCAGTTCATCTACATATGAAAGATGTGCCTGATGGGGGCCTTTCACTGTTGTGCTCTGTTTCCTATACGGGTCGGTAAATATGTCGAACGGAAATTGACTTCTTGACCATATTTGACCGATTTCAAGTGATTGTTATCGTTTCTCTTATTCTCGCGGTGATGATTTTGCCCACCCCACCGGACACCTAGAGTTAAACGCATAAAGAAAGTGGGAGGGTATGATTGGTCTTAGTCATTTTAGTTTATGAATTATATTAATGAATGTTCGCTGAAGGATCCGTGTGTCCTGCTGGTATAAGATAACCTTGAGTGGGAATCTCGGATGTGTCTAATTATGGAGCTATTTGTTTAATAACCAAATTGGGTCACTTTCAGCTTTCCGTGGACTAAATTGTAATAAATCAGTTTTAAGTTCATTTCATACGGCCATATGTTTGTGCTCTCAAGAGCATGCAAACCATATGATTTCAACAGCAAACCTGTGTGTCTGCAAGTATCTGAGATTTTGTGATAGAATGTGTTGCTGATCCAAGGAGTAATACACGGTTACAATTCAATTCACATGTTTTATGTATTGTAATAGTGATCTTCCTGTAACTTATTAACTAACGATTACGACTAAGGTGTAGATTACATATTTGTTTTACTTTATCGTTGCATGTAAATGTGTTTAGAATCTTTGTGTCTCGTAAATCTGAAACGTCAGCGCCAGATTGTGTTCAGTCTAACTCGTCATTGTCAATTTCTGGAAACCTGCTGTTTTCATGCATGTATGTTACGGATGAATGGCCTAATGCGCCTGGGTCTATGTTTTCGAAGCTCACTGATTGATAAGATAGTCATAAGTTAAGGTTGGTGCATGGTGCTTACGACTGTCTTTGCGCAAAGAGAGCTTCGAAAATATAGACCCTGGCCGTTGCTATGTAAAGAACGTAGATTCCTGTTAAGTCACGTAACATCAAGTAATATCACACTTGGAACTGTTAATCGATGCCTTATTTACCAACCGATGCCTCTGTCCAATTTACCAAGGACCTGTGTTTAAGACAAGAAGGTAACTTGTATGTGTGTCAAGTTTTAAAATATATAATCAATATTGGATGCTGCCTTTCATTTTCCGTAAATATTCTACAGTGCTGATGTTTTCACAATACCGTAGAATCAACGCCAACTGGGTCCTGTTTCATGTTAAGACTTATTGTAGGCACTGGTTCGTTTTGATCAAAGGAAGTGTGGAAAACAGAGAGGCATATGGTTATGTGGAAGGTTCAAATGAATTACATGTAGAGTTAATCAAGTTATATGTTGACAGCCTTGTTTCATTTTCAGCGTGTCTCTGTGATCTCTGAAAATATTATAGCTTTGTAAAATAACCCACGGTTTGTTAACGCGTCAAAGGAATATATAACACAGTTTTTGCTGAGAAACGTATTTATAAGCAAACATGTTTGAATAACATGAATAGTTATGGAGGACTTTATCAAGGGCAACTGTCGTCGACATCAGCAGCTCAAGTCCCTTCTGTGGTATGATCTATGACCAGATAATTAACGAAACGTTATGTTGAAAATATTCTGCCGTAAATATATGTAATGGAATTATGAAACACAATGTACTCATGTGGTTGATGCAATCGCAATGATGTCCTTGTTTCTTCTTGGCACCGTTAAGATGTAGTTATTAAAGATCCACTCTTTTAAACTGCATATGAATGGTAAACGCAGTACTACTATGTAACTTGTTTACATCTCCTAAATTCACTGAAATTTTGCCTCGCAAACTGAACAGATGCTGTGTTTATGTAAACTTTCAGAGAGCACATGCATTAACATAAATGACTATTTCTTGACAAATGGTCCTGTAAAGTCTTCGGCAGGTTTCTCTTTAATGATTCCAGTCGCTAGAACGACGTAGTCACAGGATTCTACTTCCAAGAGATGTTGATGTACACAGGAGACAGGAAACAGGTTACAGGAAGTAACCTTGTATTCACTCTCTTGAGCACGACAATCGTATTCTTTCTCCATATTCGTATTTCTCGTGTAATGTACAATATGTAACAATATTTATTCCAAGTACAAGGAATGTTATATGATGAAAAGGAAACTCATTGTTGCATTGTTCTAATATCATCATTTTGAATCACGGGGCCATGAAGTAAAGAAACACTCTTTACCAAGAATCACCTTTAGTCTCAAACAGGCATTCACAAATGCCTTGAAAGTTAATTTCTTTCTGTTGTTGAAGAAGAAAAATGAAGAATCGGTTTGGTGAATCTGAAACATTTATTTCCTTGACAGCGCTAGCTCTGTCACTGGTAGGCCAATCGGACGGACACTATCTCCAAAGTAGATCTTCTGCTCAAGAGACTACATTTCCAAACTTTGGAAGGATCAAGGGTTAAACGTATATTTATGATTTTGTCATCGCCAGTCGGAATGCCTACACTCTTATAGTATATGCAGCTGAATGCCTCCAGTAAAGCTAATGTTTATCTCTGGTAACTTTGCTGGACAGGCACAGGTTGTTGTGCACAGTTATCAGGCCATAGGTTTATTAGCTTTTACAACGGCAGGTAATCTGTTTCTGCACCATAGAGTCACACCGGAAATGCCGAGTAAATGACCTGATCGTACGGACGGGGCCAAGACAACTTTCACTTTCAGACCGGGTCTGACATAGGATGCTGGGCCCGTACTCGGGGAACAAGATCAGTCATGCCGCAGTCCTTGACACTGCAGGACATTATTTCAAACTTGATCCTGGTTGGTCGGACTTGTAGGTGTTTCCTTTTTTAAGAAATTAAAGAGAAAGTAATTTTTAACATTACACGAGACTTTTAAAATAAATACTGCAGGACACTTCAATTATTCTTTAGATTAAAGCATGACGACAAATGAGTTGTCATCGTAAGCGTGTATCTAGGTCTTTTCTACATGTCCTAATGGTGCAAAAACGTTTGATCGGGAATATAAATGTAACAAGGTCCCAAATAAATCTTTTTCGCTTTCCTTTCAACTTATGGATAATCAGGGTAATATAATCCCTGACGTACGATGTTGTATTCAGTTGACTCAAAAACATTCAGGTATGCTTTAATCTTTTTTATGACATTTACAAACACAAGTATGCTGAAATATAAGATTTATCTGGAATGAATGCCTCATGTTTCGTTGCATCAGGAGAAAGGATGAACCGCTTGAGGAGATATTGTAATTCATCAAAACTGATCTAAAGATTGAAGCGTTTGATATTTGAGATAGGGAGTAAAGCTTTGGTATGCAATCGGCAGCGTTGCGATAGCTATTTGTGTGTTGGTTGAATTACGTCCACGGACCAGCTTGCGGAGTACGTTACCTACCTTTACCTACTGTCTCGCACGTTCCCTAGCCTAGAATAGCATATCCAACTACATTTGTGGAAGTGGTGATATTTGTGTGTGTCTGTGTAAACAGAAATGTATGTAATAACGTTGTGTTCATGCCTTTAATCATATACCTATACAGTGGAAGCTGTCTAAACCCGAACTCACCAGAACTGAAGAAATAATCCAGTTTACACAACGTGCCGGATTGGAGAGCTGATGCTTAATTGCACTAGGACTGAGATTTTATGCCAGTGTTGACAACTTTCCAGAATGGACAGATACCGGTTTTGACAGCTTCCACTGTATACTACCACAGATGTCAAAAACGTTCTAGACCTGTTAGTTATTACACACCACAAGTAGGTTGCCAGTCAGGTTTTAAAAGGGTTCGTGTGTGGCTGTCTGATCACATAAATGCAATGTATGAACTCATACATTTCCGAATGTTTTTTTTCAGTGTTATATGACATCTGTGGTCTTCTGAATCTGACAAATAAGAGGCAAGTCAAATATCATAATTGCGTCGGACATCATTTGGTCACAGATGCGACAAATTTCTACTTAAGCATGATAATGTGCAAGAAGCGTATCTTTCACTCGATATTAATGCTTTAAAAATGAGACAAAAATAGAAGAATTATTGATATCAGGTAAGGATTCGAACTCAAGTTGTTCTTTTCAATATCCTTCCTGTTGTGATCAAATTACCAGCGGTCTCCCAGAAACAGAGAATCGTCCTATCTGCCCAACATTCTAATTTGAAGGTTTAAGGCATTTACCATGCCCCATCTTTTCCACTCCCGCATGTGCACTGTCTGCTCATCGGGAACTATCATCGACCGGGTCGCTCTAATCCGGTGAGCCATCAGAGTCATCTGCACTGGAGCTAAGTGAATCGAGCTCTGAAAGGGAAATTAGTCGAAACAGTGTCAACAATCATCTTATTGTAAACAGTTGATGGCGATGAATGGAGTCTGTGGCTGCAAATGACCCTCCTGTCTGACCTCACTGGCCAACGTTCACGCACGAACGCACTAAGGAGATGGACTAGTTGGCTAACGAGCTGGCATATCTGTCAGATAGTTCGTGATTGATCGTTTATGGTGCTAATGTCGACTGTTGGTTCATACATTTGACACAAGAGCAGGTGCGTCAAAAGTAATAATTTTGTTCTGGGTAGTAGCAATGGTATTACAAGAGTACCATCCCATTCGGTAGGTTGTAAATACGTGTGGCCAACGTTCATAACAGTGTGTCCTCTGTCTGACTTTTTGCGCTGATTCAGAGACTGGCAGTTCATATATCAGACCATGTAGAAAAACGTTTTACAATCAGTTGCAAGATTTCAGTGCGACTCATGAACACCACAGAATTGTTGCAGTTTCTTTTGACGTCTGCATCAATAGTAAAACTGTTCAAATTGAAAATAAGTTAGACACCTAAGAGATACCACATGTATATTTTATGACAATAACTAATAGTATGCCACAGTCTCAATGCATATTGTGTGTTTGACAGAAGCAATACCATTAATGATGCTTTGTTATCACTCGGTTTCTCTACCTGTGTACTGTCGTCATGTGTCCACAAAACGGGAATTGTTTGCATGCATTTACACATGTCATTATGCCCTCTTTATCGCTCGTGATCAAATATGCCCACATTAATTCGAAGAAACATTGTGCCATGGCCACAAGTCATCTGCTTTATAACTTCAAAGGAAACTAATATACAGTGAGAGATGATCTCACGGTGTTTTGATTCTTACAAAAATACCTTGGAACATGTAGAGATAACGTTACAAAGGTAAGCTCCGTCTATAAGTATTGAGCGCAAGTTTGTTTTATAAGATGTCATTGAATGTGCTATCTCATATATCCTTTCATTTCTGCCTCTCGTGTTTTGTTCATTTAGTTGAATGAAACTGCTGTCCTGGTTTTCTTTGTCATGCATTTAGGTCGACAGTTTTCATTTCTTTATGGAGAAAATACATCAGTCTCTGTCACGCTGAGGACGTGTCCATCAAATTACTCACACAAACAAATAATGATACTTTATAAGTCTGAACGGATATCCATGGAAGCTCTTATCACAAAATAACTTGATTAGTTTCATAACTTGTAAACCTTGGTAGGTTTTGCATTGAGAAAGTAAAGCATCGTGATCTCAAACGTTTTTCATACAATGTACCATTTCACGTGAAAGTAGTCTTAGTATTAGTGAGTCCACCGTATCTTCTGCAAGTGATGTTTCTAGTCTGTTTGCCACAATATCTTTATAAATGGCAATAAAAGGGATGTAAATGAACAGAGCCTTCAAGATCTTAATGGCGAAAAAGACTGAAAGAGTGCTCCTGGCCTTTCAGTTGAATGCCCACTCTTATGTACTTATGTCTCCAAAACTATTTTTGAGATTCGTTTCTGAGCGACCAAGACCCGACGAGGGTTAATCATCAAATATTGTACTTACTTTCGTCACAAAGTGGACTGTTGAAGCCACTTAGAGATGGAATCGGGTGAATCTAACAGGAGGCTAAATTAAACAGGGGAGGGTTCACTAGCATGATATGTCTTCGTGATGAAGCAGGTTTGAGGAGAAGGATTGACACAGTTTCATGTGACAGAGCTTGATCTCGATTTTCATGATGCATATGAGGAACAACATTATGGGGTTATCGCGATTAATGTGCACACCATACCTTCCTTTAGCACGTCAATTGTGTAAGCTATAATGGTTTCACTGATTTTTTTGTCTCATGGATAGTTCTTCGGTCCTGCACAATTTGAACAGATGTGTATAGTTACCAGATTTAACTTGGAGTTGTGAACTTAATGTGTTATAACAACGTACACGTACAAAGTCACTATCAGTTAGATATGACAGGCTTCTTGATTTTGTGAGTTGAGATTTAACGCCCCTTTAGAAAATGTTGTATACTGCATCACTGTTGTTTTAGGAATAGAGAATATGAAGTTCAGGCGACGTATGGTCTGGATGACATGATAACACATAGATATTCATTCATGGTGACACATAGTCACAGCAGGGCAAACACAATTAAACGGACGAGATGACCCAATGCAATATGTATGCTGATTACGTCATTGTAAGCAACCAGTTGCGCAGATGAACACGCAGCTAAGCATCTTCTGTTCAACTAGATTGGTCGGTGGTCCACACCTGGAGCTGTCATCATCTAACATAAAGAATAATGATTTTTTTATAAAACGGGTGTAGTTTTTACGAACAAATATGTATTCCAAAGTGCTAGGCAACGAACTGCAGGAATATCCATTCCTGGTTTGCCAGAACAAAAAAACAATTATTGTTTAAGTAGTCTTGTGATATATCATGCGATATCGTTCAGCCTCGATGCAAAAGTTTCAGCTGACTAAATTCATATCATTATGATGCATCTTTTGGGCAAGACGAAACTTGCTCATAATGTCAAAGTGATCCCGTTCAGCCTCGTTTTAAACGCTTCAACTGAATAAACCCGATGCATTATGATTATTGCTGTATTTTGTGCAGCAACATCCTTCTTCGCACTGTCATGGTGAACCCGAACGTCAAATCCACCAAGATGATAATGTATTGTTTCTCTACGTATTTACTGAGGGTGATATGGAGCATTAAACAGATTCATAAAAAAACACTGTGTGAAAATTGCAGCTTTCGATAATTCATTCATTTCAGAGACCAGATATTTTATAAGCAAACCTTCCATTTCATGGTCAGCGCCTCGCCAAGCAAGACAATGCACTTGAACGCATCCTTTACTGGAAAGGTCTGGTCATTAATTTGACCCTAGGGGAATAATTTCCTGTTAGTGACACTCTGGGAACAGTATTCGTGATAGGGGTAAGCTAGCTGTAATTGCCAACATCACTACCCCAGTGTAAACAGTGATGGAGTGGGCGAAGGCGTGTGTGTGTGCCAGGTGTGGGCATATCTGTGTATTATCTCCCGTGGTTAATGTGTTGGATTTGGTAATAGTAATATGAATATATCACTGACAGGGAATCATTCTGATTAAACATCCTGCTTTAAAATATTGTTACGGTTAATAATTTGCCGGGGCCAAAGGTAAAGGAAATCCTCTTTGAACCAGCAAAATATAACACTGACAAGTCTGAAAATATCCCATATTATGTATTGACAAAAGAGCAAGATCCAAAGATTCACAATAGAGGTTTCTAGTACATTGCAGCTGAATCAAATTTAAAGTAATGGGTCACAAATATGAATGATATCAACTCACTAAAGTCGTGGTTTTCAGTGAGAAACAGTTCCACTATTTTTTCAAAGCGAGCTTTCCTTAATGTGGGTCAGCGTTGATGAAGAGTGAGACAGATGCAGATAGATCGAATTATGATACACACACACAAACATACACACACACAAACAAACAAACACACATACAAACAAACAAACACACACACACACACAGAGTCACTACTTCTTTAACAGCATTCCATAGAAGTATGGAACCTTCGTCATCAGCCTCGTGTTTATCAGCAGTCAGAACACACCACTTGTGGCATGTTCAAAGTGCTAACTTAAAGTGCCGCTAAAAGACTATTACCGATGATACGAAATGTGACCCAATAATACTTATCACTTAATCAATAACAGTACAAATTACAGAAAATAAACTCCCTTAAGAATATGACACAATGCTTAGGAGAGTTGGTGTAGCAAGTCAGTTCACTGACATGGTGCCAAAGTTACAAGAATGTACGCGAGTTCCTTCATATGATTCTCATTGCACATCGCCTCACAAAGGATGTACCAAATGTCCTGAAGCAAAATCATCATACTTTTCGTAACGTTGACATACCAATATCTTAATGAGACTGTAAAGACTGTGACATTCCTTTTACATTATTGTGTTTGAATGCTTAAATCATTCTAAAGAAAATGTTTACTTCTGCTTCCATAAGCAGCAACTAGAAGGTCACTTTTGTTTAAAGACCATTGATTGCCAGAATTTGGTGTACATTTCGCTGTTATCATCTGCAGTTATATGTTATTGAATAAAACAGCTTTATGAAATTAGTACAGAACAGGAAAAAATATCGGTGTCACTGGTGTTAACACTACTGGTGTTAACATTATCTGACTTGCCTCAAGGCATGAGTGTAACAAGGGCTATCTCATCATAACAGTTAGTTTATTTTTCACAGACCGAAACAAGACAAAACTGATCTTCAGTAAGCCATGCATGCAGGCAACTAACGTGATCGGATGATTGGACTCACTGACTTGGATGGCACGTGTCATCGGTTCGATGCCCATGGTGTTTATCACTGGACTCAATTATTTACAGACCGCCGCAATATACCTGAAGTTCGGCGTTAAAGTGGACTCTCTCACGCATTCAGAAATGATGTTGAAGCCAGGCAGGCAGAGAGATACAATGCTTGTGCATATACGTGTATGTGTGTGCATGCGTGTGCGTGTCGGCATACAAGTTTGCGCAAGTGTGTCTGTGTGTGTGCGTGTGAGTGTGTGAGATAGAGAGCAACCCTTTTGTTGAAAATTCTGAATTCAGCACATTACGAAAGAATAGATGAGCTCGGAGAATTGAGATTAAATCAAAAGTTATATCCTGGAATGCAACAAAGCTTTCAGTATATATATATGTATGTTCTTATGGAGACTCCGCGTTATTCCGTGTGTCAGTATATCTCATGACAGGGTCAGCTTCAAATTTGAAAGGGATCTTATCGTTGCTTTTATACTTACAGGACACTTCGTGAAGGAAGCAACAAAAATCAAAGTGACATCTCATGTCGTTTTCTGATGAATGACACAGACAACGAATATCCGACTGACGTGTTCAATAGATATTGACCTTCCTTCTGCCTTCTCAAACTGTTACCATGCCCCCTTGGGTAACTCAATGGTGAAGGTATTCACTCGTCAGACCGATGTCCCAGGTTTGATTCCTCACACTGTGTGAAACCTGTATTTCTTATCCCATGTATTGAATATTGCTAGTAGTGGCTTACATTTAAACTCATTCACTTACACTCTTTTCTGTTGTCACAGTTTGAATGGAATCTTCATGTCCATTTGTGGCTGTTCTATTTCTTCAATTGAATTCCAAATCTCCGGCTTACTTTTTGTCATACTGGCACTATTTTCGAATCACTATTAGATACCGACTGTCTCTTCCCTGTTAGTGGCTTCTCACTTTCAATCGCTCAAAGAACATTTCTTTTTATTGCAGTCTCCAAAAGTTATATTTTCCCAGCCTTTGAAGCTGTCTCTTGAAATAAGGGACGAAACATTTCAAGAGATGACGGGAATTTTTAGACAGTAATCACGGCCAAGGTATTTCTCAAGAAATCCTGACTTTTTCTGTACTGTGGAAAAAGCACTCATCAGGAACTCGACATAACCTATTCCATATTCACAAGCATGTACCCTTGTCCGAAAAAGAGTTCAAAATGCTTATCTTAATTAATATTTCTTTAAAACGTTTCTCTCCACCAAGAACTTTCTAACACAGGTTTCAAAATATAATCTCACAATTTAGAATTTATTGTTGTATATTTGAAAAGAAATCCGATATAGGTTGTGACCATGAAAAATAACTTGCGGAAAAGGAAGGAGAAATATGAAAAAGCCTAAGGTATAAGAAGCGGTAGTCTAGCTTATTAAGATACTGAACTGGAGCGACTGGAGACCGTTCAAGGCCTCGGGGTAAATGCTCCTCTGATCAGTGCCGAGTTAGGATAGATTTCTTGCTGTTAACTGACCTCCCTCACGAGACTCTGTCCACCTTTCACAAATATATCGTGCTGAAGGATTGAGTGTTATCATTATGATAACTTCTGAAAGAATTTTCACGTGATCATGGACGTTCCTTTGTCGTGTGTAGAAGATGCTAAGAACCTTGGTCAAATATCTAATTTCAACCCCTGGCAATTCTGAATGTGTTTCTTCTAATTGTACCACCGATCAGTTAAAGTGAGTGAGTGAGTGAGTTGCGTTTTACGCCGCTCTCAGCAATATTCCAGCTATATAGCGGCGGTCTGTAAATAATCGAATCTGGACCAGACAACCCAGTGATCAACAACATGAGCATCGATCTGCGCAATTGGGAACCGATGACATGTTAGTCGCCTCTTACGACAAGCTGAGTCGCCTCCTATAGCGAGCATGGGTTACTGAAGGCCTATTCTACCCCGGGACCTTCATGGGTCATCAGTTAAAGTCCAGTGTAGCTCTTATTTTTCATTAAAGTTATTTTAGCAGGAGCAAATTAGAAAAATGATCGTGTTTGCAACGTTACTTTGCACAGTGTGTCGCTAATTTGTACTGTTAAATGCAAAATGGACAATTTCGAACTCACAATTAATGCAATTTACCTAATAATCTTATTTGATCTAAGCAAATATATATATTCATTCACGCGATTATAAGTCAGATGAATGAAAACGTGAAGTCAGAATGCGTGAGGCTGGGTGAACAGGGAAAGTTAGTGATGAAGTGTAACACTGTCCAGTTTCGTTTTGCCATACATACTGTTATTTCGAAGTAAAACAGTTGGTCCTCTTCTATTCCGTGGTTATTCCTTATCAACCTCGGATGAATCGAAGTATTTTCCAGAAATGCCTTTAACCTCGGAACAACGAGGACAACGGTGTCCAGTTTAAATACCTGGACATGTTACTCATCCAATGGTCATCATGCTTTCTGACAGACACGTGAATAGAATATTGATCTTCGGTAACCCATAGTCGGTCCTGGCCCTTGTCGTGTCCAGACTCAATTATATACAGACCGTTGCCTTAGCTGGAATAATTGCTGAGTGCAGCGTAAAACTAATATAAACTCACTCACTCAGTCACTTTCTAAAAAAGACGGCACAAAATGTTAATCCCACGAAGAGCAGCTGCATACCGTAAAATATCTAGTTCATTGTATGCACAGTATTCTCCCGTACACTAAGATATGTTTTAGTCATTGGTTGGATGAATTTAAATGGTTTACGTAGGGGAATCTCAACCTCTTAACCTCCTGAATTATTCAGACTTGGTATGTTTATTTTGCTGTGTGAAATGATATCCAATAAATATCCATTGCTAAATATACATATTGCTGATATGAAACACATATAATCCACACACTGCATATCAAGAAGAGTGAGTGAGTTTGAGTTAAGTCACGTTGGCAATATTTCGGCCATATTTTGACGAGATAACGTTACATGAAAAGTTTAAAAAACAATTGTCGATGGATAGAGAAAAAAACAACAGTAAACAGCATATCACATATTTGTTTTCAAAACTAGTTACAGCACATTAAAAAAACCTGAATATATGGAGAACGCCAGCAACACAATTAAGGACATTTATACTAAGAGACCATCGAACATAAATATGAATCCATTGGTGCCAATCACATGGTTATAGGCAGAACTATTAGCTTAAGAGCTGGACGTGAATTGAACGTTCATTACGACGACATGCAAAGCATAGACGACCGCCAGTTTTAGAAAGATCACAGTCGTCCTTTAAAACATATTGATGCAACTGATCACTCCGCAAACGTTAATGGGTCAGTGTAAACTGCAATATGTCAAAATTGTTCCCACAGATGGTGACGTTCGAGATAAGCAGCGTAAAGACGTCGTTGATTTTTCAAGTGTCCCTCCCAATGGCCCTTCATCTGTACTTCATTCTAAAGGTCACCGTTCCTTTGCGTATGATGCGTGTCTTCTGGTGACGTTGTGCAAGTGTTGCGATGGTTCTAAAATGACGTCCTGCTTCTCAGGCAACCACCTTGGCTCGTGACATAAGCGGGAGCGTTGACTTCAACATCAAACCAGTGTGTCTCCAACTATCTGTCAGTTTGCGAAGAATATTCATATATCTTGTGTATTGTACAACTGAGACATGCAGCAATATTTATTTCCAAGGACAGTGAATGTTATATGATGATAACAAAACGCAAAGTATCATTCTCATATCAATATTGTGAATCACGGGTCCACGACTTCAAGAAAAAAATCTTTGCCACATTTGGTCTCAAAGTAGACATGCTTAAATAACTAAGTGCTTAATTTATTTCTGTTGTTATGTAGGCTTCATCCATGAAGTTAAATGAAGTCTACCTGAGTCGATCTGGTTAGTCTGAGGCAATTATGTCCTTGACAGCTCTCTATCTGTTAGGTCAGTCGGACGGACAATATCTCCAAAGTAGATCTTCTGCTCAACAGATTTCATTTTCAAACCTTGAAAAGATCAATGGTTGAATCTAGATTTAGGATTTTGCCATTGCCAATCGGAACACCTACCATCTTGTGGCAAGCCCGACTGAATGCCTCCAGTAAATCTACTGTATATCTGTGTTTTCATTGCAGGATACGACCTATGAAAGTCCGGTGTAGAATAGGCCTTCATCAACTCATGCTTGCCATAAAAAGGCGACTGTGCTAGTCGTATGAGGCGACTAACGGGATCGGGTGGTCAGGCTCGCTGACTTGGTTGACATATCATCGGTTCCCAATTGCGCAGTTCGATGCTCATGTTGTTGATCACTGGATTGTCTGGTCCAGACTTGATTATTTACAGACCGTTGCCTTATATACAGACCGTTGTCTGAGCTGGAATATTGCTATGTGCGGCGTAAACCTAAACTCACTCAGTCACTCATTGCAGGATGCACACATGCTGTTACCTGCAGAGGTTAAACCACAAGTGTCTCAAGTTTGACTAGGACAGGTAATCTGTTTCTGCTTTGTAGAATCACACCGTTATGATTCACAAACTTTTGTTCGGGAATGTAAATAAGACATGGTCGCAAAATAGATCTTTTTCACTTTCCTTGCAGCTTATGGATAACGTCTGGTTAATACAATCCCTGATGTACGATATCGTATTCAGTTGACTATGTCACGCTTCTTCCTCTTTTCTCAAGGTTATTTGGGGTGTATGTGAGCCTTAATATGGGAACAAATCTCCCAAACACACCCTCTTAGTGTGAGAACCCATGAAAAGCATGCATTTGTTGCTATAATTACTATATAAAGTCTTGTTAAGTTGAATTTAACACAGTTGAACTTCATACTGTCAAGGTGGAGCTAAGGAAAAGGCCTTTGTGAGTACATTTATGGTTTCAACAAAGGTAGATACGTAGATTTGTCACTTTATGTTGAAGATTAGAAAATATGTATGTTCTTTTAAATTGTTTCTTGCAGAAACTTTGGGTAATACTATCATTTTTCGTCTTATATTAAGAATATAGTTGTGTTAAATGTGTTGACACGACATGTTATGGTTGTCATCACGTGACTAGCGACAGATATTTATTATTTCAGACTTAGGGGGAATTGCTCCCCCTTCTGGTTTCCTGATCATCAGGCAGTACTACACTATTCTGGAAGATGGCAATAAGCAGAACAGTTATGCATCGCATGCAGGGTTACAACCATTACCACTGTGGGTTACTTTCTGTGTTTATGGACATCCAATGAACTTTGCATACATTCAACTGTTGTTTGCTTTGCTGTTTGAAACCCTCGAAGGTCCCGGGGTAGAATAGGCCTTCAGCAACCCATGCTTGCCATAAAAGGGGACGACGCTTGTCGTAAGAGGCGACTAACGGGATCGGGTGGTCAGACTCGCTGACTTGGTTGACACATGTCATCGGTTCCCAATTGCGCAGTTCGATGCTCATGTTGTTGATCACTGGATTGTCTGGTCCAGACTTGATTATTTACAGACCGTCGCCATATAGCTGGAATATTGCTAAGTGCGACGTAAAACTAAACTCACTCACTCACTCACTCACTCACTTTGCTGTTTGACTGTGGTTGTATGTATATTTTCAACCCCGAAAGCTTTGGTACAGTGACTTAGTCTCTTGTGAAGTATGTCCCGTTTTTTTTATGCAACTGTATGTACACTGAGGTTACAATTATTCTCTTGTTGAACAAAGTCACGGTTTAAGTCAACTGCATGTGCAGTGGGGTAACAATAAACGTTTTTAGCCTAAGCAGGGTCTTATTTCCCATTTGTAGTGATATGTGCTGAAAGAACATTCAAAAGGTCAACTTTTGATTTGTGACAGTCCAAAAGAAGAAGCGAGTAAACTTCAATCACTTTTATGACATTTATAAGCACACGCATGCCGGAAAAATAGATTTATCTGGAATGAATACCTCGTGTCGCCATATATAATATATACATATATTATCCCTAAATGAAAAACAAAAATGTTTGAGAGCTGTCAAAAACTACACAACAGATATAAGCTCCCAGAAAGGATACCTGTGTGGCTTTCTGGTCACACTGATACGATGTATAATTACATGTTTCGGAATGTGTTTTTATATGATATTTTTTCGTCTTGTAGATGAAATGACTATGGGGCAAGTCTAATATGGGAATTGCGCCTGACAACAATTGGTCATTAATGTGCCATATTTAAATACGATCGTGACACTTTGAAAGAAGCGGCTCTTTTTAGTATGTATCAACCCATACAAAAATATGGAAAACCAGTAGGATTATTGATCTCAAGTTAAGATTCGAACTCGTGTTCTTATCCTCCCGGTTTTCACCAAACCACCAACAAAGGTCTCCGAGGAAGAGCAAATCTTCCGATCTGGCAAACTTTCTAATCTGAAGGTTTAAGGCATTTGCTATGCTCCATCACTTCCCACTCCCGCATGTACACATCCTGCTCAGTGGAGAACGTTCATCGATCGGGTTGCGTTAATGTGGAGCACCAACAGAGTCATTTGCATTTGAGTGAATCGAGCTCCGAACAGTGAAATTAGCTGAAACACTGTCAACAACCATCGTATTGCAACCATTTGATGACGATGAATGGAGTGCGTGGCTGCAAATGACCCTCCTGTCTGACCTTACTGGTCATCGTTTACGCTCGATTGCACTAAGGAGATGGACTAGTTGGCTAACGAGCTGGCATATCTGTCAGAGAGTTCTTGATTGATGGTTTATGGTGATACACATATGCCCTTGGTGTAGACATTTGACAGAAGGCCGGGTGCATCTCAAATCTTTATTTACTGCTTGATATTGGACGAATAATAGTGGTATTACAGGAGTACCATCCTCATAAGTAGGTTGCAACTTCCATTTGATGTGTTCTCTCTCTCTGAACCTGTGCGTTGGTTCTCAGACTGAAAGAAAACTCAGTTCTCAGAACTTCAATGAATTCTGAAAACCTGAATGTCCTTTGTTTTGTTACATAGATATTTTGCCCGACTTGAACACCACAGCATAGTTATATTTTATTTAAATTTTCTTTCAATAATCTTGTATTTTACAAGCTGATAAATAATATGAAAGGTGTGATACTTTAAGAATAAAGTCTTTGTCATATTACTATTATCCGACATTTCAGTATATGGTTTTATACCATTGACAAGGAAGAGCGGAGTACTTCAGTACAAAACAGATTTATATACAGCAAACAGGGATTACGTAGGACAGTATATGGGTCGCCATCAAAAATATTTAACTAGTGCCGTTTCAAAGGATGATGGCAAACAATATCCGATGATCTCAAGACGAGGTCAACTTACACGTTTCAAATGTTACGTTAAAGTAGGTGTAAGAACGATGAGGAGTTAAGTCCATCTCTAGGTATGAAAAGCAAGCTTGGTTTGTGACTTGTGATCTAACAATCCAATATAACTCCTCACTTCTGCCCTTCATGTGTTGTTCATTAAGTCCATTGATCATCTTGTCCTGTTGTCTTAGTCATACATTTAGGTCAATAGTTTTCATTTCTGTATTGAGGCAATAAATCAGTCTATGTCATATTGGTCACCTGTCTGTCTAATATTTCATTGTCTAATATCTCGACGAAACTATGCTACTTCATATCTTTTACATTTCTGAACGAATGTCAGTGGAAAGCTCTTATCACAAAAGGGCCTCATTAGTTTCGTGACTCGTTTTGCTTTGTTAATTTGGCTTAGTGGGAGTTTACATTTGTGATCGAAGTCGTTTTTCATACAATGCACCATTTAACAAGGAAGATTTTTCAGTATTATGCAGATACATCTTGTCTTCTGAAGTGACGTTTACGGTTATTTGTTTTCCCACAAAACCTTTACGACTGACTCTTAAAGGGCTGCAAATGAACAAAAACGTTCAGCATGTTAATGGAAAAATGACACCCAAAACTAAAACACTCCTGGCCTTTCCAATGAATATCCACAATTTCGTACTTATGTATCTCAAAGTATTTTTGAGATTCTTTTCTGAGTGACGTAGACCTGACGAGCGTTGATCAGTTGTTGTCCTCACTTTCGTCATAAAGTTTACTCTTGAAGGCACTTAGACATGGAGTCGGGTGAGTGTACTGGCGGCTAAATTAAACATGACAGGATGCAATGGTATCACAAGTCTTCGTGCTTAACCAGGTGTGAGGAGAAGGATTGACGCCCTTTTAGACAACAGGAGCTGGATCTCTATTTCAATGATGTACATGGATGTATATGGAATTACCATTATAAGGTTGTGGCGTTTAAATAATACACTAGACCTCGCTTTGACACATTAGGTGTGTAAACCGAGGTGTTTTTATTGATTTTGTAGAAGAATAATTCTAATTCTTTTCTGTGCCGTGAAATTTGAACATCAGTACTTTTATGGATACATTACCTTAAAGTATTTTAAGAAAGTACAAAAAGATTAATCGGATAGATGTTTGGGTTTGTGCGTTGAGGTTTAAAGCTGCTGCATTCAAGATGGCACACGCATTCATATATGGGTACTTATATACATGCTGGTTAACATTATTGTGATCATCACAAATAAGTGAGTTCGTATGTCATTGACTTTCCTCCTGCCTTGTCAAGCTGTTACCACGCCGCTCAACGCCCTGGGGCAGTAGCTTAGCTTAGTGGTTAAGGCACTCGCTCGTCACGCGGAAGGCTCGGGTTGGATTCCCCACATGGGCACAATGTGTGAAGCCCATTTGTGGTGTACCTATACGTAGAATATTGCTAAAGGCGGTGTAAAAATAAACCAGCTGACCACGTTTTTCTGTTTATCACAGATTCTGTGGAGGCTTCATGTCCATTTCTTTCTATATTTTAGTTCTTTAATTGAAATCTAAAACATCACTTTACTTTTTCTCCTATTAACACTATTTCCTAGACATTATTAGGTACCGATTGTCTAGCTTTCAACAGCGTAAAGAAATCTTCTTTTTATTGAGCCTCAAACCATTATGTTTCACCAACCTTTGAAGATTTCTTCTGAAATAAGGGACAAAACATTTTCAGAGATGATGTGAAATTTTAGATGCTACTCACTGCCAATGTATTTTTTAAGACAGCCTGACTTTTTCTGTACTGCTGACAGAAGACTGATCAGGAACCCCACATAACCATATTCTATATTCCTAAGCATGCATTATTGTCCTAAAAAGTGTGAAAAAATATCTATCTTAATTAATACTTCATCAAAATGTTGTCCAGTGCAAGATTACGCCCATCACCACCAAGACCTTTCTTAAATAGATTTTCAAAAGAAATCTCAAAATTTAGATTTGATTGTTGAATATTTGAAAGAAATCTGAAATATGTTAGCGGGCATGGAAAATAACTTGCGGTAAAGGAAGAAGGAGAAATATGAAAAAACCTAAGGTATAAGAAGCTGTAATCTAGCTTAACACGCATTAAGATACTGAACTGAAGTGATGAGCGACTGGGAACCGTTCAAGGCCGCGGGGTAAGTGTTCCTCTGATCAATGCAGAGTTAGGATAGATTTCTTGCAGTTAGCCGACCTCACAAGACTGTGTCCACTTCTCATAAATACATCGTGCTGAAGGATTGAGTATTTTTCATTTGATAACTTCTGAAAGAATTCTCACGTGATCATGGACGTGACTTTCTGGGATTTAAATCGTTTTTGTCGTCGGTCTCCGTAGAAGACGCCTGCAACCTTGGTGAAATCTAATGTCAACCTCTGGCGATATTGAAGCTGCTTCTCCTAATTGCACCGCTCACCATTTTATTTTATTTTTTTCCTTTTCATTAAAGTGGTTATAGCAGGAGAAAATTTTGAAAATTGAATACGTGTTCAACGAAACCACGGGTTTGAACAGTGTATACACATAAATGCAAAATGGCAAATGAAAACTAACGAATAATGCATTTTCAACCTAATATTCCTATTTGATCTGGACAAGTTATTAAGGAAGGACAACACAACTGAGACTGAAAATGGACCATACATGGAAGTTTGTTTTCCTTCGCCTTGATATATACATATAGACACGAGTAAGTCATATGAATAAAAAACTTTAGGTCAATAATGCGTGTCTGAGTGTACAAGGAAATTTACTTAATACTTTTAACAATACGATGAATGAATGACGCAGTGATCTGTGAATCCCCGTCATGCTTTAGTGGCCTTTGACGTACCAAGATTCGAAGAACTGATATTCTTCTTCCACATTGATAACGATCGATAATGAAGCATTCACCCTACTAGACTGAAGCGTCGTATCCCTGAACTTCTGCTCAGTACAGCGATGAAACAAACCCGCGTATTTTCGATAAAATGACATACTTGATATGCTTTTAATCCCACGAAGAAGACATTTTGTCATTCAGTCCGTAGCTGTAGTACCTGTGGTCAAGAACAGCAACAAATATTTCAAACAAAGAACACATTAATGAAGATTATAACATACAAGTCAAATCCATGAAATAAGCTATTCTTTTCATTAAAGAGGTGTTAGTGGAGAAAAATACATCTGACAACATTAATAGCAGTGGGCAGCTTGCACCCCATATTATAACCTGCGATTTATTGATGAAATGTGATACCGTCCAACTGCGTTGTGTCGTACATACCGTTGTCTCGAAGTGAAACATTCCTTCTTCATTCGTTATCAAACATCAGATAAATCAGTTTTTTTCTAGAAAAGCGTTTAACTTCCTCATAACGGTGTTTAAATTTCTGCAAATAATGCTCTTCCCATACTCAGCGTGCTTTCTAAGAAAAAAAGGGTTAAAGCGTCAACCCCATGGAGACATCTGTATAGAGTGTAAGATTTGCATATTTGATATAATGTATGTACAGTATTTTTATGTACAGCGTGATATGTTTGTATCATGGTTTGGCGAATTTGAATGGATTGCAGAAGGAAATTTAAATCTCTAAATCTCCTCAAATATTCAGGTTTGGTGTGTATTCGCTGTCGGAGGTGATTTCCAATAATTATTTGGTCCCTAGAATGGAGATCTACATTCAGTTGTTGGTGATTTATAGCCCGTGCTTTATAATGTATTGTCTGCTTTAGTTACTAGAATATTTTACTTTTCCATGCTACTTTCATATCCATATCTGTGATACCCTAGTACTTTTATTGTCCCTCATGTCCATCAAAATGTTTTCCTTTTTCTCACATAAATTGTTCTCGTCACGATATGGCTGAGATATTGCCGATGTGACGTTAAATATTAACTCACTCACTTACTTCAATACCTATTAATCAATTGCTAACATGAAACACATATACTCCATACACTGCATATGAAGATTCGTGAGTGAGTCAAGTCGGCGATATTTCAATCATATTGTGACATGGTGAAGTTATACGATAAGATTAAAAACTGTCAACCATGCTCAGAAAAAGAGAATTAACACTAAATCACATATATGTTTTTAAAAATAGTTATAGAATATTAAGACTGAGTATTTAACACGTATACATAAAATGGAACGAGAGGAAAACAGTTAGAGGTCACGACACCATGCCAGAGACCATGGATGCAGCCAGTCACATGGTTATAGAGACAACTGGCAGTTCAGGAGCTGAAGGTAAATTAAATGTTCATTGCGAAGACATCCAACGCATAGATGACACATATCTTTCAAAACACGCAACTGAGCACACCGCTAAAGTTTGTGCTGACAGGTCACTGTAAACTGCAAAGTGTCAAACTTGGTTCTTCAGATGTTGATGTGGGAGCTGAGCAGTACAAAAACCTTTTTGCTTCATTTTTGAGGTCTCTTTCTGAGTGTTTGACACATGTCTTCTGGTGAAGTTGTGCAAGTGTTGTGATGGTTTTGTAATGACATCATGCTTCTGAGGCAACCATCGGTCTGCAATAAATGACCTTGCCTCTTGACATAGGCAGAAGCGTTGACTTCATCGTTTAAACCTTTGCGTTTCAAAATGTGATGCTGACCGTCTGAGTAATGAAGGATGAAAACTGAGACGTTTTGCGCATTGTAATAATGATTTTTAGACTAACTGCATGTACAAACGCAGAATTAAATCCTTCCATCTACTTTCCATCCTATTACTTAATCTATTCACTGTCTTATCTCGATTGTTTGCTCTACAGTTTAATTACTTTGTTTGTATACGTGTGTACGCAATATTGCAAGCGTGGTTTCATTTTGTTTGTTCCGTAAATGTGAAACGTCAATTACAGATTATCATTAATCTAATACGTCACTCTCAAGTGCTGAAACCAAGGGGTTCAGCAACTCTCCACAAGTCATTTTTCAAACTTCAGCTGCTGTTTTCTTGGATACATATTCAGGAGGAAACAAAGGCAAAAATATCTAATATGTGCTTGGACTTTGTGATATATGTAAAATAGATAACTGTTGTGTCACGTAACATCTATCGTGACTTCTAATTTTATTATGACACTTGGAGGCAGGCTGCTAATCGGTACCATTTTTACTAACTGAATCCTATCCAGAGTAGCCAGGGATCTGTGTTTAAGACAAGAAAGTAACTTGTATGTGTGTCACGTTTCAAAATATATAAGTATATATATAACAGTGGAAGCTGCCTTTCATTCTCAGAAAATATGACTGGCACTGGTTTCGTTTTGATCAAAGGAAGTGTAGAAAACAGAGAGGCAATGATTATGTGGAGGGTTTCAATGAATTACATGAAGGGCTAATCAAATTACATGAAGACAACGTCAATATTTTGAGTTAATGGAAAGGACAACCTTAGTTCTTTTTTTGGCCTCTGTGATCTCTGAAAATACGATAGCTTTGTACAACAAACTACTGCATGTAAACGTATCAGAGGAAATACATAACGCAGTTAACATCGTGGCATTGCTGAGAAGCTGATTTACAAGTAACATGATTGAATAACATAAATAATTAGGCAGGACTATCTCAGGACCAATATCATCTTGCAGCCATTGTTGATATCAGCAGCTCAAAGCACGTCTTTGGTTTTACATGTATGGCCTCATGATTAACGAAAACGATGGTGTTAGACTTTTGTAATGCATGTATATACTTCCAGATTGCGACATACAAGGTACTTTGCGGTTGATACAATGGTTATTACCGTTAAGATGCAGTTATTAAAGATCAACTCATTTAGACTGCATATGAATTATGAATATGAATTTGTAACCACAGTACTACTATTAATCCTGTTTATATTCATCTCTTATGTGCACGTACAGGAGACCCTCCGAAATAACTTAAATTTTAATTTCTTTCTGCTGTAGGTTTTACCCATGAAGTGAAAAGAAGCCTGCACGATCGGTTTGGTAAGTCTGCAGCAATTATTTCGACATCTCTGCACGTGTTAGGTCAAACGGACACTTATCTCCTGAGTAGATCTTCCGCCCAACAGACTGCATTTGCAAACCTATGAAAGATCAAGGGTTGCATTTAGATTTAAAATTTTGTCAAGGTCAGTCGGAACACCAAACATCTTCTGGTAAACTCAACTGAATGGCCCCAGTGAACCTGTGATCTGTACTAACACTGCAGGACAGACACGTGTTCTTATCAACAGTGATAACACCATAGGTTTCTCACTCTTTGACAAAGGACAGGTAATCTGTTTCTGCTCCACAGAATTACACCGGAAATGTCCTGTCAATGCTCTGATCACACCGATATGGCCAAGACCTCTCTCACTTTCAAACGGACATAGTATACTAGCTCCTTAGCAAGGGTACAAGGCCAGGCATGTCAACTGTAGCAGTGTTCCGGTTCTTTTCGTTACATATGTCGTACATATAGGATACTAAACGACCTTCCGTGTAATACCATTTTTATTAAATGATTTGGTATCAAACGAGCGAAAGCGAATTTCATCCTAAATCTTTAACGAGTTTAATAAAAATGATATTTCCCGGAAGCGAGTGTAGTATTCTGTTAATTACTCGCCAACATAAATTGACATAAACTGCCGCGAAATCGCCTGCAGTGTGAGGACACTCAGCTTTCAAGTCAAGCAAGGTCTAGTAAAATCGCGACATCAACATTAGCATTGTGACGTCACAACTTTGAACCATTTTGACGTCATACGTCAAGCGGTATTACACTAGTGTAATATTGAAGTGAAAATATTACACTGCAGTATCTTCAACGGGCGAGTAATAAAATCCGCTATGTCATTTTTACGAGACATATTGTAAGTAAACAATTGTCAGAGTCTTTCAGCTATCAGCACATGAACACAAACAATGTTAGGACCGCATTGATATCATTTGGGTACAAACATTCCTTGAAATACTTTGACAACAGATGATCAAGGAATCACTGTGGACTTGGATTGGGTTTTTATCCACTGAACTCTAATTGAACACTGAACTGTATGAGGGAGTGTCAGTCTAAAGTGGGAGAAAACCCCGAAGTAATGCAAGTCCAAGGTTTCGGTCATGATCAATGGCTGGACAACAAATTGAGGTGCAGTACGCAACTGGGGCACACATGACTCCATCCAGAGACGATAAAGAGGTAACCAATATATAACAATGCAGTATACTGCTTCAGACATGGTCGGGAGATTAGATTAATATTACATTTCGATGAATGTTTTACTGTAACATGCTTGTAATCTATACTATCCCCCTACTCTTAATGTCCATTCTAACTTGAGTGTATCATTAGATGGATAAAGTTTAGAATGGGCATTAAAAATTGTGATGAATTGCTACAATGCTTTCTTCCAATTCTTCACGCAATCTAGGGAGAACAGATGCGCATGGAAGGCATTAACCTTGAATTTGAGTTGAAAGCTGGCTTCCTGAAGTTGAAGAGACATTTTAAGAATGCAGTTTGTGACGTCTTGTTGGACCCCTGCATGTGCCCAACAATGTCTTACATTTACAAATCTTGAAGGCTTGTTAAGCAATATTCATCATTGTGAATTCGATGGTCAGTATTTTTCAAACCTTTCATTATATTAACAGCCCTGTACGCATGACAAACATGTTCAAGCTTCGTGAATAATTTCTTAATTCTTCTGCATCCTAAACTGACACCTGCATCGACTCAAATAAATGTTTTGCTTCAGTACTTGTTCCCATTTGTCAGAGATTCTTCACCGCCGCCTTGTCATTGATGAACGTGATGAGATATATCAACGGCCATTGTGACTTTGCTAACGTGCTAAATCCCATTTAATCGACATGGTCGGTTATCATGTTGAGTACAGTCATGTTTTAACGCACGGTAAAACTGAATCACTGCCTTAAATTTCTAGTCACCTTATGCTGGGATTTAGTCTTTGCCAAAGTGTCCATGTCGTGACCTAGAGCAAAGATATGACGGGAACAGTTGGCGGCCGGTCACGTTAAAATGGTACAAGTGTTATCGTAACGGATTCAAAGATTGATCACTAGACTGCCTGGTGAAGATTCACTTATTGACCGGCCTTCACTGTTACACAACATAGAATTACATTATATTTAAATAAGTAACCTCTAAGTGATTCCTGGTCACAGACTGAAATTCTTCCCGAATTGTCAGAATAACGACATCTGCAGAAAAGATGTTAAAAGATATTACAGAATACAGGATGCATTACAGAATAGTAATGGCTGCAGTTATGAAATAATGAATGTAGGAAAACACCCCCTTGCCATATCCACAATATTGTGTATAATAGATCATATTAAATGTCTATTTACTGAGAATTCGACAAAGATTCACAAGGAGCACATACCAATCTGGTCACATCACTGTAGTTATTACTTTTGTAACAATATGCTCCTTCTCAGGAACATGTCATTAGGGTGGGCGTTAAGTAAAAGGAAGGACACATCGGTGTATGTCACTGAGCTATAATAGCATCACCACAGACTCATTGCAATATACCGGCGTACATTTGTGTCCTGGCATGGGGTGTAATCAATTCTTAACCGTCTGTGTCTGTCAGTCTAGGCGTACCAGAAAGTTCCGTCCATTAGGATATCATTATATTAAGTAAGGCATATTATGTTTCCTAACATGGAGCTAATTATGTCTCGACGCCAGGCCAGTTATGTCAGAGTAAAAATGATATGAATAGTGCATTAATATCATTCGTGGGCAGTACTCGGTGAGTTTCCCTATTACTCTCACCAAATAGTATAAGTGTGTTACACCACATCCGATCTCATCATTAGATTTCAGTCGTAAAATTGTCATCACTGTTTTGCTTCTTGTGCCAAACTGATTCTCTTGTGCAAGGTGTTTGGTGTTATATATGGAAAAATCTCCATGTATATTAGCAATTATTATAGATATGACAGGTAGCCGGGTTAGACCCTCCTAATACTTTGGAACTGATTCGATGTCGATGACGATGCCGAACTTGTGGTAAAGCATATGTTTAAAATTTGTGCTGTGGAAGAGAAATTTCTGTAGCCTTATATCGAGCTGGGTGGTTTTAGACAAAAGCTATCAGAAACCATGTTTTGTGACCATTAGATACACATAGATAATTAGGTCCGGTTAGGAAGGTTTGTTTGTTTTTAGAGTCTCATGTCATATTTTGTCAAACTCTTTCTGAAACAAGACAATCTGTAAACATGTACGTCCGGTTTTGACAGCAAATAAAATAATAAAGTATGCTAAGCTCACTTCAAGCTTGACTTTATGTTCCCAGATTTCGTGACAATCAAATTTCAGATTCATTCATTCTTTCATTCATTCATTCATTCATTCGGACTAATTCACTAAAAAGAAATAGAATCAACGCTCCAGCAACAAATCACAATGTTTATGTTGCCAGACATACTCAGTGAGTATCACAGTCGAACCTTTGATCCCCTCTAGACAGAGTGACAAATCACAATCCGACCTAAACACTGGCACTATGTGATAAAGTAGTTCCAGAGACGGACAAGATGGTCTGACCAGAGTCGCCACGATATCTCAGGCAGTGCTCGACTACATCGAGTGTCCTCCTTGTGTCCTCCTTGTAGGTTTATTAATCAGATGGTCTTCTTGTGTTGGAGAGGCAGAAATCAGGGCTGATGTTCAAGTTACTTAGTGCATGGTTACGATGGAACTTCGATCGATAAGGCTGTACCTTTCCTGTTAAGGGATGCAATACATAGTTTAAAAACCTCCGTGTCCTGTGTACACGTTCCCATTAGTCCAGGAATTACAACTGGACGCGAAGTGTGTGATTATGTGATACCCTGAACAGCAAAAGAAACGCAACTCTGGCTTTTTGCCAATATTTTAAGTAGAAGACCTAAACATGACCGGTTATTTTTATGAAATTTCGTTTCTTTTCGAAACTCGGATTTCTTTTGCTGATCAGTATAACCTAGGGCAGTCAAGTGATTGTGCGACCTGAGAATATCCTGGTTAGAATCGTTCTTTCGTACTTGTCGTAAGAGTCCACTAACATGGTTCATGCTCATTGTGTCTGCCCCACACTCAATTATTTAAACCGAGTTGGACAAATGATGTGTATTGTGTTAAACAACACACAAACTGATTGTGTAGAAACTGTATCCCATTTCATCTTTGCGCACAATTTATAATTTTAAGAGATCTTCACTTTTAACTTATTTAAATATCGAAACACAATAAAGCCTTCCTTCAATTCACATCACGAGAATCTGATATTAATAAGTAGTATTACTTTTATACTGTAATTAATATTTACCAATTGCATTTTAGTGTATCCTGCTCAAACTTTTTATGTACATAACATATATTATCTTTGATGTGTCATGAGCTTAGGAAGAATCGCTAATATAATTTATTTTAGTTTGTATTCGAATAATTTCTAGCTTATCGTTAGGCACTGTATTTGTGTAATAGTGTGCGTTCGTTTGTCATTACATCTCTTTTCAAACAATTGTTATCACGAGTAGTGTGGTGCATTGAAGCTCATTAGAATCTTCGACACATATTTATAATAATACAGCATGTTGATTATTTGAATTCTCATTCAGTATTCCCTGACAGGTATAATTAAAAGAACGCCAGTAACCTATAGATGTCATTGTATATATTTGACCTAACACTCCTAAGAACACATATAATAAATATTACAATTATTAGACAGTGAGTGAGTTGTTCAATTTTATGCCGCACCCTGCAATATCCCAGCTATATGGCAGGGGTCTGGACCAGACAGTCCAATGATCAACAACATGAGCATTGGCATACGATGACATGCATCAACCAAATCAGCGAGCCCGACCGCCCAATCCAATCCAATCCCGTTAGTCGCCTCTAGCGACAGATACAGGACTGTTTCAAAATACTAGTGATGGTATTCAAATGTCTACATGCGCTCGCTCCAGCATATCTCGCAGATTTTATTAAACGCTCCAAGCCAACACGACATCTGCGGTCACAAGATCAAGTACTTCTTCTTCTTCTTCTTCTTCTTCTTCTCTTCTTCTGAAACAAAACCAGAACATAAACAGACAGCCGTTTCGACACATCCGGACATAATTTGTGGAACAGTCTACCATTCAACGTGAACTTTCAGCGTTCAAAGGAAATCCAAGGACCAAGCTCTTTGGAAAGGCATACGGTGTTCCTCAACAAGTCTTTCCAGTTCCTAGCTCAATATAGCGCTTTTGATTGCCTCTAACAGATCTTAGTACTCTACAAATATTTTTAGATAGGTACATGTAGACAGACAAACATGGGATACTGAAGATCAGTTCTAACCCAGATCTTCACGGGTCAGTTATTAGACAGACTGACACGCACATTGAAATGTTCAGGAGGTGTAGAGACAGCACCGACATAGATGCTTCACTGGGCACCGGACAGTGACCTTTGTTTTATGAGGACAGAATTGGATGGCGGCTGGTCATTTCTACATGAAGGTTTTCTGATTTGGTGTCATCTTTCTACCACGAGCTGGATCGATTCAACTGCATCTGTTGGACCAGGCTGAAGATGGCGCCTTCACGTAGATGATCTACTACTGGGGATGGTGTTAAACAACGCAGACACGCAACCGTACATTTGTATACATAAATGTATTTTCATTAACTAAAGAGTCTCAGTTCTCACAAATCCTGCCAAGGCTACAAGGTTATTACAAAATATAAAATATGAGACGTAAACTAGTACAAATAATTCATTAACTAATATGATATGACATCGCGGACGACAACCGTAGCTCATAAAGGTTTAATGTCGCACTGACACTCGCAGACACTCCAGCTAATTAATAATGACCCAGTTCGATTAACCGGGCGTGAAAACAAGTATGATTTTATATTAGAAATGAAGATAAAATCAAGAGCTCGACTCGCGGAGGCGTTGATATTAAGACAAGCCGTCAAATATCACCATCGACGGTTGGGTATTTCCTAGCTAGATACAAGAGCAAATGAGTCATTGTAGATTAAGACTTTACGACATTCATCTTTACGACATTTTATTCCTGGTGTTTCACATCATAATTGTCAGTATAATTACGAAGGCGTTCATCATCTTCGTCAGTGTCCTAATTATGCTTATTTCACATGAACACGTTACTTCTACTGCGGCGATTGTGATCTAAATACTGTCCTGTGTGTTAATGTGAATTTGTTAAAGGACATTAATTCAAGTATAATAGAATAATGTCCGTTATCTAAATCGGGTCATATATTGCACGGTAAGGAGAATGTAATGTTCTATCTACTTAATAGCGAAGGGGCAGCAAACATTTACAATTCATATTATTGGGAGGATTTCCATAAAGATTATTGCAATAATCAGGCCCGGAAGGAGGAAGACACAACATCAGTATTTTCTGAAGATGTTGGAGTATCCAGACGATGGCAGATAGATTCTGATTTTGTCAGTGCTGTGCTGTCTGACATGACATGACATGACAGACGCTTTATCCATGAGGTTCATCCAACCCTGTCGTGTTAGCATCCAATTCTGGCATACTTGACAGTGTGTGTGTGTGTGTGTGTGTGTGTGTGTGTGTGTGTGTGTGTGTGTGTGTGTGTCTGTGTGTGTCTGTGTCTGTGTGCGTGCCTGCGTATGTGTGAGATGTAGCTGCTAGGGGGAAAGACTGGCAAATACTTGATTCCTTCTGAAAATTTCAGATTGAATTATGACTCATATTTGTTTATCACTTTTGTTTAATGATATGACTTGGCTTGTTTGTATTTGGCTAGGTTTAGGGATGGTTAACCTCTCTAGTCAGTAACGTTTCATTTCACCTTAACTGACCATACTTTGATAACAATAATTCCAAACCATTTGTCTTGAATTAGTCATTTCGTCTAGAAGCACTGTTTGCAAGCAAGTAGTTTAGCCTATTTAACCATACAAGCGTGGTGTGAAACGTTTACAAAACATCGTCAGATAAATAAACGTTTTGTTTTGCAAAGGAGTATTATTGATTTGGGCAAAATGGAATGTTCTGTGGATAGACAACTTCTTTATTATTATTGTGAGCGGTGGAGCGGTTAAGTCGTTTTACTGTTTTGTCCTAAGGTATCAGTGCAGGGGACATTTCGAAGTTATGGTTGCTGATTTGGGGTATAACTTTGCATGGGAATTATGTGAAACCGCGAAAGATAATTTGCATTCATGAATACGGAGTTGTGGATAACGATAACTGTGATGACAATGGTGTTGATCGATAGAATGGCGATGGCCATGAGGAGTAGGGTGATAATGGTGATGATGATGATGATGATGATGATGATGATGATGATGATGGTGGTGGTGATGATGGTGCTGCTGCTGCTGCTGCTGATTGATGGTGATGATGGTGATGATGATGACGGTGATGGTGATGATGATGATGATGATGGTGGTGGTGATGATGGTGGTGATGGTGATGATGTTGGTGGTGATGATGGTGGTGATGGTGATAATGGTTGGTGATGATGATTGGTGATGATATTGCCAGAAACATCATTGTAAGAAAGTTGTCAAATTCTTACATTTCCGTAAATTGTAAACAGTGTTAGTGTCTTCCGGGGGTGGCTGGGGTATTTTTACTTCACACAAGAGATCAAATTATAATCCTAAATGTTAAGTTCTTGTTGTCAGATGTTGTGGCATTGTTGCCACGAAGGTTCAGTCGTCCAAGGCAAAGCACATCGCCCTAACATGACATAAACCTTGGAGCATGTTTTCAGATTTGTGCCCGCTGGAAGGTTTGTCACAGCACAAACGATTACACAAGCGGTTCGACAAAATAATAGAAGTGTATGATCTTGGTGCTTTCTGTCCGCAGTAAGATTACATATCGACTATTATAATTACAAATCATGAACGTACTGACGTACGGAAGCGTAGTAACTACGACACATGCACGTACTTACAATGTCACTATACGTCAGTACAAGTGATTACGGGAAATATGCTCGAGATAAAATAATGTCCACAATGCCAAGCCTTGGACAGGCACTGAACCTTATTTTAACGAGGGCATATTTCCCGTTACCACTCGCACCTCGTTGGTTATTCAGTTTATTGCCTATAACATAAGTTAAGAAGAAGAGACATGAAGCAAAACCAGCCAGGCTATTCTCGAAACGTTCGTAACCTTACAAACTTCGTAAGCCCATTCTTAACACATTGTCTACGATGAAAGTAACGAATTCTTAGGGCTACGAACGTTTGGAGTATTAGGGGCCAGCAGTTTCGAATTCTTAGGGGTACGAACGTAGACAGGACCTCAAACAGCAAATTCGTATTCATACGCGTAAGAAACCTGGAGTCACCAGTGGCAATAACATAACTGTGATGTGGAAAATAGTACCTCGTAAACTCGCTTTAAAATACAACCATAATATTTGTTATGGAATAACTTATTAACATTGTTTAATATGATGAGAACGGTCTTGTTAATGCAATATGTTTGAACTTAAGAACAGATGAAATGCGATTTGATCATCTCCTTGCCTTACCAGTGATCCTTGTTCATAATATGAGTGAACAGATTATTTGGTTCGAACATGATCTACAGGCTGTCGTGATATTGCTGGAATATGACTACATAAACATAAGGAACAAGAGTCGAGAATTTTAGAACTCGTCACGCCGAAGGTCCCGGTTCGATTCTTCACATAAGTGAAGCCCATTTCTTGGTGCCACACGCCGCGATATTGCTGAAATATTGCTTAATGCCGCTTAAAACCATACTGATCACTCACTCACTACTTATCGAACATAGATCTTCCCAATCCTGCTCTGAGCATGTAAGCAACACAAATGAACCAGTGCCCTTGTTGCACTCTAAGAAATGTACTCATAAGATTACCATACCACCCAGTCTAAAGATTCTCGAGATATGTCATACATGTCATGAAAGTGACTGGACACAGTGCAGAGAGTTATGTTAACCATGAGAGACCCATTTACTTTTGTTATGACATGTATGAAACATCAGAGAACAGATCGATCAAGACAGATCTGAGGCATATCACCAGCACGATATGTTCCCACTCATGTAATTGACAACATGCTCTATCGATCGATTTTGCCCAGCGTAGTAGCATAACGCCAGCCGGCAAAGATAAGGTAATTTCTTAATGTTAGAAGATGGTACTTCATCATTTTTGTTTCTCCCTCCAGCATTCTATTGTAATACTTACCATCGATTGTGATGTTTTCGTTGCGAACCTTTTCCAGATTTGGGTCCTAGACTATGTCATCAAACGCTAACCTGGGGTTTGTACAGTAGGTCGAATTAGAGCCGGATTATGCTTTTTGACATGACAGTGCCTCAGTAAGAAATTACCATTTTCCAGAATGGATTCTCTTGCAAGTCATTAGTCTGGTAATGCGGATTCTAATGATTCTTTGACCGTCGTTGGAAACGCGATAGGAGGACGTAATGATTTGATTGAAAAATACCTTGTTTATGAAAGCGTTAGAGATTGAGTAGACATGGAAAGCACATTAAATTTTCTTCTTACAAGATACAAGATATAGGATCAGTGAATACTTTTCCAGATCGAAACAGTTTAACAACCGTATAACCAAAACAAGGAGCATTGATATATCTCGCTGAAAGGGAACTGAATGTATGGCGCCTACGTTTGGTTTCAGGTTGATCAGCATATCAAAATCGTCTTTTTATACACCCATCTTCGACCAACCGGCACCATAAGAAGATAAGTAAATGTATATATTATGTAAATGATAACAAAGCAAACAATGTGACAGCATACTTGCCAGAAACGTTTTCCATCCTATAATTTGTTAATAAAATTTCTCTCAGTGTTCCAACTCATTTTCACCATTTTTTTGACCTGTCTTTGACTAACGATATGGCCACGTAAAACACTGATGTGACCACAACAATGTTGTTTAACATGAGCATCTTCCGAATCACACATCCTGTATAAAAACCCACTTCTTGTCTATGGCGTTGAAATGATTGATCGAAACCTCATTTGAAGCGTGTTTGCTCATTTCTGATGATAGTGTATATTTCCAATGATTGGCGCGTTCTTCTGTTTGAAAAGAATCCACAAAGTAATACTACGCCATTCACTTTTGACAGCATTCTTTCAAAGTGGCGTATTTTTAAGACATTTGAAAATTTGCTTGTCCTAGAAATGTCTTTTAATACTTTTTATGTATTCTGTGTCAGCCTGTAACTTGCTAAATTACATGCATGTCTCATTGAAAATGTTCCTGTCGTAGTAAAAGGGTTATTATGTATCCATTGTTCCCATCAAGACTCTTACGCTTAAGGTCTCAGACAGTGATATAACGCAGTCATTTGTATACCCAACATACGCTCCCGGCCGTGAAGGTAATCGATGTTTTTAAACCAGTGACCTAAAAGAACACGTGTTAACCTTGGGAAGAAGCTAGTCTAGTGGTTGTGTTTGTGACAGAGTGTGTTCTGCTTCCAGACATACATGTAAGTTGTTTTTGCATGGAATGAGAAGACAACAATATTTTTTTCTTTATATATAGTCTGTCAAATAAACCACTTAAAGTGTGTTTCTACCGTCTCAACATTCAGTCGATACGTGTGGCCATCATGTTCCAGCTGTCTTCCTCCTCTAAGACAAGATGAACAGGTTAGCCATTTTGAATATCAGTGCTTGGAGTACACATCATTTAATATGGTTAAGTTGGTTCATATCAGTAGCGGAGAACTGAATATGTTACAGGGATTAACTATATCTCACAACTGCCTATACAATTTAGTTTACACTTTAATCTCTTTTATTTTACTACAACCCACGTGTAACTTCAAAGTGGATGCACAAATCATCTCTACTCAAATTTCAGCATTTGAATTATCTAACAAGAGTTGGACGCCTTCAGTTCTTCGTTGTATCTCATATCACTACAAATTGAGCCATTACCATATGGGCAACACCCACAGGCCCTTTACTTGTTTCTGTACAACACTGCTATTTTATATTGCATGCTACATGCAGTTATGGTTATGTTGATGGTGGTTTGATAATCAGTTACAATTAGGTTTACGAGCTTCTCTCCTGAGCTACGCAGTTCGTTGAGCTTTCAAGCTTAGGGGAATCAGGTCAATAGTGTTGACAAACCAGGGCTCGTATTAAATAGGACATTTCTGGGATTTTATTTTTAAACCATAAGTTCTTGGTATCAGCTACGAAGGCAGCTTTGCAAACCGAAAAATGCCTCTAATACAATGACAATTATTAACTACTTCAATCAATGCAGATTAAATAAAAAAGAAAATGTACATTCTTTCAACTGTATTGAGGTTCGGTAAAAATGCAATGTTATATAATATGCATAGCATAGTAGGTTTGTACACTTGTTCATACATCCCAAAATTGATGTTATTGGTTTTGTGTCACTACATTTTGAGAATTCTGTGCTGGAGATGTTTGTTGTATTCCCTGCTGCTCAAATTGTAGAGGTCATTGTAGCATATACCAAGCTAGTGATCAAGCGAGCTTGAGGTGGGATCGAAGACATCTATCTGTGACCGAGTGTAAAAAAATTGGATTCAACTTTGTGTGCAGACACTTTCAGTTTTGTCACAACTCCTAGTATACTGTACACGACCATCCGCACTTAAAAGAACCCACGAATCCGTTGGTATGTGGCCAGCTGGTGGCGACATGAATACATGCAAACACCTTGTTGCGATTACAGCAACGTGCAGTGAACTTGGACAAAGTGCTAAGACTCTGAGTTCCAGTCCACCCACTTCTGAATGGGTACCTCTTTAGGATGGGAAAGCCACATTAACGCGGTGCCCCACCAGTGAATGGGTGCCTCGTTAGGATGGGAAAGCCACATTAACGCGGTGCCCCACCAGTGAATGGGTGCCTCGTTAGGATGGGAAAGCCACATTAACTCGGTGTGCTGGTGTCTGCATGATTCCCACTGTGTTGAGACTAAATAAGTATAAAAATAAAAATTAACAAACAAACAAATAATTATGTTTTCGTTACCTTGCTGACTTCTATTGCCCTGGACACTAAGATGTGCAAATGGTTCGCTTGGCATATAGATCGCGAGCTCATGTTTGAATCCCCAGGGGCTCTGATATGCGAAGGTCAATGCCCTGCTTGAATGTTGGTAAAAGTGAATTCCTATCTCATTATATATCACTACCAATTCATCACGTCGGTAATTGTCGCTAAACCGTGTCTCCTCCTCTGACCTCCGTATATCAGAGAAGTAAATCAGTCACATATTCTGTGTATTGAAATAAATGACCTAATCTCACATCCTTAACTTCAGTGAAGACACACTGCCAAAAGCAGCCTATCCCTGAAATTGGCACTTAAATCAATTTTCGGTCATAACTGTTGCCACTGGCAAAACAATGACCTAGTGACCCAAGATCTAGTTATAATTCCAATCGACTTTCGTAACTTGGTTCCTGTACTGAGCTCAATGAAGAGTTCCTTTTGTAACAGGCACAGGGTTGATTGTGTATTGACGTGAAAGAAGGTTCATTGACCACTAAAACGTTACTCAATCATTCGTGGAAAATAGGTTCCCATAACCTGTTCGTTGTTATAACAGTGTCGTTAATGGAAAGGAAAGACATTCCTTTTCCACAACGTTAATATGGATCGAAGAGTAGTATGAAATAAAGTCTTGTATTTTATTTATATCAGAATGTCAGAATTCCTGCTATCGAATTCCAGACTTTCACTCACTAAAATATGTAAACACGTTGCACCTGTTTAGGAAGTATTGCACACACACATGGACGTATGAGGTACTTTCCCCTTCATAGAAGGAGGCATGTACTCCGTAGACAAATGTGTCTACATAGACATAATATACGTACATAGAAGTATCTTCTACGAAGACAAGTGTATCAGGTACATAGATGATAATATTGTTGTGGCAGGGACAGTGTTAGAAACAGATTAAAACTGCCACTAGTCAGTGGGACTGCTGACCTAGAAATGTCACAGGAGACCATACTTGGCCGAACAATTCATGATAATTTCTAGACAATAAAACAACGCAAATGAGAACAGTTCGCAAATGTATTGTTTAAGACTGTTAACTCTGAGCCTCGGACATTGATGGGACACACTCTAAGAATACACACACATTTTCAAAAAGGAAGGCAAAATTCAGACACCTTACTCGGCCGAATAATTCATGATAATTGTAGACAATAAAACTGAGGAAACAGTTCGTGTATTCATTTCGCAAATTTATAGTTTCAGACAATAAACTCTGAGCCTCTGACATTGACGGGACAAGCTCCTGGAATACCCATACAAACATGAAAGCAAATTCATTCATATCCACCACAATGGCAAAAATAATCTTCATGAAGTTATTATGATAATGTCAAAGGTTTTGGCGTGTACATAGCGAGGTGGAGGGAGAGTTATCAAAAGGTTTTAAGTTCTGCTCTAGAAAGGAGCACTACCACCAAATTCATCTTCAGCCAAACTTGCTACCATGGAAGTGCAAGCTATATTTTAATCAGAATTCCAAAACTCACCAGTTCACCACTAGATACATGCGTATGTACTAAATTTGGTGAAGAAACAGTGAATGGTTCACATGTTCTGCTCCAGAATAGAACACTACCACCAGTTTAAGTTAAACTCAAACTTGCTACCATGAAAATGCAAAAACGGTGTTAAAGATCTGCTCCCGAAACGACAAATGTGCACGGACTGAGTCCATTCTAATACTAGCATTGTGCTAGAGGACAGGCAGTTATTCTAACACTGGGCAGGGGCAATGATTAGTTAATCCACTGAAGATCTAAACTTATGAAAAATCGGAATTGAATTAGTATGTTCAATGTTGTTTTCATGGCGACGGATGAGGACACGAGGGAGGTCTTTAAGTGATATTTAATACCAGTAGTGAAGCAAATTGAATTCATTCATTCAATCCTTCACTCAACCATTCATTCATTCATTTCTTCATTTTCATCAACCAGAAGTTCCCAAATTATCTATTCATTGAGCGACCTGTCGTAGAGACAAATTCCACAACACCTAAAACTCTTATTCTACATTCTCTGGGCCTTTCTAAATCGAGGAACATTTAATCAGGAAATGGTAGAGCAATGTTACCTGAATCTGAAACTATATAAACCTGAATTGAAACGTCTGTACTAGTATGTGAAATGTTCGAGTTTTTACGATGGGGTAACGTGCTAGTGTGCTGGTGAATAGTAGTCATTATTCAATTCTGAATCCTATGTCAACCTAATCATAATCATCATCATTGTATGGAACGCCATTCGATAGTGGCAATACTTACAAATATATTTATCAGAGATATTTAAAACTAGGAAATATGTCTTTTGGGCTCTTGAAATGAAGCTCAATAAATAAATTCACACAAACTGAAGCCTAACATGACACATGAAGGATCTACAATGTTAGTACTGACACGTTGTTTTTAGCTGACATAATGTTCGGATTCCTTCAAGGTAATTTCGAACAGCAAAGGAAATTTAGGATTTCAGACTTTTGTGCTTAAAGCAGATTCCATTTTCCGATTCCGGCGAGCAAGATAAATTACACGCAACAACATTACAAAAGCAACAAAGATTAAATCAGACGCTGAAACCGTACACGTTCAATTTCACATAGACACAACTACGATAACGGTTTCAAATACATCAACGTCCTCTATCCATTTCTTGTTTGTTTCATTTCCGTCACCACTGAATACTGGATAATGTCGTCTTTTCCGAACAGTACTGGGACAGTAGCATCAACATTGTATGAAGAAAACATGTGACATAACGTTGATACACACGCTACAGTGTGCATTATATCTATTCTAGTCATACTACAGCTATGAAAGAACCTTTACCTCAATAGGCTACCATGTTAGCTGCACTCCTTTACTTGGAGTTACACGTATTACAGTGTTGTGGTGACGCTACACGCATCTCGTTCCCGTTCATTTTCTAAAAGTTACAGATCCTGACAATTGTCATGAATCATCCCACAGAATCAATCAGCCCAACTAACTCAAGAATCTTGAGGAATATCGCAGAGACGTAATGTCCACTTAATATGGTACTTTTGTATGATTAAAACGACAAATAAGTCCCATGAAATCATATCATGATGGTTTGCAAGTAGATTATGGCCTGAAAACAGTCAATTGTTGCTCATGTCAGTATGAATTTTCATCCTACCAATCATAGCGCCGCTTACTAGACTACGAAATTGGCGTTTGGAATGCGTTTTCTAATCTTCGAAAAGATCACCGTGCGTCTCTCGATTGTTCAGCATCTTTGCGGAAGAACCATAGCATATCCGGTTTGAAGTAATGACATACAGTCTTGATAACATTCTAGAAAGACTAAGGTGTTGTTTGTTGTTTGGGGGTTTTTTTTGTTTGTTTTTTTTTATTTTTGGGCGGGTATCCATTTTCATGTTTTGAATCAAGACCTTTTGAAACGATATCTTCGTAAGCTGAGTCTTAAATTGAAAGTCATCACTTAGAAATAACATCAAAAAAGCAGGTTTCTGATTGGGTAATGTCTACTTCCTTTTACTCATTTCATTGGTCAAGATTCACAGAAGGACTTTCCGGCAAGAGCCGTACCAGGATGTCTCCAGATCGTTTGGACTCTTAGCGAGAACTGAGATCTGTTTTAATGAGATTATAGGCTTTATGTCTGTTTTGGGAATGCAAGAGTGCACCAATGGCAATGTTGTAATATGACTAATGTAGTGATGTTGACCTCGACGTGGTTTATAGGGGAACTCAAAGATCGCATCACTTGAATTGATGGCATTTGAATGACGTTGTGTGATTGAACCCGGTATATGTTATTAAATAATTCTGACATCGTAATACTCCAAATAACCTAGTAAGATTGACATGGTGATGTTGACCAAAGCGAGAAATTTCAAAGGTTTTAATAGATGATATCTTAATGCCCAGCGGATTGAGGCTGGCATTGATTGCATAAATCTCGACAACCGGAGCGGACTTACAATCCTGTTTGGCTGAGTATTAGAGGCCAGGTGAATGTGTGCAGGTATGTGGTACTCAAATAAACACGTGTCGTGAAACAACTGCTCATGGTATTAAAATCAATTCATTTCTTGCTATTGTTGCCATTATACATCCTCTACATGTACCGTCTCGCGTACTGGTTAATCCAACCAACCAACTGTATATCTTGGACATGCTTGTTTGTTGTTTCCCTGTTTTGCGACGATCCCAACACTTTATCATTAATATCACGACAGTTCATCATTAATCGCGTTTGGACCAGAGAGTCCAGTGACTGACATCATGAACATCGATCTAAGCAGTTGAGTTAGTGAGTGAGCTCTGTTTTTCGACGCTTTTAGCAATATTCCACCTATATCCCGGTGGTGGATACCAAACATGGGCTTCACAAGTTGTACCCATGTGCGGCATCGAACCCGTTTCTTCAACTGACAGGCGCACGCTTGAACCCGAAGGCTACCCCACCACCCCTAGGCAGTTGAGATATTTTGACACACATTTATCAAGTCAGCGAGTTTGCTCAGAGGATCCCGTTAGATGCTTCGTTACAAACACGGGTATTTTATAAAGATCATCTCTGATCCACAACTTCACGGGCCATCTGGACATATAAAGGTAACGTAAGTACGAACACTGACTAAAAGGATTCTGTTGTAGAAAAGACTATCACATGACGTAATCTGAATATTTTTTCACTGTGTAACGACCATTTGCAAATGGTTTGAAATAAATGCCTCTATTTTGTATCTATTTTGAAAATATCGACTGCAGCTGCAAACAAAGTTCGTCATAGCGAACGAACATATATATTGTTTACAGCAATATCGGATTCCTTCTGATGGCTTTTGTTTTTGCTGTTTTTCTTCTGTTTGAATCAAACGACATTTAAACCATTTGCTGAAAACTGTAAAAGTAATCCTCATGGCATACAATAATGACAAACCATGCGCTTGCTGTGTTATTATTTTTCGAACACCTCAAGAAGATAATGCCGCGTCCACTACAGGATCATGACTTTAGAGAGGGCTAGGCTTGCATGTTATTTTTCCGACACATGTCGCTTATGTCGAATCGTTAGATCCATTGCTTTGTGTAAACATGAAAACAACAAAGAGGCTATAGTTTGGTTGACTTTCAAATTAATTAAAATTTAAGAGAGGTGTTTGTTTGTTTGCTTGTTTATTTGTTTGTTCGGGTTTAATGCCGCAATATTCCAGCAATATGGCGGTGCTTTCAAAGGATGTATATGCGATTCAAACAATGAAAAACGAGCTGATCGCGGTAATGTTCAGGCTATGATAGTATTTATGATAGGCGATGTGAAAGACTATTATCACCTAGTAGGTTTTAACTTGGATTAACTATCTGGCAATATTTCGACATCAAAGGGAAGGTCCCCTGTTCTTTTTCACGCACAAGTAAATGCCACTTACGACCGTCTATTAAAGGGTGAAGGATACTTACGGATTTGCTGTTTAGTTCCAGGCCTGGGGAACTTCCCCCAACAAACCAGACTTTTGAGTGTAACATTCCCAGTGAAGAAAGCGACCATGACGCGATGGTGATTTTGATCCGTATACTTTGATGTCCACGTATATGACAAGCACAGTGCAATACTCGCCTAATACTACGAAACCTCGAACATCAAGCGATACACCACATAGGGTTGTTTACGTCAATAACATCCTCTATTTTCAAGTGTCAGTTCTGTTGTGATAAAAGCTAAACAAATTCGCCTCCAGATTCGTTTCAGAAGTGGTTGAATGCACTACGCAGAGATTTGCTTTTCTCGTGGAGTTGAGTACATGGAATCGTGATCGCTGACTGGTTTTCACAACAAATACCCGCCAGCCCAGAGACCCAGCGCTTGTTCTTATTGTATCGGGTCGACAGTTTCAAATATGTGCAGGTCCTCATGGCCTTCAGTAAATTATCTGTCAATTATTTTTCAACTGGAATGTTTCCCCTTTTGTTGTCTATTATCCACGATATTCCATATTACGATAACCTACAGTCCCCCTTCATGGTGTTAGGCGTAGGAATGTCAACAGCAGTCTAACAAATAAAACCTCATATGCTTCGATAGATTTTGTAGAAACAGTGTGAAACTGAGTACAATATAGTCTATTTAGTTTTTATTGGTTTGACTTTAACGAAATGGGCCTGCAGATTTCATTCAGGACCTGTAGATTTTAAAGCCTACGGGTAGCAGCATGTAAATTAAGTATTGCAACACTGTTTCCACATTGTTACATTAAATAATTTGCCGTGACAAAAGGTATAAGAAATCCCCTATGAACCAGCAAAATATACCACTGACAAGTCTAAAATATTCAATAAAATGTATTGACCCAAGAGCATGATACAAAGATTACCAAAAGAAGCTTCTAGTACAATGCAACTGTGTCAAGTCTAAAGTAATGGGTCACAAATATAATATCAACCCACCATCTTGGTTTTCGGCGAGAAACACTGTTCTACTAAACGTTACACAGCAAGCGGTGTTGAACGTAGGTTGAAGTTGACGATGAGGCAGACAGATGTAGATAGGCTGAATAATGACAGAACTCCGGTAGTGTAAGTCCGTGCGTGAATCTGTGTTTGTGTCAACACAACAACCAGCCCTATATATACACATGGAATCAAATAAGCGAACACATGAAAGTATGAGTGTTTCTTTATTTATTTCCAGAATTTCACCCACAGTGCAATACATACTTTGTGAAGAAACCTGGAAAAGAATAAAGGAACACCCCTACTTTTATGTGTTGCCTTATTTGTGTCCATGAGTATATGTATACACACACAGTCACTGATTCTTGATCATTCCACCTGCGACTTCCACCTGAGCGAGCTAGGCGGCTGACTTTGTGTGCTGGCGATTAGGTGCCTGACTCTGAGGGTGCGGGTTCGAATCCCGAATGGGACTCAACCGAAAAAAGTACTTGAATTTGTACTTTATCAAGAAAGTGAAATCCCAAATATGACATATGTTGCATTTGACCACTTTCTAAATGGCATCGTGTAATCATGCTCTAAACTAGATTTTGCAAAATATTCTACACTGTTTAAAGGTTCTGTTTACATATGATCTGATGTGTTGTAAGGCAAACGCCTAACGTTGAAACAATTATTGTCATGATTTCAGTAAATGATTAAGAACAGTACAAATTGGCAAATCGTTAACAAAACGTAACACCAAAACGAATATGCGTTTTAGCAATATGATGTATGATCCTCCTTCCGCCGTCATCTCGTCACACCGAAGGCCCGATTAAATCACATGGGTACAATGTGTGTAGCCCATTTCTGTTGTCCCCCGCTGTAATATTGCTGAACATCTCCTGATTAAATATCTGCAGCTGATTCTAATTCGCAAAGCAACATAAAACACACGTTACAGGTGGGTGGTAGCGTGGTTTTATTAGAGTGGAGTGGTTCAACAGTGTTGTCCCAGCGACAGTAATTATGTTAGATGACGACGTATGAGTGTGGAGGGGCATACGAAGACGAGGACGCTTGCCACACCACCACAAGAGAATGTATATTTGAAGCTGGTAAACAATATCACGTTCATAGTCTGTCAAGATCGCGGATCCCTCCGCCTTTTAAAATCATTTTGCAATACCTAAAAATCGAAGCAAATATGATAGCATAAATAATGATCGACTGATTATGATCCAAACGCCAATTGTATCAACATTACGAGGTCAAATAATGAGTATATCATAAAGGATGCTAGCACATGTTTGTATCAAGTACTTCAGCGCTTTAGTAATGTTCATCCTAAACCCCAAACCTATCGAAAATAAACTATCAACATCATAAGCAAATGATGGTATGATGGGCCTGTGGCTTTTTACTGAATATACCTGTCAGTCTGTATATCTGTAAAATATCGTATCTCGATCTAATTTGTCTACGGCGATATTGTCGTGTTTTGTTTACAAGATGAAAGTAGGACTGACGAGGTAATGGCCTCTGCTGTAGAATATACACGTTAAAGGTCTGTTTGTCATAGCCTTTCCTAATTGGTCGTCAGCATGGGACTAACAGGATCGTGGGTTCAGGTTCGCTGACGTAGATGCTGATGTCGCCATATAACTGGAATACTGCAGTTACTGGAGTAAACTACAAATGCAGATGCTCTGATGATAACCACTGGATTGTCTGGTCAAGGCTCTACCGCCGTTATGTTACTGGATGTATGTTGCCTTAGGTGATAACAAACAACCTATCGCATGATATTTGTCATATACATACACACACACCACACACACACACACACACACACACACACACACACACACACACACACACACACATACATACATACATACATACACATTTATATAATCGGTGTGTGTCTGTCTGTCTGTCTGTCTGTGTGTGTGTGTGTACATAATCGAAATAAAATTGATTCGAAATATGAAAATATATATGTACTACTATTCATCTTTGAGAGGGGTTTGGGGTGACCTTGGTGTTCTCGTCGTGAAATGGCTAATGATTATTAGTGCAACAAACCTCACTCTCTAACGCCCCTGGATCCAACCGACTCTGGCCAAAACTTTCTTCAATCCTGCAAGCCACGTGGCCTAAGGTACAGTTACACCAGGACATATTCTTTGTCACGTGAATTTGATATGAGGATAAACAAAACTAATAATTAAGAACGACGCGCATCAAATACATGCTTCAAAGGTAATGACTTTCATGTTTGGAGATTTTGTTAAAAAATACGTTTGTTGAACTGTCATTGGTTTGGCACAACAGAGGCTAACCAAGCGGAATACTTAATTCGGAGTGCAGAATATTTTGGACATGTGAACTTCATCTTCGATGTACAGATCCATGCAATGTTCACAGCAAATATCATAGTACTGCTGTTTCTTTTTCCTGTATGCATTTACATTCAGATTGTTCAATGCTATTCTGTACAGAATGCACGTACCAAAGACCTGTATTGGAGACAACTCAGCACATCTGGCATGGATCTCACTTTGAGTCTTAAAGATACAGCACCACTGACACAACAACTAGAAGCCAAACATAACAATCATGAAATCTATACATGATCCAGTGGTAATGTCATGGCCACTTATAATGATAATGTCATAAGAAAGATACACCAGTCGGTGTCTTACCGCGTACTTTATCAATACATGTCCCACAGTGAATCCACTAAGGGGCAATAATGCCGTTGGCAAAAGTGAAAACAAATATTTTGATTTCTGTAACACGTCGATGTCAGACTATAATCAGTGGGCATAATAGCCAATGGGGAAAATTATAGGAATGGATGACTGAAAATGGGCGATGACAACCTGAAAGTTCCTTCAGCATACATTGGTGGAACAATAACTGTAATACCGATTCCTTTGGATTAAAAGCTCAATACATGTGGCAATTGCATGAGAGTGGCACTCACTCAAGTCCTGCTCTACCAATTGTAATCCTTCGAGATCCCTGTAAAAATTGGCCTTCACCAACCCATGCTTGTTGTAAGAGGCGACTAACGTGATCGGATGGTCAAGCTCGCTGACACATGTCATCGCATCCCAATTGCGTAGATCGATGCTCATGATATTGATCTCTGGATTGTCCGGACCAGACTCAACTATGTGCAGACCGCCGACATATAGCTGGAATATTGCTGAGTAAACTAAATTCATTAACTCATTGTAACATGAGACGTAATTCGATGTGCAAGGCAAGAGTTTGCTCCCCTTATATGCCTAACCTAGTTTGCATAAATTTCTGTAACTCACAAAATTTATTAAAAATATCCATAAGGCCGTATCTTCCAGAGCTACGTCTACGCTTAAGAACTGTCAGTCTAAACATATCTCAACATTGCTCCTCGCTGACTATCCACATATACAGTCTATAACACTGCCGATATAACACTGTCGGGTATGTCAAGACATCGACAAGAAAATATACTCTGCATTTACTGGTTTTACTAAAGCTGTTGATAACTTTTAGAGAATCGGCCTTTCAAAAATGCATAACGTATATGAAGAATATATGAATCAGTTAAAACTATGTACAAGAACACCAAATTATGGTTAGTAACCAAACTTCTACGTATTCTGGGTTTCGGCAAGGGGGTAACTTACCTACAATACTCTTCCCGTCTTCTCAGTGATCTGTACTTCTTTTTAGAGCTAGGGTTTGCGAAGGTATTAATGTTAATTGTGCAGACGATGAATATTCATGTGTATCAAAATGTTAATTCTGTTGTGTGAATATATTACACTATTACACACGCAGTGAATTACACTGCCGAAAGCAAACAGTAACACGGCCATTTCAAATGTGTCTTAAATACTTTCTACTCAACACGTTGTCTACCTGGTAACTCCTTTCTACAACAACGCTGAACTATTTGCACTGGCAGCACGAGACCGCCTAAATCCCCGGGAGACAATGATTGAGTTATGGACTGGACCACTGGCTTATGGAGTTAATATCATGATGCGGTATACTTGTAACATGTCGATTCGTCTCCTAATGAATGATGAACTGCTGCCCCACTTTGTCCTCAAGATGTCTCAGAGCCTGATGTAAAGGCATGACCTCCTTAATACGTTCGATACAAGAAGTCTGAGCGCCTGCGGTCTTAAGGTCTCTGAGCATTATACGGGTCTTTTCCCTTGCTGGTGCCACCACACGAGGTATATTAGTTCCGACAAATCGAATACCCACACGTTTTAGATAATGGCGTTTAGCTGAATTTCTACATTAGTGACGTATTCATTAATGTTTCCCATTCATACGATTGGCGTATGCATGCATAAACATTCCAACATAGCACATGTTTGTTTATGTAAAATCGTGTGTATCTCATATCCTACGTCACAATTGGCACTTTACACAAATGTCAGTTGTTCACCTGCAGTACCTTACAAGTCCAGGTATGGAATTCCACTGGACAGAACTTTTGTTCCTAGTTTGTCTAATTTGGAAATGTCCTCCACGTGTGTTCCAAAATTTTGGGGAACCTCTACTCCTCTCCACTGTCGTTCCTAATCTCTCAAACAAGTGTCCTATGTAAATTCTTGGTAAATTTACAGGCCATGTTGCAGCTGCCTTGAATAATAAAGGAACAGCGGAAGTCATGCACCTTGTCATACACGCTTAGGATACACTACAGTGGAAGCTGGCAAAACCGGCATCTTAACATTCCGGTAAGTTGTCAACACCAGCATATAGTCTCAGTCCCATTTATAGCTTTCACCACCAGCTCTCCAATCCGGCACGTTTTGTAAAATGGATCATTTCTGCAGTCCTGATGAATGCCGGTTTAGACAGCTTCCTCCGTATTTATGCATAGATCTAAATAAGAAAAAGGCGAAGCGGTCTTACTGGTCTCCTTTATTTCTAGTTCAGGACGCTAAATCAGTGGAAGGCAGTTGTCTGGCTGAAGATATCGGATGACCGTTATACATGACGCTACAGTTAGACTTGACACTGCTATTCCCAGAACGCATGATACAAATGGATAACAAAAGAGAGATGCCTGTACCAGAGCTGAATGCCTCACGCCCCTATCTTCCAAATGTGTTCTCAAAAGGACACCAACATTTCATAATTGCTTCTTCAGTAAATCCCCAATGAGAATTGCCTCCAATTTTGACAAATGATCCTGGACCTAAAGATATATATGGAACTATACCAGTAGTCACAACTTTTGGCGACTACCTTCCCACAGAGCCTCCAAGTTGTCCAGGATCACTGACGATATGAAAGTACCAATATCTACACGTATGATCACATTTAGTAAATATGCTTTTTTGTACAGAGAATTTAAACAAAAGACCTGCTGTGGGGATAGATCGGGTCGTGTATATCAATCACTTGCTTATCTGGTTCAAATTGGATTACTTACAGGCCTCTGTTACATAACTGGGGTGTTAAACAAACACTTGCCATGCACCAACGCGTGTGTTAAATAAATCACCAAACACTGGTTCCAGGTGACTGCTAACACTTCTTGCAGTTGTATTGTAGCAGGGCGTGGTGTCATACGAACAGGTGACATCCTAACCTTGTCCGTGGTTTGAATCCCAGTAAGGGACTCCAACGTGGGAGTTGCAGCGTGTTCATTTGCAATTTGAGCAAAATAATTCTCATTATCATGCTATGCGACCGGGGACGTGGTTTGAATTGGTTTGAAGGAGGAGTATGTTGACGGGCGTTGTATCATCCCACTTATGACATCATTACCTCGTCATCTTGCTTAGGGGTCAACCTCTTGGGTCATGTGGACAAGGAGTCCAACTTCGGATCAGAAGGTCCGTGGTTCAAATCCAAACATAGGGCACGGACATTTTATGGCCGCTACAGTATGACGTGTTTCGGGTATATCATAATTAATCACTGTAACCTTGTGAAGACACTCGGTGTTGGTTCAAACATAAGCGTACCTCCCACACTGGGGTTCCCGTATACATATCGAAATGCAAATAGCCTGTTAAAACAAATCACGATAACGTGTGGCAAAATATGGATTATCCCGGACATCCCTGATGCGTCAGATTTGGGAATGCCCTTCGCGTGTCTAAAATTGAACGAACCAAAAGAGTTTTGTGACCTCGATCAAACAGTCTTCGAAGAAGAATCATATAACTGTGTTTGCAATGTACTTAGACAACACATGCCCCCTTCCATGTAAAAAGGCCGTGAACTGTAGACAAATTTGGCACCTGGCGCTGCTTGGATATTTTTACGAAATGAAGGAACAATGGCTGTTGAAAACTCCCTTCTTGTCACACAGACTTTTAACAGTGTTTCGTCGCTCTGGATCTTTCTGCCTGGATCCATATAGAGCACAGGAAAACGCTAACCAGGAAACGTGTGAGGACCATTGTTCCTCGTCTTCGATTTACACGATGATAAACTGAGGAAGGCAAACATATGCGCGCGAGATCCAGGCAGTGATATACACACACACACACACACACACACACACACACACACACACACACACATATAGATAGATAGATAGATAGATAGATATATAGATATAGATATATAGATATAGATATAGATATAGATATAGATATAGATATAGATAAATATAGATAAATATCTATATTTAGAGAGAGAGAGAGAGAGAGAGAGATAGATATATATAGATAGATAGATATAGATATAGGATATTTATATAGCGCACATATCCATGCACTAGGGCATGCTCAAGGCGCTGGTATTTTCCCCTCGATATCCTTATCCGCTTGTACAGTGGCAATGGTTCAATTAGATATAAAAACAATAATGTTACCAAAGGTCATTGGAAGAACATTGGTCTCACGTCCTGTGTTCATCTCCTGCTTCATGAATCATTTGGGACCGTAACGACTGAGTGACACACGTGTAAGCACGTTGAATCCCTACATATTTGTGCACAATCAAAACGATTTAATGCCACTTTACATTGCTGTTTTGTTTTATTACATTAGAAGACAGATTTTGGAATAACAAATATACATAAACGTTATGAAGAAACACATTCATTTACACTACATACAATTAAGTCACATTATATTGTGTGGTGTTACTTATATTCCATGTATATTCACACTGCAAACCATTTTTGTATGAGAACGTTCGTAACCAACATCCCAATGAATGCAGTGGATAAAAAGCAACATCTGATTCATCAATCCATTTCCTCTCTGTGTCTCGTTTCAAATTGCAAACATCTGGAAGGAAATCCTTTGCGTGTACGAACCCTATACACTGTAACTCTCTCCTTATCACCATCCTTTAAACGATTGTTCAAGATTCATCTATCTTCTCTGTGTTATTACTATCTACTAGTCTCTTATCACACACACACACACACACACACACACACACACACACACACGTATATATATATCCACTTTGTTAGCGCTTTGAGCATGGACCTTGTGCATGGATTCCCCTAGTGATCAAAAATCACTTTTTGGTATGTAAAACTGAGTGTCTTGGATTTATGAGACAATTGTACGTCAGAATATATGTTCTAACTCCCTCCGTACAAAAATCACCTGTGACCTCTTTGGAAAGATATTTCATGCTTCTTGGATGTCATCAAAACTCTCTCAAACATGAATAAATTGATCTCTGGTATAATAAATAGCCACTGCATGTAAAAGAGTTTTGACCGGACATGTTTTCTTTACTGAAGTCCTTTGGCTTTGATCAGTTGTACATATTAGGTGTCGTTCACGTTCATCAGTCTTAAACAACGTAGTCTCGGGGCACCAATGGTCAAAACAACAATGTGATAAAAGGAATTATTCCAAAAAGGTTTTCGACAGCACATAAAGTACTATTGGTCTTAAAAGTACATGTAGTATCATGTTACAACATTTAACAAGGTTCTATAAAGGTCGTAAATATATTATTCTAAACAGTAGCGACCCGATCCGATTCATTCTAGTACTGTGTGTGGCCAGGGATGAGCACTTGGTGCAAGCCACTCCCATAGTTTCATCGGCGCCACGTTATCAGACTGACCACGTTTCATGGATATTCCTTGATGAGAGTCGAAGAGATTTATTCTTGTCCACAGTCAAAAGTGTGCGATGTTAAAACTTCAAGACGCGCGAACTCCTGCTACCGAATGTTCCAAATGGTTTAATTTGATTTAAAAAATGTGTAGAATTACATTCGCAACATATATGAGTATTAATATGTGACATCGATTATAAATTGATTACACAATCTTCATCCTCACGAGTAGACAAACATCCCGTCTCTCATCATTGTGTTTTCGCCAAATACCTACAGAGGAATAAACTTACTGAGTTCCTGTCTTTGCATGCTTGATAAAGTCCACCATTTTGCATGGCCCTATCAAACATCCTTGTCAGGCGTGGGTCACTTCAGTCACGTAAAATTTCGGAGAAATGTTTGGGTTTTTATTAAATATTTTTGTGAGAATATTTATGATGGAAATATGACAATTCTTGTCTGTGGGTTCAGTTGACACTTTTATTTTCATACTTTTCTAGATTGTGAAAATGCCGATTGAACCCAAAATATTCCATTTCGTGGACATTGTACACAATTTCACCAAATAATTTGTATAAAGTAACATAGGTGATTCAATGAAAATAATTACGTCAAGGAAATTAAAGGCCAGCGGTCGTACTTTGTTATCCGTATCTAAGCCTTCGACCTTGCTGCTACAAAATGTCCGCGGCAAGGTTGTACTGCGTCTTCAAGGTCATGGTTGTAATTGCTGGAATTCCAGGCCACACACTTCATCCACAAATCACGGAAACATCAACCTGATGTCCAGCGCCTCAATGAACCCTATACATCTGTAGCTGTTGATATACCCAACTAAAACACCCCCGTTGATTTTTCTTTGTGAGCGGCCTCTTTCCATCTCTCCCATCGGATGTAAGCTTACAATTACCCATCAGCCTCAGCTGAAGGCCTACCAATCTTGACATGCGCAGTGGAACTGTTTTCCCCTAATAGACAGCACACCGGAAATGTCCTGTCACTGGCCCGTTCAATAGAGTGGGGCTAAAGAAAACCGGCACGATTAGACTTTGCTTGATTATGACTCTTCATTTCCAACCAAGAAAAAAATGATGAGAAAGGTTTATCACGCTCACATTAACAGTTCGCTTGATGATTTTCTTCATAAATATTCTCATTTTACAAACATCCATATTGTATCAAATTATCATCAGGTTGAGAAGAGATAATATTACTTGGCATTTTGGCTTGTTTGTAAAGCTTTTCAAGGTATGGGAGAAAAAACTGGAGACAAATATGTTTTAATAAGATTTATGCGAGGGGTATAACCAGGAACTCGTTTCACACTTTGAGCCTATGTGCACTTTCAAATTCAAGTTTATGTATGACGCGTCACCAACGTAAAAATCAGGACGCCTAACATTTCAGAACTTCATTTCCTAATCCGCCAAATCGATAACATTGAAATGTGGGCAAAAATAAAAGCAATGAGAAATAAATACAGTGCCATTGTTAAAAGTATTTGAATGTCCCTTCTAATGTTTTCTAATATACAACAATGAGCTCTGGAGCAAATAAAGCCTTTAAATTTCAATACGAACGAATTATACTGAATCCTTATTTCCCTCGTCCCCTATCGTCCTAACATTTTTGTGACATATAGTTGAATTGTAAAGTGAAATACACCATCAAGATAAATAACCGTCATGCCTAAATGTCCATTCTCACAATACGACTCAATTTTAAAGCACCCATATTGAGTTAAAGAACCTCAAGCATGCAGGTCATATGTGCCAGCATCTCACGTAATTTCATGCGCGTTTTTTTTAACGTTTTTTTTCATTTGCACTTGTATGGTCAGTATGTTATTCCTTGTCTGTTGTCGGAGAAACGGATAGTTCTACAATAAGACGAGCAGTACTTTGCCGTGCACAGCTGCAAACATTATAAAAATCTCAAACTTGCACTTACTTTATCATTCATAAAGGAAACCAAATGAAATAAACAAAATATTCTCCCCCAACACAAAATTGATATTGCTTCACCATTAATTAGCTGGCAATAAATACAACCACTGTTATAAGGCATCAATACATTGCAGTACAAGCGGTCGAATACATCCTTCTCCTTGTGATAACTATTCGAGGGATCCATACTGGGTTTGAAGCGCAGCTAATTAATCCCTTCCGAATCCTTCGTGTCGAACGTGCTGACCCACCGTCAGGTCACCATCACCATCATCACGAACGCCTGGAACGTTGTCTACAACAACATTCCATGTCATGCTTATGGTGAAGTGGGTTGAAGAGGGTCAACACATGAAGCTGATCAATATTGTTGGATATATTTTGCCATATGTGAAGACAAAGGTGTTCAATGTTCAAATATAAATATGCGCTAAATATAAATATGTTTATAATTTGTACGTTTCTGAGTCTTTTAGCAATATTCCAGCAAAATCACAGCGGGAAACACGGGAAACGGGCTTCACACATTATGACCATGTGTGGAATCGAACCCAGGCAGGGGCGTAGATAGGAAAGATAAGAAGTGTAGGAACAACTGGACTTTTAGTTGAATACACGCTAGGATAAACACACAGATGATAAATGACAAATGGTAAATGTCATGGCACACATATTGTGGTAAACACAAATAAGAAATACATTTGCTTGTAATTTAACGCCACACTCAGCAATATTCCAACTATGTTGGTGGATCATTTGGATCATGTGGATCATGGATATTGTGAGCAACTGTCCACGATGACGAGCCACGATGAAGACCCTCAATCAACCATATTACCAGACCAGATAACCCGAGCCAGTGAGTCGCCTCTTATTAACAACACAGGATTAACAATCCGCTGATTTCAAATAAAACATTCAACATGCATTTTACATGAAACGGACAGTCTTCTGATCTATATCGCGCAGTATAATTCACATTTTGTTTCTTATCTCAGCTATAATCACCCAGTTATAATAAACTGAAATCGAACATATATGATGTTTATCCTATACGTTAACGTTGCAAATATTTCTTTGGGTTCCTAAAACTAAACACGGGTTTTGTGACATCATATGTCCCTTCCTTGAAATAATCAATAAAAGTGATAATAGCATGCCAACGTTGTAAGCTAATGTGCGGGTTCTCGATTTAATCATCATCATTGAGCGGTGTAGATACATTTGATTACTGCTCGGCGATTCCTGTCGCCAGGCGTGAGTCATGCCTGTTCTAAACATAATACAGAAGTCCATTTGTACAAAACATTGCGTTTTCTGATGTCATATTGCCAGTTCTAAAGTTGCAATTTAATCTAATTGATCACATTCGCCTCAAGTAAATATTGTTATCAATCGTAATGCATCGAATTACATCTGATTACGCTTTCAACATCCTGCACAAATGACCGGTTATCTCATGGTAATGTTTCACCTGAACGACGCTTTCAAGAGTACATAAGATATAAATCTCTCTCTCTCTCTCTCTCTCTCTCTGTCTGTCTGTCTCTGTCTCCCTCTCTCCCCCCCCCCTCTCTCTCTCTCTCTGTCTGTGTGTGTGTGTGTGCATGTGTGACATACTATGTCACAAAGCACATGTATATTCCACTTAAAGTATGCTAACTGTCCAGGTCTTATTTCATCCTCACAATGCCGAGCACCACTCAAGTTCCATCTTTTATCGTCGTACAGAATGACGCGATGGAATGGATCCACTGACCAAGTTTTCTCCGTGCAACGCTTCTTTTATCAAATTGTTATTTGTGTTACATAACATGTTTGTGAGAACAAAACAAGAGTCGTATTTTTGTCTTAAGCGAGATTCCTTTTCTATCAACGGCGTAGTCTTGGTTGGGGTTTCACAGTAAATATCTGCTACCATCAATACGGGCCTTCAACCCTCATCAAACTATTATGTGAGTATGGAACTGATGTCTTGTTATACGCGGCCGCTAACTCTCGAGAACCGAGTCACTATCTGAAAGAAGTACTGTCATCCTTGTCCTTGCTGTATAAACGGTCGCAAATAGTCCACAATGTGAACATATTTAGATTACTGATAATACAAAATGGATCGCCGTATCTTTTTAATGTTGCTTTGCTTAGACCAGTCTTGTCTTTGATAGTTGTTTGATTTAAATTTAGCTGTATGATGATGAATCTAAATTCATCGAGCTAGTTGATGTAATTAGCATGATGTCACCCAGGATAAGCCTGTGGTAATCCCCACCTTCATGAAAAGGTAGTATTTGATGAAAGATTTTTCTGTACTGTAAATGACAAAATACATGTGAAAAGATGAGCATGGGTATTGATTTCCACGTGTGAATCTTCCACTTTCGATTGATCCCTTGGTGTTTCTGAAAGCCTGAAACTAATGATGGTAGACGAAAAGGTGGAAAGCTCATCTCATTTTCTCTTCACGAACTGCATTTTTGCTCTTCTTTATGTTTGGATGGCTGAATATCGACATTCGCCTGGTTTTAACGTGCATTGTACTCTGAAATGAAGCATATAAAGGTCCAAATATAACATAACATTTCTGGGTTACTTGCAAGTGTAATCCATGGTTTGAAAACACGCCTGTCCGAACGTACATTTCTAGGCACACATGAAATGTTTATTCTTCTTCAGGGTTACCTATAGGCGTTTGAGAATTACAGTTACTTACAGTATTGACGTATATAATATATATTCCTATTTCACTGATCCTTCCGCGGTGCATGATCTAAATAGACGTATTTAGCTTTGCTAAAGGGAAGAAGATCAGTCACATTTTCCTATCTTTCAGAAATGCATGTGTATTCGAACAATCACAATCCATTTAACAGCTGTTACGATCATCGGCCTCAATGTAAAACTATCTATATTTTCTGTGAAACTATCTATATATTCTGTGAAACTATCTATATTTTCTCAACATTAAATTAACATTTCCATAAAATATTTGAAGAATCGGTATATAATTTATAAACTTTCGTTTGCATTGATCTGATGTACGGTCGCTTTAACGTTAGCCATACAGAGTGGCATGAGCCTCCCTGTAGATGCGGACGGATACGACGTGTCGCATGGTAATGTATGAACCAAACAAACAGTGTGATACTGCAGCAGCAGCTTCCCCTGCTGGTGACATTTCCTGGATCTGCTGTGTAGAATTTGATGGAAAGGTGCCTTTAAACACAGCGTATGGAATCTGTCACTGTTGTGGAGAGTTCAGTGTTTTATTGTTCAAATTGTGATGTTTTGTCCTAAGGAAATCATTAAATTTTTAATTCGTTTTTTCACCCAAACGATTTCTTTTCATGTTGGAAATACCAGCATGATGTATCAAATCAGAGGCCTAGCAACTCGTTCAAACAGGTGATTCATTACCTAATGAGTAAAGCTGGGCGGCCAGATCTACTGGACGTTCAATTTTTCATGGTTCTGTTTATGACATTTTATCAAAGGAAACTCAATGCATGCACAGTTTAAAAAACACATTTTTGATGAAATACAGTTTTCTGAGACAAAATCTCAGTATGATGTATCAGTTAAGAAGTCTAGTAAATAGTTTTTTATGGGTGTGTCTGATCTAATGGTGACGGGTGATTCCTATCTAATGAGTAGAGCTAGTCAGACAGGTAGATTAAACAAATGATGGAACGTGGAGGACTATAATATCGATACGTCCAACAACCAGATGATGATCTAGAGATGTTTCTGTCTCAGAGCTGATTATGACCATGATCACCAGTAGACCATGCACGCAGCCCTGGTGCTGATGGGCGCCTATCACACAAATTTATACGTTTCCTCGGAGCCAACCCCTCCTCCAACCCCAACCCCTTCCCCTGGCATATATCAAGAGTACGTTTTTAATTAGAACTACTTTGAATGTTTGTAAGAAACGGTTATTGCAAAATTTGCAATACCTATACACAAATACCTTTGTCTTGCCAAGTGGTACAATCACCTTCATGCCAGTGTTTCAGACAACCTAATGGGAACTATTTCATTAATTCAATAGATGAGATATTTTCAAATTGAAGCACCTCTGATACCAATACTTACCACTTACAATTCTTTACACAGGCCCTATTTTAGATTGTACGCCGAAAGCTCTGAGTCTCAGAGCTCGCAAGAGTTCATCAAATATTGTTCCCACTTGAAGCTTAAAGTGGACTGTTCAAATCTTTGTTTTGTGGCTGGGGGCGAGATTAAACGGAACCACTTTAAACGCTTTTGGATGCACTGTTACATTGGGCGCAATAGGGGCAAAATCCATCTTTTAGCTGAAGAAAGTTCCTTTCCCCTGTTTTTGGTATCGCTACCCCAAAAACACAATTGCACGGTTATGAATGACACAAGGCCATACAGCTCCCTCTTAATCCCAATGGAGGACTTGAAACACATATTTATTTCATTGATCATTTTAAAAATCATATTACGATTACGAAAGGAAGTAACAGAGTGAATGGATTTTATTTAATATCTCAGTCCATTCTATTCCAGAGATATGATTCTGGGTTGTAAAGAAATCGAACAAAGCTCTTGACGCTGTGTACCCGTTAATGATAGAGAAAGGTCAAGTGATGCGGACCAGCCAGGACCTCAAACATGCACTCTTACAAAGAATCACTATGTTATCCGCTCGGCGCCCTGCATACACTCAGTGGTTCTGACGTACAATGAGTTTCAGGTTTCAGATGCGTATCACATTTAAACCTCCGAGCATGGGCATGTTGCTGTCAAACCTCGAAAGATAAATTATTTGAAAAAAAATTTAAACAGCAATCATACGTTTCTTGTGTTTACAGCGGCTATAAATCTGTACAGCAAATAGTCCCCTATCCCATTCCTGTTCAAGCACATTTCCTTTAGACAAGGATGATATTTTCATGTTTTTAGATAGATAGATAGATAGATAGATAGATAGATAGATAGATAGATAGCGCACATATCACCGTGCATGCTCAAGGCGCTGGCATTTTTCCCTCGATCACTGGATGTCAATCTCAACAGCACATCGTATTTCACTCTCAACTCCATGGGGAGTATACAACTCTTGCTGCCACTAGGCGCACCGAGTTTATTGTGGCTCTCTCATCCAAACGAGGTACCCAATTGACAGCTGGGTGGACTGGGACACATAGTAACAGCACTTTGTCCAAGTTTACTTCACGTTGCTGTACCCGCAACTAGGTGTATGCACGTGTTCATGTGGCCACCATCTGGTCATATACCAACGGATTCGTGGGTTCTTTTAAGTGTACAGGGTTGTGTACTGCACACGAGCTGAGTCCAAGGTTTTTACACCTGGTCACAGATGGTGCGGTCCCGAAACCTCAACCTCGCTGGATCACTAGCCTGGCGCCTTAGCTAGCTCGCCTACCATTTTGTCTCTGGTGTTGTCGATACGAACAATACAATACCACAATTACCATGGATCTCGTGTTCCTATTTGTCCCTATGTTCTGTGAACACATCAACAGAACTTTATCACCGACTGTATGAATTACAAACCAGTCACTGTCAATAAAGCATTAAGAAGAATTCCTTTTCTTCCCCGTGAAACTCTCGGACACAATTTTTACTCAGCAACCCAACCAACAGAACAGAGGTTAGACTCGCTGACCTGGTTCACAAGTCATCGTAACCTAATCGCGAGAATTTGTACTCATGATGTTGATCACTGGATAGTCGGGTCCAGACTCGATTTATTACAGAGTGTCGCCACATAGCTGGAACACGAAACGACAACGAATGAAACTAATGAGCGAAAGACCGTTAGACCCAGTGACTAAACAATTACAAAATCATTATTTTACTCACGTTAAATGGACCTCGACCTTATCTTTATTTATACACATTGCACATCGAAACGTAAGCGACAAAATCAGTGCCACAGTCATATGAAATATCCGCTGAACCAGTGGAACGATGTTCCAATTAATGTCGATGTGATGATGCCGAATGATGTCAATGACCTCTGCTTCAAACGAAATGTTCACTTCCTGGCCAACCGGCCAACCTCTGCCGCAGGGCCAATGAACCTTCAATAAGCAATTCGTTGTCACGTTTCTCCCTTTCTCCTCTACTAATTTTCGACTTTTTTCCGAAATAGGTCAGGTTTTTTATATATTTTTTTCGAGGCAATCCCTCCTTCATTCCGTCCGAAGACATTTTTGTTCAACCAATAACTTTACAACTATTGGTCAGTACATTTGTGAACCACCTTCCATGTTAAAAAGAGAGGTGACATGCTAAGGCCAGTTCCGATTTTCTCTTTCAGAGAGTTGTGACAATACTTAGCTTCTTTGCTCGTAGTTGAGATGCAGTGCAACTTTTGATAGAATTATTCTATTTGAGTGACGAATAATCCCTAGTAAATGTAATTCATCTGAAGTCATGGTCGGGGTATTAGCGAGCATTTCCGAACTAGTGACATAAGCTGTATCTTTAAGTCAGTAAATATTTTGTTTCTTTAGGTTCTAAATATTGTTGCTTTTAGGAGTATTCCAACTGCTTCAAGATAAAGAACGCTTAATCCGCGTGACGGGAGTCAGGACTCTTTTAAAAGCTTGGAAGAGCTGGGAAAAGTCAGCCTTGTTCGAGAAGATCTGATGGCAAGACATTTTCATCGGTACACTGCTAACTTTATGCTTGAAATTATACTTTAACGTATGATATGAAAGCAGGGTCATCTCTCTAGACAATCATTTGTACATCTAACGTTATGTGTCTATACATCTACCTATGAAAGCACTGTCCACTGAGGTGCTCTACAATATATATCGAGTTATACTTTTATGTTACTGAAAACTGAACTGTTGTTATGTTTCGTTATGTCTTTTATGACATCTCCCACCTACCAATATTTTGTAAAAGCCACGTGTAGTTTGTGTAAAATTAAACTGCTTCTCCGAAGACTGGGTCAAGAAGTAAATTTTCAACCACATGATCAATGAACTACGTTAAAGTATTTTGTGTCGATTTTTTTATATTCATCTTAAAAAACCAAACTATGATAAGCAAATCCACAGATGCGTTTGTCCCCTTAAACTGATATTACCCTGAGCAACTTTCCAAATATATATCAACTGTTTCTCACCTACTTATCAGTCTTTGGCAATGTCTTAGACAATGCATGTACGTGATGTACAGTGTTCAGTAGGGGCTGTGGGGTAGGATCCTGGTATCACCCCAAGCACCAGGTTTGAATACTTCATGTGATCTCATTTCGAAGCCAATTCCTGGTATCACCCATTTTGAGCATTGCTAGATGTTGCGAAAAAATACACACTCAAATAAGAACCTTTTTATTAGATTGGAAACAAGGTGATGAGGTTTCGCAGACGTTGTATGCATTCAGACGTAGGCGCGCCATGTACATTGTCATTTTTTATGCAAGCTCTTCCCAAGATTCTGTGTCCGATACGTCAATACAAAATGAAACCAGAAACAGTCAAATTAAACCTGATTTACAGTAGTTCTTTATTGTTCAATTCTTGGCACCATCAATCAAAGAATATCGGGTGTTTTCCATTTGTCAGCGTGTGCTGCCGCTATCGTAATCCCATGAAACATTTCACGGGCATGTTTGGAAGTCATCGAATGGTAAGATATCCCTCTAATGTTCCTCTGTATCCAAGTCATTTAAGCCTTAATCGATAACGTGGTTTGGATCATGTTTCACAGGTGACGCGTGTTTTTCATGCATGTATTCGTCATTTGCATGTCTGGGTAAACGTTTTATTTCTGCATCCTTCAATAAAGACCGTTTCTTGGTATTTCATCAGATAGAAGGAAAATTTAATGAAGAGGATATCACCTGAAAAATATGAGACGAAAGGATGATGGAATTTCATTTATATTTTTTTCACATTTCCAGTACTGAGCACGACCATATTAGTTCTTTAATGTATAAGTTTCAGTGGAATGAAATTACCAGTAATACATAAAAAGTGGAAATGTAACAGTTAATAACGGTCTTGTCATCAGATAGCAATCATGCCATTTTGTCACTATCGACGTGTTTCCAAAGGTACACATTTGGGGACAATTTCTAACGGCAATCTTGGAAAAGAAGAATGTAATCCAATTGTGTGACATGAGGAAATTGATCGTTTTAAATGCTAATTATTTTGGATTAAATTCAGGATGGTCTTTGCAATGGATTGATGTTTCTGCTAGAGTATTGTAGTATACGAGTTTCAACGGTATCTCGGTATCAACATTGATACATCAAATATAGAACGCCAGCAACAAATCGATAAGTGTTATTGTTTTTTGTTTTTGTTTTTGTTTTTTTAATTTTTATAAATTCTTTGTTTTCCCAAAGCTAGGGCGCGGTATTCTGTAAATAATAGTTTTGGTTAATATTTCTCGGGGACATGGCGTCTGTGGGTATACGTAATTGTACAGAAAATGCAAGTTTATTTTTGGTACATATGTTTTACACATTGCCCCTATGTAGTGGTTGTTCATGGATATATTTTTGCGAAACCCAGAAATAGAAAGTGTTTGAATATCACAAGGCAGACTGTGTACGGGAGGCAGACTCATGTACTGAATACTCTACTTGCGCTGAGACTGAATAGTCTTTTATGCGTTTCCGGAATTTGGTTAGTAACTACGTGTGAGACGCTACTGAACAATCTAAAGGCATGTAGCTGGAATATTAAACAAACAAACAAATTGGAACTATGAACGAATACTGGGTCCTTGAACAGCCTACAGTGGAACTAGATTAGTGATTTTAACTCCTCAGTGTTGAATATGAGCCTCGGGGTAATTATTCTATTTTAGGAACTAGCATCGCATTCTCAAATGCATGTGCTTATCATTTATTACATTGCGATTAGCTGAAACGTGGTCGGTGGTGTATGATAATCCTATTTCTCCGAATGCATCTAATTTGAATCCTCATCCCTAAAGGAAAACAACATGAACAAATATTTGTATGTGAACTATGTGTTCAGAAATTCCTACAATCCATTTAGCCAATGGATTTACACACCGTGCTTTGAAAGGATAGATTGTATGCACCCGGAAGTGACCGTTTGGGTCATTGGTTTCGATCGTCTAAGATTATTGTCTCAATAGGAAAGTCTTAATTACCATGATGGGGAACGGATTGGATTTGCTGCCATGTCAGTAAGGAACCTCAGTATTATTGCTGGTCGATATTGACCTGCGTTTAATGCTCTGGTACCAATTTTGCGAATCCAAACCAAAGTAAATCCTACGTGAGGGTCGTTAAAGCAAACTAATTTGTGGAAAGCGTGCCAACTGGCTGGTCGATCCCATGTTGGGTGCAAGGTTTACTTGCGCCAGATTCAGTTTGTTACAGGAAGATTTATCTTACCTTCATGTAACGTACTTTAATGTCATTGGTCAATGATGGATTAACAGGTTTACGCGTCGCCCCTCCCAAAAATATGACACCTGAAAAAAATATTACCAGCTACCTCGGTAAGTGCCAAAATCTCCGTCGAGAGCCTGTGTCGCTAATAATCGTAGGACGTCACAATATGACACATGTAGTGCACAAAAATCGTGAAATTAGCTGTTTTGATTTCACTACCGACTTTCACTGCTTCATTCAAACTATTTTATACATTGAATCGTTTGTACACTCTCTAGGTAAACATAATTAACCATTTTATAACATGTTTCACTGATTTTATATTTAAAAAACCAGTCGAGACGCAGACGCCCTTGTGTTTACATGTCGAGGGCGAGCTGATCAATCCTCAAAAAAATTAACAAAATAAAATGATATTTAACATGGCAGTAAGATAATACGTCGTGAACTTTTCCCACGGGTAATTCGGTCTGAAGAATGCCTTTTTGTAGAAGTGTCATCCCACGCCTGCCTGCTTGGGTGACACCGCGACAAAGACGTGTACACCAGACACTGAATAATTCTGATTCAGACATGAAGAACACTTATTCCAAAAACTGTTTTCCCACTTTCAAAAAAGAAAAGAAAACAATTAACTTAATACTATTATTTTGTTTCTTTATCCCCCAACTTTCCCAACTTATATGTCTCCGTTTCGCCAAAAATCAATCCTTGTGTTTACGTGTTCACAGTTTATCTCATCCGTGTGGTCAGAGCGCGATGTGGAAAGTTCAAAACACTTATATCTCCTCATGGTCCTCCTACACGTGTATGCAGACACCGTGTTATCGAGACAGCAAATATGCTTCGACATACACCTCATTTCACAAATCAATACAAGTCAGTACAAACAACCTCGCTCAGTCAATCTGCGTCTGGTGGATGTCGGTCACACCGGAAGTTCCCAATCCTTGCCCTGTCCACGTTAGTGGAGATGAAGAAAACCATTACTTTTAAGTTGCGTTTGACACGAGAGCTCCGGATCGATGTCAAGATAGAAAATTTGGTGATCTCTTCAGAGTGGATCAGCTGATTATGGGTTCTTAATTTCAGTATGTGGTACCTTTCGCTCGTGTGTATAAAAAAACGTAAGATTTGTCCCTCCTTTCATAAAATGAGCAAGCGAGTTTTACGCCGCACTCAGCAATATTTTCGCTATATGGCAGCGGTCTGTAAATAATCGAGTCTTGACCAGACAATCCTGTGAACAACAGCATGATCATCGATCTGCGCAACTGGGAACCGATGACATGTGACAACCAAGTCAGCCAGCCTGACCACCCGATCCCGTTAGTCGCCTCTTACGACAAGCATACTCGCCTTTTATGGCAAGCAATCCCCTAACTCCTAGCAGGGTTTGGAGAATCACATCCGAATCCTCCGTGTTGCACGTCCTGCCCTAAGTCAGATACATCATCCAAGCCGCCAGAACGTCAAGCAAAACAAATTCACTCACTAAGCGACAATGTCAGGGTTCAGAGGTTAAGATAAATTATGTCAGAATTTTACCCGTGGGGGCTAGTATACACATGTGATTACACACACACACACACACACATACACACACACACACACACACACACACACACACACACACACACACACAAGGTACATGTGTTGATCTTTATCGATCTTGTCGGTAGTGTAGAGCATGGATTCCACCCCAGTGAGTATTTTTTTTCTGTAAACTGCAAAAGAGTTGACACATCCTTCAGGCAACTTATCCTTATAAGTATCCTCCCACCTTTTCCGGTGTTACGGGATACGAGCGATCTTGTGGCCGAAACTCATGTCTGTGGTCAAGGATGGAAGTTACGATCACTTTAACGATCGCTCTGTGAAACAGATGCCAGGCTCGTTGGGATCGGTGTATTTGTGAAGCCTACCCCGACAGCAACAATACTTGCTCAAAATATTAATCACCGGCTTATCTATACACGATTGGCTTATCTGTACAAGATTGGCCTATCTGTACAAGATTATATGTGCAAGATTGACTTATCTGTACAAGATTATCTGTACAAGATTGGCTTATCTGTACAAGATTATCTGTACAAGATTGGCTTATCTATACAAGATTGGCTTATCTGCAGGCAGCGGCCATTTAGCATCTAGGAATTTCATGAACGTTTAAACGGTCGTGTATACCCACAATCTTAACCGTATGAACTGACCAACGGTAGGTTCTTGGCTATCACCTACTCCATTTCAGAGATTACATGGCAACTGACTGCGCAAATTAACAAGTTATATTTCGATGAAGCGATGCCTTTCATGTTTGTCTGTGCACAAAATGCGCAATGGGCATTATGGAGATCTGATACAATAGGCTAACACGATATATGAATAATATGAAATGGACTTGTATAGAGCAAATGTATCATTTATACACACTTATTATAATGTAATGCCCCATTTGCTAAAAGGATTGTACAATACGTACGTTCTGAAGATTTACGTCCCTTGGTCTCGTTAGTATACGGTTACTATGGATGGGATGAGTATGGCTTGAAGGCTGAACGCAACGAACAGCTTGCTTCTGCTTTTATAACACGTGTAGATAGTAATGATCTGCACTTTTTACTGCCGACGAGCAACTCTGACAGAGACCAAACGGAAGAAGGATTTTGGAATGATAGGTTGAATTTCACGAGTGCCGTATATGTGTAATGTGGTTACGGACAATATTCATCGTGAGGTTTTCTTCTGCAGCTTCTCGTTGCATATGACGATGACACTTGACAATAAAATTCCTGTCGCACTTTCGTGATCGACCATGTCAAAACGTCAATTTCAGATCACTGTGCTCAGTGGCGGCGAGACATTTCTAGTTTGCAGGGTGTATCACATCGTACAGACACAAATCGCTTTTGGACAACGGATAATTTCCGAAAATCATCCACATATTTTGGCCACGATTATATTTTTGTGCTGGGCTGTATATTGCACCTGTCTCGGTTTTATATTTCATTTGTAAAACGAATTTCTCCAAAAGGTTAGATCAATCAAAATCTTAATATTGTTCCGTCATGTTATTTCTGGGACAAATGTATGTTACAAACTTTTCTAAATTACTTTCTTTTGTTTAGAATCTCACGTCATTATAATGAAGATAATCGACCAGAAATTGTGATCAACTCATTCGTCAACTTTGACACAACTTTATTCGAAAAAGGATTATCCGCTATAGCCCAGACTTGTGACATATGAAATATTTGGGATTAATCCTTCTTATTAAAGTACAGATTCTAGTACTTTCCTGGATTGGAAGCCACTGTCAGACACCATCTGTACTGTACTAAGAAAGTGTGATCCCAAACTTAGCATATGTTACATGTGACCACTTCTAAATGTCATTGTGTAATCATAGCCCAGACTTGCTCCATTTAATCCCCATTCCATGTGCATTGAAGTGTGATGAAACAAGGATTCAACAGGGATGTATTATCAAACCTTGTTGTTTCTGGGCTTCAGGTGAGGTGTCACAGAAGAGAGTTAGTCAGCCATTTTCTTGCTTGTATACAAAAAGACATATCTTGTTTTCCAGGATGTATACCCGTGGATACCGTATGAGTGACTTGCGACGTGAAAAAGATCATAATATATCTTGGAACTAAAATGAAAAGTCATGTTTGAGAATATACTCTCGGCTTTAAAAACTGAATCACCAGGGTTTTGGTTTCTCCAGTTATCAGCTACCCACAGTGTTTCTCAGGAGTGGCATGTTTTGTTGAATCAATGACACCTAGATGGATTCCCAATAAAATGCACTTTCATCTCAACTCATGCCTCATGCAAAATATAAAAACAAGGCTAAAAAAATACCCTGACATAATTTTTGCTCGCAAGAAGAAAGCCAAAGTTGGAATACGGTTTACTAATAGGCCACGATCTGTAAGCGCTACAGGGCAATGGGATGGAACAGAGGCGGTTGCAGAAGTAACGCATGACGCACTCCACTTCCGCTGTGCCACTGAATGCCTGACTCGCCAGAGGCGCTTCATCATGGTGCAGAAAACTCACAGCTAAACACCACACAGTCCATTATAATATATATTTTTTGTGGATAAAGCAACGTTGCATTTCTTTTTCCGATGGGAAATAGGAAAATTCTGGAACTGACATTTTACCGATTTTAAGTGGATCATCACCGTAGTACACTTACAGAAGAAGATTCATGACACTTGGATGTCTCCATATCCTGGTGACAACTTAGCTTTACTGCCTTCATCATCAAAGACCTTTCTACTATCTTAGACAGTGAGCGTTTGTACCAAGCAAGGACAATTCTAACCACTCCCTAATTACTAGCTGTTATTTTTATTGAACAAAGCAATCGTTCAAGTACAAATTATCGAAATGAACAGGGATTGATTCAGTTTACATGAAATAACTTTTCAAGTGACCCGACAGAATTGATTCGTACGTTAAACATATTTACATCTTGAACTCACCTGACAACATGTGCAGCGTATGAATAGTATTTCAGCAGACAGGGCGATTCCTTTTTGACTGCGTCATTGCGCAATACTTTTATGAAAGTCCACTTACTGCTGGCGAGGACTAAGAAAGGGATTTACGTATTAATGTCAGTTCAAGGTTAATGGCACATTAGGCATTATTCAGTCTAAAGCTCGGAAATCAGAAGACACAAAAAGCGGTTGAAGTTCTGTGTTGACGGGGAGTTAGTTCTTTGAGGATACAGCGAGGATAGTCTCTACTCTTGGTGAACGTTCATAACACAATAGATATGCACGATGCAATATGACCGGTATACACGCTCAGAAATCACATGGACTGCAATGAGCGGAGAGTGAGGCTTGGGCATAAATTAGGTAAGCAGAGTTCCAGATCCAACCGATCCTTACATATGCAGTCGGAATACCAGACTGACTAACAATGTCATTGTAAACTCGTATATAGACAGAGACAAGACAGGGATTCCTCTGCAAGATTATCGAGAGCCAGGAGATATTTGATTAAAGATATATATGTCGGAATATGAATATAAGTAAGTATGGAAAGTGACAGAGTGGCGTGGACTGTCAAGTCAATGTATAATGCAGCGAGGAGGATTGAGTGAATTTAGTTTTCCGCCACACTCAGCAATATTCCAGCTATATAGCGGCGGTCTGTAAATCGAGTCTAGACCAGACAATCCAGTGATCAACAGCATGAGTAGCGATATACGCTGCTGGGGCCTGAAGACGTGTCACCCAAGTCAGCGAGCCTGACCACCCGATCCTATTAGTTACGTCTTACGACAAGCATAGTCGCCTTTATGGGAAGCATAGGTTGCTGAAAGCCTACTCTACCCCGGAACGTATGGAGACTATTGTCAGACAAGCAATTGCAACATAGTAATGTGGCATTGTCTACAGACACTTTGGCCATAAGAATTAAATATGTTTTCGGACAATGGCTGACCTAACGCGATCGTATTGCCATTGGCATGACAACTGAGCTTGACCACTCGATTCAACTGGTCGCACCTCGACGTAGGCGCTGGTTGTCGGAGACTAGTTCTGAGCCACTGGATCACATACAAATGAAGGATAGAACGTCGGTGCTGCCACAAATGTGGTGAACGTCTAAGTAAACACGTAGAATTAGAGCGAAACCCATTTAGGTTATTAAATCCTAATAGATTTTTGGTCAAAGCACGCAAGAGTTAAGCCCAATTCTGAACATGCTTCGAGGTAAATATGTCTAGCATATATATTCAATGACAATATGTTTTGATTCTGTGTTACTTATCCCCGACCGTCTGTAGTTGGATCGTCGATCTGGACATACAGTTGTTGTTTGTAATTCAGCCAGCACGAACTCAGGACCAACTGACAGTTCAATTGCTTCAATAGCTTCAATTCCATTGTGTCAGACATTGTGTCAGGACAAGTGAAACTTCAAAAGAAGGCTAAACACTTGGTATTAACATCGTTTTGCCTCTACTTTTGATGCATTAATACATTGTCACATATGAAAGAGTAAGGTCTCTAACTTTGTGGCAGAAACGTCTGATCCAGTCCATTTTCATATTCGCTGCTGCAGCGCAATCTGTGTGATGGATTCAAATTCTGCAAATTTGAAAAAAACGTTTCTTTCTGCAAATAGTTTCTATTTCCTGGACAGCAAAGGCAACAGATTTTCTCTTAAACCTAGGTCTGTTCGTCCTTTGCTCTCTATCTAACCGACCGACAGAGAGACAGACCGACATCACATCAAGATGCCTTCATGAAAGACAGAATACCTAAACGTATCTGTAGCGCGGTGGGTATATCATGGTCCAGTAGCTGGTCGCCTTCATTTCGCAGGGTTGCGATGATTTTTTTTCACAGAAGAAAACTACTTTGATGAAGTGGTAGCAGATGTCTTTCAAAAAAAAAAAGATACAAAAGTTAACATTTTTGTCTGTTTCCACTGGGTTCTGTGCCATATGTACAGTCAACTGTTTTTTAAGCATTTCGTCTTCGAATCACAGTGCTGTAACCAGGCGTTTGCACAAGGATGAGCGTATCCTGCACTGCCGGTCGCACCTGTCATGGACAAAGGCTAGACAAAAGAGTTATTATACTCGAACGTGTGAGTTAATATTTAGTGTCACATCGGCATTACTTCAGTCATTCAGACGAGAACAATTGAATTCATTTCAGTATGAAACTCAATAAATTTAGAACGTAAAAACTTGCCATCCAAAGGAAACAAAACACTATAGTATCGCTACAGTAAAACTAATGCGCCATATTAAAATGTAATCACTATAGACAATACAAACTGAAAACGGACTATGGAACACCAACAGCAGAAGGCAGAGTCACCATCCTCGAATCGACGGTGACTTACACTGCCTTGCTACTGCATGAACCATAGTTGGATTTACGCCATGCCTACAGCTTCTGGCGATTGTAAGCACATTTTTTAAAAATCACAATGATACGAATACAAATGTGGAAGATTAAATTTTACCTTGTAAGGAACGTTTTGAGACTTCTTCTCAGGAGGAAAATAATTGTACGGTACCTCAACCTCCCTTGAGGATACTGTCACTAACAATCTAAGTTCCTAATGTAACTACCAATAATATGTCTACCTACCAACAGATCAAGCTGCCTTTCTTTTAACAAATAGATAATTAGAAAAGAAGTAATTGAAGATCCTTGAATGTGTATCCCCTGTGATGGAAAATAAATAAAGTCAAGAAGGACATTCTCGACCGTGATCATCTCACGACAAGGAATGCATGCAGAATGGAGGATCCTCGCCTTTTAATAAATATTCATGCGTATATTGCTGTGGCCAAGTCGCATGACGACCTCTTCAAATCTGGACTGACAACCCAAGATTATGTAACCATTATAGGGTTTTATTTAATGTAATTTATTTATACCTGCTTGGGCGTCCCACTTCTTCTACATCGGATAACGGATGTAAGTCGGTAAAAGAATAAGGCGCGAAACGTACAACCAGGAAAGGAACTTGTTGTGATCAACAATTATATTCTAAAAGTTCACAGATCAATGCAAATGTATCACTGGCAGTAAAACATAGAGGTAGAACAACCACACGAAAAATGATTAGAGCAGTTAGGCCAATAATGGTTACCTTTTCAGCAACAGAATCCTAAAAACCTAGATGCAGGGAATATGATCAACACCTATTATGGTGCTCATCATGTAGCATATTGTGGGCCCGTGAAGGTCCAGGGGTAAAACAGGCCTTCCACAACCCATGCTTGCCATAAAAGGGAACTACGCTTGTCGTAAGAGGCGACTAACGGGATCAGGTGGTCAGCCTCGCTGACTTGATTGATTCATGTCATCAGGTCCCAGTTGCGCAGATTGATGCTCACGTTGTTGATCACTGGATTGTCTGGTCCAGAGTCGAATGTTTACAGACCGCCGCCATATAGCTGGAATAATGTTGAGTGCGGCCTAAAACTAAAATCACTCACTCACTCATTGTAGCATATTGTGAGTAAAGCTGGCTCCCCGTATGTACCTCGGATGAGGTTTCTAATATATTCCATCACTGTGTCTAAATATAGTAGAATTCTACTGTATGAATCTAGTCAGTTCCAGGAACATTGTATGACAAGTGGAACAATGTTGCGCAACGTACACCACTGCCTCGTTAGATTATTTGCAAGAACACCCTGTTAGTTGGTACAGTTACGAGCATCAGATACTTTCCTGGATATAAAACAAAAACGATATAACACTTCCTTCATCCATAAGAAATCTCTGCTAAAAGCAGAGGCGGTTGTATAAGTCCGGCAACCCTAAGCATGCATCACTGTCAATGCGCAATCAGGTTAATACTTTCAAAGTAGTTAAAAACGTCATATTTTCTCTTCAGTATGTATAAGCATTCATTTACATCAAGTGGGTTATCAAAATATACTAATACACAATTTAGTTACACGAAAATCTGAGACGAATACTAACAAAAGTTAAATGATGTTTATTCATGCTAAATTACTACAGTAACTAAAGATATTGGAAAATTAGTATAGAGACATGTTCGTATAAATATTTTTCTAAGCATAGTTGCAAATTGATGTTACGAAGTACATGAGCGACGATTTGCAACGCAAACAACATAGAAGTCAATGAACGGTTCGTGTTTATCTTCATTTATTGATGTCACCAAATACATAAACAACTGACTTGGCTCCGCATGTGTTTGTGACGAATGCAGTCACAGTATATACAAAATGTGTCTGAATTGTACATGTAAACTAAAGGACAAAATAAATCATGAATTTGAAATATGGATTTGGCGGAAACATTTCAAACTTATCAAATGCAACTAGGATGGAAATAGTGTCCGAAACATTTGAAACTTGTCCAAAACACATGCATTATACCGGTATCAAATACATAAAGATCCAATAGACAAGAGTGTGGGTTCTGTCCCGTCAGTGTATCATATGTATGTCAGTGTAAGTCACGTTTCAACTTTCTGTACCTTGGGAACTAAAAACAAATAGCTTCAGGAAGAAGTAGCAAAGTGTAAAATGTGTCTGCAGACCAAACACCTTCTGTTTAACACATTGTGTTACACAGTTAACCAGCAACTCTGAGGAACGGTGTTGCAGTGTAATGACACGTTTAGTGCGTTTCAGATGATACGAAAACAGTGCCTTATGTAAATGCTTGGAAATAGTCAGCAACACTGTTTGACATTCAGTGATTCTGTAACTTAACATTAATATTATCACCACAGTGTTATTGGATCTCCCACAGTGCTAGGTGTGTCAGTGCAAGATGACCATTACCTTTAGTCATGATCAGTAAGCTGCTATCTTCATCTTGGCCAAGTGGAGCAACCACTAAAATGAGCACCTCGAGGATTGAGGGATACAATTGGGCCCAAGTGGCCTCCAGATCTGACAAGAAGAGAGTTTAATGAATGGGGTTGTTATATGTGGCAAACGATGCCTATGGACAACCACTAGTTGTTCAGATTTTTCCATGTCGTCGTACAAACTGAATATTAGCGAGAGCAGTACAGGACCATAAATATAACAAGAATTAATTTAGTTCAATTATATGACAAGTCAGGATCCAATAAAACTCTTAAAACTATAGTAACTTTAACATTATCTAGAAAAAGATTATTCTGAAACAATAAGAATAAATCACATGACTAGTAAAGTTTGATGATGGTTGGTTTTAATTCCATCTGCGATATACTAGTTTTACTCTCAATTGTTGCATATTTTACAATGAACAAACTCACTGAAAGATGTCAATAAAGAATCGTAAGAAACATCTGCTAAAAGCAGAATCCACTGGGACATTTTGAGAACATGAAAACAAATGTTTAGTTATCACCAGTTGCACGATGGCACACATCAGAAACACATGCAAATGCAAGTCAACTGCCCACTTGAAAAGTAGAACACGTAGCACAAGTCATAAGTTTCTGTCACTGATGGATAAAATTTGGAAATGCCCTCCGAGTCAGCCAGAAACAATTTGAGGCCATTCGACACCAACACGCCGCATGGTTGGAATTCGTCTTCTCTCGGCCATTTAGACACAGAAAATGATGAGATAGGATTCCGCTCAAACTGGCACTTAACATGTTTTTTTCGGAAGTGAATGACCATATAAGCTGGTGACCCATTTCAACTAAAATGACCTACTTAAAAAGGTATTCTAAGGGTACACCGTGTAATCAGTATCAGAATAAATTTAGAGATATAAACATGTGACGCGCATCTTAATGGCATTTGATGACTTGAAGACGCCATGTTTACTGTTGTGACATCCATATCTTGAAGCAAACATATAGTTTTCACATTTCAGAAGTGTTTAAGTTCCATAACAGGGATGTAATCGCCCATGAAGATCCGCGTTACGTCAATTGTCTCAGAATGAATTGTGCAAATCAGTCGTGTTGTATATGTCAAGGAAAGAGACAGAGTCCAGACATGTATATGCAATTATTATATGTCAATAATGTTTTAAAATCTGTATAATATCAGCTTGGATGTTTCCAAACGACATCCTTTTGTGACAAGAAGACGTTTTAAAAGCATAATATACACATTTCGTAAGATCTTCCTTTCACAAAGTCTATTCCTGTCAAGTTATTTCACTCATTTCTCTGCAGCTTGTTTCGGAAAATGCAATTTGAACCTTTCCTTTAGAAACCGTCAGTAAGTTTGCATAAGAGGGATTTTCGCGTTTTCGATGTTTTACATTCGTAATGTATATACTAATATCTTCAGTCAGGGATTGGACACAATGATGTATTGGTATAAAAGAAAATATGCAGTGAGTGATTTCACAAATTTACACAATTACTTGTTTTCAAAAACGGTAAATACACTTAAAGAATAAACTCGAAATTCCTACAGAGAGCAGAATTAGGAGCTAATAAAGAAGTAGTCTGAAACAGACTCAATAGTTCTGTTTTCAATCTGAAAATATGTATATTTATATATAGTTCACACAATTTTGTGTGAATAACGTCTTCACATTTCCATTTGATAGTTTACAAGCAATGACGAAAACCGTTATTAATAATCTCTCCTATATCACGCCGTCCAGATCAGAGTTCACCATTTGAATTTGGAGTGATTCAAAAATAGACCCTTTTCATCTTTTGCATTCATCCAAGCCTTTTGAAGTAATCACCTCTATTTCTTCTGGAAAAGCTAATTAGGGTATCCTCTGTGATAGGTTTCATTACTTGATAGCATTTAAATTCTCTCCGGCATTTATGCTTTCAGTGCATTATCATGCTATTCTGTGACAATTTTTTCCAGTACCCGTATAATGAAGACTCATTGTACTACTGTCAAACACTTTGTATTAGAACATATTGCTTACTGTCAATAATCGCATCTTCGTAATAATTATCATGACAAGAGGAGAGGCAGTGAAATTAGAAGGAAGTGAAAGAGGCAGTCAGTTGACTTGCGCACTTACTTCTTTCCAGCACTGCCTAATCGATCAGCCCGTGATGACTCCACTCCCCAAGGTACTCAGCACCCAGACATAATCCAAGAACGTTTTTCAAATACTTGAATTCTTCACCCCTTTGACTTAGCTTGGCTTTTTCACATCGACTTAAATGTCCCGTTGGCGATTTATTCGCGCCTGACTAGACTTGAAGAGTAAAACCTTAGAGTTAATTAGAGTTGCATTTAGTTTACGTATCAGCGTTCAGTTGATAATTTTTGTTTCACTCCATCATTCCGATCACGTGATCATTTTGTTCACTGCATCATATTGATCACATCCATCACGGCCAAGATGGGTTTCCGGTAAAAACGCTCTATACTTTCATCTTAACTAGTGTGTCATGTAAGATATCCTTCCAGACATTTCCCTCAAATTTTCCATATTTTTGCATTCAAGAAGAAAACTGAAAACAGTTTGCTAAGAGGCCAGGAACTGTAAGCGCTACAGGGCAAAGGACAGCAACCAAAGCAGCTTTCTTTCTGGATGTGTCGCATGCGCATTGCCTAATGATTTCACATCCGCGGTGGCACTGAACGCCTAACTTGCCACAGGCCCTTGATCAGGAGGGAGAAAAATCACAGCTAAATGCCACTCTCAACACATTTTGATGTGGAAATGGCAACGGTGGAGTTGCTGACTTGTGGAAAGGGTTTGAAAAATGCTTTTGACGTATACTATAGATCCGCTTCTTGTATAGGTGATCCTCGTTCATTAAGGACAATGCATTAGTGCAAATAAAATTTGAAGTACTTTAGTTTTGCACAGTTATCCATGTGAACTGAAAATGAATCTGAACGTGCGCGTTGTATTTATGAGGCGTGGTTCTTGTATGCAAGGCACCTAGACTGAGGTGGTGGTAAGGTTCACTAAAATGTCTGCTTGCGTGTCATCGTCCTCTTATTCATTCATTCTGGTTTTGTGACAAATCTCCTGAGGCGATTGTATCAGAATACCACAGCGAAAGTAATGAAACTGACCATTACAAGTATGTTCACAATTCTGTATTCGATATTCTGATAGATTAGGACTCACTAAATATATTTGGTATCCAACCCGATTTGACCCACTATTTCTGAATATTAACGTTCCATGTTGTGACTTTCCTTGGTGTCGTCCATACATAAGTCGTCTTATTGTTGACAGGAATAGTCCAAGTTTAGAGTCAGTGAGTGTGATTTACACCCATGTAGCAATATGCTGGGTCGGGGGACGCTAGAAATGACTTCACACTCAAACCTGCCACTCATTCCTATGTTACCAGCCGACAATTCCCGATTAGGGCCGTGTTCTTAAAACCGAACTTATAGGATGAGACTATCACATGTCTATGTTAAAGTATGGGAGTTCAAGTGTGGATACTGGTCAGGATCAGTATCTCTGTGAAAAATACCTCTTCAGCAACAACAGTTGCTCAAAATATTTAGCATGGGTTTGTCTTACTGTATTTGGTTCTTTTCAACCAACAGCTATATTTACTGAACTGTTGCTGAGGATGGCATTAACATTTGAGATGTCATGTGTATCACCGTAAATGAACTGACCAATCATATGTGTTTAGCTATTATTTACAAACAAATTAAGACTACATGGCAGTTGACTTTCCCAATCAATATGAATGATTACAATGAAATGATGGTATTCATGTTTCTCCGTTTAGAAAATTCGCAATAGGCAATTTGGAAATCCAATACAAGGTGAAAGAATAACAGGCAATGGACTTATTGGTGTATTGAATAGAACTAGTAGGTCACTTGTTAGTGTGTAACATTTTCAAGCCTTCGTTCACCGAGAAATGTGGATACACGAGATCTAGTCAAAAAGACTGCAATTTGTTCTGCAGGTTTACGTCCCTTGCATTTGTCAGCATATGGTCACCATGGATTGGGATCTCATATTCACCCACAAAAAATGGAATGAATATTGTCGAATACAACGACGTCTTTAAGCTGAAAAATAACACCCGAGTTGCCAGTATTATTCAGCACATTCTACCGCAGAGAGCAACGTAGATAGAAGAGAGTGATCGGAAGAGGGATTAGGGATGGATAGGTTGAAATTCATGAGTGCTGTATGTGTTTAATGTGATTACGGAAAAATCTCATTGTGACCTTTTCTACTGCAGGTTTTCGTTGTAAATGACGATGACACTTGACAATAAAAGTGAATATGTAAAGGTTTTCGTTGTAAATGACGATGAAACTTGACAATACAAGTGCATTTCAAATCACTGTCTTGTGATTGGGGTGGGGTGGAATGGGTATGTCTTACTCTGGAGGACGTGGCACATGGTAGAGAAACGAATAACGTGTTGTCAATGGATATCCCTTTTTCCCTCGACTGCACATTGCAACTGTTCGGTCTCCAATTAGTGATGTGTTACATGAATACGTCCGATTTATCCAAGAGTCAGATCACTCACGATTCAAATATTTTCCCTGGGACACATTTAAGTTTTAATATGTTATAAACCTTTCTGAGTTGGGCATTGTTTTAAGACTTCCTCGTCATCAGTACGGATGGTATTGATAAGAAATCTGGGATCAACTCAATAGTCGACTGTTTTCTAAAGATGTTAGTACGTCATAGCCCACACTGGTTCCATTAAATCCGAAGTGTGAAGAAACAAGTATTCAACAGGGGTGTATTATGAAACCGTGTTGTTTCAGCGTTTCATGGTGAGTGTCTCAGAGGAAAGTTGGCGTCTGTCAAGGTCAGCAATGCAACTGTTCATTTGAATTCATTCAATTATAGGTACCTTGAGTCTGGGACGTGCTTTACATGAATTCATCTTTACAGCAAATATACGCATATGCATCAGGGCTGAAACGATGTTTTCCAAGCTAGTGATGACGATGCAAACAGTGCAAATAATTAAGTTGCATCTCATAAAAATATGTTCCTGTTCAGCAAACAAGCTTCTAAATGCCACTCAAGAAAGTTATATAATGGACACCAAGGATTTCGACACCACGACATATACCGTCAAAGCGCCTTACGGGATTGAAAAGAGTAATAATAGGTTACATAATATATCTTTGAACTTAAAATACACAAAACAGTTCTGAGAATATACTTTAAGCTTTATAAAAACTATATCACACACGTTTTATAAATCTGCGTTTCTTTCTTTATCAGCTACCCACTGTGTATATTTTGCTAAATCAATGACACCCAGACGGATTCTCTGTATATTGAACTTTCATCTCAGTTCATGCCTCAAAAATATCATGACATATCATTTGATCCTAAGAAGACAGTCAAAGCTGGGAGACGGTTTACTAACAGGCCATGATCGGTAAACGCTACAAGGCAATGGAAAGTAACAGAAGCGGATATACAAGTAACGCATGCGCACCGCTTATTGATTCATTTCCGTTGTGGTACTGAATGCTTGAGGCTCTTCATTGTGGTGCTGAAAACACCACGGTAAACACCTCTAGGTCCATTTCAGTATATTTTCTTTTTCATTTTTGTGGATTAAGCAACGTTAAATCTGATTTTCTGTCGGGATATAGGAAAATACCAGAACTAACATGTAGCAGATTTTAAGTGGCTCATCACTGAGTACGCGATAAGTGGTAACCTTCAAAATCTCTGCTCGCCATGTTTGGCTTGCTATAGTATGTAACCGTAAGTAGAAATAAATCCACTGGGAAAGTTAGCTTCCTGCCCTAGCCAGTGAAAGCAATAGCCATTTCCATTTTCACTGCTTCAAGAACTACCTCAAGGTCTTTCTAAATAGCGGGACATCTTGCTTACGGTTGTCCTTATTCGAACACCAGACTGATTAACACTGTAATTCTAAACACATATATAGAAACAGACAACAATGGTCAGTGAAAAGTACAAAGGGTAAGGTTATAGACTGAGCCTAGGAAATATTCGATTAAAGCTATCGGTGTCTGAATATACATTACAGTAAGTAATTAAAGAGACAGAGTGGCAGGGTATTGCCGACAAGTCAATATACAATTCAGTGCTGATGACGATTAAGTATGAACATCAACGTCATATGGATAATTGCAATTAAGTTATGCATTTATATTGTCTACGTAGTATTTGGCCTTTGTAATTAACTATTAATTCGGACAATGGCTGGCCTGAAGCGATCACGCTGACATCAACGTCAGCAAGCTTGACCACCTTATTCATTTGGTTGCGGGCAAACACTTGTCGTCGGGAAGCAATTCTAAGCCACCTGGTCACATACAAATAAGGGATGGGACACCACATCTCAGGATTAAATCCTTGTAAATGTTGGGACAAACACACACATAAACTGTTCCTTCGTGATTAAAACCCAGTTCTGAACATTTTTCGACATAAATATTTCTAGCATATTGTATACTTAATGACAACAGGTTGTTTAGTGTCAGTTGATCATCAAACGACCAACTATGGCATATACATACAGTTGGTCTTTTTTTGTTTTTTCGCTGACCCGAAAGCAGGGTCTATCGACTGCTAGATGGCTTCGATGCTTTCAGTTTCATTTGATAGCAGTGCAGTCGGTGCGACGGATTCAAATTCTGCAAATTTGACAAGTGATTTTGCCGTATATGTTTGTTTATTTCCTGAATAACGGGTATATATTCTTAATCCCGGTTTTTTCTTCCTTCTCAAATGCAGATATTCCATACGCACTCCTCAATGGGGAATAATACGTAGAATGAGAGTTTTTAATTCTCTTCTCCCTTTTTGTGCAAAAGTCGATCGTACAGTTACGACTTTATCATAAGCATCGAGTCTTTGAATCACTATCAAACAGTGATGGTACCCGGTGTTTGTGTAAAGGAGAGCATATCCTTCACCGACTGCTGGTAGCCATCATGAACAAATGCAATGACTTGTCAAAAACGAAATTTTACACAGAGAGCTACCAGAGAGAACTGGAGAGTCCGCGAGTTGACGTCATCTGGTGGACTTTGGTAGCTTTTGTGGGAAAAAGATGAATGGGTTTGCAGTTCGACGGAAAACAATTTGATGTGTTCTTCCTTTTATTACGCATTGATTGATTCTTGCAACTAAAAACATTACAGAGGGACAATCCGTAAAAGAACAAGTCTTCAAACTCACAAAAAGACCAAAGAAATATGCTATTTTTAACAACTGTTCAAAGATAAAAAATATAGTTCATATATCAATGACACATGTATCGGTGTGTTTGAACTTATTAATTCTTTGGAACTAGATACCAAAACCTTTAGAAAAAAAATGAAAAGTTAACTTCGTTTTGCATTCAGTGATTCTGTGAGTTAACATTAATATTATCACCACAGTGTTATTGGAACTCTCACAGTGTTATTGGAACTCTCACAGTGTTAGACATGTCAATGCAAGATGATCACCACTTTCAGTCACTATCAGTAAGCTACTATCTTCATTTTAGCCGAGGGAAACAACCACTAAAATAAGTACCTCGGGGATTCAGGGATAAAATTGGGCCCAAGTGACCTCCAGCTCTCACAACAAAAAAGTTTAATGGATGAGGTTGTAACACTTGGCAAACGATGGCTAAGAACGTTGGTTAACCACTGGTTGCTCTGCTTTTTCCATGTCGACGTACTGACTGAATGTATCAGAGTGCAGTGCAGGACAAGAAATATTACCTGAATAACATTAGTTTAATTATATGATAAGTCAGGATTCAATAAAATCGTAAAAGCTATATTAACCTTTAACAGTATCTAGCAAGGGATCATTCTAAATTAATACGAATAAGTAGCATAACACCCAGAGGTCTTATAATAGCTAGTTTTAATTCCACCAATGATGTTCTAGTTTTACTGTTGTTTGATATATATTTTACAGTGAACAAACCCACTGAAACATCTGCCAAAATCTGAATCCACTGGGGCATTTTGAGAACATCATGATCATGTGTTTAGTTATCACCAGTTGCTCTATGGCTCATCACATTACAAACACATGCAAATGCAAGTCAACTGTCCAATTGAAAAATAAAACACGTAGCATAAGTCATACGCCATCGGTTTCTGTCACTGATGGATAAAATATCGAAATGCCCTCCTCAAAAACAATTTGAGGCGGATTCGAAGTCTCCCACAGGTCGTGTGGTTGGAATTCGTCTTCTTTCAGCCATTTAGACACAGATAATGATGAGTTAGGATTCCGCTTAACATGTTGGGTTTTTTTTCGGAAGCCAATGACCGTATGATCTTGTGACCCATTTCAACTAAAATGGCTTGCTTAAAAAGATATTCTAAAGGCACGCCGTATAAACAGTATCAGAATAGATTAAGAGATGTTAACCAACACATGGCGCGCATTTTAATGACATTAGATGACTTGAAGACGCCATGTTTACTGTATTGACATCCATATCTTGAAGCATACACACAGTTTTCACATTTCAGAAGTGTTTAAGTTCCATAACAGGAATTTAATCGCCTATGAAGAACTGTTCCAGATTCGACAAAAATAATGACTAAAGTAGAAGTGCGTAAGAACTAACATGTTTTTTCCTATATCAAGATGTGTTCATAACGTCCATGTGACAAGGACAATAACTCACTAAACGATGTGAAGACATGTGTCAGTTAATCACCAGTTACTCGAGTATCATAACCTACTCTACCGATAACACACATCACAAACACATCCACAGGCAAGTCAACTTTCACAAGGAAATCAAAACAAAACGTGAGCATGTGGCTCAAATCAAAACGCAAAAGGTAGTTTATGTCACCGATGGGTCAAATAAGGAAATGTCCTAAACATGTCATCTGGAAACACCTTCGAAGCCAATTCGTAATTTCCCAGACCTCGTGTGTTTAGAATTAATGTCATCTTTCGGTCATTTAACACAAATAATGATGAGTCTCGATTCCGACCATAGTACCACTTACCTCGAATTTCGATCGTTAATGTGTTTTTTCGGCCAATGACCCTATGACTTAGTGACCCAGTTCAACTTAGAATAAACCTATAAAGATATTCACAACAGTAGCAGAATAAACGTGGAGATATTAACCATCATATGATACGTATTTTTGTGACGTGTGATGATTTGAAGGTTTTATGTTTATTGTAGTTACATCCATGTTTTTAAATACACACAGAAGTCTCACACTTCAGAAGTAGTAAAAAGATGTAATACTCCATCAAAATAGAGTTATGCGAGTTATCTTGGATTCTAAAAAAATAATGACTTGGGAAGGAACACATAGGGACCACGTTTTAACTTTGAGACTTCCGTACGTTCTACACAACAATGTTTACTGCAGGTTACCCAAACCCATTCTGTGATGTGTTGGTATAAAACAAAATGTGCCGTGAGTGATTTCACAAATTTACATAATTACTTGCTTTCAAAAACGGTAAACACATTCAAAGAATACACTCGAAGCAGAATTAGGAGGGAGATAAATCTATAGTATGCTGATAAATGTGGTAGTCTAAATGTGGACTGAATATCTCTACTTTCAATTTGAAAATATGCATGTCTATGTACAGTTCGAACAACTTTGTGTGAATAACGTCCTCATATATCCAGTTTACAAACAATGATGAGCGAAACGTTATTAATAACCCTTCCTATATCACTCCTTCAAGTTCAGAGTTCAGCTATACATTTCAATAAGGAGTAAGCCAAAACAGACCTTTATCACCCCTTGCATTCATCCACATCTTTTAAATCTGCTTCTGTTTCTTCTGGAATACTTGATTGGGTGCACCTTTTCAATTATCAGTTATTCTTTCTTATAGTTTTCTTAGCTTGTTTACATTGAAATCTCTCTAGCATTGATGCTTTCGATGTAATATCATGCTACTCCAAGTCAATTTCTTCCAATGCCTGTGTCAAAAAGGTGCATTGTATTACTGTCAAACACTTTGTATTAGTTATCGTGACGAAAGGAGAGGATGTGAAACCTAAAGGAAATGAAAGTAGCAGTCAGTTGACGCGCTCACCTACTTCTCCCCAGCACTGTCTGTCTAATCGATCAGCCATTGATGTCCCCACTCCCTATGGTACTCAGCATCCAGACACGTTTTTCAACTACTTCTCCAGTTGGCTTGGCGTTTTAACATCGACTTTAAAGTGCCTTAGGCGTTTTATTCGCGCCTGGCTAGACTTGGAGAGTCACAATCTTGATAAAATCTGGTGTAATTAAATCATGGATATATATTTTTTGACATCCGATCTAGAGAAACATCAGAGACGTTAATTAGAGTTGCTTTAAATTTACTTATCATCATTCAATTGTATATTTTTTGTTTCGCGCTAGGCATCTTTTCAATGACATCCATCACTGCCAAGATGGGTTTCCTGTGAAAACGCTCTACACTTTCATCTCAACGTGTGTGCCATGTAAAATATCCTTCTAGAGTTTTCCCAGAAATTGTCCATATTTTTGCTTTCAAGAAGAAAACTGAAAAACAGTTTGCTAAGAGGCCAAGAACTGTAAGTGCTACAGGGCAAAGAACAGCAACCAAACCAGCCTTCTTTCTGGATGTGTCGTATGTGCACTGCATAATGATTTCACATCCGCAGTCTTAGCAACGCCTAACTTGCTACATGTCCTTGATCATGGGGATGAAACTCACTGCTAAATGCCACTCTCAACACAGTTTGATGTGGAAATGGCAATGGTGGATTTGCTGACTTGTGGAAGGGGTTTGAAAAATGCAAGAAATGCCTTTTAATTCCTTTTAAGGCATACGGTAGATCGGCTTCTGGTATAGGTGATCCTCGTTCAATAAGGAAAATGCATTAGTGCAAATGAAATCTGGAGTACTTTCGTTTTGTACAATTATCCATGTGCACTGATTATTTGGTCACTTTGAATTAGAACGTGAATCTGAAAGAGCGTGTTGTTCTTATCAGGTGTGATTCTCGTATACGAGGCACCTAACCTCGGTTCACTCAAATGTCTGCTTTGGGGTCATCGTCCTCTCATTCATTCACTCCGATTTTGTGACAAATCTCTTGAGGCGAGTGCATCAGAATAGCACAGAAAAACGTAATGAATATGACTGTTACACGTTTGTTTGCAAATCATTTGTCAATATTGTCGTCGATAAGGACGCGAAAAATATATTCCGCATGCAACATGACTTTGCCCGCTATTTCTCAAATATTAACGTTGCATGTTGTGAGTTTCATTGGTGCCATCCATACATGGGTCGTCTTATTGGAGACAGGAATAGTTCACGTTCTTCAGTGAGTGTTATCTGCACCCATGTAGCAATGTGGCGGGCGGGGAACACCAAAAATGACTTCATGCATTGAAACCTGCCACTTTTTTAGCATGTGGAAAGTATATGCAAGCAAGTGATGAAGCAGCGGTTAGCATCTATAGTGAAACTGCGTATACACTGCAGTGCATAAGCTGCCTCTCAATAAAAAATGTTCTGCTCATCGTACCAGCTTATAAACGCCACTCGAGGAAGTTATATGAAGGGCACCAAGGTTAACATGTATTGCTTTCGACAAAAAGAAAAGTGTCCTTCTAACTTCTAAATACATTTAAAAGATTTATCATTGCGGTGTATACCCCTGGATCCCGTCACAGTGCCTTATGGTGTAGGAAAGAATTAGATTACATAATAAACTTTTGAAGGTAAAACATGTTTGAGAATATACTTTAGGCTTTAAAAAACTATTTCACTCGTTTTAATGTATTTACGCTTCTTTCCTATCAGCCACCCACCGTGTATCTTTTGCTAAATCAGTGACACGTTGATGGCTTCTCAACAGAATGCGCTTTCATCTCAGTTCATACCTCAAGCGAAATATAAAAGAAAATATCCAAAATATCCTCACATATCATTTGCTCCCACGAAGAGAACTAAAGTCGGAATACGGTTCACTAATAGGCCACGATCTGTAAGTGCTACAGGGCAATGGAAAGTAGGAGAAGCAGTTATACAGGTGACGCATGCGCGTCGCTTATTGGCTCCACTTCCGTTTTGATTATCAATGCCTGACTCGCCAAACAGCTAAACACCACTCAATCCATTTCAATGTATTTTTGTGGTTAAAGCAACGTTCCATTTCCCTGTCGAGGGATTGGAAAATATGAGAATTGACACGTAACTGGTTATAATTGGCTCATTACTGAATACGTTATAAGTGTAACCCTTGGAAAAGTTCAAAATCTATGTTATGTAACCTTAACTAGATTTATTTCCATTGTTAAGTATAGCTTCCTGAATTAGCCAGTAAGAGCTATAGCCAGTTTCATTTAATGGATTTTATTCATTTTTATGGCCAATATTCTTTATACAGGTTACATCATTTAACAAAGCATAACCTCAAGGCCTTTCCAAATAGCGGAACATCCTGCTCATGATCGCCCTTACTCTAACTCTAGACTGATTAACTCTGTAATTCTAAATTACATGTACAGAAACGGACAACAACGGACAACGACAAGTGCGAACTCATGGGCAAGATTATAGACTGAGCCTAGGAGATATTCGATTAATGCTATAGATGTCTGAATATACATAACAGTAAGTAAGTGATGCAAAGGAGTGGCACGATATTGCCGACAAGTCAATATACAATTCAGTGCTAATGAGGATTAAGTATGAACATCAACGTCATATGGATAATTGCAATTACGTTATACATTTATATTGTCTACGTAGTATTTGGCCTTTGGATTTAACTATTAATTCGGACAATGGCTGACCCGAAGTGATTGCTTTGACATCAACGTCAGCGAGCTTGACCACTTGATTCAAGTCACGGCAAACACTTATCGGGAAGCAATTCTAAGCCACTTGGTCATGTACAAATTATATGATGGAACACCATATCTCAGGATTAAATCCCATCGTGGATTTTAACCCAATTCTGGACATGTTTCGAGATGAATATGTCTACCATACTGTATATGTAATGGCAATAGTTTTTTTAGTCTGAGTTGACCATCGAAAGACCGACTGTAGTTTGTCCACAACCACAGCTGCTTTTTTTTACTTTCGCTGACTCGAACCCAGGGTCTATGAACTGCCCGACTGCTTTGGTGGTTTCAGTTCCACTCTGTGTGTCTGGGATGAAGGGTGATGGTGGCGTCCAAGTCAAACTTTACAAGAAAACTAAGCGTTAGGCATTAACAATCATCTATCCTTACATTTATGTACAAAGGAATACATCAAAGAGGACGTGTCTCACTTTGTGACTTTAAAATGTTATTCAATCTATTGTTGGCATTATTGATGGGCACTCAATCTCTACACTGTGTCATCTGAATGAATCTAGATGTCTCAAAAGTGCTATAAATTGTAATTAAGCCCTGTCCTACATTTCAATCTCTTTTACAAGAGAGGCCAAGTGCAGTCCTGAGGCAAATGAGACCGTGGGAGTCGGTGATTTCATGTCATCTTAATGGATTTCAGTAGACTGCATAAACTACACATATCCGGATAGCCCAGAGTTCGTATGGAAAGATTCGGATTAATGAGGGTTACCAGTTGGACGAAGGACAAATCTTATCTTGAATGAATCATTCTTTTTGATACGTTTTGATTGATTGATGAAATTTAGGGTGGAATAGTTGGAAATAACTTACAGACAGCAACAACGATCGACATTCAGTGATTCTGTGACTTGACATTAATATTATCACCACAGTGTCCCACTGTGTTAAGTATGTCAGTGCAATATGACCATCACTTTCAGTCATCATCAGTAAGCTGCCATCGTCATCTTACTATATACTACTAGATAATTTTATAGCGCCGATATCCAGTTGGTTCAACTGCTCAATGGCGCTTTGTGTTTCCCTCCCCTCAATCATTGGCTGTCCATCACAACGGCACATAATATTTTCAGTCTCAGCTCCCTAGGGATCATACAACTCTTGCAGGTACACATTCACAGCTGGGTGGGCTGGGACACGTAGTCACAGCACTTTGTCCATGTTTACTGCACGTTGGTGTATACGCGACTAGGTACTTGCACTTATTCGTGTGGCCACCATCTGGTCATCTACCAACGGATTCGTAGGTTCTCTTAAATGCACAGGGCTGTCTACATGACTCATATCACAAACATCTGCAAATGTAGGTACACTGTTCATCCGCAAAGCAAAATATATGGTACATAAGGATGAAGACGTTCATGGATAGACAACTTCTTTCTTGCAATGGATGCGACCTTCAAGCAAATAACGGTGTTAAAATCTACACCGAAACAACGCATCCATTGCAAGAAATAAATTGTTGATGCGACGTTTCGGTGTAGACTCTAACACCGTTATTTGCTTGATAACGGTGTTAGAATCTACACCGAAACGTTGGATACATTGCAAGAAAGAAGTTGTCTATCCATAAAAGTCTTCATCCTCATCATCTCACCCCCTAAAATGCCACTTAAATGAGACATGGTACATAAGTCAGAATGCATTAGGCATCATTTTTTTTGTCACAGATGAGGCAAATATAGAAATGCCTGCCGAGTTAACCGAAAGAAAATTCGAAGCCAATTCGAAGTCGCCTATACGTCTTGGGGTTGGAATTAATGCCTTCTTTCGACCATGCTAACACAGATAATGATAAGTCCCGATTACGCTGATACTGGCACTTACCTCGAATTTCGATCGTAATGAGTGTGTTTTTTCCCGAAATCAATGACCTTATGGTCTAGTGACCCAGTTAAACCAAAATTGGTTAATCTTAACGGAATAGTTAAAAGGTGCCCAGTGTAAACGGTGTCGGAATGAATGTGGAGAAATTAAAGAGTTTGATACGTATTGTAACGGTGTAATGATTTGGTGATTTGGAGACGCATAGTTCATTGTAGTTAGACCTGTCGCCTGAAATTTCACACGAATTTCTCATTAACTGAAGGTATTCATACTACGTAAAATTGACATAATACTCCATGTAAATACAGTTTTAATATTACAGTCAAACACCCATTAACAATTTCCTCGGGGTTCGACACAACCGCGCAATAACGACTATTCATAAAATACGAAAGGACAACGATGTTTGTAGGTAGTGTTCCCTCGTCACTCAGAGGATCCAGGTTCGATTCCCAACATGGGTCCTACCGTAATATTGCTGGAATATTGCTAAAGGCGACGTAAAACGTAATTCACTCACTCGACATAACCGCTAAATAACGACTAAAGAAGGAATACGTACGTATCAAGTATTGACTTTGAAACATCCGTATATTCAACACAATGATGTTTGATTGTAGGTTACATCAACCCATGCCTGTCGTCATTTTGGTCAAGTATTCAGGCTCTGATTTCGTTGCGTATATCGATGCTCTTGGTGTCAACCACTGGTTTGTCCAGACTCTATGATCTATTGATGTATAAGTTACATAAGTGGAATGAAGCCGTCAGTGTGACTTTAACAGCAAGTGGTATCTAGGACAAGGTTTCAAAGAGGTTTCAAAGCGATGAATGTATGGGATCAGGCCATGGATGATACGCCACGTCTACTCGGAAGTCGGTTATAGACTTAAAACGTAACTACAAACTTTAAATATTCGTACGAAACATTTGCCAAAAGCTGAATTCTTTTCATGCTTCCAATTGTACCATGATCACGCGAATGTGAATTTTCCAAATCACCAGAACTGTTCATAACAAAGGGAGAAACAGTATCCAGCCGAAATGGAAACATGTACTAAAAAATGCATATGTAATTAGTATGTCTACAGTGTGTTATGATCAGCATAATGTCAGCTCAGTTGCCTCCTAATGACGTCTTTATGTGACGACAAGACGTTTAAGAAACATAAAATTCACATTTTGTGACTAGTTGTTGCACAAAATGTATTCCTGTCAAACGTATTTCGCATTTCTCAGCAGTTTGTATCAGAAAATGATGTGTCAACCTTTCCTTCAGAAACCATTTGTTCTGACAACCTTCAGTCAGTTTTACATTAAGGAGATCTCTATGTTACCGACGTTATACATTCGTAATTTCATACTACTATCTGCAGTCAGTGGTTGGACACAGTGGTGTGCTGGTATGAAACAGAATATGAGCACCAAATTAACTTCTTCACAATAAAGTTAAACATACTCTGCATTGTTATCAGAGAATGAACTCCAAACACATTCCAAAGAATTAGGAGAGACATCTGCTGTGTGTTGACAAAAAGGCTGTTTAACATGTTGATGCAATGCCATTGCTTTCATTTCGAAGCTATGCACATTTATATGCAGTTCAAATATTCCATGTTAACTGGCGGTCTGGCATTTACATCTGCATTTTATAAACAATGACAGGAGGGGGAAGCCATTGAATATACTGACACATTTGACTTTTGGCTTCAGCCAAAACTAGCTTTTTCCAGCCTTTTGTGTGTGCTCTGGACGTCTTCCGGACACCTGATTTGTTACCTGCTTCTTATTATTCGTTCATGTAATTTTCATTTAACGCTCTTTTTTGAAGATATTGGGAACTGAATGTTTACTATCCCTGACGTTTTCAATGCATTGCCATGCTTCACTATGTCAGTCTGTCCTAATACCCGTGTAATGAAGATGCATTGTATTACAGTCCAGCACTTTGCATTCGATCATAGTGCTTACTTTCGATAATCGACACTTCACAATAGATAAAATGACGAGAGGAGAGGAAGCGAAACTTAAAGGAAATGAAAAGGCAGTCAGTTGACTACTTATCTCCAGCACTGTCTAATCGATCAGCCCGTGATGACTCCACTCCCCAAAGTACTCAGCATCCAGACATAATCAAAGAACGTTTTTCAAATACTTGAATTCTTCACTCCTTTCACAAAGCTTGGCTTTTTCACTTCGACTTAAGGTCCCTTTGCCGTTTTATACGTGCCTGACTAGATGTGGAGAATGAAACCACTGCTTCAATCTCAGAACATACTCTGACAATATCAAGTGTTTAAAAATCATGGATATAGTTTTTCCACATGCATTTGAGAATACTTAGAGTATTAATTAGAGTTGCTTTAAGATTACTTATTCATTTTTTGTTTTACTTTATGCATCGTTTCGGTGACATCCGTCAAAACCAAGAAAATTTACGGTACAAACGCTTTAGACTTTCATCTTAAGTAGTATGTCATGTAAAATATCCTTTCAATTTTCTTTTTCAAAGTTCCCTTATTTTGCTTTCAAGACGAAAACTAGGTTTGAATGACGGCTTGCCATGATGCCAGGAGTTGTAAGCGCTGCAGGGCAATGGGCAGTAACCAAAGCAGCTTTCTCTCGCATGTTCACTGCTTAGTGATTCCACATCCGCTGTGGCACTGAACGCCTAACTTGCCACAGACCTTTGGTCACGGGAGAGACAACCCACAGTTAATGCCACTGTCAACACATTTTGATGTAAGAATGACAACGATGGGTTTCCTGACTTGCGGAGGAGTTTTTAAAAACTGACATTCAAGTGGTTTTAACGTGTACTATAAATCGGCCTCTGATATAACGATCCTCATTAGAAGAGAAAAAAGCATATGAAAGTACGTGCAGTATTTATCAGGTGCGAATGTCGTAAGGGGCAATGATGAGGTGCTAAGGCTTACTGACATACTTACATGTCATCGTCCTCGTATTGCGATAGTCCGCTGAGGCAACTGCATAAGAATACCACGGATAAACACCAAATATTGTCGTAAAAATGTCCTGGCTTGTTTTGGAACATATTAGTACACATCATGTGACAATGTATTTGATCTTGCTATGATTGTAACAGGAACTGTTCTGTTCCTTAAGAGGAGAGTGTTACGAGCGTGTATTTTCGGTAAATTGTAGTATTGATTAAGTGATAATTATTATTGGATCACAATGCTTATAGTTTTTAGTGATACTTATCAAGGGTTACATGTCGTATCATAAATGTTCAGTGCTATTTTAGCGGCAGGTCTGTAAGGTAGTGCTCTAGAGCTGCCTTCCTTGACTACTTGTGTTTACTTCCGGGAGACTGCGAGAAAATTCTCAGGTGGGAGTGATGTGGTCGCAAAGTGCTCGAATATTCAGGAATCAGCGACTGTGTATGTACAAGGCTGGTTATTGTGTTGACGATACACACACGGATTTACAGGAGTAAATCGGCCTATCTACACCTGTCTGATGTTGATTGTCAACATCGACCTACATTCAGCACTGACCACGCGCTGTGTAACATTCAGTATAACTGTTTCTCACTGTAAACCAAGACGTTGGTGAGTTGATATTATATTTGTGACCCATTACTTTAGATTTGACTCAGTCGCATTGTACTAGAAATCTCTATTGTAAACTGTGTATCTTGCTTTTGTTTGCTCAGTCTATAACATTGAATATTTTAGACTTGTGTGTGTTACATTGTGCTGGTTCTGAAGGGAGTTTTTTACACCTTGTGTCACGGCAAATTATTCACCGTAACAAAATGCAGATAAAACCAAAACGACCAATATTTCACCACTGCTTGTTAAACCTGTGATACTTCTTTGGTGCTCAATGTCGTAAAGTTACCCGCTGAGTTAAGTCAGCCTTAAACTTCAATAACTTCACTCAACACAATATTCCAGCATACCTATCGAAGACTTCAAGCAAAAGTAGTTATGTGTTGTTGGCTTGGAAGAGTGAGACCAACACGTCAGAGGAAAGACAATCATTCACTGATACAACCACAGTGAAACATGCAAGTGGGATTGTTTTAACTGTTCCACAGATAATACTCAGGAAATGTGTTAAGACTGATCTCAAACATGGCATTATTGTTGAAATTATATTCTTTGATAATGCAATTTTAACAGATATCCAAGTGGCGAAATGATTTCTAAAATTTAAGGAATCTTTGCTGAAAAGATCTACATCAAGGGATGTGCCAATGCTTCAGTGTCAAATAGCGATGTGACCTGGTGTTAGCAAAACACTTGTTACTATTCTGTATGTAATCGAGAGATCTGTAGGCATATGGATCATTGGTATAGATGAAGTCGAACATCCAGATCTACGTATAAGGGACTGTTCATCATTTATGGCTCAGAATGTGATGATTATTATCATGGAGTAGCACGTACAATGTGAATGTGTGAATGTAGCCACATACTTGAGTCAACTGTTCCAAATCAGATTTTGCCAAATATTCCATATTGTTTGACGGTACTGTTTGCACGTGAACTGATGTATTGTAAAACAAATTCTTAAAGTTGAATTAGTAGATTAGTAGATTAGTGTCATGAGTTCAATAAATGCTGAAACTCGGTGAAAATTGGTGAATTCTAAAGAAACCTTTACACAAAAACGCAGCTGTTCAGGTGCAAGATATTTGCAAATGCGTTTCAATGTTGATGCATGATCCTCATGCAGTTAATCTTCATAAGGTTTTCAAATGGTTTTCCCAAGTTAGTGGGGAAATTCATTGTCGATATAACAACATTTATACACATAACATATTGTGGAAGCTTTAAGTGAATCTAAACTTTTGATTAGTTGTATGTGTATTAAGCTGATATTGCAGATACAGTGGAAACTGTCTGAACCGACACTCACTGAAGAAGTAATCCTGTTTAGAAAATGTGCCTTATTGTGGAGCTGATGATAAATGTACGAGCCACGAACGGGGCTGAGATTTATGCCAGTGTTGACAACTTGCCGGATTGGACAGATGCCGGTTATGACAGCTTCAACTGTATAATTTTGACATCCTCCTCATCCAAACATATCCAATGTATAATCGTACAATGTTAACTGACTATGTGCATGGATGTATTGTCATTCACCCGTGAAGACCCTGGTTAATTTGTCTTCTGAAAGGGCAACTTCCGGGATCGGGAGGTAAAACCTGCAGAGTTGGTTTACGCTGGCCTGACTACCCCTAATGTGCAGATTTCTCAATTGCTCACGACGTCAGTGTCTGACTTGTCTGATCCAGACGCTCTTATTGACCGATTGCGGTGTTAAACAACAAAGCAAACAAGCACTGAAGATGATGTTTATTCATGTCGAAATTGCATTTGCGACCTGTTGTAGTTTGGCGGCAGGTCATAAAAAGGAAATAAAACAAACCTCTTTTAATAAGCAATAGATAATCTATGCCATAATCATCTTGAGCGCAGTTTCCATTGTTATGGCGGTGAATGACCATCAAAACGAGATGCATCAGTTGTTCGCGGGTGGATGAGCGTACCCTGGCCAACTGGGGGCACCCCTAACAAATGCAAAGGATAATCAACTTATTAACTGAAATACATGGTACTATATCATACAAACTCAAACATGAAATGCACCAGCCACCATGCTTTATCACTGGGTTATCAGACTTGCAACTGCCCTTCACAAGAATGATATGGCGGATTTTGAAATCTTCATGGAAACAGCAGTCTAGATGTTGGTGAACGTAGACATCAAGGGGCAGACCATGAGAATGTCAGAGTCAATGTGAAAATTGATTCTAAGAAAACTGGGATGTGTTTTCATTCGCAGTCTTTGAGCATTGACAGAAGAACGTGGTGAGTCTTGCATCACCTGCTGGATAACGGTGTTTGTTCCGACACCGAAGACCCCTGAAGGTCTTGGTTAGAATAGGCCTTCAGCAACCCAGGCTTGCCATAAAATGCGACTATGCTTGTCCTAAGTGGCGACTAACGGGATCGAGTGGTCAGGCTCGTTAACATGGTTGACACATGTCATCGGTTCCCAATTCCGCAGATCGATGCTCGTTGCTGATAACTAGACAGTCTGGTCCAGACTCGATTATTCACAGATCCCGGAAAATATAGCTGGAATATTGCTGAATGCGGCGTAAAACTCAGCTCCCTCCCTCACTCACTCACTCACTCCCACATCGAAAGGACGCATTCATCGCAATAAAGAAGTTGACTGACTATCCACAGACCGTGTTTGTCCTTCAGATCAATGAGTCATTGACACCATGGGCATCGGTCTACGTAATTGGGATATGCTTGGCGGTATCAACCCAGCCAGCCTCTTGATCGTAGTATTCGCCTCCCACTTGTAGCACTAGTTACTGCAGTCCAGTGCACGTTCATCAAAGCGATGGTAGGGCTACGACTGTCGTACGTCTATCGTAAGTATGGGAGTTACGATCACCTTAGTGCCACGATCGCTGTGAGGAACGGGACCCTAGTTCTGTACCCGACCTTCCACGGATAATTACTGCACTGGGCTGGGTTAAGTACAACTCAAGACAGACTTATCACTGCTTGGCCTAATCATTCAGTGTGCACTGTTATTTTCACGTCAGGTGCTGTTGTGATAACGACTGTGGTTAGTGCATATCTACCACTAAATGAACCTACGTGTTGGCCAGATAACTACACCATGAGACATGACATATACGTGCATCAAGACGGGTCTCACAACATGGGACTAATTACAGAAATTCTTCAAAGTAAGTAGGGTGTTGTGAAGGTCATAAAATATCCCAATAATAGGCATTTATTAGGAAACGCAGAGGGGGTAAGTGTTTCATCGTTAATTTATAGATCAAGACACTGTGCGCGATGTGTGCTCTCCTTTATCTTGTGTAATTTTAATATATCTTATCAATACAAGATACATAGCCTAACATCTACTGTCTGTACGCGCACACCTCGTGGGATATTCTATAAGGGACATGATTTAAGGGGAAAATACAATTTGATAGAAACATCTCCTAGAAGCAGGGTCCATTTATATGGCTATATTGGGCCATCTTTTTTTCTGAATGACTCTCAAATAGATATGATACTAGGTGTTTGCGAAGACCTGAACGTATCCTCCAGAGCCAGTTGCATTTGGGAAATCATGCAAGAAACATGAACTGTTCACGTGTGAAAGCACGAGACTTAATGGCTAGAAATAAAAAAAAACATGTTGTAGAAGTCAGTTTCGAATTTATATGAAGTATTATTCCGTTCATACAGAATGCTATATTACAGGTCTCAACTGATGCCAAGAACTAAGTTCATAAAATGGCTAGCAAAAGAAAGTACACAGAGGTAACTGTAGCTGAAGTCCTAGATTTGCGATCTAACTAGTAACATCATTGATAACACTGATTGTATAGGACGAAGCCATCATGTTTTATTTACAAAATACAACCGAAACCATTTGTATGTGTTTTCGTAAGTCATTTGTAAGTTTCGTAAAATTGTGATTATTGTCCTATGCACGAACACTTTTCGCACCGAGGTATAAAACCCTGTTGTCGTGAAGACTGAACAATCACTTGACAAAAATCCTACAAGAAAATGCCAAGATTGACTTCGGAGCAACAAGAACGGGCCACAGGAATGTCACAAATGTGTGTTTCCAACAGCCATATTGGCTGTATTCTCACAGTTACAACTGAACTTGCCAGTGTCAACGAAGATAGCGGGCGCAGCTGCGAAAGTTTGTTCGCAGTCCGACTCAGATTTGTGGCAAATCATGCAGACACATTCATAGGTCCGAAAATTAAATGAATATAAATGCAAGTACTCCTGCTTCTTCCAGAGAACTTGTGCATTGTTCGTGTCGCCATGTTTAATGGGTTGGGTAACTTAAAAAGCGAAAGTGAGTTGTAATTGGTTCGCTCAACTTCCCAGCGTATATAATTGATTGGATAAAAAGCCAACCAGGGGAGGTAATAAATTTATCGGGCTTAGCCGTAGATGCATTCAGGGTATAGTGGAGTTTTATCGGATCGTATACCCTGGAGATATCGATATGCGTTTCAATGTGACAGGCAAGACATGTGATCTTCCCAGGAGTTCACGTCCCAAAGGTACAGCACCCCCAAGAGGATCGCTATCTGCGGGTTACGCAACCGGATGTTGGCGATGACGTCATCAGCAGCCACATCATTGGGTAATTGCGTGAGCCGATTCACAGTGACAAGACAACTTCGTGCTGCTGGCATGTGGGCCTGGTGACCACTGCGTGCTATGGCCTTGACCTTCTAGCATCGAAGAAACTGCAGTGGTCATCACTACGTCGCTGTTTATTAGTCATTTTGCTGATAAATACTTGCAGTGAGTATCAACGTACATTTTCCATCTCATCAAGTTTGGATAGTTTTATCTTATTAGAAGAAACACAAACTGTGTAATTTCTTTTGCTCGTCAGTTTATGCTCGTCAGTTTAGATGGAGCTGCATATCCTAACCAGACAAAATAGGAGGTATTCCCTTTTCTTGTAATATTATTTGGAAATCATGTTGTGTGATTGTTTCCGAGTTTGGAAAAAGATAATTCCTTTCACAATGTGTGGCAATCACATCAATTTCTCGCAAGTAGTTTACATGATGAAAATATGAACATGGTCGGGGTACAATTCCAAACTGGCATCTATACGTGTTGATGTGTTGATATCCATTTCAGTGACAAAATAAAAACAGAGTAAAATTGTTCTTGTGTTGGTTTAGTCTCCATTGCACGTCATTCACACACAGTGATTCTCGCGACTGAGTACAAATTGTGTGTTGAAAGTTGGAACAAGACAGAGCATTCTAGCACTGATTTGTAACGTTTTTAGTCAGCAATGAGCAGATTTCTAAACACAGTTGACTCTAAAACCGACATCCTATTACTCAGACATTCCTTGTAAACCGACGTTTTTATTCGGTTCCGAATTTGTTCCTATATATTATCATAATGAGAAAACAAGGTGTTCTGACACCCGTGGGATGGGGAAAGTACTGTATAGCTTCTACAAAATACGTTCCATTTTAACACGTTACTTACTGCCAATAATCGCCACTTCACAAAAGATATAATGACGAGAGGAGAGGCAGTGAAAGCTAAAGGAAATGAAAGTAGCAGTCAGTTGACTTGCTCACCTACTTCTCTCCAACACTGTCTAATCGATCAGCCCGTGATGACTCCACTCCCCAAGGTACTCAGCATCCAGACATAATCCAAGAACGTTTTTGTCAAATGCTTGAATCATACATCCTTTTAACCTCGCTCGGCTTTTCAACATCGACTTAAAGTCTTGGTAGCGTTTTATGCTTGCCTGACTAGACTTGGAGAGCAAAACCACTTGTTAAATCTCTAGACGTAAAGTGAAAAAATCTGGTGCAATAAAATGAATATCTTTTCCCTCATGCGTTGGCAAAAAAACATCAGAGTCGTTAATTAGAGTTGCTTTAGTTTACTTATCAGCCTTCAATTGTTCATTTTTTTGTTTCTCTTCACGCATCATTTCGGTAAATCCATCACGACCAAGGTGGGTTTCCGGTGAAAACACTCTGGACTTTTATCTTAACTCGTGTGTCAAGTAAAATATCCTTTTAGACTTTTCCCTTTCAATTTTCTATAAATTTGTCTTCAAGAAGAAAATGGGTTGGAAAGACAGTTTGCTAAGAGGCTAGCTGCTGTAAGAGGCCAAAAGCTGTGAGCACTTGAGAGCAATGGACAGTGACCAAATCTGTTTTCTTTCCGGATGTGCCGCATTCGCACCGCTTATTGATTCCACATCCGTGATTGTAGTGAAAGAGAAACCTGCCACAGGTCCGTTTTATCACAGAAGAGAAACACAGCAAAACGTCATTCTCAGCATGCTGTAACATGGAAATGGCAACAGTATACGTTTTCAATATATACAGATGGCATTTAACTGATATTAACGTATACAATAGACCAGCGTCTGGAATAAGTGACCCGAGTGTGTTTAGTTTTATGGTGAGGGGGAGCGGGGGGCGAGGTGGCTAAAGCGTCTAGCGAGGTTGAGGTGTCGGGATCGGGTCCATCTGTGACCGGGTGTAAAAACCTTGGAGTCAACGTTGTGTGCGGACTCTTTCAGTGTTGTCACAACCCCTACTGTGCAGTACACAACCCTGTGCGCTTAAAAGAAACCACGAATCCGTTGGTATATGACCAAATGGTGGCCATATGAACACGTGCATACACCTAGTTGCGGGTACAGCAACGTGCAGTAAACTTGGACAAAGCACTGTGACTATGTGTCCCGGTCCAGACAGCTGCGAATTGGGTACCTCGAAAGGATGAGAGAGACACAATAAACTCGGTGCGCCCAGGACTTCCCAGGGAGCTGAGATTGATTATACGATCTGACGCTGAGACGGGCATCCAATGATCGAGGGAAACAAATACCAGCGCCCTGAGCAAGTAATAGTTGCATGGATATGTGCGCCATATAAATATCCTATAATAATAATCCAGCAATATCGCTGCGGCCTACGCCAGAAATGGGCGTCACTCACTCTAGCCATGGGGAATCGAACTCATTCGATACAGTTCTGTGATAATCTACTTAGGTAAGTGCGTGAGTATATCGCAGCTAAACATCAGGGGACGAAATAACTAAAGGTTTGTTGTTCCAATGGGACAGTGCAACAGTTCGCAAGTTTGTTGTCGCCATTGCGGTGGTTATGGATTCATTGAACATCAGTCGTACCAGGCTTGTGTGATTAGGCACTATGCAGGAAGCCGGCATCGCCGTTTGGATTCTATAAAATTCTGTGTGGACCTCGGTCTTTGAGCGATCACGTGCATGTTACAAACTTGCTATGACTGATTTATTCGAAACGCTTTCATTAAAAGAGCGGGAATTCACCTTTCAGAAGTTCCCAAAGTTTCCCCAAAGGAAAGAATTTTATGGATGTCAACTACTTTATTCTTATGGACACGACATTTCCATGTATATTCTTACTCCTTCGTTGGGTGAACTTAAAAAATTCGTATCCATCAAACAAAAAAAGAAGCTGACGTCCATAAAAATCTTGCCTCTTGGTGATAATTCAGATTACCAGAGTCTCTGCTTGTTAACCTTTTACAGTGCTGCTAACTTCATAGACCCACGTTCTGTGTTAAAGAGCTTTGTAGGCCGTAGGCTGCAAAGTTTGCGTAAATGTTCCAACATACTTATCTAAACCTTTACACAAAGATTGTGACGATTGGCTGTCCTTTGTCACTAGAAGAGTTATTGGGATCCTTGGTTTTAAATGGTCGTCAGTGTTTTGGCACTAGAAGAGTAAGTGGTTATCTTGGTTTTGCAAGGTCGTCAGTGCTTAAAAGAGAACTGCATCCTCACCAGACCGACTAGTTCGTCAAAAGTGAATGAGGTTCGTTTTAAGCCGCAATAGTCTAACTATATGGTGGCGGTATATAAATAATCGAGTCTGGATCAGACAATTCGATTGTCATCAGCATGACCATTGATCTATGCCTTTGGGATACGACGACCTGTGTGAACCACCTCAGCGAGTCTGTGACCACCCGATTCCGTTAGTCACTTACAGTGGTTATTGAAGATCAATTCTAACCTGGATCTTCACGAGTTCCTGTGAAAAAAAAAACAGTCCATCGCTGTAGCAACCACATCCAGGTCATACCATGTTTAATATGCAAAAAAAACCATATGTTTCTTCTTGGTCTGTCAGTATCCACTCTCAGGGTCCAACAAGGTCATTTTTTTCGGCCTGCATCTCTACATATATTCTTACAAAATTAGGCTTACTAATTAGAAAACAAAAAGGGGCATATCACATTACTGACTGTTCATATCTGTTGTCAAACAAGTAGGTCTTCATCCAATATGAAGCTGACCTTTTAGGATACGGTTAAAAGAGACATCAATTCACAAAACACGTTGTTCAAATTCCTGTTCATCTATTGTCATGCCAAGAAAGCACGAGATACTGAACAATTAATCAACTGATATAGGTTCTCTCATTTGAGAGAAAGATTAGAAAAATAGAAAAAGGTATCAACATTCTAAAAACCCAGAACAGCTGTACATATATAACTTAAGTTCTGAAGTTTCAGAAGGCAAACAAGTCTGTACGGATGATCAACTTCATTACTGTATCATTGGTATCATAAAATAAATAGAAAAAACTCATCAAAATTCTTTAGATTTCAGTACAGCAATTCACACATATAGTTATTGATGTTTTTCACTCTTGGTGTAAGATGCAGGTGAACAAATCAGTGCTATGAATTTTGAGAAAGCATGCAAGTCTGTATGGATGATCAACTTCATTGTTGTGTCGTCGCTATGATACAATAAAGAAGTTGAGTTGTCATTCCTATTATTCGCAACTTCTAGAATGTCTCTCAAACAGTTCGAATTCTATGTAATTGTTAACTATTTCGTTCGAGTCTTCGTACTTGTTTGGACCCGTGAAGGTCCTGATTAGAATGTTAGCCTCCCGTAACCCATGCTTGCCATAAGAGACGACAAACGGAATCGGCTGGTCAGGCTCGCTGACTTGGTTGACACATGTCATCGGTTCCCAGCTGCTCATGCCTTTGATCACTGCATTGTCTGCTCCAGACTGGCTTATTTACAGATTACCGCCATATACCTTGACTATTGCTGAGAGTGGCATAAAACTAACCTAACTCACTCACTCACTCACTCACTCATACATGTTTGAAATATGTATATGGACCTGTGGCCTTCAGAAGTACATGCAATTCAGGTTTTGATGATGATGCTGTTGATCACTGGATGATCTGCTCCAGACACGCTTATTTCCAGAATGCCGCCATATACCTGGAATACTGCTGAGTGCGGCGTAAAACTCAGTCACTCACTCATACCTTCAGATTCACGTGTAACGTCACGTTCAGGTTTTGATGATGATGATGATGATGATGATGATGATGATGATGATGATGGAGGTTCATGCCTCCGTGATTTGTGTTATGGAATACGGTGTGATGACAGTCCAAACACAAGAGATAATCATCAGCTCTGTAAATGTCACATCCTCCACTAACTGCTTATGGACGGAAATGCAGGCGTACTACATCAAGCCGCTGTTATAACATGAACGTCATTTAATGTCCGCGTAAACCAAGAAACGTCCTAGTGTGGTGGCTGTCTGGGTTAGGTTGTAACGAAGCAGTAACGGCCATTTTACAGGTAATTATTAGCAATATCATAAATATCTCTTCATGTCTTGTCTGACTGACAAGAACCATCAATACCTGTATGTTATTGTTGACATATACTGGTAATGGGAAAAAGAAGACCGACAAAACTTTTTCCATAAATCTGAGAAATCTTTCCTGAAAACTGGGTTCTTGCTGCGATTCCTGCTACACCATAGCATGTGTCGGTAAATCAGTGTCAGCTAGCACGGAAACACTATTTAATGCTCTGTACATGATGAGGTCTATGGATGTGTAGACATGGGAGAAATGGTTAAAACATGGTCGATTATCAACGTTTTAGGTGAAACGTAAAAACGATATTGATGAAATACATCTATAACAAGCAGTGTGCGAAATAACCACTGATCCACCAGTCCGTGGCTAGTAAATCCCCAGCAGGACCACTAAGTCTCCACAGTCATTGGACCGATCAGTTATAATACACTTTTGTATCATTCACGAGTATGGTCTGATAAAAATGATCATCATATTAACAGCTTAATTGTGGTTTATTTGAGCATAAACAAAATAATTCAGACATTTGTTATCTTATCTGTTTTTGATTGCATTTTACCTTTTTGTATTCTTTTAATCTACTTTCAAATTCCCCATTCGTCCAACACGCACCCTGCAGACAAAGGCAACTTCGAATACAGCAATGTCATGAGGCATATGTTAAGTGTGCAGCATGAAGGATTCTTCCCTCAGTTACTAAATCCTTGTAATTCCGAATTACACGCAACACGTAGCAGGCTAGCTGTGACAGAAAATGTAAAAAGACTATCTTCTGAAATCAGAATCCACTGTGAGATTCGAGTACATGTATAATGACTGGTAAAAGACTTTCTGTTGCAAAATGTATAATAATTTCAACATATAAAATCACGATCTATTGTTCCATCGTTATTGCCTCAAACATGAGTTTGATTACCACTAACAAGAGCGCCCCTCTTGACCACTTAGGACGAAAAACAACAAAATGTACGTGTTGTCATGTAAGGGTACAAGGCACGTGCATGTATGGTGTAAAACCACTCCACAGTGTCGAGCAGATCGCATTTCAACAGAAAAAAAAATTAACAATACCAACTTTATCTCCAGAAGAGCGAGATAGGGCCGTCGGAATGCTGCACATGGGCGCCACTACGGCTGACGTTGCAAGAACGTTCCACTGTTCTGTCGTTACCGCTTAGTCGACGTTATCATCAGATTGGCCAGACCACAGACAGACCCAGGACAGGCAGACCAAGGGTTACAACTGCGCAGGAGATAGCCAGCTGAGGCTAATGCACATGAGAAACCGCTTCCTGACGGTGACGTCATCAGTGGCAACGGCTCTCGGTCACCCAGTCAGTCGACGGACAGTAACAAGAAGACTACGTGCCCATGGTGTCAGTGCCTACTGACCGCACCGAGGAAAGCTGCTGACTGACATACATCGTCATCTGAGGGTACAATGGGCGACAAGAGTTAGACGTTGGCAACTCCACGACTGGAGCCGAGTTCTGTGTTCTAACGAAAGCAGATTCTGTACATATAGAGGCGATGGAAAGGCTCGAGTATACATGGGAAGAGGCGAAAGGACAGCTCGCTGCTGCGTCCAGGAAGCAGAGCCGTATGGTGAGGACAGCGTTATGGTATGGGGTGGAATTTGCGGTGACGAAAAGGCAGAATTGTTGGTCATCAATGGAAATCTGACCAGCCAGTGATACACTGACCAGGTTCTTCGACAGGCCGTTCTGCCATTTCTTCAACAACAACGACAGGGGACAATGTTCCTGTTCCAACAGGACAATGCTCGACCGCGCGTTGATAGAGTTGTGCAGAACTTCTTTCACGTCAACACCGTTAACGTCCTTCCATGGCATGCACGCTCTCCTGACACGAGACAGAACCCACCAGTTACAGTTAAACAAATAGCTCAAGCACTTGTCTAAGGATGGAGGCGTATACCAGCTGACGTCATCAGACGCCTCACCACTTCAATGACAAGACGCGTGTTTGCGTGTATTCAAGCCAGAGGTGGACATATTCGCTGTTGGTTACCTCAGCTCCCAGATGGCTGTATTTCGCGTTTGGACCGTCTGACGGTGAAATCTCTATTTTGACCCTATGTTAACCAAAATGTGTTTAATAAGTCAAAGTCTCTATTAAAGCTGATTTTTTTACTCAACATGCGCCTATGTCATTGCTTAATATTACAATATTCAAATTTCGCTTTGTGCTTTTCGTTGTTTAAAGGTGTCAAATTGTACCAGGGGAAAGTTTCTCGGTTTATATAATAAACATACCGCGTGAAAATCCGGGGTAGAATAGGTCTTCAGTAACCTATGCTTGCCACAAAAAACGACTATGCTTGTCGTAAGTGGCGAATAACGGGATCGGGTGATCAGGATCGCCGACTTGGTTGACACATATCAACTGCGCAGATCGATGCTCATACTGTTGATCACTGGATTGACGGACCCGGGCTCGATTATTTACAGAACGCCGTCATATAGAAAATCGGCAAACCTCAATGACCTATCTTTCGACAATGTCCTGTTTGGTATTCTGTATTTGACTGAGAATTTTAGCACTTGCATATGAGGACAACTCGAAATGCATAGGTAATGCAAATCAATCACGGCCAAGATGGATTTCCGGTAAGAACACTTTCTACTTTCATCTAAACTCGTGTGTCATGTAAAATATCTTCTAAGGCATTTTCCCTCCAATTTTCCACACTTTTCCGTTCGAGAAGAAAACTAGATTTAAAAGGCGGTTAGCTAATGGGCCAGGAACTATAAGCGCTACAGGGCAATGGGCAGTAACCAAAGGAGCTTTCTTTCCGGATGTGTCGCATGTGCACCGCTTATTGATTCCACATCCGTGCTCTTACTGAACACCTAACTTGCCACAGGCCCTTGATCATGCCTGTCTCAACACATTTTGATGTACAATCGCCAAATGTGTATCTACTGACTTGTTGAAGAGTTTTAAAATGCAACCGATGACTTTTATGTATAGTGAATACTCTGCTTCTGGCACAAGTGATCCTCGTTCAAAGAGGCAAATTCACTCCACCCACATCGAACTACTTTCCTTGAACGCAAGTGCACTGAATATGTGTTTACTTGGAACAAGAAACGGGGAAATCCAGTGTGAAAGTACTTAGGGTATATCTATCATGTGTGATTGTTGCACGAAACAGCTACATTGGTGACATTTGTTTGTGTGGCATCATACTTCGACGACACTTCGCTCACTCATTCATTCCAGAGCCGTGTCATCTGCTTCAACAACTGAGTGAGATGTCAAAGCTTATACACCATCCAACACCATCATGTCACCCAATATTATCAGGTCGTCCAACACTATCACGTTACACAATACCATCTGGTCATCCAACACCATCAGGTCGTCCAACACCACCATGTCACCCAGCACTATCTGGTCGTCCAACACTCTCACGTCACCCAGCAACATTAGGTCATCCAACACCATCAAGTCATCCAACACCATCAAGTCATCCAACACTATCACCTTACGCTACACCATCTAGTCACCCAATACCATCACATCACCCAACACACCAGGTCGCCCAACGCCATCACACCATCCAACACCATCATAAGGTTCAAATGTTTCAGTCATCCTTTATATAATAGATATCGTCATCAAACTGAAGCTATCATTTGATGATCTGTAAATATTTCTTTAAAATACAAGTAGAGTCTTTGGAACCAGTGTCAGTGAATGACAAAAGACCAGTGTCAGACTTCGGACTGTTCGCTGCTTACTGTCATAGAGCGATTTTTAGATTTCAGTATTCCCACGATCTGTACATATTCCAGATAATGCTAATAAGTAGTGTCTTTGATTACCCGTGGGCTCTCTATGAACACCTCATTACGGGAACAGGGTTTACCAATATCGTCAGTCAGTTTTCCTCCATATTTATCCGATAGGCAATGAGATAATTATTGTGAAATTCTCAATTCTCTATTGTCTTCAAACAAGCTTGAGATGCTGACCGATAATGAACAGTTGATACACGTTAATACCAAACATATTCGTGTTATTCAGTACAATATTGTGACAGACCATGACTATTGCCTCTGTAAATATCCCAGATACTTCTTCACGACCACCAACTGCACATAAAGGGAAACATCCAATACGGTATCAAGACGCTGTTGTGATCAGACCAACATTTACTGTGACCGTAAAAGATGTCTGGAACAGGTTTATGTTACAGTTGGAAAGTCGTGATGTTATGGCTGTCTGGGTGAGACTGTAACGAAGCTGTAACGTCCATGTTAAAGGTAATTATTAACAACAGCATAAATCTGTCAGCAAATGTCTTGTAAGGGTTGTGAGAATACGCACTTGTGTGTCTTCCTTTCTTGAAACCCCTGGAGATACCTGAATTGGTCTTTTGTAAACCCATGCTTGTCGTAAGTGGCGAGTAACGGGAGCGAGTAGTCAGGCTCGCCGACTTAGCTATCACATGTCGTTGTGTCCCACTTGCGCAGATTGATGTTTATTCTGTTGATCACTGGTTTGTCTGGTCCTAATTCCGTTATTTACAGACCGCCACCATATAGCTGGAACATTGCTGAGTGCGGCTTTGTGGTTGATATTTTACTTTAAATGGTGTTGGTGGTTTCGGGAGTTGCGAGAGTGACAAAACCGAGACAGGTTAATAGTTCGGCTGAACACGAGACGATGTCGTCACAATAGTACAATGTTGTCGCTGGTGCTTTAGACATGACAATACCTTCCAATGCCAGTCGTATACTCTTCTCGTTTGTACCGCAAACGTTATTCAGATATATCCGCAAGTGATTTGTCCGATCCAGGTTATAGTGTGTACAGGGTGCGCTTATATACCAACATATTACTGACTGCAGCATAAAACAACAGTCACAACACTCGTGACAGTAGACCTCTACTCACCTACAAATGAATTATGAGTGAGAGAGTTTAGTTTGACGCCAAATTCAGCAATATTCCATCAATATCACCGCGGGTAACAGCAGAACGACGCCAACGCCTTACCCACTAGGCTACCCCATCGCCCAAAATGAAATATGAAAGCGTTGAAGTACGATACTGCACTAAAATTAATAGCAGATCCAACTGTGATCCTACGACTGTACCTTTGACGTGCATACTACAAAGTACACTATTGTGGAAACCAGAATGCATACGAGGTTCTCAACTATCAAACACATGGCAACTTAATGTCACAGCGAGGGACACGAGAAGTGTGCTCTACACGTTGTAACTATATAAGGAATCGACCCCGGTTCTTCGGCGTGACGAGCAAACGCTTTAACCACTATGCTACCCCACCGCTCTTACATGATATGATGGATTCATATGTAGTCATAAGAAAGAATTAAGGAGTCTTTCGAACGTCTTTTGACGAGTATACATGCATGTCTATAAGGCAACTATGCTTGCTGTAAGAGGCGACTAATGGGATCGGGTGGTCAGGCCTGCTCAGGCTTGCTCACTTGGTTGACACATGTCATCGGATCCCAACTGAACAGCTCAGATGTTGCTGATCACTGGATTGTCTGGTCCAAACTCGATTGTTTACATACTGGCGCCATATAGTTGGTATATTGCTGAGTGCAACGTATAACTCAACTCACTCACTCATCTGTAGAGTGCATATCTGGAAAGTTTCGAGTTTTATTTGACAAACTGAAGTTGATGACAAATCATGAAGGAGTGCTGGCTATCCTTGTCTAGTCACTCCTGCAGATAGTTCACAATGCTGTCGAAAGGGATAGGCGTCGCGAAAATTCACAGCGTTTTTGTCTTTTTGTCTTCAGAAACCCGATTGATGGAACATTATCGGTTGTACACACAACCATTACATTGATGATTGTTGCAACTATTTGACTACATGCATGATCCCTAACCTTTGCATAAAGTTGTACCTTCATTATGACCGACCCTCACAGTGTGTCAAGATTAAATTGATTTCAATTACCACTGTGCAAGTAAACACCGTTCCATTTGTATGTTGTGAATGGACCATCATGATTCTGAAATCTTCATTGGCGCCAGCGGCTACACCGTCCATGCTGTCCTCTCCTGTTAAAAGCCATTACATGTCATGGGATTGGTCACTCAGATAACGTATGCTAAAAGTGGTCAATTTGTGAGTCGCTGTTTCACCTCACACATATATGTTTTGTACCTTCTGATGTCTCACTCTATTGTGATAAACCCATCCACCAGTCTTTCATTGTGTATTAACGATTTCGAAAATATGTATTTTAAACTGACATTTCTTCAGACATAGTCATCACGGCAAACCTCACACACCGTATTTCAGCAGTCTCTCGGCGTCTTGATGAAGCCCATTACGAGCCCATTACTCCCATGTCATTTTAGCTCCCCACAGTGACGTATCGATTCCTCTACGGCTGAGAAGTACGGAGTCTTTCATCGAGTCGTCTCATTGCCGCCAAGGATCACAGCATTCCAAGATTCCGACAAATTGAGGTAAGCACATTTATGTCACTTTTCTCGTTCTTTTATACATTTACTTAACCCTATTACTACCGAGAACTATGAAATATGAAATACCCATTGATCAGTAACAGATTACTTATTACGGTGGTTCCATATGTTTGGACAGTGGACATCTAACTCAGAAATGTATTACCAAGAATTCCTAAGTTACATTCAGGAGTATGCAAAGTTTTTTTCTCATCTTACTCCTCGTGGTCGTTTTAATTTGGTGTTACACTTTCATCATGCGATAGTTTTTAACACATTATGATCTATTTCATGACATCGCACTAACGGATCTCTTGTGAGGTGGACAAACTATAACTCATGTCTCTTTAAAACGAACAATGATTTACGGAGAGTAGATACACACAAAGAACCGTGAGCTTTTTCATGGAATTCAGTAAAACCAACAGGTACAGAATTATTTACCGATCTTTTCCATACAGAGGGATATTTGGTTATCTTTCATTTTAACAGAGTATTTGCGAATCACGAAATCCTTTTATTCATTGAAAAGACCAGTCGTCTTTCATTGTGTGTCAGGAACATGGCCCTTCGTTATCTATCAGTAAACACTGAGTAAACACAATCAACACGGATTGAGTGTTCTGTTGTCCCCCTAGTAATACGAGGTTTTCTGTCTGTGAAGTGCGGGCCTGTAATTACAGACAACAAACTTGTCGTTGACGCTCTGCGATCAGTGCTCATGTGTCATGGCGGAAGACAGACTGTCAATAACTCTGTCTGAAGAGTTGGACTGTTAACAAAGACCCGTCGACACTTGTCAATATTAGTAGAAAGGAAACCACCGGCATTTAAAGTAGCTAATTAACACTAGTCCTCATTAAAACAAATGGAGACAGCCATATTGATTGTGACGTCATTGCGACATGCGCACTGAGTCCGGTAACACCTACCAATGGGATGGAAATTCTGGGATGTTTTTCTGAGTAAACCCATGAAAAAGATATAATGTCAACAGATTAGCATACGAGATCAAATATAACTTGTATTATACGACAAGGTTAGATACTACCAAAAGTTAAATATTAATACATAAAATAAATTTTGGTGATGTTTAATTTTGTAGGTTCATTCCAACATGAAATGTCTTAACAATACCTATTCATTACGAACATGTATAAAATAAAGTGATGGCTGTTTATCGATATGGCGAGCGTACCGCAGGTCATTTTGTTTGCGCTCTGTATTACGCCGCATAACGCCGCATTTTACCAAAACATTAGCGGCTTGTAAATAATAATGGAGATTGATATTAATAATTAGCTTCACTGCGTTTCATTTGTCAACATCACAGACCCTGAACAGTCAATCTATCGCATCGACTTGTATGACTTGCAATGGTATTTTCTACACAAAATCCCTATTTGACTCCCGCGTTGTACCTCGAAGATGGAAAGTTAAGACCATTTTCGTAATGATAAGACAGCTCTAATGGAAACACGGTAGATATATATATATCGGTATATATACCTATTTATCGGTAGAACGTAACAAAAGCCAAATTTATAGATTTATGGAGAAGTTATATACCGTGAGATAACATGACGTTTCGGAGTGTATGCCTGGCCCTTCATTCAACTGGTGAAGCAGCAAGCGTACACTCTGAAAAGTCTGGTAATTCATGACAAAGAGGTTGACGTCCATCCATCCATGAAATGTGCTTTTCTTGCCGTGAAGGAGCCAGCATACACTAAGAAAGGTCTTGTTATTGGCAGTACAGAAGTTTACACCCATACATTTTGCTTTTCTTGCTAAGAAGGAACAATAATGTACTTCGAAGCGACAGAAGCTGACATCCATAAATTTTGCTTTCCTTATGTACTTCACTTCTAAATGCCCTTCAAAGATTCGGTAGAATGTCTTCACGAACCGCAATAAAATGATGACGTCACAGTTTCAGTCCAGACCCACTGCTATCAACGAAGAGTTGGGTTGTTAATGTTGAAATCGTGCCACGTAATTCCTAATCCACTCTTTCACTTGCAAGGGATGTCATTAAAAGGCTTCTATCATTTTCATGGAACTGTTCCTTGTATTGTATCATGTTTAGCCATGTGTTCCCATAAGGCATTGACGACGTGCTATTATACAATATTATAGTTTCCTAATGTCACACACATATTGAAGGTATTCCTCTCTACTTTACACCTTTGGCCAGTATCTTGAAGACTCTAGAACATGAATAGGGTCGTTACCTTCAATAACTCTGTCATCGTGATTCGTGTCCACTGGCAGGTGAGGGGAACACGTAGAAATCTCTTTACAATTTTTTGGACTTGACCTTGGGCTTAACACTGACGATTTCTATGACTTGCATTACTTCTAACGAGCTGGCCTAAGACCGTTCTGGTGCAGATTCTGCCGATGGCGATTGTGGTTCATTTCATAATAGTTTCGCGTTGATGGTTCCACATTCGCTGACAACACGTCTTCCTGTGTGTAGAACTAAGGTCACGTGGGGCGATGGGGTAGCCTAGTGGTTAAAGCGTTCGCTCGTCACACCGAAGACCCGAGTTCGATTCCCCACAGGGCTGCAATGTATGAAGCCCATTCCTGGTGTCCACCGCGGTGCTGTTGCTGAGATATTGCTAAAAGTGGCGTAAAACTAAACTTACTTACTTAAGTCACGTTGCCGCAAAGCAACTTTGGTCACGGGGACCGTGGATGGGTTAATATATTCTAAAGTCCCTCAGCCTTCGGCCATCTCCCAAACTGAAAATCACGTTGCCCAGATATCTCTTTTGCCTACTGGTTTTGTTCTAAATATGGAGTACGTTCCTGTTAGCTTCAGTAGGTAATGTGCCTGCTAAAACCTTTTGACTGGCAGCGTGGCTTGTACACGTCACATGGGAATGAGAATGAACCTGTATCTCCTGGAACTGCCCCTCATCATCATTACCATCTTCATCATCAACATCATCATGTCGGTAACTGCAGAAGCAACAACAGTAGTAGCAGTAGTAGCAGTAGTAGCAGTAGTAGCAGCAGTAGCAGTAGCAGCAGCAGTAGCAGCAGCAGCAGCAGTAGTAGTAGTAGTAATAGTAGTAGTAGCAGCAGCAGTAGTAGTAGTAGTAGCAGCAGTAGCAGCAGCAATAGTAGTAGTAGTAGCAGCAGCAGCAGTAGTAGTAGCAGCAGCAGCAGTAGTAGTAGCAGCAGCAGCAGTAGTAATAGTAGTAGCAGCAGTAGCAGCAGCAGCAGCAGTAGTAGTAGTAGTAGTAGCAGCAGCAGTAGCAGCAGCATCAGCAGTAGTAGTAGCAGTAGTTGTTGTTGTAGCAGTCTTTAGCTCTGTAACAAGACCTTATATTCTATACTAAGAAGTTCTTTGGGTAAGGAACAGTTAATCAGTTTATGAACGCCTGCAAACCGCTATCATTTCAAGCGTTGTAGGATGGTCTAAAACGAAGGGAATTATCATAACCGAAATGGAAGATGACCGAGGTGCAACACTGCAACTCATCCAGTGTTTTTGTGAATGTAGGTATTGGTCAAGGGTAGACGTTTAGGGAGGGGCGACAGGATGTCACAAAGGATCTTAATATCCTGTATCACTGCAAGCTGGAGAGAAAGAAGGAGAAACATAATTCCATAATATAAGAAATCTGAAAACCCCACAGGACATGTTAAGAGACCTTGGCACATAATCGCATGTTTATGAAGATAAGGGGAAAAAGTATGTTTCCAGGTGTTCGAAGTGCCCTGGCCCACTTATAGCACTCGTCAAACATCGACGGGATCATATGGTAACATATCGATATGAGGCAATGCATTGCGTATCATGTTTGTCGCTGATGCATTAACCTTGAAAAATTTTCCTCGTAGTCCTTAACTCTCAATCACACCAGCCAAACTACCTGTAACTGCTATTGTGAGTCATTCTTGCATGTTCTTTTAATATCAGACCCGTGAATGTACGTCTTAGAATTGATCTTCAGCCACCCATGCTTGTCGCAAGAGGCTAGTAACGGGATCGGGTGATCATGCTCGCCAACTTGGTTGACACATGTCATCATATCCAATGTGCGTAGATCGATATTCATGCTGTTGATCACTGGGTTGTCTGGTCAAGACTCGATTATTTACATTCCGTCGCCATATAGCTGGAATATTGCTGGGTTCGGCAAAAAGCTAAACTCACTCACTAAACATTTTTGTATGAAAACAATACTATAAATTTGTAACAAAGTCAATAGCACGTTGGAGGATTGGTTTGGTTTGGTTGTTGTTTTACGCCACATTATTCCAGCCATATGGAAGGGGTCTGGAGCAGACAATCAAATGATCAACATCATGAGCATCGACCGACGCAATTACGTTGACATGTGTCAACTAAGTCAGCGAAACCGACCGCCCGTTAGTCGCCTCTTACGACAAGTATGGGCTGCTGAAGACCAACACGGGACTTCACAGGTCGTTCGTTAGAAATAAATAAATAAATAAACTAAACTAAATAAACTAATAAACTAAATAAATCACTAGTATAAAATTCGTTAACAGTTCTTCTCTTCTGACGCCACGCACAAAATACATTACTGAAACTATTCCTGAATCGCTGTAGAAATATCTTCACCTTCACACCTTTCTTATGTGCACTGACAAAACAAATCCATTCATCGGTAAACACAGAAAGGGGTATAGTCACTTGTATATATCTAACGCCTAATATACACCTATTACCTGCTAATGGATTTCGATATCTAGTTTGCGTTGTGGGCTGCGTTGTGGTTCGTTGGAAGGTCTTCTGAAACTCTATAACGTGCAAGGTATTGACACTGTAGTACCGTTTGGTTTGGAATGTGTCGGAATGGTAAACACAAAGCCTGTGTTGCTCATGCAGGTGTCATAGAGGATTTGCCGATATCTTTTCTATGTTCCAACAAACTCAATTCGTTGTTCGAAAACGACCCCGTGCTGGTGTTTGCAATGCCCATGCTGGAACATAATGCTCAAACAGTTAGTTCAGATTGGTGTTTGATAGGTATTTGGAGCAGTGGAGTAGCCTAGATGTTAAAGCATTCACTCGTCCGTCCGTGGGGTTCGATTCCCCACGTGGGTACAAATCATATTCACCTACTCTATATTTTTGTCTTGGCAGAATGGCTTGATGCCCATGAATGTATTTGTGATACCGTAGTCCCTCACGCACTCACTGTACAGAACATGGAACAGCAAAGAGAATATGGAATTAAGACTTTAAAATGCTTTAGTCTGTACTTAATGCACACAAAATGAATCAGTTCATAACACAAACGAACAAGCCAATCGCGTTACCTTCAGGGCGAACCTAACTCAGTTAAGAACACAATCTCCACACAGCGAGATTTGATGCATATTAAGTTTCATTCCGCATCAGAGTGACACACACATCATGCATCGGCCGGCTACCGAAACGGGGAAAATCTATTGTGAAAAAACACCCCTTTGATAGTGCATTCACAAATTTCTCTTATTAAATGAAATTGCACCACGACATCCAAGAAATTCAAATACAGTCCAATTTCCTCCGCTTGGTACCCGCGCGTCTCGAAGAATTAAATACCAGTGGCATGACTCGATCGGGGGCAACTTTCAATCATTGTTGGCTATATGACTTTGAACTTATGTTCATCTGTGAAATACTATCCATTACATCAAATAGTGAGATGACCGATGGAAATAACACGGAGGAATATCACAGTGTGAGGCTATTTTAGTTAGACCGATCAATACCATGTCTGGAATTCCGTGTTTTTAGGCTTAACGTGTGAACAGAAATCGTAAGGTGGCAACATTTGGAAATACCAGAGCTTTAGACAATTACTTGGCCTTCATCTTCGTTTATTACACAAGGTGTTCACTTTTTAATTTTCTTTTCTTTTTTTATTTCGTATTTTTATTTATTTAGTTAGTTAGTTTACTTTTTTGTATCTTGGTAAGAGTTGTATTTTGAAACAAATTCCGTTTACACCATTTTTATTGCTAAATCAATTAGATGTTACATATAATCGCGTCAAGCCATGGGTCGGTTTTCAAGTTGCATCGCATTACAATATCTAAAGTTCTTGCTATTTTGACAGCTGGTGCTGTGTGTCTTACGAAAGTCTTTCCATGCTGCCTCGTGCGACAGTGTTTGAAGTTTGGCTGACGTATTAACATGTCAGGTGATACTGTAAGTTCCTGAAATAACTCACAGACAGGTATATTTACTGATATTTCCCAATGTGTGATGAGATGTGGAAATTCATGAGCACAAACTGACGTCATCCTCTGCCGTCGGCACTAATCTGTTGTCTTGATATTTATACACTATATAGATTCCGTCGGCAATAAATATTTCCTCCATCAGTTTGGATCGACTTACAACGAGGTGGAATAATATGTTCTTCTTGGTGACGCTGGCGCAGTTTAAGTGTAAACTGAATATTCAGTCTTACTGCGTCAGCATCGACTTTTTCTGTTTTCCCTGACGTGCATATTCGTCATTGATATTTTTATGGCTTGATGTGAATTGATCCAAGTACACATTGCAGGTACAAAGACAATTTTTGTTGACAAGTTCAGGAATCAACAGTTGATGTTTAAGCCTGATATGTCAGCAGGTCAAGCATGCGTTTAATGAACATTATTTTTTCCAATTCTCGCCTACCCATGTATTTGTACACAGAATGACAATGAGGCAGTATTGTTGCGCTGCATGTTGCATTCATCCATCTGAATGGACAAACCCGTTCCTCCCGTATCCAAAATTTCTGCCAAGAGTAAGGTGTGCGATTTCAACTGAAACCATGAACATGTCTTTTGGAATCATTATGAGGCATTGATGAAACCCATGAAGATCCGGGGTAGAATAGGCCCCCAGCAACTCATGCTTGCCATAAACGGTGACTCTTCTTGTCGTAAGAGGCTACTAGAGGGGTCGGGTGGTCAGGCTCGCTGACTTGGTTGACACATGTCATCGGTTCCCAATTGCGCTGATCGATGCTCATGCTGTGGATCACTGGATTGTCTGGTCCATATTCGATTATTTACAGACCGCCGCCATACAACTGGAATATTGCTGAGTGCGGCGAAAAGCTAAACTCACTCACTCACTGATGATATCTGGTGGTAATCAACACATCCCCTGAGAATTTGATAAAACAAGGAACCATATAATACACGTCAAAAACATTGTCAATGAAGAGTCCAATTTGGAATGCCCTTAACAGGTTGACCATTCAACGTTTCGACAATTTCACTTGAAACTTGAGGGTCGTACCCCTGGCAAAACAACCAGTGGCAAAGAGTTGCATGATGCACGGTCTATTTCAAAGTCTTCAGAGAAAGAGTATTCTTGTGCAATGTGGACTCCAGGGGCTAGAGCCGCTGAAATATTACTCGATATGCAGCAATGTTTAAGCTGTGTGTTGACATTAGTTCTTGTGCCCAATGTCATGTGCACAGAGTTGTAGTTGTTGGTTTTCACGCTGAATCTTTATGCATGGATGGAAATCTGAAACATATGATACGGAGCATCATTGAAGGATTCGGATCGCTGATATGTCTATAGATCATGTGTAACGTTTGGTAGGTCTTTCCTGTTTTGAGTTCCATGAACCTAAGAAATGACGTTATGTTGCACATCATGTTTAAGGTAGCCAAAAGAAGCCTTCGAATTTATCATAACTGTATTTCAATTGCAGTAGTTTTGGAATTTGTTTTTCAATCTACTTCACAGCCTGTTGCACAACCTGTTCATGGTCGAATTGATCAATGGTGGTGTGGTATTACAAAAGGACAACAGTGTGGCATTGCTGACCACGCTATTTTCGTCATTACTCTTTAAAACCCATCATATGGTTGTCAAGATACAATCTGATGAAATCCTTGATCAGTTTTGTTGTGCTCGCACTTCACTTGCTTAAATCCTCGTACATGTTCAGCTTACGAATTCCGTTTACAGCGGCTTGATTAATAATACCACGAGGGTCGACAGGCGCGTGTTGACACCCGGTGTTAATATGTTTCATCGTCATTCAGATGTAGCCATCAAAAGTTATACTAAGGACCTCATACTTAAAAAAGTGGAACACCCTGTTATGAAGTTATAAACTACACAAACTGAACCAACAATCGGTTATACCTACTTGGATTGTCAGTCTAAACGTGATGAGGTAATTATGCGAAGATATCGTCTTGGCCACAGTCGGCTTACTCATAAGTAATACTGTCTTCTCCAAAAGGATGGCGATGGACCTCTGAAGTGTGTCTCTGGCGTGTTTGACCACCTCTTGGCTGTGTGATCCTTTCAGCTGCAAGGGACATCTACCTGTAAACTACTTGACAGAGACTGATCTGTAGCATAAATTCAACTGCAATGTGTGAGACAGGCTGCTTGTATGTAAAATTAGTGCTTTGATGTTTTACCAATTGTGTATAATAGGGTAATGAAGGAGCATGTATTCTAAGAAACTCATTTATACTTTGTAAAATGCGTATAAATGTGCGGACTTGCTCTCATGTCTCTATGGTTGAAACAAGGCCGATGCACCATCTCTGTTGAACCATACTGGACAAAATAAATTAGGGATGTTGGTATTTTTATGATATTTTATCAGTATGTCAATGAATAAATACATCGTTATTTATAATTTCAAAATTTACATTTGTCCCAACTATTTTGTCCCGTCTAGTTAGAACATAAGGAATCAACTGTACATTGCGTGTGTGCTTAACCGTAAATTTTTCCATTCACCAATATTGCGTCCCACATTATGGAACTGTAACCCTGCCTTGTCACTGGTGAACACCATCGAATCCGTTATTGCAACTGTGACTGTAAACAAAGCCAACGTTACTGAATGGGTTGAGTATTATCTGGTTTACAATATTGAATCCAAAATTATTGAAACTGTAACGGGTTTCCTGTTGTGGTTCATTGTATAACAGCCTACATCACTGCATCTGTTACTTGTGATCTGTCATACAACATGGAATCCAAAATCTTTAAAACTGTAACAGGTTTCCTGGTGCGGTTCATTGTACAACAGCCTACATCACTGAATCTGGTACTTGTGATCTGTTATAAAACAAGGAATCCAAAATCTTCGAAACTGTTACAGGTTTCCTGGTGCGATTCATTGCACAATAGCCTGCATTACTAAATATGTTACTTATGATCTCTCACACAGTAGGGATCCCAAACTATTGTCGCTGTAACAGGTTTCTTTCAGCAGGTCATTATGCAATAGCCAACACTACTGATCTGTATTACTAAATCGATACCCGGTTTCACATGCGAATTATTTAATATGTTTAACTATGTTTTGTTATGGCGTGCCTGGAGGTGTTGGAATTTGAGAACAGAACTACTCCTTAAGCTCCGATTGCAATACAATGCATACTACGTCCTTTCTACGTTGATATCAAATATGCTACCAAAATATTTGCGTTGAAATGTGACGCGTTCCCAAAATGGAACCATCAGAAGCGTCTCATATCTTAAGCTCACTCACACATTTTGACTAACTCAGATATATCATAAGCATTTCTGCGACGTTAAACGATGAAAATATTCTTGTTTCAGTTTTATGCACGCCCCATACGGCATTTATGCCAGGTGATAGAAAATGTACGATTGCATACCAACAAACAGTGAACATGAACCTTTTTTATCATTATGAAAGAATCCTATTCGAAGTCAACAGACTCTAACTACGTCATTAATCTAATCGAGTGAGTGAGTGAATATTGTCTTACGCTTTTAGCAAATTTTCAGCAGTATCACGCCTGGTGACACACATGGAACCCATGTGGAGAATCGAACCCGGGTCTTCTGCGTAACGAGCCAATAGGCTATCCCACTGCCCCTCATCATGTTGGTTATTGTACACGTAGATTAAAGACAAAGCTGATTTGTCTCTTTTTGTTGCACCCCCCTCATGCTAACTGTGGTTGTAAATAAACTGATGACCTAGAACAGTACCAGAAATAGGCATTGTGTGTTGGCATCGTCTTATGACTCTTTAACTTTACACTGTGATACATAGCGAAACGTCAGGAAGGTAACGAGTCAGCACGCATCCTTTCTGTGTCCAGAAAGATAGGTGGGGATCTTAATATAAATATATGGTGATTGTGATGTGTTGATGGTCAATATGTTACTCGGTAATACAATAGGACCGCGTTAACAACGCTGTCAGAAGCAGAACTCCACTGCGTGTGTGGTGACGGAAAGCTGTATGACAGCAAAGTTGCCTCCAGCTAAACCCGGATATATAAGACGATTTGTGAGTGTTTATCACGCGAGTTTAACCATTAGAAGTCTATGCATAATCGGCAGCTTCTGAAACAAGTCTTCCATACTAACTCCCAACACCTGAGGGAATATGGAGATTGTGATGTAAATATGGCGAAAAGCATTGCCGATTTTGCTTTTAGTTGTATTGATGTCGCCGGCGGTTGTCATGGCGGCGCCGTTGTTGAAAGAAAAGTAACTTTCTTTAGTTATGGAATGTAACGGAATAATTGTTTCTGACAAGAGGGAAATATTGCTGAAGGTTAGACAACTTCATACTATTAATTTCATCGGAAAACACAGTGTAGCTTGCCACTTTGGGAATCGAACCGGCTCCTCTGTGGGTGTAAAGCCTAACCATTAGGCTACATAATATGATCAGGAATGGAAATTGTATGTTTAGCTGATAGAAAGCCATCAAATGGGGAAAACTTTCGAAAGACATGTAGAAATAACATAATTTGTTTACTGCAGTTGTTTAGAGTGTCCCGTTTCCAGTTGTACTGTTATCATATCGGTCCGTTAAGTATCAAAACTGTGTCAGAGAAACAAGGGGTTGATCGTATGAGCAACGTGTCACGACGATACACAATTAAGCAAGTGACTAAAACTGAAAGCCTCATCCAATTCATTCACATTCGAAGCAGTAGGGTGATTGGACCTAGGCTAGGTCCCCGGAGTGGGGTTTGGGAGGTTGAGGAGAATGTAAAGATCCTCATCATATCACACAGTAACATAATAACCATCAGCACTATCAACTCTCAGCACACTAGTGGTTAACACGGGGAACTTGACGACATCATACCGCAGGTCGATGATGGATCTCGTGTAACCGGATTAGCATGCCCTGAAAAGACAAGAGCATTATACACCATAACGGAAACATAAACCCATCGCTGTCCGAGAGACACGGGAATCTTGCTGTGAGTGTTAGAGGGAGTGAGTTTTATTTAAAACTTTCAATTGGTGTGCCAGGAAAATAATTAAGGAAAACCGGATACACCTATTCAGGTCTTGGACAATTACAGTGGTGAAGGGGAGGCGGAGTAGCCTAATGGTCAAACCGTTTGCTCATCACGCCGAAGACTCAGGTTCGATTCCCCTTATGGGTACAATGTGTGAAGCCCATTTTTATTGTCCCCCAACGTGATATTGCTGGACTATCGCTAGAAGCGGCGTAAACCCATGTCCACCCACTCACTATTGTGAATATCATAAGTCTGAGGATAATAAGCCATGCGTGATGGAAAACAGGGACATTTAAACCCTGTTAATGGGATACTGTCAAGTATAGAGGCCACAACTCTGCAACGTCATGGTCGTGACCTATGGCAACAAACTGACACATACATGAGAAAAATTGTGACACAGCAAAATCAAGAAAACCTTATTGTATTGTTCAAAGCCTCACCTCAAATTTCAAATATATATTCAGTTTATAAGTAACAAACAGACTCATCATAATTATTTTTCCACTTTCTACCAGACGTACGTCATACATCGGGCACCTTCGGCTTCATATGATCGTCATGATTTAATTGTGAACATCAATCTTTATTCATAAAGACAAATATCAATATATGGTTAGACAGTTAGTCATATTAGACGCTACAAGCTCAATCTCGAATGCTCTATGAATTCTAAATGGTACCTTAGTACATAAGGAAGCAAAGTTGCATACAAAATATCCTCCCCTTCCTAGGTCTATTTATCAGATATGTCCTTTCACTGTGTTTCTTTATTCAGGCCAGTCCTTGATTCGATTGTGCACAATGTTTAGTGTTTACTGAATGTATAATACAGGGGTACATCTGTTGTATTTGTTCTTTGATGAGATAGAGGGTGAATTGTAATTAACGAACAAGCTTTGACAGGAGCGTAAGCAAACAAACTAAACCCGCGGGTACCATTAGTGACCCATAAACAACAGGGGATGATGAGATCGAAGGGCGTCATCAATATTGTATCAACCCCCCATAGTTATCTGAGCGCTGGGAGTTCGACAAAATGTTTATGGGGTAGGTATGTGTCAGCCATTGTAAACCAAAAGTCACTGTGTTCTGTAATCTGATTGGTTGAAAACTATGATCAAATGGTATTAGATTCCCGGAAACTGCAAGACTAGTCACTGCGTATTGACACGTAAACAATTGTTTTGTTGTGCCATCAACAGTGGTGGCGTCATTCAAATCATATTGTGACAAAGTTAGAATGACCTCACAAACGAGCAACTCCAGATGCTACCATGGGAACCAGCTGAAACGGCTAGCTGATGACACTTCACTGCTGTACTCGTTCTCGATCAAAACGAGAGCAGACAGTAAAACCCTTTGGTTTACTTTTATGTTTACAATGTCGATAAACATCATGTGTTGGTCAATATCCGGGTGTTATTGAGTATTTAACACCCAGATATTGGCCACCACATGATGTTTGTCTCCTAATTATCAAACAACATCAGGGTTTGATACAGCCTTTACTTCGTATAGACTGGGGTATTCCTGACCCATGAAAACGAGGGTTAGAATTGGCCATGAGCAATTCATGCTTGTTGCAAGAGCTAACTGGATCGGGATGTTAGGCTCGCTGACATGGTTGAAAAATGTCATTGCATCCCAGTTTCATAGAACGATGCTCATGCTGTTGATCTCTGGATTTTCTGGTCAAGTCTTCATTATTTTCAGACCGAAGCAATATAAATTCTGCACCAACTTGAATTTCAGTCCTCGTCATCTTATTGGAACCAATGCCCTAGTTACAGGCGACGAGAACTAAGTCGTTTACACCGGCGCTGTTCTATAATTTGTTCTCATGAACCGATGTGCATGTATATCACACTGATTTGATACAGTTTCTGTAAGTAGTAAGTTAAGACGTCTTAGCCGCTGGTATATGGCCGCGTGCCAAACGCAAAGGTCACATCATGTTAAACAACATTGTCTGAAGACATCACGTGGACGGGTGGCCGTGATGGCCAAGCTTAACTGCTGAGATATTCTAATTTTTTTTACTTTGTCCAGGGCCTTCTGTAACATAGAACTAATGTGATCGTAAGACACTAAGGTAGCCTTAGTGGAATGTTTAAAGAATGGGAGTTAAGGTTAACATTACTAAAGGTCGCTGCGAGAAAGGAGCCCCAGTATTCGAAGAATGAGGACAATTGTTATGGATTTGCTACTTCTTTATTCTACAGAGGCGATGTTTCGACATAGATTCTAAAGTCGTCGACCAGCAAAGTTGTCAAAGAACTATGTTCCAGTATTTAGTAATAGTTTCAGCTTGATCGTTAAATATATGAATTAGGAATACACCACATTCCAGTTTCTAAATCTGCCTTCGTCTGTCGTTTTCCAAATGCCATACATTCCACAAGAGTTGTTATGTTAAGACTAGATTCGATCTAAAATAACATTGGTTGTTCTACATTAACATCAAATCCATGAAATGTTAGCTCCAACGTCAACATCTGTCAACGAATGTTTTTCTTCTGCAAAGACGTCATGTCTTAGTGACAGGCGAGTTACATGCTCCAGTGGCCAAAATAGGTCACAGGAAAAGAAACAGAATGTCAATTTCAACACATCAAATACTTGATCCGCCACATTTTCTTTTTAAATCTACAAAAAATAAAACTTATCTCTGTATGAATGAATCTAATTTACGTTGTGCCGCCTTTACAGCGCCATAATAGACACCCGTAGAGCACGAGCTAGAGAAGGAAGCCAGCTCGAGATGGCGTTCGTTAACCAACTGTCCATCTACGCTTTTTGACAAAATGGCGGAAGCGAACCCCTACTGTGGATATTAATTTGCCGGATCTTGTCGAACAGTAATGCTCTGCAGGGGCTCGTCTCAAATCTGATGTGTGAGGTCGCTGTCTGTTAACTTGTACTGTAACAGGTTTCCAGAAGACATGGGATGTGACGTTTCTTGACGTTTCAGACGTCGCTTCAAAGCAACATTTCGGCAGCTGCATGACTTTGTTTGCTTAAAGTCGAACGTCCGCGTGGCAGTTGTGTCGGAACTTGGTATGTGTTATTTGATTGCATGTCCAATCACCCCGAATATACAAAATATACAAAAGTTTAAATACTTCTACTTTTGAGTAAACGTCTCTGAATCTTACAGCTAGGATCTGAACAAAGACTGAAACATGCACACACATATATATACTATCCATCAAAGGTTTAGACTCACTAACAGCTCTCACTATATCTTACGTACATGTACATGGTTACAAGGAAGTTGAATATCTCCTCTAACTTAGAGCCAACTGCAAACCTTACGCAAATGACCTGCACGAGGATTCTACATCAAATTGATGAAAGGTATGTGCAAATACCGTGCATGTGAACAGCTGCGTTTTGGTTTAAAGTTTTGTTAACAATTCGCCAATATTCATCATTTATTGAACTGACGACAATAACATTTTCAAACTTACGAATCTGTTTTACAATGCATCAGTTTACGTGTAATGTTTCAAAATTTAGTTTGGAACAGTTGAATGAAGTAGGTGGCTACATTTACACTGTGGAGTCTAAACCTTTGATGGGTAGTATATTTTTAAGCACAATCAAACAATGTTGTGTCGTCAGTGAGGGAGTGAGTGACATTTTAGCATCACGCCAGCAATTTCATGGTGGAGGACATCACAAATATGCTGTACATATTGTACAATTATTAGGAACGTAACGCATTAACAACTAGTACCTCAGTACACACTACCAATCATTGCGAGATCCCTTTGTCAAACGAGCCCCATTGCTGATGCAAGCTCAAAACAGACCTATCGCCAATCCTATTGAACCCAACGCTAAATTATAGGTTAACTCCATAGCTTATGAAGCATTTCCTGTAGAGATCATCTATCACGTTCCCTGTTTTCCGAAATACAATCTCCTTAAGTCCATGTATGTTGTCTAAATACAGTCCACTTAGGTTCGCTAAATAATACGGTTTTCTTTTTTGAACCATTTTTTTAAAACTCTTCGAACCACTCAAAGTGAAAACGTGTGGTGGCCGTATGGTGTTGCTAAAGAACACAACTGTGGCCTTTAACCTTTAAGCTTCGAAAATCATATATTTCCTGTTGATAGTTTAGAATTATATGTACAGCTGCCGGCAGGTTTCTAACGGGAAGTCACCCCTTGGCTTTATATGTAGGTTTGGGGTATAGATCAGACTTGTAGACGAGTCAGAGAGAGCCTGGAGGTCTTCATTCCTTCCTGAAACAGATTGACCGTTAATGCTGATTTTTCCTGCAAGGAATTTTCTAACTACATTCATCGTAGCGTCTGACTAAATTATAGTAGTCGTAGCAGAGGGAGCGGTAATATCGCTTAATGAATCTGGTCATCTGGTACTTTCCAGACTTATTTGTCGTAAGATTATCAACCCACTTGCCTGAACTTTGATTTCATATAATCGCATCATTAGGCCAAAGGTTGGATAGTGTCCTTGGGAAAATTGTCCAACAAATTAAAGGTCAGGAGACCAAATTTGTGACATATATTCAGGCACCACCATGTACCATTGTTCACAAATGCATGCTGCAATCACCGGTCTATGGCTTTATCATGTGCGTGTGATTGCGGAAATCCATGACACACGGAAATGTGAATGGCCGTGGCAATACCGCTGTACAATTGAAGAAAGAAAATCAAAATAATGCGTTATAATTGCGGAGCGGTGTTGGAAATACCATTCCACAAAGAAAGTGGGACAATTGCATAACGGGAGTGGAAACACCGTGATACAATTTCGGAAAAGTGCTGGCACTGCCTCGACACAACTGCAGAAAGGCATGATAAGTACCGCGGTACAACTGCGAAAAGGCAATGAAATACTGCTTTAAAATTGTGGAGAGACAATGGTTATAAGTTGCGACTCAGTTAGTGAAAGAAAATGGAAATACAACAGAACAATTGCAGAAAGACAGAGGAAACTACAGTAATTCCTGAATAGCGGGAAATACCGTAATATGAGAATAGCAGAATTGCCTCGTACAGTTCAGAAATACTCTCTGCACGTTTGACGAATTATGCCTGCACAAATAGCCCCTGCTATAGCCCATGCACTTTACATGTTGTGTAACATCTGCAATCAGAGATGGTTTCCATCACAGAACACCTATCGTTACCATTACTACAATAGGGTGATTTCACAACATGTACCTTCATATTTCAACATGGATGAGTTTAGGGACACGAGAACACTTAATACTTTCTTGTAGAATGATCGTTGATGAATAGTTTACCCTTTAGTTTGGATATAAATATGACGCTCGTTGAGTATATTATATATACCTTGTGCTTCCGCCTCCGTAACAGACAGAATGGTTTAAATTGCATTTGATCATTCGCACACATGCTCATATACACGCACTCTTGCCTTTACAAGTGACCCGTGAAGATCATCAGTTTATGTGTAATGTTTCAAACTTTAGTTTGGAACAGTTGAACACATGCTCATATACACGTACTCTAACCTTTACAAGTGACCAGTGAAGATGCAGTTTAGAGCTGATTATCAGTAGCCCATGTTTGTCATCAGAGGCGACTTACGGGATCATGTGGTCTGAATCGCTTACTTGGTGGACAAATATCATCGTGTCTCAATGGCGTAGCTCGATGATCATACTGTTGATCAGTGAGCTGTCTGGTCAAGACTCGATCATTTACAAACCGCCACCCTATAGCTGGAATACTGCTAAGTGAAACATAAACTGAGCTCACTCACTAGCATCCCTGATTATTATGCCATCACTTTGTTCCCTCATGCAATTTCAGTACGGTGATCGGAAACCGTCGTTTTTATGCAAACGAAATTTACACAGAATTTGCCCTGACAGTGGCAGATTGACAAGGTTTCCGAATACACCAGGTTCCGGTTTTAACGAGGCTGCAGTGTGCGCACAACTAACAGGTTATCGTATTAACAAGACGTCAATGTATGTCATGTTTCACTCATTGACCAGATTAAACTGGCGTCGTATAGACGGATATTGTTGGAAGCGACTTAACGCATCTAATTGCAACACACTGACTGACATGTAAGGGTCAAGAGAGTTCTGGACAACGGCAAACTGCTCCCTTCGCCCCGGCAGGATGTGTCCGGAAATCATCTCATATGTTTTGACTAACTGCACCACTTCTCATAGAAGCAGGCTCGAGCATGTTCGTCCTTCCTCAGAGGTGTGGTACAGTAACCTTACCATGGAATATTGACGCAAACATCAACACGGCCGATATGCCAGACCGCTCTTTTCTGGCATCGTGGAAACGTATCTGTTTGGAGTTCGTGAGAAATAAAGATAAAAGGATTTGTAGAGGTGTCCGGTGTCCAAGGCATGTTTAGATAGTGTTAACATGCATCCACTGGCTTTAAAACATATACCCAATCTGGCCATGCATATATGTTTCTTTGATGAGAAATACTGTGGAATTATCTCTTGTTTTGTTATCATCGCTTTTGGTGAAATTCTTCCATTCATCCGTATTAACACATGTTTCGTTCTGGGGGCTATGATAATAATTCTGTTATCCTCTAACAGTAAATAACAAGCAATGGAAAATCTGAATTGACGCCAAACCTTTTGAACTATTTAAATTGCTTTTTGATTCCTTTTAAATGTGTTGGAGCACGGTCAGGAATTGGTAGACATTCCTGTAGAATTTGTTACCCATAGTCGCTTAGGAGCCATTTCTTTCTAACGATGAGTTAGCCGTGTGGATAAAGCGTTCGCTTGTGGCAAGGAAGATCCAGGTTCACTCCTCCAAAATGGTATAACGTGTGAAACGTGAATTCAGATTAAAGCGATGGGGCTTCGTTTTACAATAGCTGGGTTCCATGGCAAGAGGGTAGGAGAAAATCCCACCTAGACAAAATCCCGTAGGACAAAAAGTGTGCACACTGGGGACAAAAATCCCAACAGTGTGAAAAATGCCTTGCATTTATTTTTTCAGATTTCATTTATTTTTCTCTCACGAATAAGCAGTATTGATCATAAGTACTAATAACGTGATTCAACACAATCCCATAGTGTAATTTGGGGCGGTGGGCTAGTTCAGTGGTTAGGCGTTTGCTTGACACGCCGAAGGCGCGGGTTCGATTCCCCACAAAGACATTATGTGAAGCTCATTTCTGCTATCCCCTGACGTTATCTTGCGGTAATATTGCTAAAAGCGGTGTAAAAGTATACTCACCCACCCACTCCTCCGGATATTAATCACAAACAATTTTCTCTCCTAATAAACACTGCACTAACCTGTGAAAAGGCACATGGTCGAGAAACTCATTTTAATACTTATCCAAATCGTAAACAAATACTTTCCAGCGAGGAGTGTTTATCTTGAGTGCAAGAGGGTGAGAGTAATTCATACTGTTATTTTCTCAAAGACTTGTTCGAGTAATGCTGAAATGATCCTCACGTTAGATAATCTTCCCATCGACGCTTTTATACCAAAGTGTGTCTACGAACAAGAGCAACGTTTTGGCGGAAAAGGTCAATATTGTGTGTCGCCCGACCACGTTGAGAGGAAATGATTCCTATTGTTGCGTCAAATGGGCGAAATCAGTTTCGAGTGGATAAAAAAACTCCCTCAATCAGCTGGAGCAAACACGTCCCTGTCACGTGACTCGCTTTTGGCAGTTTCGATAAGTGAGAATGGAAATGAGCTGTGGGGATGCAAGTATGGATGTTTCCGAATAGGGTGCGCCTTCTGAAATGGAAAATAAAGTGTTCGTTTTTTCTGAGTGATACATATGTATGAACCTGCGAGAATCACACCAGCTAATTCAAAGTAGGGACTTCCCTTATTGGATATATCGGACGGACATAATCCCAACCGGACGAAGTCCCAAACCCTCTAGGTCAAACTTGTGTCCGATCCCTTCTTTTACGTGTCTTTGCGAGTGTTTGTGAAGTGTGCCTCTGATGGAGCACGTTATGTTCGCCTGTATGGGAATTCTGGTTTCGTAACCTTTTGATCTAGCAAATATTGCATACTAGATTTCTAAAATGTTTCAGCAGTAGATGGATAGCATCTTCAAATATGCTGCAATAAGTGAAAGGATAGGATAATTAGATAGTGCTCATATTCATGCAACCAGCACATACTCAATTGTATCCTTGATCAACGGATGTTTTATTTGTCTGTTCTTTTGGTTTTTCTTTTTTTTCTTTTTTTTTCTTTTCTTTTTTCTTTTTTTTCTTTTTTCCCTTATGTTTTGGGTTGTTTTTTTTCTCAGCTCCGTGGAGAATAGTCAACTCATGTTCACATTGTCACACAGTCTTATGCTCACAAGGTGAACCATTTGCAGCTGGTTGAACTGGAACGCAGAGTCACTCAATTTTGTTCCCTGATACTAAAAGTTACTGTACTATGACAGTCGTTAGGCGTTAGGTAGAGATGGTGTATGTTCACTGAAGAATGTTTGGCGCTCCTCTTACACCATGCATGCAAAACTGTCCAGGTCGACGTCATTGTCAGCGATTATCAAAGATGAGGGACAGCATATGTATATGTGTTTTGTTCTTTTCTTCTTGTTGTTTCTTCTTCTCTTTCTTCTTCCTGGCTTTTGACTGGGATACAACACGAACTATCGGACATAATTAATAGTAAAAACAATTTAGTACATCATTCTCAACCTCTGGCTGAAATTATTCCCTCCTAATTGAGACCTTGGCTTTTTCACCACTGTCATCGACGCGGCCTTAAGGCCGAAACCGCTCGTTTACAACCTTATTTTGCGAATGAAGCATTCTACGGAACAAATTTGCAGTAAAAGGGCATGGAACCTCAGCACCTTTCATTCTGTGAGCTTTAACAGGTTCCGTGTAGACATTTGCTGCCCGTTTTCAAAACCCCTGTCATCACAGTGATATTCGTCCACTGTCGTTGTTTGCCCAGGAAATTGGCATTTGATTTTACTCCACCAAGTCCTCTGCAGCTGTGGCTTGGACATAAATCACTATATTGTAAATATTGAACTTTAAGTTACGCTCATCGCCACCTTCTCACTACAAATATTTGATCGTTTGAGGATTTTTTGATAATTACTTTCGCTACGATCAAAGACCACTGACCAATATTTCACAAAAACTCATTTCATCGCGACAGTTTTTCATCAGTGTAAGGAGTTTCCGCTAGTCACGTGACACAATCTGAAATGAAGGCGAAAGGAATTCACTCGTATCCAACTAGCTGAGTCTTATATACTGATAATATACGGACTGTCATAACCTGTCATATCAGCTTGGAAATAATATCTGGTGGTCGTTATTAAAGTATAAGAATATTGATTATACATGTTTTCCGAATAAAAATGCCCCTTGGTAATGTTGCCATCTCTGAAACATCCAAACATTGCACTCGTTCAAAGCGAGTTGGTCTGTAAGTCCGGAAAACACTTCTCTTTTGAAGAGGCGTCTAAAGACAATACAATCTGCATTCTGACATACTCATTATAACCGTGATTAAAACTCCAAACCCACGATAATGTTTTCCAAAAGAAATATGTAGCCGAAAAATCGAAGATCATTTGCACTTGACGACAATCCTTTCAAGCAATATCGATGTTACGAAACTGTTGCGAATGATAATGTTTTCATCTAATGCCACGGGGGAACGGGTGAGGCAGAGTCAAAGACGCCACAAACCAGCGTGAAATGGTTACCTCCCTTTGAAATATCAGGAACCTAGGTCATGGATTCAGATGCATTCGCTCATTTGAAGCGCACGTAGTGGTGATGATTCCACCTAAATAGTATCGACAGACGACAAAAAGGTATTTGTTTGGGACAAGTCAAGCAACTGAAGTATCAGACATGAAAAAAGTAACTAAAACTATTTACATTTTTGACTTTTTTATATTTTATCTTGCTTTGTTTTAGTCTTCTTAGAATGATTCAACAGTTGCTAATACTAGAACTGTACTAAGTGGTGACGATTCCACCAAAATAGTATCGGCAGACTACAAAATATACAATGTTTGTTTTGGACGCCAAGACAGTCGAGTAACCGAAATATCGAACCTGAAAAAAGTAACAGATTTATAGTTCTCACTTTTGTTTTGATTTTGTCTTGATTTGTTTTAGTCTTCTTAGAATGATTCAACTAATACTAGCACTGTACGCAGTGGTGATGATTCCACCAAAATAGCATCGGTAGACGACAAAATATACAGTGTTTGTTTGGGACATCAAGCCAGTTGAGTAACCGAAATATCAAACCTGAAAAAAGTAACAGATTTATAGTTTTGACTTTTGTTTTGATTTTGCTTTCATTTGTTTTAGCCTTCTTAGAATGATTCAACTAATGCTTGCACTGTACGTAGTGGTGATGATTCCACCAAAATAGTATCGGCAGACGACAAAATATACAGTGTTTGTTTGGTACATCAAGCCAGTCAAGCAACTGAAATATTTAAAAAAAAGTAAGAGATTTATAGTTTTGACTTTTGTTTTGAGTTTGTCTTGATTTGTAGTAGTCCTCTTATAGAATGATTCAACTAACACTAGCATTCTTGAAGCAAAGATCAGCAAAGTTGAAGGATGCTGTGGCAACAACTGTATCAAGGTGTAAACAAATGTAACATGTTTTTATTGTTACATGTACTACATCTATTGCCTGAATATCCCCACATAAACATGTACATGACAAATATTACAACTTATATCGTTGTCCTCCTTTTTGGCAAAAACGTATAATGCCATAGAGATTTTTAGTCTTTGGGTACGTGTGACCCTAAAAGATATCAGACTGATTCTATAGATAGCATAAGTAATCATAATTAATGATTGAATGTCTTGCGACGAACGGCGACAGACTACTTATGTATCGTTAATCACAGACACGAGTGGCTGATTGGGCTCAGCAACAAGCGTTTATCATCAATCATTGCTAAGCAAGGCGAACTCTGTCTGGGATGAAGTTTCGCAAGAAAGAGGACATTTTTTACCTCCATCGATTGCTCGGTGCCAGCCAATTTTACGTGGGATAAAAACACCGCAATAATGTAAGGTATTTACTCTAAATGTACACCATCGGTTGAATAAATTTATTTTTAGATCGATATTCTGATGACCCTTCCCGGCCCAAATCGATCCAATCTCATCATTGCAGTCACAATTTCAAAAGCTGACAAGTACCAGATAGTTCTCTACCTCTCGTCATGACACTGGACCGATCTGCTTCATCGACAGCTGAGCTCTTTGCTCGTTTCTATCTCTCCTTATTTGCTGGAATCGATGTAGGTCATGGGACGAAAGAGCAAAAACATTTGACTAATGACACATCCTTGCTTTACACCCCTTCTATCACTACTCCTAAATTGTCCTTTAACTCTGATTTACTGCTACCGGGACTCTTTCGTCCTCATAGTAGCCTCCCGGGATCACAAGTTTAGAGTCATGAATTCTGCCCTGCTTGATTGCTGTTTTTTCCTATTTTTATGTTTGTGTGTTGGTTTGTTCGCGACCTAACGTCAAATTTGCAGTATCAGTATGTTTTTTCATGTGTTGCAATCGATGCCATCTGTTCACGTTCAGATATCTCAACCACCTTGTCTATCCTCAACCGTCTTTCATCTTGTACCTGGTGAGGAACTTAAGGCATTTTCGTTTGCTTTTTGTTGTTGTTGTTGTTGTTGCTCTTGTTCAGTGTGTGTCCGTGTCTGTGTGTGTCTAAGCGCACGCGCTTGAAATTGTTAATTTTAATACGGAATTAACAGACAAACCAAAGTCTAAAGGCTGTCAACGAGCACAGACTTATTCAAATTTCAGAATCGATTAAATTCAAAAGATATTTTCAAGACGTTGTGAGGATGTTTTGTTACTATTATTAACTGCCACGGTGAATATATGTGAATATGCAACTACATCTGTGTTAAATGTGTTCTTGATCGTCCAAATACAATGACACATATTGTCTGCATGTGTGATTCGAAGCTGAACGGTAGAGATGTTTATTTGTGTGATTGATGGGCGCGTGTCAATGTTGCTCACAGTATTAACCACTGGTTTGTCTGGTCCATCCTTGATTACAGACCATCACCATACAGCTAGAACATTCCATATTACAGAACTCCGGCAGATAAGTCTGGAAGATAAATCTGTTGCAATCAGGTCTTTGTTACTGGGGTCTTTGAGATACGTATGTCACAATGCAGTCCTTGTACAGAGGTCTTGGAGATAAATATGTCACAGCCATGTTCTTATTCCAGAAGTGTGGCAGATAAATCCGTCACAATCAGGTCCTTGTTACAGATGTCTGGGGGATAAATCTCTGACAATCGGGTCCTTGTTACAACAGTGTGAGAGATAAATCTGTCACAATCAGTTCCTCGCTACATAAGTCTGTGAGATAAATCTGTCACAATCAGGTGTTATTACAGAAGTCTGAATGATAAATGTATCGCACTGAGGTCCATGTTACAGAAGTCTGGTAGATAAATCTGTCATAATCAGGTGTTATTACAGAAGTCTGAATGATAAATGTATCGCACTGAGGTCCATGTTACAGAAGTCTGGTAGATAAATCTGTCATAATCAGGTCCTTGTTACAGAAGTGTAAGAGATAAATATGTTACATCAGGTCCTTGTTACAGAAGTCTGAAAGATAAATCTGTCACATCAGGTCCTTGTTACAGAAGTCTGAAAGATAAATTTGTCACAATCAGGTCCTTGTTGCAGAAGTCTGAAAGATCAATTTTGTCACAATCAAGCCCTTATTTCCGAGGTGCAAGAGATAAATCTGTCACAATCAGGTCCTTCTTACAGAGGTCTGGGAGATAAATCTGTCACAATTAAGGCCTTTTCCCAGATGACTGGGAGATAAATCTGTCACAATCACCCCATGACTGATAGATGAATCTGTTCCTAGTTACATTTTAGCAGCCACATATGTTTGAGTGAAGAATCTTTATCACTGAGAACCATTCTTGAGCAACTCGCTATGGCAGATCATACATTGACAAGGCTTGTGTCCTTTAACTCCCTTTCGCGTACACCTGGTGCCATCACTGGCGTTCAGTGATCGGTTTATGTAATTTTCCCAGATATTTTCGGCTTTTCTCCTGTTTCTGGGGATAATCATGATTGGACAATTTTTGGACCGACCTTCTGAGTTGTACTTAGCAGAAACAGAATGGCCGACAGAATGGCCTACACGGCCTCTATGTAGGTGAATAGAAAGTGATCACCTCGCACCCTGTCCAGTCTAATTAAGTCAGTGTTACAGGATATGTGAGGTAGTGTAATTGGATCCCATATATCAACATCAGACATAAAAGCGATTATTGCATTAGTAATATATCATGTGCCATCAAACAGCTTATAGTCAGCAAGCAGTTTTATGATCATTTGTCGGACCTGGTTTTAAAAAGCGCAACAACACGTATACATGTAAATCCTAAATACTATACAAATGGCCGAGTTTAAAACACTTCTTCCTGATGCAAATCTGTATTTAGCATGTATTGTCCTTTTGCTCCAGCTTGGATGGTTCTGAGTTATATGTCAAATCAGAATGGAAATCCTCAATGTGGTGGCCGATAAATTTAGTATTATACGAAACAGGAACAAAACCTTTCTAAGAAGCTAGAGGAAACCAACCAAAGACGGAATTTGTACTAATGGGTCAAGGGTCCTCACATCCACTCTTTGGTTGATGATAGCATCTAGGGTTACATGTGCACATGCTATTAATCGAAAACACATTATTTGTCGGTGTAACTACCATGGCGCTATTAATTAGTCTCAGAACATGATGTCAACCTGACATGGCTCTTCAAAGATAGAAGTTAATTTGGAATGGTACTTGACTTTACTGAAATGGGTTTGTGTGCACAATGTTTAAGATTAACAGTGTTTATGCGTTTTATTAGATAAAGGTGTCATGAAGAAATCATATTCATAGCACGTCTGTTCTGAAGAGGGAAAGAGAGTTGCCGTCACATGTTTTTCCTGGTATCGTGCATGGGAGAGAGATTATGGTGTACCCATACGAAATAGTTGATACTATTTCGTTTAGTCACAGTGAATGGTTAATACATAGTTACAATTAACAGTGAATAAAAGATGCAGTACAGTCTATTCATAGTGAATAGTCGGCACCACAGACGAGACTCGCAAGGAATAGGAGCGCCACACGGCCAGCTTATGGTGAATAGTCGGTACCAAACAGGAGACTCACAAGGAGTAGGAGTGCCACACGGTCAACTCATAGTGAATAGTCGGTACGAAACAGGAGACCAGTCTTGAATAACTGTGCCTTACGATTATTCATAATAAATTGTTGATACCAGTTTGGCGATTAACGTTGAACACGAGTGGCATGTGGTCTTCTCACAATGCATAGTCGATTCCAAAGGGGAGACTCACAGTGAACAGTTGTGCGATAGAGTCTACTCAGAGTGAATAGACGGTACTAAAGAGGAGACTCACAGTGAATAGTCGTGCCATAGTCTGCTCATAGTGAATAGTCGGTACAAAAGAGGAGACGCACAGTGAACAGTTGTGCTATAGAGTCTTCTCATAGTGAATAGTCGGTACAAAAGAGGAGACTGACATCACAGTGAACAGTTGTGTTACGTGTACTGTTCAGTGTTCAGTATAAAACGTTGGGTAAATATTACCTGTGAATATATGGTGTCACATGTTTCCTCGAAGTGGAAGGTTGGTTACATAGAAACCTTCGTAGTGCATAGACGGTGACATGTATGTATGTACTAACTATATGTGTTACTATTGTAACTCCCGCCCAGCCGCTGCAAAGGACTCACAAATCCAGATACTTAAACGAATCCAAAATGCACGTGTTGTGACTAAATTGAAGAAGTTCGACCATGTCTCTCACATCCTTCAATCTCTTCAATGGCTTTCAATAGAGAACCGAATACGCTTGAGACTCCTCTGCCTCGCCTACCGCTGTCTGTCTCGATGCGCCCCTGCTTATCTCTCCAATGTTCTTCTTCCACATAAGCCAGCTACACCCCTTCGTTCTTAGGACAAAAACCCTCTGCTTGTTCCTCGAGTAAACAGTGGTAGCTACAGCAGCAGATCATTCGCCTAGGCTTCCGTTGTCTCTAAGGAACACAAGTGACTTCTATAGCTTCCAATCAAAACTGAAAACGCACCTCTTTCTGATGGTTTTCCATTATGTTTGGCAGATTAATGATAAAATGCAGCATAGAGGGTTCATATGATCCTGGCACAGTTAGGCCAGTCAAGACTGTTATCAGCTCCGGGCCCTTGCCCCTTCTACACACAGTCCAGACAGCGAATGGGACTTTTCCCAGGAAGCGCTGCCTAGTCGAACTTTCTGCGTTACCTAGCGTGTCAGAGGGGCTGGGCTCCCGGCGGAGAAACCGGGCACTACAGGGTACCAAACCAAGGGCACCGAGAACACCAGTGGGGAGTCTGACGATCGTGTACTTGGAATGTAAGCGAGACCTTACAAAGACGAGGTCCGCATATTTTTCATGCTTTTCCTGAATCTTGTCAATCAGGCTGCTGTCAAAAGGGACAGGAAACGCAATGAGGTAAATAATTTCATATTTGTCTAAAAGGACAAGGTCAGGTTACGTAATGCAATGGTGTCTTTTAAGATATGTTGTTTGTGGCAAGGAATGTCACTTCGGGAACACCAGAAACGGTCTCCGCACATTGTACCCATGTGCACCGGGGTCTTTGGCGTTACGAGCGAACACTGTAGCCCCTAGACTACCCCATCGTAACCGGACATATTAAAATAATACATACAATTAAATTTGTTTGTTTGTTTGTTTGTATACACCACTCAGCTTTGTCCCAGCTGCATGGTGGCGGTTTGTAAATCGAATCTGGAGCATGAGCATTGATCTACGCAACTCTGATACGATGACATGTTTCAGTCAAGTTTGACCACCCGATCCTGTTGGTCGCTTCTCCAGACATGACAAATTCTAATCCAGATTTTTTTCTCTCTTTGGTTTTAGTGAGTAACACATTCTCTTACAATCTATGACATCACCGACGGATGTGTTCAAGCGCGTTACAATCCGGATATTACAAGACTAAAGATCAGTAAATATACTGAACCGTAAAAGAAACGCAAGTTTTGAAAAAATAAAATCTCATAAAGTAAGCGTTCATGTTCATGTCTTCTATTTCATTATGACCCCACAAAACGAAACTTGCGTTTCTTTTGCTGATCAGTATAGTAATGATGTAAGTTTACATTCATTCATGTCAATGTAATAATTTGCATGGGTGTTTACACTGCAGGTTCACTGACGCAGTGTCACAGGCCCGTGCGTGCCTTTTGTTTTTGCCATTTGTTTTTGCCATTTATTCAATTACTGCATTAGAGGAAGCTGTGGGCAGATATATGTGTATTATACAATATGTGCTGTGTTAGTTCGACTTTTATGACTGTAGCAAGTTAAACCATATTATGATCTTAATTAGGTTTTGGTATGAGGTACATATGCATTAGGGAAACAGACTGGACATAGCCAAATGTGACATTTATATTTAAGGTAACCCGAAGTATACTATATAACTTATATTTCCTGAATTCACAAATTATATTGAACTGCTCCGCTTAGTTACACACATTTATTTCAATTTAACCTCAACGCCAATATTATCAACACCCACTGAGGCAGATAACCCCATGCTTCAGGTTCTATATAACCGTTGATGAAAGAACTCCTTACTTTTATGACATGACGATCAAAACCAAAACAATCTAAAACTTTCATTAACAGAAGTATCTGCTGTCCATTGTCTGTTTTTCAACCTGAATGAGGAAATAGACTCTTTCAGAGCAGATGTTTATTTCCCTTGTACCTAAAACTTCCGCCCGGAAGTGCCATCGACTCGCTCCGCCAGCTATGTGGATATGTAAACAAACACACACAGTGTAAACAAACACGCAGTTCTGAATACTTCCTGGTCGTATCGAGTTATAATTTGAGGAACAGATGAGGACTTGAAATCCTAACCAAAAGCATACACTTCCTTAACCAGGATATGCAAACGATTCTGGTGGAAACAACACTGAAAAAAGTAGGGTTAGCTTTGGACCTCGAGACCGAATTCAGCCCAAGAAATACAGTCAAATGAATATACTGATAATCATATTGAAACTTAACGTTAACCGAAGCATTAAAGAACAAAACAACATGATATAAAGCAATGGTTCTAGACATAAAGGCAGAGATGGTTATGATAGTCACTTCAATGGAACAACAGTCAAGATTCCAGGAAGAGGTATAGGGTGAGTACCCAGGGTAAGAATGATGTCCAAACAATTTCTGGTCTTGTTCAAAGTATTCACTTCTTTAACGTATAAGCTGATGTGTGAACGAGAAGACCTATTCTTTAACTCGGGATGTAATGAGAGAGGCAGAAGGTATCTCCTCTTACATACATATTAAGAGAAAAGACCCAAGAATACCCCCGGCTCAGAAACGTCTTAATGGCGTCTGTACTGTGTACAGAATTCTGTCTAAATGTAGCAAAGGTCACAATATAGCAAACTACTGCACATTGTGTTTTTTAATTTTAATGTGATCATTTGATCCTAGGCAGCTAATGTTCCTTCCACCAACTGGATTTCATATGTGCAGATAGCCAAAGTCACAGTATAGCACACGGCTGGACACTGTGTCTTTTTTAATTTGATCATTTGATCCTAGGCACCTAATGTTCCTTCCACCAACAGGTTTTCATACGACATATGGTTACCGTAATGGAGCATCCAGTTGTTTGCCTCCAGGATCCTGGTACCTGATTCCAGTTAGTATTAATATATCAAACAGTCCATGATTGCCGTGCTGTTGACATCATGATGCAGATCGGTGTTCATGGTGTTAATCATTGGATTGTCTTGTCGAGGCTCGACTACTTCCAGGTCGTCGTCGTATAGCGGGGGAAATTGCTTAATACGGCTTAATAAACAGCAAACAAACAAAACAAGCTGACTAATATTGGAGGGTTTTAATACCACATTTACTTAGTGTGATAGCACACTCTCGATTTGCAAAATATCTTCATTCTGAATCTTGGACAAACACGTTCTCTCACACGTGAGGAACTCATGAATATCCAGGTTAGAATCTGTAACCCACGCTTGTAACAAACGGGATCGGGTGGTCAGCCTCGCTGACTTTGTCGACATGTCATCGTATCCGGTCGTAGATCGATGCTCATGTTGATCACGGGATGATGTGGTCCAAACTCGATGATTTACAGATCAGCGCCATATAAGAGGAATATTGCTGAGTGCGGCGCAAAACAAACATACAAATCATACAGATACAGATCCGGCGTCCAGATTTTCGACGTCTCGAGTTTTAAAGGAATCAAAATGAAAATTAGTATTCTCATATGTAACGTATTGATTTGTCTTGGGTATCAAACAGCTGTAACTGTCTCGAAGGGATTTCAGGTCTTGAGTACTCGTCGTATTTAATAACGGTTTATTGCAGATGTATGTAAATGAGTATGGAAATATATCAAGAAAATCGAATAATGCTTTCACGAAACTACTTTTACTAATGTAGGATTTAATGATTTTTTTAGCATTTGACTAAATCTCACATTATATTTGCTATAGGTTTGCTGAAAATTGGCTGCTGTTTTAACAGATTTATCTCAAAGGGTAATTTATCTGTATCCATTTGACAGCTGAAGTGTGACAAATACTATGGATGATCAAAGTTAATTTACAAAATATACTTGCTTCATTAACAACAGTTATTACTGACGTTTTTGAATTTGAAGTGTCTTAAAAAATATTTCTTTTTGTACGCTTCAGTTGCATATTTGGCTATTCGAATTTTATGAAAATCATCCTCGATTCAGCGCATTGTTGTGTTGGGTAGGAGATGCTGTGATTATCATTATTCATTCTTAAACAAAAGATGGACATTTATATCGATTCTTCGCTTCACTGTACGTTGAACAAATACAAACGACGAGCCATTGTCTAATACTATAAATGTGCACGGTAAAGATACGAGGAGCATTGTTTGATGTTAAATACTTTCCAAAATAATCAATGATCCTTCAGATTGAGTGCATGGAGAACACCCAAAGAGTGCAGCCGGTGAGTCGGATGAATGTTATGATGCATAAAAAGTTTAGATAATATATTGCAAGTTGGGAGCGAAAGCGAAATCGTAACGACTTGCCGGAGCGAATTTTTTAAAACACCATTATCCAGTGTTTAAGTTTCATTACAGAAGTGGATTGCGGAATGAGATGTTTTTGTCCTTTAAGAAGGATAGGAAATTGATTTTATGAGTTTGTTTGTTTCCCATTTCTACTTCAAACGAGGAATCGGTCATTCTCTTTTCAACTATGATGAAGGAGTCTATTCGACCGAGGTAACATTGCTCTAAATTTATTGTATGACGGCGCTGTTCTTCCATATACCGATGTCATGTCTGTTTGTTTATGAGGCTTGGTGCGGATCCCTTTACAACTGTTTGTGTGCCATGTAGCTTATAGGCTAGGCAGAGGTTTTATCTATATATGTAGGCTGTCTACAGTTTTTGTCCAAATCTGTAGGCTGAATAGTCCTTGTCCATATCTGTAGACTGTCCACAGTTCATGTCCATATCTGTAGACTGTCCCCAGTTCTTGTCCATATCTGTAGGCTATCCACAGTCCTTGCCCATACCTGTAGGTTGCCCACGGTCCTTGTCCATATCTGCAAGCTGTCCACAGTTCATGCCCATATTTTATGCTGTCCACTGTTCTTGTCCACATATGTAGACTATCCACAGTTCTTGTCCATATCTGTAGGTTGTCAACAGTTCTTGTCCATATCTGTAGGCTGTCCACAGTTCTTGTCCATAGATGTAGGCTGTCTTCAGTGCTTGTCCATATCTGTTGGCTGCCCACAGTTCTTATCTACATCTGTAGACTGTCCACCGTATCTGTTTATATCTGTTGACAGTTCTGATAATATATCTAAGTTTGAATATATTATGTATTGGAGTTTTGTGACGCTTCAAACCATTACATAAAACCAGCACCATCTCCCCTGAATGGCATACTATTCAACAATTATACAACCCTGTGCAATACGTATAACCGTTCTGGCAGACACACGCCACCATGTCATCTCAAGTTGCATGCTATGGTATTTATATGAATATGAATACTATTTCCACTCCTTAAAAAGCACGTGTTGGTGTAAATGGAGACCAAAAAATCTACAACACATTTCAGAGCAATAATTTTACGTAAAGGAGATATCACGTTTTCACACTAAGGCGTCGTAGGACTGATTAATGGTGGGGAGAGCGCACCTGATATTAGATAAACAGCTAAACGCGTTAAAGCGAAAACACGCGGGGCTAGAGAAGTAACGTTACCGCGAGACTATGGTTGCGAGTTGCCTGATGGGAAACGCATATTCTTGGTGATGCCGTAATTTCCCTAGTAGACAAGTCGGAGCCGATGTTGCCGGCATATGCACACGTGTGGTGAGCTTGTTTTGCAATCGTTCGTGGGTGTAATTAATCCAGGGATGTAGGTTCGTGCGTGTGTATATATGTGTGTTTTAAGCGCTCTTGTTACGTGTGAATTATGTATCTACGAGCTTCTAGTCTCATTTCCAGTGACCATAGCCCTCGCTGATCACACTGAAGTCCCGGGTTCGATTCTCCTCATGGCTACATTGTGTGAAGCCCATTTCTGGTGCCCCCTGCCGTGATATTGTCGAAATATTGTTGAAAGCGGCGTAAAAGCACTCTCACTGAGTTCACGTTTACAACTTCGCTATAGCTCTACAAACTCCCACAGCAGTTCGCCGTGGCTCTACAGACTCCCACAGCAGTTCGTCGTGGTTCAGATATATTCACTTGTGGACCTGTTTCTGGAGAGAATTATCTGTCTGGGAGTTACGCCCCGATTCCTAAATCTAAGAATTCGGACCATAGATTACTATGGCTTGGCCCCTTGAAGTGTATCTTTGACACCGTGAAGGTCACACAGTCATTGACTTAAAACACTATTCTCGTCTCGGGAACAAAAGATTATTTTCGTTATGGCGAGCAAACGGAACATCCACTGGTCTAATCCAATAGGAAAGTACCTCTGTTTTTCAACTGTTCGATTATTAACAAAATAAACCAGTGGTTACTAGTATTTAGCGGAGCCACCATGCCATAGATTGACGAATTAAATGAATTAATGAAATGGGTTTTAAGCCACTTCAGCAACATTCCAGCAATGCCGCGGCAGGGGACACCAGAAATGGGCTTTATACATTGTGCACATGTATAAAGAAACTACAAAGAATTTATGTCTCTGGTGTTTCGGCAACATGAACACAATGTTTGTTATTTGTAAGAAACAATCAACAAAATTTTCAAAGAATTAAGTCTAAAACACCATGTGTGCACTTCATGTTTAGATTTCAGTTCTCATACACGCGTGGCAAGCTCGAGCCACACGTACGGCGTAGTGCAAAACATATTCGGACACTTGACATAATATCAATAGACTTATTCATGTTGATTTAGTGTAGCATAAATAATCTTGAAATTAATTTCCCTCAGATACAAGTTGGAGTTCTCACATTTGCGAGGAATCGTCTTACCTACAACCACTCAATTTCAGTTTAAAGGTCACATGCAACGTAAAATACAACTTTGCAGATTCTGGTACCTTTCGGTGTGCACTTACCGAAACAAATCATACAAAATGCCAATTCAACCTGTAAAGTTGAAAAAAAACGCGATGAAAAAAAGCCCGCGAAATCGGAGTTCAAACGTTTCACTAAATTCCCCCCAGCGCTGGGGGGAAAACTGGTTTCAACAGCTGTGCTGCGCTGCGTCCATAACGCATGCGCAGTGAATAGGTTCGCGGAGCTTGAAACAGTATGCATGCCCAGCGTCTGAGGTCGTGAGCAATAGTCTAATCTCGGTTGTGTACACAAACAAGTACATAATCTACTCGTTACGTGAAACAACTTGTTGACTGTGGCAAGCAGTCTCTGTCACAGAGAAAACTCAGTGTCTCGTTTATTCACACCTATATGTCTGTCTGCCTGTCTGCTAAAGACAACATGCAATACACAGCTTCAATCATTGACAACGTGCAATTTGAACTTAACACCTATCAGACTATACGACATAAAGAAAATAAGTTGATTTATGACTCGTGCACCCGAGTCCCGTGTCTGCCACATTATGTAATTAGGCACGTGTGATACACATGACATGTTTTTATGTCTGTGGGTTGCAAACAAACTACATTCATTTTATTCGGATGACTGGATGTGACGGAAACTTGTGCAAACTCCAGATTCCAGTCCTGTTTTGTACTTGGACGAATGACAGATGGCTGGAGCCACGCAGTAGCTTACCATCTCTACTGACATGATTTTTTATTGGATCGAGCGCAAATTCACAGAACATGTATTTTCAAAACCTAACATCTCTATATACATTCGTCATGGATATCGACTTCTTTTCGTGTATATGATTTTGCTTGACAACAGAATATGAATCCATACTGAAACGACGCATCAAGTACACAAAAAGAAGTTGTTATCCACAAAGAATCTTACTTTCTTGTGACTGGCTATACTTCTAAAATGCCCATCAAACAGATCATCTTGTCAGCAAATGGAACAGCCAATCGGAAGCCGTCGTTACACTTGAGTGCATATCCACCCGCTATGACTGGGTTCGGTCTCCCGAGGGCTTCGTTTCGGGGGAAGTAAGCCCAAGTACAAAATATTGCACTTTTGAATCGCGATTGTACGCTTATAATTTTGTTTATTTGTTTTTTTAAAAGCAGCAATGTATACTATATGTCATGAATAAGTGATAAATGTGTTTTAATCATGTTTGATTTTTGGTTGCATGTGACCTTTAATGTTCCGTTTGCTTATTTATCGAATGGCAACAATTTAATCAACATATGTACGATGCCTTGAAGTCCTTTACATTGGCGGCCTATGGGATTGTGCATTGTGGAACCATACGTAAGTTGATAAATGTGTTGGTATTAGTTAGATAGTGGCCTGGAAACTGAACTGTAATTATGTACACCTAGACGAGATGATTTCAAATTTTCTTGTCAAATTTGATAAAGATCCATCTTAAACTCACTACTTGAAAATTATTTATGCTACATTGAAATAACATGAAAGTCTATGGAAATGAAGTCAAGTGTCCGAATACCTTTGCAGAAGAAAACATATTTATTAACAACAACACCTGGTTATGAATAATACATCATACTGGTATTTCTACGGCCTATTGTCAATACAATACAAATTGCTGCGCCACGCCCAATATCCCGTCTAGTTTGCAATTCTAAACTTTCTTACTGTTACAAGTCTTTGCAAATCTAGCAAAAAGAAAATTAACCATCGGTCGTGCCATCTGTCCAACAAAATGAACAATAAAATTTGTTGGTTTTTTTATAAAAAGATATCGGGATTATTTCTTTAAAATACAACAACATGAGTTTTACATTTGATTGTTTGGCTCATTTGAATACTTCAGATTAGTTAGGAGCGGCAGGTGGGCCTCGTGGCTAAAGCGTTCGCTCGTGACACCGAAGTCCCGGGTTACAGTGTGTGAAGCCCATTACTGGGGTCCCTCACCATGAAACCATACTCACTCACTCAGATGGGTGAATTAGGTTTATCATAGCATCTAAGATGAATTTGGGGAAAACGTCCAACTGATGTGAGTATCAAAGCTCTGTGGCTAGTGCTGAACCAACGAACATGACCGCGGCGCTGATAAATCTCAAAACATAATCAGCTGAAAGCGGGATTCGAACCCACAAGCGCTGGTTTCTGACGTGCCCAAGGGATTCAACTGCGGTAGCTCTCTTCACGGACTAGGACGCCTGTGGATCAGTGATGGTAGTGCTGTTAGTCAATCATTAAGACCGCGTGTCCACCAATAGTTATTATAAGTATCATTTCAACTTATTCTCTATAAGCAATCTATTTCTTTTTATTCGACTAGATGGTTCCCTTTTTAGCGATACTTTCCAATCACCCATGCACATGTATCTTCAAGTCGATAAATAGGCTTATTATTCGACGAATAGGCTAATAGTCCATAAATTAGCCTCGTCGTCGACGAATAGGCTACTAGTCCATACACTGGCCTCACTGTCGACGAAAAAGCTACTAGTCCATACACTGGCCTCATTGTCGACGAAAAAGCTACTGACATATAAAATGGCCTGTGTTGTCGACGATTTAGCTGCTGGTACATAAATTGGCTTCACTGTCGACGATAAAGCTACTGGTACATAAATTAGCTTCATTGTCGACGATAAAGCTACGGATACGCAGATTGGCCTCATTGTGACCAATGAAGCTTCTAGTACACAAATTGTCCATTTGAAAAATGAAAAAGCTACCTTGTCGATAAAAAGCCTTAACAGCCAATGACCCGTTCTACTAACTAACTTAAGCGGTACTATAATCTTGTTCATATGTTACATTATTGGTGTGAATGAGTGAATTTAGTTTTACGCCACACTCGGCAATATTCCAGTTATATGGATCTGGTCTGTAAATAATCCATCGTAATTCTGACACATCCTGACCAGACCAACTCATTCACTATTAAGGTGAGCGAGTGAGTTTAGTCTTGCGCCGCGCTCTCGAGTCGGGACCACACAATCCAGTGATCAACAGCATGAACATCGAGCTGCGCAAATAGGGAACCGATGACATGTGTCCACCAAGTCAGTGAAAATGACCACCCGATCCCGTTAGCCGCCTCTTACGACAAGCATAGTCGCCTTTTACCTTACAGCACGGAAATTATGACAACCTCAACGCTAAGATCTCTTTGTACAACGGGGCCCTGATCAACAACAACTTATTTCCAATGAGTAGGCTTACTAGTCGATAAGTAAGCCAAATCGTCAGCGAGTGAAGGGTCTCGTTGAGGTGTAAATAAGTGTTATCTTCCTGAAGAGCATACAGATTGTAAGGCTAGGCGTGTCGTCACAGCGGGTGGTTAAGCTAAAGCAGATTACTGGCCCCGTGTATAATCAACTTATGTTTATATTATACTAAAAATATCACACAACATGTCTTCTTCGGCAGACGCGTGGGCGTCGACAACTGCCCAGAGGACGCAGCAATTCAAAATAACAAACTATATATCCTATATATATATAGCTATAATGACACAGTAAAATATCTATCTAATGCCTGGAAACAACTAACAAATATCAGATGACATGAGAGTTATGATAAAACACTTTCATAAGAGAGAGAGAGAGAGAGATGATTTACCGACATGGTGGCACTTCTTGCTACCAGTAACTGACTGAAGTTATTTAGTTGCTGCAAGCTAAATCTGCTTATTAGTTTCCCAAATCACGTATGTTCATAGGTTTCAATTCTGGACATTTCTCTCCATCCAAGGTGCTTGCCTTTATTCTTCAAGACGCTCCTCTTAGCCCGAATGCTGTATGCGGCTCCATACAGCGTCAATATTACAACGTGCCGTAGGAGAGCCAGGGGACCATAGGCTTACATCATCTGTGAGCGAAGGGTTGTTTGACAAACAGAACAGTAATAGACAACACTGATTTTTCATTTCGACAGGTATAGAGTGTGTCATGAAACTTCCTTTTCCTTTTAAGCAGAACATTTATAACTGCGCAGTAGTATACAAGGTGTTTGTAGAAAGTTAATCCTTGCGTCAAAAGAGAAAGGTTCATTTAAAAGTCACAAATGGCTGACATAGAATTGAAAACCTGCGCGGTGATTTGTCTGCTGGCTTGTATTTTGTACGTGATAAACTTAAGAGGCTTTTGTCTGTAGAAATGTATCCTTTCTTGAGTGATGTAATGGTCTGCGATGAGGGAAATGTTCCATTGTTTTCTTCGATAGCACAGATGACATTAAAGGAACGGAGAGTCGCATGTACGAACAGCAAACCAATGGAGCTTTATAAAACCTGACTCGCGGTGCAGGACAAATGTCATACAAAAACGAAATAGGGTTAAATAATCATTGGTATTTGAAAGACAGTAGAATACAATGTTAATAGAGCACGTGAACACGATATCGAAATACTTTTTATCATTCTGTATATACCTTATAATGTATCGCTGTACAAACGATTGTCAAGTCATGGGAGAGATGGTACTCTATCCGGAAGTTCAACAACGCTTTTTAGCTCCGAGACTGTTGCAAGATGACTTTGAAGACGACGACTCCATGTAAGCTAGTACCTTTGTTCACGGCACATGTTTTCCGTAAGGCAGGGCATGGTTAAACATTTCTGCACCACCTACTGCGATGCGTGTAATCCTTGACTGATTTGACAATGTTCGTTTTTAATAATTTGTTGCTTCCGTTATCCTTCTTGTCTTGTTAACAGGATGGGGTGTGAGTTTACCCGAGGCGTCACTGCCCTCATTCTTTGAATATTTATGTCACGTTTGAAGTTTAAGATAAAAACGCGGTTGGACGTTACACAGCAATGTTAATTTTACATAGTATGCGCAACAATGTACATGAGGGTGGCCGCATCCGTTCCTGAGAGACACGGCATCTAGCTTCGCGTAAATCAATGCCCAAGGACAGTATAGGTGAGAACATTGCTCTGTGTTTGTCTACCTGCTTATTTATCTTACGATCCATCTATGCTCCTTTGGCTCCTTTCACAAAGTAACTAAGGTTAAACTTAACTCCCATTTTTTAACACTGAACTAAGGTTACCTTAAATTTCCTTCTATGGTTAACCTTAACGCCCATATTTAACATTGCACTAAGGTTACCTCCGTTCACAACGCAGCCTTTACTAAGGTTACCTTAACTCCCATTCTATAACATTGCACTAAGGCTACCTTAGATATAGGTAACCTTAGTGCAGTTTTAAAGAATGGGCATTAAGGTTAACCTTAGTAAAGGTTTGCATTGTGAAAGGAGCTCCTTCTGTTCACTTATTTCATGTACAGTATGTGAAGCTGTCTTCCTCTCTCTGTATGTCTGTCATCATCTGTATGTTTCTCTGTCTCTGTATGTCTGTATGTCATTGCATGTCTTCCTGTCTCTATCAGTCTGTATGTCTGCCTGTCTCTCTGTATGTCTCTGTATGTATGTCGACATGCATGTCTGACTCTATCCGTCGGTATGTCTGCCTGTGTGTCTCTCAATTCCCCACATGGGTACTATTTTTGAAGCCTATTTCTGGTGCCCCATGCCCTGATATTGCTGGAATATTGTTGAAAGTGGCGTAGAATCATACTCAGTCTCTATATGAACATGCATTGTCAATCGAGGATTCATCGACCCTTTGAACAGGCATATTAAGGGTTAATTAAGGTGCTAAATGTGACAGGGATTGCCGCAAGGAAGTGCAGTATCGCCACATAGAACATTGTTAGGACAATTATACCACGACCATATTCATTCAACTGGTAAAACGTTTGAAACGTGCCATAGTTCTCTTCTTCGGCGAAAGCACACCCACACGACGCTGATAAGTTTTGAAAGGTAGCAACGGACATTTTACACCTAAAAGGAGTCGGCAACGCCTATGGTCCGCGAAACGACACTGATACGTAGAAGGGAAACTGAGTTAAAAGTCAAGATATTTATGCATTCAAAGAGCGACTAGACTTATGTTTAGTCTCTGAATATATATGATTTTCATAGTAAAACCACATATAAATTGAAAAGGAGCCCCACGGAGGCCAAAGATTCAGAACCTGTGGAAATCTAGACTTGCTTCATTTTAGGCTTTAGTATTGCGTGTGGGGAAAATAATGTCGTTCAGGGACTGAGAGAAAGACTAAAAAGCTTGTTGGATATATTTCGGTTACCATGTTGATGAGTAAGGATAACAACAAAAGAAGGATAACAACATAAGAATAAAATTAAACAACTTCTTTATTGCTGTGAGAGCGACGTTTCGGTGTAGGTTCTAACACAGTTATCAAGCAAGTGATGAACACCGTAAGGATAGACGGATTGCCAATATATATGTTAGAGGAGATGTTTGTACAGTACAACAAAGGATTAGGAAGCCAGACACAATAACAACACATGGGCTTTGATAAAAGCGTTAACAAATGAAGCCTGCAAAATAGACCAGGGGATAGTGAAGAGTGGTACTCATAAACGGGGGATTATCAATGATGACGATATTAGTGAGTTGGTAGCTTGATAATGCTGTTTCAGCCTACTCCGAAACAGCAATAAAGAAGTTGTTCATCTATATATTGCCATCCTTCTTTCATGCCCCAACCTCTAAATGCCTCTCAGAGAAGTCTCTATATTGACGCACCATGCAGCAGTCCATCCTGCATTCACCTGTCAGACACAACGCTCTTATTTCAACAACCTGTTTGTGTTTTATCCACTTAACGTCTAACGCCAACCTCGATAACGGCAAATACCCTGTTGAATATATTTTGGTTTGACGAGACCTCCACACGAGGACGACGAGTCTTGTGTGGATGGCCTTTCTGCAGGCCACTTGTAAACTGCATATAATATTCCGGTTATATTATTACTTTATGATCTGGTGCTAACTTCATTCTGCTTATAGTAAAATGAGTGAGTGTAGTTTTACGCCGTACACAGCAATATTCGAGCTATATAACGTCGTGGAAGTAATCGAGTCAGGACCAGACAATCCAGTGATCAACAGTATGAACATCGATCTACGTAATTGTGATACGATGACATGTGTCAATTAAGTCAGCGAGCCTGAACTCGTTAGTCGCATCTTACAATCATGAGCTGTCATGAGGCTTATAGAGTTGTACTGGAAATACTCTGTACGATTTGAAACAAATATGTGTGATACGTATAGTTTTAGCTCGTTGTTGAGAATACAATCGGTTATCGCGTGAAAGCAGACTTGTACAACACACCCACTTGAGCTACGTGTCTTGCCAATCTCCTTTTCAGAGCTTATACGTGGCACCTATTAGTGCTGATTTCAGAAAAAAATATTTGTTTGTTTAGTGCGTACAATTGTTTGTTTGTTAGCTGATGTATAATTAAATGGGTTGCGAGACATCGATATCAAATAAATGTAAGCAACAGGCGAATTACTTTGTAAAAGTGATTAAAAGGATGATTTTTCACTGAAGAAATACTATTTGAAAGTATATAATTATCTTCATGTTAAAACTGTGTGTTGCGTCCAATCCATAGTATCGAGGTACCTTTCTTGCGTATTTCGTTTTCACATTTCTTGACATTTTTGCATGTTTGAAGCAGGTATCAACGCATGAAGCATTAATTAAATACCTGAACATGAAGTATTCCCACATAAATTAATCTGGCGCCAGGACTCCTCGTTGACCTTTCCGCCTTGGATTAACGTAAGGATTAGATTAGTTTAGATAAGTACACCATCCCTATACTCGGTGCCATTAACTGGTGCTTCAGCTCCGTGGTAGTCAATTACACGGAGCACCGTGAAGACCACCGTAAAGACCAACGTACACATCACAAGGCTTCATGGCTGTTTTGCTTCAATATCACACATTTTCATGTATTCGATTAACTTTGTCTTTGATTTCCTGCTGCAATATGGATCTCGTTCCGCGTGGCATGATTGTACTGGGGATTTGATGGGGATCTACTTCAGCAGCATGGGTTTGCGGGTGATTATTTCGAATGGTTGAATCTACACTACATTGGGTTTAACGAGAATCGAAAACACACGTGGTGTCCTATGAAGCATAAGGGGGATTTATAACAAGTGTGAAGTAACTCGCTCAGAATCTGAACACATTCTTGCAGACTGTGCCTGATATTACATACTAGAATGGGCTTGCAATTTTGTGAGATATATGTATAGAATTTCTAGTAGAAATTACAGTCTAATTGAACAATTTGTCAAAATAATAAGCGTTCATCCCCTTGTCTAGGCGATGCGTGAATGTGATGCTGAATATGGCAAATCTTTCAGAGTTTAGTTAAATCGATAAAATGGTAAGTTAGCCTTTTGTCAGACTACGATCTAAACGATTTACGAGTTTGGTCTACATATGTAACAAAAGGAAACGAGCAGTAATGGGAAAGGGGGGCCTTAAATTGGGTAAGCAAATGAACGTCCATGTGAAAGGACTGCATGTATGTATGTATGTATGTAATGTATGTATGTATGTATGTATGTATGTATGTATGTATGTATGTATGTATGTATGTATGTATGTATGTATGTATGTATGTATGTATGTATGTATGTATGTATGTATGTATGTATGTATGTATGTATGTATGTATGTATGCGTTTGTGTGTGTGTGTGTGTGTGTGTGTGTGTGTGTAGTCTGATAGGCTTTGAAAAGACTTGTATGTAATCTCAGAATTTATCATTCGTTCCCCCTTTAATCACCAGTACGTGATGTGTGTGCGTGTGTGAGTGCGTGTGCGTGTGCGTGCGTGTCTGTGAACGTCTATTTTTGTATTCGTCTGCCTCTGTGTCCCTCGTCTCTTTGCGAGAATTTAAGATTTAAAAAAATATTGTTGTTGAAATGTAATGACGTATTGTACCGAGACGGGTTTCGAATGGGTCATCTCTAAAAAAGATATGTTTCGATTATTTAGATTCCAGATTCGCGTCGGTCATGATCCTTAATTTTATCAACACCAGTTGTGTTAGACTTTCGCCATCGAGGGTTTTTATCCCCCATGATGCATACACATCGTGATTTTACTGAAAGAACTGTTCAAATCATAAAACTCGCTCACCCACTCTTCATCTGCGATAACCATGGATCGTTCATATTTCTAGAAATTTCCACTGACAGTTAGCAGCTCAATGAGACTAATCGAAATCTGCTTAAGTACAGTTTTCGTAGAAACAACTACATCCTCATTTGAAAAGTCATCCCATAGAGATGGACGCTCGGAAGCAGCAAATCTAGACTTGCCTGAGTTGACATTATAGAGAGACGTAGGGAAGGTTAATAATATCGTGCTGGGACTGTGAGACAGACTAGTCACTCGCCATGAAGAATATAATGTTGAAGAAAACATTTTACATCAAGTGAGATGGAAAAGCTCTCATTTCCAGAGGGAAAAGTTTTCCCAGTCCGGCTTTAAATGCTGTTCATATATGGAGATCGCACTAATCATTCTGATTGACAATAATTGATCAATCAGTTGTAGAGTTGCGAGCGCACCGGGCGCGTGTCCCCTCTTACACAATCTCGGCAGGTCTTTTGTTAGTGTCAGCGGGAATTGGAATTAAGAGGGAATTATCTCTTTGTTGGATATCCACGAAACGCGATCATTTGCTTTCCGGTATTTGGTGAAAGCTTCGTTATCAATATCACGTGACCTCCACCTCCACGTGGCGCGTGTGATACTGTGCTGTGATTTGCATATCATTTCCAAGTCAAATTACAACACTGGTGAGATTCTTCGGCGTTGCGTGTGATATCTTTTACACGGCTCCTCGCGTAGATGTGGCTAATTTCTCTCTGTTTAAGAAGCATTGATGTATAAACACATTAGCGTCCAACAGTTGGCTTCCTCAAAACGGACAAACCGATTAGATTGCGAATAAGAAACCCGTTGCGCAGTTTTAGACTAACGCATAGTCTCTGAAAATACATAATTTTTTTGTAAATTATTTTTAAAAAATTAAGTGGAGCCCTTGTGTGATGGGAACCAGATGAAAATCTAGATTTGCACCATTCAAGGCTTACACATAACAGTGAGTGAGTTTAGTTTTACACAGCACTCAGCAGTATTCCATTTGTATGAAGGCGGTCTGTAAATAATCGAGTCTGGATCAGGCAATCCAGTGATCAAACAGAATGAGCTTTTGCGTCGTTCTTCGAAATTCGGATACAGTGATATGTGTCAGCCAGGCTGACCACTCGATCCCGAAGTTGCCTCTTACGACAAGCATGGGTTGCTGAAGATCAATTCTATCCCGGATCTTCATGGATTTTTACACTACAGGTTGGGCACTGTGAAGGGGCAATTATATGGTTCAGAAAGCCCTGTTTTTCAAGTAAGATTGAGGTATTTTCCTGGATAGGGCTATAGTATTGCACTTCCTTTGTTTCAACACACTTACAATGTTTTAAACTGAATAAATCACACATCAAAAAGTAATATCATAATTCATATCATATTTCAGAGAAATCCATAGGGACTATTAGGATCCGAAATATTATGTGTCGAATTCCGGTGTCGGTCCCGAGTATTTTACTTTGATGTTGGGATGGTGGGGTGGCTTAGTGGTTAAAGCTTTTGCTCGTCATACCGAAGCCCGATTTCGATTCCCCACATGGGTACAATTTGTGAAGCCCTTTTCTGGTGTCCAGAGCCGTGATATTGCTGAAGCCGTGATATTGCGCAAAACCATACTCAATCACCTCCTTTCATAGTCATATTTTTGTTGTTTTTATAACTTCTAGTAAGAAAGGTCCATAGTGTTCTGAGTGCGAGTGATTGCGAAGTTGTGTCAACGTAATACTGGACGCCTATATGTTATATTGAAAGCCCGTGCAATATGCACGTGCACTGATGCAGCTTGAGTTACATTCGTGGAAACCAAATGGAGCGTGTACAATGTCACAGCCTGTCTCAGTGCATTGGGCAACCAATAATTTCTACCCTAAATTTGAAATTGAGAGGACCCAATAATTCCCTAAAATGGTGTTCAGCTGCCAGCTCAGCCCTGAACACTCGTGAGCGGTGAGTTTCGTTATTAGTTTTCCTGTGGGCAAGGCAGCGGCCCGTGTCTAACAGCTGTTGTATTAGGCCAGCTCGTTCTGGACCTCGTACCACTTTAACACTCATTGATCAGCACCACCACAGCTGATCGGGAACCTGTCCAGAGGTGATGCGGTTCAATGAAATATGCTGGTTTAGGTCCAAGCTGTTTGGTTCTGCCGCCCAGACTGACGCTAAACATCGCCCATAAATGACTTGTGAGGCATATATATGGTCCAACTCATAATCTGTTTTCTGGTCTGAGAACAAATCGAAATAGTACAACTTCGTTTATCCAAACGATGCCACCGAAATGGCGTCGCCCTGAAACTATTTGTCCTAATAAACCAAGGAATATTGTTAATTTTGCTAAAAGAGTCCTTGTGGGCATAGGTACTATCGAGTTGTAGCCCAGGTACTCCAACCAAAATCAGAATACACCGACAGTACTCTGGGATGAGTCCATTCTTGATCGGAACTGTCATGCTTTAGTATTAGAGTGAACGGATGAGTATTGAGTATCCAAAATCAGAATACACCGTCAGTGCTTTGTGAATGAATGAGTATTATTTTACGCCGCTTCAGCCGTATTCCCGCAATATCATTGATAAGGACACCAGAATGGTCATCACACATTGCATCCATGTCGGGTCTTCGGCGTGACGTTAATCGCTAGGTCACCACACTACCTATGTTGTAATAGATGCATTTGATCGCTTTATATTTTAAACGAGCACAAAATGCCAAATAAATCTATTTCGTGAAGCACAATGCAACTCTCAATCAGCTGAACGGCATTTCGATTGTTGGTGAAGGAACATCGACTCTTCACCCCTTTTAGGGTAATGGACATATTTCTGTATTTTGTTTTTGATTTGGGTACATGCCTGTATACAGAAACGTACCTGGGTTACACATCTGTAGAACCTGTGCCGACAACGACCCCTTCAACGTTAATTGACATGTAGACATTCCAACAGTAATTAGGTGAGTGAGTGAGTTTACTTTTACGCCGCTTTTAACACTATTGCAGCGATATCACGACGGGGGACGCCAGAAATATACCCATGTGGGGAATCGATCCTGGGTCTTCGGCGTGACGTGCGAACGCTTTAACCACTAGGCTACCCCACAGCCCAACAGAAATCAGGAATGGTCGTATTAACAGGATCTGGTTTAACAGGGTTTCGTTGTCTTTAACTAATACATTTCATCAAGTAGATCAATAAACATCCAATTTAACGTTAGCACCTGTATCTCGCCAGCACACTGTAGATGGATGTGAGATTACATAAAGCCTGAAAGTATGTTATCAACGAAGTACATCTGCAACGTTTGGCATTATCAAGTATTTATTACATATATTAAACTTAGCAAACTCGACTGCTGGCTTGGGAGCGGTATCCCAGGGCTCATGCTATCGCATATTGTATAATACACCAATATTAAAACACCAGGTGTCTGAGGGTGTCAGTGCCACGCGTTGCAGGCAAGATATTTACGATATGTGGCACGTATTTTAAAAAATAGCAACGTCCGTAATATTAACCTTTAAGACTTTCTATAATGTTCTCAGTTCAGAGCGGATTACAATTACAACTCATTAAATTTCCTCAGCAAAATATAAGTGCGTTTCTATTCTTGACTAGCGCGAACTTGGACTGTTGTGTTGCAAGCCTATCGCCCACGCTGAATTCAACACTTGCGAGTGCTTGTATCCAGCTTTATGGATAGGATGCTCACTTAAACATGCCTTTGAGCATCGTCGTTGCATTGAAGTACCTCCGTTTGTGATGTTGGTTGTTACTGTCGCTGCCTGGGCCCTAAATGTGTCCTTTTTATGGCGGCGACGTGCTTTCATTCTTGAAGTTACGTTTCTGAAATCTCCTCTACGTGTTTTTTTGTTAAATTGCAGTCTGGAGGCAGATGCTTCTAAATGGCAAATTGATACTATTGTTAACAAAACAATGACAACACGTATACATGAAGCTCAAGCTCGTTGACGTCATCACGAATTTAAATGCAGACAATAGTGTGTATGCCATTGAAAATGTAGGGGATGTTGTATTTCCAAGATTGATACAGTGCAAATGATGAAGCCAAGCAGGAAATATACGATGCAGAGAGTCAAGCAAGATGAAACAATTTATTCCTTTGGAGAAGTTTCATCTGTATGGACATGCACATGTATGTTACTTTTAGTAATGCATTGGCATTAGCTAGTGGCATGCTCGCAAAATGGAATATAACCTGCTTTTTTGATGGTATATATACCAGCGATAGTTCAAATTTGTAATGGTCACAGGTTTGTCATTTCACATGCAGTATAACATACAAAGTGTTCTACTACACTAGTTTGTACTGAGTATGGCCTTACTGCTCCTCTAGTGATGTTCCTGCAATATCAAGACAGGGACACCAGAAACAGGCCTCGCGCCCATCTGACGAGTTAAACCTGGCACGTGAACACGTGAACATCCGGGTTAGAATTGGTTCTTCAGTAACCCATACTTGTCGTAAAAGGCGACTAACGGATCGAATGGTCACGGTCGCTGACTTGGTTCACTCATGTCACCGTATCACAATTTCGTACATCTATGCTCATGCTGTTGATCACTGGATTCTCTTGTCCAGACTCGATTAACTACACATGGCCGCCGCCATGTAGCTGGAGTATTGCTGGGTTAAACAACAACCAGCCAACCAGCTCCGGCATACCGAGCGAACGTTTTAACCACTGGGCTACCCCGCCACCCTCTTTGGTGTGCAATCTGTTAGGGTGGTGAATAATCGCCGTCACGTTGCTGGAAAATTTGCTGAGTTAAACATCAAACAAAATAAACAAAGCAAGAATTTATTTATTTGTTATTTGTTGGGGAATGAGAGGGTTGGCGTGGAATGGCGTGCATGTATTTTCTGACATTACTTGCAGGCTTTGCAGCAAATCAAGAAAAAAATTCCTACTCAATTAAAGTCTGAGCAAAATATTTTCCAACTATTTTCAACATCTTTTTAACATTTATTGTGACAAAAATCCAGAAAGGATTGTCAAGCACTGAGAGGCTGCTGACAAACTGAATCGACGCTCCTAGCTCATCTACGGGGCGCAACTCTTGATCTCCACACAGAATGACACGTCTCCGTCTCATGACAAACCGTGGCCGTAGGACCCTATCTGTCCAGATGTTTCAAAGTTCATAAACAGTGCTTCGAGGTATCCAAAGTTCGACCCTGAAATGATAACGCTCTGAAATATTATTCATGCATACGGTCATTTTGAATGGTGTTTTCACAGTCCAGATTCCATCGATTATTTCAAATGTGAACTACTTCTGATAACGTAGCTAATAGGGCACATTTCGCTATGACAACATTCTACAATCCGTTTGATCCTTCTTTAAAATACGGTTATTTCAATTGGTGTTTATATCGTCCTGATTTCATCACTAGTCTAAACCAGTCTGTTTCCGATTATAACGTAACTCATTAATGATCATCACTTCGTTTGGCTTGCGTTATACAATATTCGAAGATCATTTTGACCCCTTTTTTAACATATGTATGTTGAAGTGCACTGAGTCCCAATTCCATCGCGAAATTCAACTAAAAGCACTAACAGCGTAGATCATTGAAATATACTATGCTACTTAAGCTGGATTTCATAATACCAATATTTGACGGCGATTTGTGTTGATATTTCTGTCGTACTAATTCCATCGTAAATTTACAATCTGAGATGAATCCAATGGTTACTTTGTTACGTATATGTCGGTTTGATTAGTTTATGTGATATCAATGCGAATGACGTCACACACCAAGGTTTGCATTTGATTCTTTTGTGTTCTATATCTTCGTATAGTACGTTGCATTTGGGAGGGAATACCCGCATGCCTATGCATTTGAGGCGAGTATCTTCTAATTCAGCAGAACTAAATTATTCATGAATATTATACGACCGCAGCTGTACTCTATTGAACATCCACACCACTATAAAGCTAGACAGGTACATAAGTACACCACACACAACAACATCTCAAATCAACCACATCACTCACGCACATTACCGCACAATCACACCATTACACCACAAGACAACCAACATTATTGCACAATCACATTGTTAGACAACAATACAATACTACTGCACAACAGAAGCTAACTACGCCACGAGACAACTAAATTACTGTACAGCCACACCACAAGACAATCCACATTACTGCACAATCACGCAACTAGACAATAACGCCGCACTATTGCACAACACAACCTACACCACTAGACAACCGAAATGCTATGCAACCAAACCACTTCACAAAACAAAATCACACCACCACACAGCCCAAACACAACACTAGACAACCAGATTACTGTACAACCACAAAATAGAGGACCACACAATCACTCCACTAGACAACCAGCATTGCTGTACAAACACACCACAAGACAACATCACAACTGAACAACACAGCCGACCTAAACCACGAGAAAATGAAATTACTGTACAACCACACCACTTCACAAAACAAAACCACACAACCTAAGCACACCACTAGACAGTCACATTGCTGCACAACCCCATACTAGAGGACCACAAAACCGCACCATTAGACAGCCATATTACTGCACAATCACACGTTAGAGGACCACAAAACCACACCACTAGACAGCCATATTACTGCACAATCACACGTTAGAGGACCACAAAACCACACCACTAGACAGCCATATTACTGCACAATCACACGTTAGAGGACCACAAAACCGCACCATTAGACAGCCATATTACTGCACAATCACACGTTAGAGGACCACAAAACCGCACCATTAGACAGCCATATTACTGCACAATCACACGTTAGAGGACCACAAAACCACACCACTAGACAGCCATATTACTGCACAATCACACGTTAGAGGACCACAAAACCGCACCATTAGACAGCCATATTACTGCACAATCACACGTTAGAGGACCACAAAACCACACCACTAGACAGCCATATTACTGCACAATCACACGTTAGAGGACCACAAAACCGCACCATTAGACAGCCATATTACTGCACAATCACACGTTAGAGGACCACAAAACCGCACCATTAGACAGCCATATTACTGCACAATCACACGTTAGAGGACCACAAAACCGCACCACTAGACAGCCATATTACTCCACAATCACACGTTAGAGGACCACAAAACCGCACCACTAGACAGCCATATTACTGCACAATCACACGTTAGAGGACCACAAAACCGCACCATTAGACAGCCATATTACTGCACAATCACACGTTAGAGGACCACAAAACCGCACCATTAGACAGCCATATTACTGCACAATCACACGTTAGAGGACCACAAAACCGCACCATTAGACAGCCATATTACTGCACAATCACACGTTAGAGGACCACAAAACCGCACCATTAGACAGCCATATTACTGCACAATCACACGTTAGAGGACCACAAAGCCGCACCATTAGACAGCCATATTACTGCACAATCACACGTTAGAGGACCACAAAACCGCACCATTAGACAGACAGCCATATTACTGCACAATCACACGTTAGAGGACCACAAAACCGCACCACTAGACAGCCATATTACTGCACAATCACACGTTAGAGGACCACAAAACCGCACCATTAGACAGCCATATTACTGCACAATCACACGTTAGAGGACCACAAAACAGCACCATTAGACAGCCATATTACTGCACAATCACACGTTAGAGGACCACAAAACCGCACCATTAGACAGCCATATTACTGCACAATCACACGTTAGAGGACCACAAAACCGCACCACTAGACAGCCACATTACTGCACAATCACACGTTAGAGGACCACAAAACCGCACCATTAGACAGCCATATTACTGCACAATCACACGTTAGAGGACCACAAAACCGCACCATTAGACAGCCATATTACTGCACAATCACACGTTAGAGGACCACAAAACCGCACCATTAGACAGCCATATTACTGCACAATCACACGTTAGAGGACCACAAAACCGCACCATTAGACAGCCATATTACTGCACAATCACACGTTAGAGGACCACAAAGCCGCACCATTAGACAGCCATATTACTGCACAATCACACGTTAGAGGACCACAAAACCGCACCATTAGACAGACAGCCATATTACTGCACAATCACACGTTAGAGGACCACAAAACCGCACCACTAGACAGCCATATTACTGCACAATCACACGTTAGAGGACCACAAAACCGCACCATTAGACAGCCATATTACTGCACAATCACACGTTAGAGGACCACAAAACAGCACCATTAGACAGCCATATTACTGCACAATCACACGTTAGAGGACCACAAAACCGCACCATTAGACAGCCATATTACTGCACAATCACACGTTAGAGGACCACAAAACCGCACCACTAGACAGCCACATTACTGCACAATCACACGTTAGAGGACCACAAAACCGCACCATTAGACAGCCATATTACTGCACAATCACACGTTAGAGGACCACAAAACCACACCACTAGACAGCCATATTACTGCACAATCACACGTTAGAGGACCACAAAACCACACCACTAGACAGCCATATTACTGCACAATCACACGTTAGAGGACCACAAAACCACACCACTAGACAGCCATATTACTGCACAATCACAAGTTAGAGGACCACAAAACCACACCACTAGACAGCCATATTACTGCACAATCACACGTTAGAGGACCACAAAACCACACCACTAGACAGCCATATTACTGCACAATCACACGTTAGAGGACCACAAAACCACACCACTAGACAGCCATATTACTGCACAATCACACGTTAGAGGACCACAAAACCGCACCACTAGACAGCCATATTACTGCACAATCACACGTTAGAGGACCACAAAACCGCACCACTAGACAGCCATATTACTGCACAATCACACGTTGGAGGACCACATAACCACACCACTAGACAGCCATATTACTGCACAATCACACGTTAGAGGACCACAAAACCACACCACTAGACAGCCATATTACTGCACAATCACACGTTAGAGGACCACAAAACCACACCACTAGACAGCCATATTACTGCACAATCACACGTTAGAGGACCACAAAACCACACCACTAGACAGCCATATTACTGCACAATCACACGTTAGAGGACCACAAAACCACACCACTAGACAGCCACATTACTGCACAATCACACGTTAGAGGACCACAAAACCACACCACTAGACAGCCACATTACTGCACAATCACACGTTAGAGGACCACAAAACCACACCACTAGACAGCCACATTACTGCACAATCACACGTTAGAGGACCACAAAACCACACCACTAGACAGCCATATTACTGCACAATCACACGTTAGAGGACCACAAAACCGCACCATTAGACAGCCATATTACTGCACAATCACACGTTAGAGGACCACAAAACCACACCACTAGACAGCCATATTACTGCACAATCACACGTTAGAGGACCACAAAACCGCACCATTAGACAGCCATATTACTGCACAATCACACGTTAGAGGACCACAAAACCACACCACTAGACAGCCATATTACTGCACAATCACACGTTAGAGGACCACAAAACCGCACCATTAGACAGCCATATTACTGCACAATCACACGTTAGAGGACCACAAAACCGCACCATTAGACAGCCATATTACTGCACAATCACACGTTAGAGGACCACAAAACCGCACCACTAGACAGCCATATTACTCCACAATCACACGTTAGAGGACCACAAAACCGCACCACTAGACAGCCATATTACTGCACAATCACACGTTAGAGGACCACAAAACCGCACCATTAGACAGCCATATTACTGCACAATCACACGTTAGAGGACCACAAAACCGCACCATTAGACAGCCATATTACTGCACAATCACACGTTAGAGGACCACAAAACCGCACCATTAGACAGCCATATTACTGCACAATCACACGTTAGAGGACCACAAAACCGCACCATTAGACAGCCATATTACTGCACAATCACACGTTAGAGGACCACAAAGCCGCACCATTAGACAGCCATATTACTGCACAATCACACGTTAGAGGACCACAAAACCGCACCATTAGACAGACAGCCATATTACTGCACAATCACACGTTAGAGGACCACAAAACCGCACCACTAGACAGCCATATTACTGCACAATCACACGTTAGAGGACCACAAAACCGCACCATTAGACAGCCATATTACTGCACAATCACACGTTAGAGGACCACAAAACAGCACCATTAGACAGCCATATTACTGCACAATCACACGTTAGAGGACCACAAAACCGCACCATTAGACAGCCATATTACTGCACAATCACACGTTAGAGGACCACAAAACCGCACCACTAGACAGCCACATTACTGCACAATCACACGTTAGAGGACCACAAAACCGCACCATTAGACAGCCATATTACTGCACAATCACACGTTAGAGGACCACAAAACCACACCACTAGACAGCCATATTACTGCACAATCACACGTTAGAGGACCACAAAACCACACCACTAGACAGCCATATTACTGCACAATCACACGTTAGAGGACCACAAAACCACACCACTAGACAGCCATATTACTGCACAATCACACGTTAGAGGACCACAAAACCACACCACTAGACAGCCATATTACTGCACAATCACACGTTAGAGGACCACAAAACCACACCACTAGACAGCCATATTACTGCACAATCACACGTTAGAGGACCACAAAACCACACCACTAGACAGCCATATTACTGCACAATCACACGTTAGAGGACCACAAAACCGCACCACTAGACAGCCATATTACTGCACAATCACACGTTAGAGGACCACAAAACCGCACCACTAGACAGCCATATTACTGCACAATCACACGTTGGAGGACCACATAACCGCACCACTAGACAGCCATATTACTGCACAATCACACGTTGGAGGACCACATAACCACACCACTAGACAGCCATATTACTGCACAATCACACGTTAGAGGACCACAAAACCACACCACTAGACAGCCATATTACTGCACAATCACACGTTAGAGGACCACAAAACCACACCACTAGACAGCCATATTACTGCACAATCACACGTTAGAGGACCACAAAACCACACCACTAGACAGCCACATTACTGCACAATCACACGTTAGAGGACCACAAAACCACACCACTAGACAGCCACATTACTGCACAATCACACGTTAGAGGACCACAAAACCACACCACTAGACAGCCACATTACTGCACAATCACACGTTAGAGGACCACAAAACCACACCACTAGACAACCACATTACTGCACAATCACACGTTAGAGGACCACAAAACCACACCACTAGACAGCCATATTACTGCACAATCACACGTTAGAGGACCACAAAACCACACCACTAGACAGCCATATTACTGCACAATCACACGTTAGAGGACCACAAAACCACACCACTAGACAGCCACATTACTGCACAATCACACGTTAGAGGACCACAAAACCACACCACTAGACACCCACATTACTGCACAATCACACGTTAGAGGACCACAAAACCACACCATTAGACAACCACATTACTGCACAATCACACGTTAGAGGACCACAAAACCACACCACTAGACAGCCACATTACTGCACAATCACACGTTAGAGGACCACAAAACCACACCACTAGACAGCCACATTACTGCACAATCACACGTTAGAGGACCACAAAACCACACCACTAGACAGCCACATTACTGCACAATCACACGTTAGAGGACCACAAATCCACACCATTAGACAGCCATATTACTGCACAATCAGACTTTAGAGGACCACAAAACCACACCACTAGACAACCACGCAACTGCACACCCACACCACTAGTTTCCGTTTGGCTCAAAAGCGTACCGATGAATTGGAATAAACTTGAAAACTAACAAACATTAAATACACAGTGGAACGATGGTCATATTCAAAACATTGTACCAAGTCTTTGAGGTTTTTGCAGAAATTCTCCTAAAAATAAATTCGTTTTTTAACAATCTGTCATTAAAATATTGAAACGGTTCACACGGTACGAGGGAGGAGTGCAGAGAAAGATACAACCATACAACCATACAACCATACCACTACAACCATGTATCCTGAAAAGGCAGATCCGGTGATTCACAGAACCTGAGCTGCTATGAAATCCCACCACCATCCGTCTAGGAGCGTGGGCAGATACGTAATACCCAATGCTTACCATGGCACATACACCAAACCACCATCCACACATCACATCATGATACTCACGTATTCACCTGCCTTCTTCTACGATAGCATCAGCTTTCAGCCAGATTCGGTATCATAAAACATACAGTTTTGTCATCACTTGATGTTAGCACATCCTGCATGAAACTATACATATGCTGTAATTCACTTACACCGCCAACAGTTTGTGCCCCAAGTCTCATTTTCATTCCATATTAATTATAACCTTTTGGATCAGAACAAAATTGGAACGCGCGTGATATATTCATAGCAAAATGCATCTCGATTGTTGCTCTGGTAACCAGGGGCTTAGGATTACTGGTAGTCTCTGTATGATTAAACGGACAGCACTAAGTGCCGTGGCTTTGCTACATGCCTAAGGATGACACCACAGAAGTGGAATATTACTGAATGCAACGTTAAACAACAAACAAAACCGAAAAGACGAGGATCACTGGCGGACATACTCAGCATAATTTAGGAAATAAAGATATAGTATTCTCAAATGTGCTAACACGCTCGAATGCGTTTCAATCTCTTCCCACAGGTATCAACGACATGATGTAGAGATAAATTGAAAATGACAACGCCAGAGAATAATTTCCTCGCGTGCTTTCCTAAATATATTCATTTCGACTCAATACACTCTATTTTCTTGGGATTTATGCACATGGATCTCTACAACTCCATATTAAGACACTTGTAAAGATCCGGGTTAGAATTGTCCTCAGCAACTCATGCTTGTTGTAAGAGTCGACTAAAGTGATCGGGTGGTCAGGCTCGCTGACTTGGTTGACACACGTGATCGCATCCCATTTGCGCAGATTGATGCCCATGCTGTTGGTCACTGGATTGTCTGGTCCACACTCGATTATTTACAGACCTTCGCCATATCGTCATTCTCTTCCACCGAAGCCACTTGTCATATCTTCCTACGAACCTCTGTTCTAATACGGCCATATTTCTTGGTTTTCGTAAAGTCCTCTAGAATATCGCACACGAATTAGCTCCCTTCTTTCTATCCAATCAGAACACGATACTATATCGACTTAGACCAAATTTGACCATATATGGGGCCACAAATATCCCTCCTCTGCCGGGGACTTGTGTTGAAGTGAGACACGGGACTTTTAATGGCTAGTTTGCCTGTTGTCAACGAAGGCGTTGAATGAGTTAACTTTTGTTTAATAGAAACAACTGCGCATCGCGCATGGGGAGAGGTTCTAGTTTTCCCGGAGAATACGGAAATTACCGAGGCTTTGCGAATGATCACTTTTGAAACAGCGTCGCTGATTGCACAAATGAATCACGAATCCTGAATACTTACCCCATGAAAGAGATATAATAGAACAGAGGTTCCCAAGAACATATGACAAGTATCCTCTGTGGGAAAGAATGTCATATGGCTGGACTACTGCTGATTGCGGTGTAAACATCAAACAACCAATGTTGCGACCATTATTCCTACCAGGGTAATGTGTCCTGCTGCACTAAGACAACTTTCAGCTCTCATGATTTATATGAAAAAAACACCAGTGCCCGTTTGTTTTCTAATGCCGTGCCCAGCAATACTGCTGCCGCTGGTAAAATGTGTCAAAAAGCTTTTAAAACTGGACGTATTTTCTTCTATTTGAACCTTGGTCCAATTTGATTATCTAAGAGTACACTGAATGGCGATTCAAACATATGTTTAAATAACATCGCAAATAGCTTTTTTCTGGTATGAAACATCTCTCTAGACGGTTATAACTTAATACCTTATGTTCTTGGGAGTGATGGAGCAACCAAAACCAGGATATAGGTACGTATGAACCTTTCGAACACGCAAAGATATTTATGTTTCGTTGCTTTGTGGTTGAAACAATGCCGACGTTAAACTGTAACTGACATGGGTTTTATTGCTTACTTTACTGCCTCATACGTTTTCAGCTGAGTGAAGTCCTGGGTGAGTTTTAGGTCGCTTTTAGCAATATTGCAGCATGGTGGGGAACACCAGAAATGGTCTTCACCCATTGTACCTATGTGGGGAATGAAGTCAGGGTCTTCGACGTGTGTGACTGTGGCATATCAGTTGACTAAGAGTAAGAGTGTGTTATTCCTCAAAGTTCAGTGTGAAGACATATTTCTCAGGCCACGGTATTTTCATATCGCAAAGGTGCAGTCTGTCATGGGTATTCCAAAAGCCGTTATGTTAAATGAAATTGACATAACGCAATGTTAATCAGGTACATACGAATTACTTCAGTTACCTGTGACAAATGGAAACGGTGAAGGCCTGGGTAAGAATTGATATCGTAAGAGGCGACGAAAGGCGACAAATGGGATCAGGTGATCAGGCTCGCTGACTTGGTTGACACATGCCATCAGGTCTCAGTTGAGCAGATCGATGCTCATGCTGTTGATCACTGGATTGTCTCGTCAAGTCTCGATTAATTACAGACCGCCGGCATATAACTGGAATACTGCTGAGTATGTAAAAGTAAACTCACTCACTCACTAACGGATAGTATCTAATAGCTATAATGCAAGGAAACGTTGAGTTCGAATCCATCCTGATGATATGTGAGAAACACTTTCGTAAGTGATAACGAGTATTAAGCTTCCACTTCATACTATGTTAACCGCCCGATGAAATATAGTACACACTTGGAATCTAAATCGTTTTCGAAAGGTTACTGGGATGGAAACATTCGCCGAAACACGGACAGTTATGAAACACAGATATCAAATATCATCATTTGATGCACACTTTTTCTTTGTTTCAGTTTCAAATATATATTCTTCAAAGGTAGGCTGAAACTTGCATTTACCACGTTGTTTATGTTCAAATCAGCTTTTCACCAAGCTTGTGGTTTCGTGTTGCTCGTAATATTTCTGGGGCGGTGGGGTAGCCTAGTGGTTAAAGCGTTCGCTCGTCACCCCAAAGACCAGGGTTCAATTCCCCACATGGGTACAATGTGTGAGGCCCATTTTCCGGTGTCCCCCGCAGTGATATCGCTGGAATATTGCTAAAAGCGGCGAAAAACCAAACTCACTCACTCACTCACTCACTCGTAATGTTTCTAAACGGCGCCAAACGCTTAACGCGTCACACTTAGTTTTATGATATGTGTAATCTTCAAATTTATGTTAAGTCGAACGTGAGTGAGTTTAGTTTTACGCCACTTTTAGAAATATTTCAGCAATATTACAGCGGGGTACACCAGAAATGGGCTTCACACATAATACCAATGTGGGGAAAATCGAAATCTAGTTTTCAGCGTGACCATCGAACATTTTAACTACTAGACTACCCCATCGCTCCAAGGCAAAGGTGAACGTGAAAGTTAGAATATTAGCATTCAGGAACTCATTCTTGTCGTAAAAAGCGACTAACGGGATCGGGTGGTCAGCCTGGCTGACATGGTTGCCACATGTCGTCGGTTCCCCGTTGCACGGACCGATGCTCATGCTGTTGGTCACTGGATTGCCTGGTCCAGACTCAAAAGCCCGGTGCAAAGCTCACTCGCTCACCTCAACAGCGAATGAGTGAGTCTGTTTTACAGCCACTTTAAACAGTATTCCAGTAAAATCAGGATGTGTCAGAATTACGATGGAGAAAAGCCATTCATTATTTTACGGGTACATTTATAACAGGAAACAATGTGCCCTTGACCGTTATCACTTCCTAATTGACTGATAGTTTAAGTTGGGTTTTTGTGTGGAACACCGGAAACATATCTAACAAATAGTCTATAAAGTTATGTTCCTTCGACTCAAACAAATAAAATCTGTATAACAGATAATGAACTGTTCTTTTCTGACCACAAAAAACTGTTAACAATGCTGCTGTAACCATTTCATAAAAACTCTCAGCGTATTTTTATTTTTGTACATGTTCAATCTGCTGGACTGATTGTTTGTTCTAAAACCCCTAAAATATAAAGCGAACCTGTAGCTCTATCACTAAAGAACATTAAACTCACATTTTATCAATTGGTATGTGTAGGCCCATACAAAATACACACAAAATGCATACCCTGCTGTGTAGTGGCAGATAAAGATATCCCCATAAATACCTAACATAGCGTGTATAACTAAGTGTAGACTGATACCAGAATACTCTGTTATATAATACTGCTATGTAGATTCAACATGACGTTAATAACGATACTCCAAAGTTTCTAATGTGTATTCACACCTGCATTCAAAATGAATAATTATTATTCAATAAATGCTAATGTGTGTTATTCAAACATACCAACGCGTTAATGTTTAAATCAATAAATCTGCACAACTGGAAACGTGTTTTATTTTTAAGTGCACCGAGCAAAATGCTCCACACGTGGAACTAGCATATCGAGAATATTGATTCTGTTCACTGGACTATCCCGTGATTTGATCACGCACCTGTCAAGCTGTCAAATCCCTTGCATGAAATAACCAGGCAATAAAATCTTAGCTCACGTAAAATCATATTTTTCACTTATACATTCCAACAAACTCTCCTGGTGGGATTTGTACAGTAATGTAACGTTGATAATGTGAAAGGGATGCAAGATTCAAGTGTCGATTTCAGATACACTAATCATTTCAATATTCAACCTAAATCGGAACGATTAAGCAATATTCGATCGACACATCACTCACGTTTACATACGTGTTAGTGAAACACGGCTGCTAGTTCAATTATTAACACAACTATGTTCTATTTGCAGAAGCGCGGATGAGAAGTAAGACATGCTGCGATGTACTATTGTATTCCTACGCGGTACTGCGTGACTAACAACTGCTCAACATATGGTAAGCAGGATTGGACAGATACGATTGGAGTAATGTAGAGGGACGAATCTCGACCCTAACATGATCCCTGCCCTAGAGTCCGACTGAAATACAAAGTCAACAGCGAGAGGCTAATAATCTCTAGGCTTGTATGATGTTGAGTCAATTAAGGATGCCAAGCTACGGTTCGTTAAAAGTAACTTCTCAATGGGATCGGACTCGTTCATCCGAGATCGCCGTTTGAGTAGAGTCGTGTATCAACAGTCGCGAGGGAAGTACTCTCAGACAGAGTTTGTGCATTCGAGGAGTCGTGAAGTTTCACCGGGCGTTAGTTTTGATTTGCCCGTGATGACTTTTGAGGATCGGAGCATTGGAAAATGCCTCTTGGTTTGACCGGCTATTGATTTCTACTTGTACGGTATTGTGATGCACCGTGTCTACACTCTCTTGACACACAGGAAAATATTTGGGAACCTGATTTGTTTCTTACTTGGGAAATACAACCTGGTTATAGGACTGGCAAATGTTTGTAAAGTTTTATAAACCCTGCAACACAATCAACACAAGTGCTGGTGTGTCTGGATTGTTTTTGTGAAGTGTCCTGGACTTTTCGCTGTTGGAGACCTCAACGTAATACATGCAGTGTGAGGATTCACAAAACTATGCGGATCGGCAAGAGAAAAGGCGTCGGGCACCTAATTATTTGAAGAAAATATTTGTAATATAGGATAATACATTTGTGTTGACAAATATCAAATCTAAATACTGTCTAATTTACCACAGATGTCAGTTCTCGTTTCAGAAATAAGGATCTGTGAAATTTATTCTTCGGAAGACTTGGAAGTATCTTTCGGTGAATATATTTGATCGTTTGATCTTTCCAAAACAGGATTATTCTCGTATATTTCATTGGTAGTTTGTTTTACCTGTGATTGAAACCTGGACATTTTCCAATCTTCGTTGTCGTCTGCTCAGTCGTCTGTTCACTGCGTGATGTAATTGATGATGTCCTTGAGTGCACTGCGCATCTGTACATCATGGAGTACTGGTCGGTGTGGTGGAAGATTTTAGTCGTCTGCTGCGCAGGTAAGAACAGTTCATTTCTACCTCTGTATCTCAATGTAATCCCGAGTACGGACTGTGAAAATGCCATTTGCACGGAGATCAATTGCAACAGCGATAATAGTGAACGTTAGCGGGTGTCTGATGTTTGGTCAAGTATCGATGCTGGCGTATCACTTTTGATTGATTCATACCGATTTCAAATGAATGTCAATGAAAACGGTTTCATGGGTCATTTCACATGTTTTATCTAACATTCGGTAACCATATTAAACAACAAACTATACCGTGCACTGAAACATTTTCCCAAACTGATCCAAAAATACTGTATTTCACTCATAGGGAATACATTATATGGGACTACAACATTTTTTTTTGGTTTGGTGCTAACGGTGAACACAACATTTTTTTGACAGTATTAATAAGGAATACAACATTTTTGTGTCAGTATTAAAGGAGAATACAATTCTGTTAGTATCTTTATTACTGTGGTGTACATGTTTTGTAGTAGTATTAATCCGGAATAAAAACGAAATCTCATTTTAAAAAAATCGTGAAAATATAAACACAGCAAAAAAATCCATATACTGGAATAAACCATGAAAATGATTTGTGTCAGTGGTGTAAGCTTCTATGCAATATGTCAGTATATATCGCGGTTAAGTATCTCGCCAAGTATGATTGATTAATTACCGCTCGCAAGCCACCTGGCTTAAGCGGCAAAAGGGCAAGGCGTGTAGGGCAAGGTGTTCCAGTAATGAGCCTCATTACATGTTCGAAAATACACACCCGTTTTGTTCGAACAACTGGTAAGTTCCTCATAATTAGATATGTGCATGCGGATATGAAAAATATCCTCGGGGGTGTTTTTGTCATGCAAATGTCCAATATTAGATTGCGAGGATTTGATAGTTGTTTATGACGTGACCACCTGGCCGCCTTATTAAATTTCGTATATTGTTAATAGATTTATCTCAACTGAATATATTGATACAGCTGTGACACACAGATTTGTGGAGGAGATGGAGTAGCGTAGCAGTTACATCTTCCTCTCGTCAGATAGAAGGTCCGTGTTCGATTCCGCACATGAGTGCAAAATCCTATTTCTGGAGAATGCCGTAACTCTGAGTTTTAAAAATAAAATGAAGAACGAAACCAAATAACGGCGATGGTATGATTTTAAATCTAAACCAGGCTGCTCCTAGCAACCTCAGACCTGGAAACGCAACCCACACCCGCATACATTGAGGCTGTACTAGATCTCTTTGTAGAACCAGGTCCTCTGTCTCTGCAGATAATAGATGAAATATACAGAGTGAGAGAGTGAGTTAGTTTAGTTTTTCGCGGCTGTCCAGCAAAATTCCAGCCGTGTGACGGTCTGTAAATAGTAGAGTCTGGACCAGACAATCTAGTGATCAACGATCTGCGCAACTGGGAACCTATGATATGTGTCAACCAAGTCAGCGAAGCTGACCACCCGCCCCCGCTAGTCACCACTTACGGCAAGTATGGTTTACTGAAGGCCAATATTCTCATCCGGTCCTTCATGGGTCGAAATATATAGAACATCAGTGGAAAAGAGTACATGGTCTTGACTATCCTTAAAAAAAACAATTCCGTAGGTGTATTGGTGTCAAAAGGTAAATAGTTGTGAAAAGATTTTAGCATCTCTCAAGAATCATTGATAAGACCAGGTGAATTGACTAAGCATGATCTTTCCTACACATCTCTAGAATGACCAACTGGGATATGTGATCGGCCAGAGAAGGTACCAGGGAAAAACAGTGTAAACGGCCATTGTGTTTCCCTTCTGCAGACATCTGGATTATGAATATCTTCAAATAGCTTCAAATCTAGCACTGTCAGAAAGTAACGTAGCTTCATATCAAGCACTGTCAGAAAGTAACGTAGCTTCATATCTAGCAATGTCTCAAAACGGCGTAGATTCATATCGTGCACTGTCAGAAAGTAGCGTAGCTTCATATCTAGCATTGGCAGAAAGTAACACAGCTTCATATCTAGCACTGCCAGAAAGTAACGTAGCTTCATATCACGCACTGTCAGAAAGTAACATAGCTTCATATCTAGCATTGTCAGAAAGTAACGTAGCTTCATATCAAGTACTGTCAAAAAAGTAACGTAGATTCATATCGTGCACTGCCAGAAAGTAACGTAGCTTCATATCTAGCACTGTCAGAAAGTAACGTAGCTTCATATCTAGCACTGTCAGAAAGTAACATAGCTTCATATCTAGCATTGTCAGAAAGTAACGTAGCTTCATATCAAGTACTGTCAAAAAAGTAACGTAGATTCATATCGTGCACTGCCAGAAAGTAACGTAGCTTCATATCTAGCACTGTCAGAAAGTAACTTAGCTTCATATCTAGCACTGTCAGAAAGTAACTTAGCTTCATATCTAGCACTGTCAGAACGTAACGTAGCTTCATATCTAGCAATGTCTCAAAACGGCGTAGATTCATATCGTGCACTGCCTCAAAATAACCTAGCTTCATATCTACCGATGCATCCAAGTAACATGGTTTTATATCTTGCAGAGATTCAAAGTAATGCAGCTTCATATCTAGCAATGCATCGCCGTAAATCGCGCGTGTATTGTTAGGGTAACGAGCAAACGCGGTTATCACTAATCTAAGCAGTTTTTCCTACAGAACACACACACCAAGAAGAAAACAAAAACAAAAAACACTTGAAGCCAATCCAGGACGTCCCCGGAACTCTCTGATAATGACGAGGATCAGACGCTTGTCTTTGACAGTTATCTCAAGATTGATGGACAACTTGCAGTTGTTTGCTTATAGAATCTGAAACCGAGGCAACTCAGTACTGACAAACGGTTGTCATGTGTCAACGTCTTTTCCGTCATGCACTGAAGTAATTCCAGTGTGACACGTATTCTTGTGACTTCATCGGATGTCTTCATAGAAACGCCAGTTGACTTAAAAGTAGTTCCACATCCCATCTTTATGTTGTGACTACCTGGTCGCCTTGTTTATATTATATTTAGGTTTCAAATGAGACGATGCGGCAGATCATTAAAGCAACAATTTCTCAGATTTCACACGTTGAAGAAAAAAGAAATGACTTTCTTTCCACTGTTTGTAAGTATCGGTTTGCAAGAGCTTTATATGTATAGCAGATGCAATTCAATACATTAACTGGATCACGTCTTCTTATTGAATTATGAAATCGTGATCACGCTGGTTTTACATACGCATAGGCACTCAACACGTGTCAGGATTAGGCAGCCATTATGAACCCATATACCAGATGTGATCCAGGTAAGAACTTATCTTCAGCGCTCTAGTTGTTTACTGAGAGGTAACTAACAGAATCGAGTACGTCTCGCCTTCTTGGTTGACGTTTATCGCATCAGACTTGTGTAGGTCGTTGCTGATAATGTTAATCACTGCATTGTCTAATCCAGACAACGGTATTTACAGACCACCGTTACTGAGTGCGGCGTTAAACAATATAGAAATACAAGCGGATGCTTTCACGAACAGGAAAGAGGGTGGTTATGACGTAATTTTCTTTGGAAAAGAAACTCTTCTGAAAGAAACATTCATCGAGTTATCAGTAATTCGATACAAATGCAATATTGGTCAGGCTTCCGGGTCCTTCTGCTGGCAGAGGGGCGTGGTTATGACTGGATATGTTTAACAAAAGAAACTTTTTGAAAAAAATGTCTCATGTTTTGAAAAACACATCCAGTTATCCTCAGTTTGATACAAAAGGAATTGATCAATCGTCCATGTACCACAAAGCTTTATTGGGGGTATGTTATGAAACTGGGAAAATCCTGAAAGGAATAAGGCTTCGTCAGCTATTACAAAAAAATAAATAAATAAAACATCCGGGGACATTCTCTATGTGCTGAGAAATAAAGTTTCAGAGGACAGAAATGTTTTGAACTCTCCCACAGAATCTCCCCCAACCAACGAACAGCCATCTCAGTCACCTGGTCGACTCTTGAAGGAGTCGAGCTAACGAGGAATCAATCGGTCAGTAGCAAGTTCGGTTTATCTGCAGATCGCATGCCAACATCGGAGTTTAGTGAAAATCATCTTTCATGTAACTTTCTTTCTTCCTTGTCATTTCAATGCGATGAAATAATGTTACATCCACATGCTATTCAATAACACCCTGGGTCTGCTCGTAAACACCCTCAATCCGTTTCACTGTTATCTCCTGTGACAATCTCAGTTGCGTGTGACTTAATATGACATCGAATTAATTAATGAAGACATGTTTTGAATAAATCAGCGAAATGCATGAAAATAGGAACAATAACACCTGGTTAGATTAATAATTAATTCGTCGTAGCTACGCAATCTCTTGTGTCACACAGTTCCTTCCGTGTACAACGTTGGAACGTGAGATTACGTTGCTTTATTCATGCATCACTCAGAAAAATGTATTTTTTACTCTTTTCAACAGGTTTTTGTGGGGTTGTTTGGGGTGGGGTGTTTGGGGGGGGAGTTGGTTGTAAATCTGAACTTTCATAAATAATCTAGTTAGTATTTGTAGTAGTGGCTAGTTGGTGGTTTATCGAAATACGCGTATGGCAATACTACGTTAAGCGTTTCAATACCTGTGCTAGATATGAAGCTACGTTACTCTGAGACACTACTAGACATGAAGCTACGTTACTCTGAGACACTGCTAGACATGAAGCTACGTTACTCTGAGACACTGCTAGACATGAAGCTACGTTACTCTGAGACACTGCTAGATATGAAGCTACGTTACTCTGAGACACTGCTAGACATGAAGCTACGTTACTCTGAGACACTGCTAGACATGAAGCTACGTTACTCTGAGACACTGCTAGACATGAAGCTACGTTACTCTGAGACACTGCTAGACATGAAGCTACGTTACTCTGAGACACTGCTAGATATGAAGCTACGTTACTCTGAGACACTGCTAGATATGGAGCTACGTTACTCTGAGACACTGCTAGACATGAAGCTACGTTACTCTGAGACACTGCTAGACATGAAGCTACGTTACTCTGAGACACTGCTAGACATGAAGCTACGTTACTCTGAGACACTGCTAGATATGGAGCTACGTTACTCTGAGACACTGCTAGATATGAAGCTACGTTACTCTGAGACACTGCTAAACATGAAGCTACGTCACTCTGAGACACTGCTAGACATGAAGCTACGTTACTCTGAGACACTGCTAGACATGAAGCTACGTCACTCTGAGACACTGCTAGACATGAAGCTACATTACTCTGAGACACTGCTAGATATGAAGCTACGTTACTCTGAGACACTGCTAGACATGAAGCTGCGTTACTCTGAGGAAGTGCTAGATGTGGAGCTACTTTACGTGGACGCAGTGCTAGATACAATGATGTGAGACAGTACTGATCGGAAATGTGAAACAATTCATGGTGTCCTAATTAGTCAGTATCATCGGAAAGTACTCAGATGGATCTCCCCTTCTTCAGTCAGATACCTCTGTGCTTGAAAAAATATGTTTCTTTCCTTGCAAATACAGTTTCACTGTAGCTTCAAGCACAAAATACACATTTAATTTTATGTCATTTCCCCAGAGAAAACAAATTAAATCCTTGCATATGTTGCTAACGTACGTGTCATATTTATCCTTGATCGCACTGGGCTTATTACACCAAATGATGTTTGACAGGTAGAGTAATTCTAGTGTTGGTGATTCTCAGACACGTTATGAACATATTACTGCTTCAATTATATCCCGGATAGTGGATCAATGTCAAACTATAGAAATACACAACGCTTGAAATAGAGTCCATACCTTCAACTGCACTGTATGAATCATGCTGTTCTCAATGGAACAGTTACAGAAGCCGATTGTTTATGGGTACCAGCTGTATCCAAACTCTACAATACCTGCAAACACTTATGTCATTAAAACTGAATGCCAGAAGTGTTCATTGTTACATTGCGAGATGGCATCTCGATAAAGCCATAGTTTATTTCGTTGAAATTATGGATACGCCTCGTGAATGTTTTATTACGTAACTCATATATGCAATTCTGGTGGGTTGACCATGTTTGAAGTTTGATTAATTTATCGTGAGAACAGCATTGCACAAAATTGCTGTTGCATTAGTGATACGAAGAGATCATGTGGAAATTTTAACCATCACGGTGAGTTCCACAAGATGCAGGTGTTTTACGTCATACGTCAAATTATGTGCATTTATCAAAATAGCCAAAGACAATATTGTGGGAATATATTTTCAATGAACACCAGTCGGATGTATCATACTAGCCAATGAACATGTGACTATTGATTAATCTGACGAGAACTGAAACGTCAGAAATTCAAGAAAACGAACCGATTGTCAAAAAGTCTCAGTAATGTGTATCTGGTTTTCCTGCTGCTCCCACAGTCTTACACCGCCTGCAGATTCTTACAGTGCCAGTCAGCATTCCACTACTATAAAAAAAACCCCACTCTTCAGTAAGTGCATTGCTGAGTTCCTGTAGAGATGCCGGAAAGACGATCAACGATTTTTCGATTTTGTTACCCACGCTGGGCACTTCGTGCACAGATTGTTCTCCTTCATGAAGTACACGACAAACCTGTCACGACAAGGTCATGCGTCACCGTCTATGAAGATGGGGTCAGTTTCCATAACTCGAGGATACCAATTCAGATACACATCTAGAATTCCTCCCCTGTACCTGCCATCGTGCCTGACTGAACATGGAAACAGTTTATTCCAGGTTTACTGATTTCAGCCCAACTAATTCACCCCACCATCTTTAATGTTCGGCAACGGTCGAAACCTCAGATCCTTCTTCTGTTTTCGTCATACACGGGCGCGACGATCTGTGAAGTCTAGACAGTATATCGGTTCATTATTTAAAATCACTGAAGCCCAGTCTTGGCATGTCAAATTGACGGGATCTTCAGCTCAAACCGAACGTGACTGCTTATGATGTTGAGTCAGCGGGATGAGAATGCATGCCCTCCGCGACCGGAGACTAGACCCATGGAGACTATTATGTACTGTCTGGGAAGAAAAACCATCGTCACGTGTGTTCTGCAGGTGATTTCTGAGCGTGGTAGCAGCTGACGTCATGCTGCAGTCAGGTGGACCAAGCCTTCCGGTTGTGTGGTAATCCAGTATGCGAAATAGTTTCCGAATTTTGCTACCCAGTCGGGCTAGCTATGCCTGAAAGTTACTAGCCCACACAATAATTCACTGTCTCGAAATCTGAATGGCGGAGACAGGAGTATGTTTACAAAATAACCCATGACAATTCTCCAGGCGGTCGGGCTAGAGACTGTCTTGATTTACTGGCCCCGACTGAACTTTTACTAGCCACGGGCTAGCGTTCCAGAGGCGATTTCGCACACAGCGTCAACTTATATTTCGCTTGGTAGTTCCTCAATTCCATGCCCCGTTCACACTAATTATAAGGACGTTGACAATATGATTGGCTTCCAAATATTATTCAGTCGTTAGGTGAGGAATGGGCGAAGCGACATAAGCATTCTACACATTACGTGAAACCAGTGAGCATGGGCTCTAAGCTAACAGAAGAGCAAGTACTAATCTGAGATTCGACCCGGAATATGACTGTCTTGACCCCGCCCTCTCCGGACAGCACTTTATCAGCAAAGTCCAGCGTGAGTGAGTGAGTGAATGAGTTATAGATATACGTCGCTTTTAGCAATATTCCAGCAATATCACGGCGGGGACACCACAGATGGACCTCACACATTGTACCCATGTCGGGAATCGAGTCATATTTACTTTTTTAACTTATTTGATTTCTTTGTATTTATATTTAACATAAGGGTAAATGCTAGACAGTAACCAGTCTCAAATATTGGTCGATTCTGTTGTGCAAAAAGCCAAATAGCGGTTGGACATCATTAATGACGCCGGGTGTTCACGAGAAGAGTAAGCACGCCCTCTCTTGCTTTTAACAGCAGTACTACTTGCCTAGTCAGTAACACGTTTCACATTGAGTCTATTACCAAATGCCTTATCGTCCCATCGAACCTTTTACATACACAATTACATACAATAAACGACTTCATGGAGACCTTTTGGACAAAACTCATCAGGCGCAATATGTAATATCCCTAACAGTCTTTGAATAGGAAAGAAACAAATGAGACATTTCGAGATACAAGCAAATCAATCAAATCTTCCATCAGTCACGTCCAGTATCTACGGAAGATCTGCCCACGTGAATGTAAAGTTGTGCATAACCGGGTGGTTTAACAAAATGAATTCTTTGGAAAACTCAGGATAAGGCGTTTCTCTTCCGATCGACTTGCACAAAGGGCTACCTCCAGAGATTTGTGCGCCATGAATGGAACCCAACACTGGAAAACCATTCTTCACTTATGCATCGACCACAACCTCACTGCCTGTCCCGTTCTCTCTACGCCATGGCTGCAGAACTGTTGATGGTGGTCTTACATAAGATCTCATATTTCCGACGATGTATTACATTGAAGATGTGTTCAAAGGCATTGCCGGCTCGTCGATAAACCATTATTTAGAGTTTCAAGTTTGATTTGAAGGGTTTAGTGTTCGTGAAAACCTGTAATCTTTCGCTGAACGATTGATAGAATTTAAACTATGTGATGATCTGCCAAGTCACGACACACACGCATCCTTTGATGCTTTGATGTGGATCTGGCAGTTCATGATGTATGTTCCCCAACCTCTGACTGCCGGGGTTATTTATACTACTACAAAATGTTGTGTTTACAAATACAAAGTCTATTTGTGTGACAGGAACAACCTTTAGTGATTCAAATTTAGCACTGTATATCCTGAACAGACCACTGTAAATTGCGATCACAGCTTTAAAATCATTATCCATGCTGTCGAAGAAAGGAATAACAAAAGAGGAGATGAAGCTGTTAAACGTGTGTTGTCGATTGGGTTGAGTCAGTTTGTTATGCTGCTGGTGGTAAAGAGAACAGCTAAAGATAAGTTACAATAGACCCATTCTGTCAGCTGTTGAATAGTTTATGTATGTATAAGTGTTCAACGTGAAAACTACAAGTGCTGGTATTGGAATAATTGGCATACACCCTGCGATACGACACATCAGGATGCTAAAATTTTAGTCACGCCGATACGATACGAACCCCGATATGAGGTGTCGATACGGTACGAACCCCGATATGAGGTGTCGATACGGTACGAACCCCGATATGAGGTGTCGATACGGTACATTTCACAATGCTAACATCTTTAATTTTAGCAACAACTATAAAACACCTAAAGACCAAAACAAAACCACTTTAAAGTATTTCGTCAAATTCCGCCAGCGCTTTTCAGTGTTCGTTCGGAAACGAGATGATTAAGTTTACACAGGGAATTAGTGAATGTTAACGTGCGAGCGCTATGTCTTACACAGTTCTTGGTTCAAGAATTTCTGAGAAAACGTAAAACGTTACTTACGAAGGTAAGATAAGTAAGCATAACATTAATCATCCGACGCAAGCAAGTCTTTTTTCTTGATATATACCGCGAAGTGTCAGTTTTGAAAGTTAAACATCGATCTATATTTGCCTATTTGAAGTATGGTATACAACTATGTATCGTATACGACAATGTAAAACTTTGTATCGATTCACTGTATTGGCAGCCCATCGATCGATGCACCTGTGCGTATCGATGAATCGTCACACCAATGCAACGAACCAGAAAGACAACTTAAACCTTCCAATGTCAAGAGGCATTTACGTATTTACGTTTCTATTGGGCAGCGATACTTAACAGTGCTTATTATACCGTATGTCCAACTTATCGCCAACGATTATAGAAAGGTGTTTAATTTGTTTCTATGTTTGCAAACGGCACTACTCACATTAAAATGTTGTCGCACCACTGATCAAAACTATGCTACAGTGAAAACGTCATTATTTGGCATCGTCATTATTTGAGTGATTAATTTATTACGGTATATTTGTGGCTCTATATGGACTCTACTATCAACATTTATTTCTTTTGAAACAGACCAGGATCTTTTCGCATATTCAAATCAGGAAGTTCATAAACAAAATTACCCAAACTGTATGTTAAATACTGTCCTAATGTTGCAATAATATTTACTTTTCATCGCTATTTGGATGTACCAAATGATTGGATAATGTTTAAAGGAAAATAATCACGCCTCTTTACGTCAACCTAATGCAACTCTGTGGCTACATGTAACCAGGTAGTTCCAGATACCTCAGTGTATCAAAGGACGTTCACTTGAGATATACCCATGCAAAGCAAACTCAGAACTGATCAGGGATATTGCTCTGTGCAGTGATCCCCGACCAATCAACTGAAATACCAATGGATATGTTCCTCTCTTCATTGTCTACTGAGTCAGAGAATAGCCTGTGATATCCACTACCTAAACAGTTATACATAAGGAATATTAGGCATCCATATTTCATTATTTGTCAGAATCGATTAACAATGACACTGATAAGTGGGAATATGAATATGAACGAAATGTGAATGGTGTCTGTTTCGACGACAGTGCCAGTGGCAATTAAGATCAAGTTTGACGTTATCAGAAAACGTATAGGCAATCGAGACAGCACCGTGATATTAGTAAAACAAGACGTCAGCCACAGAGCACACAACACTGGAACATATTCAAATATTCTTCAAATATGCTGGGATTTCTACGGTTTTCATGTACATTAGAAGTGTTGCTGGATAGGTTTGTTTATTTGTTTGTTTGTTTGTTTGTTTGTTCTTTGTTGTCTAACGTCTCATTCTTGTCTTGTTGAGCTTATCTACCACACAGTAGCAACGAAAAAAGAACGGATATACGTAATAAAATATAAAATAAATTATATAGAATATGCATTACCGTAAGTATTTTACTCTTAATAAGTCTAGCTTTGCTCAGAAATACTACAGCTATATGACAGCGGTCTGTAAATAATCAAGTCTGGGTCAACCCAGTGATCAACACCATGAACATCGACCTAAGCAATTTGGATACGATGACCCGTGTCCACGAGACGCCTCTTACGAGGTTACGAGGTTACGAGGGTTGCTTAAGACCAATTCTAACTCGAATCTTCACTGGTCGTGCAGGGTATGCTAACACTCACCATTTTAGTGAAAATTGTTGTAATAATTGCTGCCGGTAAAACGGGACTACCCTCACTTTTCTAAAACACCCCGCGTCAACTCTGGTTTGCTGTGATTCATTCATATACTTTTTTCAGTATTTTGCGTGTTACCCCAAATGTTTATCAACAAGTAATTGAGACAGATCATTTTCTGGCGTTTAAGTTGCCAATTCCATTATGGTCAATCCTGGTTCCTGATAATTTCAATGTGTTGCTTTTAGAGCATGAAGAATTTTGCATCGCACCACAAACACAATGTGTTTCATGTGTTTGAAAACAAAGTTTAAAAAAGTATTAATTCTTTGATAATGATGATTGCTTCAACTCTCTTGTCAATCGCAGAGGACAGTTGTTCAAGCGATGAAGATCGGTGTGGTTTGAAATACACAGATTATTAGAATAGGCTATGCGTGGAAGTAGTTGGACATCATTTTGCATTTCACTACATCGGACGTGTTCAGTTTCACAGTTTGTTTAATTTCACTAATTCTCAAAAACAGTGTCGCCTGTTGAATACACACATGAATAAACACTAAAAGTACGCATCATATTTTTTTTGCCATACATTGTCCGTGAATTTCAAAAGTTTTAATATAGTTTTGATGCACATGCCCCGACGGAATAAAGCCGTATGATTGTTAACATTCTAGTTCCTTACAGCTTCGGTTGTACGAGATAATATTGTCCTTTGTGTTGTGTGCATTTAAAGCATGTACCTGTGCGGTTGGACTTAGGCTAATCATAAGTGTTCTTATTATCATGATTGTTGTTATTATTATTATTGCACATACATAATCTGATTGCAGTCGTAATCAGCACAGACGGACGTCGTTTAGGGTAACTTCAGGGCAAAGGTATTCTTGAAATTTGTATGTACTGTCAATTGGTGTGTATTTTCGATTAAAGTAAATTTACACTCAATTGCTTTGCTACATAACTTTAAATTATCAGTTTGAAGAATTACATTACTCTCCTGCCAAAATGTTTCCGAAAAGAATCGTATACTCATGGGAAGTACAAGTGGTCCTTTATTTATTTCCAGAATTTCACTCTAGTACAACACATACCTTGTGAAGAAACGTGGAAAAGAAAAAAAGGACCATAACACTTTCACGTGTTCCCCTATTTGCTTCCATGAGTATATTCTAATTACATGTACATTTTGTTGTTAGTCGCCATTACCATATGGAGTTCTATCTGTGTTCCATAGGGCATCAGCCTATCCCTCAAGTTTTCATGAAAATTGTTTGAATTCCTGCTGTATCTCAGGAACACCGGGTGTCATCTACGACATGCAATGATCCACCTTTATCCCATCGATGATGTCCTTTTTTGCGACTGTAAAATATGTTCCAGCAGATATTTGATACAAATAGATCTCAGTAACTGGTGTGTTCGGGTTAAAATGTTTACCTATCTTTCCTTATTTCCTTGCCTGAAGGTCGCGGGTGCGATCCCCGGCCGCGTCATACCATAAGACGTTAAAATATGGTACTTGTTGGACCCTGCCTGGCGCTCGGCATCAATGGGTATAACATGGCCACGTCGGCGTCAGTACAATTTGTCTGAGTAGGGTAGTCGAGCATAACTGCGACTCTCAGTCAGCTGGCACTAAAAGAACAGCTGCAGTCTTGGCAAGTACAAGCAGCCACACATACACACGCATGCCCGTCGTCATATGAGCGAAATACAGGAATGTATAGTGGAAGCTGTCTGTATCGGCATCTGTCCAATAAGGCGAGTTGTCAACACCGGCATGAAATGACAGTCCCATCCGTGACTTGTACATTTATCATCAGCTCTACACTTCGGTACGTTGTCAAAACTGGATTGTTTATTCAGTCCCGATGAGTGCCGACTTAGCTTCCACTGAATTCTCAAGTGCGAGGTTAAACCCCGTTTCACCTCACCTTCCTTCCTTGCGTTTAATTATGAACACCCTTCTGTTTGTAGTTGTTCGATCGAACCTGTTGTTTGTCATTGTGAGTGTTTTAACATTTCCAAATGTACGTTTTTCTTAGTTTAGCCTGTCAGCATTAGGAGCATTTAGAGAGAGGTGTGTCGTATATAAATGGCGGTCAATCAGCCTAGTTGTTGTCGTGCTCGCTTGTCGCGCCGAACACCGGGTTCGATTCGCGATTATGTTAATATTTCATTATATCAATTAATGTATGTTTTATTATCATTAATAATATATATGTTTTAGTTAATTCAGCCTGTCAGTATTTGGAGAGGTGTTACATATTTTGCCATCAAATCCAGACAGGTTAAAAATAATCAAAGCCTGTGGCGAGGGATGCCGTGTACAACCAGCTGAATATACCGTTATCTTTGTGATACTTGTAGTTGCTACATAAATGTTTGTGTAAACGACCCCACGATTCCAGCGTATCAGCATGACGTCCGTTCACTCGTAATAATTTCAGTCAGCATATATCGTAATGCAACAGGATGTCCGAGATCCCAAGGTTCACGTCTATCTTTACGATCGTTCGTAGCAGCTGCAAGCAAATGTCTTCCGTATTTACTTTGTCGGCATTCTTTGAAGCAGATAGGCTTATAATCAAGGATGCTATATATCATAAAGGCCGATATATAAAACAAAGGATGTTTTCTTTTGTGTCCCGTGTTTATTTCTACTTACATTTTGACATGTGGGGCTGATTGGGAACCTCAAGATCCACAGGTGATACTTATAAAGATTAAATCTTGACATATTAACGTGTACTGGACACAGTGAATGTTTTTAAAGCTTAGCGGTCATATCTGGCATCTACAAAGAAAGTGGGCGGGAAGAAAAATCACCATGAAGATATTCTCAGAGTCTTAAAATATACGTGCTTCCTTTATTTCTTTTGATTTCTTCTTTAACCTGGCGATATTATCATAGCTCCGAAACCGTAGCTGTTTTGGGGGACTTTCTACCAGTAGATGTTTGGTAATAAAAGTGGGCGGATTTCGAAAATAACATACTTATTGCTTTCTTCAAGCAGGCACCCTTAAATGGCGGTCGATCAGCCTAGTTGTTGTCGTGCTCGCTTGTCGCGCCGAACACCGGGTTCAATTCGAGACTGTTTTAAAATTTCAAACTGTATGTTATTTTGTTATGTCAGTATTTCGAGAAGGGGGTTCCATATTTTGGCATAAAATTAAAAAATGTTAAAAATAATCACATCCTATGGCTATGGGTACCGTGCACAACTAGCTGAATATACTGTTATCTCTGTGATACTTGTAACTGATACATATATGTTTGGGTAATCGACCCAACAGTTCCACCGTGATGTTGGTTTAAAGTGGATTTAGAAAAAAGTTCCAGCACAGCGTGTGAGAAATGAATACTAGATGCACGTGTTACTAGATGTTTATCATTTCGGTAAAATCCCACGGCGAGGAGCATATACAGGTTGATACCGAGGTTCAGGATCCTTCTACACATAAGGGGTGAAACTCTGCCAAGCTATTGTGGAGCCTGAGTCATTGGAGCCTTTTACCCCCCCCCCCCCCCCCCCCCCCCCCTCCAAAATTCACAACAATTATCCATATCCAAGATTCATTATCAAACGTCATAATCTTTCAGTGCATTCTAATACAAGCGTTCATATATCTTGGAAACTGTATGATCACCAAGGAGTTGAGAATGACAGCTCGAATACACAGGGATCAACAGGTCGTGGAACAACACATGACACTTCAGCTGTTCTAGTACCGAGAGACATGAAATGGATATGTATTGAAATCATACCAATCATAGTTTCGAGAGAGTAATTATATCCAGTCTCCGCATATCTGTGGCATTCTTTTCGTGGATGAGGCCAGATGCATGGAAAACCTTCCCTGAAAAGTGAAAGAGAAGGCTTTGTCCATATCTCAGGGCTCTTCACTTCCAACTCAAAACCGCCATTGAGTGATTCTGCAACACAATGCAAATTTGTAATGCAGATTATAAATTTAAATGGAGAGTGAAAGACTTTGTTTGAGCAATCGCAGTTTTTGCACAACCACAGTATCGTAAACGACATGTTCACATAGCTTGATTCTTCTTTTATCTTCGCCATGCTCGTCTCTTTGACTCAGGAGTTCACTCATGGTGCGCACGTAGAGTACTTTGAGGGAGGATTTAAATTAAAACCTGTGAAAGGGGCCCGAATACAGCTCCAGTACACAATGCATATTGTCCGGTTTTGCTTCATACTGAATCGAATTTTCTGTTCCTGTGATACAACTAAGACATTCACGAAGATGTAATTGGCAGAATTCAGTGAAAAACAACAACAAAAATGCGAATAAAATATCATAATTGTATCCAAAGTGCCAAGTTGTCCGACTCTCGTAGTGCCGTAGGTTTGGTACCTTTCATTCTCATGACGGACACTGGCTGTGTTTCTTGGTTTACTGCCCGGTACAGGTCTCCAGGCACTCTTTTCACAAGGCCGCAGTGTTGGGAAGACTCTTGGAAAGGTTCTCGGTGGTTTCAACAAGACAGCGCTTCCTGGGAGAAGTCCCGTTAGCTGTCTAAAGCAAAATGTGGCAAGGTCCTTAGCTGATAACAAGCCTGAACGTGGGTTCGATTCCCCACATGGGTACAATGTATATGTGAAACCCATGTCCTTCGCCCTGATATTGATGGAATATTGCTAAAAACAGCGTAAAACTATACTCACTAACTCTTTTTAACGGGGTTCGTATTTCAGCTCTTTTACATAGTAGGTCTTTTGATTTATATTCATTTTCTCTTCTCACTGAGAGATCACACACACTTGAAATACTAAATTATCCCTTTACCCAGCATCTTCTATGTCATGGAGTTCAGTAGGTGAAGTAGAGTAATTGCTGGTGAAGACATCTTAAGAGTTTTTCTAATGCTCCTCAAGTATGTCCGCCGGAACAACATGTGTTATTGGTTACCCGGATTTCTCGTTAATCCTCGCTTTTCTCCGTGAAACCTCGCGGCATTCCGTTACTGATGTGATAATGATTAAGATTACAGGCAAACGTCCAAAGAGCGCTGGTATGGAAAACTGAAATGTATCGGACAATCAGTTACGACATTATCCAAGCATATACGTGTGCTTTAAACGCGTAGCATTTGGCTTCACAGATAAAGATTGAGAGAAGGCTCTCAAAAATGTGCGCTCTCAAACTAAGTGAATCAAAACCCCACCCTACTCGTTAACACGCCATGTATATATTTTAATAGCGGTATAATCCAGACGGGTATCTATTCCCCAGTAACTTTCCACATTCACTATGGCCTATACAAATGTTCAGCATACTAGCAGATTAATGGTGAGCCCATAGTCTCATCTATTTTGGTAATCATTTTCAAATTTCGGGCCAGTGAATTATTTTATGGGCTAGTAACTTTCTGTATTGGCTAGCACAGCTGGCTATTAAACTGTGGGAACTATTTCGCCCACTGATTCCATACCGTGGTATAATAAACAGTAGTTCTAACCAATACTAAATAATTTATTCAAATACTGTTTTTGAAAAAATCCGGGATGGACAACATCTGGTGAGGTTTGACTGTTCTCTTTGTTGCTTGATCGGAAAATTTCATCAGGAAAACCATTTATCTCTGTAAACCACTGGAAGGGTTTGGTCGAAGTCTTTATGGATCGGCTATCACATGAACTCTGAGAAACGTTAGTTTGGAGATTTTCAAATTGAAGCGTATATATGTATGCAGGCTTACTGGTCTTGAACAACTCTCTCTCTCTCTCTCTCTCTCTCTCTCTCTCTCTCTCTCTCTCTCTCTCTCTCTCTCTCTCTCTCTCTCTCTCTCTCTCTCTCTCTCTCTCTCCTACCCACTCTTTCTCTCCCCCTCTCAATCCTCCCCCTCCCGGTATCTCTCTTCCCCTCTATCTCCCCTCCTACCCACGTTTTCTCTCCCCTCTCTCTCCCCTCTGTCCCCCTTATGAATAATTGAGGTGTATATATGTATGCAGGCTTACTGGTCTTGAACAACTCTCTCTCTCTCTCTCTCTCTCTCTCTCTCTCTCTCCTACCCACTCTTTCTCTCCCCCTCTCAATCCTCCCCCTCCCGGTATCTCTCTTCCCCTCTCTCTCCCCTCCTACCCACGTTTTCTCTCCCCTCTCTCTCCCCTCTGTCCCCCTTATGAATAATTGAGGTGTATATATGTATGCAGGCTTACTGGTCTTGAACGCGCTCTCTCTCTCTCTCTCCTCCCCTCCCCCCTCTCTCTCTCCTACCCACTCTTTCTCTCCCTCTCTCTGTATTCCGTCCTTATAATCCGTAATCTGGCAGACTGTGTGCATGTGGATCGTTACAGCTGACATCAAACAATAGTGCATCCAGTTCACGATCGATTCATTACTGACAAGCAGCTCTGGCAGTTTTTCAGTATTCCATATGCGGTCGAAAACAACATTTTTCGCTGAATTTTCTTTTCCCGTAATATCGTGCAAAACCTGCCTACAGGTTAAGTTCTATAAGATTCAAAGAATTAAGAACACCATGGATATTTTCTGCTTTACCGTAGCAAGGAGTGATAGACTACACCCCTCACCTGGTATTTCATTATATCGTCTCAGATCTATTTTTGAATCGAGTATGACGTATTGCGAAATCTTGTCAGGAGACAACTACGCAGACTTTAAAACATCATAGGAAAACATTATTACATCATCATAAATTGATTAATTGCCTTTCGTTTTTTCATGCATAAAAAGTAATACGAAACCTTCGGTGAATGATGCAATACCATAAAAGTTAGGTGTTTTCGTTAAAGAAGCATATCTAAAATTATCTGTTGAACTGTTTTACATATACCCAAATATATTTTGGGAGCTAAGCTATTTGCATCTAGGTGAGTGTGGCGACAGAACAGTAATATTCTGCTTGTTAAATGATCAGTAAATCGTGCTAAGTGTTATAACGAGGGGAAAGGATGGAAGCTATCCTACATGTACACTGCTCATAGAATTGTTGTGATATTCAGCAGGTTGACTGTGAAGTAATTGTGAAGAAATATCGATGAATGAATGAAAGAATGAATGAATGAATCTCTTTTTGTTCTCCAGACTGTAGGCCGAAGATCATTATAAACATGTACATGAAATATTTACAGCAGTGTAATCACAGCAAGATACTGAACTGCAGTAAAGAACGTTTATACAAGCATATATCGAACTAACGGATATATGGTATTTTAGTTCCGGTGACTTGTATATTTTAGTGAAAATCCGTGTACCGAAATACGGATGTATAAGCTAATATTTTAACTCCCGAGGACTTGATATATTTTAGTGAAAATGCACACAATGAGCTACGGTTTTAACAAGCTAACATTAGTGGTTCATTTTAGTTCGTTGCAACCGCAGAATTCTGTTTTATAGGAGATCACAGCTTGAACGGATGATGAGTAGGGACACGCAAAAACATCGACCTCCATTTGACCTGTCTTACACCTGAGAGCAGGTTGAAGGGAAATTATAGTTTTATAAAAACACCCTCGCACTCATTAAGAGTAGATATGTGCAAGTGATATACTGACCATCACGCACCTTGCTTGTATCATATACAGCCGCAGGTTAGGAGGAAACCTAGGCTTATTTGACTTATGTAAAACTACCCATGAACGTTAGGTTTTGAGTTCATCAGCTCGCTTGTCGTGAGAAGCGACTGATGGGATCTGGCCGTCAGGTGTGTTGACTTAGCTGGCACATGTCACCGTATCACAATCGGTGCTCATGCTGTTGATCATTGGATTGTCTGAATAGCCGCCATATGGAATATTACTGAGTGTGGCTTTAAAAACCAAAAGCAATAGTTCTAAAATTCAGATTACATTTTAATATCTAAATGTGACATGGACCGATAGACCGTTTCCTTTATGGACTTCAGTCTTTTGTTCATTTTTCATTGTTTTTGTTCTTTTTTCATGATCTTTTGATCCTTTTTCATGGTCTTTTGTTCTTAAAGGACATGTGCATTTACGTTACTTTGACATAGATACGATGTCATAAGTTCACAGGTTATTAGATGCATGCATGTATGCAGATCGTGTCTCGGAAACGTCTCAGCACGCCATGCTTGCCATAAAAGGCGACTATGTTTGTCGTAAGAGGCGACTAACGGGATTGGGTGGTCAGGCTCTCTGACTTGGTAGACACATGTCATCGGTTCCCAACAGCGCAGGACGATCCTCATGCTGTTGATCACTGGATCCAGACTCGATTAATTACTGACCGCTGTCATATAGTGGAATATTGCTGAATTAACTCACTCACTCGGAAACGTCAGCATCGTACCTGAAATGCCTGGCCAGATTGACACACATAAGAATAGCGACATATCTTGCACCATTGACATACCTAGCCACATTGACAATCCTAGCTAGTAACATTGACATACGTAATAACTTTGACATACCCTGCCACATTGACATAATTATCAACACTGGCATACCGAGTAACATTTGGCATGCCTAGTAACAATTGACACACCCAGCAACATTGATATTTCTAGCAAAATTCACAAACTCGGGTACACTGACATACCTAGTAACATTTGGCGTCCTTGGCAATATTGACATATCAAGCCACATTGACATTCCTTGAAACATTGACATACCTAGCAACATTGATTTGTAGCAGCATTGACATTCCTATAACCATTTGACACACCCAGCCACATTGAAATTTGTAGCAGCACTGACATTCCCAGCCACACTGAAATTTGTCGCAACACTGACATTTCTAGAAACATTAAAACCTGAAGCACACAGCCTCATTGACATACCTTGCAACATGGACATTACCAGCCATATTGGATTTTTTAGCTACATTGACATATCAAGCCACACTGACATACCTAGCAACATTGGCATACCTGGATACATCTGACACACCCAACCACATTTGACACACACAGTAACATTCGATACACGTACCCACTTTGACGTGTCTAACTACACAGATATATATACCCATAAATATTTGACATATCTAGCATCACTTGACATACCTAGCATCACTTGACATACCTAGCATCGCTTGAAATACCTAGCACCAGCTGGTCTGAACCTCTCCAGATTCAACGCCAGGAGAGTTAACAGCAGGTGTTGTCGGCGGTTAAAGTTACATTACAAGCAGGATTGATTATCGACCACATAAAACAGGGAGGGACGTTATGTCGCATCACATACACTTATCAAGTATAGAAAACCATTCCAGTACCGTGGATGGGCGTCTGTGTGTATGTCTGTGCGCATGCGCGCGCCAATATACGTTTGTTCACTTGGAATCTATGTGTGTTAATAGATATTATCACAGATAGCTGGATTGGCGGACTGAGGCAGGGATAGATAGCATTACCGTCCCCTATCTGTATGACAATCTCCTATTCGTCTTCTTTTCGAAACAAGTTCGAATACAAGTCACTGAAATTAGACATATATCCAAATTCTGAGGTTCACCGTTAAATGTGTTAAACTTCCATATACGACCATGGTCAGACGTGATGGGACTGTGGTATGTTTGGTTGTTTTACGCCGCACACAGCAATGTTCCCGCTATTTGACGGCTGTCTGTAACTGGTCGAGTCTTGACCAGTCAATCGAGTGATCAACAACATGAGCATCGGTGTACGGAATTTGAGCCCAATGACACGTGTCGGCCAAGTCAGCGAACCTGACAAACCGATCCCGTTAGCCTCCTCTTATGACAAGCATGGTCAATTTTAACCTTGATGGGTCTTGACTATAGCGGGATACTACTTTGACTAGTCTGTGTGATCGTGCCCCGACGGCCTGGATCCCAAATGATGATCTTTTCTTTGTATCAGGTGCTAATAAATGCTTCAAAACTGCCACGTTTTTCAGTTGCGGCGCTTTGGGTTTTATCACATTTAACGGAATAGACCAAACAAACAACAACGAAGCCATACCTAACCATACAAAATCAGAAACATCTCTTAAAATATTCTCCCTATCACACTACAACTTTAACAATAATTTCTTCAATCAACATGTAAAATTATTTATCATCCAAAACTTTGGATATCGCTTGTGTGAGATCAGATGATAACTCATAAGAGATATCGTTTTCACAGCAGATTTTGTACAATGCCTTGACAATGCTGTGACGTCATAAAGTTGATGACGTCACAATGTTATGACATCTCTGCACTGCTAATCTAATAGGAGTTCTGTGTTCAGTGATGTACATTTTTCATTGAAAACTTATGAAAAATGATTTTGGATGATGAATAGAATCTCAATTTCGTGTCTGATATCAGTTCTGTCAACACTCGTTGGTAAAGGTAAAATTATCCTCGGCAAACCTCAGATATTTGTTACCAGTGTTGATATATTTCATATCAGTAGACATTTGGGTGAGATTCTCTATTTATTTGATTACTGATAAAATGTTATCTTTGTTATATATGGAGAAGAGGGCTTTTAGTCAAGGTTTCGCCAGGAAAACAGTTGCGCTCACCTACTGGCTGTTCCTCTTAGTGAATACGAATCAGATCTTCTGGCCTGACTGAGGGAAATCAAAATATGGGAACCTGGCCAAGATGTTTAACATAACCGGGGATGTAAATTATATGTTGACACTCAAAGGGCAAGTTTCTTAAGTTTCTATTAAGGAGACCAGAGCAGCATGTCCACAGCCATTTTCAAGTAAGAGCATGCTACTACGATTTTAAAGACTGTCACACGACTCTGCTCAGCTTATATAGGGCATAAGTGGTGTTCTCCAAAAGTTGTGAGCATTACTTCCATAAGTTTGGCATCCGAACCACAATGATGAACAATTGTCTTGTAGCGAGGGAGTTGGGTGCACTATCTATCTTGAGAACCCAATGTGACTGGAATTCGAGGTCGATGTCTTTTACCGAGTTTTTTTATTTTTATTTTTTATTTTATGAAACCAAGTAGAAAGGGTTTGTTGCATTTATTGTTCCGTACTGCTATGGTTGCGTTTAGAAACATATTTTTCAAATCAAACTCTTGCGTCAACTTGAGACACAGATAGAGTGATTCTGGAATAATGCTACTGGGAGTGGAACCCAGATCTCAGTCGTGCTGAACCGGCGTCCGCCTCTCCAGTCCACACTAGAGCCAACATGTTTTGAGATCACACACATTTGTTCAATATGTGGAGCATAATAAAAGTAATTTTAAGAATGTTAATATAATTAGTTATGAGCCTTACGTTGCACGTTTTCCACAAATGCTCACGTTTACATCATACAAAAAGCTAAGAATTACATAGCCGAGACAGTTTCTTTATAATCGGTTCCTTAATAGCCAATCATTCGTTTTTCAGAAATTTATTGTAAATCGGAAAACCAATTAACTTGCGCTGAGCTCTATTTCCCATCAAGCTACAAATATTGATTAATGGCTTTAGGGACAGGCGACCAAAGAGTGACCCTAAGCAGTGACCAGATAATCAAGCCCTGTGTTTACTCATTTCATTTTCAAAGCCAACCATTTCGACCAGTCAAACACATAGTTGACTAGCTCGTCCCAAGAAACTATAAGCAGCTTATCGTGTGACAAGTGTGCCCGGCTTATCACGTCTGTGTTCATCAGTCTGACAATTCACCCAGCACCAAAAGGGTACCCGGGAGGATGCTCGCTTTTAAGAGCAGTTCAGGTTGTATATTTCCCGTGATGCTGATTAGTATATGCAAGCTTGACGCATAGCTGTTATATATACATGTGTTAGTCAGCCTGTTGGTTTATCTCTGCTTCGAACAGTATTCAACGATAATGGGTAGCATAATGGTCAAGGCGTTCGCTTATCACGCCAAGGACCCGGGTTCGATTCCCAACATCGGTACAATGTGTGAAGCCCATTTTTGGCTTCCTTTGCCATAATATTGCGGGAATATTGCTAAAAGCGGCGTAAAACTAAACTCACTCACTCACCTGAACATCATTCCAGTTATGGAACGACGAAGCAGCTGAATGTGGGATGAAAACCGAGAACGGAGTCAACTCACAACCGTTCACCTCCTTTGTTAAACCCAGTATTTTCTGCTTGAAAACCTAGAAATCGGCGAGCAATTCTAACCACAGTGATGTGGGTCTTCAAGGGACATAACTCAGTAATTACGGTGCCTGAGACAAATGAACCACAGGAGCCTATACGTGCCTGTAATATGTCGCACAGTAAAGTTTGTAGTGAATATCATATCTTACTGTTACTGCTTGACAGGTATTAGAAAAACCACGACCTGACAAATGACAAAGTTCAATTTCCTCGTGTGAATCGTGTCGTGATGGTGTTTTGCTGAACTAAATCCAGCTTGGGTCCCTGTGTGTGTTGCGCAACAGACCCAGGGAACCAGGCTGAACTAAATCGTTCCACGAGACAGGTGTTTAACAGTAGCAGTATTGATTTCACGCCACAGTCAGCATGTATTGCATATGCTTAATCGCCAATCTACCTGTAGCAACCAAGTGTATTCGTCCAGATTACTAGCCCCGCCTGCTTGTCACAAACGAGTTTACAGCGCTGGCTCATCTAATACTTGTCAAGCAGTAGCTTATCACAGAATCTGATATAGAAATTGATGTTATTGAAGTCAAATGGTCTGTTTATGATAAAAAAACTCACTCGATCCTAAGTTTCATGAACAACGTCTTCCAAAACTCACATAAGTGAAATAGAAATATTTTATACCAAATTGTTGCTGTGTAGATGACCTATTCGTGCATTTTTTCAGAACTCATTGAAACTTTATATACATCTAATTAGCACTTTCTGCAATGTATCTCTATAATGAGAGATAGGTTGCCTTAATTGTCTGTCTGACATTTGTGAAAATATTCGATATTCATTACCCACAATAACCAGCTTTCTGTTCTGAAGGAGAATTGATTAGATTGTTGCCTGTGTGTTTATTTTTGATATATATTTACGTCCATGATCAACACTCGGAGACATCGTGAAACACTGAGTCTGTTATTCTGCACGAACAATCATTTAAACTTAAAGAAATCTTTGGCTAGGTTTTCTCACAAAATACATAGCCAGAAGCGACTTTATTGCGTTAAGAAGAAAGTTGTGTTAAAAATAAACTTCAGTTTTAACTGCGAGGAATTAAGCTGGATGTTGAACGAGAGTGAAAATGTTATTGCTAAAGGTGTTATAAGCCATTTGTGCATTTTGGGAATTAAGGTATTTTACCCAAAATAGCTTACTTCGTTTAAAGGTATTGTGTATAAAGTCATTATGTAGCGTCATTCGTGTTCTTTGGATTCATGGATAAAAAGTAAGAGGTTTGAGAAAATCGATTCTCTCTGTTTGTTGCCGTTGTACATTGTAACGTCACATCTGAAGGACATTATATATTTTTATCAAAATACGTCAGTGTTTTTATTAAATGCAACGTTAACTGAATCTCCTTCGCCACCCAGGAGGCCATTATGGAGCTCAGATTGCAGTCGTTTTTACTTTATTTTGAGCAGGTGTGAATTTACAGTGAAACTTATCTGATATGGAGGCTTTGTTCTTATCGGTCGATGAGACTCGACGTTTATCCGTTTACCACTACCTCCGCTACCAAAATTGCTGACTCGGCATTAAGCATCACTCACTCACTCACGGCATTAAGCAACGCTCCCTCGCCGAAATCAAGCAATCAATCAACCAAACAAACCAACCAACTAACGACCGACCTGTCTGTCTGCCTGCCTACCTGCCTGCCTGTCTGCCTGCCTGCCTGCCTGCCTGCCTGTCTGTCTCTCTGTCTGTCTGTCTGTAGGTATGTATGTCTGTATGTCTGTCTAAGCCAAGAACACCTGTAATTGTCAAGTTCCAAGACAGACACTTCCAAACAGCATCGATATGTACATGCCTGGCCTGGTTCAGATCGTCCATCACACCACTCTGTCAGACAATCTTCAGCATCTACCGTAGCTGCCATTCATTCTGAGGTATCATTTGTTTGCTTGTTGTTTAACACCATGCTAAATATTTCGACAGTACATATACAAACATGGGTTGCTGAAGACCAGTTCTATCTCGGATCTTCACTGGTCCTGAAGTAACGGAGTATCCTTTGAAAGGTCGAACCCAAGGTTGTAACAACTGCGAAACATCGCTGGTATCACCACGAGCATTCGTGATGCACAAGAGAGCCGCTTTCATGAAATTGTCATTCACACACTTAGCTGACAATGCTATCCAGGCAAACTGATTTGACAAGGCACACAATGTTTGTTATAGAATGGTGTCTGTCCACACCTTTACTTGTCTTTAGGTGAAATCCTCACTCAACTGTGGAGATCTGATGTCTTCTCAGACACTGAGTAAAAGGTGCACGACATGCAGAACTGATAAAAAATTGGGTGTCTTAAACAGTAGTTATGGTTTTCATAAAATAGCAATAACTTTTGTAGATGCAGTTTCCAAATGGATTGAAGTCGCATGTCAGATGTTACTTTGCGTTGTCATGATTAGAGTTTCAAAATTAGAAAGTGTGAGATAACCGTAGGCAAGAACTTCTCCACCTCTAACCACACTTGGTACAGTAAATTCCAAGAACAAATGAGGGTTGTTTGGATAACTGCCATCTCTGTTGGGAATTTATGTGGATTTTAGGTGAATACTTAGGGTAGATGTCGCCTTGAGTACTGTTGATGCTTTCTCGTGCAACGGGCAAGAGAATGAGTATGCTTTTACAGCGCTGTTAAAATAATTCAGCAATATCATGGCGGGCATCAGAAATGGGTTTCACACACCGTTTCGCAGGTGCTAAACCATATTTTCTTAAATGCTGTCTTTACCTACGTCTCGTGAGGTTTAGCGCTTTTAGAGGGGGACATCAGAAACGATGTACCCAGGTGAGGAATCGAACTCGGGTCTTCAGTGTGGGTTGCGGACGCTGTAACCATTTGGCTACTCACCCCCACCCATCCCACCGCCCCAACCCACCCCACCCCAAACACCTTGCTGTCTCCACTAAGCAAAATTACTTTTTCATTTCTAGAATATCAGTGTTCTGTTTAAAGCACCCATCCTTCAAATGGGATGACAGTCGATTTGATGCAAACATTCACACTTTTTAAAGGAACAAAAATGGTCCTATTGAACACATTTAGCCTCTAGCCATAGATCATCGGGAAAGCCAAATAATTTTAAGTATGTTAGGAAGTTCTCCAGGGCTTATCATAAGGATTCCTCTTGTCAATCGTAATACCACAATATAAACCTGCTGGGCCCACTTATGTCAGCCCTGCACTGAATGATCATTTCGAGCACAAGAGTTCCAATCACGACGACACTCCCGAACCTCTCCGCGAGGCGGACAAAGTCCTCTTGTTGAAGGGAGATCATTTCAGAGACATCATGAATTCTGAAATAGATTTGTACTTACAAGCAAAGTCGATCAGAGATCTCGATATTGGATAGAAATGGCTTTAGTAACAAACCTAAATTCAGGTGATAGTATGTAATGGAATAGATCGTTCGCACGTTCAGTATGCAGTGAGACTGATAACAAGGAGTAGATGACCGTAACATGGTCGTGAAATGGTAGCAACATGCCTAAGTGGCATGAAAGTGACGAACTAGAAAATTTGTGATAAAATGGAACCTGTTACAAGAAGCCTAAAGTTTAAGAGTGAAAGGGTGAGTATTATTTTATGCCGCTTATATTCCGGCAATAATGTATGAATGAATGAATGAATGAATGTCTTTATTTCCTCCAGAGTTGAATCTGAAGATCATACAAAGGCAAATACATTATTCACAATACACCACTTGCGTTAAAGAACATGAAACAGCGTCTGTAGCTACTAGTAACTGGAAGCATGCGTTGCACCGCTCATTAACTGATAATTTTCAATGTAGAATTTGTGAGCAGTAGGTTTGATTGTATTTAGTATATGTATCAGATGTTCCTTTAGATTCCACGCGAAGTGCATCCTCTGTATCTCCACGGTATAGGTTCCGACAAATCCCTACTATACCCTGGATGCATCTACGGCTCAGTTTAGTCAGTTTATTACCTCCCTTGGCCGGTTTTTCATCCAATCAGGTGTCTACGTTGGGATGTTGAGCGTACCAATCACTTTCGTTTTGAAATAATTGTCAATTTGTCCGTGTGATTTCCCCAAAATCTGAGAGGCACTGCGAAAAGACCTTCGCAGCTGCTACCGCTATCTTTGTTGACTCTGGCAAGCTTAGTTGACTCACTACGGTGAGAATGCGGAGACAGCAAAGGGAGGTAATAAAATTAATGGGCTGAGCCGTAGATGCATCCAGGGTATAGTGAGGATTTGTCGGAACGTATACCCTGGAGATATCGATGATGCACGAAGTGTCAAAATGACAGCATGATGTATTCCTATGTATAATAGTCAATTGTTTCAGGTAAGTCTCATGTATATCTGAGCCAGTAAATAATGACATTATCAATGACATTGTCAGATTGTGTCCATGAGAGGATCGAACCTGGGTCTTCGGCATGACAGGCGAATGCTTTAACCAATCGGCTACCCACCACCTGCTAAAACAGAAGAAGAACTATATATAGCGTAATATGGATTCTTATATTGCGCTAAACTCAACACCAAAGTGTGCTCAAAGCGCTAATAGATCACATATATCACATGTTTACAGTCAATTTCTGTTGAATAGGTAGGTCGTAAGATGCTTCTTGAAACAAGTTGGAGTTGATTTCAGATCCAATGGGAGAGCATTCCATTCAACGGCAGCCTTATACGCAAAGTTTCTTACGCCAAATGTCTTGAGTCTGATGTTGGGGAACATAGTCTTACACTAGATCACACAGATAGCCAGAAGGTATCATTTCTGCACTTATATGTGAGAGTGAGGACCTTATGATCCGTTCTTTAACAAGCAACCAGTGAAGTGACAGTGTCAATATTCTAGCCGCTGAGTTCTGGACGTTTAGCAGCCTTCTGAGTTGTAGCGCTGCAGCGCCTACAAGAAGACTGTTAGAATAGTCGATCCTGGCGATGATAGCTGAACGTGCTAGTGCTGCAGTCGTTAGTTCTATGAGAAGGTGGCGTATGTTGCCTGTGTTTCCTACGATGACGACGGCATTGATATGCTTGTCCATGTTGAGTGATGAGTCTAGCCTCACACCCAAGTTTCTAACATCTGTCGAAAAGTTCATTTCATCACTGTCGACTGTGACATGAGTTGCTTTGATCTTTTGCAGCCAGATCCTGCGACCAAAGCTTCTGTCTTATCGCTGTTTAACTTCAGCATGTTGGCGTTCATTAAGGCACTAACTTTGGATGCACAGTCTTCCATCGCGCTTAGTCCTGACCTCTGTGACTGGTCATCAAGAGCAAAACAGTTGTACAATTGCGTGTCATCATCATACAAAATGGATATTGATGGCATAGTTACTAACGACTTGAGAGATAGGCTTGCTGTAAAGTGTAAATAGTAATGGGCCCAGTACCGAACCTTGGAGTACACCACAAGTCAAAAGAGTGTTGTCAGATGAAGACGCATTACTTCTCTGGTATCTGACTCGGAACCAATCCAACACAACGCCGTCTATACCATATTCGGTATGAAGTCGGTCTATTAGCAAGATCTGGTCAACAGTATCAAATGCTGCATTCGGAAGAAATCGTGTGCGTTATTTTGCCTACGGTATTGTCAAGGGAATGGATTGAAAAAGAAAACACTATTTTGTGTTATGTAGTTAACCCAAGCGTGAAATACTACACGAAAAATGTGCCATCAGTTATGGTAATTAACAAACGCAACAGGTTGGTCCCTGGATGAAAACCCGATGTGACAGAAAATTAACGTATTTCTACTGAGGGAATGGATTCCTCTCCCACAAACACTTCGAGTGAATAATGGACGGTTCATTAAGTTCTTACAGCGCATCTGTCACAATGCTCATTTTTGAATGGAACACAATAACAGCTCTAACTTACCTAACCATCACACGTGTCAATTTCTATCGACACTTTGACTAATCGACATGTATGTGTCCTTCGCGGCTTGGTGAAGCCTGATATGCATGACCAAGCATTAAAAAGAAACGTAACTCTTTCGGTAGTAGATGTGATGTAGGTGGTTAAAGCGTTCTCCCGTCACAGCGAAAACCCGCGTTCGATTCCCAACATGAGTGCAATGTGTCATCAAATGAGGCGTATAACTTACAAACACAGTCATCTCCTTCATGTAAGTGGCAAAGGACATGTTTTCTTTCTTGTTTAACGCGCTTTTCAGCAATAGGCAATCTATATGTCCGCAGTCAGTAAATACTCTGACCTGGACCAGTTATTGAACTGCTCAAATGACAGAGTAAGTGCCCCCATTGTTCCCATGAGGGGGGTTAGAACCCGAGTCTCCCGCATGACTAGCGAACGCTTCAACCACTGGGCTACCCCACCGTCCCAGCTGAAACTCATGACGATCCGTTAATAACCGGATTTGTAGGAGACACCAATGGTCAATATACTAAACAGTGCCCATCGTCGTCACAAAGCCTGGTACACAATCCATCCACGTCACATTTTAGAACATTTCTTGATGAGAGCTATTCAACGTCGTAGTCCCAAATGATTCTCTTAGAAAGCAAGTCCCTGGCACCGTTATGACTTGGATATCTGTATTTTAAGCTATCATTTAACTTCGAAACTACCCTCAGAACTAAACCGATTGAATTTCAACACTACAACCAAGAATTCATGCAAACCTTCACCTTTGATGTATCTGAGGTGATTACACATAATTGTAATGTATTCTGAAAGTAATTGTCTCAAGATTGGCTGCTTAGAATTGTAATACTCTCCTTCCATATTATGTCGTTAACAATTTCAGTAATGACATATTTAAATACCCATTTCCACACATGAAACAGTGGTAACTAGCAAGCTTGGTGGCTGCTTCATGAGAGACAATGATCAATCAACGAACAATGTTATGCCCAAAGATAAAAGAACTGGAAATGAACTGCTGTTGGTTTAACACATATTACACTCTCGCTGCTGACAGAATGAGGAGTCAGCTACCGTCATACCGTTACGGTAGTTCGTAATGGCATTTCGTAAGCGATGCTCGCTTAAGTTGCAATTTATTTTTCCTGTATCTTGTCAATCACGTTCTAAAAAGTACGAATTGGCTCTGTTATATAGATAACATTTGCCAGTAGAAAAAAAAGGTACAAGAAATACCCTACTTCTATTTCATTTTCAATTTCCTATTTTGTTATGATACGTGTGAAGAAATGTTTAAGTCATACCATTATATTTGTGGCAAGGGATGAGTGATATGTTTTTTACTCCACATCTGCAAGGTAATAACGAAGTGATGCGAGTTTTCAACAGCATTTTTGTCACTTAATGTAAATCAATTTAAAAATACTTTTATGATAATGGTCTGATGCGAATTTCCAAAGTCATTTTTGTCACTTAACGTAAAGTAATTTGGAAATGCCACATGCCTACGTAACTCTATTGAAACTTTTGCTAAAACCTGGAATCTTGCAGCCTTGAACAAGAGTGGTGGTGAAGCTCTTTGTCATCGACTCAGGAAGAGGATGCACGATTGTGCGTTAACGCGTCTGAATTATGGACACTAAAGTCTCCTACTGCTGGGCAGTTCTCGACCTGAAAGAGTAATTCATATTTGTGTGAAGAATATGAGTCTTTCATATACCTAGATCAGTTTCTGCAACCCATGCAGTGATATACAAGCCAGTCACCCTAACCCAAACAAGACTACCAAGGCCCAGAAAGATATCCTGGCAATGTTTTGTGTCCAGATGCAAATGTCCAGTTGCCCTGACAGTCCAGGGTTGGAGTCTTCGGCATGCCATTCTTGTCGTAAGGGGTGACTAACTGGATCAGATGGTCAGACTCACTGACTTGGTTGACACATGCCATCGTATCCCACCTGTGTAGATCGGTGCTCATGCTGTTGATCACTGGGTTGGCCGGTCCAGATCGGATCAGTTACAGCCATATAAATCGAATAGCTGTTAAAAAAACATGCAAGAAGTTTTACATCTGTTAGATATTTTCGAAAACCATTTGGCTGTTCTACCATTACCGAGCGATATCAATGCACATAAGATGACCCTTATTGGGCGAATAACGCCTGTTCCTTTGAAGATGTGGAATCAAATCAAAGGTCATGACCTTTCAAGAAAAATGCGAATATGAATTATGTTTTCCTTGAGTGTGGAGTCGGGGATAGGAGAGTAGGGAGTTGAGTAGTTTTGACCATTCGTAACTACTCGCCTCTTTCCGTGACCTACAAAACGACACATGTCCCTATCGTGCGCCATTATTACAGAGATTCGTGGTAATTGCGGGTAGTAAAACGCATTTCGAAGCATGCAGATGACGGCACCATTGATCTCTGAAACATCCGTAAACTATTCAAAGCACAGACAGACTATGAGCTAAAGGATCAGCAAGTTTCAACACTGAAACAGTTACGATTCGAATGACTGTATAGTTGTTAGGCCCTAGGGACATAGGATATTCCAGGAGCCATGTTTGGAAATTCAGGGTTATCTTTCCTTGCTAAATTTACTAGACTATTTTCATCTCCATGCCCGCTTGCGCTTAGGGCCCAGTCGTAAACATGACCACGAAAACGATACGAGACGCCCTTCGGCATAACGGAATGACACGCGTAGTTACAAATTATGTTTTGACATCATTGAACTGGAGATTTTTCTAGGCAGTAATTCCACTTGCCTTATATCAGTCGTACTAAACTGACTTGAAGTTGTGACAGCAACTCGGACCAGATTCATGAAGACGTTTACCAGTTGTTGACACCGTGTGGTACTTTGATTAAACATAATTTGAAGCAATCCTGTATTCCGAAACTATAACATCTCTGGTGTAGATTTTTGACCACCATGCGAAGAGAACCTGGTGTAATGAAAGTCTGTTTTCTAATTTTGAAACATGTAGACGGGTTTTTCGAGCGACGGCCATTTTCGTCTATAAAGTGTGCATCAAACCAGCTTAGGAGAGATGTTTACTGTCAACAGATGTGGCAAATATGTGAAGACATGAGTTAGATTTCACCGTTATTTAGCTGAAGGCTTGCTCGTGGGCTATAACGATAGAGCAACGTGGAACTTTCGATAGTAAATGTCTAAACTTTAATACTTCTCAGACATGCAGCGTTGAAGCACGTGCCATGTTATCCCCAAGGGAGCGATTTTGAAGGCGATCAATTTGCAGCAAGGTTGTTATTATAATCAAATCCTACTTGTATGCAGATTACATATTTCTAACTGATTCCCAAAAGACCCACTCAAAGACAATTAAGAACACTGTGGTCATGACTTTACGTTTGGTAGAATGAGGTTTCAGAAACGAGATGAATGTTATAATGGCAGCCATTACATAACCATCTGTTGGCATGCACGGTCATTGGGTTAGATTACGGGGTGGTGATTCTCCCGTATGTTTAGTGGCTCGGTTGACCCAGAGTTATCTCCCTTAAGTATATCAGAAACCTGGGATCGAAAACAGATTCTCATAGGTTTACATTTTACAAAAGAAATAAGACTTGCAGTATTAATTTCATTGCCCTTTCTACTCGTCTCTTCAGTTTTCGATCAGCTGATTGGAGGTGAAGGTGAGGTGAAACATTGTTTAACGTCGTACTTGAGGATATTTCACTTTATGACGACGTTGTTCTTCTTTGGGTTTTGTTTGTTGGTCGGCTGTCGGTTGGTTGGTTGGTCGGTCGGTTGGTTGGTTGGTCGGTCGGTTGGTTGGTTGGTTGGTTGGTTGGTTAATTGGTTGTTTGGTTCGTTGTGTCGTTCGTTCGTTTCGTTTGTTTTTCTTTTTATTTCGGGGGGCTGGGGGGCATTCACAGTGTACATGCTTCTCCATAGAAATCATCACCAGCCAAATGTTATATACATGACCTGGGAATTAGATGTGTGGGCGGTCGATAGGGTTCACTGTTTGTGAGGAGCAATTACAAGAGCCCTTTGTACCACATTACAGGGGCAGATGCTCCTTGACTAAACATAAGTTAAGGGGTAATGAGAACAATTCCTCGTATATAACATGGTTAGTCATATGTTAATATCTCAAGAATATATGATGTCTAAAAACGGGATAACAGTTATCCATGTATAGTGCGTTCCATCTATTCTGCAAACAAGACATCAGATAATGGGTTAAAACGTCCGGGCCACATAATCCAGTGACTGGCAGCGTCAGACAAGTCCTACATGAGAACGATGGCAAAACACGCTGTTGAGGTCACATACTGACTGGGGAACTCCAAAATTTGGCCTATCCAGAGGGGGACAGTTTGGAGCAATATTAAATTGCCCATCATGATTAATAGAGCAGTAGTTGCTCTTTTGTTTTGTTTGTTGTTGAAAGCGGGACGTCTTTGAATACGTATTTTAATTAAATACTGTTTAGCAGCTGTGTGAAGCCCATTTCTGGTGAACGAGAGTGAGTGAGTTTAGTTTTACGCCGCACTCAGCAATATTCCAGTTTTATGGCCGCTGGTCTGTATATGATCGAGTATGGGCTAGGCAATGCAGTGTTCAACAGCGTAATAATCGATCCACGCAGATGCTATACGATGACATGTGTCAAAACGGTCAGCGGCCTGAATAGCAGTAACAGCAGCAGCAGCAGCAGCAGTAGTAGTAGTAGTAACAGCAGCAGCAGTACTACTAGCATTAGCAGCAGTGGTAGTAGTAGTAGTAACAGCAGCAGCAGCAGTAGTAGTAGTAACAGCTGCAGCAGCAGCAGTACTACTAGCATTAGCAGCAGTGGTAGTAGTAGTAGTAACAGCTGCAACAGCAGTACTACTAGCATTAGCAGCAGCAGCAGTAGTAGTAGTAGTAACAGCAGCAGCAGCAGCAGTACTACTAGCATTAGCAGCAGTGGTAACAGCAGTAGTAGTAGTTGTGGTAGTAGTAGTAACAGCAGCAGTATTAGTTCTAGTAGTAGTAGTAGTAACAGCAGCAGACGATTGCAGTAGTAGTAGTAGTAGTAGTAACAGCAGCAGTATTAGTTCTAGTAGTAGTAGTAGTAACAGCAGTAGTAGTAGTAGTAGTAGTAACAGCAGCAGACGATTGCAGTAGTAGTAGTAGTAGTAGTAGTAGTAACAGCAGCAGTATTAGTTCTAGTAGTAGTAGTAGTAACAGCAGTAGTAGTAGTTGTGGTAGTAGTAGTAACAGCAGCAGTATTAGTTCTAGTAGTAGTAGTAGTAACAGCAGCAGACGATTGCAGTAGTAGTAGTAGTAGTAGTAACTAGTAGTAGTAGCAGCAGCAGTAGTAGTATAGAAATTATCATAGACGGCCTTTAATGGAATCATTTTATGTGTTGCCATCTTGTCCGAGAAACCATTCCTGACATACTCACAACAACCAACATACCGTTTGTTTATCTTAGATATCCAAACACAAAAATAACTAATATCAATTTGTTCCATGCTTGTAAGATAACATGGAGTATTCCGATGCTCTCTGGTATTTCCCTCGATACACAGCACACTTCATCATCAGCATGGCATCTATAACGTTGTATTTACGTACAATCATAGCAAACCGTGCGCTATGAAAATCTCACGCGGAGCAAACTTCATGAAATCGTTATTAAAATTGAAATATGAACCATTTTGTGGTTCCTTGTTAATGAAACACGGTTTGCAAAACACGCATCGATGCTACCATATCAATACACTTTCATATGATACGAACTGGCAATTAAATCAAAACATAATGTAAATTGATTATGCAAACATTAGGATGGCATTGACGACACTGTTTAAATCTCTCACTCGAAGACCCTTAAATACGCTGCTCTGTAGGCTAGTGGACCGGGTCGGTTTTACTTCATTACGCTATCGCTAACCTCGTGATTCGAAACACTTAGCTATATTAACGGGACAGAGTCTGGCTATCAGCAGCTGGTGTAAATCACGTGGAATAATATTTGTACACGGATACGAATATAATGACCCATGTGTGGCTAACGGTAAAGCAATTACCATAGTACGAGAGTTAATATGATTAATAGAAATGCCCAACGGACGAGGCCTATATTAAGGTACTTGAGGTCGCTTTACACACAATGACAGTCGAGTGAACTACTTGTACAAAGGTCTTGAACAACTAATGCAATTATTATTTATACGTTGGCCATATTTATTTATTTTCTTGATCCAAACCATTTTTTTTACCACAATTTAACAGTTTCGCGGGTATCTGTCTGGGGGTTACAGTGAACAGATGCAAATTTGGTGGTGCGGCTTTAAGGAATATTCACTCACTCCCTCATTCAATGAATGGAGGTTGAGTATGGTTTTGCGCCGTTTTAGCGATATCCCAGCAATATCACAGCTAGGGATATCACATGTTGTACCCATATGGGTAATCAGAGCTAGGTCTTTTGCATGGCAAGTGAATATAATTACTAAACACCCCCACCGTCCCTCAAAGAAAGGTGAGTTACTGAGTGAGTTTAGTTTTAAGCCGCACTCAGCAATATTCCAGCTATATGGCGGAGGTCTGTAAATAATCGAATCTGGACCCGACAATCCAGAGATCAACAACATGAGCATCTATGTGCGCAATTGGGAACCGATGACATGTGTCAGCCAAGTCTGAGCCTGATCAGCCGATCCCGTTAGTCGCCTCTTACGACAAGCACAGTTGAATTTAATGGCAAGCATGGTTTGCTGAAGGCCAATTCTACCTCGGGACCTTCACGGGTACTCAAAGAAAAGAGCGACGAGACTACAATTTGAAAAAAAAAATGATAGTGAAAAACGACAAGCGTAAAAATGATATTTTCGTATGTCCAGTATCAACTGTTTTTAATTACCGAATGACCTGTCAATGTGCTCACTGCGAAGGCAAGCATAGTGCACAGGAAGTCCAGATTTCACCCGTTTGAAATAAATTAGATTCTTAACGTCGTATACGATACTACGTCCACGTCTGTCGTGCCGATTACGTTGACGGAAGTTCAATCAACATTTAATACAAACTGTACCGAGATCACACGACATCCGATTTCGTCAAATATTCCCCTGACAACTAATCACAACAAGACGTTTACTATGTCAATAAACATCGGTTGAAATGTTCAGGAGTACAGTAGTAATGCGTCCGGACATCAGTTAAAAACCGAGGCAATTTTACATGTGATATATTGGTGTAAATGTCATGAAACAACAATTCCATTGTGATGCCTTGTTTCGAAGTGTGGAACGACCTTGCTCAAACGTTTGATCAATGTTACAATAGTAAAGGCCCCGGTTAAGCTGTTAAAACATTTAATGGTTGACACGGGGGATATCATTGCCGAATTTAACGCATCAGTGACCGAAATGATGTTTGATTGCGTTACCTTCTTTGACTAGTTACACGTCAACGTTTTTGTTGCTTTAGCGTATGTTTGTGACGTGCGAATCTGGAGGATCAGGATACCCTGACATTAAAAAGCTAACACATGATATACTCAACTTCAAAAGAACCGCAACTCTCTTTATTGTCAAGTCCTTAAATAGAAGGCTCAGAAATGAACACTTATTTTCATGAGACTTCATTGTTTCGAAACGTGCGTTTCTTTTGCTGTACAGTATACAACAGTAAATCATATTTATAACGAAAACGCTTACAACGAACTGACAGATGTAACGAATTTTGTGGGTACCGGGCATCTGTTTTAATCGAAATGCACATGTACAACGGGTATAACGAACTAAGGGTAATTGTCGTTTTGAATTCGTTATAACCAGGTCTGTAGGGGACTCGGGTTGATTCTCCACATGGGTACAATGTGTGAAGCCCATTTCAGGTGTCACCCGCCGTGATAATGATGGCATATTGCTAAAGTGTAACTTATTGATAAAGATTCATGGAAACATATAATCTGAATCATATAAATGACTTTTTGAAGATTTCTTTAATCATGGAGATTTTTTGTGGCTGTGAGTTATGCCCTACATGTATAGGTATTGCTGGGTATTGTAGGTGCTGTTATGATAATATCACCAAGAAAAAGGTGTTCTTTCATGACACATGTTGACGCCTCGAAGGCTTGATCACATTGTGCACGTATTCATGATTTCCAGTATGAGGCAAATAGTCCCGATTATACGAGAAACCCTCAATGGAACTCTCTATTTATAACACCTGAATGCACACTGAACTCAACTGTCAAAATGTGGGATATGCCGTTTGTCTTTTTTCTCACATAAATCCTTTTGTATTTTCGAAAGGCGATTAAGAATACACTGATGGTCGTGGGTGGAATTAGTGCGGATTCTAATATTAAAACTGCACCAGACTTCTCATAATGGCTGTCATTTTGTAAAACTCGTCCACATATTGTATTTGGTTTATGCATACTTTCGAGGTTAACAGACACATTCTAAGCCCCACATAGGGATTGAACTACAGTGAACCCTTTCATCGTGGACTTCATGGGAAGCCAGAAAGGTATTTCCACACACATACGCACGCACGCACGCACGCACGCACGCACGCGCGCATGCACAAACATAAACACACACACTAATATGACATCTGAGCAAATGATAAAACAATTGATATGGAACATAGCGATCAACAATATCAACTAAATATCGGTCGATTATCGATAAATATCGATTTGATATTTCACACCACAAGCGAGAGATGACATGCTTAGGTATGGTTTACTAACTAAAAATAGTCGTTAACATAACTGAGAAGAGTGAGCGAGCGAGTTTAGTTTTACGCCGCCTTTAGCAATACTCCAGGAATATATGTTTTGGACAGAATGACCAGACAAACTGAAAGGCCAGCCATGAAATAAGTAGCTGTGGTTGAAGTTTGGAAGGTGGAAGAACGTGCAGTTCTTCGGTTTCTGAACCAACAGTAAACGGGATTTCAACAATCTTCAGTTTCGAAATTCAGTCAGGATTTACGCCGCTTTTAGCAATATTCCAGCAATATCACGGCAAAGGACACCGGAAATGAACTTCACACGTTGTACCCATGTGCGGAATGGAATTGTCAGTTTTCTTTGTGTTATGTAATTTCAACTATTTCAACTACCACGACTACCACAAACCAGATAACAGCGTACGGATCACGGGTAGATGGGTGACTTAAATTCATAGGCCACTGCGCTGGGGAGTTTGGTCTTATCAGAGGTTTCAATCACAGATGACATGATCTGCCAGAGCTGTGCTCGTGTGTTTCAGCAATGTAGTGAATGTCTAACTTCGACACGTGTGTCAGATATTGAGAACCCGTGAAGGGTAGACTAGGCCTTCAGCAGCCAATGCTTGCCATAAACGTCAACTCTGCTTATCGTAAGAGGCGACTAATGGGATCGGGTGGTCAGGCTCGCTGACTTGGTTGACACATGTCATCGGTTCCCAATATTGCGCAGATCGATGTTCATGCTGTTGATCACTGGGTTCTCTGGTCCAGACTCGATTATTTACAGACCTCCACCATATAGCTGGAATATTGCTGAGTGCGGCGTAGAACTAAACTCACTCACTCAGATATTGAGCTGAAATGCTAACAGGCATTTCCTGTCAAACTATATATCCCAATGTATAATTGTACAATTATTTAAGGTATTACATTAATATCCGTTGCAGCTGTTCCCGAACACGTTCTAATGTTTGCATTTTAGTCGAGCTCAAATAATCATTAATACCAAACGCCCAAGTGTTGGGGTATCAAAACACGGGATGCGTTGCGACTCAAATCGTGAGAAAAGTAATAAAGAGAAATTAGTGGTGTGAGATATCTACCAACTGAATGTTACGTTTACGTTTATCACCATGCTCTTCCGAGCAACAGACGGGTTTACAAGTTGCATTTTGGGTTTGTATTGCATGAATTCAGCCATAATATATGCCCAATGCAGAATTCGACTTATGTCAAAACCAGCTTTTATTATGCCCCTGTTGGTCGGAGGAGGCGACTGATCGAATGGTCAGGCTCGCTCACGTGGCTATTGTGTGTCCAAGAAGCGTAGATCGATGCCTGTGAAATCAATCACTGGATTGTCTTGCTACAACACAATAGCTGGATTGTCTTGCTACAACACAATAGCTGGATTGTCTTTTCACAACACAGTGGTAATTAAAAGAGTATCATATACGGATATGCGTAATGCACGTAGTTAAATACGACGTTAATTGTTTAAAATATGGACTATCGAAAGTATTTTACAGGTTTGCTCTAATCAATTACGCCTGTTTGTGACGTTTAGAAGCTGGTGTGATGAAGAAAAACATTTTGGATAGACAACTTTTTTATTGCAATAGATGCGACGTTTCGGTGTAGATGGTAACAACATTATCAAAATATTCACTTACGTCTTGTTTCAAAATGACGCACCTGTCTGTCCACCGTATGCAGTTGTTTATGTATTAGTAATATGGGTCACGTGGCCCCAAATACTTATAAACTTGTCACTGGTCACTTGTTTCAAAATGTCCTTGAACCACCATTTAATAATTCGTGTGGTGCCTTTATGGTCAGTTTAAAAAAACGGTATTGTTTTTAAGGCTGTTGGTATTAGTTTCGCTTGGAGGGCGGTTAGAAGGTCACACAGTGTACCCAGCGACTTCGCAAAATAGTCAGGGCGTCAGAACATTACCTTGATGTGCACGAGTTTGAGATAGTAATGTACGATCCTGTAACTCGCAGCTTAATCATGCGGGGGTTAATGTACACGTTGGGATATAGCCAGTTCTATTATGTGAAGGCGGTGGCATATTCGAACGCTAAATTGTTCTCCCAAGAACGGAGACATTAAACAGGTTATCAGTAATGTCATTCCCATTTAACGTCATTGTCTTGACTGAATTTCGGGGCAGGAGGTACATGTCACGTGACCATAATTACTTGGATCTGCTTGACCATGTTTAAATCATGCCAGTCCGGAATGTGTCATTCAGTTTGTTACTGTCGTGATTGTCCACAAATACCGCCATATATCCAAGCTTAACGTTAACAAGGTAATCTGGTGTTGGTCCAGTTGTTGTGCCGCTTCGGGCCAAATTTCACATCTCGTTTGCTCGTGACCGGAAGTATTCAATACAAATCACGCCCTCGTATCGTCAAAACGAGATTAAAGGTTTTATTAACCGAGTCCAAGACTAAATGGACGACTGATTACCGTACCGGACAAGTTGTCGCAATTGTTTTGGTCTACGGTTGAGATGCAAATTGGATGTGCTAGATCAATGCTTATTCAATAAAGACGGAAGAAACTAGCTCGGTAATGATGCCACGTGACCTTGACCTTGTTGATTTCCCACGTCGCTTCAGCTGGCACATTCATTTCAAGGTTCTGATTCCCACAGGGGAGACGAAGAGTGAAGATGGTCAAATCATGTCTTACCCAATGTGACATGGAAAACTGAAATGATGTGTTTTGACGTTGTGCAGATGTGCGTCCCTTACAAGCGAGAGTCCTCTGATTGCAGATCAAAATTAGAAGCGGGCAGTGATCATCATACACTTCAGCCCACTTTGACGACTACAGAGTGATAAAATCATTTTAAATCATTTTTACAACTACCTGAAGGAACAGTTTTAAATGGATCAACATTTTTTATTGCAATAGATGAGACGTTTCTGTGAAGATGCAACACCGTTATGAAGCAATTACTGACCTTCTTGATAAGACTTTTATCACTTCCTTGATAACGGCGTTAGCAGCTACACCGACACGTCTCATCTATCTTATTAAATACGTTTTTGGTGCATAAAATATACCATCATCATACCAGCTTCTAAATACCACAGGTAATGATACGTCTGTTTTACCTACTCACGCTTTGCGTGTATTATAACCTTAAAGACCTCAAGTATCAAAATAACAATGCACTCTTCCTACAAAATCTTCCTTAAGTTGCCGTGTATTCTGAGAGGTCAAACGACGTCAAACGGGCGCATTTAGACTCTTTCTTTCGTTGTCCTTCTTCTCAAGGAACATGTACCCATGAGAATGTGTTATGAAAAATATAACAAATATTTTCAAAGCGATACTGGTCGAAAACACACTGGAAACCTAAAGGTCGAAACCAGGACTGTGACTCCACGAGGAATAGATCACCATGGAATGGCCATTACTAATATGGATCTAATAAGTTACTAATATGGATCAAGAGCGTCAGCTTTATGTGGAAGTAAAGCAACTCATCACAATGATTATGGGTCTTCAGCAGCCCATGCTTGTGGTCGATTCGATTTTTTCTGGTGGCCAGGCTCGCTGACTTGGTGACACATGGTGTTGATCACTGGACTGTCTGGTCCAGACTCGACAGTTTACAGACAGCTGCCATTTAGCTGGAACATTGTGACGTAACACCAAACTCACTCACCCAATCACACTAGATATCACACACACTTGCAAACGTTAGTCTTATTCCCAGAAAGGCAATATGACAAGATCAGCTACAACTCGTCCACAATCCACACTGAAGTGATCGTTTGTTGGAGAAGGAAATGTTCTACGTGGATGAGGATGAAGACTTTTGTGGATAGACAACTTCTTCTTGCAACGTTTCCTAGAAAGAAGTTCTCTATTTATAAATGTCGTCATCCTCATCATACCAATTTCTAAAATGCCACTTAAACAAGAACCGTTATACGTGTTGATAAATAACCAGTGTAAGTACGGTTTAAAATGGTATGAACAGACAATATCCTTTACCGATAACCTTTAAAAAGGATTATGTGTTTCTCGTAGTCGAACAGGTGGAAACGTGACAAGCAGCGGCGTTATTTCATTGTCCGGCCACCTTAATCGGTTCACTGAAGCATGAGGATACTAGCAAATTCCCTGATTTATCACAACAGTTCACAAAAGATTTCTGATTGAGTTTATAACAAGCGTTTCGTTCAAACTCCGTTTAATCTTCCAACAAAGAAATAGCCTTTATGTACAGTAATAACCTTTATTACAACTCTAAACGGAAGAAACTTGTTTTTTCCCTTCTAATGATGGAGTACAGTGTTTGTTAGCCAAATATTTTTTCTCAGCTTTACGTTTGAACTGTCTGAGAAGCTGTCGTCTCTGTCAATTTAAACAATCCTAATGGTCTGAAAAGATAAAAAGGTTCTCGAAATGACCTTTTTCATTTGTGTGATTTCCGGCTGTGTTTGGTCGATGCGCTCGAGATAAGTTGTTCTCGGTCCAATCTTCATTGTTTATGCATAGTCACGATCCCACGTTGACTCGTGTTGTACTGCCGTTCTGGAGATTGGTAGTACTAATATCCTTGATTGAACAACAAAGTCAAAATCGTTTGTTTTCTGTTATAGGAGATTTAACATGGATGTTCTGACATTTATGTAGGGGATTTGTCCTTTGTTTGGACGATACCCTAAGAACGTAATAACATTTCGTCAACCCACGAATAACTGTGCGTATCTGATAAATACAACCCTATTAATCTTTTTCTGTTTAGGCCCACTTGAATCTTTGAGGGTGAGATTGTGTGAGATTTTGTAAACCAGAAATAACCTGCTTATTTGATATACATTCTCCTAACCAATTAGACGTATTTTTGGACCAACTACGCCTATCATTTAGGGCAAGACATTGTTGATGATGTTGCTTTCATAAAATATCATCCCTTTTGGTTCCAATATATAGCTCTCCCGTACTCTGGACATGACGAACGATGATGAAACAACGGAACGCAATTCTCGAGCTAAATGACAGCCCAAGCAACTATATATAAAACATTGTAAGAACGTAAAATGAAACTTTTGAAGTATTATTTTAGCATTTTACGATTACCGTAATTATTAATGATGAATAATAAGTCATTAACAGTGGTCACAATACTCAACATCTAATCATTAAGTGAATTAAAGTGACAACTCTCTATAATGCCACCAACATAACAACAACATCAGTAGGACAGAGTTAAATCAGTTGGGTTTCAAAAGCGAAGCAACTGGTCAGTTTATTTCTAGATCTTGAATTGACTTATTTGATAGCCAGTATCTAACTGATACTTTATCCTTTACCTCGTGTCATATGAGGGCAGAACAGACACGATGTTACGTTGTTTATGGTGTCTACGTTGTACATTGCAGAAATGTGTTCTTTTCGCATTACAGTAACAGTGGAAACTGTCTAAACCGGCACTCACTGGGACTGGGTAAATAATTCGGCCTAGATAACGTGCCGAATTATAGAGCTGATGATAAATGCACAAGCCAAAGTTGGGTCTGAGATTTTATGCCGGTGTTGACAGCTTTCCACTGCAGTATCTCGGTTCAGACATAAGAAGGTCGCATCTCTGGTGTAGTAGTTAAAGCGTCCGCCCGGAGAGCGGAAGGTCGCGGGTTCGATCCCCGACCTCGTCTTACCAAAAGGCGTCAAAATATGATAGTTGTTCGCTCCTGAATGGCGTTGGGCATTGATGGGTATGACAAGGACTGGTTACCTCGGAGATAGTATAATGTGTCTGAGTAGGGTATGGGGGTAACTGGGGCATGGTATCTCTGTGAGTTAGCTCTATACGACCCGCTTAAGTCTTGGCCTCACATAAACAGGCATGCACGTTGTCATATTCTTAAGGGCGACGTTAAACCTCATTTCAAACAATAGAATCGTCTCCATTCAACTTAAGCCACATTAAAGTGGAGAACAAATATTCCCTCAAAATGAGTAGTGAGTTTAGTTTTTACGCAGCACCGTTCCATCTATATGACGGCGGTGTTGTAAATAATCGAGTCTGGACAACACCATCCGGTGATCAACATCATTAGCATCGATCAGCGCTTTTGGGATACATGATATGTGTCAACCAAATCAGCAAGTCTGACCACCGAGCCCGTTAGTCGCCTCTTACGACAAGCATGGGTAAGTGAGTGAGTGAGTTTAGGTTTACACCGCACTCAGAAATATTCCAGGCATATGGCGTCGGTCTGTAAATAATCGAGTCTGGACCAGACAATCCTGTGACCGACAACATGAGCATCGATCTGCGCAATTGGGAACTGATGACATGTGTCAACCAAATCAGCGAGCCTGACCATCCGATCCCGTTAGTCGCCTCTTACGGCAAGCATGGGTAAGTGACCAATATTCTTCTACCTCGGATCTTCACTGCCTCAGCTGATATGACCCAGGAGGCAATCACAAATCCCTGAAATGGGCATAGGGTACTTATCCCAAAACAAAGTTTAAAGCTCTATATATTGAGAGACGTTGACTTGGTTGACACATGTCGTCATATATAATTACATAGATTGATGCTCGTGCTGTTGATCTGTGGATTGTCCCGCCGAGAATGGATTATTTACAGATCGTATAGATGGAAGATTTTTGAGCGCTGCCCTAAACAACAAACACACAATTCAGATAGAGTAATGCAAGTTTGATTGCTCAACAATCACCATAAAGACATAATGGAAAGTATAGTGAGATGTTATAACGTTTTCATCTGATAGATCGCGCGTCGTGTTTGTTAGAACTTGTTGACGTGGTATATTAAAACGCAAGGTCGTCGAATGTGTTTACTTCGAACTGGCTGGAAAACATAAACCTTAATAGCTGCGAGTAGGCGCCTTATCTCTTCGTTCTCTAAGTCTCTCTCCGCTACAACTCTACCTGAACCTGGAGGACCAAGCACGGCTTCTTTGGTATTTCCATATCTCTGACGTTTTCACACTCCTCGGACAGACCTTAACAGCCAGTAATCTCATATTTACCATGGTTCTAACTCTCGTCTAGGCATATATACCTAGTACAGTAAGCTACGGTGATAGGGACTTCCTCAAAGAGACGCTCATTTCTAGGGCTGTAACGATGCATCGAACTATCGATGGACTGGAGTTGCTGAGCTTCCGATAGCAATTAATCCATGGCAGAAACGAAAACATGATGCATCGATAGTATGTGTGACCAGCGATAGTTTAGTGATTGGCTTTCGTTGATAAATTCGCAACGCAAAATACAGGATGTTTGGGTTCCGACTTACTGTGTCATTGCCTTTATGAGCTAACTGTTTACTTGAATATGGTTTCAAGTTTCTTGTCAGCTATAAAGGAGCTATTTTTTTATTTCATATATACAGTACATTCATTTTGGAAATGACTTCAAATGAGACAGTTCAGGCGGATAAGAAACTATTGCAATAGCATTGCAATAGATGGTCGCTGTAGACTATGCGTGAGTGAGTTTAGTTCTACGTCACTCTCAGCAATATTACAGCTATGTGGCGACGGTCTGTAGAGAATCGAGTATGACTAGACAGTCCAGTGATCTACAGCATGAACATCGATCTTTGCATTTGCGAACCGATGACATGTGTCAACCGAGTCAACGAGCCTGACCTCCATTTAGTCGCCTCTTACGACAAGCAGAGTCGCCTTTTATGGCAAGCATGGGTTGCTGAACGCCTATTCTACCCCGGGACCTTCACGAGTCTGGAATACACTACGGCCATGGCAACCGTGTGTTGTAATAGACCAGCGCTATTGCAATAGTTGTAGCCCCATAAACAGTCGACCTTACACATTCTGTGTGTGAGAACCGGAGTTTTATTTGTACTAAAGTATACAGCTAGTGACGGGATCCAAATATTTTGTTCGCTATATCCGTCAGTTCGACATAAGAATGTTCGCCATAGGGGTAATTACAGCATATGCATATTATTTCTATAGGCCTGGGAGCAGGTATTTACGTCATCGGATACAGTTATGTGTACTCTCATTGTGTGTACTCGCAAGGTTGTAAGCATTACAACAATAATAATGAGAGTACTTATACTTCGCACACCAGAGACCAAATGGGCAGGACTGAAATCCTAGAAACTCTCTGGGGTCAAGCTGCCCAAAACGGTCACCATCCAAAACTTTCCGCACTCAACATAGTTTAGTGTCACCTGACTTGTTACCTGAACCCTATGCACAGGGCCACGCGCCACCACCATTTTCATGTTCACATGTATATATACTGAACGGCAAAAGAAAGGCATTTTTTGCTTTGAGTTTTTGTTTGGTTGGTTTTTTTTGCCGCTGTTTTCTTTTGTTTTTGTTTTCTTTTGTGTGGGGGTTTCTTTTTGCTTTTGTTTTATTTTTGATTTTTGGTGGTTTCTTTTTGTTTTTTGTTTTGTTGATGTTGTTTTTGTTTGTTTGTTTGAGTTTTTTTTGTTTGGTTGTGGTTATTTGTTTGGTTGGGTTTGTTTTTTTCTTTTCTTTTTCTTGTGTTTTTCCTTTTGTTTTACTTTTTGTATTGTTATTTTTTTATTGTTTTGGGGTGAAGTTTTAAAATAGAAGAGTCAGCATACTCACGTACGTGTACTTGAAAGCTCTTAGCAAACATCGGTATATTCAGGTCATATTTGTATGAGCATTCTCATGTGCACATGTACACTAATGTAAGTATTTTTGGACGCGTTTAAGAGATATATGCATGTAGTTAAGTGTGTATGTTTTGGTCGCAAATGTTTGTGCTTGCTTTCGTTTATTCATAAACATACCGATGTGTACATACGTATGCCCTCTTGCGTGTGTTTGTCAACATTCTTATTCAATGTGGTCACCGACAATTAGGAGTATTTTAACAAAAGCAGATGTGCATATGGCATCACGAGGTCCTTTAATAAGCTGACACTTGTGTCACAACTTAGTACACGTGCAGATCAGGGTTATTCTTGATCTTCAGCAACCAATACTTCTCGCTGTTGGCAACTAACGACATTTTATCGTTCCTTGGGATCATCGATTCTCATGATGTTAGTCACTGGATTATCAGATCCAGGCTCGATTAATGTCAGATCATCGTTGTATTACTGTAATAGTGCTTAAAGTAAGCATAGATGAAGGTACACAATGTCATATATATTGACATATGTACAAGCGTGTCGAGGAGGTCATATATATGTGATGTAAAGGTCGCTTCGCACGGCTTTTAACGGAAGATCTACGGTAACTCATCGTTCATAATATCCTGGAACGTAAATTTGGTCTGTTGAAAGAACGAGCCAAGTTAATAAGGGTGGACATTTATGTATGGTTATTTGAACTCATTGTTTGAAAAACAAGACCCAAAATCCGTTCCATATTACCATAATATTTTCCACTTGTGCAATCAGGACATTCTGAAATAATCTACTAAAATAGGTCGACAAATCCAACGGATGGTTAAGAATGAATTAATGTCAAAAGCAGTAGAGCCCATTTGCCCTCAATAACATTAACGAATCGATTAAATATGGCAACATTTCCTGGACCGCAACTTGTTTGCGATAAGCCGTTATTTGTTGCATAAAATGATGGCAGCGTTTATTCTGGCATGAAGCACAAAGGGAGTGGCTGGGACGATTAAATGAATTATGCGACACGCACGCAACGTGTGTGTTTTTAGTGAAAATAAAATTACACTGTATGGAGTCGGCCGTGGTTATTACAGATAATAAATACAGTGTGTGGTTAAATACAAGCTAAAAACGTTGCTACTTTAATGACGATATGAATGTGACTGAAACTAATATTGGCGGTGGATGCGTGTGGTTTGATCGGTGGTTGATTAATACAAATCATAATATTCCGTTTTGAAGAAAACATAATTTTATATTTTTGTCGCTTTTGCTGGAAAACATATTCTGCTTTTATGGTATGGTAGGCAAAGAAGGCGAGAGGATACATTCACGGTTGCAATAAACTGAATGTGACATTTACAAACATGTGACATTAAAACCGTGACATTTACCCACAGGTGTTTATATTAAGGTGATATATGCTCAAAAAGATCAATTGAATGTGACATACACATGTGTGATCAACTGAAAGTGACATTTACACAAGTGTGATCAATTGAATGCAACATTTACAGAAGTGTGATCAACTGAAGGTGACATTTATATGAGACTGATTAGCTGAAGGTGACATACACGACAGCGATCAATTGAAGGTGGCATTCGCACATGTATGATCAGCTGAAGCTGGCATTTACACATGTGTTCAATTGAAGGCAACTTTTACCCATGTGTGAGATATACACCATGCTGACACATACTCCATGCTGACATAAACTCGATGGTGAGATATACACGACGGTGGCATATACACCATGCTGACATATACACCATGCTGACATAAACTCGATGGCAAAATATACACGACGGTGCCATATACACCATGCTGACATAAACTCGATGGCAAGATATACACGACGGTGGCATATACACTATGTTGACATAAACTCGATGGCAAGATATACACGACGGTGGCATATACACTATGTTGACATAAACTCGATGGCAAAATATACACGACGGTGGCATATACACTATGTTGACATAAACTCGATGGCAAAATATACACGACGGTGGCATATACACTATGTTGACATAAACTCGATGGCAAGATACACACGACGGTGGCATATACACCATGCTGACATAAACTCGATGGCAAGATATACACGACGGTGGCATATACACTATGTTGACATAAACTCGATGGCAAGATGTACACGACGGTGGCATATACACTATGTTGACATAAACTCGATGGCAAGATACACACGACGGTGGCATATACACTATGTTGACATAAACTCAATGGCAAGATATACACGACGGTGGCATATACACTATGTTGACATAAACTCGATGGCAAAATATACACGACGGTGCCATATACACTATGTTGACATAAACTCGATGGCAAAATATACACGACGGTGGCATATACACTATGTTGACATAAACTCGATGGCAAGATACACACGACGGTGGCATATACACTATGTTGACATAAACTCAATGGCAAAATATACACGACGGTGGCATATACACTATGTTGACATAAACTCGATGGCAAGATATACACGACGGTGGCATTTGCACCATGCTGACATAAACTCGATCACGTATACTCAACAGCGACATAAACTCGATAGCGATATATAAACATTGATGACATACACGAGATGCGATGGTATAGTTATCAACGGTGGTGACATATGCACGTTAGTGACATAAAAAAGATAATGGTAACACACGCCGAATTGTGACACATAACAACACTGATACGGTGATTTATACATGAGTGTTATATAACATATAAAAATACCTACCTAACAATGAACGTATACACAATGGTAACACATATTCGAAGGACGCATTTGAAAGAGGATTCTCGAGGTATGTATTGACAAATAAGCCTTTCTGACCTTGACACTTTGGACTATTTCAGTGACTGCGGCTAATGCACAACACCTAGATTTCTGGGGAAATGCTAATGCACACTAAACAAAGCAAAGAATTTTCAGCAAAGAATATCTATAATTTTCTTCCCACAGGGAACAGAAGACGTCTAATTTGCCTTCGCCTCAGGGCGACGCAAGTCGCCTGTATGGAACTACCCCTACCAGTTCGAAGCGCGACCATTTTACTTCCAACTATTTGTATTGAGTCGTGATTTCAGGCTAACCGATGGAAAATCTCTCATTATTTTAACCCAGATTATAAAGCCTTGCCCAGGCTGTGAAGGCTGGTGATTATCTGTGCAAAGCCCGTGGGCATTTTAGACACGTAGTCACTGAACTAGAACTACAAGTCGTACTGGTGTGTTACAGACATTTGAGAAACGTAACGAGATACCCACAAGGTGAATTCGTTACAAAACGATTGTATAATGACTGTGTCATCGGCCAAGAGATTTCGTCTTGTCTGTTTTAGTTCCTCGGGAATATGTTAAAAAAAACAGGATTATAGATATGTCTTCTTACTGCCCCTGCCTCAGGTCAAGGCTAGGATTTGTTACGCAACAGTACCAGTGCGTTACCAAAACATTCATATGACATTCCAACTGTTTGTCCTCCAGCAACATTCTGTCAGATTATGTGAAATATGAAACCGCCAGCCGGAGTTTATAAAGTAAATGAGTTTTCGAGACCCGGGGTTACAGTCAAGACCTTAGTAATGCTTTCAAAAGTTTTCGTGGTTAACGTATTGCGGGTGTGATCGTATCTGTCGCATCAACTACAAAGTGACATAGCATGCAGTTTCAAGGTTGAATTGTCTTGACAGTTAACTATTGCCATGCCTTCTCGAGTGTTTATGATGGGTGCAAACGGGGGAAGTGTAACCTTTTGAGAACACTCTATACCATATGAGAATTATTGTCATGAGCTTATTTTGGTTTGCAAGACGAGGAAAACCATATTATTTTTCGTTTCAAATGAATGTTGCGTGAATGGATCTTTTTCAAACTCGTGATATAACATTAAAAGCTGTGACGAAAAACTTCATTTAGAGCTGTTGCCAACTTAATTATATATATTCATTTAGTTCGAACACAATAACTGGTTTGATGGTCTCTGTAATGTCTAATCAGTCACTTTTGAATAACCTCACTGAAAAATCAAATAAACAGTTTTTTAAGTTCATAGCAGAGGGAGAAAGGTCTAAAAGTCAGTTACGCTCTAGCGATCGCCAAGGATGAAAAAGGCAACACTGGCAACGCTTAAACAACCGCCCACGTACATATTCACATTTCAACGGGTTGGTTATATCGCATGGACATTGTTCATCCGGACTGCTTGAATCATAACGCGTTATGTGATGACAGTGGTCGTAAATGTTGCCAATGTAAAATATCCAACACTATCATTAGCACTTGGTGGCGTGAAGACCATTGTACTCTCAGATTGAGTTCATCATGATGTTTCTGAGCATTCCTTTTACGCTGAACGGAAACGTCTGACATCTTGTCGATGAATTGAATTCTTGTGTACGTGGAATGTCATGTTAATGGTTCAACCACAGATGATATATGGTTCTTAATATCATGGTGATCGCCCCAAAAGGAAATCATTCAGAATTGAAAAAAGCCTTATACCGTTATGTTACATGAAGAAACAATCTATTTCCCCGTTTAATCTGAACGTGAGGATTTGCCACTCGAAAAAAAGCAATAACTCACGTTGCATTAGACAATAACGTGTTACACTATCTTCCAAAAGAAAATCTTGTTAATACAGATGTTATTGTAAATCGGACAATTGTCAATTGCATTAGACAATAACATGTTACACTATCTTCCAAACGAAACTCTAGTTAATATGGATGTTATTGTATATCGGACAATTGTAAAGGTTACAAGCTCTACGAATCAGCTCGTTGAAGTACTAACGAACGAACCCTGTATAAAATACGAGACCTATCTAGTGGTAATTAACTGGAAGTTGACATCAAAGGGGGTGACAGGGTACATACTTACGAGTACAGAAGAAATGGAGAATGGGTAATTGGATACGGATTGACAGAAACTGAAAAATGGAATATGCAGTTATGGGTGTGGATTCCGCGGTACACCCTGGGGGTACGTAGTGACGAAGAATAGACTAACACGGTACAGGCAAACGGGGTATTGAGTAACTGGGTCCAGACTAGCGGGGTACAGACTAACGTGTACAGAGTTACGTGGTGTGGACTAACGGGTAGGGAGTAACAGGGTATGGACTATGGGATAGGGAGTAAAGGGGTAGAGACTAATGTGTACAGAGTAACGGGGTATAGACTTATGACTACGGAGTAACGGGGTATAACCTAACGGGTATGGAGTAAGGGCTACAGACTAACGGGCAGGGAGTAACGGGGTATAACCTAACGGGTATGGAGCAAGGGCTACAGACTAACGGGCAGGGAGTAACGGGGTATAACCTAACGGGTATGGAGCAAGGGCTACAGACTAACGGGCAGGGAGTAACGGGGTATGGCCTAACGGGTATGGAGCAAGGGCTACAGACTAACGGGCAGGGAGTAACGGGGTATGGCCTAACGGGTATGGATTAAGGGCTACAAACTAACGATTAGGGAGTAACGGGGTATGGCCTAACGGGTAGGGAATAACGAAGTATGAATTAACAGTACGGAGTAAGGGGATATGGCCTAACGGGTACTTATACCACAGTCTTTGCTTCAGTCATCAATGCGCCTTCGCTACATGATTGAGTGATTTTAGTTTTCCGCCGCACTCAGTAATATTCCAGCCACATGCCGGCCGTCTGTAAATAATCGAGTCTGGGCCAGACAACCCAGTGACCAACAGTATGAGCATATATCTACGCAATTGGGCTGCGATGACATGTGTCAAACAAGTCAGAGAGCCTGGCCACCCGATCCCCTTCGTCTCCTGTTACGACAAGCATGGGTTACTGAAGATCAATCCAAATGTATTTGTTAGATCAGTTCAACTAGACAGACAGCAACACCAGGCTGTCATCAGTCTCGAGAGAGTCGTGGTCAACATTCAAAGCATTCACTTATCAAAATATATGTATTTATTTTTATATTCCTTGGGATACTGGATTAAAGTGAAGTGAATAATACACAGATACAACTGTTACAAAATACAAAACTAATCTTCTTGTCATAAAACCACTGGACGTTAATCATAAATTGGCGACATTTCGTGACAAAACTCAATGACATTTCTTACCGGAAACAACTCCTGTATGATCCTTAAACATCATTGTCTCGTGAATACCAGACGATATTTGTTGGTAAATACCCTAAACGGACCACCTAATTCACGTACTGACGCGCGTATGACCCGCTGGCACGAGCACACGGGCATTATAGAGATGACCATGGCTCGGTCAGCCACAGACAGCGCCAGACATCGACCGCTCGTCTACACGCTCACCGGGGCACGCACGAAGAATTAACGTGGTCTTTCCAGAAATGTAAGGTTTCAAACGCAAACACATATGGGACTTTCAGATGAAGGGAACCCGATATGCTGGAGCGAAGTCCCTGTGAAGACCTGAGATGAAGAAGAGAGAACACCAAATGAAGTAGATACATCTGTATTAGAAGGCTTGAGTGTGCGATGGGTTGGCAAAGAAACCCAGGAATGGTTTCGTTAGGTGTTTGACATACATCAGAATAGAAATTTATCCGTTTATCATACGTTACCAGAATAACATGGTTTAGATTACTTCTTATGGGCGGTGCTATTTCGTCATGTCCTTTCCAAATAAATGTTTCGTTACGCCAGTGTTTCCTCAAGAGACCAATCTGAACCAGGTACACATGTCATTGAAAAATAAGTTAAGAGGGATACCTAGTATCACTGTTGTTCTTGCAAAGATATCTTGACTGTCCCCAGAAACAGGTACCTCTTGGTGTTTAGGGCAATCGCATGAATGGACAATTGGTAAAATAAGATGATAATGTCTGCGCCACCGAAATACCAGCTATTTATTTAAAGTTCCTGGAGAAGAATCATTTCACATCATGCCGCTCAAAGCAATTCTGCAAAGCTTTGGCAGCTTTAAAACTAAAAAAGACGATCAAGTGATCAGTTAACTAGAAAATCCTGCTGTTAGTTTTTGCTTACTTCCAGAGTGGAAATCCCACACAGCAGTCTGGAGGGCTGGCCGTCCTATACACTTTGTGAAAGAATAAATGATGTACAGGGGAGCACATTATTATTTCCATCATGTTTGTTGGAAAATAATGAGTTTTATCATCCACAAAAAGGACCTCCTTTCACTCCTCCGCAGGAGGATCAAAAGGCCTTCATCAGAACAAATAAGGACAATCACCTAAATGTTTTCATGACCCATCAGTTACTGCATAATTAGCCGATTACTTTAAGTTAGAGCAGATGGTGGTGGATGAAAACAGCAACAAGAAAGATCTATCAAAAAATTCCCCCTGACTATTCTCGGAAAAGAGTACACAACAAATTCAGATCGGACATTTGTTATTAAGGAAGGGTGTAGATGATCAACTCTTCTAGTGTCAATCTTCCCCTATTACTGACATACCGTTGATCAAACATACGTCGAAATCATTCAAATTCCTTACAAATTCACTTCATGTGTGGCACCCAGCTAATAGCGCAGTTGTAGCTGTAAAGGAATTCAAGACGGAAAATGGGTCTATTAAATAAGGACGTTAATATTCTACCAAATTAAGCTCAAATGCTGAGTGCAAAAAGAGACCCTAAATGAAGGCCTGTCTGTAATGACAGGCAGGGAATCGTAATCATCATTTCCCTAAATAAGATCACAAAATGGGTTGGAAGCCCCACAAAGTTAACCAGATTAAATTAATTTAGGTTTTACTCAATTCTATTTAAATGAATCACGAATTTTGTCCAGCCTTCGCTGGGGCTCTTGTTTGCGCCATATGCTGTGTTTCAATATTAGAGGCCATGATTTGCTTTATTTCAACTTTAGCATTCTTTAAAATTCTATTTTGTCATTTGTTGTCCAACCGTGATCCACAAATTTTAATAAATGCCTAAATCAATCAAAAACTTACATGAAGAACCGCTTTTTCATTCATTCAATATTAATCTTGTTAAAGAATCCCGTGGTTCTTTGAGGGTTCGTATTAGCTATGTCATGTCCAACGTACACATAATCTCCTTCCTTAATTTGTTTTTATGTTCCTCTTAAGATGATTTAACCATAAGTCACTCATAAGCTACTCAGTCAGACTAAGATCTCCTACATAAGTGGTTTTGACACCTTAAAGGGTTTGCTGGATTGACATGAGTTCAGATGACCTACTATCGTGTTCCGCTTCTTTGTGAGGTTCAAGTTGTACAGGATTTCGAAATCTTTAGGGATTTTCCTGCAAGGTGGTATAGATAAGATAATTGTGAGCCGGTGAATTGTGTTTTCAAGATTTGACTTAGCGATATAGCGATAAGTATTTCACGGATGTTATAGTAGGTGCGTAACTATGCACATTATCCAATGTCTAGTGTGTCTCTTCCAGAAACAGATAATTTGATTTTAAAACCATCGATAAAACGAAACATACCTTGGACACCTGCAAAATTAAAACAATAACATACCAAATGATAAATGACAATATTGTGTTTTAAAACATATATATAATTATGTATGTCTTTTCATATTTAATTGACTCTTGGTATCATCGAACGACTTAATCGCTCTACATAACGTGTGACCATATATAATACTCCTCACACACGGAAACCTGGAGTCGAACGCAGCTGTACGATGATGAAATGTCAGTATCCACATTCGTTTTAATCCAGTGATGACTGATTTTGTATCACCTATTTGGAACTCGTCTATAAGTTAGTTTATTGTTGTTTAACGGCATATCTAGCTAAATCCCTGTCAGATGACAACGACCTGTAAATAAAAGAATGAGCACAGATATCAGATTAAAGAGTGAAAGATCTACGACGAACGGCATAGAGGCACTATGGCAGACTAGCAATCACTAGCTACTCAGTACAAACTAGAAAATGTTTTGTTTTTAGAACTGTATCACAACACACTCTTTGTCTTATTTTCATGACTCATGGGTGAGATATCGCTTATTATCTTACCGTCATGTAAAATACTTTAATTTCATTGCTCAATGACGCTTCAACAATGACGCTTCCTAGGAGGGTGACAACCGGTAGAATATTACCTGCTGCCACGGTCCCAAGCCAAACTCTCCGCCGGGAAACTGTATCGGTAACCATCGTATGACGTCATAATGTGAGGTAGAGACTGGCGGAGTTAGAGAACAGTTGTTTTTGAGTTCACTATGTACATATTTATTTTACGGACTTTCACAGCTTTATTTACACTATTTATACATTGCATCGTTTGCACAATCAACGTAAACATTATTAACCACTTTTAAAGCAGTTTTAAGCTTGTCAGAATATGTTTCACTGATTTCAAAATTCCAGTCGAGAGGCAGGCGCCATTCTGTTTACATTTCATAGATCTATAGCCGGTAGCGAGCAAAATGAAACAAAATGATATTTTGTACATTGAACATGGCTGTAAGGTAAATACGTTCCTCCTCGGGTAATACGGCGTCACGTACGCCTTTTTGTGACAGTGTCATCCCTCTTGCTCAGGTAACACTGCTGCCAAAAGGTGTACGTCAGACCGTATTGCCCTCAAGAGAAGCATGCAACTAATGTGCACATTGAAAACAATTTATTTTCGTCATGTATGACAATTTGTATCATGTATACATATTTAAACTGTACCTCAGGTACCATCCTAGAAGGTTACCCGGTCGGCTCAAAGACAAGACGGTATTGGTCTTTGCCTCAGGTTTCAACACTTCAGACAAAGTATCCAGACCAGAAACAGCGCATCAGCGTCTTAGGAAATGCAACTCACGTGATCATTCCGCTTTCCCTGCAGCACTTTGTTCTGTCTTCCTAGCCACTCTAGTTGAACAAACAATGAACGGCATAAAATCACCAGTTCCAGCACTAAAGCATGGTGTTTGGATATTTCTACCATTGATTACTTGATGTGCTAGACATGTTAGAGAGTCATATTACACATTACCGTCACAGCCAGACTTGTTTACCATCCACTCTTACTGACTGCTTCCTGATAGAGGAATTACAATGTTTGAGCCGTATAATTCTCCTCTTGGAGCTTCAAATCCTCTGGTACCGCCAAGTTAGAAGAACTCGGGTTTCCTTGTCTTATGTACACCCGAGTAATCCTTGTACTTATACACTAACGGCGCTGATAACGTTCTTCTTACCAACATCACGAACATTCATCTCGGGAATGAAGAGTTACTTTAAAATAATGTTCCGTGAAGCTGCAGGATGTTACAGCATATGAAATAATATAATATAGAACGACGGCTTCGTTAAGAACATCAGATAATGCTCCATTGTCACGTGGGGAAAATGTTTCAATTAGCAGATTTTGAACATAGCGTTTGGTATATTTCATTTAAACTGTAGCAGTATTATAGCAATTCGTTTTCTCCAGTGTGCAATGAGTGGAAACCTTCATAAGTCGGAACCTCGTTAGTCAGGACACTCCGTCTTCTTGTTCATCTGGCTGTAGCGTCCTGACATTTGCTGGTTACAACGTTAGGAATTTCAAAGAAATGACATTTTTCATGCAAATTTCGTCTGTGATTAAAGAGTGCTAGCGGTAAAGCAAACGATTTGAATAATACTTGGTGTCATGACTCGATATTTTCATTCATTTAAGCATCTGCAATAGTTACCCTGAAAGAATGGGAATTTGTTTTATGTGATCATTTTGTGAGGTTAATGTTACAAATCTACATGTACAAGAGAACTTTGCCCCGTTTTATGATACTTAAATATGGACAGATGTTGTTACGATTTTACTCGTAACGGTTAATTCACTCGTAGGGTTTCACTGTACATGCACGTGTAACTAAATATGGAACTTTCATAAAACATGCGTGCTGCAGCTCAAGATGGAAAATGTGGACAGGATCGAAGACAGTGAGTCAAACTGTTGTTTCTTTAAGTTAATATCAGCTTAGATGATAGTTCTACATCGAACTATCGATGAATTGCAGTTGTTGAGTCTCTTATAGCAATTAATCGATGGTAGCATCGAATAACGATCGATGCATCGATAGTATGTATGTGTCTTCCGTTGGTAAATGCGCAACGCAAAATACAAGACGTTTTGGGCGCAGCTTCTTTGAGTAGATGTTTAACTGTTTACTTGATCTGGGGTTCATGTTCCTTGCCAGTTATATTACCTACAGACAATGAAACTACTTCAGCTTGTTTTATTTCATATGAACTGTACACTCATTGTGGAAATGACTATCGTTTATGCAATGGTATGTTGCCACAGACTCTCGTTATCGCAATACCTGTTCTCCCCTTGATAGTCAGTGCCAGCATTTGGTATGGAATGCACGGAAGTATTGTTTCGAACTGAAGATATGACTGACTTATGATTTCATGAGCACTTATTATGCTTCATGTACGATTAGGATGACGTCACTGCTTATGCAATCGGTGACGTCATTCTCAGCCGTGATTACATAAACACGTAATATGCTTTATGCGTGTGGTCGATGACGTCGCCATTTATGCCATCGATGACGTCATGTTCAGTAGTGACAGTGTCGAATGGCCATGATGCAATGATGTAGATGAAGAGATGATGTTATGAAATGTTTTATCTGAAATAAACATAGCACAAAACACGAGGTTCAGAGTAATGCTCTGTATTAACAAAACCGTTATGTCCGAATCAGCTCCTCTGCTCACGGGAGCACATGAGTCATCTGATTATATGCTGGTGATTAGCGTGATGGGGGATTAGACACACGTTTCTGTCTGTCTGGAAGTCGGTTGTCAGGGGTACCAACTCGCAATAATCTCTGGCGCAGATTCATCATGTCCGTTTAAACACACTGGACGGTTAGTTAGTAGAGGCCAAAGGAGGTCGAGATGGATTTAGTCTTATCAACATGCACTTGGGACAGTTGAACTGTAGCATTACATGTGGCACTCTGGCACAGCATTGGGGACCGTAGAATTAATTAGCTTGTATTCATGAGCATTGTTAGGGTAATGGTCTTTCCCAATATGGGGCTCTTGCACAGTTTTACGGTTGGTTACACTACTACTGCTGCTGATGATGTTGCTACTACTGCTACTACTACTACTGGTGCTACTACTGCTGCTACTACTACTACTGCTACTACTATTACTACTACTACTACTATTACTACTACTGCTACTTTTTCTGTGGTAGTCTAGCGGCTAAATTGTTTGCTCGTCAGGCCGAAGGCCCGGCTTCGATTCCACGCGGGTACAATATGTGCAGCCCCGCCATGGATTTGATTGAATAAAAGCGGCGTAAAACCCACATTGAAACCCACATGCTCTAATGCTACTACTGCTGATAACAACTGATACAACTATCATTATCTGTTAAGATCCAGGATAGAAAAGATCACGCGACAACGCATGCTTTACATACGAGACGACTAAAGGGGATCGGGTGGCCAGGCTCAAGAGTTGCTGGCACATGTCACTAGATCCATGTTGCATAGATCGATGCTTATCACTGGATTGTCTGACCCAGACACTCATTTACAGACCGCAGCCATATGGCAGAAATGTTTCTGCGTGTGGCATTAGACTACAAACAAACAAACAAAACTAACACTAGTCATAAAATGTTTGGAAAATGTTAGCTCATCCCGGGCAAGTCTGTAACTCACCAACACAAACATTGGAACAGATAACAAATACAAAATATGGAATGGCAAATGACATCGTTTTGATCACATGGAGTACCCTTTTCCACGCAATATACCGCTCGGAAGTTTAAAAGTCCTTGAATGTAATCGCCCAAAACAATAAACTTTGACGGCCTTTGAGGCATTCCTCCAGACCTTAAACTATTTCTGGAGGCCAAAACTGACGTCTCATGTATAGTTTTATACATGACCAAAACTTGAAACTAATAAGGAAGTTTCGCTGGTTCCTTACTGGTGCAAGTGGGTAGATAACCGACCATTATTGAACAGTATGTGGTTACCCATGCAACCGAAGACTGTAACCGAAGACTAATTAACGTAAATATCTATAGCCATGTTCACCAGGGGTTCACTTTTATTTTTTTAAAAAGCCACTAGTCTAGCCACAGGGCAAGTGACTTCTGGAATGTTCCTGTTAATTTTCCACTTGCTCTGATTTTATGACACAATGTTTGATGGTAATGTTTACTGGACTACATATTTATCGAAGAATGATAAATTTCCAAGAACGATAGCTCTACTTTATTATTGCGAAGTTTATTGTGTATTATAGTTACATTATGAGCAGATATGAGATGAAATCCAACCTTATCTGCAGTTTCAAACCTTAAGTGGAAATTATCTAGTAGTCTACGGACAAGTAACGTACAATTATTTGATTGCCCGTAATGAAAACTGACTTGTCCCATGCGTCGGGCGATGGGATTTTTGAACCTCTGTTGCCATATTCCTGTGTTTGTGGTCTGCCAGTTCGAACATGAAACCCTACTAATCTGCATTAAAGGAAACAGCGAGCAAACATGCTGCGGGTTAGATGTTCACGTCAACCATAGTGTAACATCTGTGAATGTTGTGTATGCCCTCTGTGCTGTTTTCAGGTGAACTATTGACATGTTTTCAGGTGAACTATTGACATGTTTTCAGGTGAACTATTGACATGTTTTCAGGTGAACTATTGACATGTTTTCAGGTGAACTATTGACATGCCTTGTCATGTGCTTGTAACCGCATCCGCCGGTCGAGTTAAGGGTGTGGTCGCCTTTTCTATATGTAACATCCATTTTCATATTTGCCAATCCGAGAAGAAATTTACGCGTTGAAAAGATACAATCAGCACCGGAATGTTGGTGTCAATTGAACGGCTACTTCTTACCCTCATTGTCGGGGATGTGGGATAGCCTAGTGGTTAAAGTGTTCGCTCGTCATGTGTGAAGCCCATTTCTGGTATTCCCCGTTGTGATATTGCTGGAATATTTCTAAATATTTCTAAAACCATGCTCACTCACTCAATGTCCCTCTCCACATTTACCAAGAAGTCCCGCAATTCTTGTTTCGTCAAATAATATCATATTTTGTTTTCACAGTCATATCGTTCTAGACTTGTAAGGACAAAGACATCCCATTTATTTTATCCACGTTGTGTGTCTTCGTCAAGCACAGATGGTTATTCTTGGTGTTCTTCAATCGGGGTGGGATTGCATCGAAATGAAAACTCACTCGACCTTTTTCCTGTCGATGTTACACGTGAAAGAAAGCTTTACACTGGTTTTAGTATTGTTCTCGTTATGTCACCAAGGAGGACACAAGTTCATGTCGTCACGCATTGTACCCATATGTGGTTAATTACAGATACATTTTGCGCGTGTGGTGATACTTCGCTGAGGAGTCATTACACGAACAACATGGAAACTTATGTTAAACCATACAAAATGTTTGTGATTGTAATTATCTGACTGCATTATCGGCGATTCTTATATGGTATAATAACTGCAGATCTTACTAATCACACAAAAGAAACTATTTTATTATATTTATTTGAAAGCTATATATAACCAAATCAAAACTTTTTCTTACACTGTACCTTTATACTGATATTTCCTTTTAACTGGGATCTTCCTCTGTCTTTTACTGTTAGTTGCTTGTTTTCTGTTATTCCAAATATTCTTAGATAGCGGTGCCATAAGAGAGGGGTGTAAGAGCTTGTCCCTTCACTTGAGAATTAAGCATGTTTAAACTAAGCCTTAGTAGTAGCCTTACTAACCTTAGTAGTGACATGCGAATGGATGTTAATTGTCTGTATCGTCGATACATAAGCCAGCGTATCATCTGACTACCTCTCAAAGGTCACCATTCACATTTAATCTGCATCGTACTTTAAGATTGGAGAACTTGCGAGACACCCGTCTACTCAATTCAAGATTGAATTTTCTTTTTTAATTACTTCCTGCTTTGTACACATTATCAGATCACATTCGGTTTTTCTATTATCTCAAACACACTGTGTAAGGACATTAGTACAAATGACCCAGGAAATAGCATGGTGATTTCCTGTTGTTGTTGTTGTGGAGAGCTTTTTGATGTAGGCGGACACATAGTGCCAGCTATCTACATGTTAATTGGGAAAAGGTGTTTGTTGAATACGTTCCTGCAACGCGTAGTTAATGACATTCGCTACAGTATTTCCAAGAAATCTTCTAAGACAGAATTCTTACCCAAATCAGAAACACAAAAGATATGTAAAATCTATACCTGAGTCATATATTTCATCAGTGATCACAAAAAGTAGCCATTTTTGCAAAATGGTTTATCAATAAATATAACGCTGAACATTATTTTACCGATTTCTCGTTTCGAATACGGGAAGTACCAATTTTCATGTGTACCATCCGCCAGCAAAGCATTTCATGTTTGCTCTGAGAAATTTATAATGTATTATTACTTTCGAGAACACTTGGCACCACCGTTGATGTGCATGCGATTCTTTCAAATATAATGATATATAACAACTATTTAGCCTTTTATACCCACTGAAACCGGTATATCATATGATCAAAACTGTTTATTCTCTTTCTCTGATAATTCTGCTTTCATTGATATAAGAGTAAAAATGTTTAATTTAGGGGTTAGACTGGTTGTGTAATCGAACAGAATGATTGTCCTTACCTTTTCTCCCTGCATTGGTTGATCATTAGAGAGCTGGGGAGACAGTACTGCCATGACAGATTTACAACGTCGCAACGGGATCTAAATCGAGATCAACATGTTCACAGATGCGCAAAATAAATGTGCAATTATAGAACATTCCTAGACATTACATGCGATAACCGTTTTCCTTTCATATCAAAATCAGGAATCATTTCCATTAGGAAAAGAACCCGTGATGATTTGGATTAGAATTGTTCTTCAGCAACCCATGCTTATCGTAAGAGGCGACTAACGGGATCGGGTGGTCTGGCTTGCTGACTTGGTTGACACATGTCATCGTATCACAGTTGTGTACATCGATGCTCATACTATTGATAACCACAGTGCGTTGTAGAAGTAAAGTGATATATGTTTGTGGGATGGCCACTCTTGCGAGAAATTAACGCACTGCTTGTTTGTTAAATTAGTTATTCTCTTATCTCATTATTTTATGTACATGTATCTTGTATAAAAACCGACCCGTGCTTGCCATAAAAGGCGACAATGCTTGTCGTAAGAGGGAACTAACGGGATCGGGTGGTCAGGCTCGCTGACTTGGTTGACACAAGTCATCAGTTCCCAATTGCTCAGATCAATGGTCATGTTGTTGATCACTGGATTGTCTGGTCCAGGCTCGATTATTTACAGACCGCCCCAACATAGCTGGAATATTGCTGAGTGTGGTGTTTAACAAGAATCAACCATTGTGAAACGCATCTCAGTGATTTCCATCGACGAAGGAGGTATTCAAAAAATTACAATGGCTGGAGGCCCTTTGTTAAAGGTTACACAACACCAAAATGTTTTCCCCAAGACGTATATAGTAACGTTACTTTCTTTTTAAGAATTTTCCAGGTTATCAACAGCCATTCCATGTACACATGGATACCGTATGGCTATTAAAATACAATGAAACACTATTCCTGGCCAACTGTTCCGACCAACTTTGGCACAGGAAACTGAACACATCAACCCCAGTCCCGCACCAAATGTCGCCTTCTTGAAAATATTCGTGCACGCATAGGCTTATGACATGAGGTTAAAAATGACAGGACTAGCTACTTAAAATTGTAGTTAGTTTTAATGGATGGATGTGCTCTTTAAAAACCATAAACATTTTACACTGTTTTATTCAATCATAAATGTCATACGTCTGTCTCTCCAGTTGATTACTCGGGGATCATGTGATTCTGATGTAGAGTCGTGGATCCAAATGTACAACTTTGTCAAGGGCAGACCACTGTGTTGATGTGTATGACTACATAGTTTGTTATGTTTCAGTGGCAATGTCCCTAGCGGACGACAATGAGTACCGGCTAGTGAGGGACTTGTTACAAGGCTACGACAAACGCATACGACCTTCAATCAACTCGAGTGAGAGGCTCAACGTAACTTTCGGGGTGGCGCTGGCACAGATCATCGATGTGGTGAGTACGGTTACGTTTGAAGTGGCACATTGTATTTGTAAAGAACGATGACCGGCGTGTCTAATTACCCTGTGGCAGGACATGATGATATGGGATGATGTATCAATGATTTTAATACCGTTTGATATAGAGGTTAAAAACATGATTGACGTCAGGCTTCATCGGAACGGTTATGTCTGTAATACCCAACATAAAGATACAAGTATGTGCCTTAGCGTACCAACCGCCCACCCACTCCCCAACCCCGCTCCCACCCTTACCTCCACTCCACCCTCAAGTGAACTGGGTGTCTGCCATAGACCGCCGACAATGCTTGTTAAACTTGGGCAGGCGCAACGAAAGGTGAATAAATGAATTTGGTTTTACGCCGCGCCCAGGAATATTCCACCACATATTGCAACAGTCTATGAAACCCATGACCAGACAATCCAGTGATCAACAACATGAACATCGATCTAGGCAATTGGGATACGACGTCATGTGACAACCCACTCATCGAACCTTACCCCCTAATCCCGTTGGTCGCCTTTTACTACAACCATGCATTACTGAAGATCTTCCGGATCTTCACAGAGAGGGACAATTTGCCAACAATCGCCATTGGGAGACTCCTGTCCTGCATGCCTCATTGTGTGAATGAATTGTGGATGTGGTGGTATTACACTCACCTGATCCCAAAACGTCACCTTGAAATGTTCTGTCTCAACCCTGTTTTCCTTCAAGATCACCGACGGCTGCATTCCTGTCATACATGTACTTCAATGCCAGTTCCAATATGATCCCACTCCGCTCGTTATAGTCATACAAATGTTCATGAAAACTGACGTCTAGCATAGTGGTTAACGTGTTCGCCCCTTTCGCCGAAGGCCTGGGTTCGATCTCCTGATGGTAAACCCATTTCCGGTATCACTCACCGTGATGATGTTGGACTACCCCAAAAAAGCGGCGTAAAAACCATTAACGATCGCACACTCAGCTCACAATACGAATCAATGGTCCCACGAAATGCGACGGTATCTGCAAGGTCTCGTACAACGTCAGTTGTCCTCAAGAAGTAGCACAAGGGTTCACGTACCTGTAGAAGCTGCCTTAATTGTCACGATAACACGAAGTTATTGCGTTTACCGTGGACTTTATTGTAACAAAGCTATGGGGCGGGGTAAGTCAAGATGTGGAGGATCACAAAATGAACAAGGTAGACAGACTCTCTTCAAAAGCTGCCAGAACGTTTATTGGGTTTTCATCAAGTTTCCAAAAAGTATCGCCAACAATAATTACCCCTCAGTCTCATTGATGAAGCAGAGTCCTTAATGAGACGTCCCTAAATTGATTTAGTGACATCTCAAGGACTCGGGGAGAACGTGGTGCTACAGCAATGCTCTTCGTGTCCATCAAGCTTGAGTTTTAATCACCCAAGATAGCAAGATTTACTCAATGTAACCACATCACGGACAGGAAACGAGAACTCCCGATCTGAAATTGCTTGCCACATCAAAGTTAGTCGCATGTCGAAAATCAATCGGTCGACATTTGAATGTGAGTGACCCTTTCTGCGAACCCAACTGGTGCGATGCGACAGGTCTTCAACGGTCAGTACGGGACCAAGAGTCCCTTGATTGAAGCTTCTTTGAAAACAGGATGAAAGATTTTCTCTATCCGACAAATTACACGCCCCTGTTCTTATGACAGTGTTTTTTCTGGCACTTTGTGTAAAATACGTGCTGCCGTGTCAATTTGAGATGTTGTTAAATGATATCGTGTGAAGTACATCTTGAGTGGTTCAGGAACAGCTGACATTTTTTGTGTGTGTTCCTAGTATTTTGACATGTTATCAAACCTCATAGGCATTGAAAAGTATGTCACACACATATACAGTATGTATGTAAGTCAGAATACATTGCAATACTGCTGTAGTAATCATTTGCTGTTACCAACCGCTCCGCTGCTAAACATGCTTGGGTTTGCTTAACAAATACTGGCTGGCAAAAATGATTTCATATTGGAGAGTAGGTCTGTCTACAAATGTCGATAATCGGAAATATCGTCACTAGGGAAGATTATTAATGATATTCGATGTGAAAAATTGTTATAACACCATTCATTCATTTCTGTGATGCAAACAATTCAGACTGTATTCATAGTGTTCTTCTATATTATGTTCAGGGTGCGTGGGGCGTTGGGGTAGCCTAGTGGTTAAAGCGTTCGCTCGTCACGGTGAAGAACCGGGTTCGATTCCCCACATGGGTACAATGTGTGAAACCCATTTTCTGGTGTCCCCGGCCTTGGTATTGCTGGAATGTTGCTAAAAGCGGCGCAAAACTAAACTCACTCAGGGAGCGGTTTTGTTACTAATCCATGCAAAAACTTGTCGCCATTCAACAATGATATGAAACATGTTAATTTCTTGCAGACATTTTAGGCATTTTTGCTCAACGGTGCATGTCCGATAGTCTATTTAACGATTATCAATCTCCTTGAGCTCTTATCGGTAATCAGTCTTATCGGAGTGTTTATTCATATTTAGACCTAGTTCTTCATATCGTACAGTGTGGTCCGCATAGTGTTTTACAGTGTTTAGTTAAGACGCTGGAACGATCCAACCCTGTCAACGTACATAAGGGGTGGTGGGGTAGCCCAGTGGTGACAGCGTTCGCTTGTCACACTGAAGACCGGGGTTCGATTCCCCATATGTCCCTCAGCCATGTTATTGCAGGAATATTGGCAAAAGAATATTAAAACCCAAGTCACTCACTACGCAAGAAAAGTAGTCTATTGTAGAATTCCGACTATGCGAGCTTATATTTATGAAGCACTATCAAACAGCGATGACACCAGGTGTTCGCAAAAATGTAAGCGTATCCTGTCCCATCTGTGTCACCTTCGTCAACACACGCAAAGGCTTGTCACTTGTTCACCTGAAAAAAGAAACACGGGAACCTATAATATAAATGTCAAAATGGTAAAAAACATCTGACATTTCAAATTTGGATGTGTCCTCTGCAAGCTCTACAATACTGTTTGTGAGAGCTTTACCGAGGCCTTGAAATTAGTCAAGTTCTGAGCAAGAGGTAAGCCGTGAGGCGGTGGGCGAGCTGACTAAAGCGCGGGGCTAGTGATCCAGCGATGTTGAGGTGTCGGGGTCGAGCCCACCTGTGACTAGGTGTAAAAACCTTAGAGCCAACTTTGTGTGCAGACTCTTTCAGTGTGTTCACAATCCCTAGTGTACGCTATACAACCCTGTGCACTTAAACGAACCCACGAATCCTTTGATATATGACCAGATAGTGCAAACAGCAGTGAACTCGGACAAAGTAATGTGTCCCTATGTCCCAGTCCACCCAGGTGTGAATGTGTGCCTCCGTAGAATGAGAAAGTCACATGAACTAGTGACATTAGAGTTGTATACTCCACGGGGAGTTGAAATTGAAAATACAACGAGCCGTTGAGATTGACATCCAATGATCGAGTGGAAAACAAAGCGCATTTGAGAGGCGCCATACAAATGTTAGTACGTATGTGTGGCTCTTTTAAATCTTGAGACCATGTCCTGCTGCCATGTCCTGCTATTCATTCTCCAATTTGCTCTGCTGTGATCCCGCTATAAAGGAGTGTACGTTTTGCCTTCTTTCCGGGCATAAATTATCAAGTACGAACTACTTGATATTATCACAGATTTTATGGATCAACTTGATTCAATGCAAAACATTAATACACACTTCTATGAAGTGTTTACACTTGAACCATTTTTCAGGTAAACCCATGTGCCTTAAAGCATCCGTCATCAAGCATGCGCCATAAAAGTGTAACATATTGCTCTGTAGGATATATGATTGCGTTAATTATGAAAGGAACCTAATTTCTACATGAATTACGATAATGATATAGCTGGCACTAACGTTCGTGAACGTGTTTTCATTCAAATATCATTTATGGATTAACTATACTCTCCGTAGAAGCGTGATTTACTGCACTGATGAAACGCACAGCTGTCGTTAGTTCTCGATAATCTGGACACCTTTTAATGAGAACGAACGTAAGCGAATAGAGATTTTAACATTTAAGCTAGAAATACATGAAAACCAAAAGTCGAAAATAGTCACGTTTCTCTGAATGTACTAATCCATCATGTGTTCCTGTGTATTGAAAACCTTTAAACAACAAAGTGTTCGATTATGAAAACCAGAAGAGTATTCATCCCTTGCTGTTGATAAAGGTACAACGCTACGTTGAACGCTCATATGGCCCAGTGTTAATATATTTGATAGGAAGAGACATGAGGTGCAAATTCTCTGTATCTCAAAACAATTCTTCCAAAATATTTTCACATAGTTTATGACAGCACTACGATAGTCGTAAGTGCCATACATTAACATTAACTTACGAGTAGAGATAGCGCTAAGAGGGCTTGAAAATCTAGGCACAGTGTATTTAGAGTATAGGGGTAGTGACGTTGCCTATTTCGTTCGTCACACTGGTACAATGTGTGAAGACATTTCTGGTACGCCCCGCCGGAATGTTGCGGAGAAATTGATAACAGCGGTGTAAAAAACAACTCAATAACCCACTCACTTTACATTCGTAATTATCTACTCAGTAGAATCTGGAGCGGCGGGCAGCATAGTGGTTAAAGCCTTAGCTCGTCTTGTTGAAGACCAGTGTTCGACTACCCACATGGGTACAATGTGGTAGGCCCATTTCTGGAGTCCGCATCTGTAATACTGTTGGAATATTGCTAAGAACGGCGTAAAACTAAACTTAATTCACTCACAAGTAGATCTAGCTAGCTTCAGTGGCATATAGGTCAGCGTCGTCATGGTAACCAGTGACTCAGCAAAGCAACGTATTGCAATGCCAGTGTAGCGATATCGCCAAAACGTTTTTACTTGATATCATGAAAAGGATATCTCCTGCGGAAGCAAGTTTTCGTTGAGAAATGCGGGTTTTTTTTCATTTTTTTTATGCTGGCAATAGCCACTGTTTCCTCAATCTAAACTCGAAGTAATTACAAATACTGACGATAATATTAACATTTCAGTTGGCAACATGTGGATGATATCATGTCATAAAACGTGAAACTGATTACCGAAGCAGTTCGTGAAACCCAAAATTAAACAATAACACAGAAGTACCACTTGGAGTGAATGAGTGTGTTTTTACGCGGTTTTTGACAATAATTCAGCAATACCACAGCGAGGGACACCAGAAATGGGCTTCACACATATTACCCACGTGGGGAATCGAACCCGGGTCTTCGGTGAGACCAGCGATCTTTAACCACCAGGCTACCCGCCACCCCGATATCAGATGGAAACAGAAAGTTTATTATCGCACTCTATGTTTCCATCAGTAAACTGTGGTCTTTTTTCTATGAACAAGAGTAACAGTTTATATCAAAATGTACTCACAATGACATTTACCAACAGAAGTGTACTTTCAAGGCACTGTGCTCGTGTTCATCCTTTGCCAAAGTGGAACAAGGTCATGTGCCCTTGTTACATTGGTACTAATACCAATCATACTGTTATTAGTGCAACAAATCAGCGCTGTGGGATTAAATTTGTCAGAGAACATTAACAAGTTGACTGGGCTGTGGGCGTATGTCCCGGAGAGACAATGGACTGTGATTGAAGGAAGCGTGTGTTTTGCAGTAGCTGTAGTTGTGGCAGTGGTAGTAGCAGTAGTAATAGTAGTAGTAGTTATTTGACAAAGGTTGGTAATAGTTGCGGTAGTAATTGTAGTAGTAATAGCAGCAGCAGCAATAGCAGTAGTAGTAGTAGTAGTAGTAGTAGTAGTAGTAGTAGTAGTAGTAGTGGTGGTGGTTATTTGACAAAGGTTGGTAATAGTTGCGGTAGTAATTGTAGTAGTAATAGCAGCAGCAGCAGCAGCAGTAGTAGTAGTAGTAGTAGTAGTAGTTATTTGACAAAGGTCGGTAAATGTTGTGGTAGTAATTTTAGTAGTAATAGCAGCAGCAACAGCAGCAGCAGTAGTAGTAGTAGTAGTAGTAGTAGTTATTTGACAAAGGTTGGTAATAGTACTGGTAGTAATTTTAGTAGTAATAGCAGCAGCAGCAGCAGCAGCAGCAGTAGTAGTAGTAATAGTAGTTCTTTGACAAAGGTTGGTAATAGTTGTGGTAGTAATTTTAGTAGTAAATAGCAGCAGCAGTCGTAGTAGTAGTTATTTGACAAAGGTTGGTAATATATATATATATATATATATATATATATATATATATATATATATATATATATATATATATATATATATATATATTTGTGGTAGTAATGTTAGTAGTAATAGCAGCAGCAGTAGTAGTAGTAGTTCTTTGACAAAGGTTGGTAATAGTTGTGGTAGTAATTTTAGTAGTAATAGCAGCAGCAGTAGTAGTAGTAGTTATTTGACAAAGGTTGGTAATATATATATATATTTGTGGTAGTAATGTTAGTAGTAATAGCAGCAGCAGCAGTAGCAGCAGCAGTAGTAGTAGTAGAAGACTGGGGCAGACCTAAAATCCCAGTGACTCCAATACAAATATTGCGGGGATTATTCACGGTCAAAACTTCATTCGTTAACCGCAGAGATAGTTATTGGTTTTCATTCTGGCCATGAGACATTGTTACGTTTCCCACTTTTATTCATTGTCATCTCTTCCGCTGTTGTTTTGTATGTACTTGATGGGTGCCACCAACCAACTGCAGAGTTTCCTGCAACAAACGCACCTATTATAAAGCATTTTTATGCATGCTGATACTTGTGTGGCAGGGGCTATGGTTGCCGAATTGTTAGAGCGATCCCTCGGATCACGGGTTCGATTCCACCCCACCCCCCACCCCCCTTCCCCCCTCTTGAACCAGCCCCAAAGTGACGCCTTCTAATGTACATCTTTGGTTGGTTTTAATGAAGATATCGGTTAGAAGACGTGTTTTCACTTGATTTCAGTCTTCTTTTGTGACCATCACTAAAAACTGAAATTAAAGTTCGACGACCTCGTTGCTATGTTAAGCGGCAGCAGCACATTTCACACGTAATGGATCTAAACAAATTCACACCCATGCATGAATCTCTCAAACTTCCTCTCCAATTCCCAAATTTAATCCCATGAAACCTCCTTAAGAAGCCACCAGCCGTTCCCCACACAATCGACCCCCACAAAACCTTCCCCAGAAACGACCAGTGTACAGTGCAAACGAATAAAATACCAAACCTCCAATTCTAACAGTACCAAAGTGTAAAACCTGTTAACAGGGGTGATTTGGGATGATGTAAGTTTGGGTTTATGGCTTTGTATTTAGCCTGTTACATGTCCTTAGATCATAAAATAGCTGTAAATAATTGGTAAGAGTTTCGTCGGATTGGATTGACCCTGCTTAGATTACAATGCGCTTTAAGGACTGCTCGGTGTGCTACGAAACGCTGATGAAGTCGGGGACACGTAAATTACTCTACAAGAAGATGCCGTTCTACATTTGTAGATAATTTATTGCCTTGTAAAGCTATTTCGGGTAATTGTTGAATGATTATTACGCAGGATATTGCGTTCAGCTGTAATGTATATGTTTTTCACTTTTCTTCTGCTCTGATATTTTCTAATGTAACTCGGATCCGTGAAGGTCCGACCTTCAGCAACCCATGCTTGCCATAAAAGGCGACTATGCTTGTCGTAAGAGGCGACTAACGGGATCGGGTGGTCAGGCTCGCTGACTTAAACTTGGGTGATACATGTCATCGGGTCCCAATTGCTCAATTCGATGCTCATGCTGTTCATCACTGGGTTGTCTGGTTCAGATTCGATTATTTACAGACCGCCGCCATTAGGCTGGAACATTGCTGAGTGCGGCATAAAACTAAACTCACTCATTCTAATGAAACTTTGTATACTAATGGATTTGTATAGTTTTGTAAAAATGGTCTGGCTGCCCTATTTCTGAAGCACAGCCGAGAGGGAGAGCAATCTATCAGTTTCCACGTCAATGCTGACTGTCAGAATTTTCTGTCAGGCGCATACACGTGATTAATGCAATCACTAGCATGATACTGTGGTTTGAAACCTTAAGTAGACCCCTAATATAGCAACATCGAACTGACCAATCAGAGACACCCGTGGTAGATTTAGTCTTGAGCAACAATTACTTGTAAGAGGCGACGAACAGGATCGGATGGACTTTTCTGACCCATGTTATTGTTTCATGGTGCTCATTATGTTAATCACTGGCATGTTTGATCCGGACTCAGCTGTTTACAGACCGCCACCATATAGCTGGAATATTGCAAACAAACCAATCAGAAGCATGATGTTAGGGTTTGAAACCTTCGAATTACTTGTCAGGGCCATGGAGTTCAGATTTGAAACACCTGCAGATTAAGTGCCACATATATATAAACATTGTCAAATGAAGGTTGTGGACGACATTGTGCGCTGACGTCATATAGAGGGTTTGGAATTGTCCCGGGATTTGAAGTCCCTTATAGCCATTCTGACCACAGAAGACCAATATAAGTGCATAAGAGGGTTAGCGGAAAAGCAATCAAGCGCGTGATGGTCTGTGGCATATTGTATGGATGTTGATACAAATCCTGTAAACGTCAGGGATGCTATATAAAGGGGAATTGAATAGAACTGTTTATGAACCCATTAACCCACATCCGCTGTCCCTACCCTAGTTATATCTTGTGGTTTGTCATTCCAAATAGTATACGTTATTCAATACTTTTATCGTTTGTACTTCCCATGGTTCAACCATTAGCAGGGGTATGCACGAAAAGTGTTCAAATGTGCATGGAAAAAGGGCAAGGGTTGCTGGCTTTTGAGAACTGTATTTCGTGAGTCCTACTATAAACTTTTGTTTCAACATTTTCATCAGGTGAATATATCTTCATTTTGTGCCTACATTTACATAAGAGATCTATTTCACGTATGCTCATGGTTTAGTGCCAAACGCATTTACGGAAATCCCAATATAGAAACGATAAATGGGAGTGTACATATGAATTGTGGTCATACTTCTTTCTGCAGACTTTAGTTTGATAATCCAGGTCAGTCTAGCACTGACAGCTGGTTACCTCCAGTGAAGATCGACAAATTCGAAAGGGCAGAGCGCAGAAATATTATGAATGGCGTGACTGAGGTCATCCCTTGAAGACGTCGGCCAGCGTTTGAGCATCGTTGTCCAACGTACGTCTTCAAAGGATGACAATCTATCGTCGTCATGGATACAGTGGAATATGGCAAAAGAAATACAAGATATTAAAATACATATTGCAGCAGGTCGCGTATTGCTTTGCGTCCAAGGTGGATAGCATGGCGATATTCTTCACTACTTAGTTGAGACGCTGCTTTGCGTTCACAGCAATTTGTAATGCCACCGGGAGAACGTCACGTGAGGAATCACGAAACATAAACTTTTATATCTTTCACGACGAAATTCATTCATATGTGCCTAAATGTTTTCAAAATGTTACCTCTGTTAATTATCCTTATAAGCAAAAAACGGTTTGAAGTTTTTGCTATTCGATATTTGCCTCTTGAAATAATACGTGAGGTTGTCGCGGTAAATAATAACATGAAGCCCATTTCTGGTGTTCCCCGCCGTGATATTGCTGCAATACTGCTAAAAGCGACGTGAAACTAACCTCACTCACTCTACCATGTAAGAACGTCTGTCGCAATATAGAGAGCATTGACAACCTTCATTTTGCAGTTTGAATGTTGGTCTATATCTGATAGAATATCCAAGTCAGGACAAGTGATATAGTCAGAATGCAGTGGACCAAATAGTCCTTCCTTAACGTTGCAGTTTAAAGGTACTCGTTAAGACCACAATGTGGCATTTAGCCTTTCAGAGTTTTAGTGCATCACGGGCAGCTTGTATTGGACTCTCCCTAAGGCAACCAAAAAAGCGAGCCTGACCACCCGATTCCGTTAATCACCTTTAGCTACAAGCATGGATTGCTGAAGATAAATTACGACCCGTATCTTCACGGGTCCTCACACCACTAATTCAGATAACACATCACTGTGAGTTTGGATCAAAGTAAGGAGATATGACAACAGTGTTTGAATAATTTAAATGCAACATTCTCGGAACAAGCTCGTCCAGGCAAACCCATGTTGAAATATTTCTAATTTATCTGGGGTTTTTTGTTGGAATAATTACAATCAAGACTTTAATCGGCACAATTTCCATGTCTAAAAAATTCTTCATAAATATCGTAATGTCAGGGTAGCTGTTCCGACCATAATCACATGGTCCAAAACGCCATTACGTTTTTATTGAATATTATCTAACTAAGGAGTGTAATTTTCACCCGAAATCTCCTCTTAAACTCACATCTCACTTGCATTTAACTTCAACCATTGATGCCGTAAGCTCGCCTTCACCAGAACGTTTCATGGTATTACAGAACATAAAATCGTTCGGCGTTCAAACGATATGGTTTATGGCCGATTTATTCTTGAGAGAAGGAATTTGGGTAAAACCTTAACGACAACAAAATCAAATTTTCTTGTTCGTGTTATTGATATCCTCTAGTAGGGTTTCTTTCGGTGCTGGAAATCGCTACTTTCAATGTTGTGTAACATTATGTTCACGTCTCGACTTCAAAGTTATACGGTTAACCCCAATCATACAGACATTGTCGGTTTATCAATCATCGTTTTTCTGAAGAGCTACATTGTCGTAATGAGCCATTTTTCGTATGTGTATTAAGATGTAATGAATCAAATCACGTATAAATATACAACGTTTTTATTTGGGAATTGCAAAATTGGAATTGTCGACCCGTAATGGTAGTGTTGTAGCAATAGTAGTTTTAGAAGTGGTGGTAAAAGTAGTAGCAACAGCAGTAATCGTGGTTTTAGATGCGTCAGTAGTAGTAGCAGCAGTAGTAGTAGTCCTCGTCACAGTAGTAGTAATAGTAGTAGTAGTAGTAGTAGTAGTAGTCCTCGTCACAGTAGTAGTAATAGTAGTAGTAGCAGCAGTAGTAGTAGTCCTCGTCACAGTAGTAGTAATAGTAGTAGTAGTAGTAGTAGTAGTAGTAGGAGTGGTGGTGGTGGTGGTGGTAGTAGTAGTAGATCTTAAAGAATCAGCGTAGCTTATTTACTTCTCCATTTCCTTTCTGATGACAAGTTTGCATATAGCCTATTATCCAAGAAGAAAAGAACACTGCTGGCTTAAGAAGTTTTTACCTTGGTCAAGACGTTGACAAGGTACTGTCATTACAAGTTGTTGGTGCATAATCCTTAAAACACTTTATCTGTGATGAAAGAGAATACGCTTCAACGAGTGTGTTATCTGTAATGATAAATGTTTGAATTACTTCTGCCCTGAGTCTATTTCCCTGTTCTGCCATTAACGTTACTCAAAGCTACAAGCGTGATTATAGTTCTTAACCTTTCAAACACGCTGATTGGTTGAATGAAACCGAGGCTCTGTGTTAAGAGACCGAGGCTATGATGGATGGCTGCCAGCACGTGATAAAGGAGGTAGACTATATCCTGATGAATATGATATTAATTTATTGACAGTCATAGCGGAAAATGAAATTTCGCGGGGTTCAAGGCTACTTTATTGTCCGTGGTGACAAGGCACACACTGAGGACAGAGGAGTTATGATGGCTTAGCGCAAGTGTTGCGGCAGAGGACCAGGTTCATCAAGGTCACAAAAATGAAGGACGATGACACGACGTTCATCCCCAACATCGACTCACTTTATTACCAATATATGGTCAATAGCGAGGAGCTTAGCAGACTTGAACCTCTCTGGGAGAGTAAACTTAATGTTAACTGTTCATGATCAGTGATATCCGAAGCATCAACCGTTACATTAATGTGAGACGAAATGGCAATATGGCCGGGTTCGCATTCCGTTACAAAACACATTATAATATACTATCAAGTCATGAATGATTGGAAATCTAACACTAAATCATTAAGAACTAAGTTCGTTTCTATACATTCAACAATACTTATTGCTTTAGAGCATTAGTTAATCCAGTGTTACTAAATGATTATCATAATTGGGCCACATAAAAAGTCGTGTTTCTCATCGCTTTTTCAAAGAAATATGGGGCGGATGGATTTTATTTTTTGAGCGAGTGAAAATTTAAATTAAAATTAAGTTAAAATTTATAGTCGCAACATTTCATCCATATCCTGACTCAAAACCCCTTGATTTCTGTGGAAATTTAGGCCTTTTCTCCGATAGAGAAGCAAAACTTGGAAGTGTGAAAAATTCATACACATTTTGAGAGTCAAATTTGCATTTTGTCAGTGTAAAAGACTCAGGGTCCGGTCGAAAATCAAAGTATATTATATAATCTCGTCTTACTGAAATTCCGTAAATCATAAACGGAGGCATACACACATTTTTCATAATAGGAAAAGAACAAGAAAATGTATGACGGTCCAAAGGTGATATAACTGATACACATGTGACAGGTGATTCTGGATTTTGTGTGTGTGTGTGTGTGTGTGTGTGGCTGTTTTCAGCCTTGCATTTGGGTCTAGCCAGTTTGCAAATATACAATACTTTCTTTTCCTTGTTATTTAAGTAAGATGCTTAAACGTATGGTAGAATCTGTGTATCTGATATGGATTTGGCTTCAGTAGTGAATCCCACATTTAAAATTGGTGTCTAGAAGCAGATGACGTCATAAATGTCATATGATGTTAATATTTCTATGACGTTGGAAATAATACCTGTTTACCTACGTCTTATTATGCATTGAGGGTCTGTGTAGACACAGTTTTGGTATTGTGAAACTGGAACTAGAATTTTAGAACTTTATCAACTAATTTTTTAACAGTATGGATATTATCATTTTTGTTGTTGGCGCCAATCATGAGGTAAACCATGGTATAATAATCTTATCGAATGTGTGTGCGTTGCCTTGGTGATTATATCTACCCGAAACGTTACGTCCTTATATGTTATATTCCACATGTTGCATATCTTAATCAAGGGGCGATGGGGTAGCCTAGTGGTTCAAGCGTTCGCTCGTCACGCCGAAGACCCCGGTTCGGTTTCCCACATGGGTACTATGTGTGAGGCCCCTTTTCTGGTGTCTCCCGCCGTCATATTGCTAGAATGTTGCTAAAAGCGGCGTAAAATTAAACTCACTCACTCTTAATCTCTCACCCGTGGAATTCCCCAACTGTTGCATTTTAATCTCTTACCAATAAAAACCCAGACTGTTGCATATTGTAATCTCTCGGCCGTAAAATACCCTAAGTGTTGCATTCTAATCTCTAACCAAAAAAGTACTCAACACGTTGCATATTCTAATCTCTTACCTATAAAATCCCACAAGTGTAGCATGTTATTAGTCATTTACATATACAATACCTCGAGTGCTGCAGTTTTATCTCTTATCAATACAATACCCCATGTGTTGCATTGTAATCTCTTACCAATAAAATACCGCAAGTGATAAAGTTTCTTATGAGCTGGGGTTTTTTTTAGCAAAATTGTCTTGTTTTGGCACAGAAACATAACAACAACAAAAAATAAAAAACACAAATGATTATTTTTCCAACAGATGCCCTTAAACATGCAAAAGGATGATCAAGAAAACAATGTTGAAGTATCGTGAGCCTTGCCTGAGGTCTCACTTTTTTATGAAGCGTAGAACGAAAGCTGGGGGAAGGAGGACATTTTCATCAAACGATCGTTTTTTTCTTTGTTTCGTCAAAAAACGCTTTGTTTTATGAAACACCGCCATTTGAATTGTAAATACCAGTACCTTGGGGGGAAGTCTCAGCACGTTTAGTCCTCGGAAATGCTAATCAAAGTAGTGTCTTAAAGGTAAGATTTTTTTTCTTTTCAAAATCGCCCGCGAATCCAAATAACAGTTCAGAATGATATTTATACTGACAACTAGCATATTTAATATTGCTTAAAGATATTGAAACGAAATAGAATTTTATTTTCGTAGCCAACCAATACTCTTTCCACGAAGCCGTCCGATATGATGCACATGCATTGCCAGTTGATGAATTTATATTTTTGTGTTTTAGTTCTAGATATGCTAGACCTTTTGGACACAAATTGGTTTCAAATGACAAAGTGTGTTTGTGTTCTTTGGGTGATATTACAAAACACTTTGAAGTAAAGTGATATTTTTAAAACTGTAAAGTTTATGCAAATGAAATGAAGAACAAAATCACGTCTTTTACTTGAAAGCTGATTTTGATCAAAACATTACAGACTTAACAGGCCTGGAAACGCAACAAACGTAAATTTAAAAAAATAAGAATAATAACATCTCTATCAAATACACCACCTTCAACTAAAACGTCTTGTTCGTTTCATACTTTACACTATTTGACATAGGTGTGTTCTTTACCTGGTGGTAGCCTTGTGGGTAAAGTGTTTGCTTGTCACACCAAGGGTTTACGTTCGATTCGTGTGCTATGATATTGACGGAATGTTGCTGAAAGCGGCGTAAAACCATACTCACTCACTGTGCCTGCTAGTTTAAAAAACATCGAAGTGGTACGGATAGTCGGTCTGGATAATGCCCAATCATTATGCATACAGGAATTATGTAAAATTATCCCCTGGGATATCAAAGTCACTAAGTCTGTTTTGAGGATAAAATTTGAAATGAATCCATGTACATCAGGAATTATAAAGACACCAAACAAGTTCCTATCGCTATCTCATTACTCCAACCTGTCTCGGGATTTATCCATATATCACATAAACGTCTTTTGAGACGCCCCCTAATCAGTGCGGTTAGTAACTGGGTGATGAATGGTGTCGCAAAGCGTGATAAACGATGTGGCAAATCGTGATAAGTGATACGTATTAGAGATTATATCAGTTGTGACGACTGAATAATACAATAGATTGCCGGACTCTCGCTAGTTTGTTACCGTCAAAGGGACGGCATTTGTATGCATAGTCTGTCCACTTAGACTCAAAACGTCTGAGGATGTGTCCTGGTTTGGTATTCCCTTACTGCTCAGCTGGAAGTGCTTTTTCGCGCATGCGTCACTAATGAATGATGGGAACTTGTTCGTGCAGATTCTATTCCGGTTGTCGTTAGGACACATGACTTCATGAACGTCTTTCACATTTACGTAAATGGTATACAGCACGGGATTTTAGTGACCGAATTCTGGAATGATTTAGCTTCGGCCTCGATGTTCACAGAGCGGATTTTGTGTCCATTTTCTCTGAGTGACGTATGATTTCGATATGGGTTCTGTTTCCGCTGAATTAATGGAATGGGTTTTCCACTGAGCAGATTGTTAAGTGCCCACCACACCCCCAACACCTGCGTGGATCTATGCTCATGATGTCAGTCACTTGTTTGCTAGGCTCAGTATCTTCATTCCGTTGCCACACGGCTTGCTTATTGCTAAGAGCGGCGGCCTTGGGATCTGCAAAGTGAAGAGATTGTTTAGGTAATATGTCACTGGATATATACTGTGGGAAGAAAAACGGACTACGTTAAGTAGAAATGTTCCCTTATACGTACGGCAAGCATGGGTTACTGGGGTGTAACCCGGATCTTCACGGGTACCCATTGTTAACATCCCTGTTGGGTTGGCTTCATGATCTAGTGGGGAGAGTATCTGACCGAAGACCGGAAGGCCAGTTGTTCTATTTCCTGGCGTATGTGAAAGAGAAGCCTTTAAAGAACCGAAAGTATTTTGCAATTAATCTGTATTTCACATGCTCCGGAGGCCTCTTCTCCAGGGTGTAGTGAACAGAGTGTCTACTCATAGAGCGTACACTCTGACTTTATCTCATGTTTTACCAGCAGATATTACAAGGTTGTGCTTGTTCGTACACTGCCTTCGGTGCAGAACTGGGATAAAACTGGCAGGCTGATTGTCTTTATGCTGAATGGGGTTTCCTTGGTGCTGTGACGATTCAACGAACTATCGATGGATTGGAATTGTTGAGTCTCCAATAGCATTTAATCGACGGTAGTAACGCAAAACGATCAATGCATCGATAGTATATGTGTATCGATAGTTTAGTAATTGACTGTATGCCAATATATGCCCAGAGCAAAATACAAGAATTATCAGATTCGTTCACTTCAATTTAGAGTTATCCGCCCCTGTCACATGCAACGTAAAACACAACTTTGCGGATTCTGGTACCTTTCGGTATGCATTTACCGAAACAAATCATAAAAATGCCAATTCAGCCTATAAAGTTGAAAAAAAACGCGATGAAGAAAAAGCCCGCGAAATCGGAGTTCAAACGTTTCACTAAATTCCCCCCAGCGCTGGGGGGAAAACTGGTTTCAACAGCTGTGCTGCGCTGCGCCCATAACGCATGCGCAGTAAATAGGTTCGCGGAGCTCGAAACAGTATGCATGCCCAGCGTCTGTGGTCGTGAGCAGTAGTCTAATCTTGGTTGTGTACACAAACAATTAAATAATCTTCTCGTTACGTAAAAAAAACTTGTTGATTGTGGTAGGCAGTCTCTGTCACAGAGAAAGCTCAGTGTCTGGTTTATTCACACCTATATGTCTGCCTGCCTGTCTGCTAAAGACAATATGCAATACACAGCTTCAATCATTGACCATGTGCAATTTGAACTTAACACCTATCAGACTATACGACATAAAGAAAATAAGTTGAATTATGACTCGTGCACCCGAGTCCCGTCTCTGCCACATTATGTAATTAGGCAGGTGTGATACACATGTCATGTTTTTTGGATGAGTTGATCTGACGGAAACTTGTGCAAACTCTTGTCAGTTTCAAGTCCTGCTTTGTACTTGGACGAATGACAGATTCCAGCCACGCAGTAGTTGACCATCTCTACTGACATGATTTTTAATTGGATCGAGCGCAAATTCAGAGAACATGTATTTTCCAAACCCAACATCTCTCTGTGCATTCTTCATGGATAGCGACTTCTTTTAGTGTATATGATTTTGTTTGACAACAGTATATGAATCCACACTGAAACGACTCATCAAGTACACAAAAAGAAGTTGTTATCCATACAGAATCTTACTTTCTTGTTACTGGCTATACTTCTAAAATGCCAATGCCAATTCTTCATAAGTTTATATTCTAAGTGTTTACTTGATCTGGGTTTCAAGTTCTTTTCAATTATCAAAAGAAAACCGAAACTACTTCAACATGTCGTCTCTTTATTTCTATAAACGATACGTTCAATTGGGAAATGGCTTCAAATGAGGCAATTCAAGGAGACTATAACTATTGCAATAGTTGCTCCCCTTCAATAGTTACCTGTTTCCCGTCTCTATAAGCCAACGTAGACTTTTACTTGCATTAAGTTTAATTACAACGTTAAAGTAAATTTCACCTTAAGTAGCGCAAGGCGAAAGTTTCGTGTAACAATAGCATTTAATTTCAGACTCGCTGTGCGCATGCGCAGAGCGTGTAAAAATATCTACTGGCCATTTCCACTTTGGTTGTACGTGTACCGATAGTGTAAACACACGCTTAAAGGGGCACTGATGCGGAGCAGTTTCCGTGGACTGGTGTAAACTTTTGTTATTGTTTTTCTCCCGTGAGCACCCGGATGATATCCCAGAATTCGTGACTGGTTCGTGACCTCTGCTGCGCGTTCCGTAAGCGCAATTGATAGTTTAATTGTAGTCAGATCAACTTAGGTGAAGTCAATTTTACTTCATAACAAATGTATTATGAAAACAAATGAAACACTTTGAAGGTTAATCATCTGCCAGTGGTAGAAATGGTAATAAACTATTAGGACGGAAAAATAACGAAGCCAATGTACGTCTCTATATTTTCTCTCATAACCCTAATTAGTTTATTGTCATATTTGTATGATTCTGAAAATTAATAAAAGAACACACGATCTGCTTATACTCATAGTAAATTTCTAACATAACAGCAACATTTATACATTGTATAGACTGCCACTGTGGATCCTATTTCACACACATACGCGATCTAGTGTGTGTTTTCTGTCATACAGATTCTGCTGAATGCTACAACAAATAAATTAAAACAAAATGCAAATAATGAATGTAAAACAGACTAATTTTATAGCAACAATGTCAGGCTACTACCTTGTTCAGGAATGTATCCATCAATATCCACATAAAAGAAATCGTATTCCATTCATCTGCAGCTGGTAAATAATCCTGCTCTGTGTCGCGTGTCTTACAACTGTCTAGTTTGCGAAAAAGTAACACATCGTTTCACGTCTTTCGTTGGTGAAAACCAGATAAACCTCTCATTGGTCACCCAAGATAGCACACCTGGCAAACTAATTGTATGATGTCCGCTATTCTAAGTAATTTAGTTAACCAATAATGAGCAATCAATCAATCAACGCAAGGGTGGTTTATTCTTTGAAGGGAGGATGTTGTTTTTGCACTCACTCTTTACGACAGGGTGTCGTCATCTACACACACTGCCTTTTGACAAATCCGCTAGAAGATAAAAGTAATTAATCAATCAGTGTGTTATCGGTTAATCCTTTGATCGATGTTTGTTTTTGTAACTCAGCTGATAAACCCTCTTGCATCACTTACATGCACATATTACATAACATACAATACATTTGCCATTACAGACCTTAATTTACAATGCTGAGTATTTACTCCAGACAGGAGAAATGCCAAATGGGAACCTTTGTTGAGTAACCGAAGTGGTGTTACTACTAATTATACCTGTTATATAAATTCATTAATTGACCATCCAGAGAATGATGACAAATAACACGTGTAGGTTTACACCATCAAATGCGAGTTACAGCAAGGAAGATGTAATCTCTGTGTCGCATGCAGCCTGAAAACACCTATGGGCCGAAACTGTTTTGAGGATACCAACGGAACTTCGTTACATAAGGAATACACACAGGCATTTGCTGTGAACTTGGGTACATAGGTGAAATAAGGTTTTTTTTACGTAAGAAAATTTTCCAGTTTCTCTACCAAAGGCAAAGTCATCGTTGTTTGTTTACGAATTCAAATAAATCAACTGTGTGTTTTTATTATCATAAATAATAGACCAGGGTAGCTACCATAGCTACCAAAATTTACGTATGATATTTGCTATCACAGCTGAACCAACACTCAAAACTACCTATATATATATAAAGCGTTGCAATCTTCCGTACTGAAACAAATGGCTTGCTACGAGTCTGTAGACATCATATTTTCATGTAACATGATTAAATATCGAGGTTAAAAACACAGAAATAGGATTAAATTGGACCAGTAACTATACCATCCAAGCATCCGAAAAGAATTACACTGCTGGGATATTTGGTTACGATCAGACAAGGGATACCATGGATATTTTTCAACAAATGGCATATGATGGGCATCCGGCCTCCTGACTGTTTAGGTGAAGAAATTCTGCTAATATGGACAGGAGCTCAGTTCCTTTGTCCGTCACGGTCGAAGGAGCGGGCGCTGACCAATTTGCGGTTTGGTTTCGTAATTCGACCGTTGGCGAGAAACATTATTCGCTCCGCATCAGTGCCCCTTTAAGAAAACGAAAAATCAAACCAAATACATGGTTTTATGTCTATTACAACTTATTTTTATACCTGTATGTACAAGATACCGGGAGTAGAGAAATAAATAGCTTGATTTATGTCAATAAGTTCTTGTATGAACACATCTCACCACCACCGTTCTTCCCGCACATCCCCTTCTCACAGCTATCAAAACACACAATTCTGATGCAGCTGCAACCAAAATAGCACATCAATACCTGAAAAGCATATGTAAATTAATATATTTAGTCAGCTATGAACAGTTGTCACTCGTAAATAATTATCATTTAATCACTTTGTTTTGAGTGTATTAACATTATCGGTATGCGTACGTCCAAAGCGGAATTGACCACTGGATATTTTTACACGCTCCGCGCATGCGCACAGCGAGTCTGAAATTAATGTGAAACCAACGAATAGCGCGTTTGTATGACATAATGGACAGGTATTCGAAACTTTGGTAATGGAGACCTCAAGTGATGTATGTAAAGGACATACTCCTGTTCAGCGAAGTCACTAACACAACTATCTGTCTTGTCCGGGAATTTAGTTCCTAAGTCATATTTAATTTTGTAAATTGAATCCCAATTTCTGTTTGCAATACATCTTTCTTCAAGCCCTCGCACAGTTTCAGTGATTTTTATCTATTATAACAGTTCAATTTAAGGGTTTCTTGTGCAAGGTAAGGTATTTACTGATTTGATTTCCACATCATCGCGAGCTGAGATTCTCACGTCTTTCAAAGTAGCGGGAAGACGATTCAATAGGACACGGAGTGTGGGAAGTGATCTCCGATAGTCACTGTCCATCTCTCAAGTCCTCCATTAATCCGGGCGAGTAGCATGGTGCTATCTTATTGCGTTGAACGAGCAACAATCACTAAATTGATCTGCTGGCGATCAGCTGGAGGAATTATCACCTCACCAAAACTCTAGACAAGCGACTGATAGCTTTTTCGCTTGGAAACTTTCTCAGCCAATCAATAAAGACTGCCTGAGATAATGTCGTGATTTTTCAAGATGGCGGATGAAGTGTCGTCTGCTTGCTTACCTGCGAACACGGTTTCAGTGTATTCGACATCGTTTTATGCAGTAATAGTGGTGCTAGGCTTTTCTAACTTCTCTTATTTGACATGCTGCGACAAGTTGCAGTAGTTGATGTAACAGAATGCGCAGTGTATATCTTTTCACAAAACGAAATCGGAAAATGCAACGTTATCCAGTTATCCACTTACAGAACATGACTGCAACACATCAGTAATTTCTGATAGGGGTTTTTGATTAGGGGTATTTTAGGTATTGCTTGCTGTTGTTTGTTGTTGGAGGTGGGGGGAGTTGTTTGTTTTGTTTGGCCTTTTTTCGAGGTGCGGGTGGGTGTTGTGTGTTTTGAGATTTATTACAGAGGGATTGGCAATATGTGATCATGAATGTCTCTGGTAAATGTGTAAATACAATCAGAGATGTAATCCCCGTTGATCCATTTGTATCAAATATTTGTGAGAAACTCGACGGTAAGACACTTTAATGGCTGAAACGTACGCCCGTCACGTCGAAAACCCGAGTTTGATAACCATGAAGGGTACAATGAGTAAAGCCCATTCAGGTGTCCACTGCCATGATATTGCTGGAATATGGCTAAAGGCAATGTTAAACCATCCTCATAAAGTTACTCCCTTAATCCCATAAGCAATCACACTCTCAGAAACATTCATATCCATAGTCGAACGTCACGTCCTTGAAAACATGACCCCCAAGCCGACGTTGGTCTCTACGTCTTCACTTTTGAGGTACATATGCGATGTAAGACCTGTTCACAGTTAACACCAAAGTCTGTAAGCAATCGACTCGGGAGCAGACAAACCGGTGATCGACTGAAAGCGTGACCTTACGCGCCGACAAGGTCAAGGTCAAGGTCACGGAGATTGACCATACGATGCATAAGGTCGTCCCGAACAACACAAATGGGATGCATGGATACCAGAATTCATAGTCCACGAGCACAACGGTAGACCCATAGAGTGAGTGTGTTTTGGTGTTACGTCGGTTTTAGCAGTATTCCAGCAATATCACAGCAGGGGACACCAGAAAAGGGTCACACACTGCAACCATGTGGGGAATCGAACCGAGGTCTTCGGCGTGTCGAGCGAACCCTTTAACCATAAGGCTATCCCCCTCTATGAGTTATATAAATATTGATCGAAACAACATCAGGACCTAACAGTTAAAAGGGTGAATGCTTGCCGATTAAAACACGAACATGATGGTCCGTTCCCTTGGCGCGAATTTGAAAATATAGATTCAACAAAATGTTCCATAAATGCTTCATTGACAATTCCCCAGAGTCAACTTCAATAATTATAGTACTTCTTACATATACGGTCGGTGATTTCCATGGCAACCGACCACAACGAGAAAATGAATTACGAGATCCATCGTAATGAGTATAAAATAGGCATGGTCTTTCCAAGAGAAGTATTTTACATTTGGTGTCAAGGCAAAAACCGATAGATCATATTATGTGTGACTTTGCACAACATGACCGAATGTTATACGTGATTAGTGAAACCATGTTGCTTTGATCTACGGTTCTCCTGGTGCTGTGGAATCTTGTGGATGTGATGAGTGAGTTAGTATTGTTTTACGCCGTTTTAAGCAATATTTCAGCAATGTGACGGCGGGGGACACTAGAATTGGGCTTCTCACATTATGACATGAGTGAGGTTCAAGGCATTTACTGGTATAGAGATCATACAACTTTAAGTATTATAAACTTGTAACTCGTGTGGATATGATGAGTGAGTGAGTATTGTTTTACGCCGTTTAAGCAATATTCCCGCAATGTGACGGCGGGGGGACGCTAGAACTGGGCTACTCACATTATGACATGTTTGAGTGGGGTTCAAGACGTTACTGGTATAGAGATCATACAACTTTAAGGATGATAAACTTTTAACAATTGCAATGGCGGCGTTTTGGTGTACATTCTTATGCTGCTTTCAAGCATATGGGGGAATGATGGGTACACCGGTTTTTATACAAGTGAGTGATTGAGTTTAGTTTTACGCCACACTCAGCAATATTCCAGCTATATGGCGGTGGTCTGTAAATAATCGAGTCTGGACCAGACAATCAAGTGATCAACAACATGAGCATCGATCTGCGCATTTGGGAACCGATGACATGTGTCAACCAAGTCAACGAGCCTGACCACCCGATCCCGTTGGTCGCCTCTTACGGCAAGCATAATCGCCTTTTATGGCAAACATGGGTTGCTGAAGGCTTATTCTACCCCGGGACCTTCACGTGTCGGTTTTTATACAAGATACATGTCCATAAAATAATGAGATAAGAGAATAACTAATTTAACAAACAAGGAGTGCGTTAATTTCTCAATTCCACAAACATATATCACTTTACTCCTACAACGCTCTGCGGCGTTTTGTCTCTTTACTTATACAAACGCACCACTGCTTTTTGTCTCATTACTACTACAAACGCACTGCGGCACTCTACTTATACAAACACACTACGGCTTTTTGCTACCCTGTTTCTACAAACGCACTGTGGCATTTTGTCCCTTTTGTTATACACACGCACTGTGGCTTTTTGTCACTCCGTTTCTACACACGCATTGCGGCGTTTTGTCGTTTTACTTACGAAGGCACTGAGGCGTTTTTCGCTCTATGTTTACAAATTCATTGCGACTTTTTGTCAGAGTACTTCTAGAAACGCACTGAGACCTTATCTCTCTTTACTTCTACGAACGCTCTGCAGCTTTTTGCTACTTTATTTCTACAAACGTACTGCTGCTTTTTTTCGCTTAACTTATACACACGCACTGCGGCTCTTTGTCACTTAAGTTATACAAATGTACTGCTGCTTTTGGTCCCTTAATGTCTACAAACGCACTGCGGCTCTTTGTCCCTTAACTTATACAAACGTACTGCTCCTTTTTGTCCCTTAATGTCTACAAACGCACTGCGGCTCTTTGTCCCTTAACTTATACAAACGTACTGCTGCTTTTTGTCCCTGAACTTATACAAATGCACAGCGTCTTTTTGTCCCTTAACTTAACTTATACAAACGTACTGCTTTTTGTCACTGTACTTCTACGCACAGTGGCGTTTTTGTCCCTTTACTTCTACGCACTGCAATTCAACAAACATATCGCTTTACTTCTATAGCGTCAACGCGTCCAAAATGTGTACGTGCTAGAATGTTCTCGGGTTTTTTTCTGAATTTACTCTTCAATATAGGTACGTTTAATCTGAACATTATATCAAAAATAATTAATTAATGCAGTCCAGCTGGAGCAAAAACCTCCCGTAACATTCATTCTTCTTTCCCGAAACATCATCCCAGATTTGCTTTAATTTTCAAGCAAGTTCAAAAAGAAATTAACAGTTTCGGTGAAGAGCAGCATAAAAGAACCAGTGAATTAGTATTTCATGTCAGTCTTCATATCTAACCTTTTTCTCTCATCTACAAGGACGCGCTGCCAAATTAAAGAAAGATGAATGATTGCATGCTGCAGGTGAGTAAAGTCACCTTGCTCTAATATGGGGTCCCTTTAAGTCGTGCCATTCGGAAGCTGGAGGCCACAATTCATCTATTTCTCCTTCTTAGAAGAGTTCCAATCCATAAGGGGGATAACCGCAAATGATTCCAAGGACAAACATTGCTTTGTGAGCTGTATTATCGCATTTCGCAGGCACTTTTGATTTGAATTAATTTCCCAAGGGTTGACGCGTATTTTCTGTCTCCAATCAAACATCTGACAAGCAAAGAAAATTTTATTGAATCTCCTTGGCGTAAACCACACTCTTCAGGGTTGTAAATCAGCATACCTCAATTTGTTACTGAATTGGCATTCCTAGCCATTTCCATACGATCGTAAAATGTTCCTATATCAACAATTAAATGTTTTTACACATAAACGCCCTTGAAGAATCACAGAAGTTACTCCATGCGATCTATCGTGATCGTGGGTCGCGTGAATTGAAGCGAGCACACAGGTCGTCGCTTGGCCATTCAGAACTCTCTCCATGCAACTCGCTCCGACCGCTACCATCGCATACTGAATAAAGTAGTGAGCACCTCTTCAAGCGAAGTCTATCAAACCTGTTCCACGGATATTTTATTACTCCTTTCTCAAATGAGCTCACAAATTCGGAGGGAAAGGTCTCTTTCCTGCCAGTGCACTACTTTATTAGACAAAAAAGGTGCCTGTTTCGTTTTTACCTCCTTGAGATTAAAGGCAAATACGTCGATGTAAAATGACAGTAATTTGACAGAAAAATGAGAATGTTCGAATTCAATCAAACTTTTTTATTCATTTCTCCAGCGGGTCCTTGGGTAATGATGGCGTCTTTCTGTTGCAATGATTAATTGAAACAACCACTCGATGTTTGAGTGCTTTTACGCTTTTACAATTCTTGTACTATCTACATATTTTTGTGGTTTCCAATTGATGGGAATAGATGATACCCTTGCGGTGCATATTGTGTGATCAGGAAAGGCACTTCTAGCAGGCACCTACAGAGAGTAGGTCGATGTCCAATACGCTAGTTCACTGGAAGGAGTCGCAAAGCTTCCTGTCTCTGGAGGATAATTATCAAAATCGTATTTCAAAATCCCATTGTCCATGTTTTATTCATCAGTCAGTCACCACCTACTGCCCTGTATTCAGTGGTCCGAGTGGAGTCACGGCGGAAAAATGTCCCCAGACACCTATGATTGTCACGAGAGGTGTCTTTTTAATTGATGGAGGTCAGGCCCGGTAGCCATGGTGACTGTTGTCATTTTACTCGTGAGATCAATCACAGGATAGTCCCGTCCTCACTCAATTGCTTAGATTGACTAGTTGTTTTTCAGAGTAACGCCACGCTCAGCAATACCTCAGCTATATGGTGGTGATCTGTAAATAAATAATCGAGTCTGGACCAGACAAACCAGCATCATGTTCCAACAGTATGATCAATAGCATGAGCATCGATCAACGCAGTCCAGTTACTTACAGCACAGACAGAGTGTAGCGCAAATGGCGTTGAACCGGAAGCTGGTAGGGGAATGGTGGCTAAGAACGATCTGAATACCACGAGTGGCGCTTAAGATGTTGAATGAAACATAAAATACACGCGAAACATTATTAAATATGTGGTTGGAAATATGAGAGCACATCCAAGTGAGTAAATGGAAGTGTACCTTTGATGGTGGCGATATTTTATTTTGGCAGGAAAAATATTGTTCGTGGGAAGGGAAGGGAAGTACGTTTGCCCGCATATAAGAAGACTGGTCATATTGTCTAAGCTGCGCAACACAATTTGCTCTACAGTTTTACTGTGCTTGGAGGCCAGTGTCATAACGTACACTCACTGGCGAACAACGCACACATGGGAATACGGTACAAATCTGTTTCAGTGGCTACAGAGAGATAAGAGAAGGGGTAATTGTAGTAATAAAAGCAGGGATGATGATATTTACTCAGTTGGTTCAAAGGTCAAGCCCAAACTAGAACAAAGCTGGGAAACCTGGACGATGAGGGGAAGTAACAGAAAAATGATTTAACCGAAAATTTGTCACCTTTGCTGCGAAATATTTATCACACCTTATATTTGACTGACTGAGTTAGGTTTTACGCCGCCTTTAGCGATGTTCCAGCAACGTCACGGCGGGGACCATCAGAAATGGGTTTTACTCACTGTATCCATGTGGGAATTCGAACCCGGGTCTTCAGCATGACGAGCCAACGCTTCAACAACTACGTTAACCACCGCTCCCCATTTATTGAAATTTTGATGACATTGAAGAAAAAAGTGGACACCAGTCATTCTGCTCTGATTGGAAAATCTTGACGAATGAAGTTAATTGAGATATTAATTATCGATAATCAGACATCTTGCAGTAACGTTCAGCTACCAAATTACTTAAACTCGCCTCAAACGTTTGTTTCCACGTCATATAACATTAAAATAGTAGGGAAGATTGATAAACTGCATGTGATGAAGCTAGGAGGAAACAGATTATGAAGAGAAATTAAGGGAAATTGTGACAATATATATTCCATCCCTTTCGAAATGTTTCATCTGTATGGATATACAGTGGAAGCTGCCTAAACCGGCACTCACGAGGGCTGAAGAAATCATCCGTTTTAGACAATGCGCCGGATTGTAGAGCTGGTGATCCATGTACAAGTCACAGATGGGATTGATTTATTATGCCGGTGTTGACAACTTGCCGGATTGGACAGATGCAGGTTTTGACATCTTCCACTGTATATTACCTTTCATCCTAATGGATATATATATATATATAACATGCATTGGCGTTAGCTAGTTCGCAAAATGGAATACCCCTTACTTGTTTTAAATGGTATATGTGAAAGAGCAATACTCATTTTACTTCAAGAAAGACTGACACCACTGACTGTAAATGAACCCCACTCTTTCAATTCACAGCAAAGAACAGTAGAACTACTCTTCCCCTCAAGAACCAATACTCAATATAAATCAAGCACATGGCATTCATGGCGTACCAATATTCAGATAATGAATATTAACCCAACCACAAAAAATGTCTCATTTAGATAGTAGGTTTTTAAAGCCAATTTATCGGCCAGTGTTAATGTCCTATGAGAATCCGAGTACGTCCAATCACCTCGCCCGTACATTGAACACCCCTCACTTCGAGGTCATTTGGGCACTCTTCTCTATTATTACCTTCCATCTTATGCCTCAGGACATTGAAGAAAATTACCTCTGTGCTAGAGAGTTCTAAATAAGCTTTACTTCCGGCTAAGCCAACAAACGACGGCATAAAAAGCTATCTTAGTTATCGGAATTCGTTCTTTTATTACACAACTCTAGGTTTCATGATAGTCACCTAGATGTTACATTTGGCGATCAATTTCGATCACTTTTTTCGATTCAGCGCTGACGATCCAATATCTGTTTCAAACAGATAGGGTTATCTGCTGTGTCGTTTGATGTTCATTTTGCTTTGTTGCGTATTCACTACACAAAGTGAAAATAGTGGAGTTCATTTCAGATATTGTATGTTTTGGAATCAATAGAGGGAAACTGTGTGCTTCCATTGTCAAGTTGGTTTCTTTATCTTACAACGTACAAACTTGAACTCGACTTCTGTCTTCCTGGGACTTTTTGTGATCGTGATGTCTGTTGAAGAATGAAAGCAATTTATTTCCTCAGAGCAAGCAAATATTGAGTACTTTCCATTTGAATGTAAACATTATACAGAAGATGAACTGTGTGTCTGTGGTATTACTCTGTTTATGAAAAATATACATGAACTGATAGTAAGTTGCTTTGATATGAAAGTGACTTTCTAGCTTGGGAATTATTCATAATTTTTTAAATAATATTTTTAAAATTCAGATAATTTTCATAATTGTACACTGGGTTTTTAATATTCCCTAGACTCTCACTTATTCTCTGAATATACATAATTCTGACTGTAACAAAGAAACCCAAATAAATTGAAAAGTGATTCAGATCTGGAGAAATCCAGACTTGCTTCACTTAGGGTTTTAACATTTCAGAAAGGGCGAGGCTATAGGTAAGGTAATATGGTTCAGGGACTGAGAGACTAAATGTTGCCATACAAATGATATTATTGCAGCACTTACTAACTCGATATGAACCAAATGATACAAAGACTTGGGTCCCAATTCACTAAACATTCGTATCGCTTCGGCATTCATAGCCTGCGATAAACTACAGGTCGCGATCGTAACTTTACGAACGCTTTGCTGATAGGGAAGCAGACCTTTATCGTGGGTGAGTGAGTTTAGTTTTACGCCGCACTCAGCAATATTCCAGCTATATGGCGGCTGTCTGTAAATAATCGGGTCTTGACCAAACAGTCCAGTGATCAACAACATGAGCATCGATTTGCGCAATTGGGAACAGATGACATGTGTCAACCAAGTCAGCGAGCCAGACCATCTGATTCCGCTAGTCGCCTCTTACGACATACATAGTCGCCTTTTATTGCAGGCATGGGTTGCTGAAGGCCTATTCTACCCCTGGCCTTCAGGGGTCAGACCTTAAGAGAAATATACTTACATTAGAGTGACGGGGTATCCTAATGTTAAAAAAACGGGTTCGATTCCTCACATGGGTACAATATGTGAAGCCCATTTCCGGTTTCTATGGGTTTCTTAGTATTACTAAGAGCGGCCCTAAACCATACTTACTCGCGTACCTTCACTAACCATGTGTTGTTTGTAAGAAAACTATGGTGAGCTGAGCTATGCCTGACGCAGCCAAAGCCCTATTGTCGAGCAGATTGACATTTGTCAACAGTCAATATCCAGGAAACGTTGTAAATGTTTAAATAATAGACGTCTCTTTTTCGTTAAACGCTGCATTGTCCGTGTACATAATCATAATGGACAGTACTTTTCTCTATTTCTGTATATTTATTGTAGACCAAATAAAGCCCAGGGAGACGACTGTAATACCCATTGATTTCCCGACTGACCAGATCAAAAACTTGCACATGATGGCTTTTGTCGTGAAATGCCTGCTTGTGCGGCCAATTATTTAGAGGTTTTCCCTTAGATAATAGCTATGTACACGTATCATCCAGGGAACAAGTGGAAATAGGAAAGTGTAGAAAGTTCACATAAAAGAAACATGTTTCTTAATGAAACCGTGAAAGGCAACGCTTTACATGACCATCAGTGTTAATTAGGGTTTTTACCTAGTTACACAAGCTGACAAATGTATCACTACCTTAGCGTCATTGTTGTGTTTTGTACAGAACAATGCGATTTATTGAATGGTAGAACAGAGTAAACGAGACAAATGGACCACATAACATTGGACGCATAATATGACTATCATTGTGTTACTTTAATTGGTATAAATAAATCTATAGGTATTCCTCTTCTAACTTTACTTGGACCACACGTCCCCTTATTGTTTTTGTTTGCAAACAGTTTAATTGCCATTGTGTGTTGTTTCCATAGGTGCATAGGTCCATAGGTTACAGCTGGTAACACCACTAGTTGATAATGATTCACAATCACACGCATATGATGACGCCTGGCTCTTACAATCAAATCTGATTTTAGCAGATATTTTTGTTGTTTGCTAATTTAAAGACTCTGTTGTCTTTATTGATATTTCAGTTAGGATTCAACACATTCTAGAAGCCTGTAGAACAGTTTTTGTGGATACATTTTGACGTTTTGTTTTTCAGGACGAAAAGAATCAGATACTTACAACCAACTGCTGGCTGAACCAGGTGAGTACATGTATGCAGGGTGACAATAGAGGAGGAAACAACTATTGCATAGCGATAATCTATTGCAACCTACTATTGCGATAGCGATGGTCAATTACGACCAACTATTGCAACACTATTCCAATAGTTTGTTTGTTTCTCCTTGAATAGCCTCCAGTTTGAAGTCATTACCGAATGAATTTACAGTTTATGTAAAATACTAGCAAGCTCATATAGTTTCCGTCTCTTTTGATAACTGACAAAAATTGACACCCAGATTAAGTAGACTGTAAAAACATACAGGGACAGATAACTCTGAATTAGGGTGAAAAAATCTGGCAACTGGTATATTTTGCGCTTGCAAAGTCAATTACTAAAAGGTCACATGCAACCCAAGTACAGTATAGCATCAGAAAGAAAAACAGTATAGCATCTCATAGTACTACAACATAATATCACAGAGTAATACAATATTGCAGCTTATAGTAATGTAACAACACAGTAGTGAGTGAGTGAGTGGGTTAATAGTTAACGTCACATCGGCAATATCTCAGCCATATCGTGACGAGAACATATAAAAGCATATATAAATGGATGCATTGTAACACTACATAATATCGTAAAGTACATTATCTTGCACATGTACACTCAACAGCACAAAGCAGTTCGAAACGGCACTGCGAAACAGCACGAAGTAACATTGTCTAATGTAACACAATGTAGCCAATGAGTATGCTTCTTAGAATAGATTTGTTTGGCATCAAGCGATATTACCAGAAAGCAGAATCACAGTGTATACATTTACCGCGGCAAGGAGCCAGCCCCGCACATACTATATACCCAATCTAAGCTTAAGCTGCCTCATGAAATCAAGTCTATTGCCATGTAATACATATCATTGCATTCTATAACTTTTCAAGAGTTTTTAGAAGTTTTTCAATAAATGCAATTTGTGATATGGTCTATCTGCACCGATGACTTGAGTCTCCACCACTTACTCCTAATGTGGCAATTTGTTGAAGCGTCGAATGTTTTGTCAGTGTACAAATGAACTTTTCACACAATCTACCTCATTGCATTACATTACGGTTCATATTTACCCCTACGGACTAATCGCCGGTGTTGTAACCACCCAAGGCTAAGTATGGCGTAAAGACGTTGCCATCCCACCTTGCTGTGTCTGGAAACAGCGACGAGCAACGGCAGATCTAGCGTTACCGCCATTTTTCTGTTCACATGATAGTGCTTCCAATGTTATTTCGGCTAACAGGATAATATTGACCAAAACAGACAGTTAATTTGTCTGTTTATTCCCCTTCCACCATAGCTCGAGGCATACGTTTTGAAATTTGGCTGATCGTGCACGTGCCAAAAGTTGACATTGCAATTGGCTTCAATTGTGCACAAAATTACTGAAATCAAAAAGTCAAGCAGTATTGCAAAAATGTGTCTTGGTTGTCAAAGAACTTCACAAAGTTGGCTAAATTCAGCAAAAAACCTTGGTTATTTTCTTAAGGCAGTATCAGAACAGTATTAATTCTCTGGCATATATGACCACCAATAATGATATCATTCCGTCTCCTCCGACACTGGATCGAATCTCCTAAAGCAAAAGGACAAAACGGTGTTATTTTGATTAGTCTGGGTGAAGCGGACCATTCTAATGATGTTTCCCCGGCCAAGGATGTGGATCAGCGTTTACCAGTTAGAACCACACCTTCGTGCAAGAATTTGTAATAAAGTTATGAAGCATGTTTGTGTGCATCATTACAGGACTAACCAAATTGTATTCTTGCTTTGATCATGGCTGCCGTTTTGTTTAATCAGTCAGCTGATTTGCAGAAATGCTTTAAGAGATTTTCAATCAGAAAAATAAGTTAACCATTTAAGACCTAAAACACTGCCTACGTGTTGATGATGTCTACCTATGAAGATGACGAATACGTCACGTCGAGAGGACCCTATCTACAAATTAACTACGTTCCTTTGTTTTATGTTCTCAGACACAGTGTAAGCTTAACCGTGGTCAAGGATACACTTATATCGTTACGAGTTACTGTGATAGAATTTTGGAATATTAAGAGTTGGTGTCTTTTTTACTTTCAAGCGTTTACTGTGTATTATTTTTTTTTCAAGAAACGTTGTGATGTATTTTATTGTGGTAAAAGTACAGTTGTACTTGTTGGAGCTTAGACACTCCGTATTGAAGAGTAAGATCGTGCGCAATCAAACGTAAATACACTTGCTCCCAACAGTTACACATGCTCACACACGGGCGCACACATATACGCACGGACGGTCGATGTCATACCAGCAGCACAAATTGAACACGGTCTTAGTCACAGAGAGAGTGATATACAGGGACACATACATATGTAAAGACACCAGACACTCAAAGGTATCGAAAAACATATAACACATTCATACAAGTGTACAGTTACACAAACACTGGCAGCTGAGACGCAGAATTATGTAGAGAGTGTGACACACAGAGACACATACATATTCATAGACACGCACAAACACAAGACACACAAACACACACGTGTACGGACACATACAGATATACACACGGGTCGGTAAAAGAGACACTGGACACACATGGAAATACACTGAACACAGACACGCACTGAACACACAGACACATCGAGCACAGAGACACTGAAACACATTAAACACAGACACAGAGGGTATAACGTATTCTTTGTACATGTAATGATAATTGCATATTATGAGAAAAGGGCGTATATAAAAGTATTATTATGTGTTCCCACTTGTCCTCCACTTGACGTATATTTATTCTAACCATTGTGATTGACATTTCAGATGTGGTTAGATTACGGTTTGAGATGGGACCCTGACAAATATGGCGGAATCAAGGTCATCCGTCTCCCACACGACTCTGTGTGGCGTCCGGACATACTGCTTTACAACAAGTGAGTCTCCAAGCTTGTTTGCATTATGTAATGCTGAATTCAGCAATATTCCAGCTAACTGGCGACTGTTTATAGGTAATCGAGTCTAGACCAATCAATCCTGTGATTAACAGCACGACCATAGATTTGCGCAATTATGATACGATGTCAACCAATTCACAGGCCCTTATCACCCGATCGCGTTAGTAGCCTCTTACGACAAGCCTGGGTTGTTGAAGTCCCGAGACCGCTCGATGAGACAGTTCACAGACCGTTAACCAAATAGTTTTCTGTCACACGTTTCCAATGTAATTTGTTTCATGTAGTTTCATAGTTTCGTGGCGTTAGAAACCGTCAGTGTGATTTTCCGAGGAGCAGGAACATAAACGGATAAATTGTTTTCAGATGTGACAAGATAATAAACGGGGGGAAATATACAGAACAGCAAAAGAAACGCAACGCCTTTTTGTCAAGGTTTTAAATTGAAGACATATACATGAACTTACTTTTATGAGATTTCATTTCCGAAACTTCCTTTTCTTTTGCTGTTCAGCTTGTTAAATGTGTTGTAAATATTATTGTTTTTTAACTTTCCTATTTTTGTTGACATGGAATGGTGATCGAAAAGATATATACTGTTCATGATGAAAATGTCCACCCCATTCCTCATAATGTTACCATACTAAATCCGTCCTGTATTAGACATGCAAGTCACCATTACGAAAGCGGTATCGTGACCTTCACCTTAATCATATGTACCTTCACCTTGCAGCGCTGACGTCTCATCCTTCTTCTCGTCAATAAGCTCCAACGTGATCGTCAACAACGACGGCAACGTCACGTGGTTGTCAATGGTGATCTTTAAAAGTTCGTGTTCCATCAACGTCCGATATTTTCCATTCGACGAACAGAATTGTTCCCTGTTGTTTTCCTCATGGACGTACGACGGTTTACAACTTGACCTCGTCATGAACTCGCCGCATGGCGACACGTCAAACTATATCCACAACAGCGAATGGCTGCTGGTCAAGCTGCTGGTCAAGCGAAACGTGCAGTACTATTCTTGTTGTGACGAACCGTACCCGGATATAACTTACTATATCCACATCAGGCGACGTCCGTTGTTCTATATATTCAACATGATATTACCGTGTATATTGATAACGTTGGTGGCGTTGTTAGGGTTCTACATACCCTCAGACTCAGGAGAGAAGGTGACGATGGGGATTACGACGTTGCTGTCGATGACGGTGTTTATGATGTTGGTGACGGAGAATATGCCTCCGACGTCGGATGTGCTACCTCTCATAGGTAAGTTATCTCCCTTTCTATGTGGCCGTGGGGTAGCCTAATGGCTACAAGGCGTTCTCTCGTCACGCCGAAGACCCGGGTTCGATTCCCCACACGAATGCAATGTGTGAACTACCTTTCTGGTTTTCCCCACCGTGAAGTTCCAGAATATAGCTGAAATCGGCGTAAAACTATACTCGCTCATTCACCATGTGACATTGCCGCCGGTGGGGCAGGATCCGCTCATCTTTTCCGGAACGATTTGCATTATTTGATAATGATTCTTCTATGCATACTTTTGGGATAGGCAGAAATATATTTTAGCAGTGATTTCTTACGCAAGACAAATCTTATGGATAACAACTTCTTGAATTTATTTCTTTGTTCTATGAATGTAAAACATACCCTTGTCCTCTTGTAAAAACACCAATGGCACCCGTGTATAAACAACATTCTATACATTTATTTAAAAAAGTCTCTGTACATATCTAAGTCAATCAACTTGATTGGAGTTAATCCAGCAATATTTTATATATCCATAATAACATGTACATATGCAATCTATTTGTTAGCCATAGCCATTCACTTCCTCTTGTATTATGTTGTCATAACATTGTGACGTCATGAGCATTGTGACGAGACACATACAGCATCGAGGGACACATAAATGGGCTTCACACAATACCATTGTGGGGAGTCGAACCCGGGCCTTCGACGTGACGAGCAAACGCTTTGACCACTTAGCCACCTCACAGCTTCTCGTAAATATGTGGCACTTCCCTCTGGATCTGTCACAACTGATGGCTAGTGACAGACCATCTGGTAATGTTCAGCAGTGGGATTGGGGTTTAGATCAGTGTCAGGTATTGTTACATCAACGTTCAACGTGATTGCATCGTTTATTCGATACTGTGGTAGATCTGTTCAGATAGAGCTACGTCTGAAGGATCAAATGGAACATCATCGGCCCCAGAGGAATCTTTGTTTGAAGTCAGTTGTTTATCAGGGATGGAATTTGATATAATAAACACGAACACGTGTTCAATTCAATCAGTTGTCACGGTATTTGTAATGTTGAATGCGAATTGGGACGATGTGTGAGTATTAATGTATAATATTATCGTCAAGTGGTTTCTTGAGTATGAGCGCTCTTAGATTTTGTATTGTTTTTATTGTTGAATTTTTTTTTGTGTGATTCGTTCAAAACACAAAAAGTGCTTCCTTTTTAATATCTACACGTGCAGAACTTGTTAAATTTCCAAATGTGGATCTCGTCAGTGTCAGTCGCGATGACTATTTGTCCTGCAGTATAAAAACCTTTTCGGTTTCGACCCATGAAGATTGAATTGGTTTACAGCAACCCAAGCTTGTCGTAAGAGGCGACGATCGGTATCGAGTGGTCATACACGCTGACTTGGTTGTTACATGTCATCGTGTTCCAGTTGCGTAGATTTATGCTCATGTTGTTGATCAGTGGATTGTCTGGTCCAGACCCAATTATTTACAAACCCCATGCAGCGGGAATATGGCTGAATGCGGTGTTAAATAAACAAAACATTTCTACTTAAACTGTTATGCCACTCAGTGTGATGTCCCAGCACCGCCACCCCTTAACGCGGTGCGTCTTGATGGTAAATAAAACAAAATATTTCCCCCTATCCTTCTACAGCTCTGGTATATATTTAACGGAAAACTAAGCATTAAAACATGTGGGCACAGTCTGACCTAAACGCAGCAATAAGAGTAAAAGATGGATTGCTGTGCAAGTTCCACTTTCCGTGACCGAGGCAAGACTCCACCCACACTTTCGTTCCAAATGTCACCTTCTTGACAATGTCTGATGTCACATTTCGCCTACTTCGGGTTAAAATAGAAAGAACTTGGTGGTCACTTTCAACTACTGGATGGATACACAGATGTCATAATCTGCACTGACGGGTGGTCACTAAAGTAATTGTGTGGACAGCTGATTCTGGTTTGATGTAGTGGAGCCTTAATAGGCCTCCTCGTATGTCAGCGATCGTCTTTTGTTGGCACTTTATGTTGACTGGAATATGTTTCCATGGATAATTCAAACTGGTTTGTGTCTGACGTTGACGTCTTCTGTTAACGTTGTCTTTCGTTTAAGACCATTCTGTCACTGTGTATAAAGACGTCGCGTTAGTTCAGTGGTTACAGCGCTCGCTCTTTACGCTGTCTTTCGTTTAAGACCATTCTGTCACTCTGCATAAAGACGTTGCGTTAGTTCAGTGGTTACAGCCCTCGCTCTTTACGCTGTCTTTCGTTTAAGACCATTCTGTCACTCTGCATAAAGACGTTGCGTTAGTTCAGTGGTTACAGCCCTCGCTCTTCACGCTGTCTTTCGTTTAAGACCATTCTGTCACTCTGTATAAAGACGTTGCGTTAGTTCAGTGGTTACAGCCCTCGCTCTTCACGCTGTCTTTCGTTTAAGACCATTCTGTCACTCTGTATAAAGACGTTGCGTTAGTTCAGTGGTTACAGCCCTCGCTCTTCACGCTGTCTTTCGTTTAAGACCATTCTGTCACTCTGCATAAAGACGTTGCGTTAGTTCAGTGGTTACAGCGCTCGCTCTTCACGCTGAAAACCACGGGTCGATTCCTCACATGGGTATGTTTCATGTGTCCCCCGCAGTGATATTGTTTGAATATTACTAAAACCACACTCACTCACTGTCACTGTATACTCCATAGCTAAAACGATCAACAACGCGAAAAAAACTAAACTCCTATTTTGCTGAACACCACAAAGCGAGTGTGAATTGATAGACTAAGTTGTTTGTTGTCATTTATGTAATCGGTAAGGTTGTCAGCCACCTCAAACAGATATGTTAAGTCACATGGAATAGTGATCAGTGGGACTGTTGTAAACATTATGTTGTAATCTAGTCTTTTGAGAAGTGATTCCCTCGAAGGGGTTGTTAACGTGTTATGCTGCCTAAGTTCGTAAACCTTCTCGAATTGATAACACAAAAACATTCCAGATTAAAAAAATACCAGCAATCGGACAATTTAAATGAATTTAAAACAGAAGCGAAATCAAACAAAGATTTGTTTTATCGACGTCGTTTCTCTTGCTCATCGTGGTATCGGTTTTACTGGACTCGGAAGACCTCAGCTTTCGAAGCTCAGTAGGTAACCTTGGTAACAAAGGAGATCATTAAATATGAGTTTCAAAGTAATGCTATCACACGATATCGCGCTGTAAACTGAACAAATCAATACCTGTTTAGTATGCCAAATAATTATGGTCTGTATCAGGGGTCAATGTCATTTGCCATTTTGAAGTCAGATTCATCTAACTCGTTTTAATTATTAAGATCGCGTTGAAACGAAATAAGGTGTTTTTTGAGACAAGGTCCACGTTTGATGAAACATAAGATTATTTCCAGGAGTAATAATTGTGCATGTTCAAATAATCGAATTGTGTTAAAACGTGCTTTGGTTTGGAGGATTTTCAATGTGGCGACCTTGATCTTCTCGCCCAGCCCATCTTTCGATCCCACAACGACTCTCTATAGGGACTGCATGTGGCTCAGTCACGTAGGCACCATGATTTTTTCTAGCGTGTGTTCAGTTGGCATGCCTTGATCCTGTGTTAGCAGGTTCTAATTATTGGACTTGGTTTGCCTGTACCAGCCTCCTAATACTGGTTTCATCAAAGCATTAAAGTTCTTTGGCCGACAGTAGATCAAATGATGCCAACCTTATACTGACAACCAAAAGAAAGTATAATCTTGAACATTGTATCAGTTTCGGATACCCATTTTCTGAGGTATATTGACATGCTGCTTCTGATCTTTCATTGTTTAATCCAAGTTACAGCTAGCATTCAGGGCAACTCTTGTTTTGACTTCGCGAGTTTTAGGTGAACAGGCCTTTACATAAATTTTTATGCGTATGTGGCCAATGGTGGGGCAGGATACGCTAACCTTTACTCGTATTTCACTGCTAATTTAATAGAGACATGCTCATCACATGGTCTGAATTGTACCATTGACTCAGACATGTATTATGGATGTGGAAAGGGTATTGTCTTTGTTACTCTCTGGTTCACGTTTATCTGAGTGAGTGAGTGAGTTACGTTTTACGCCGCCTTTAGCAATAATCCAGCAATGTAACGAAGGGGACACCAGAAATGGGGTTCACACATTGTGGGGAGTCGAACGCTGGTCTTTGAAGTGACTACCAAACGCTTTAACTACTAGGCAACCCCACATCCCCGTTTCATGTTTAAACATTACCAAACATGAGATATATTGCATTTATTGTAGGTATCTACTACGGTATGACGATATTTATCGTTTCCTTCGCAACGGGCATGACGGTGTTCACACTGAATATTCATCACAAGGGCACCAGGGGACGAGAAGTACCCAGCGTCATCAGAAAGATCGCCTTCAGCTGCCTAGCCAAGATGTTCTGCATCAAAGTACAACATGCAAAAACCCCTGCATCAGCGTCGGTGGTAAGTTGACAAAACTGTGTCGAACTGCCAGTTGTTTCGAAGTGTAGACTTTGGGTATTCTTAGATATAGTCATGGAAACGAATAAAGGAACACATGAAAGTGCATGTGTATTGTTATTCTATTCCAAAATTTCATTCACAGTGCAGTATTAGAAGAAACCTGGAAAAGAATGAATGAACACTTGTACTTTCAACTGTTCCCTTATTCGTTTCCATGAGTATATTGTGAAAAAACCATAATCCTCTTGTCGAAGTTCATGTAAGGAATACGGTCTTATCGAGTTATGCGTTGTTCGATAGAGAATGCTGAAAATTTGCCATACGGCTGTGGATTCGGTTGTTTTAAAGGGACAGCATTACACAAAAATTGAAGAAGGCACCCGCGTCTTTATTAAGATGAGGGATAGTCAAAGCTAAAGACACATTTCGCGTAAAACTGCAAGCCTAATACTGAATTACGAACTCACTTGCAATCCGTAATATAATTACAAAATGTAGATCAACCCTAGTCTTGACGCTTTGGGATGAAAACCAAAAGATTTAACTGCGTGTGCAATTATTTGCATTGAATTATGTTGTGGGTTGAATCCTGCAGCTCTACTCTCACGTTGATTATCAAACTGCAACCATGGTAATGATTTTCGAGTTTCACAGAAGCCCTGGTAATGAATTTCGAGTTTCACCGTAACCATGGTAATGAATTTCGAGTTTCACTGTAGCCCTGGTAATGAATTTCGTGTTTCTTCGTAGCCCTGGTAATGAATTTCGTGTTTCACTGTAGCCCTGGCAATGAATTTCGTGTTTCTTCGCAGCCCTGGTAATGAATTTCGTGTTTCACTGTAGCCCTGGTAATGAATTTCGTGTTTGACAGTAGCCCTGGTAATGAATTTCGAGTTTGACTGTAGCCCTCGTAATAAATTTTGAGTTTCACTGTAGCCCTGGTAATGAATTTCGTGTTTGACTGTAGCCCTGGTAATGAATTTCGTGTTTGACTGTAGCCCTCGTAATAAATTTCGAGTTTCGCTGTAGGCCCTGGTAATGAATTTCGTGTTTCACTGTAGCCCTGGTAATGAATTTAGAGTTCACTGCAACCCTGAATGAATTTCGTGTTTGACAGTAGCCCTGGTAATGAATTTCGTGTTTGACTGTAGCCCTGGTAATGAATTTCGTGTTTGACTGTAGCCCTGATAACGAAAACTAAAATACAAAACCAACCATGCTATCAGTTTATTGCTAGCCCAACCTGGACTGAACTACGACTGATCAACATATCAGGTCCATCTGATATGACATCACCCTCCCATTGCTTTATGTGTCAACGCTGTGACCCCACTGACTCGACGTCAATCAGACTCGATTACCTAATGTTTCAGTTCACACCAGACTGCAACGGAACGACCGGAAGTAGCTCCTACATCCGGTTCAAAATGGCGCCTCAAAGCGACCCGGAGAGTGCACCATCAAAGCCAGTTGTAGTAAGTTTCCTACTGGGTGGGGTTTATGTTAGTTTTGAGGCTAGTAAATCAAGACCCAATCTCGTCAGTTACAGCGGAGTTAACGATTACTGCTGGCATCCTCATTAGGAGAAATTAGACACAAGCTCTTAATCAGCTAACGCATCACTCGTGATGTTAAATCATCTGTTAACAATGATTGATTACTCGCTGTTATCAAATAAATTATTATTTAATTCAAAGACGTTTTTGCACTTTTTCCCCGAACAAAGGTTGCTTCCTGTATGTTTGGTAAGTCATATATGTGTCGATTCTGTCAGCTGTATTACAGCGAATTCCACGGACGTGGGTATTCTCACTTATGTCGTGGAGAGTAACACTTTTCTTGATGCCTAAGGACGGTTGGGTAGACTAGCGGTTAAAGCGTTCGCTCGTCACACCAAGTCCCGGGTTCGATTCCCCATATATTGTGTGAAGCTGATTTTTCGTGTTCACTGCCTTGATATTCCTGGAATGTTGCTAAAAGTAGCGTAGAACTAAACTCCCTCGCTCGAATTTGTTCACGACATACCGTGGAACAATACTACAAGCAGAGTAAACACAGTCATTCACTCACCCATTCTTCATGGTTTCCCCGGGTATGATTGATCACTAGCAATCCACAGGATTGTCATAGGAGGCGGCCAGTGCTACCGGAAATCAGAGTCGCTACAGTGGCGTTATTGTTATATCGTACCGTAACTGCGTAAATATGTGCTCATGATGTTAACCACTGGATTACCTGGTCCATGCACGTGCATTACGGAATCATGTAGTTGTAATTAATATACTGAGTATGGCTTAGACAACAGATCGTCAGTATCTATAATATCGCTGCTGACGTATAATTCTTGTAAGGTGAGTGAGTGAGTTTATTTTTACGCCGCACCCAGCAATATTCCAGCTACATACCGTGAGAGTAAGGAATCCTTTAGATCTCTGATCATCCATTCCACATTTCCGTCACTAAGTATTATCCAAAGCATTCTAAGGTCAGTTAGTGAGCATTGCTTTTGTTTTGATTTTTTCTGCAGGATTTCAAACCAGCTGCTCCCGAAGTCCCTCCCACAATAGGCATGGTGGATGTTAAACTGGAGGATCCCTTGTCTACAAACGGCGGGCTCGGTACACACTTCCCGCGCTTCCGGTCTGGACAAGCCGGAAGTAGTGCAGTGGTGGAGAACTTTGAGCAACAATTCATGCGGGTTCTACAAAAAGTGTATCAGACAATTGAACAAAACGAAATACGATTAGCGGACCAGGACAGACGGGAAGCTATCAAAATAGAATGGCAGCAGGTTGCACAGATAGTTGATAGAATGCTGTTGTCGGGATTTGTGGCGCTCACCATGGTTATAACGGGAGTTGTACTGCTCGGAGCACCGGCCTCTGTCAGCAGCCTCACTTCATAATTTGTGATACGGTATTACGGGAAGATGCTGGGACGAAGGACCCAGCATGTACGTCACTTCCGGATGCCGCCATGTTGGTACTTTCAAGGAACAAGGGTTATCACTAAAACACATTTGACATAAAGTGCCACGAATGCAAATCTCAACTCCTTTTTCAATGTTGGAAGAGTTTTATTGCAATCTCTGTTGGTATTTTCAAGGAACAAGGATTGTCACTAAAATACGTTTGACATAAAATGCCAGGGTTGCAAATATCAATTCCTTTTGCAACATTGATGGATTTTTATTGTAATGTACTTTGTTTCAGTTGGTAAATGGTTAACTTTATTTGAAGGAAGGTTTGACTACAAATAGTTGTCAAGTGTGGTGACTGCAGTTTTAAAGTTTGTGGGGCTGTTAATGCCGTTTCAGATGTATTTTCCGATCCAATGTACTGTCTGAGTTTGACGATATCAGAGATGCAAAACGATAACGATTACCCACATTATTCGTTCGCCTACTTTCATCTGTCTGGCTGTCTCAGTGAATGCCGTGAACACGATTTCCGGTGTGATTACATACCACGGTCTGTTCGAGAGATTAAGCAATTGTTTTGTGTCTGATATACAACTGTTATCAGAAAGAGAGGTGGCGTAACGTCCGTCACAATGTTGACCTTCACCTGATCTTCATCTAACTTTTCCCAACATCTCTCAGTTCCACAACTGTGAAGCCCATTTCTGGCGCCATGGTATTGCTAAAATATTGCTACAGCGGCGTAAACCATACGTATATGCCATTTTACACAATCTAAAAAATATGCCATTAATGACGAGAGTTCATACTTCATATATATGATCTTTGTGATCCTTGCTGAGGCACACAGTTGTTGTTTCTGTGCCCCGCAGAAATTTAAAAATTTTAAACGTTCACGACCTCGGTCCCATGTAAAGTTAACAGTCACAGTCAGTAGACGATTATGTGATCGGAGCTTAAGGTGTATGTGACGAACAGATTGTGACAGGTGAATCTATTCAATTCAGTTCAATTCCGTTTTTAAGTTTATCAGTACGGACAAGTTTGGTACGTCAGATATCGGTATTGGTACAGGTTTGTCTGTTTAATAGATGGTGACAATGGACATATAAAGAAGGGTGTACAATTACTGCATACTAATTGACTCAGATGAATCGAAAGCGCTGGCGCTTTTACTATAGTTGTATCCTCCATGTTGGTCTGACAACGTGACACTCCGTGTTTGACTGTGTTGAATTATTTGTTTGACAAGGAGAAACCATACGTTTGTCTAGTGACAGTAGATAGTCACATGGCGACACTACATGTTCATGTACCTATTTGACATGACGTGTTTGACGAGATGTAAAAAATGTTTTGCTGGATGTCACATCAAACACATTATACTAGCCAAAACACGTTACTCGCTAAGTGTTTGATCAGCTGACGCTACGTTTGACCGTGGGACACTACATCTGTATGTTTGACCGAATGACATCAGTGGACTCGTTTTAGAAGAAGCAGCTACATACCGAGACTACATACCTATACAAGCTCACTGACAGCATGGTTGACTGATTCACACCTCATGTAAGTATTTGACAAGCGGTGCTGTATGTTTTACCGAGTGACACTACACGTGTCAGTTTCAGCGTGGGACGCTAGATGTTTGACCGAGTGACCCTACATGAATATGTTTGATCAGGTAACGCTACGTGTTTGACCAATTACGTCACCAAGATGTGTGTGGACTCTCTTGTCTTCAGCGTAGCAGTCCCTCTTGTACACGAAAGGGGCGGACTTCTTGGAGCACTAACAGTTGTTATCAAAGTCTGCACACACGTTTGTTGTTTTAGTGGCGAGGTTTTCATGGATAGACGTGAATGAATATGTGAAACATATCCCAGCTGAAGATTCCTATTTTGGGATATGTCTGAAGACGCACGAGGGACTCTTGCCCGTGGAAAACAATATGTGTTCAGATTTTTCAAATCTGAAATTGAAAATTCAGCACACATCGCATACGTACAGAGACGGAAACGTAGAGTGAAACCCTACGTATCAGGACTGCACCGTTCCGATATCGTCCGGATTGATACACATCAGGATAAAGTAAACCTTGTCACTTGATTACCCTTTACATTATTGACCTCGTCACTGGCAGTAATGATCCAGTAAAGAGAGTGTCCAGATTACTGAGGTTTTGCTGTATGAAAGTGATTCCACTGTACTACTTGCATTTTCTAGTTGTTACACACAATTCTAACGAGGAATATCATATAAAGCAAACGTTTTGTCAAGAAATATTGGCCCTTATTACGTAATTTATGATACTGAAGCGGTCAGTCAAGTGTTGGGCCAAACTATAGTTGAATAGGACTAAGTAGACTGACATTGATTTGTATTCACTAACAGAAGCGTACGTTAGTATCAAGATGAAGGAGGCAGGCTTGTGGTGACAGTGCATGCTCATCACACGATGACGTTCGATTTCTGTATGAAAATGTATGAAACAAGATCGATGTGGTGGTGCTTATATGATGAATGTCATCATATTGTATTATTGTTTAATTACAAAAGGTACTAAATTAATAGAATCTGTGGTAAGACCAGTTTTTGTTTTTAAATTTTCACATTTCTGATGGTCTTTTCAAAACTTACATGGGAAAATCGAAAGATCATTAAAGATGTTTATGCATCTTTGATATGTTGCATATTTTTGGAAGGCGTTATTCTTGCGTACTGATCTCATTCCTCAATCTCTCAGGCCCGAAATACGAAAATACGGAATTACGAATTCAGCAATGGTTTGGAAAGGAATGTGGTAAAAGAATCGAAATTCGAATTTAAAGATTTTCTTAATGTGCTGAAAAATATAAATGATGTTCAACTATGGTTCAGATTCCAGGACATAATTTTATGAAGCAATCACCCACATTCCATTCTCATCATGTTGTGGCCGTAGAAGCCTATTCGCAACCACTTTTGTTTATCATCGATGACTCCATTTAAATAAAAGTTTTGACAAATACACAAATTCATGTGCAGAGAATTACTTGTCTTATGACAGATTCCATACGAAAGGGCCAAAATAGCTGTGTTCGGCAAAGGGTAAATAACCTTATTTTGTTGACTACGTGTGTAAGGATAGGACAAGCACAAATTTAGAGACGCTAAGTCGTGAGTAACCATATATTCTTTCAACAAGTTCTGCAAGTAAACGTAATTAATTTATGAATATTGTTATTTCTGATCATTATCAGAATTCAAGATGATCAGATATTATGTGTACATTATTACCTAGCAGAACAATGTGTACGATCTACATATCTTTATCTATTTTGACTTTGTACATATTTATGCAAACGGTGTTGATGTAATTTTGTTCCCTGTGTAAATATATCCGTACGGTACGGCCATTGTTCTCTTGGTATATTTGAACAAGGGAAATAACTGTATCTGATTATGATGTTACAACACAATCTGTTCATTGTTTCATTGAAACAAATGTGTTATTGGTGACGTGTATGTGATTCTTATTGACTTTATATTCGGGATTTAGCCCTGCTATGTGCATAAGCTACACGTCAATCACTTCTACTGAGTGGACTGCACTCTCTAGATAACATCTCCCTTGACAATGTACATATCTGTATAGTCTTATTGTTCGCACTGTAGAGGTTTTCCTTTTTCAAGCTTATATAATTTACTGTGTGGGTGATTTCTTCTTGGTGTAGAGTTAGTTAATTTCTCAGTAGTCTTTTTTCAGCCAATGCCAGTTTGTAGGAGACTGTGACATAAACAATCAGTTACAAAAACAATTTCTCATACCAGATAGAATGTTGTCACCAGGTTAGTTTTACTTCACGACCGGACCAATGTTGTATCAGGACCACACGTGGTCGTTCAACTTACACCGCTTTCATGTCAAATCACTGGCGTAGTGATATCACACGTGTCAACTGCCCTGTGAACCGCCAGCATATAGTCCGCATATCATGGCCACAATTTCTGAAAACTTGCGACTGTTTAGCAAGTGTAACATAGTTACTTTCAGCGAGGGACAAGCGGCCTTGTGATTGTTTTTTTCATATCCGCACACGCGGTTCTGGGGCTATGCGGTTGTGCTGTGCGTTTCGTCACGTGATAATCACGTGACTGGGAAAGTTCCCATGTGGAATATGGCCGTTACTGTCGACGTTTCGGTACCGTCACACTTCTACACATAACATGAACTAACCCTGTCGAATCGAAATATTACTGACCATCAAAAATGTCTGATTTGTAATTACAACGGAATATGAAAACATACGAAAACCTGTCGGATTTATATTTACTGATTTGAATATTGTACGATTTACTTTATAATAAATGTGAACATTATTATGTCAATAACACACGTAGCGCTACAGTGACCACTGTTATAAGTAGCACTCTCACTCACACACTCTGTAAACGTCATTCCTAATCCCGCAGAAGTTTTCTTAAACCAGAATGTTCTACAAAGCAATGATGGATATAGCTCATTCCATGTCCATGTTAACCATTCAAAGTTTAAAAAAGGCTGACAAAGTGATTGAAAAAAGATCGCTATTTGGAAAAGAAATATATTTGCATGATTTCGCTCAGACTGCTCCTATATCGTGATAGCCAACTTTGAAAGTTGTCCAGTAATCCATTCATGTATTTATTCTTTTTGCAATATATAAAAAATCATGCCCTTCCTTTTTCACCTTTTTACAGATATGGGATTGAAGAATATAAGCTTATGCTGATCTATGTACTACTTATCTCTGTATAAAATATGAACAGGTGTTAAAACGTAACACCTATGATGACCTAGAATGAAAGGTTTCGAGTTAGCACGAAACACGTGGAGTATCTTAACAAGCATCTTAGTATTCAATATTATACAACGTGAACCTATTTTGTGGCTGCAAGGGAAAATATCAGTTTTTGGCCCCGATCTATTTCCCTGCGTGCATCTGCCACCATAATATCAGGTGTTCTATTTGGAGAACTGAACCCGCTCACGATAGGCGTAGTGCAAAGGTAGCCTTGAGGGACATGACCCACTCCCTCAATGCAATATCTGCTCTACGACCATTGTCAGTTCGAACTGCAGGTAGCGGAATTATACAAAGCAAATGCAAGACTAGCCAGTCTCGATTTTTAAACGAATAAGGTTTCTTTGAGCGTAAGATACAAAATCGCATCGGAAAAGTGGACTGCACCTCATTACCGACATGGAACAGTGGCTTTGTGTGTGTGCAAGCATGATTAGTGGTAACACTGGAAGGGCGGATTCAAGTTGCAGAACGAGCATATGTGTTCTATTGTTGTTCATAGAATGATAGTAATACTATGCTATCTATCGGCAGTCACAGGACGATGATGTATGATTCATTGTAATTCATAGGACGATGATATGTCATGTTTTGGACGTTACAGAACAATGATATGTGATCCATTAGTTGTCACAGAATAATGATATGTCGTCCGTTGGCGGCTACAGAACGATGGTATGTGGTAGATTGTTGTTCAAAAAATGATATTGTGTGATCTAATGGCGGTTACTGAATTATGGTAAGTGATCCGTTGGCGGCCACACAACGACGATTTGTGATCCGTTGGTTGTCACAGAATAATGGTATATGATATATTGGTGAGCATAGAGCGACGATGTGTTATCCGTTGCTGGTTACACAACCGTTAGTAGTCACAGAAACGCGAACGGTCATACGTGTTCCATGGGTGGTCACAGAGCGATGACGTGGTTCGTTTATGTTCACAAGACGATGATATGTGACGCACTGGTGGTCACAGAACATTTGTATCTGAAAGATTGTCGGTTACAGGATGTTGGTAATGAATGATTGGTGGTCACAGAAAGGTGATATGTAGTAGGCACACGTAACAAACCTCTAAAAGAGTAGTTGTGTTTTTCCAGAACAGGGTAAGGTTCCCAATCTATCCACATTCTCAGTCAAAGGATGTCAACGGATGATCGTTTTCATCAGCAAATTGACCCCTGGGGTAACACAACATCACGTGTATTCACACAAACGCAAGAATGCTGAAGATATTAACAAATGATATTAAGCCCGTAACTTTGATTGTGTTGTGTGTTACCTTTGTTCAGGATTACTAATTCAGGAAATGGGGATTACTTTCATTCAGGGCACATTATACGTTTCGTTGATGCTAGGAATTGTTTGGAGACGAAGTAATAATTCAGTTGATGGGGGATTAGTGGGAAAAGAGTCAGAGGATAGAAGGGAAGTGGATAGATCGTATCTCGGGATGGGAGGAGAGGTCAATATAGTTCGACTTAAGGTCACTTTCGATGCTCTACAGGAAGGATTGCTAAATGGGTGGGTATTGTAGGTTGTGTGTGTAACTGTTCAAGTAAGATTAATAATTAAGAGTATGGACAATTTTATAAGTTTCTAATGGAAACGTTTTCATCCTTGCCATTCCTTAAAGACAACCGTTGCTTTCCTACTTGAAATTTAATACATATATACACCGATTCTCAGGTTTGTCTCGTTAATGAAATTAAGTACTCATATATGCCTATTTTTAGGTTTGTCTCGACTAATCACAATCCAGTTTACCGTGGTCACTGTGGCGCTATCTTATGATGTAATTTGACTCTAATGGTCTAAAGTTTTTGCTTTTGGGTTTTGTTGGTTTTTTTTTTGGTTGGTTTTTTTTTTTTGGAGGGGAGGGGTTAAATAATTTGAAAAATGCTGGGCATGGACGGTGTGACACCCTGGACATAAGTAGCAGTCAGGGTGTCGGATGGATGCCAATGCATTAGCCTGCAAGTAAATGAAATTATTTATCAATGTTGGACGTTGGCGAGAAATTAAAACAAAACAAGACCAGGAGCTCCTTTGACGAAACAACCTTTCCTCAGGCCAATCTTAATACCCGTTCTTTAACACTGCACAAATAACACCTTAGTGACTTATGTTCACCTTGGTACTGTGTGAAATTAGACAGGTTATTAGACTGCGGTGTGTATACCATGGATGTATTCTGGATTTTAACATGGATGTATTCTGAACTTTAACTTTATTTTTTTATTTGTTTTTATTAAAATCAAATTCTTTGTGTATACTTTTTTAAGGTGTTCAGTTTTGTACAATACGTTGTTCTCACGATCTGTTTTTTCAATCGATGTTTATTTCTTGCAATCATCAGCAAAGTTGGAACTATGTTCAACAATTCCTTGTTATATGTCTTTGATCAAACATGTGTTTGAGTTAAATTTTTCTCAACTTAACTCATTGATAAACTTATCATACTGATAATTTGAATCAACGTTTGTGGTTTTGATAACAAGGGATATAATATCTACTTTCAAACTTCCGATGCCTTAAACAACACATACGATCTGATCATTTCCGTATAAAAACTAATATTAGAAAAATCAGTCACCTTCGTAAAGTATACTCGGACGAACGTGTGTTTTATGGCCTTAAATATGTACTTTTTTCCTTCATTGTTATTCATCTTGCACTTCTGTTTACGTGTATGATATTTATGTTTCCATGAACCATAAAAAATGGTTTGTCCTCACAATTGGTCCCCAACACCAATATAAGAACATATTATATGATATCCTGTTTCATTTCGAGAAAATTTGTCCAACAGCAAACATTTATGCTATATTGGGTGTAAGTTTTTCGACGCCATGTTATTACCGATATACTGTAGCAGACGACTTTAGAACTCTGAGTATTTCATGTATGGAGTGATTTTCCTTTATGACGTCACAGTGGCTTCTTCAGCTGTTATCCGATATTCATGCAATACAATGTAGATTTCAATCACGTCTCAATTACGAAATAAAGCATATTGCCATATCAAGCGTTGTACGGTGTTTTAATTGCAGATTCAGCCAGTGTTAACACTTAATCAAAGGATATAGTGATAAAAATTGGTGCTTATGGATTAGCTCCCCTAGCTGTGCAAGGATCCAGTGATTCTTTGATTTCTCCCTATTTGTGTTCGTGGTGGCACCAAAGTGGGAAATGTCAGCCAAACGTATAAAGCACATTTCCATAATCACAAAAATATCTGCTGTGGTGCAAAGAAAGAGTGGCACAAGTGTCCGTAATACTTTCTGTTGAAAACACTTTAAACGGAAGCGTTTTGTTTGTTTGTTTGTTTGCTTGCTTGAGTCAACCAAGTCAGGTTTGCTGACCACCCGAACCGGTCAGACTTACGACAAGCGTGGGTTCCTGAAACACAATAACTCGGGTTCACTGCGAGCGTTCTTTACTGCCTGAATAGGTTACAAAATAGCGACTGACCCACTCCCTCGTGAAGTGCCGTGTCAGTAGTTCGGCATTAACGTCTCGCCATTGTGTCCATCGTGATGTAGCGATGCTCTTTTGATTAAAAAAACATTTGTATTGAGCACGATCGTGTTAACCCTCCCTCGTCATCTGTGTTCCACCAAATCGATAATTTTTAATTTGATAATGTACATTGTTCATGCAAACACGTTTCATTTTAATTCCAGTTTTCCACAACAACAAAGGTGACATAGTGATTAGATCCAGCTAATCTTCAATATCTTGATTAACCGGCATAGTCACCTCGAGGCATAGTAGCTTTGTGGAACTCACAACCCGACACAATTTCACCGGACGAAGGAATTCCGTTGTTTTCTCCTGTTTGTTATAATTGCCTACAACTAACCTATTGTATAAAGACATTATTATGTGTAGAAGTAACAGATGAACACTTACAGACGCATTATGAATTAAAGACTGTAAATATGTCAGCTCAGCGTTATGGTCTAACAAGTCTCGGTCATGCAAGGCTGACTCGGTTGGGCGTAAAAAAATTCAACTATACATACACACAATGTTTATCTTGTAAATGACAACCGCGAGTATAGATACGCATAATGTTTATCTCCTGAATGACAGCCACAAGTATACTTGCACAAAATGTGTATCTCCAGTATGGCAATCGCAAGTATAAATACACATAATGTTTGTCTCCTAAATATTTTAGCACTCGAACGTATAATTGCACATAACGCTTACCTCATACGTGACAGCTGCAAGTATAAATACACATAATGTTTGTCTCCTAAATACTTTAGCACTCGAAAGTATAATTGCACATAACGCTTACCTCATACATGACAACTTCAAGTATAAATACACAAAATGTGTATCTCCTATGTGACAACTGAAAGTATAAATACACATAATGTACATCTCTTATATGGCAACCGCGCGTATAAATACACATATATCTGATAAATGACAACCGCAACTACAAATACAGGTAAAGTTTGTTTCCTGAGTGACAAGAGCAAATAAAATTGTGGATAATGTTTATCTCACAAATGACAACTGAAAGTATAGATGCACATACTGTTCGTTTACCTGAATAACTACCGCATGTATGAATATGGACGGTTATTGTTTACCTCGTGCATGATAACCGCAAGTACTAAATACATGCTATGTGTATGTCGTAGATAACAACTGCAAGTATAAATACACATACTGTTTATCTTCTAAATGAAAACCTCAAGTTTAAATGCGCATAATATTTATATCATAAATGACAAAACGCATGTACAAATACACGAACGTTTTATTCCCTGAGTGACGAGCTCAAATATAATTGCGAAAATGCTGTCCTCATGAATTACAGCTGTATAAGTAACTATTAATACGCACGGATAATATTCATATCATACAGAATAACGGCAAGTAATAAATACACTTTATGTGTACATGTATCGAATAAATGACATCTGCAAGACTTAGTATAAATATACATAATATTTATCTTGTAAATGACAACCGCAAGTATAAATACGCATGATGTTTATATCAAAAATGACAAAGGCAATTACAAATACATGTAATGTTTATCTCGTAAATGTATATTTCCTGAATGGCAACGACACATATAAATAATGATATTATATAGACACAGAGTTTCCTTACCACCAATGATATTGTTTACTTTCTAAATGACAACTATAAGTATAAATTCTCATATTGTTTATCTCGAAAATGACAACTTCAAGTACAAACATGCACAATGTTTACCTCTATTCGAGTTTTCACAAAGGCTAGACGTGGGAATTCGACGCTCTCTGATTCATTGAAATCAACTGACTGCTCTAGTAAATATCAAACGTTATGTGTAATTTCCCACTTTAGTTTCTTTCCGCGTGAACTCAGTACATGAAACAAAACTAGAACGCTATGACGTCACATTTAATGCATAAACTACCTAAAGTCAAGATTTTCTGTCCAATTAAACGCAATATTTGAAGAAAACGACATGTAACGTTTTTCAAAAATTGAACGCGGTACTAATCAACAAAACTCGTGAGCGCAACATTCACAGTTAATGCTTTCTTGAATTTTTTTGACGTTTGTAACGTCAAACCTGCAGCACGCTACGTCCTTCACTCCACATGTACGAAGCCATTGCCCTCGAAAAGAAGAATGTGTTACAGGTTACCTTTGAGGTATAGAATCTAATTTCAACCATAGCAAAACCGACGCGGTTATTTCAAGACAATGTGATAGAGGTGCTATGATTTTTATCTCTATTTGGAAAGCAGAATCATTTGCAGTTATAACATTGGCATAAAGGCATGTAAACACTCATGGCATTCTTACGTATGAAGCACAGAGATTGGTTGGGAGGTTAGTTACCTAGCGAGGTCGTTCACACACTATTTGAGAAAACAGGTTAATCATCACAGAGAGAACTTTAAGGGTTTCTTTGTAGGACGAACGCATTAGGTTTTAAGTATAAACTAAGGAGCTATTGAGTTTTATGTTATATTTATCAAGTTTCAGACTTTTAAAAAAAGTAGGTGTGGGTGAATGTGGATACCTTGGTGTAATATACTTCAGTTGCTTGTATGATATATACTCTTCAAAAAAAGTAGGGGAACTTCATGTTTTTGTTTACGATTAAAAATGTTTTGGAGATTTATGGGAGTCAATCAATGTTGATGTGATATTATTGAATGTTTTGAGAGTGCATCACCATTTGCACTTTCTTACAACCACAGTTATTTGGAATGTACTCGTTTTTGAAAGATGATGTATGTATAGCATGTAATTTGCATGTATATGATTTTCATTTTAAAACAAACGACTACAAACAAACACTTACAAATGTGCGATGCAAAATGAGCGTCAAAGTAAATGTTCTAAGTGATTTCTCGACCACCTTGAAAAAAACGTCAAAATCAAGAATGGGAACCCAAGCACCTGTATGGGACTACTGCTTGTGCACGTGCATATCATGCATTATGTTTAGGGGTGGTAATAGAGGTACAAGGTGGTGCGTTGATAAGATGTCTGTCCTTGAAACGATTGTTAACGTTTACACTTCCTATCCAAACTGAAAGTTCAGGTTCCTTGAAGAGTATATTTATATGCTGCGGTTATATCACGGCGGAGAATAGACAGGGGTATTGCTGATCTCGGGTGTTCGCCTCTTAGATGAAACCCGTAAGCACACATATAATGCTGAAAGTTCATGATATATCATCTGAGCGAATCTTGAATTAAAACCTACTGATACTACCTTGTGCAGGGACGGAACTCTTGAAAGTGAATTGCAGAATTTGAACGATTCGATTACCTGTCCCCTACAATCCCCATTGCTCATTTTAAGGCAATTCGACGTATTCTGACCCTTATGAGTGGGGTGGGACGTGTACGTAGCTACTGAGTATCTTCTCCAGCTGTGCAAGAATCTAAAATGTGCTTTAGTAATTTACATAAGGATACATATATTGTAGGCATCTACGTTGTTCTAGCATAGTCGCTGAAAGTCACTTCTCCGATACGTATCGATACTCGACATATTCAGCTAACGATTATCGATCTCTATTATCCATACTGAACAGCAAAAGAAATGCAACCTTGTTTTTGCCAAGTATTTTCTTTTAGAAAAAATAGAAGACGAAAGCATAAACGATTATTTTCATGAGGTTTCATTTTTTCGAAAGTTCACTTTCTTTTGGTTTTCAGTATGTGGCGATAGCCATCCATAGGCAGCCTCTGCAACAATTGTATGAAATCTGTTCTAAAATCCTTACCTGATGTACGAGTGAACCCATGGCATGAAATTGTTTAAACCACATTTAAATGACGATGGAAGCAGGAATTCGCGAAAAGATATCTCAACTGTGCACCTGAAAAACCCATGGACACATATGGTTCAAGTGGAATTTCGGAATCTGGAATGATGCTTCGAATCTTGAACCGTTTTTCGTGTGTCTTCAACGAAACTATGCGCACGTGACTTGTCACACGCTGTTTATTTCACTTGCTGCTGTCGGTGCCGCTGTTTTGACTCCTCTACAGCTTCTTGATTGAACGAGGACTGTTCAAGATTAAAAAAACGTGATGCTTCAATTAGTAGGATAGTTTGGCAAATACAGCAATTTGTACGTAACGACCACTATGAACTGATTTTGATGGGTTGCTAATATTTTCTTCACATGACACATCCCCACTCCCTCCACAGATTTCGTCCAAGGAGTGCCTGACCCCCCTTGTGTGAAATGCTTGACGGAGTGCCTGCACAGCCCCCAACCCCGTGTGAAGATTGCTCTAAATGAGTGTAAACACCTAAAATAAAAAAGTGCACGACTGAGGTCGTGATAACACGATGGGTTCGCGCAAAGATGAATGTACCGTTACGCAACGCTGACACGATCACAAACACACGCAAAGGCGAGTCAATGCCGTACCTGATGAAGCGCAAAGTATGGTCTAAGGCTCCTACTTTAAACATGTTTCCTGATTTTTCGCTAGAATGAGACAATACGCTGTGGTCGTGCAGCTAGTGCTGTAACGATTGTTGTCCATGACGTCATCGATCCCCGAGAGTGGCATGAATTCTGTTTTATAATGCCATGAAAACCTATCCATAATTCACGTAAAATACGTTAATTGTCGTACACCAGCAATGGATTTAAAAAGTCTCACCAGGAAGTTTTAAACGGATCGGGATCATTTGTGCACTATTATTTTCCTGTGTAATCCCGCCGAGTAGATGATCGCGATTCGTTTTTAATAGGTGGATGTGGCGTGTCCGTGTTTTAAGGCTATTCCGGGAGGGTCCGATGAAATTGCATCATTAAGGCGTCTGATTAACTGCCCTAACCAATAACGCTAAAACGTCTATAGCTTTGGCGAACAATTACACACCGGTCAAAGAGACCCCTTTAAAAATCTGTGTATTTTTCACAAGGTTGAAATGATAGCCTGGCGTGAGAAGTTCTATCCTGGGGCAGTAGAAATTCGCTAGTTACAAAGTCTGTCCAAAAGGATGGGATGTTCGTCATTAGCGTCAGGTTTTTTTTATGAAGCCAATGACTAAATAACGGTCATGTGTCAGCTTTATTTGTTGCCATTCAGGGTCTAGATTTCCGAAGCTCTCTTAGCGCTAAGATAGGCGTAAGCGGCATTCATTAATCAAGATTTTCAGCTTCGAAAATGTTGGGCCTGAGTTTCAGAAACGGAACTCTATGATTAGGTGGAACATGAGCATACACCTGGGTATTCAGGCGCCTCGTTTACAACACCGATTATGTGAGTGAGTATGCGTTTACGTTGCTTTTGTATATTGTTCATCAACATCATGGCGGGGGACACCGGGAATGTTTCACACATTGTGTCCATGAGCGGAATCGAACCAGGCTTTCGGCGTGACGAGCAAACGCTTTAACCACTAGACTAGCCAGCAGATAAAGATTTATCACCAACTCCTGGGCGGTGGGATAGCCTGATGGTTCAACCAACCACATAAAAGGGGATTTGGTTCTCGTAAACTTGTGTAAAACGAGGCACGTGAAGCTTCTCATAAAGTGGGGTGCGGTTAGGTAACCCAGTGGTTAAAATGTTCGCTTGTCACGCCGAAGACCCCGGTTTGATTCCCTTCATGGATGCAATGTGTGAAGCCCATTTAGTGTCCCCCGCCGTGATATTGCTAGAAAATTGCTAAAAGCGCATTAACCAAACTCACTCACTCACTCACTCCAAAAGGATACGTCTTCTTCCTAATAATGCAAAAGGTTTCATAAATACATAATGTTTCAGTTTGCTTTCTACAATCTCATACAATGAAATGAGGGCTTTTCCAGTCGGCCCTGAGTGTTTGAGTGAGTGAGGGAGTGAGTGAGTGTTTGAGTGAGTGTTTGGGTGAGTGAGTGTTTAAGTGAGTGAGTGAGTGGGTGTTTGAGTGTTTCAGTGAGTGAGTGACTGAGTGAGTGAGTGAGTATGGTTTTACGCCGCTTTCAGCAATATTACCCGGTGGGATACCAGAAATGAGCCACGCATATTGTACCCTTGTAGTGAATCGAACTCGGATCTTCAGCGTTACAGGCGGGCGTTTTTAACGACTAGACTACCCCACCACAAAGCCATACTTAACTTGAGGTTTCAGAAAGACTGGATGCAGAAAAACAACCCCTTCTGAAGCTGATCACGTCGATGACGTATTCGCCCACCGGGATGAACGCAGCGTCGATTCCGCCCACACTGCAACTTATTAGCATTATGGTAGTTTATTACCCCGACATTGAAATTCTGAACACATTTTGCTCACTGCTTCTTCACCCAATGAGCAAAAAACTTACTAGATTATTATGTGAGATTTGTGAAATCAATAAAAACCATCCCCGTCCGCCCAATTAGCATTCGTAGTAAGAGTAGAGGAAGTTTGGAAATGACGTCATATATGGAAGCGTTTGTTTGTCACTTGTTCAAGGTTTTCTAGTGAAAGGACATGACAAATTATATTTATGATGGAGAATGGCAACACATTTGTTGTGGTTACATCCTCAGAAGCCATTGTTTGTTTCGAGTTGTTGCTTTTGCTTTTTGTTGTCTTTGGGGTGGTTCCGGGATGTGTAATGTGTGTTCGGAGGGGGGTTTGGTGTTGGTTGTATTTTTCATGTTGTACTTGCACAGTGAAACTAGTACACAAGAGAAAACTATTGCATATAAAAGGTCACCAAAATAAAAAGGAAGCGATAAAACTATACTGACGGATGTCACCCAAGTACAGGTCAATCATCTCCGGGAACAAACACGTTGATGAATCGCCCAAACGGCGCAAAATATCCAAAAGGACCTTTTTCTGATGTAACAATAATGAAATGTACACGCTGACTGTATAAAACAGATACAAACATGCGACGAGTATCGCTGTGGTAGAAGAACACGAACATGCCTGTGAGGCAAATCAAGAGAGCTGAAGCTGTAGGAATGACCAAACAAGGACGTAACACTTCATGTTCTCGAAACTCGAGTTTCAATGGTCATTTAACAAAATTTCAGGACAAAAGAGGGGATGCCAATCGCTGCACACTCCACCCCACCCCGCCCCACTCCACTCCGCTCTGGATCCCATGACACCGTCACTGCCAGAACCTTCGCCTAAAACTACCATCAGACTGATGCAACAACTAAGACAAGCAGGCAACATGTCAGACAGGCCAAGGAGTGGTCGGCCACGTGTGACAACGAGCGGCGATGATCGCAACATCCGGACAGTTCATCTAAGAAACGTCAACGGCGGCGACGGTACTGGGAAACGAAAACAAAATGGTATTCGAGCACGTCGACTCTACCACGGAGTGCATCTAACCTCAAAAGCTGACGTCGTCGATTGACATCGGCCATGGGAGTTCGACGTTGGTAGAGGCGTCAGTGCCGACGTGGGATGTTCACCGACGAGAAGAGATTTTGCCTGTACAGTATGGACGACCGGGTTAGCTCTTAAGACGAGGAGGTGAACGTTTGACGCCGAATTACATTCAGTAAATCCAACCGTTTGGAGCCGGAAGCGTGATGGCATGGGGAGAGATCTGAAGAGATCTCTAAACACAACATCCCATATGGCATGGCAACCTGAATGTTCGAAGATACAGGGGTGACGTTTTGCTCCCAGGTTTGGTGCCATTTATCCAGCAACAACCACGCGGCATTGTCTACAACGTGATAACGCAAGGTCTCACATCGAACGAGTTTCCTCATAACGCCAACGTCGCTGTTTTACCTTAGTCCGCATATTTTCACCCGTGATGAATCCGATACGAAACTAATGGAAACCTGGATCGACAAAATCAGAATATTACCAGCGCAAACAAATCTCTCCTACAGGAATGGCAACGGGTCACGCCTAACGTCATCCGTCGTCTTACGTCGTCAGTGCGTCGACGTGTTTTGACGTGTAATGCAGCCAGTGGTGGACACATTCGCCATTGATTCAACATTTGATGACACTTTGCAGAAAAAAACACCTTGGTGATCTGTGCAAAAGTTCAGACTATGATACCACGTGTCAACATGTGAAATGTGTATATTTGCTGTAATATTGAATAGACTATTGAAATTAAGCAGATGTTCATGGATTTATGCTTTTCTTTTCCTTTCAAGTTTGGTCAAACTCTGCGTGTACATTTCTTTGAGTGATAGCTTTTTTGAATCATAAAAGAAAGACTGAGGAGGTGATGGTTGTTTTTTTTTTTTGTTTTTAATTTTGTTGTTAGCGGCGGCCATGTTTCTTTGTTGTTTTGCTTTTATTTGGGGGCTGGCGAATTTTATTTATTATCGCACTAGCACACTTATTACAAGTTCGGTTCTAACTAATTCAACAATGGCCAGATATTTGTCTTGTCTTGTAACTATGTTAATGGTCAGTATAAATATGACAAATGCAAGCACTATAGCAGTAAATGTCAATCAAAATTGGGGATGGTCATTGATGGACCCTTTGTCTGACTCTTAGTCCTGCCTCAAAACATGTCACTTTAATGTTTTCTCAAATCTAGAATATCCACTCCAGGCCAACTTCTGAATGCCAAACAAAGCGTTTCCCCCTGGTTATAATTGCTGTCAATTACTGATATCTTTGAAGATCTTTTATCACCAGCCCAGTGCCTGTCGGACATAGCTGTGCGTTATTTATAATCAGCTCGGGTACCCATTGATCGAGGCATGCATCAAAGCTCGGGTTGTTTGCAACTGTGGTATATTTCATTACAGTTTGAATAGATAATGGACTTTTATCTTTCAACAGTTTTGATCAGGCATTGGCGAAACATCCCTCTGTGCTCTTTGTGACACTTGCAGGGTTTGAGTGACGTCATCGTGGAGGCTGGGTTGTTGGGGCGAGATTCTCGCCATCTCCAGAAGCCCCCTGTGAAAAATCAAATAGGTTTGCAATAGCTCGAGGAATACATCATCATAGTGCGATTCCGGCGAGATCCTCCGGCATAAGACATGGGTAGCTTATATGTGTGTCTCCACTGCTAAGGAGCAGTCTTTTATGATTGTCCTCTGGCCCACAAGGGCATGTAATGCTAAAACCGCTATCAATGTATGTACATGGGGATAGTGCTAAGACACGTTAGTGACAATAAAATAATGACAGTTTTTAGGGTTACAAGTCAGAATAGGTCCAAAGTGTTACATATGTGTGTGTCTCCTTGCCGATATCTTCAAGTCAGAATAGGTCCCCAGTGTCATATGTGTGTGTCTCCCCGCCGACACGCCCAAGTCAGAATAGGTACCCAATGTTATGTGTGTGTGTCTCCTTATCGATATGTTCAAGTCAGAAAAGGTCCTCAGTGTTATATGTCTGTGTCTCCTTGCCGATATGTTCAAGTCAGAATAGGAACTCAGTGTCATAAGTGTGTGTCTCCCCGCCGACACGTCCAAGTCAGAATAGGTACCCAATGTTATGTGTGTGTGTCTCCTTATCGATATGTTCAAGTCAGAATAGGTACCCATGGCCAGTGTTATGTGTGTGTGTCTCCTTGTCGATATATACAAGTCGGAATAGGTCCCCAGTGTCATAAGTGTGTGTGTGTGTCTCCTTGCCGATATGTTCAAGTCAGAATAGGTCTCCAGTGTTATATGTGTGTGTCTCCTAGTCGATATGTTCAAGTCAGAATAGGTCCTCAGAATAGGTGTTGGTGTGTCTTTCCAGCGGAATTTCGAGAAGTTGGTCGATCTTAGTGTCCTGTGTTAAAATTCGAATGTACATAGATTATTATTGATACAAGCTCAAATCCAGTTGTATTTTCTTTAAAAAGCATTGATGCTGGTACTACTATTCCTGCTACTGCTGTCGCTGATGTACAACTACTACTGTTGGTACTGCAACTACCCCTGCTTCTGTTACAGCAACTGACTACTACTACTACTACTATCAACCGCTGCTGTTGCTGCTGCTGCTACTACTACTACTACTACTACTACTACTACTACTACTACTACTATTACTACTACTACTACTACTACTACTACTACTACTTCTACTACTACTACTACTACTACTACTACTACTTCTGCTACTATTATTACTACTACTACTACTACTACTACTTCTGCTACTATTACTACTACTACTTCTACTACTACTACTACTACTTCTACTACTACTACTACTACTACTACTGCTGCTGCTGCTTCTACTACTACTTCTGCTACTATTACTACTACTACTACTACTACTACTTCTACTATTATTACTACTACTACTACTTCTGCTACTATTACTACTACTACTACTACTATCGACCGCTGTTGTTGCCACTGCTGCTAGAGCTACTACCGCTCCTTCAACTGCTATTGCAGGAAGCCCACATGGTCTGATGATGACTTCGAGTAATATGGTCGTCGAATAACGCCTTCTGTTTAACTTAATGAACGGATAAAGAAAATGTATATTCTCAAAAATCTGTGCGATATCAGCTTCTGCACGACATCTCATGACCGTCAAGAATAGCGGAATCTATGGTTAACAAGATATATTTTTAGGGCGCTTCTCACATTCCAAAGCCGCACTGTTTCAGAATAGTGATACAAGTCGTGCCTATTGACACTGGTAACCAACATGTGTTATTCTGGGACAAGCCAAATAGGGACTCTTTCCCACAGGCCCACATGTCGCTGCGAGAATTAAATATTTTAAAATAAATCAGATGACCCCGGACTCGAAACGCTTCTCAGTTCAGTATATCTAGTATACTGTAATGTGAAGCTTTTCGAGTCGGGGGTCGGGGTTTGGGTTTTTTGTACATTGTTTTAATCCTCGCAATGACACGAGGGCCTGTGCTCTTGGCTCCTCTGGAATATAATTTCATAATTTCATATCGGAGCAGGAACTGCTAATAGCATAGGTGCCTATTTTATTTTTGCTTGATCCCAATGGTACTATATATTACTGAAGCAATCTACATTATATTGGTGTTTTTCGCTTTTTATACATTTATTTTAAAGAATTAATCTCTTTGGTGCTACCCCAAGAAGGGGTGAGAATTCATCTAATGACATATTCTAAAGGAATTATTACCAACTGATCACCTGCTGTACAACTACTACTGCTGATGCTGCAGCTACCCCTACTACTATTGAACCGTGATGGTCCCGGGGTAGAATAGGCCTTCAACAGCCCATGCTTGCCATAAAAGGCGACTATGCTTGTCGTAAGAGGCAACTAACGAGATCGGGTGGTCAGGCTCGCTGACTTGGTTGACACATGTCATTGGTTCCCAATTGCGCAGATCGATGCTCATGTTGTTGATCACTGTATTGTCAGGTCCAGACTCGATTATTTACAGACCGCCGCCATATAGCTGGGACATTGCTGAGTGTGGCGTAAAACTAAACTCACTCACTCACTCACCTACTACTATTACAGCAACTGATACTTAAACTGGCTGTCGGGTAGCCAAGTGGTTAAGGCGTTTCAAATAAGACATGGCAATCACAAAGGCGTATGTTCTGCTGAACGCAAATAAAATATTGCAAATAAAATATTGTTTACTTTATAGCTACACTAAAAAGCTGAACATATGTGTAGTCTTGTTGTCATGTTCGTCGTGAGAATTTAAATGAAATCGCACAAAAATATAAATGATATCCTCACCCCCACCCAGGCAATGCACTGGGTTTACTTTCACGGAAAAACCTTTACTAAGGTTGTCCTTAACTCCCTTTCTTTGACATTACACAATGGTTACCTTAGTGACCCTGGACAGCGTGTAAAACTCATTTTCATCAGATGTCATAGACGTTATGTTATGTTATGTTATGTTATGTTATGATCCACTACCTTACTGTCATGATCCACTACCTTACTGTCATGATCCACTACCTTACTGTCATGATCCACTACTTTACTACTTTCGTGTAAAGATACTTATAGTCCAAGGCCGAACTAGTGAAACCCATTAGAGTCCTTCCATCCATTCTTATTTCAGCACCGAATCTACGGTTTTTAATTTAGAAAATCGCAATCAAAATCGCAAGCAAGAGCTATACAGTGATAACATTCGTGGCTAATATGTCATTCGTGCCTGTGAAAACACATGCATGCGACATTAACCAACCCTATATAAACCACAACCTCTGGCGTCAACAAACATGGTGTAAGGAAGATGACTCTCACTGTCAAACTGTGCCACCGGTTTGAACTAGTAAACTACACAACGGAGCTACGTCATCAACCAAGACTGAGATAGCCTAACAAAAATTACAATAGCATTATTACATTTATTTTTGTAGTGTTAAAACGGCAGAAAACATTAGAATGGTCATAATTGAAGTAGATAAAACAAGTGTACATTCGGCCATTTCAACATGTCACCGTGTCCAGTGTTACCAGTCCGTGTCCTCGTGCTCTATAGCAACAAGGTAATGCTTTATCTAAACACATCTGCTGCTTGGAGCAAAAACATATTATCTGTACAGAAAGATCCCACAGCGATAAACCTTATATATACTTCAAGAGATACCGTGAGATTCATTTCGTCTATGACAATGGGCCTTCAGGGAATTCTCTTGCTTACCCTTCTCTCTGTCTACGGAACCGTCTCCCTAATCGCTCCGTACACGTGAGTACACATGCCCTTGTATATGAAGAAAAACGTTGACAGGTCGGTACAGGTTGACAGGTAGAAAAAAGACGTCAAAATATGGCTCCAAAAGACGTCTTGGTGGTCATCTGTCATGAATTCTCGCCCCAAAAAAGATCTTGCAGTGAACCACTTTCTTGCTAAATATGTACCTCTAAAGACTTTCATATCTGTGTCATTTTGCAGAAGTTGATGTATTGCAAGCCATGTTTGTGATTTCCAAAATACTTTTAAATGGTAATGTACTCGCTAGGGTATTTTTTGCGACTGCTTCGAGGTTTAGAACTTGGTTTTGATTTTTAGGGGAATTTTTGTTTGGATTTGAACAGACAGTTACCTCCTTGTCAATAAACAATCACTCAACTTCGATTTATTATTTACTGAATTCAATTCTAAAATCAGATCTGGGAATGTAGAGTTATCTCCCTTAAACGATCGTCAGTTAGACATTGCGCTCTTCAGACACAGACGTTATGGTAGTACACAGATCTGGGAATGTAGAGTTATCTCCCTTAAACGATCGTCATTTAGACATTGCGCTCTTCAGACACAGACGTTATGGTAGTACACAGATCTGGCTTGAGTTTAAATGGCGTTCCTTAGATTTAGATTTGTGAGATTTCGGGATGGGTAACCTACTACTTTGTATAAGTCTACGTTATAAGACTGATTTGATAGAGGGATCACATTGAAATGTGATCAAATAATCAAATGTTTTAAGGTTTCTAGGATGTTTTAGATGCGGCTTATGCGGGGCAAAAATTGACATCACAATCATTGCCCAGAACTTCTTCAAACCCCCTTTCTTCAACGTCTCCGTAACCGTGGAAGGCGAACCCCAGCGTGAGCTAATCTACTTTCTGCAGAAGGCGGCCGACATCAAAAAACAGCTCAGGTACAATACATACAACTTGAACGTGAATTGTTGGAGTTTATCTTAGATTAATGTTGATCAGTTATGTCGTCTTTTAAACAATTGTATTGGAGGGGTTGTGAGCCGATTTCAATTCTCGTTAATTACGTACATTCATATACTAGTAAATCATGCATAATCATAAACCATTTCTAACATTTTGTCTCTAATGAAACATTTCCAGGCCAGCTTTAACATATCTGCCATCGGGTTCACCTGTCGCATTTGTTACCTCCCTTAGATACGTCAGTAATCAGTGATTGCATGTCGTTAGGTTTTATTCCATCATTAAACGGACACACCATGAAATATATGGACTGTTGTTGCTGTGAAAAGAGTGAGTGAGTGAGTTAAGTTTTACGCCGCTTTTAGCAATATTCCAGCAACATCACGGCGGAGGACACCAGAAAATGGGCTTCACACATTGTACCCATGTGAGGAATCGAACCACTAACCACTACGCTACCCAACCGGCCCCTGTGAAAAGAGGTGTTAAAATCAATTCATTTATACCGTTAGCTTGAACGGGGACAGCATGGATTAGTCAAAGCATAGGCGATTATTACTTCCGTGAACCCAACGAGATTTGGTGGTCACACACCTTGAAACTGAATCAGGGCGAACGTCACTCTGTACGGTGAATCTCGGGGCATTAGATGACAGGGTAGCGCATAATTCAATTTTTAATTTCAGATATACAATTACCTACTACGGTCGAGAACTGGGCTACTTTGTCAACTCAATCAACAACCTGGAGGGAAATTATGCTGAAAACACGTCCTGGAGAATAACTGATGCTGCCTTCAACTCACATGGCCTTGGTATGTATTTTACACGTAGACACACATAACGGGACTACAGTCGTAGGTACAGAGCTATTTCTCTTGATAGTGTTTGAAGTTCATGATTCGATACTGCCATTTGTGGTCTGTTTGCAGTGAAAACGTACCGATGCATTTGAAACAAAAGAGAAAATCAAATAAAGTGTAATTAAAAGTCCTGATACGGTGTAGATATGTAGATGTTTATCATTAGTCTCGTGTTACGGTGGAGATACGTAGAACATTCTCACAGTAGTGTCACGTTAGGAAGTAGATACATACATATTTCCCACAGTAGTGTCTAGTTACGGAGTAGATACGTAGATATTTCTCACAGCAGTGTCAAGTTACGGAGTAGATACGTAGACACTTCTCACAGTAGTGTTATCTACGTGTAGATAAAGCAGACATTTCACACACTTGTCTGTTGTCGTTGTGTCACTTGCTGCTGATGGGTCTGTTTCAGGTATCAGTTATTACATCCCCAATCACCTTGACACCATCATCTTCTCCTTCTCCAATCAGACGCATACGTGAAGACGTCGCCCACACTGATGTCGTTGTCGTTATCGGAAAATATCACATAAGTGATCATATCCCCAGCTTTGAATAAACTGATGCATAATCTGAAAACATCAGTAGAACAATGCTTGGAGATAACAGACGAGAGCAACGACAACCAGGTGTATCTATCTATCTATCTATCTATCTATCTATCTATCTATCTATCTATTTATTTATTTATTTATTTACAAAGCTTGAGAATTACAATTAGAGGGGTTCAACAGTAAACAAACAATAACTATCTTTTAGGTACCATCGTATATGTGCAGTCTTTTCTTTGTGTCTGGGAGGATAAACTATGAAGGGGACGTTAAACCTCACCTCACCTCAAGTCACCTTACCTTTGATGAGTCAGTATAGTCTTCCGGGACATTTAGCATTATCGGGAAACTAGAAATGGACTTAACATAATGTCCCCATGTGGGGAATCGAACCCGGGTTCTCGGCGTGACGAGCGAACGCTTTAACCACTAGGCTACTCCACCACTCTATTTTTTTAAATCTGATCAAATTCTTTGATCGGGTTAATGTCTTTCTTCAGCCTGTTATATCTGTATGCTTTCGATAAATGTGTATCTTACTCTGAGGGATCAATTTTGGAGGTTGTCGAAGTTGGTGAAGCTAATGAACTTGGGTCTTATGTCGTTAATGATTACTGAATTACATCAGATCACTAATGCATACACTAATCATCACTAATTTATTTATTAAACTTCAAAAACGCATATTGATACAATGTGTAGCTGATGTGTAGCTCTCTCCCACCACCCCCCCACCCCCCTCTCTCTCTCAAAATCGGTGTAACATGCTTTGACATTTGGGTTGGGTACGCAGTTGATGACACCGGTGCAGTTGGTGACGGCGTTGCAGTTGGTGACGCCGTTGCATGTTCTGGCACCGTTCAATCAACATTATATCAAAGAAAAACAAAGTGGATGTAAAATGAAGAACATAGATTGTAAACCATGGGCTCAAAAGAGTGCGGAATAAGCAGTTACAAACAGGAGTTTAAAATTTACTCATGTGAGAGGCTGTATGTGACATGGGCATATGAAGCTTCTTCCGAAGACTTTCGTCTACTGTGATATGTGTGACAGACATTAATGCTCTCCTGATCTCAGTATTGACTAGATGTCTTGTTGGTTAATGGCAGCGTTATTTTATCTGACTACTGGACGAGTCATCGTTTCACTGCAATTGGATTATGCTGTGAAATATTCAATTAAACGGAGTGGTTCTTATGTCTGTTCAATCAAAGTTATCTTGTTGATGTAAAATTGAGGATATATATTTTAATATATACGCTCCACTTTTTGACATTTGATTACAGTAAAAGTTGTCTAAACCGTCACTCATCGGGACTGAAGAAATAGACAACGTGCCGGATTGTAGAGCTGATGATAAATGTAGAAACCATGAACGGGACTGAGATTTTACGCCGGTGTTAACAACTTGCCGGATTGGACAGTTGCCTGTTTTGACAGCTTCCATATTACTTACTTAATGAAATCATTTTCACATTTTCCACTCGAAATACATTTCCTGTAAATTCTCTGAAGTTATGTTCACAATATCAGGAATCGGAATTAAGGTATTTTAAATTGATTTCATTGTTTCTGATTTACGTTAGGAAATTGTTCCTGTACATGTTGTAACTTTGGGCGTTAGCATAAAATACAGAACACAAGAAATGAAAGGTTGGTTGTCAGCATAAAATGTAATTACAGAAACGTTTTGTCTGAGTAGATATCCGAGCCTCTTGCAAATATATAACCATGAAGGCTAAGTCCTCAGCCTTGTGAATCTGTGTGCTTCAAGCATTCGTTCGTCAGGCCGAAGACACGAGTGCAGTCCCCATACGGGTACAATATGTGAAACCCTGTTCTGGTTTCCCTCTTGTGTTGGTCCTGGAATCTTCCTAAAAGCCAAACTCACTCACACTTGTTTGTGTTATACACAGCCTCGGGAACATCGTAGGTGAACACGGATTAAATCACCATTCCTACACTGATGACACACAAATGGTGAACAGCAAAAGCATGGATATCAAACAATAATCTAACGTTGAATGGCGAAATAACTGATGCTCATTCTAACATTAGGATTTCTTCTAGTGTGAAGAGTCTTGGTGTACTTATTGACCCTTGCCTCACAACGGATGCGCACGTGGGCGACCTATGCAGAACTTGCTACTTCCAGCTACGGACCATTTCGAACTTTCGTCATCACAGTAAAAGCATGGATGTCATACAATAATCTAAAGTTGAATGACAAAAAAACCAAGGCTGGCACAAAACGGCGTCTTCACAAACTGGATTACAATGAAATAACTGATTCAAACTCTAACACTAGCATGTTCTCTCGTGTGAACATTCGCCATCTCCTCACAACTGAGGCTTCCAGGTCCCTGATTCAGGCCTTTGTCATGTCAAGATTAAACTATGGAACCATCTGCACTTGGGCATCAACAAGCAGCTCCTTACACGTCTTCGAAAACTTAAAAATGCTGGAGCAAGACTTGTCTACCAGGTCACATATTAACTTAGTTTTGAAGTACCTTCAGCGGCTGCCCATAGAAACAAGGATCAACTTCAAAGTATTGTATCTCGCCTCTTGATGCTCCAACATATCTCAGTGAACTCGGCTCAGATTTTGCTGGGCCTCCATTAAGCTCCTGTCAGACCACAATCTCCTTTCTGTTCCAAGAACTAATCTGATTTTTTTTATGAAAGACTTTCGGTGCATCAACTAACCCATATGTATGCTATTAACAGGTCTAGTAATCCATAACACTTACATGTTAACTGTTTTGTTTAAGGAAAGCCTACTTTGATGTCATATTTTCTCGAGGGAATGTCACAAAATACAAAGGTCAACGAAACCGGATTGTGTCGATCCACATTCTACCGGATACGTTGAGCCTAAAAGGAACTCTTCCAGTCACAATTATATGAGTGGATCTCTGAAACCACGACACCTGGTGTTTGTCAAACGGGGAAGCATGTTTTGCTCCAGTCACAACTTTCTATATAATTATGTGTTTGGTTACTAGCGCAGTACAGTAGTACTTCTGTGGGTAACTAGATGGATGGGTTCACATACACAGAAACCTAGAACAGGAGTGACCATCGACACATCCGAACCTTGCATTTATACCCGTGTTTTAACGGTGTCGCCCCGTGTCAACGAATCATGTGGCGACACACCCCAATGGCCCTTTCATAATACTTTCATATACAGGAATCTCTCATGAGACAGTATGAACCGTGTAGTCACCAGTGAACGTTAAACTGACTTTCGGTTTACTCTTTACTGATTACTGGAGAACTTGGTTTCTTTTTAGTACAGAACAATTACTGTGCTAGCAACCTTTATTATGAGTTTAGTAAACAATTTGATACAACTTAACGTTAAATAATCCGTGAAGATCCAGTTAGAAAAATAGACATTCAGCAACCTATGCTTGTCGTGTGAGCCAACGAACAGGATCGGGTGGTCAGACATGCTAACACATGCCACTGCATCCAAACTATGTCCACCGATCCCCATGCTGCTGATCACTGGAGCGTCTGGTCCAGATTCAATTGGTTACAGACTGCAACCATATAGTTGGAATATTGTCGAATGTCTTTAACAGTTTCCAAACCAAACCAAGCAAAACTGGTAGTGAGAATAGTATTTTTGTGTCGAGACCTTATATCGTATATATGTAAGATACACTAACATTAGCTTTGTCCACTAGGGTAGTGGGGAGAGGCGCAGATATGTTCGGAAGTACCTGTACTTTAAACGACAAAATGCCATTTTATTTGCAAGTCTTGCGGACAATTTCCTTTCTTATAGAACAGAAACACAACATTTATTCTTCAATTTTTTTTTTCTGCGGCATTTTTCCGCAAAATTCTTGCAGTGTATTAATAGAGAACGCGTGTTGTTTTTTGTTGCGAATATACGGCGAATGTCCTGTGCATGTATGGTAAATATACATGTGTGGTGAATGTCATGAACAAACGTGGCGAATGGTATGAATGTGTAGTGAATGTAAAGAGCACATGTGGTAACTGCAATGTACATATGTAGTGAATTTCTGTGTTTGTGTGTGCGTGCGTGTGTGCACGGTGAGTGCTATGCATATGTGAGGTAAATGTTATGTGTGTGGTGAATGGGTTGTGTGTGTGGTAAATTCTATGTGTGTGTGGTGAATGGTTTGTGTGTGTGGTGAATGCTGAGTATATGTATGGTGAATGTAATGAGCATTTGTGGCAGTGTGAAAAGCATTTCTGGTGGATATTATGAGAATGTATAGAATGTTAACAGCATGTGTGGTAAAATGTTATGTGCATTTGTGACGAATGTCACGAACATGTGGTTAATTTTATATGCAAGTGTGGTGAATACTATCTACAAGTATCGTTCATATACAAGCATTGTCTACTGTTGGTTTAGGGAGTCAATCTATTAGGCGGGACCTATTAACATATAGATACTTTTGCATTCGTGATTGTCATCACAAGGAGGACAGAAATTAACGCCAAGTGAGTAGTGCGGATTCGAGAGACAAGCATCCAATCTGCTCCACCAGGCTCCCCCATAAAACACGGCACACGGATTGTTGGCACAGCGATCCTTGGCACAGAAGTGACTGCCATCAAGGGTTCTAACCGGGTCCTTTAGGTTGAAGAGGTCTCCAAAAACGCCATCACCAGTGAACCCTGACACCGACAGCCGGTACTCCGAGGATTCGTTACCCACGGAGAAGGCGCTGTACGATACTTGTCCGGAAGTGATATTAGCGGTCACGAAAATGAAGAGTTTATTTGGACGGACGCTAGTCAGAGCATGCATCTTCTCCAGACCCAGCCACATGTAACAGTTGGAGTGGGTGAAGCCATACTTGTAGTCGACCCAGGGAACGTCGAGGTAAGTCACGATCTCCGCCTCACAGCCACTGATGGTTCTGTCCCTGAACATGATCTTGACAGTGACGTTATCACATTCCAAATCAAACGGTCGTGCGGCTTTGGTCGGCCAGACAGTGTAGGTACCCGTAGAGTTACCAACGTACAGGTATACGTCTGTACAGTCTGAAACAGTGACATAATGACTGCCAAGCTTGAGGAATAGACCAGGAACATCAATGCGCCAGTGTCAGTGGTAAATATCCCAACTTTGATTAACATTCGAAATTGTTGAAAGATAGAGCACATGCTATAAATGAACTGTGATCCATAAAACGAAGCATTTCAACTAAAACATGGTCTGTCGGTTTAAAGACGTGAAACTTGAAACCCTTGAGTTGGTACCAACTGACTCAGAGACATGTACAGCGACCACGTGAGGTTTGAACCCCACTGGTGTCTCTCACGCACAGCTTCTGATTGAAGGTGATATCCTTACAAGGAATTCTTTAGGAATTCATTTCATGCTGTGTTCCAGAGATAGAATGGTGAGTGTTTTTTATGCATGTATAAATAACATTTCTCGTAAATGATCATATAAATATCATATTGCCAAAATAGCCCATATCTGTAACTGAAGGTTTACCTTCCATTCTGGTCTCGCAGTTCCCTCCGGTAAATGCAGGCGTACAGAGACAGACCGCACCATCAGGAGTTCCACCATTCAGGCATGATGGCGAGGTCTAAAAAAAAAAGAGAACCACACCACAATGGTTAGACACATCACAAGAGGCCAGTATTTTCTTTGTTATCAAGAAAAATGATCGTTTGACCTATAATCGTACATGTAACGTATCCTCTCAAAGTATTCGTTATGTTATTCGTTATGGTAAAGTGTCACAAGATTTGAAATTTTGAACAAAAAGAATTTAGTGTAGCGAAACATAGATATTTACTTGTAGTTACAGCGTTTGCTTCTCTTGCCAAAAGGTAAGCATTCCATTCCTTATGAAATTTATGCTTGAAACTCATTTCTGGTGTTCCAAGTAGTTACATGCCTAGAATATTGCCGTCAAAGTGGTGTAACACCACACTCACTGGCCAAATATAACACTGGCAAAACGAAACCAATGATGAATACAGTTTGACAGAGTAGGAATCATGACGAACTATTACAGTTCAGCAACTTTAAGCACGACATAATACTATTTTATTCCCACACATCAGTGTTTCAGACAGTGTTGTAAACTAAGCAGAATGTTTTATGACAGAAACGTAGCTGACGAAGTAGAAAACGCTGCCAAGAACGTTAACTGCAAACAGTTTTCGAGGACCCTGAAACGTCAGTTCGACTCGTTTTCGAGTAATACAATATACTCAAACGAATGGCAGGCTTGTTTCAGGAACTTACTGAACCCCGATGTAACGAGGAGACCAATCACAAAGTGCTATAGCCACTTCATAGACCAACATTCATACGAAGACTGTGATGGCTTAGTTGATAGTGATGCCTTTCTAGTGGATGAAATCAAGGAGGAAATCAAACAGTCAATCTGCAGCATTGTCAACGGTAAATCACCAGGTCAAGATAGTATACCTCCAGAACTGTTCAAAATGACTAGTGACCTTTACCTCAAATATCTGAAAATGCCTTTCAATAACTTAAAGTACTTGTCAGTAGACTTTTCCCAGATGAATGGAACAATGGAATGGTTATCCCAATCTTCAAATCAGGAGACCAGAAGAATCCAAACACCTAGGAGTATCTCACTTCTCAACGTTCTGGGTAGAATATTTACTGATATTATTGAAAAAAAAGATTGAGACGATGAGTTGAAACAAACGAACATATCACAAAGTCATGCAGGACTCCGCCCCGGACATTCTACAGCAGATCACCTATTCAAGCTTCAATCACTATGCTCAAAACATCCAAGGGTAGATTTTAGTGTTGATTTGTAGACTTTCGGAAGGCCTTCAATCTTATGGACAGAAAAATAATGTTGATTTTACTGCTGCAAAAAGGATGCCGTGGAAAACTAATCGTCTTAAGAACATGTATTCATCTGTCAAGGTGTGTGTGAAGATGCAAGGAAACGCAACTGAAATATTCTCAACATCTGCAGGTGTTCGACAAGGCTGCATTCTCAGACCAGTGTTGTTTATATCATATCTACATGAACTTGTAACAGCCATGTATAGATCATGTATAAGTGGAATATTCGTCACTCAAGATACTGAAGACTTGATGCTTATACACTTTGCGGATGACGTGTTATTTTCGCTTACCATAATCGCCTTACAGAGACAGCTTAACATATTGGAATCCTACTGCTCAGAATGAAGACTACAGCTGAATTGTAATAAAGATTATAGTTTTCAGAAATGGTCGAAAACTAGCACAGAATGAAAAATGGACTTATAAAGGCCTGCCTATCGAAACCGTCACCTATTACAAATACCTTGGACTTACATTCTCAATATTATGTACAAAAGAAATGTGACACTCGCACACAGCATGATAGTAACGCATGAATCGCAATATAAAGATTCCTCCAGAAAAATAAATAAATAACATTTTCAACTGTATGTACGGTATTTGACACTAAAGTTTTACCAATGCTCCTCTATGGAGTAGACGTATAGAGTTGCAAGAACTGTGCTTCAATCGAAAAAGTTCTAACAAACTACTTTAAGCATCTTCATCATCACCATTTGATTCAATCAAGGCAATTCTTGGTGACACTGGAAGACACTTTTTTATCAACACGAGTAAAAACCACGAAGTACTGCGAATGATAACCGACCGCCATGCACACCAGTGTTATGGAATGCTTAAAACTCTCGATAATATAGGGGAAAAAGTGGACTTCGGATATTAGAGAAATATTGTTCAAGACATGTTCTTCCATGTATGGATCGCACAGGATGTGGGAGATGTAAATATTTTCTTATCATGTTTAGACAGCGCCTCAAAGATATATCACTCCAAAACTGGCATCATGAGATAAACAGTTTAAATGTCCTTACCCACTACGCTTCATTCAAGTTTTCACTGGATAGACAATCATATATCACGATCACCAGGAACAAACAACGAATAAGAGTTTACTTCAAAGTTAGAGCTTCGCTAACAAACTTCATGATAAACAAGCTAAGAACCATTACATACACAACGGCGATCACCCCCACCTGTGAACTTTGTAATCATAACCTTAATGAAGACGAAAGTGGTGTATTTTTTGTTTGTGATAAGTATAGCCAGCCAGAACTCTATACCTACAGAAGCTACAGTCAGTCTACCGAGGCCAACTAACCATTCAGGCAATTTTCATGTCACAAAACAGTAATGTACGGCATCTAACAGCTATCAATCTCAATGAAATATTCAAAATAAGATCTACAACAAACTCAAGTGTTTATGATCATGGGTGATTTTACTTGTTTTTGTCAACTGTATCATAGGCCTTATGGCCCAAATACCATTGAATAAAATTCTGAATGAATTAATTGATTCCCACAAGTATTCATTAAGGATTTACAATTACCTCCCCTGAAGACATCTAAATTTGAACTCACCTGTCTAGATGTCGTGACATTTGAGAATGCCTTGCAGGTCGGATAGGGGACGCTGACAGGACCGGAAGGTTTATCCGATGTCAAAATGGAGCATCTGTTGTTTATGCTGCAGTAGATGAAACCGGTGCAGTTGACACCGCCGTGGCAGGTGGTGGCACATTGGAGAGATGACGCCGCCTGTACATAGTCGAAAACCATTGATGTGTTAACGCCTGTCTGTATTTTCTTGTAAAATCTCGAAACGTTACATTGGTCAGAACGAGTTGCAGTCAATCCTGCAATAACAGTTACTAAAAGGTGGTACAACTTCATAATTTCCTTTGTGAGATAATTATAGAAATATTTCAGAAGGAGATCCTTCCCGTCTCGGTGTGACGTGTGACAGAACTTCTAACTCTGGTCCCCCTCACTGTCTGTTTGGCCGTTACCTTGTCTACATTATATATCTTGGCGTGGGTTGCATTATGATTCTAGCTTCTTTACAACGATAGAATGGTTGTTAACTTTCACTAGGGGAATGTTCATAGCTCTAAGTATAGACACACATTCAGCATTCACACAGTTGCCATTAAGTATGTAAGACTTATACAATAATGTTATTGTCCTTTCATGTCCTTAGGAGATATGAGCTACTTAGGTCTTAGTTTGATTCAAATATGCACAACTTTACCGTATTTCCTCAAACAAAGTTCCTCTCCACACCCAGCCACATGTAACAGTTGGAGTGGGAGAAGCCAGACTTGCAGTCGGCCCAAACAACGTCGAGATTCGTCCCGGGCACCGCCTCAGAACCACTGAAGATTTTGTCCCTGAACATTATCTTGCCAGTGACGCCTTGTCAAACGGTTGTGCAGAGATGGCCGGCCAGACAGTGTAAGTGACAGTAGATATACCAAGGTACAGGGACACATCTGTAAGTCTGAAACAGTGAAACAGCCGAATGATGGACAAAAGCAAACGAGGAATAATCCAAGGACATCAATGTGTTGGTGAGTTTGACACAAAGCAGCTTTCCAAACATTCTTCTTTGTTATCTCCAAAGGGAAAATGATCTTTGTACCAACAACACATGTCATGTTAAAGGTCACATGCAACGTAAAACACAGCTTTGCAGATTCGGATACCTTTAGGTGTGCACTTACCGAAACAAATCATGAAAAGTGCCAATTCAGTCTATAAAGTTGAAAGTTGAAAACGCGATGAAAAAAAGCCCGCGAAATCGGAGTTCAAACGATTCACTAAATTCCCCCCAGTGCTGGGTGGAAAACTGGTTTCAACAGCTGTGCTGCGCTGCGCCCATCACGCATGCGCAGTGAATAGGTTCGCGGAGCTTGAAACAGTATGCATGCTCGGAGTATGAGGTCTAATCTTGGTTGTCTACACAAACAAGTCAATAATCTACTCGTTACATAAGAAAAACTTGTTGATTGTAGTAAGCAGCCGCTGCCACAGAGAAAGCTCAATGTCTGGCTTATGGCACCTGCATGTCTGCCTGCCTGTCTGCTAAAGACAATATACAATACACAGCTTCAATCATTGACCACATGCAATTTGAACTTAACACCTATCAGGCTATACGCCATTAACAAAACAAATTGATTTATGATTCGTGCACCCGAGTCCAGTCTCTGTCACATTATGTAATTAGGCAGGTGTGATACTTGTACACATGACAAGTTTTTGTGGGTTGCAAACAAACTACAGCCATTTTTTCGGATGACTGGATTTGACGGAAACTTGTGCAAACTCGTTCAAGTCCTTCTTTGTACTTGGACGAATGACACTTTCCAGTCACGCAGTAGTTCACCATCTCTGCTGAGATGATTTTTTATTTTATCGAACTCAAATTCAGAGAACGTGTATTTACAACACCCAACATCTCTATATACATTCACCAGGGATAACAACTTATTCTAGTGTAAATGATTTTGTTTGACAACAGTATACGAATCCATATTGAAACGACGCATCAAGTACAATTAAAGAAGTTGTTATCCATAAAGAATCTTACTTTCTTGTGACTAGGTATCAAACAGAACATCTTTCTGTACACACAGTGAGCCCTCAGCGTATCAGCAAATGAACCAGCCAGTCGGAATCCGTCGTTACCCTTGAGTGCACAGCCACCCGCTATGACTGGGTACGGTCTCCCGAGGGCTTCGTTTCGAGGGAAGTAAGCCCAAGTACAAAATATTGCACTTTTGAATCGCGATTGTACGCTTATAATTTTGTTTATTCGTTTTTGAACAAGCAGCAATGTATATTAGGTGTCATGAATAAGTGATAATTGTGTTTTAATTATTATTTAATTATTATAATAATTGTGTCTGATTTTTTGGTTGCATGTGACCTTTAAGCAAAAGTGTCACAAAACACAAACTCTTACGCAAATATAATGAAATCAAGACAAATATGGATTTCTTACATAATTCCTGTTGGGACAACCTTGCAGTTACAGTGTTTGCTTGTTATACCAAAAGGTACGGATTCGATTCCCCTTATAGATTTAATGTTTGAAGCTCATTTCTGGTTTTCCATGCAGTCACATTCCCAGAGTATTGAGCTTTTACACAAGTATAATTCAATCAAGACAAACACGGATTTTAACATTAGGGGTGTGGTAGCCTTGTGGTTACACGTGCAGATTTTTATCAACTTGTGAAACGCACGAGAACTCACAAATCTGGATACGTACGTACGTAGAAACTGTTACAGCTGAACTGACGTGCTTTGACGTGTATTGGCAATCTATCATGTTATCTGCTCATTTTCTAACTGTGCAATGCTTTAAGAAAAGGCGTGTCGTGTGTTCCGGTATCGCCGGACCCTAACTCACATAAATAAGATAAATGAAGTTGGTGTTTCATTACTACTCCTGTCACAAAACGTCTCCTGCCACAAAGCCACTCCTGTCACAAAGCTACTCCTGCCACAAAGTTACTCTTATCACAAAGTTACTCCAGCCACAAAGCTAGTCCTGCCACAAAACTGCTCCTGTAGCAAAGCTACTCCTGTAGCAAAGCTACTCCTGTCACAAAGCTACTCCTGTAGCAAAGCCGCTCCTGTCACAAAGCTACTCCTATCACAAAGCCACTCCTGTCACAAAGATACTCCTATCACAAAGCTACTCCTGCAACAAAGCCGCTCCTATAGCAAAGTCACTCCTGTCACAAAGCTACTCCTATCACAAAGCCACTCTTGTCACAAAGCTACACTTATCACAAAGCTACTCCAGCCACAAAGCTGCTCCTGCCACAAAACTACTCCTGTAGCAAAGCTACTCCTGCCACAAAGCTACTCCTGTAGCAAAGCCGCTCCTGTCACGAAGCTACTCCTATCGCAAAGCCGCTCCTGTACCAAAGCTACTCCTGCCACAAAGCTACTCCTGCAACAAAACTCCTCCGCCCACAAAACTACTCCTGTAGCAAAGCTACTCATGTAGCAAAACTACTCCAGCCACAAAACTCCTCCTGCCACAAACCTACTCCTGTCACAAAGCTACTCATGTAGCAAAGCTACTCCTGCAACAAAGCCGCTCCTATAGCATAGCCACTCCTGTCACAAAGCTACTCCTATCACAAAGCCACTCTTGTCACAAAGCTACTCCTATCACAAAGCTACTCCTGTCACAAAGCTACCTCCTGCCACAGAACTACTCCAGCCACAAAGCTACTCCTGCCACAAAACTACTCCTGTACCAAAGCTACTCCTGCAGCAAAGCTACTCCTGCAACAAAACTCCTCCGCCCACAAAACTACTCCTGTAGCAAAGCTACTCATGTAGCAAAGTTGCTCCTGCAACAAAGCCGCTCCTATAGCAAAGCCACTCCTGTCACAAAGCTAATCCTATCACAAAGCCACTCTTGTCACAAAGCTACTCTTATCACAAAGCTACTCTTATCACAAAGCTACTCCAGCCACAAAGCTGCTCCTGCCACAAAACTGCTCCTGTAGCAAAGCTACTCCTGCCACAAAGCTACTCCTGTAGCAAAGCCGCTCCTGTCACGAAGCTACTCCTATCACAAAGCCACTCCTGCCACAAAGCTACTCCTGTCACAAAGCTACTCTTATCACAAAGCTACTCCTATCACAAAGCCACTCCTGTCACAAAGATACTCCTATCACAAAGTTACTCCTGTCACAAAGCTACCTCCTGCCACAGAACTACTCCAGCCACAAAGCTACTCCTGCCATAAAAACTACTCCTGTACCAAAGCTACTCCTGCAGCGAAGCTACTCCTGCAACAAAACTCCTCCGCCCACAAAACTACTCCTGTAGCAAAGCTACTCATGTAGCAAAACTACTCCAGCCACAAAACTCCTCCTGCCACAAACCTACTCCTGTCACAAAGCTACTCATGTAGCAAAGCTACTCGTGTAGCAAAGCTACTCCTGCAACAAAGCCGCTCCTATAGCATAGCCACTCCTGTCACAAAGCTACTCCTATCACAAAGCCACTCTTGTCACAAAGCTACTCCTGTCACAAAGCTACTCCTGTCACAAAGCTACTCCTGTCACAAAGCTACTCCTATCACAAAACTACTCCTATCACAAAACTACTCCTGTTACAGACCTACTCCTGCCACAGAACTACTCCTGCGGCGATATCCTCTACAAAATCATTAATTATGAAAACATGGACAATCTTAAGCTTCTCACGAGGGTCCCGATCCGCAGAGCGTTCGTTACGTTACGACCTGTCGTAATTCTATAATGTTACGAATGTCGTAGCTCTACTAACCTTTTGTATTGTAACTCAAGTTCCCTGCTCCCTTGTTCATATATTTCAAAGACATTTCATCCAAACACTATTCAAACAGAAAAGACATTTTAATGAAAAACTACAGCACAGCTATAAATAAAATATGATAAATCAAAGAAGATAACATTGATAGTGGAAGCAGGCTGTACGTACATAAATGATTTACAGATATTATACACAGGAGTTACACTTAGACGGCTGCAGTCGTAATGAATGTTTGAATTCCCACAAGACCTGTTTCCACATTTCACCCACTAAATTGTCATGAAGATGCTATCAATATCATTTATTAATTAGTTGTCAAGTGTATTGAAATTGTTATGCATCAATACGCATTGACAAATCTTTAAATTCAAACAATATATATATAGTGAAATTAATACCATTAGCTTTTTATCTGAAATGTGCATCCAATGCCAAGTAGAAACAAAACATGATACTAGCACCACGTGCAACTTCAAGGCCAACACAGTTGAATAAATAGATCTATCTTCCTACCCTACTTTTGACAGGAATCTCATGAATAATGCTGTGCAATATCGTCAACACAAGACGCATATTCCAGAAAAGATGTCTTCTGCGTCTAATTTATAGATGAACTGCCTCGATACTACTTTATCAGATCAACCTCCGCTTTTTTTGTTCAGGTCACAAGTGACTACAAAACATTATTCTTCCCATTGACTTCAAGGACGGAAAACGTGTGTTATATTTGTTATATTTAATAAGTGTGTTATGAAACGCTGCATATTATATATATGATTATAGGTAGAGAAATAGTATTGTGCCATTGTATTCCTTGTATGAAACTGTCATTGTATTACATCAGCATACTCTCATATTGCTGCATCTGTTAATCGTTGATGAACATTTTGTCGTGAATGGTCGAGATACTGACATTGTAGTCTGAAGTACCTGCGGCTCTGTGGACAGAGAAGGAGCAAATAACCAAATGAAAGTCACGTCATAAAGTGACCGTCACAGTATCTACTGTCAGTTTCCAAATACATATTCTCTTGGAAAGACAATAACACAATATACTCTGTGTGAACGTGTGCGCGTGTCTACGTGTATGTGTCAGTGTCTGTGTGTCTGTATGTGTTAATTTTATATTCTTTCCCAGCACTGGAAACATTTTGGGCAGTGTCATTCTTCACTCATGACATCATGATCAGTTGTGTATTGGAGAAGCCTTTGTTTCTCCTCAATACAACGTGCTTAAAATAATACCATAACGTTATTTGAGACGTCATAGAAGTCAATGTATCAGGCAGGTTTAATTAACATGTAGCTGTTTAGGCATTCGTGAGGGACACCATGAGAAAGGACCCAATAGATATCATATCTGCGGTGAGGATTCTGCTAACAGACATCCAACTGAACTTGGGGAAAATGGATTGAAGGCGTCTCCGAAACAGAAATCACTATACCCGCAGCTGATATACTCCGAGGCCTCGTCACCAACGGAGAAAATGCTGGAAGACACTTGTCCGGAAGTGGTATCAAACGTCTGCAAAAACATGTAGAGATTATTAGGTCAGACGCTAGTCAGAGCATGCGAACTTTCAAGACCCAGCCACATGTAACCGTTGCAATGGGTGAAGCCAGATTTGTCGGCCAGACAGTGAAATGACGTTTACACACTGGTAGGTGGTGTTGCATTTAAAGGTTCTGCAGCAGAACCGGTGTCTTGAATGCATCAAAGCCTCCTCCATTCTGACATGATGACGAGGTTGAGTGAGTGAGTTAATATTTAACGTCACATCGGCAATATTGCAGCCATATCGTGACGAGAACGAGTAACTATAAATATACAAATGATTTAATATCACATACGTTGTAAAAACCTGTCAACGAAGGACAGTAAAACTAGACCTTCACAGAATAGAATATAAAACTAGTGATTAGACCTAAAACAATGTATCTATAGAGGACAGTGCAATATAAAAATGAGCTATAGTTTGTCAACAACTGAAGGTAGTTCACCATACTAGGGACCATGGGGACTTACAGTGCATTTGCTTCCTGTATGGACCCTAGCTGGATTTACATCATCCCTTCAGCTGTTAACAATTTAGAGAAATCTAGCCATACAGTAAATGAACACTTATTCCACGATTAAAAACTTGGAAAACTTAAATTTACATCAAATGTTTTGGGACTTAAGTACCCTATCAGGAGGACAATTATTTTACAGTACTTCTACCCCCTTTGAGGGTACAGCCACTAACGATTTGAGTTACTAATTTAATCTTCCAATTATGAAATATGTATCTATTTACATTTCAAGTAACAAATCTAATTCCTTTGGAAATGAAATAATTAAACGAGGACTAGGTGTAACCAGTATAAGGTTTTATTTCATGTAATTTATTTATACCTACCTGGTTGTCCCACTTCTACATCAGATCAATGTTCTAATGTTAGCTTTGTAATCAGAGTATGGAATAAAAAGTGGTGTCACAGATTTGATGTGCTTTGGCAGCAAGATCGGCTATCATGTTACCAGAAATGCCGACGTGACTGGGTAACCAACAAAAGACGATGAAGTACTGGCCAGTAGCAAGATCATTATACAGTTCAATAATTTATCCACTATTAAAAGTGAATGTAGAAATTTTTAATCGCCTGAAGACAAGAAAGAGAGTCTGGATGGATTATGTATTGTTTATGTTTAGGGTGTCTTTGAATATATTTAGGAGCGGTTAATATGCCATTAGCTTCCGCTGTGAAAATAGAGCTGTTATCCGGTAGTCTAGAAGATATTGTTCTGGATCCAATGACAGTGGCACAAGCTACTGCCTCGGCGTCCTTGGGCCCGTCTGTGAATAAGGATTTGTAATTGTTATATTTGTTTTCTAATTGATATTCTTGTTTATATTGTAAGTCATTTGTTTCTGATTTTTTAAATGATGCTAATGTTAGGTCAACTTGTGGCCTAAGCAACTGCCAAGGAGAAGAAAGAAGACGGGAAGGCGATATACTTTCTAGATCAATGCCGGCATAAATGGTTTAATTCTGTGCCCTAGAGGCAGAACATGAGAAGGCTTTTTGTTATACAAATCCGCATAAAGCGGATTAAACATGCAGTTAGAGGTTAGATTCATTAGAATATGATTTAGTAATGTATTGTAAAGACAATTTCATACGACGTTGTGTAAGAGATGGTTCATCGGCCTAAACGTATAGACTGTCAATAGGTGAAGTTCCAAAAGACCCAAAACAAAGTCTTAAGCCTTGATGATGGGCAGAATCAAGAAGTTTATGGTTGCTTTTGCAGGCTCCACCATATACGATGGAACCATAATCGAGTTTTGAACGGATCAGTGATCGATATAGGTGTAAGAGGGTAGTTTGATCCCCTCCCCACTGTGAGTTGGAAACAACTTTCAAAAAATCTAGAGGCTTCAGGCATTTAGCTTTAAGGGATTTAATGAGCGGTTAGATGGTTAAATGAGAATCGACAATTACACCCAAAAACTGTGGCCTCCTTTACAACTTTGATGGGAGTGCCATTTAAAGATAGTTCAGGGTCCTTATGCGGCCTATTTTTTCTACAAAAGTGTATACAATTAGTTTTGGACTTATTAGTTTTTAGAAAATTTAAAACCGTTTTCAAGATACCATTTATTTATTTTATTTAAACACATCTGTAGTTGCCGTTCAGTAGTATGCATATTTTTACCGCGACAAGAAATATAAAAATCATCCCCAAAAAGTGATCCGTCAATGTAATCATTTAAACCCTTGGATAAACTGTTGATCTAAATAATGTGACAGACAAAATACTGCCTTGAGGGACACCCTGGTACTGATTGTAATGATCAGACAGGGTTGAACCTACCCGGACTTGAAATTGCCTGTCTTTTAAAAAATCTTATATAAAAAGAGGCAAACGGCCTCTTAAACCAAAATCATATAAGTCAAAGAATACCGATACTGCATGGTGTTTACTTACGAGAGCACTTTTAACAAAGGATTCTAATCGTACCAAATAATCAGTGGTACTACGATTTTTCCTAAAACCACATTGAATATCTGTTATACGTTTGTTGGTTTCAAGATACCAATTTAATCGATTATTTACCGTTCGCTCCATGGTTTTACACACACAACTCTTTAAAGAGATAGGTCTGTAATTAGATGGATCAGTATGATCTCGGCCAGCTTTTGGAATGGGGACTGCAATGGCATTTCGCCAGGAAGATGGGAAATTCCCTGAAGTCCATATTGAATCAAAAATATTTAAAAGTGTTTCCAAACATAATTCTGGTAAATGTTTCAAGAGTTGATAGTGTATATTATCGACTCCTGCTGCTGTATCATGAGCTTGCTCAAGGGCAGTGTGGAGCTCATGTAATGAGAATAATTCATTACAGTCCTCACCATTGTCTGAGGTGAAATTTATTTTCGTCTTCTCCTGTTGTTTCAGATATTTTTGGAATTCCGGGACGTAATTAGACGAAAAAGAATGTTTGGAGAGAGTTTCACCAAGCTTGTTGGCAATGTCCTGCTTATCAGTTAAGGAATTGTCACCATCCCGCAGATGATGGACAGTAGACTTGGAAGATTTGCCCTCTATTCGTTGAATCATGTTCCACACCTTTGAAATAGGTGTGCGTGAATTAATTTTGGAAATATAATCCCTCCAAGACTGACGCTTATTCTGTTTAAAAGTGCGTCGAGCCTTGGCATTTAAAATTTTCACTATATCTAAATTATGAAATGTAGGATGGCGACGAAAATATTTTTCTGCTTTCTTCCTACTCTTTCTGGCCTATTTACAGTCATTAGTAAACCATGGTTTACGAAATGTGGAATTACAGAGGATTTGGGTACCGTTTGGTCAACGATGCCATTGATTACGTCGGAAAACAATTGTAAAGGATCTTCGCTGTTCACAAATACGTCATGTTTTAAGTTTTTAACACACATAGTCTCAAATGATGACCAGTCAGCCCTGGCAAAGTTCCTTCTGGACGAAGGTGGATCATCACGAGGGGTTAATTGTTTTAAGAATGGTGGGGAAGTGGTCACTCCCACAGAGGTCATCATGAACCATCCATTCAAATTCATTACATAAGGTGGAATCAGAGAATGAGAGATCCAGGGAAGAATATGCTCCCGTAGCTGGATGTAAATAAGTGGATGAATCATCGTTAAATATACACAGGTTATTATCTGAAATAAAGTCTTCAAGAATTTTACCTTTGCTATTAGTATGGACACTTCCCCATAGCGGGTTGTGTCCGTTAAGATCACCCATGATGAGACATGGCTTCGGAAGCTGATCGTACAGATTTTGAAGATCTGGTAGTTGAATATTGGAAGAGGGGGAATGTACAAGCTGCACAGTATCAGAACAATGTGCAGTGTCAGACGAAGAGCAACAGCTTGAAGATCCGTATTTAGGGTAACGGGGCTGTGAATAACACTCTGATGTACCAAAGTAGAAACACCTCCAGTGGCTTTATTGCCTGGAGGAGAAAAGGAATAATAATCGCTAAATCATCTTAAGGTGAAGGTGTCAGTATTATAAGATATGTCTCTTGAAGACATAATGCTGACGGTATAAGATCTTGAACGAGTAGTTGTATTTCGTTAAATTAATTAACTGAGGTTGGCTGTTTGCTGACAGCTTTAGATTGTATCTCAGGCTGTTTCTCAGTCTGAGAATCAGACGTAGTCGGAACGACTGTGGTAGAAGGTTTCACTATTGAGGCTGAAGCATTAGGTTGCCCAGACTTGACCCATGTCAAGTCTGTCTGACAGGCAACAGAGGACGTTGACAAAGAGCGAGTGACAGCTGCAGAATGAGAAACATTAATCGTAGTTGAGTTGTGATTTTGGAAACGTTTCTTGCTTCCAGGTAAGAAACGTTTTTCTTACATTTCAATCTCATTATAGAATTCTCTTTTTGCCACACAGGACAGGATTTTGATGAAGCGCCCTGTGGACCATGACAGTTCGCACATTCAAAGTAATTGTCACAATCTTTGTCTCTCTCACTACAACGATGACATCTCACAGAACCACGTCAAGAGTTTGATCCATGACGGAACTTCAGGCACGTATAACACCGGAGTGGACCGGGGACATAAACGTCCACTCAGATATTAAAGTATCCTGCTTTAATGGATTGAGGTATGGATGAGCGAGAAAATGTCAAGAGATATGAGTTAGTATTTCTTGACGGTGAAACATTTTACACCTGTCACACCCTGATCTACGAGCTCTGCTGCAATGTCCGACAGACAACGCGACCTGTCACGGATGATGCTTTGACAGGAATTCAATGTTCTGTACGCGGACACAGTCACTTCAATATCGGCAAATGTTTTGACAGATAACAAATTAATAGACTGCTGTCTCCGAGCACATTCAACCAGAAGTGAACCACTCCGGAGACGGGTGACGCTCTTAACCTCACCACAGATCCTGGATACAGCCTTAAAATGGCGGAAGGGTTGAATTTTATCGGGAGAAATTCAACAACTCAGCTACAAGGAAACGAGGCCAGGAGTCATCATTTGGAGTATTAGTTTTTGAAGATTCGTCAACTGTTTCATAACGCCCCTTCTTTTCATTCCTAGATGAACCAGATAGTTGTTGTAACATGGTGAAAGGTAAAGTATTCAACACCCGTGCTCCCCACCTACCACGGAGTGTCTACAAGGACGATGTCCATATGCACCGGATCTCCGAGATGCTGACACCAGGGATACACGGGTGTTATACTCCAGTGAATATGACATGAATAGCTGCATTTATCTACCAATTTAATGCCAGACTGGTTCGGCCCTAGACAAGAAATCGGAGACAAGCATTATGCAGAGGTCAACATCTCCAGATTGGCCCATGAACCACCGCCTTCTGGCATAAGACTCTAGGCAATTTGATATATAAATACTCTGTAAATTGAAAAACAGAAAGTCCAAGATCCGATAATGAAAAATGTGCAAATACAAAATCTATGCACAGGGCTTGGCGTGACCAGCTGATTAATAGAACCGGGCCAGTTCTACCACCCGTCTAGGTGAAGTCGGGGCCAAAGTGGTGTGTTGAACAACAGGAACACGGTTCCAGGCCCCTGTTACCCTCAACCACCAGGATCCCTTCCTCCACCGACACAGGGCCGCAACCCACGGCAAACGGGTTGGTGGACCAAATATCCCCCCGGGTCCATGACGGGGATGGACGGCTCTTAGCGTTACCCAGCACCCACCACGAGGAGGTGGCCGTTCACGGGTGCCTGCCGAGGTTGACTAAGAAACCAATATATGCAAATATGGAATTACATGTACATTAAATGTGGTGTAGAACATTTTAAGAAGAAATAGGCATTCCCATAAACGCAAGTTGTGAGCCGCTCCTTACGAATCTGTGTCTCTATATATATAAATCGGAATTTCTGTTCAGAATAGCAAAATCAAAACAATATGGCCTAAACCTACTGATTTTCTAATATTGTGAAAAAATCTCTTCCACTTTTTTACCCAATAGATGCACAATCGGGAACCTTGCAGATGTTTGTGTGGACAAAGTAAGGCTGTAATAACTCTTATATTCTACAATAAGCACCTTCTGGTGCATTTATATCAATGTAGATGATTTCTGCCACCAATTAAATTTGCAATTAATCCACACTTAAAATACTAGAAAAAAGAATGTAACAATGAAACAAAAGAAAAAAAGTTTTTTTTCTGGTGGAATGGGAGGATAACGTATTGCCATCGTTATAAATGAAACCCCTTCATTAAAACTACTCTTTTCGACATTTAATTAAGTTAAATCGGCCTTACTGACAACAGTGCACAATTCTCGTGCGTACGAAATTTCTGCAAATCAGTGGGGCGCGACTCCATGACATAATGTGAGGTATGCTGTAGATTTCATGTACATTTCCAGGGGTAAATTATCTTGTTGACGAGTTTGTCTAAACCTGAAATCGCGACAATTGTTGTGAAAAATGAAAGCATTGTGCTTTTACAATATACTGCCATTTAATCTTGCCTCCTGCCTTGTGTAGCTTCCGAGTTACAACTTGTTTTCACAAATGATTCTGTCAAAATAGCTTGGGTAACCTGTTGGCTACGATTGGGTTTTGTTCCCCAGTTTATTCGCATTACCTCTAAGTCGAACAAAGGCCATTCTATGTTTTTACAGGGGCAAGGTGGATAAAAAGGTTGAGGTGGAAATAAAGTGAAATATGTCTAAACTGATATTTGACATGTCATGACATAACGTGCTAGTATTTGGTATTAACACAACACTAAAAAAACATATGAAATATCATTATCATATATTGCACCAATTAATACCAATTATAAATATGTATTCTATTACATGTACAATTCAATTCTGACTGTTGCGTACCTACTTTATTAATTTCACTATAGTCATAATTCATATTACACATCTGATATTATTTTAAGCAAGTTTCATTCCATTACATACCCTTAGTAATACGACCTATCAATAAGTTGTATTATCCACAGGGGCTTTTAACGCTAAAAACTGCCATCAGGGCATGTACTGTCCCTGATGGGGTATTTGTACTATAAAAATCATCATAAACTTCTGACACACTTTATATACCACTAACTGCAAATTCTTCCTCACATAATGTTGACGTCTTGTTTGTTATTCTTGAATGGCAGAGGCATGCACGCTGAGTTTTAAAGTTTTATCAAGACCCTCCACACCGGTTGACGGCTACCCTCGAACTGACGCGTGAAAAGCACATGTACAGCCACTCCGTTAAAAATAAAGGGAGTTAATTATGTTTTTGTATTTTACATACCTCTAAAATAGTAAACGTAAAAGCTAATGATGCGTATATACAATCCTTACAAAAGACTATAACTGCAGTTTACTCAATACATAACGGTCACTTCCAGTTCGCTAAAGTGCTCTGGCAACAGTGTCACGTAAGCTGTCGGTGGTTCATTGGCGGGTGAGAGTGAAGCAGATGACTTTTTGGCAACCTTTATTCGCTTGGCATTAATTGTAACAGGTTTTTGAGGACTGAAGTTGGTGTTCCTCTTAAGACTGGCCAGACATCTTTCATGTGTAATGGTTAAAAAGTTTATTCGTTCTTCAAGCACGTGATGCACGTTTCCTGTTCTCGAACAACTCCAGTAGTGAGAGACATTGTGTTGTTGCGCTGCAAAATGAGTCAGCTTTGCTGTGGTCGAATCAAGTTCTCCATGAAAGGTCTAAACATCTTGTTGCTGTATCCCTGTGTATTCAAAATTTCCTCGGATGATAACCAGTCTTCGACCTCTCTCTACAAATTCTGCCCCATAAAATGACGTCTCCTCCATCAAAAGGATTAATTTCTTAAATACAGTTTAGCACAAGTCGCTCCCCTTAGGTCGAAAGACTCCAACTCTTCCATAATTTCTGAACAGACTGACTTGACTTCAGTATAGAGCGCTCTCTCTCCCAGTCTCTGCTGTATATTTGCAGTCTGCGTTGATGCAGGCGGAAAAGGTCATTCCGTGGAAGGGGCGGTAGACTCATAAATCAGACATACCCAGTCGCCTTCACTAATCTGTTTCGGAAGTGGATCTGGTTGATGTAGCGGCCTTTGACGGTGTAGTGACTTTTGGTCTTCCCTATATTCCCGACCTGTTTGCTGGTAGCAGTTTATTAGTTTGCTGATGGTTCTCTGTCTGCAGTTGAAGGGTCATACTAAAAGAGGCGTAAAACACAATTACATTAACACTCCCCTGCAAAAGGCAGCACTTAGAATGGATCGTGTTCTTTTCACGATACGGATCCAGTCCTTTTCACAATGTAATGTTTCATAATGTACCTCAATCTCTCTGGATCTGCAATTCTTTCCTTTGAATAAATTCTACTTTGCATTTACCTGACCTCGTAGATTGGATTGGGGACGCTGACAGGAGCAACAGACATCCGCTGTCAAGTTCGCAGTGGATGACACCGGTTCAGATGCACGTTCTGGCACGTTCTAGGGCTTCTGTAAAATCCTGACATGGTACACTGAGAGACACTGACGTTCACTGCTGCATAAACAGTTACAAATAGGAGTTTAATGTCCATACTTTCTCATGTGAGATTCCTGTTTATGGGCATAAGCTTCTTTCCAAGGTCATCGCCTACTGTTACATGTGTGGCAGGTATTGAGGTTCCGATCTCAATATTGTACGTGGACCGCACTTTATATTTATTGTATCTGACTGTAAGACATTTGTTTGTTTCATTGAGGTCGGATTATGCTGTAATAATTGCAAGATAAAGTTACTCTGTTTTCAATTTAACGGTCCTTTATCGTTAATTTAAGACTGCAAAATGTAATTTAAAAACCAAACACGTTATCGTGAGGTTTATAAATTGAAATTTAGCGATCTTAAATTAACGGGAAAAGACCGCAAAACTGAAAACAGGGTATTTTTATCGTCATTCTGTCACGACTGATGAGCGTGTTAAAATCGGCTCTTTGGCGCCCAGGAACACAAGGCGTAAAGGGGCCTTTTCCCGGAAATTGCTTGGAAATGTCCATTTGAGTGACAGGTTGAATAACAAACAAGTATGTTTCATATGTAACAAGTAGCGTAAATAGATTACCAAAAATAGAGTTTATGCTGTATTATTTCTATAATATTATTATTATAATTGATTTTCCTCAAGCGAATTTTTAATCTCCCCTACTGTCTAACAATCGACTAGCTCCAAGTTTAATCACCACTAACTTTATTCACGTACCTAATTGTTGATAACCACGCTACTATTCCCGATTCGGAAAAGACATGTCAACTTTCATGTGGGAAACATGCGCAGTGGAAATGGGAAATGGAAGGACTGGGTATTATGGCAGCACCCCCACCCCCACCAGATTATACCCCGGGGTAAACTATGGGCTAGCCTAGTTAATGCCCCGTGGGTATATTCTGCACCAGGCTAGAGTATACCTCTCCAGCTCAGACTATACCCCTAAAATATTAATATGTTGATCGCTGAGTATGAGTGTGTGACTCTGGGCAATGGTCGTGGTGGCATTTAAAGGAATTTCTAGGTGTATTTACATTTACATTACTGCGTAATACAAAAATTATGACGTAACTGTTAAGTGCCCCTTTTCTATGTGATATTTTCGCGTAACTCAGTTGATATATCATCAAGGTAAGTAATTAGTTAGTTGCTAACGGTCAGGTGAGGACAGTGGGCTGCCGTGTGGTGTAGAAGTCATGCCCACTGGATCCAGACACCTTCTGATTTTTCAGTTTATCAAAATTAATGTCAACCAGATTATAACAGCCCATTGAAATTTTCTGCTTTGAAGTTTCTTCAGTGGATTTAGGCGCAAAGAATTCTATACGCTTTACGCTTTTTACTTCAAAAACACTAAAGATTCTGCCGAGGTAGAATGTCCGACATGCTTGTTTACGAACAAAAGTGTTCATTAATAAGTTCATTAATTCATGCTTGTTCAATCGGTCACTTAATTAGCGATCCTTAAACTGCCATTTAAGTACTAGTCCGAATCTAAACTCGTAAAATGTCACGCTAGAATATTCAGTTAAACGTGGTGCTCTTTACGTTGTTCAATCAACATTATATGAAAGAAAAACGAAAGCTGATGTAAAATGGAGGATATAGATTTCAATGTATAACCTACATGTCATTACATTCACACAGGAGAGGACATCATGTACACATGTCCTCTCTAATTACAGTTGGTTGATTTACTTCAAAGTTGTAAAGCCATTTCTGCGGCGTTTCTTTCAGTTTATCCCAGATGCAGGCAAGTTCTACTCACATTATTCTGGAACGGAATTATTGAATTCAGTATTGCTAATTAGCCTGAGGAAATCGTTCCTGTACATATCGTAACAACCTTGAGCGCGAGTAAAAGAAACAAAAATAAAAGTTTGGTTGTCATCATTAGATTTAATTACAGAAGCATTTGACCTGATGGATAAGAAAAAAACGAGGATAGAATTTACTTACTCCTAAAAATGGTGTTCATAAATACCCAAGACTGAAGGCCACAAGGACCTGAAAATATTTGGAACTGCCGGCCCGATACAGTAACAACGGGCGATTTTTTCGAACGCTGCCCATGTCACTTGCAAATATGTATCACTAAAGGGTCAGTCCTTGGCCCGAAGCCGAAGACCCGGGTGCGATTACCCACAATGTACAATGTATGAAACCCATTTCTGGCATCACCCGTCCTGTCAGTCCTGGAATGTTTCTAAAAGGCGGCGTAAAACCAAGGCCACCCTGTGTTGTTTGTGTTATACACCAACAGTCTCGGGAACATCATAGATCAACATGGATTAAATCATCAATTCCGTGCTGATGATACACAGATGCTGGACAGTTTGAAAACCCAACATATATCGATTCCCCTTACAGCCTTCTGCTCTCAAAATGTAAACAATGATCTAAAGTTAAATGACGAAAATCTGAGGCTATATTCATTAGGATTTCTTCTAATGTGAAGAGTCTTGGTGTACTTATTGACCCTTGCCTAACTATGGATGCGCGCCTGAATGACCTATGCAGAACTCGCTATTTCAACCTACTGGCCATTGGGAACATTCGCCATCTCCTCACAACTGATGCTAACAGAACCGTGATTCAGGTCTTTGCCATGTCCACTTTAGACACGACACAATCTCCTCTAGGGCATCAACCAGCAGATCTTTACACGTCTTCGAACACGTCTTCCAAACCACTGCATCAAGAATTGTCAACAGGATATCTACAAAGTCACACATCACACCAGTTTTGAAAGATCGTCACATCCTGCCCGTTGAGGCAACGATCAATTTCAAAACATTGTGTCTCGCCTCTAGATGTCAGTATGATCTAGCTCCAGCATATCGCTGTGAACTCATTTGAGATCACAAGAAACCTCTGACCAGACCACAAACATTTCCTGTCTGTTCCAAGAGCGAAACTGAAACTCGATGATTAAAAGGCGTTCAGCCTCCATACCATGGCACAATGGCTCACCAACCACTGAGTTATTCCTCAGTTAAAACCTCATTTCTTTGATACGTTCTACTCAAAGTGACTTCTTCTATTTCTTTTTAGGATACCCGAGAAGATCAGGGTAGAATAGGCCTTCAGCAACCCATGCTTGCCATAAAAAGCGACTATGCTTGTCGTAAAAGGCGACTAACGGGATCGGGTGGTCTTGGTTGACACATGTCATCGGTTCCCAACTGCGCAGATGGATGCTCATATTGTTGATCAATGGATTGTCTGGTCGAGACTCGAGTTTTTACAGACCGCCGCCATATAGCTGGAATATTGCTGGGTGTGACGTAAATCTAAACTCACTCACTCACTCTTTTAGGACTTTTTGTCTGTTCTGTTCAGTATATCAGGAGAAAGAGTGCTATTTCCATAAGCGCGTTTAGCATGCGTGTAGATGGAATGGACTACAGCGCTATATAAATACCCATATATAAAACACCCATACACATGTATATGCCACCAACAGACCTCGTAATCCGTCACATTGTTATGCTGACTGTTTTATTTAAAGATAAGCTTTTTCATGTCATTGTTTCTCGAGGGAAAGTCTCAAATATATATAAAGGTCAACGAAAACGTATTGTCAGTACCCACCTTCTGCCGAATAAAGTAGGCCTAAAAGGCAAAATTCTGATTACAATCTTATGGATCAAATCTTTGATAGGCACTTAGAAGTGGAATGCATAAAAAAGCAAGATCTGTGGATGTTAACATCCACAAATCTTGCTTTTCACATGAATGGTTGTCTGAAGCGACACCAGGTGTCTGTCAAAGGGGGAAAGAATGTCTTACTCCAGTTACAACTTTCGATCTGCCTTCGAACTCCTGTGGGTAAATCTGCAGTATGGTAGCCTCATAGTTAAAACGTTCGCTCGTCACGCCGAAGACTGGTTCCAATCCCAACATGAGCGCAACTACCTTCTCAGGTTTTCTGGGGCATATATTACGCGCAAAAATGGTGGAGTACATTTATCATGATTGTGTCTTAATATTTGTTATGAATATACCGTGCGCCATATAAAGAGCATGCGTGCTGAATGTACCTAACATGTTTAGGGAAAGAAGTGGCAATTTACCGCTCAAGCATAATGAATGTCGTGAATGATATGAGTATGTGTGGTGAATGCTATGGGAATGTGTGGTGAATGCTATGGGAATGTGTGGTGAATCTTATGGGAATGTGTGGTGAATGTTATGGGAATGTGTGGTGAATGTTATGGGAATGCGTGGTGAATGTTATAGGAATGTGTGGTGACTGTGATGGGGAAGTGTGGTGAATGTTATAGGAATGTGTGGTGAAAGATTTGACAGATATCCATCCTCTTTATGCCCACTGAGGCGGTGCATTAGGCAGGACTTATGATCATATAGATGCTTTTGCATTCGTGAAGGGTACCATCATCAAGAATCCAATAAATGTCATATTGCTGGTGAGGATTCTGCTGACAGTCATCCAACCAGTTCCACCAAGCTCCTTTATGCCACTCGGCACATGGGTTGACTGAGTTGTTACAGTGATCCTTGGCACAGAAGTGACTCCCATCCAGGGTTGTGGCTGAGTTCCCAAGGTTGAAGTGGTCGCCGAAAACGCCAGTCCCAATGAACCCCGACACCGACAGACGATACTCCGAGGCCTCGTCACCGACGGAGAAGGCGTCGTAAGACACTTGTCCTGGTGTGGCATCAAATTTCTTCAATGACATGTACAGTGAGTAAGGTCTGACGCTAGTCAGAGCATAGATCTTCTCCAGACCCAGCCACATGTAACAGTTGGAGTGGGTGAAGCCAGACTTGTAGTCAGCCCAGGGAACGTCGAGGTACGTCACAGGCACCGCCTCACAGCCACTGATGGTTTTGTCCCTGAACATGATCATACTGTTGACCCCGTGACATTCCAAGTCAAAAGGCTCTGCGGCTTTGGTCGGCCAGACAGTGTAGGTACCAGCAGAGTTACTAACGTGCTGGGACACGTCTGTACAGCCTGAAACAGTGAAATGATGGCTGTCAAATACGGGTAAGTGAAGGACAAAAACAGTGAAGGAATCAGCCAATAACATGGGTGTGCTAATGAGTTGTATATAACCCCACTTTGACCAGTATGTCAGTTATCACGCTTTTTTCAGTTTGGAGACGTACCTAATTGGTTAACTAAAAGGGTTGCCTTCTAGCCGACAAAAGTACTGTCGGGAATAGATGAAAACAAAACCCAAATGATTTAGGCTGGTATCCTGTATCCCTAAAATTAAACAATGTGCAAATAGCATATGTCGGAATAACTCACATGGCCTAAAATCGGGCAAATATTTTAGAGACATAGCTGTTGAAACCAATATATCAGCCCGGTTTGAGGGCACACCGTCGACTCACCTGTCATGAAATGCACGTGCTGCTTACAGGCACAAGGGATCACCTCAACGATATTCTGTGCGATGATTTTTCGGGTGTTGAATATTCCTCATATTTTGATAAACATCTTTACATGTTTGTCTTTCATAACGCTTATGTTGAAATATGTTCAGTAGCATCGTACCCATAGAAAGGCTTAAATCAGCTATCAGCTATTTCTGAAAATATATACAGGTGGCATGATCACCCTAAGATCGACAGGACTGGAGATTGTGTATTACTGACAGTGTGCGACACCTGTCCTATTTTTTTTTTTTTTTTTTTGTTGTTGTTGTTGTTGTTGTTGTTGTTGTTGTTGTTGTTGTTGTCTTTTTGTTTGGTTGGTTGGTTTGGGTTTTTTAATATTGTTAATATGACTTGTGGCATTTCAACGACAACTGTCTGTCAGCGTGACTTGAGCTCGACTAGTTCCAACAGACCTAAACACTTGTAGAGACAACCTGAGATTTGAATCCATGATCACGGGTTTCTTAATGTCTTACTGAAGGAAAGTGATATTTTCAACAGGACCTCAATGAAATTTCAACTTTTGCTTCGTTGATAAGATCGTCGGATGGCTGAAGACGTACCTTCAATTCTGGTCTCGCAGTTACCTCCTGTAAAGGCAGGCGGACAAGAGCAGGCAGCACTATCAGCGGTTCCCCCATTCTGGCATAACGGCGGAGTCTGAAACAGAACAAGTGTATATACAACTATACCAAGTAAAACCTAACTGGAGTTTACGTGGTAAACAAGTGTATGCAAGTTATCCACGATTAGTATTGTTTTGTTTGTTTTTTATTAAAAGAAAAATATGACGTTGAACGAAATCGATTTTAACATCATTAGCGTTTAGTTGAAAGTGTTCGTTCGTCACATCGCTTCGAGTTCGATTCCCAACATGGGTTCACTATGTGAAGCCAATTTCTGAGGTCCCTAGTTATCATTATGCAAAAACATTCTATAATTATATATCTGTAAATTATACATTGACGAATGTGTTCTTGTCATGATCGATGATAAGTGAAAGACTGACGATTTATCGTTATATTGTACCTCACTTACTCTCTAGGGGAAGGAGCTCCCAAAATGGGCTTCCCACATCGTACCAATATGGGGAGGCGAACCTGCGTCCAATATGACGAGCGAACGCTTTAACCACTGGAATACTACCGACCGACCGACCGACCGACCGACCGACCGACCGACAGACCGACCGCAACTTTGGAACTTTGGAGGGAGGCTGCTCCTTCACGTGGAAACATATTCTTCCGTCCTTTGGTGTTTACATTTCACAGCCTTTGAGGTACAATCAGTGCTCGTTGGACCATAATGTCAAAGAAGATCATTCGGATCTTGCCCGGAGGTTGTCTAGTCAGGGTTAGGACTCACAATGAGATTTTCTTGTAGACATGCGGAAGAAAAGTCTGCCGCATCAGTGTCTAAAGGTGAGCTCCGACGCCGTTACATATTTTGACTTTTACCAAACAATCCCGATATTGTCCAGGTAAGCAACTGACTTCCCTATGTTTATGAAACCGGTGGGGCAGGATACGCTAACACCCGGTATCATCACTGTTTCAATGGTGATTCAGAAACACATGCTCAAGACATCAAGAACGATAAATTCCGCTGTTTCAGCAGATATTTCTTTTAGATGCGTAACGGGTTTTGTCTTCCATGCGTATTAATTATATCCAAATTTGAACTCACCTGATTGGAGGTCGCGAACTCTGTGAAAACCTTGCAGGTAAGGTTTGGAACATTGACAGGAATGGTACGTTTCCCCGTTGTCAGAATGGAGCAGTTGTTGTCGTTGGAACAGTAGATGAAACCGGTGCAGTTGGCAACGACGTTGCACGTTTTGGCACACTCTAGGCTCGAGGTCTTCTCTACGTAGTCGAGGACCATTGCTGCGTCAATATTAGTTTGAGCCTCGTTGTAAAACCACTGTGCGGAACACTGAGAAGAGCAGTTGACATGTACTGCTGCACAAATGGTTACAAGCAAGAGGTGACAACAAATCATATTTTGACTGCAGTCTAAGAAGGTTGCAGATCGGCTCGAACAACTGACCCACTGTGATATGTTTGGTAGATCCTCTCACTCTGTGTCTCTGGCTGTCTGTGTTTGACTATTACCGTGACAGCATGAAATATAAAAAAATGACAGTCATCTTTTGTCTGACAACCTGGCGTGCGGTTCTTTCACTGAGAACTTAACATACCACGCAATGCTCAATTAAACGTGGTGGTTCTATTTTCTACCCAGTTGTCTTATTTCAAAGAAGGACAAAGGTAACGTCATGTTATGTCATTTAGTAAAATATAAAATTCATTTTATGCATACACTGGGCATATTGACACTTCATTACATTCACACTAGTGATGAAAATATCGTTCGACTTCAAGACATGTTTCCCAATGCAATTGTCTCTCCGTCATTAAGCGAAATTGCCGACGTGGGTTTCGTTTGGATTCAACACCGCACAATGTAACGCTATGTTTGCACCTCCCGTTCAAGGATTCAGATGTCTGAAGAGATCGTTCATATACATTGTAAAGCCTCGGGGGGCTAGTGTGAACACAGAGAACACAAGAAATACATAACGATCGGTGGTCAACTTTGTATTTAACTGTGGCAACTTTGTGTGTAATTGTGTATCTTAGTGCAGTGATGGAGATGTAATCTATTTACACATGTACTCTCAAAACATGCTGCCAATACAAACAAAGTTTGCCGTCTAATAGTGTAAACTATCAACATTGCTAACGATGTGTTAATTTGCTACTTTTACTAAAAGATGTTGTACAAGGAAAGGTCTATTTGAAGTCTCTTGTATTACGTTCGGAGAACGCTTTCAAACATTCTTCACCCGTGAAGGTCCCGGGGTAGAATAGGCCTTCAGCAACCCATGCTTGCCATAAAAGGTGACTGTGCTTGTCGTAAGAGGCGACTAACGGGATCGGGTGGTCAGGCTCGCTGACTTGGTTGACATATGTCATCGGTTCCCAATTGCGCAGATCGATGCTCATGTTGTTGATCACTGGATTGTCTGGTCCAGACTCGATTATTTACAGACCGCCGCCATATAGCTGGAATATTGCTGAGTGTGGCGTACAACTAAACTCACTCACTCACTCACCCTGAAGTTTACAAATATCAGAAGGAGAAATGATTTAATTTTATCTCAAACAATGGTGCAGATCATAATGAAATATTTTCGCTTCGTCAGCTAAATACCGCTCAAAAGCAAGCCCATCATGTCTGGAAACTCTTCGAGATATGTTTGATAAAACATGGACGTCAGGGAATGCCCATCCTCGTGACCTGATGCCATAGTGGTTTCTACACCAAAACCCGACCGGGATAATGCTGACCTTCCTAATGACAGATCAGTTTCTTTAACGAGTTATGTGTGTAAAACCACGGAAGGAATGGTTTATGACATATTGAACATATTGAAAAAAGAAACACCACTTCGATAGCGGATTTTTTTACAGCACACACTTCAATTCGCTCTAATTAACAATCCAAACGGAGGATTGAGTTTCAAACTTGCCCATGGTTAACACTGTGACAGTTTGGGAAAAGATTAATTTGGTATTTGGAAAACTGCTAATATAAAGTGTAGTTTCCGGAAAAGTCGAAATAAGATTGATTTTTAGCATGATTAGAATCCAGTCTAAGTAAACTTAGTCTCCGTATTATTCGCTACAAACCTACATTGAGTCTAACAAACCCCAGTAGGAGTTTGCGTGACGTATCCTTTGAGCGACCTATGAGCGTCTGCTGACGTGCAGGGACACGTGAAATGATGCCTGTTTTACACAGGTCACGAGGTCAATGATGGACTAACCAAGGATGTCAGTCTGTTAGTGAGTTGGACACAAACAAAGTTTCTGCAGATGGTCGCGCATAATCTGTCGGTCTTGCCGTGATGTTACCGAAGGTCGACCAACGAGTGGACGGTCTTCAGTGCTGTTACTAACCCTATACCGCTCCTGATATAAGCGACTTGTGCCGTAGTGTGAAAGGATTTTGATGATCTTTATACTCTGGGTTTTAATTACTGTATTTCTCTGGGATCTCAAATAAACGTCAGTTTCTTAACGTATTGTACATTTGGCCACGAAATTCGTGCAGTGCCTCTTGGAGTTATTCCAGGAAATACGGAAACATTCCATTGATCAAGGAGTATCTGTAACCTTTGCCTTTGAATTCTACAGGTTCTCAACCTTATTTAACGGTCCTCAACAATTTCCACCCTTATTTAACGGTCCTCCACAATTTCCATCCAAATTTAACGGTCTTCAGCAAGTTCCACCTTATATAACGGTCCTTAATACCTTTCTACTTTTATCTAGCGGTGCTCAACAATTTCCACCCTTATTTAACGGTACTCAACACGTTTCCACCACTATATAGCATCATTCTTTATTTATCACCTTTATTTTGCGGTACTCAACAGGTTCCAGCCCTTATCCGACGGTACTCTGCATCTTTCATCCTTATATAACAGCTCTCTTCATATTCACACCGTACATGCCACTTTCTTAAGTGCATCAACTTAATACTAGTCACCTTTTTGGTATAGCATTTATATAACCTAGTTATTTAACAATGTGTAAATAGTAATTAATCAACTTTACTGTCGCCAGACTTAAACAGAGACCGGTGTCAATCGATCCATATTATAATCAATAAGATATCGGATATTTACTGTGGTTTTAATATTGCGAATCATTGATTTCACCCTTGTTTATTCATTTGCGGGGCTGTAACAAGCCGTTAATTATTTACGAGCTATAACACGTTGTCAGTTAATATTAGTAAGCTGTTCGGGTTCCCTGTAAACGAGCAAAATGTGCTTAAAGCTGAGATGCAACAAAAAAAATACTAATGATAAACAGAATTAAAACATAATTATCATTTATTCGTGACATATAATATGCATTGCTGATTATGAAAAAACCTATATAAACAAAATTATATGCGTACAATCGCAAATCAAAAGTGTAACATTTTGTACTTGTCATAAAGCGAGGAACGAAACACCCGGGATACGGAATCCAGTCAGTGCAGGTCGGCAAGCTTCAAGTGTAATGAAGACTTTCATTTTCATTATCTGGCTCTTTTGTCGATTCGCTCGGCCGGCTCTTTGTTTATGCCGTATAACCCTGATAGGTACCATGTTCAAACAGCATGTGGTCAGTGACCGAAGTTGTGTTTTGCATAATCCTTGATAATGTCATTAGCAGACAGGCAGGCAGACATATGTGTCAATAAAACAGACATTGAATTTTGTCTGTGACAGAGGCTGCTATCACAATCAACATGGACTTTCTTCGTGTAACGCACAGATTATTTACTTATTTGTGTACACAACCAAGATTAGACTACCCCTGACCTCAGTCCGGCAACCCGTTGCGCTAACCTATTCACTGTACATGCGCTAAGTGCGCAGCGCAGCACAGTTGTACAAACCACTTATCACCCATTTGGGGTGAAACTAGTGAATCGTTTGACTTCGATTTCGCGGGCTTTTTCATTGCGTTATTTTCCAACTTAATAACGGTTTTATACAAGTCCAATTTGTATGTTTGATAATTTGGTACAGTACGTTCATACCGAAAGGTATTAGAACCTGCAAATTTGTGTTTTGCATTGCATGTAAGCTTTAAAGTTTCCAGAATGCGTGATCACGTGACCTGACAAACATTGGTTAGTCTGTAGTTTCACCAACAACAAAACACATCAAGAGTTTTGTTTATTTGTAGTTTTAGTTGTTGTTGTTGTTGCTGCTGTTGGTTGTGAAGGAAACTATCACATCAAGAGTTAGCAATAGATTGTTTTACTAACGATGTTGTAAACATGTTCAAAAGTATAGTGAATTGATATGTATGCACTATAATGATTTATTGATAATTCACTGTACAAGAGAGTTTATACATAATCCAGTTACAAATCGAAAATAATATGGTTGTAAAAGATCATACCGATAAAAGGTAGTCTAGTGGTTACAACGCTCGCTCGTCACGCCGCAGACCCGGGTTCGATTCCCCACATGACAATGTGTGAAGCCCATTTCTGGTGTTCCCCGTCGTGATTTTGCTGGAATATGGTTTAATGCCGAGTAAACTTCACTCTTGACAGCAACGATGCTTGCCTACGTGTCCTGGACCCCGGGCCCCGTTTCACAAAACTCTCGTAAGCCTAAGATCTCGTAAGTTTTCTCGTAGCCGTAGTACTGGAGCATAGGAGATGCGAATGCTACGAGAAAAGTTCCGAGATCTTAGGCTTACGAGAGTTTTGTGAAACGGGGCCCTGGAACGTTAATATGGCGTGTGTGTATCTGAATCAACGTAGCGCAACGAGTTGTAGTTACATAATAACTCGGGGAGGCATCGATACAACGACTAAACCCTGTCCATATCCCACAGAAATCTCTGCTAGAGTGTATGTCCGTATGTGCTACGACGGGTGTGTAAACAATCGATGTGTTAACAATCGATCTGTAACCAATCGATGTGTTAACAATCGATCTGTAACCAATCGATGTAATAACAATTGGTACCGTGACGAGGTAATGCGTTCGTTACGTCTTCGCGTTCTGCTTTGACGTATGGATGTTACTTCATTAAGTAACAACTTTTCATATCTTTCATAAGATCATGTACAAGCACCATGCCTATATAGCGTATATGGCAGGAACTTTATGCACAAGCACCTTGCATGTGAGCGGATATGCCATGATGGTTACGTGCAAGTACCGTGCATGTATAGTAGATATGTCGTGAAGGTTATGCACAAGTACCGTGCATGTATAGTAGATATGTCGTGAAGGTTTTGCGCAAGTACCGGGCATGTCTAGCGAATATGTCGTGAAGGTAGTGTGAAGGTACATGTATGGCGAATATATTCTGAAAGTCATGTGCAAGTACCGTGCATGTATAGCAGATATGTCGTGAAGGTTAAGTACAAGTACCGTTCATGTATAGCGGATATGTCGTGGAGGTTATATGAAAGTACAGGTATACACAAAAGTGCCGTGCATGCATATCGAATAAGTCGTGAAGGCAATGTGAAGGTAACGTGCATGTACAGTGGATATGTCGTGATGGTTAAGTGCAAGTACAGTTCATGTACAGCGGACGTGCAAGTGCTACACTGTTTATGCCCACTGAGGCGGTGCATTAGGCAGGACTTATGAACATATAGATGCTTTTGCATTCGTGAAGGGTACCATCATCAAGAATCCAATTCACTGACTTCAAACTACGATTTTCAATATACTTGTTTTGTTATCCCAAAGGAGGAAAATGATCTTGTACCCACAGTACATGACTCAAATTATTCGATATGTTCTCCTAAGGAGACTTAGGCTATTGCAGAATAGGCTATTGCAGTGTGTGTGTTAGAGTAGCCTTATGGTTACAGTGCTTGTCTGTTATGCAGGAACGTACGTATTCGATTCCCTTATGGATTTAATGCCTGCAGCATATTCCTGCTGTTCTCAGTAGTCACATTCCTGGAATACTGTTAAAAGTGGCGTAAAACCACACTCACTCTCTCATTTTAACACTAGCCAAATGAAAACAGCAAAGAATGCTATACATTTATGGATTTGCAGCCTCCTCTTAATTGTGAAGACAAAATATACTGAACAGCAAAAGAAACGCAAGTTTCGAAAACATTGAACATGAAAAGTAAGCGGTCCTGTTTATGTGTTCTATTTGAACACATGACAAAAACAGAATTGGGATTCCTTTGCTGTCAGTATTTTATAGAATCTATTTAATACAGGCTTAATACACAGGTGTTGTATCCAACGCACCGGGAAAACAAGTCCCACAGTTTCGCAGAGTAGAACTAATGATAAGCTGTTATTCACGGGGACTCGAAGGTGAGTTCGACACATTCACGATAATCGGCTGTTCTTATTGTTTAACATCGTTCAGTCAGCATATAGCTGAAACCAGTGATTTCATCTGTAAATATTTCGTCCCACGCCTATTCATTCAGGATTTACAATTATCTCCTCTGAATACATTTAAATTTGAACTCACCTGACTTTGTGTTGTGACCTCTGAGAATGCCTTGCAGGTCGGGTATGGGACGCTAATAGGAACGGAAGGTTGATCCTCTGTCAAAAAGGAGCATCTGTTGTCGATGTTGCAGTAGAAGAGACCGGTGCAGTTGGCGACGCCGTTGCAGGTGATGGCACATTGAAGAACCGACGTCGTTTCTTCGGCGTCGAAAACCATTGTTGCGTCAACATCAGTCTTTACTTCCTTGTAAAACCTCAAGACTGCACATTGAGCAGAAAGGACTGCAGACAATCCTGCAAAACCAGCAAGTAAAAGGTGATACGAATTCATAATTCCCGTAGTGAGACGCTTACGTCTTTCAGTCCGAGGCTCTTTCTTACAACTGTCTCAGTGTGACGTGTGACAACTTCTAACTCTGGTCCCCAATTGCAACACTGTCTGCGTTACCATGTCTGCATCAGATATCTGATTGGCGAGAGCTGAATTGTGGGTATCAGTTCTCCTCAGCTGAACGAACAACTTACATAACAATTCGTACACTACTTAAAGTAAGTTAAGGATCAGCCAGAACCTTTCTAGTTCAATAATTGATCTGGTACGTGAGCAACATCAGTGCCATGGTGGAATCTGATAGTTGTTGACTTGTTTTGAACCGTGTAGCGTTAATTATGTGGACTTGCCTTACACAGCATATTGACTCATGCTCATTATCTTCACATTTGCCATTAAATATGTAAGACATTCGTTCTTATACAATAATGCATCTGTCCTTTCATGTCATTAGGAGATCTATGAGATACTGGTGTCTTAGTTTGTTTAGGATATCACCTTTACCGTATTTCCTCAAACAAATCGGGGTTTCCCGTTCAAGCGAAAGTTAATGTTTCTGCGTAGAGTTCCAACAATTGTTTTTCTGCGACAAAAGGCCTACAGTCTCTATTACGTTCTGGGGTAGGGGCTTGATGAAATGATGAGTACTTTGGCCACGAGCTCCCCTATTTAGTATTCTTGCAACAGGTCCTGGAGTTAAACGAGGAAATACGGTAGTATTTCACTGATCAATGTTACCTCAGCTGATGAACCCGTTAGTGTATATGCTCAAACATACTAGGAGTCCTTGATTGACACAAATAATACACGACACACATTAAGTAATTCTGAATTTGAGGAAGCTTCGTTTTGTTTCAAAATCAACAACGACGATGACGTAATGCAAGCACAGCATCTTGGCATGATACCAATACAAATTCCTGTTTCAGGCTGATGATGTGTTACTTGTAACTTCTGAAATCTACACCTCTTAACGAACGGTACCGATAACATTGGTACTCCACTGCAAGTTTTCACCCTTATCTTAATGTACTCTACAAGTTCCGACCGTTCTCTAACGGTATTCTACAAGCTCCCACCCTTATCTAGCGGTACTCTACAAGCTGTCAGCCTCATCTAACGATACTCAACAAGCTGTCACCCTCATCTAACGGTACTCAACAAGCTGTCACCCTCATCTAACGGTACTCAACAAGCTGTCACCCTCATCTAACGGTGCTCCACAACGTGTCACCTTAATCTAACGGTGCTCTACAACGTGTCACCTTAATCTAACGGTGCTCTACACGCTTCCACCTCATCTAACGGTACTCTACCAGGTGTCACCCTAATCTAACGGTACCCAACAAGCTGTCATCCTCATCTAACCGTACTCTACTGCTTCCCCACTCATCTAACGGTACTCTACATGTTTCCACCCTTTTCTACCGCTGCTCAACAAGTTTCTACCCTTATCCAAGGGTACTTTTCAAGTCCCCACCCTTTTGTAACGCTACTCAACAATTTTCGCCATTATTCAACTGTACTCGACCACCCTTATCTTACGACACTCTGCAAGCTTTTACCTTATCCAATGCTACTGTACAAGTTTCCACCCTTATCTAAAGGCAAGCTACAAGTTTCCACTTTTATCTTAGGCTACTCTACAAGTTTCCATCCTTATTTAGCGGTCTTTAACAAGTTTCCACCTTTATCTAACGGTACTCAACAAGTTTTCACCCTTATCCAACGCTACCATACAAGTTGCCACCCTTTACGGTTTCCACTTTCATCTACCGGCACATACCATTTTCCTATCCCCCAAAGATTTTATTATGCTAGTTACATATTTGGTGTTACATTCATGTGTTAAACTGATATGTACGAGGGGATGTACGAGGGGATGTACGAGGGGATGTCAATACGTTTTGAGCCTTGAGCATTTTTCATACCCAGGTGTCATAGCCTATGGTACGACATTGAACCTTGGGGTGTAGCTGATGTGATACCTCAGAAGTTATTGAACAGCTCACATTGACAGAAAGAGACACCCCCACCCCCATCCACCCCCCTCACGGCAGTGAAAATGAATAGAATTGAGTATAGAGCAGTAATTAAGTTTTTAGTTCTTGAAGGAAACTCGGCGAAGAACATTGAAGAAAGGCTTTCAGCAGTTTATGGGAAGTCGTCCCCTTCATCTGCTACCATCAAACGATGGGTCAATGAATTTAAACATGGTAGAGAGAGTCTTGAAGATGACCCCCGTCCAGGTCGCCCAACAACAAGCACTAGTCAGGAAAACATTGACAGAGTGCATAGACTTGTACTGGAAAATCGTCGAATCACACTCCACGAGTTAGAGGAGACCACGGGCATTTCACACGGATCCATTGAGACAATTCTTCATGAACATCTCGTCATGTCTAAGGTGTGCGCAAGATGGGTGCCAATAATGTTTACAGATGAAATGAAGCAAACAAGGGTCACCATAAGCAACTCCATGCTAACCAGATACAACAAGAATCCAGAAGATTTCCACTTTAGGCTAGTAACCTGTGATGAAACCTGGATCCACCACTATGATGCTGAGAGCAAACAAGAATCCATGGAATAGAAACATGTCACTTCTCGTAGGACCAAAAAGTTCAAAGCCTCCAGATCAGTGCAGATGGTAATGGCGACAGTCTTCATGGATAGCAAAGGCGTCATCCACATAGATTACTTAACAAAAGGAAGAACAATGAATTGGGAATATTACGCTAACTTGTTGAGGCAAGTGCGACTGTCCATCAAGGAGAAGCGCCGGGGCAAGATCAGATGTGGTTTTCTACTACATCAAGACAATGCTCCAGTAAACACCCGTCGCGTTGCAGCCGCTGCTGTCCAGGAATGCGGGTACGAAATCTTGCCGCATTCCCCCTACTCTCAAGACCTGCCACCAAGTGATTACCATCTGTTCCCAAATCTCAAGAAACACTTGCGTGGTCGTAGATTTCAGGATGATAATGAGCTTATTTTGCTGCTACTGAGGCTTAGTTTGAGGACCAAAATGGCGCCTTCTACAGAGATGGCATCAGTGCCTGGCAGAAAAGATGGAACAAGTGTCTTGACTCACAAGGGGACTATGTTGAAAAATAGATGTGGGTGATACCAATATTTTCTGTTTTTCTATGCAAGGCTCAAAACTTATTGACATCCCCTCGTATGGTGTGTAAATCAATATGCAATCGGGCGTACTTTAAACAAGGACCTCGCCCATCGACCCATGTTAATATCAAGAACGGTATTGTGTTTTTTATGTGGTCTTATTGTAGTGAATTATTGATGTCCACCCTTGTCATTCATTTGTGAAGCCGGAACGAGCTACTGATGCCTTGCAAGCTATAAAGTCTTGTTAGTTAATATAAACTGCACGGGACAATCCCCGGTGATCCTGTGAGAGAATGCATGATTGTTGGTTTGGTTTGTATCTTGACCAACAACACGAACTAAGCGTTAGTAATATGCTTTAGTAATATGATTAATTACTACCGTTGTAATTGTCTACAAAAGCATGATAAAGTAACATCTAATTATTGTTTATGGAGTGGTGTGACTCCTGAGGTGAGGCGAATGCGGTTTCAGGTCGTTCTTAACTTTAGGATATTTCGCACATATACACATGCACAAACGTTAAGCGCCACCCACTGTTTTTGCTGATCTGTTACTATGGATACACAATGGTAACTAACATAACGAGATCTATGCCTGTCACTGACATCATTGGTTTGGTTGTTTGGCAACTAAACGGGTGATGGCGCTGTCATGTCATGTCATGTCCCCGCATGACATACCAGCATTTTTCATGATTATCACCTACCATCTCTCCTCACCATGACTGATTTTCAAACTCTAAAGTGAAAGGAGAATGTCACAACAGACCGGGGAAACCACGTGTGTGAAACTAGATTTTTTAAGATTCAGATGGAAGGGAAATGGAGTTGCACGTGCAGAACGTTTTCCTTGTCATAACTTGACAATCTTAGGTTCAAGAATCTATGGAAGGCTAATTCAGTCATAAACATTTATAGTTTGTATTTCTAATCTTCAGTGGTGAAATCAGGACACTATGAAAATAATGGCTCTTAACTTGTGTGCATGTGTATATAATGACTTGCATGCGTGTGTATGCGTGACTGCTTGTACTAGCCCAGACTTTCGTTGGTTTTATAGTGCTAGCTCACCGAGATACCATGCCGCAACTGGGCACCAGTCCGCCAATCTGATTCAGGGGTAGGGTGCATGGGTTCACAGCCCCGATATTTTTTGCAAAATGTTTATCAGCTGATCATTGTAAACCGGTGAAAATGAATGTGAATGTGTACCCACTTTCTCAAAAAGCTGCATCCGCTCCTGAACATATTCCACATCACACCTAAATACTGTCACGTCCTTGTACGGCACTGTACTTTAGTTGTCTCTTAGGGCCATCTTTGGTTGCTGACGCGTGTACAACCTAACCCCCCAACCCCGTTAGCTGGATTGTTTAAAACCAATTAAACACCCGGAAGAGTAGAGCTGATCCAGGCTCCTTCAGTGTTGTCACTACCACTAGTGTACAGTACACAACCCTGAGCGCTTAAAAGAACCCATGAATCCGGTACAGTACCAGATAGTGACCACATGAATTTGTGCAAAACACCAAGTTGTGGGCACAGCATCATGGAGTAAACTTGGACAAGGTACTGTGACTATGTGTCCCAGTCCAACCAGTGGTGAATGGGAACCTTGTAAGCATGTAAAGTCACCTTAACTTGGTGTGCATAGTGGTTGTCGTTGTTGTATGTTCCTCAGGGAGTTGAGTTTGACATACAGGTGGATATCAATGCTGTATAAATGTTAGTATAATAACAGTATAATGATTGGTTATTTATTCCAGAAAAGAAAAATGCAAGATCCACAAAATAACATATTTATTGTCCTTATTGTTCAGTATATTAGTCAATAAATGTCAATTCATACATAGCAGCCATAAAATTACCTCATACAATTTGAAACTACAGACTTTCTGATTTTTGCTAGTAGTTCAATGCCACACTTAACAATTTTCGAACTATGTGATGGCAGCATGTAAACTGCTTATTTAGGATAAGACAATCTGATGACTAATATTGTCAGTAATGATCAATGCCATTAAGACAGGATGACATGTCACCAAGGTTTTGGACCTACAGTGGTGGAGTAGCCTAGTGGTTAAAGTGTTAGCTCACCATGCCAAAGTACTGGGTTTGATTCCCACATGGGTACATTGTGTGAAGACCATTTCTGGTGCCCATGGAGCTGATTTTGCTGGAATATTGCTAAAAGCTTTGAAAATTTATACACACTCACTGCCTCACTGAGCCTGTTCTCACTGTGATTCTTCACAGTGGATTCTGAGTGAGTGAGTTAGTTTAGTTTTACGCCACACTCAGCAATATTCCAGCTATATGGCGGCGGTCTGTAAATAATCAAGTCTGGACCAAACAATCCAGTGATCAACAACATGAGTATCGATCTGCACAATTGGGAACCGATGACATGTGTCTGACCACCTGATCCCATTAGTCACCTCATACAACAAGCATAATCGCCTTTTATGGCAAGCATGGGTTGCTGAAGGCATATTCTACCCGTGACCTTCACAGGTCAGATTCAGAGTGAGGTCACACATTTTGTCTACATAGGTAGACAGGGGTTTCCAGTCAACTGGCTGATAATACAGTCAGCTTTGGATGAGTCTATTCCATGGTATGTACTAGTGTTGGAAATTTGTAAAAATCTCATAATTGATGATTGCTTCATTACATCCCATTGATCATCAAAAACAAAAGTTGGTCAGCATTCTTTATGAACCTTTTCTGTTATGTTTATTAATGCACAAAATTAAAAAGAAACTAAACAAAATAACCCCAGGTAGTTCTTTGAGGTTTTATTGCAAATTGCACAAAAGCATTTGCAAATTTCAAATCTTTAAAGAATAACTAGAATGTTAAGAACATAAATTCCTGGAAGTCTTTAAGAAAAAATTCAGTCATGCCCTCAAATGAGCTTGTACACTGTAACCTTAATGACATGTGCAAAACCAATCTTGTGAAAATATTGTTAATGCAGACAAGTGTTCCAAAATGGTTAGTGCTCGATTTTGAGAAAACATGATTAATTGTTTGATCTGTTAGTCACTATGACCAATCATCAATTACATGTGTTTCAATTAATCAGACCACCACTATGTGACGTCTTTCATAATCACAATCCCCACCATCAGAAGCCTCTTCCTTCATGTCTTAATCTCTTACTTCTTGTGGGACTTGAACTACAGACCTAATCTCAGGCTGCAGCCTTGTCCCCGTGGCCATAATGCTGTGAGCAACCTGACAAGGTAGTGATGTCTTTTGTTGGTTGACTCTATCCCCCGTTGCATAAACCCTATTCTCTTCTTGCCTTCATACAGACCTATGTTCCAATACGTCGCTTTCATGGTGCGAGTGTTCAAGATTCATGACTGGTTGCAATCAGATTTAGTTGTGCAATTAGCGTCATTGTTTCAAAAGTGATCATTTGCAAGCCTTCTGTAATTTCTATATGCTTTGGAAAAACTAAAACCTCTTCCCCTGCGTGATGAACAAACGTCTCTTTTAGACAAAACTCAGTGATGTAATGGGGGATGGATCAATGGCGTCTCCATCACCTTCATGACAACAGACAAGCTAGCCATTAAATGTCTTGTGTCTCACATCAACACAAGTCCCCAGCAAAGGAGGGATATTTGTGGCCCGCATTTGCCTGCATTAGAGTCAGGTTGTATCCAAGCCAACGTAACACTCGTTCTGATTGGACAGAAAGAAGGGACATAATTCGTGTTTCGATTTTTTGCCGCTACGTACTTCACAAGAACCAGGAAATATGGCCGTACTAGAACAGAAGTTTGTAGGAAGATATGACATGTAACCTCTGTGACTGGAATGACTGGAATCAAACCTTGATCTATGACAGGATAAACAAACACTTGAACAACTAGCCTACCCAACAACTTAATCTATGATGTGCATATACTGATCATTAAAACAAACTTTATCCACTGAGGGTCATGTGACCTTTTAGACAAATGAACACCTTGTATTTTGAACTGATAATATATTAGGATCAGAACTTTCACAAGTAAATATTTAAATATTTGGTTTACAAAACTTACCTAACACTGAAATAATAAAAATGAATGAACCAAAAAAAGTTTTAGATCTTGTTGACAGGAAGAAGAAAACCTGACATGTTACCACTGTTTTGAAAAACTGATAAAATAAATAATTAAATTTAACCTAGAAAGCAAGTTGTTGTCATCTCATATGTTGCCATGTTAAAATTTGTTTGTAAGGGGCTGTTCATAATTAATGGCTGGGGTTGATGATGAGGACTTTAAAGTGGGTCACCCAAAGAGGAGGTGGTCGGGGCATCGATTTTGTACACATGTACAAATGTCATTGGTTTTGCACATGACACGCAGGGGGTCAATTACTTTGCACATAGATACTAGGGTAGGGGGTTGTACATGCTTCTCCATTAAAATCACTGTCTAACCCCCCAGGCATAAATTATAAACTGACCCCTATGCACCAGAGGAAATTCTAAAATAGAAATTTTACCAAAACTGACACCTTGACATTTGCATCAGTATTTATTTCCGTGTGATGTTGAATTTTCTACCTTCCCTTCCCCCCTATCTCACAAATGAGCAATCCCCAAGTTCACAGGCCACATTTTGATTGTTATACTAGCATGGTTACAATTCAGCTCTTCACTCAAAAGGAAGCACTAGAAGACAGACATTGCAAAAATAGAGTCCGTGGAATACATGAGCATATCACAGTCTGCAATCTCATTGGTCATGGCTGTTAAGGTCTTCATCCTTTGCCTGTTACCATGGCCACCGTGGAGGTTTAAGACACACCCCTGATCCTAGCACAGTGAGCTCTTCCAGATGTTTCACAGGGATATGGGTAGTCAGCTCGGACAGTTCATCATGAACCAAGGGGTGTATGCACACTGATAAAGCTGGTCTGGACTTTTCAAATCTGCAAAAGGGACCCATGTAAAGGAGTTATTTGGATTAAAAAAAACACAAGCTAAAGCATTGAAAATGCTCCCAAAGTTCATCCTTTGAAAACAAAAAAAAAAATAAAAAATTGCTACCACTAAGGAGAACATACCAATACCATTAGCACATCAGGAGGTGGTGGGGAGGGGGTGGTGAAATCTTGGTTCAGGGGTTTCAAACCATCCCAAAACCACCAACACCATCCCCGGAAAATTCCTGGATCTGCAAATGCCAGTTGACTGCAGTTGACCTCAGAGTTATCTAAGACACAGAACTCAGCATTGTGAACTAGGGCGACCATGAAGATCTGTCATAGAATTAGTCTTCATCTCAATTGTGTAGTGAGTGAGTGAGTTGAGTTTTATGCCACACTCAGCAATATTCCAGCTATACGCTGACGGTCTGTAAATAATCAAATCTGGACAAAACAGTCCAGTAATCAAAAACATGAGCATCAATCTGCACAATTGGGAACCGATGACATGTGTCAACCAAGTCAGCAAATCTGACCACCCGATCCCGTCAGTCGACTCTTACAAGCATGGTGATCTTTTATGGCAAGCATGGGTGGCTGAAAACCTATTCTACCCCGGACCTTAACAGGCCTCAATTGTGTATCACTGGATAGTCCAGTTCATACACGATTATTTATAGACCACTGTCACATAACAAAAAGATGACTGGAGTAGGCAGGTCCTCATAGCATTCATCACTACACAAGGGCAAAATCGAGTGCTTTAGGTTCATGTCACATTTAGCAATAGTCCCAAATTAGAGTCTGGCCCAGACGATCCTGTGATCAACAGCATGAGCATCAATCTGCGCAACTGGCTAGCCTGACCACCCGACCCCACTGGTCGCCTCTTACAACAAGAATAATCGCCTTTGGTGGCAAGCATGGGTTTTTGAATGCCTATTCTACCCCAGACCTTCACGGGTCCCCACAAACCAGAAGTTGTGTTCTTTTCACAGGAAAGTTTTTTTGGGGCTTTTTTTTGGTGTTTTGGGTTATTTTTTTTTTTATTTTATTATTCAGATAATATAATCTATCCAAACGTTAAAAAAATGGGTTAGTTTACATGTGCTTGTGTTGTTACTGACCAGTGCATTCACAATTGATTGTGGCTCTCCATACTGAGTGCTGGGTTTGGGTTTAATGCTAGTTTGAACAGTGTTCATGTCATGACAATGGATGAAACAAGATGACTCCTAAAGTGATGCCGGTCTTTGATGTTTACCACTTTTGTAAGAACCATGAACACCAAAGTTCACAAATAGCATCAGACCTTAGGAGAAAACCCACAGATTCGCCAACAGTCAGATGTAAGTTTACAAACTGCCAGACCAAGTGTTCCACTGTTTATTTCACAGTGACTTTGACTGAAGTTGTTATTCTGACATGTCACGCTTGTTTGCAGTTTATAAATTTTATGTATTTTAATAATTTCAATGCCATTTACATGAAATGTTAAATCTGAAACGTGTGTTTATTATTTTAATTCTCTGGATCCCATGAATTTTCAGTGGGTCAGACAAACATCTGAAACTTAACAGGACTGAATGTCCTGTTTCTTTCAAAAACCAATTGGCACCCTTATTCAACTTTCAGAAGAACATTCAATATATTCTGCCATTTCCAGCCATTTGATTGGCGACACTTGTAACCATGGTAACATACCTGCGCATCAATGAAGTCTGCAGGTGTTTACAGCTGGTGAGAGTTGCACATGTAAATAGCTGTAACGACACCAGGGACTGCAGCTGCAACATAGTTCATAGTACAGTGTCAGTTTACTCTACATGCCATACAGTCAGTGAACCTCTAGCACAAATACTGTGGCTGACTACAGAGGGGAAAACGACTATGGACAATCCATTGCAGAATATAATTGTGAAAGTGATACCCTGTTTCTACCAACTATTGCAATAGATATTCTTCTCCTTGAATTGTCTCATTTGATGTCATTTTCCAATTGAGTGTATGGTTTACGTAAAATAAAAGCAAGTAGTTTCATTCTCTTTTAATAACTGACAAGATACAGTGTACTTGAAACCCACATGAAGTGTGCTAAAGGTAACAGGGGCAGATAACTCTAAATCAACGTGAACAAATCTGGTACTTCCAGTACTTTTGTGCTAGGCATTTATCAACAGAAGACAAGTACTAAAGTATCGATAGACGCACATTTTATTGATGCATCGACAGTTTTTTTGTTTCTACCATTCATTAATTGCTATCGGAAACACAGCAGTTACAGTCCAAAGTTTGTATTTATTAGGGCTGTAATGCTCCATCAAAGCCCCTTTTAGAAAGTAGTCAAATATGACATGATACCCTTTCAGCAAAAGTAACAAACAGACAAAATATCAAATACCACAAAATCATAATTCTTATAATTATACTATGTCTAATGAGTCATTGTACAAAATCGTGCAAAAAAGCAGTGGAATTCAGGAAAATAAGTGTGTACACAGAGAACTTCTACTATAATGTACTCCCTTGTTTGATTTCCTCAGTATATTCCATTTAATGATTCAGTGTGTCAAATAATTAAAATAAGCAGCGGAATTTAGTAAAAATAAATGTGTACACATAGAACTCAAAAACAGCTGATCTAATGGTTTTCACAGAGCTAGTCAAAGCCAATCACAGCATGTGTCATAGTATGACGTCATATGATTGTTAGCGATACAGCTTTTCAACAGAGAGTTTGGCGGTTACTGCGGCAGCAGATAATATGTTTTTCAGTTGTCACCGAAACTTGTTAAAGCGTCACTGAGTCCGACTGACCAATGAAATTAAAGTATTTTACACGGGGGTAAGACAATGATGGAAGATATGTCCTACCTTGTCAACAAATTTGTTGACTGCAGCAGCATCTATGAAGGTAGCATTTTTGGACAGAATACAAAGTCTCTCAAACGTGGAGCAGTTGGAGCAGGATGAGAAGAAGACGCTATCCAGCTTTAGGTATGGCTGCTCAAGTCTACAAAAAACAGAGAGGTAGAGTTTAACACAGCAAGCACCAATGGAAGCAACATGGCCACCCCATAAATCCAGAGAGAGAGATTTCATGAAATTCAGAAATACACACACATCACAAACTGATCTCCTTCAATACAGATCATAACTTCTGTACTTCGAGAAGTAATATGAGTATCAATGTGTATAGAATCATTATGTTCATGCTAACTGTTAGCATTTCACATGATTTGTATGCAACGCTTGAAACACCTGAATGCCTGACCGCCCAGGACTGGTTATTTTCAACACAGACTTGCCAGATCCTCAAATTCACCTGCCCGACATAGGGTCAAAATTTAGAGATGTATGTAAGAAAATTTTGTGGACTTCCTAAGCCCATTCTTTATACATTGGCTGCGATCAAAGTTAAGAATTCTTAGGGCAACGAACGTTTTGAGAATAAGGGCCCTGGAGTATGATAGTAGACTATTAGCACTATTCAAGAACACAGCTTTCTAAACTGGTGGGTGGGTGGGTGAGCAAGCGAATGATGTGTCATGGCTGGGGATACCAGAAATGGACTTCTCATACGGTACCCATGCAGAGTCTTCAGCAGAAATACCAACCCCAAAGTGTCACAAATAGTAGTTCCACAGATCAGCTGGTAGTCAACAAAACACGTAAAATCATGATGGATTCTGAGAAAGATAATACGACACTAACCAAGAGTGAAGCGTTAATTTCACATACCTCTAAAAGCAGATTTCCAAATTATCAGCTTTACATTTCTTGTCTTTTTTAGGTGAAAATGTATTTAATCCAGGAAATATATGTTTTTGTCTATATATGCGAATTTTGATGAATTTTCTTCTAACTTAATAGGATTTCTAGTGCAGTCATAGAGGCTAAAATTCATAGTGACTGCGATAAAATCTTTGGGGTTGGCATCTCTGTTTCAGCATGACAAGCGAACACTTTAACCACTAGGCTACCCCCAGAGTTGATTTGTGTGCTGTTGTCAACATGTTCTTGGCCATCATCTGTCTAATTTCGGTCCAGTCCTGCCAATCACAGGCACAAACTGGTAACCATGGTAACAGTCTCCAACATGGTCTACACACCTCAGGTCCCTGAGTTTCTGGAAGTGGTTGAAGGCTTCACAGAGTGAGCGGATGTACTGACAGTGACCCGACATGCCCAAGTGAGCTATGTACAGCCTCTCAAGGTGGATGCAACCCTTTGCTATAGCAACCAGACACTGACCCTGGTGAATACCTGTAACACAGATAGATAACAGGTGAAACAGTGCACTAGCTCACTGCCTTGATTCATTTGCATGTGTCATACAGATTTCGTATTCATAAAAAATTCAAATTACCATAAGGACACTTACAAAGGTAACAGGTATCAATCTACTCCATGCATCTCTGACGCAATGAATTCTGGCAGGACTCATAATTTTTCAAAGTGTGCATCCATTTGTACACAAGAAAAAGGAGCAGTTACACTGATGAAATTTGTTCATTGGTTACTTTGTGAAAACATCCAACTGACAAAGTTTAACCATTTTGTTGACTTTTTGCCTGAATTTGAAACCAAAGACATTGAAATTTTCAAGGGAGGTAGAATCAACTATGATTCTCCAACCACTGCCAGTGAACTATTAACATATAAGTCTGATGAGATAAAGGACAAACTACAAGTCAAAATGGAAAAGTCTCCATTTGTTACAATTTAGTTACGACCAGCACCGTCCTGTGAAATTTCCCAGACCAATAAGGCTCACTTGTGTTGTGAGTAAGTTTAGTTTTGCGCTGCACTCAGCAATATTCCAGCTATATGGTCTGTAAATAATCGAGTCTGGAACAGACAATCCGGTGACCAACAACATGAGCATCGATCTGCACAACTGGGAACAGATGACATGTGTCAAACAAGACAGCAAGCCTGACCACCCTATCGCCAGTCACCTCTTATGACAAGCATAGTCGCCTTTTATGGAAGGCATAGGTTACTGACGGCCTATTCTACCCTGGGACCTTCGCGGGTCCACGTCTGTGTAACCTAATACAGTAACAATAAACCAGTCTGAATAATATTTGCGGCCCTAATTTTCATCAGGGACTCATAAATATTCTCAGGGACTCATTTATTTCAGAATGGACTGAGATATTCAGCTCAGTGGGTCCTGGAACTAAGAGTAAGACAGCTGAATTTGTAGATTTATCACCGAGTTAACTTGCACTAAGAAGACTCTCAAGGATAAAAGCATGTCAGTCATATACATGTAATGCCATTGTCAAACTATCAGTTACATATGGTCCTACTTAGTATAGTAACTTTACATCTCAGGAAAATAAAGGATCACAGAACAGCTCCATCTCTTGTTGAGGGTCAAATGGTAAGAATTATGTTACAAAGCCTGTGGGGGACTCTATAATACAATCATCTCACCTGGTATCCCCGTCAGCTGCAGGTACTTCAGATTTGTCCACTTCCCAATACACAGCAGGTCGCAGTCCTTCACCTTTGCTGCCATCATACTGGTCATGAAGAAAGCAAGGTTCAAACGCTTTGTTCGTATATTGTTTATAATCTTACCTGACACATAAATGTCACTTTCTGATTGGCAATGCTCTTCTATAATTTTCAATGTACCCACTTGCAAGCGAGGTACATTACAATGTACCCATTTACAAGCGAGGTACACTGCAATGTACCCAGCTGTCAATGGCAACTCATTTGGTACTTCATGGTAGTACTTTGTGGTAATATTTCTTTATTTTGTAGAACATTGAATCATGTGTGATGTACGGAAATTACAGATATTATGGGAATGTAAATCAATGGAAGGGAGATAACTCTAAATTTGTTTTTCATGTTTTTTCTGCAAACTCTAGCAACTGATATGACAAGATTTGCAAGAAATAGATTTTGACAAAACATTCAAATGTAGTCCATGTGAATATTCAGAAGGGGATTTACATTGTGGCGACTTTAATAAGACATTACCTGCAGGAAATCAGCAAGATGTGAGGATCAAATTGTTTAATTCACACAGATTGGCTGAAGTGTACGATCAGATACCCATGCTTCAAACAGTTCAAAATTACCATTTAGGTGTTCGTTAAGATAAATACGTTGTTCTCTGAGGCTCAGGGAAGGTAAACAAACATCTAGCGCATATCAACCCATGCTCTCCTCATGACCAGTGAACAACTTATAATGCCAGCCTCCGCGATATACTATCTATCTGACAGTAGAGCTGCAATGATTCATCCACATCTTGATTAGATTAGATTTTCGACACTGGACAGATTTGATCATTTTCAGTTCAAGTGAGTGACTGAGTTTTACGCCATACTCAGCAATATTCCAGCTATAGGGTAGTGGTATGTAAATAACCAAGTCTGGACAAGATGATCCAGTGATCAACAGCATGAGCATCGATCTGTGCAACTGGGAACAGATGACGAGTCAACCAAGTCAGCAAGACTGACCACCCGGTCCCGTTAACCTCTTACAACAAACCTGGGTTAATGAAGATCAATATGCTACCCTGGACCTTCATAGTTAGAAGTGAAAACATGAGATTTAATTTAACGCTCAGAGTCAGCATATTTAGCATGAAATCTATCATCACCTTGGCGACGTCTACAAATATGATGCATTTAAATATCAAAACGAAACAGTGATAATGGTTATCGAAAATCAAAACTATTGTATCAAATTCGATTTTGGATGAATCAAACCAAATCGTTGCAGTCTTGTCTGACAGCAGTCTATTCCACTTCAACTTTGGACCAGACAATCCAAAGACCTGTATCAATCACGTCAGCCATAGCAAACCAATTCAACTGATAAAACAACCTCATATTGTACAAGTTCCAGGGTTTCATGGTTCAAAACCAAGTTTCCCTTGAAGCATATTTGAGGGGAAAATCATTATTTTGTTTAGATTTGGGATTCGTTTTGTCTATTATTCGTTTGTTTTAATTCACAAGTATCTCAACAACATACTTCCATATCAATAACGTAAATTATCAATAACGTGTAACAATATCTAATAAATAGCAACATTTCAGTGCCACAGCTATTCAAAGAAAAAAACTGAGCTGACATACTTCTACTTATAATGTTACATTTATTGCAGATTTATTTCTCAAAAACTGACTTGCACCTGGTGCAAGTTAGTCTAATAACTAGGCTGACCAATATTGGGTTGCACCAGTGTTAGTAGCAATGCACTCAGACTAGTCCTGCATTTCGTTGTTCAAAACAACCTTAGCTAAGATCAACCTTAGGCACTAAGGTTAGAGTTACGATCACCTTAAGAAAAAGATATGCATGTTGCTCAAAACAACCCTGGGGCAACCTTAACTCGGACTCCAACCTTAGCCGTAACCTTAACTAAGACTGAACTCTTCAAAACAGGAGTAATGAAAGCATCCCTAGTTACCACGGGAATTCAGTGTGTCCACTTGATTTTTTCTGTCTCTGTACACCTTCTGCTTCCTCAAACTTCTCTCAATCTTGTTGTATATAATAAAAGCAGCTGCCATATTCCCTTCCCAACCTTAGAGACGCAAAGGTTGCATTGGACCAACCTTAGTTCTCAGCCTTAGCTTAGGGTTAACCTTAGCTAAGGCCTAAGGATGCAATCTTAGAGATAAGGCTGATCTTATGAGATAAAGTTGTTTTGAACAACGGAGCACTGGCTGAAGACCAAATCTATCCTGAGTTTCATCCCCGTTCAGTCACTATCTTACCATGCTCTGTAGCTGAAAGTTCCTGGCAGAACTCCGAAGTATTTGTTGAAAGCTGACCGAAATCCAGCACCAATCACTTCCATTTCCTCAATATGTGGACACTGAGAGACCAGGCGGGAGAGACCACTAGATGGCACTTGAAGCTCTGCAGGTGTTGGGTATGATGAAGTGGAAGGCTCCTACAAAAAACCCTTCAGCTTGACACAACACATTTTGAATTATTTTTTAATAAGTTTTCTTTTGCCTAAAACTGATTCACCATAATTATAATGGTGTAATCTTCAACAGGGTTCAAAAAGTTTTTTAAAAGCTACTTGCAACAGTCGTGATTAATTTTCCATTTGCCCTGATTTTATGATATAAACATGATGATTGATTATGAAAGAACAAATAAACATGGTATTTGATGTTAATGTTTAGCGGACTATTTATCAAAAAGTGATAAATAGCCAAGAAGGATAACTCTACTTTATTATCATTGTGTATGATCAACAGAGCCAGGTTTTGAACTTCAATGTTTCTGGACATGTGCGGGCTGGACATCTGCTGGACATTTGGTGCCTCATTCTGCGGCTCTGGGTTCAAATCCTGGACAGACTCCACCCACAATGATAAAAATTTTGAATGAGAACACTAGCTGTGCCAAGTGAGTTTAGGTTAACGTCACTTTAACAATATCAGCAATATCACATGGAACACCAGAAATGGGCCTCCCTCATTGAACTCATGTGCAGAATCAAACCCAGGCCCTTGGTGTGACAAGCGAATGCTTCAGCTACCATTATCCACCAAATTGCACTATTTGAAGCAGTGCAGCCAATGATCAGGCAAGTCACAGGGCAAGGGACTTGACGAAAGCAACTTGCCCCGACGAATTTTCCACTTGCCCTGATTTTAATGACGTAATCATGATGTTTTAATTATGTAAGAGAAAATCAACACGGTACTTGATATTAACGTTGAGTGGACTATTTATTGAGAAGTGAGAAAAAGCAAAGAAAAGATAACTCTACTTTATTATTATTGTTAAACTTAATAGCTACACTTTGAGCAGATATGAAATGAAAACCAAGTTTATTTGCAGTTTGAATCTGTAAGCAGAAATTATCTGGTACCCCATGGACAAGTAAGATACCATTATTTGATCACCCGAAATGAAAACTGACTTGTCCTGGGCGTTGGATGATGGGATTTTGAACCCCTGTTCAATATCCTGGTGTGCATTGTATTAATGTCTGTCTTGCAGTCAGTCTTCATACACACAAAATGTATTTTCATAAATATACTTCACATTAGTCTTGACCTCGGCACAAACTGGTGAGACACTTACAGATTTCCTGTCCTTAAAATTACCAGTTCTTGCCTTCACCATTCTCTTCCCACAGTGGTTACTTGTCACATCTTCCTACCTAACCTCTGTTCTAATACAACCCTTTCATGGTGCGAGTAATCAAGACTCGTGATTGGAGGCAAGCACATTTAGTTGAGCAATCAGCAACCTTGTTTCAAAAGTGATCGTTCACAAGATCTCGGTAATTTCCGGATGAATCGTGAAAACTAGCACCTGTTCCCGAGTGCGATACTCAAATGTTTCTTCTAGACAGAACTCTGTCATGTCATTTTTATTCCTCCACATTGCTTGCATTTGTCAAGTTGAATCTAAGTCGATGTAACATGTATTCTGATTGGACAGAATAAAAGGGAGATAAATCTGCTGCCATTTTTTGCCGCTAGGGGATTTTATGAGAACCGCGAAATACGGCCGTATTAGAACGGATGTTCGTAGGAAGATATGAGAAGTAACCTCTGTGGGAAGAGAATGCACCTTCACAAGCTTGAAGGACTTTTCACAATACCTGGATAAAATGCAATATTCCAGCTACATGATGACAGCTTGAAAATAATCAAGTCTGGACCAGACAATTAAGTGATCAACAGCAGAATCATCTATCTCAAGTTGGCATACAATGACGTGTCAACCAAATTAGTAAGTGTCATCAACCAGTCTTATAAGCTGATTGGGTTGACAAATACAATAAATCAAACCCAAATCTTCTCGCGTTGCAAAACAATGGAACAAACAACAAATAGAAGTACACTAATATACACTAGATAAATCATGTACATGAAGTATGGTACATCGAATGCACTTAATTGGTTCAAGGCAAACAAGCAACAAATGTTCTCAGTACTACAACGATCATAACTGTTTTACTCTAACATACACAGTGGAATCTGCCAAATCTGGACTCTGTGTCATCCGGTTTTCTCCATAATTCAGACTACTCTGAGTTCTGGGATAATTGTTCTTAATTTTGTTCAAAGCATGCTTTATAATCCAAACTCTCTCAATTACGAATTACTGACTAAATTACCAGTTCCAACGATCAGCTTGTTATGAAAACAATGTTTTGTAATACGGTCACAGCTAACTAAATCAAAAAGAACTAAGATAACAGTTCCCACAATCAAGTTGCTATGAGAACAATGTTTTGTAATCTGAATGTAGCTGAATAAAAATAACAAACCATTGAATAAACATCTCTGTTACTTCTCTTCACAATGGATAATGAATGACAGCATTGTATTACATGGAAATTTACAGAGACAGAAGAAATTCATGACATTTTCTAATGGAAGTATGAATAATACATAGAGTATAAACAAAACCACAAATAAAAACAATTCAAGTTGTTGGCTCATTTGTAACTACTTTTCTCTTTCGGTGACCTGCAAGAAGACTCGTACCCCTCTCGTATACCATTATTGCCAAGAATCGTGGCAAACCAATCAAATAGCACTTGGTAAAACACATTTCTAAACATGGAAATGGGGGAACCGTTGAACTTTGAACTTCACTAAACTATACCAAGCACAATTTAAACATAAACTTAGAGCTAAACGATGAAGAACTTTCAACAGTGAAACATATTTGCATAGGGAAAGGCTGTGTTGCTGTTTTGCGCTCGGGATGTAGTATATTCTTAAGGCCATGTTTGGAAATTCAGAGATATCATTCCTTGATCATGGTACTAGACTGTTTTTATCTCCAAGCCCGTTTAGGCATAGACAGGACCCAGTTTTTAAACATGGCCACAAGAGGGGTACGAGACGCCATCCGATGTGCCGGAATGACACGAGTAGTTATGAATGTTTGTTGGATGTCCTTAACAAAGGGAGGTAACTGATCAAGGCAGGGAACATATCAACGGACAAAAGTTGTCTAATCTGGCCTGCTTTACAATCCGGACAGATGATTTGGTCCCAGACAAGTCCATAATAGACAGATTCCACTGTACTTTCAGTGCTAGAATCATGCCATGAACATGATGAAAGAAGGCCCAGAACAGGCAACAAAACAACTTGCTAGCTCACCTGCATTACAGACTGCAGACCGATCCTCCTCTTCTTGGCAAAACTAACTGTGTACTGGTCAAGCAAGCGTTTATTGACGGGCTTTTCCTCTTGGTCTGTGTCCAGGGTGTGGGTCAAGCAACAGAGTGAGAGACTCATGCTTTTCCACTCTGAAACAATGGAAAATGAGCACATGAATTCAGCAAATAAAAAAAATTATAAAAATGTATAATTGTGATAACAAAAAATAGAAAAAAACATTAACAATGATAAAATATACCCACCACTTAGAAAAAAGAAAAGGAAATCACACAGAGTTGAATTCAGTGAAGCAAGACTGGATAAGATTAAACCACTGTTTGACTCATGTGGCAATCAAGTTTCATGCCAAATTTTGCCAAGTACTTCAGTTACAGATACATGAGACAAACCTGAGTGAGTGAGTGAGTGAGTGAGTGAGTGAGTGAGTGAGTGAGTGAGTGAGTGAGTGAGTGAGTGAGTGAGTGAGTGAGTGAGTGAGTGAGTGAGTGAGTGAGTGAGTGAGTGAGTGAGTTTTCTTTTAGCAATATTCAAACAATATCTCAGTGGGGGACACCAGAAATGGACTTCATATTTGTACCCATGTGGGGAATAGAACCCAGGCCTTTGGTGTGACAAGCCAACGCATTAACCACTAGGTTACCCCACCACCCAAGACAAACCTGAAGCCATGCAAGTAGATAGATAGATAGATAGATAGATAGATAGATAGATAGATAGATAGATAGATAGATAGATAGATAGATAGATAGATACTGAAGGGTATGTTGCCCATGCTGCCAAATAATCACAATCATAATAATCAGGAAAAATAGAGAACTGAAACAACAGTCACAAGTTTCTAGCAAGCATACATATCATCAAAGTTTTTAGCAAGCAAGGGAAACAAGTCTGTTCAGTGCCCAGTAATACAAGGAACTCCAGTATACAGCATTTCTACAAAAATGTCCTTAGATTTATCAGTCGACACAATATTTCAACAATGAACATAACACACAGGGGTATCAATATAACAGCTGACATAAAGGGATATACAGTAACGCTTTAGTGCTTCAAGTCCCTTAGTTCTATAGGATATTATTACCTACATAAATGCAGGATAATGTAGAGTAAAAGCAAAAAGATTTCTTTTGCGATGAAGTACTTTTACTTCATGAAAGTGGTATTCCATCTTCTTCACTGGACAATGCTGGAGAAACAATATAAGCTAGTTTGCTGGAACAGTTTCTGTAACAATCCCTCATAGCTTGCAATCACTGTTACCATAATCAAGTGATTGATATTGTGAGCATCAATCTTTGAGAATCTGGACATGACGACATGCATCCCCCAAGTCAGAGAGGGTATTGCCTCTTTTAAGAGCTGCTGAAAACCAGTTCTACAGAGATGCCAGTCCCAAAGTGTTGCAAATAGTAGTTTCAAGGATCCAAATTATTAGTTTAACCATTGAATTAGTTGTCCACAAAATACTTATCCCAAAGGTATTGAAATCAGCTTCAGCTTTCTGATAGACAATTTCACTAAAATAACTTTTGTTACTTGCAATGATTCCAGTTCAAATAAGTCATTAAATTTGATGAATGGAAGGTAAGTGAGGTCAGAAAATGTATTTAATACACAAAAATATATGTTTGTGTCTAATATCCAAATTCTAAAGAATTTTCTTCAAATTTTGTAGGCTTTCTAATGCACTCACATGATTGGTGTAGTCTGATGCTAAATTTGTAGCAAGCATCTCTGATTCTAACCATTGCAAATGGGATGATAGAGCATCGTATGTATTGCAATATGTTGTTAGTCAGTGTATTGTCTCGGGGGCCTCAGGATGCAATGCTGCATCAGCACTCAGTTACACTATTCAGCCATATTGTGGCAACATTGCCAGCTGTAGCATATAAACAAACTCACACATTAAACTGTTTCACTATAACTGTATGAGACAAGGCCTAAACAAAAATGTTGTGGTTCCATTTACCCGACCAACGTTTGAATTCTGGTGCCGACCCTACTTTTGGTATGGTATGAATACAATAAGCTTTCAAACATCAGTGGGTTTTTTTTGGAACAGACGGACGTGTTTCAGTGATTCATTCTGTAAAAACAGAAACATATTTATGCATCTCAGCATTTTTTTATTTGGCACAAGGGACATAATCCTACCTGTGTTTAAGGACAGCATCTGCCACAGACATGCCTGTGGGTTGTCCTTATCATGGACATGTATCCCAGACAGGTTGATGTGGCGGAGCTTGCAACATGTGACCAGGAGCATCTGCAGACCACAGACATCTGCCTCCATTTGATTGTCTCTCTGTACACAATGAAGAGAGTAAAGACACGGTAAATATGCATCAGATGTTAATACAGCGAACAGCAAAAGAAATGCAACTCTGGCTTTTTGTTATGTTTTTAATTAAACAGAAGACATAAACTTGAACACTTTCACGAGATTTCATTTTTTTGAAACTTGAATTTCTTTTGTTGTTCAGTACGTATACTGTGGTTAAATGTAAAAATTAATATGCTGTAATGAAAACATTTCTCAAGATTTAGGGGTTAAATGACTTTTGGTAGATAAAAGAGACCGTAATTTTAAAAAAAATGAACGCTAGGACTTGTATCAAGTATTAACCACAAACCAGTTCAAATACAAGACTAAAAATATTGCCATATTGAGGATTTCATCTGTTGAGAAGGTAGCATGTACATGAGATGGATTGTTTATGCACATCTATATCAGTTTGTTGATACTTAGCTGAAAATGACACATTTGATAGTACTATTACCATTTTCAGTATTCTGTAGTATATTAGTATTCAGAGGCCCAGACAAGCTGTGTATCTGGGTAAAATATGCATAGAAAACTTCTGTAATGTATTGAAACACAACTGATACCTACATATTACGCACTTAAAATGTTAGATAGGCAAAATGTTAAAACGTAAGCATATTCAATATATTTATAAAAATTGCATGCATAATGAAAAAGAAATTGATTGCAATCAAGTTGTACTGTTAGTATAGGACTAGTGTTGTTCTGTCAACACAGGTTCAGTGATTTTCTATGAAATCATATCCATTATATTTAAGTTGGTTTTTATTAGGCATGACATAAGGCAATACATACCTGCTTAGTAAACTTACTCAACAACATATACCTAAGTGATCAAAATCACTGAAATACCCACACATTTGAAAACAGTGGGTAACGGAAAATGAAATACCCACTCAACATTCATGATACCCACTCCAAAAGAATACAGTGAGTACAGTACCCATAAGAGCTAAAGCTTATCTGGAGCTCTGAGTATTTCATATATACTGAGGAAAACAAACAAGGGAACACCACCTCATCACAGTCTTCCTTTATTTATTCTAAGATTTTTACCCCTAGTGCTATTCCAAGCTTGTGAAGAATTCTGGAAAAGAATCAAGGAACAATTGTACTTTCTCGTGTTCGTATATTTGTTTCCCTCAGTATATTTGGTATGTTTTTAGTATTTACTACTAATTAAAGTTTTCCTTGTTTTCAGTTAAATGATCTGGTACCATTCTCCTAATCAAATGTAACACTGGTGCCTTTACCCTTGTTAACAGCAAGACATTTACAGGACGCAGTGGAATGCGTGGGGTCAGTCTTCAAGCATGAGAACTTTAGATCACAAGTATTCCATAATGTTCCGAACTTTCACTGCACCATGCATGATAACAGTGTTATTTTAAGGGGATAACATGGACTGTAAATTCTCTATTTTCGGGTTGGCAAAAAGACAAAAAAGTACAAGTCAGGACAGATGTATACATAGGTAAAGAGTGACACATAACAGTACCCCATAAACAAAAGGATTAAGAAAAATGTGTCCAACCTTTACTTGAAGTATATTATGGCAGTTCTGTAGGTTGATGCTGACTAGATGTGGGCAACTCTCTGCGATCACCTTCAGACTGGGGCTCTGGATTTTACTGTTGTCTGCCAGATTTAAATACTGTAAATTCTTGGCACGGTCAAGCTGAAAGACGGTGTTGGGCAGGTCAAACACAGCCCTTGAAAGGTCAAGGTATTTTAAAGTGTCTATCTTCTGGAGACACTTGACAAAGTGTGATTTATCTTGCAGCTGCTGCAGGTTGGACGTTGGCTGAAGAAGGGTTTCAAATGACAAACTCAGCTTACACACTTCAAATAAAGTTCCAAAGAAGAACATTCTTGCGGCAGGATCGATGGCATCGTTAAGACACAAAACTCGTAGATTCTTCAAATTTTCCTTATTGTGAATCTGAGGCTGGAGCAGGTATCTGGGCATCCCACGGGAACTGCTTGGAGATCCCAGCACATGGAGCTCCTCCAGATCCCGACAGTATTCGAAGAAAGACGGTTGTGACAAGAAATGCATTGAGATGTTGTGAGAAAACTCTAACTGGTGTCTGAAGTGCAAACAGATAACTCGCAATCCAGCAACAGTCAGCTGGGCATCCGGACTTGTCCCGAGTTCTGTATGAAAGTCCCGAATGTCCTGTAGTGTGAATGCCAGTGTCTTCAGTTTCTTGACACCTTCCATGATGCGACACAGTCTCTTCACCGTCATGTTGCATTGTATCAGCTGAAGGTTGCGGACATTCTTACAACAACCTACTCCTGACTCCAGAACACGCCCTGTGATCCAGTAGCAGTAGTTGAGGTTGAGAGTCTCTATATGCAGGGATGCAGTTCGCAGGTAGTTGACAAGGAGGTCATCAGTCAATCGGTAACAGCTTTGAAAGGATGTTTGTCTGAATCAAACACATAAAACATGTAAACATGATGAAAACATATACTAGTTTTGTTTATCCAGTCTGTAACTCCACTGTCAACAATATTTCAGCTAACGGATGATCTTAGTACATAATCCTTCACCAAAGTAACTCAACACTGGTCCAGGGCCCCGTTTCACAAAACTCTCGTGAGCCTAAGATCTCGTAAGTTTTCTCGTAGCCATTGTGCACTAGTTTATTACAATATACACCGCAATGAATATTAATTTTTTTGTGTACCAATGCACATAGCAATATTTCCCACATATGATGGCAGTCTGTAAATAATTGGGTCTGGGTGACACAATCCAGACACTGACATAATGAACACCAATCATCAGTTGGGTCAGCTTGACCTACAATCCCAACTCTCATTTGCCACAAGGTCTTACTCTTACACAATCTAAAATGGTAAGAATCAATGTGAAAAGTTTGTTTTGAACAGAAAATTCCATGACAACCTTACACAGAAAACACCACACTTCTCCCTAAACACTTTCACAAATCCCATATCAATTTAATGAGAGCAACTCTGAGTAATGTGATGTACTTATTGTGTCTTTGATTCCTCGCTAGTATTTTCCCTCATGCAGTGCCACTTTGAACAGTATTCCAGTTATAGCATGGTATGCAAACTTAACATTGGAGGAAAGCTTCTGGTCACAGTTCATTACCCCTTGGCGGAAAACCATGAGAAGTGTTGATGACAAACTGAGAAACATAATCACAGCACAATATTCTAAATCACCACATTCTAACTCAGAAGTATAGATTCAAGCATTAGTTTCTGGTATGTCTGCAGAGGGGTACACAAAGCTTGCAGTCTGGACTACCAGCTGTCCAACTTTCATTTTGTGGAAGTCACGTTTGCTGAGCGTGTTAGGCGGCTGACTTTGTGTTCTGGCAATTAGGTGCCTGACTGAGGTTGCGGGTTCAGATCCCGGATAGGACTAAACTAAAACAATAACTAGAATTTGTCCTTAACTAAGAAAATGTAATCCCTAATATAACATATGTTACATGTCCATAAGATACAAAAGTTTATCCAGAAGTACAATTATGTGTATATATCTTCGATTAGACTTCTGCTTATATCAACCCACCCAAACCACCCAAAGCACCCCACCTCTAAATTTGAACAATGAGAAAAACTGTCTTTGAGTGGCATTTTCAGAGGAGGCCTACCATCAGAATACAACATCACACACTTTTAAAACATGTCATAATAGTCTTTCATGTAATTATAGGTGATTTTTTTTTTCAAAGCACATTCTCATAACAATGCCCTATGACGCCCGCATTGCAACTAGACAGTCTAACTAAGCTAGTGCATATAAGCTCTGCTCACTGATGGTTCATCTCTACAAGCTATGTCACTACATAAGCCCAACCATGTTGTAAGTTTCCAGCAGTTGTTTATAGGCGGATGTGTAATTTTACGCAAGCACCAGTTTAGAATAGTTTTCTTTTTTTACTAATATGCTCATGTTTCTTTGTATTAAGAGGTGCTGAGGTGTCATACTGTGTGTATTTTTGTATTTAGTATTTTTTCAATTTAGTAAGAATGCGATACCGCGGTCACATTCTGCGATATTCTATTATTTGCCGTTTTGGTCTTTCACGTATCAAAATACATTTTATATTTCAGTCTCAACGTAACTATTAGGACCAAATGAACTGTATATGGGAACTAATATGCATATAGATTTTATCATTCAGTAATTTGTATCATTACTCTGAAAGCGTTACGTGTATCATTACAGTAATGAGAGACAAGACACTACTACACTTAACCAACACACTGTCCTCCAAAATGGCAAACTGACTGAACAAATGGAAAGAGTTCCCTCCGATCCCCAATATTCTTTCTTCCAGAGATTAACAGAGGTAACACTAAGTGCTTCAACTCTACATATTGTACTTAATTTGGAGACTTTTTGTTATATTGGTAAGTCCTCTTGCGATCAGTGTGTTTTAACAGTGTGTTTTGTTAATAATTCTAGTATATATTAATTTATGAGTATTATTTGAAATGGGAAACTGGAGGAACGGGAGTGGTGCACTTTACTGGGTGCAATTTTTCCGATTGTTTTCGGATGGATATACTCACACCAAAGGTAAGCCAACCCTAACCTCTGTTCACTAAACCTATGGATCTAGAAGGGGGTGCCCAAGGGCTAAGGATCTAGAAGTGGGGTTCCCAAGGGCTAAGGATACAGCAGCGCGCTCATTAGCAATCGCTCAACAGTCCCCAGGTAGTGCGCCCGGTAAACTGCACTCTAGCCAGAGGGGGAGTAATGCACTTTACTGGGCTCACTTTTTCCGATTTTTTCGCAGTGCTGGCAGGGCTCGAACGCATTCAGCAGGGGTCGTGGGATTCCAAACGGGTGCTAATTAGGCTAAATAGCGGACACGCTACCTCGGGACCACCGGTGCGATAGAAATCGATGGAAAAATCGGCGAATGTAGAGCCACATCCGAAAACAGTTAGGCCCAGTTACGTGAATCTAAATCTCGGGAACTGCAGTTCGCTGACCGACAATTCTCGAGTTGAAACCGACAACTTTAAGTGATATTTCCCTGACAGTGACTGAAAGTGTGTCTATAAACTACATACCTGCTCCCAAAATCCAAAGTTATATTGAGAACTGATAGATGTGATTTACATTCGGCACAGATCCGTACCCTATCCCTATTTTCACCCTCCTCTTGAACTGGCAATTCTGAAAGAGTCACGTTCACCGCCATGCTTGCTTATGGTTGCATATAAAATCATCACATGATTGCACATACGAAATACATACTCACAAAATTTCTCATTTCTATAATTTTCATCACTGTTCTTTTCACTTTACCATATACTGTTATGTATTCTGACAATAATATCTAAACTAATACAATACAATGCAACAACTTATTGTTCTTGTTTACTTGGTTTATCTTTCATCTTGACAGTTTGAAAAAGTAACTCTGCATCACATACACTGACATTTTCAAGTCATAATTCTGCAACAGAGGATCGAATCCTGGTTCACAGCAAGAAAACATTTATTTTTTTGTACTAGGTATGAACTCGGTGACAACAGATTCACTTCTTCGTTAAATGTCAAAATAAATGAAATAACATTTTTTTTTTTTTTCCAAATTGTTTAATGTGATTAAACACACTGTGAACATGAGCGGATCAAGGAATTTTGAAAGCAGGGGGTACAGACCCGTGGATCCGCCAATGGTGAACAATAATGGTCTCGATTCTTCTTTAGGTAAAGCAGGAGAATTGTGTCGTTTTGCAAAGAACTGTCTATGTAAAAAAAGCTCCACAAACACTCTCAGGTAACGCTGCATCCATAAGAAAGGTCTGACAATCCCGTCGTTTAGGTACGAGTGGGTGGAGTTTGTCAGTCAAAACACTGGTTCAAATCACCAGGGGTACAGACTGCCCAGGTCCTGACCATATAACGTACATCGTGTACCACTCCTATCAATAGCGCTAGAATCTGTTCCTATCAAGTGAGCAGTCTAGCCGGAGGAACTCTTACCGGACAAATCACCATTATGACACTTTATTTATTTAGAAACGTTAAATCAGTATTGAGGTAGCAAGGAATTACGTAACTAAGAGTTTCCGTTCTAGTAAAGAGATACGACACATAGTTTTAGGTTATGGGCCAATCCCGGTTCTGATTTCCCAAACAGTAAACTAGTGGACTTTAAATCCATTAGCATATGAACAAAGAATTATTTTGTCTGGCGGAGGTTGCAAGTTATCGTGGGAATTACCTGACCAAACATCGATCATGGCAGAGTCTGTTAAACTTTCTGTCAACCTTGCTGGTATTGCATAAGTCGATGGAAGGTAAATAGCGTAAAATGTGGACGATAATATCTTCGGAAAGTCTGTCAAGTTGACTTTCCATGGGCGCGGCCATGATTGAAAAATATCGATTTTCTCTGTTTGGAGAGTGGTCCAGGGGACGCAATCGAATTTAATTTATGTACTCGAAGAGTTAATTCCCCTGACAGGAGAAGGTCGGGAAGTTTTCCACAGGCGAAGAAACAACAACAACACTTGCTACGTGAGTTCCGTGTTGACAAGTTGCGTTTGACTCAAATAGTGCTTAGTAACCTTGATGAGGGCATTTTAAATTTGTGACTACACTGCATCACGTCAGTGAATCATTCAATGAGAAACAACGGAAAGAATTTTGTGCATGCACATTTACAAGCCCCTTTCATGAAAACAGTAAGTTGAATAAGAGTGTCCGTCAGTTGACGTACAAAGATTATGTTTCGGCTTTGTAAGTTTTATGCAAATCGGGTAAGGGAAATATCACTTACGGCAGTCTCTTTTTTCCTATCAATCAGAATGAGCTACATCACAAGATGACAGAAATGCTTAGGTTAGTAAGAGAGCTTGTGCAAATGTGCAATTTCGTCACTGTGCATTGCCTATACCATTTCTCTGCTATTTCGATTTCAATGTTATGTAGCGAATTTTAGGGTTCAACTTTGAAATTTGTTGTTGAATAGGTGAAGGTTGTTTTGAATCTGACACTGTCAGGCCCTCAAGGTGCACTGTACTGGATACAACCAGTTCAGTCCATCTTCTCTCTATTATGACAGAGACGGTCGGAATGACAGTTGACTTACTTCAGGCTTTATTTCCATGAGCAAATAGGAACGGCAGCAGATGTGCTCATTTGTTTTCATTGCTTTTTGTATAATATTTGGTATGACAATTTTTTTAGGGTTAAGGTATGTTATGTCAATTTGTCGTCTGCTAGTGGACACAAAAACAATATTCCCCAGATAGCATTCATAGTTGGCCCAGCAGTGGTGCAACATTTCCCAGTTTGGGCCAACGTCTGCCTACAGTGGGTTAACTATGAATGCTATCTTGGTCCCTATTATCATGACTGAAAAATGACTGAACCAATTGTGGTTTGTTCTATGGATTTTTTTTTTAATTTATGGTCACATGAACTTTTCACTTGACTCCTCTGCAAGTCAAATTTGTTTCAAAGCAATGTGTATAGATATATGTATGGCATCAAGAACCATTTTATGAAACCCTTAATGCAAATTAATTCATACTGGTTTTTAGTCCCAAAATGACAGTTCACTGTGCATCAAACAGTATTTCTTTGAGCAGATGGGAAGCAAATGAGGTGATTTCAGTCCATGGAAATTTCAAAATGTTTCAATAAATTTCTGTCAATCAAAACTTTTGAACAGGACTCGTGCATCATGATGTTCTGAATATAAATGGAACATGATCACTCAGTTACATTCACTGCCTTTGTGTGATCTGTGGTCTTACATTCACATATATATTATTTGTGTAATGAATGTATATCATAGTAATAGCCTCAAACCAATACAATAAATAGTATTATGCATTTTGTATGATAGCTTTATACAAAATTGATGTTTCCAGAATTTGAAATAATGTTCATCATCATGTTTAGAATTTTGCTTGCATGAACTAGCCATGTGACTTCTCCACATATCAGATCTATGTTTATATAAGCAATGTACATATCTGGTGTATTCATAGATATTTGGTTACACCATTTGTACAAGGGTCTGCAGAGGCATTTATCAAATATAGGGTACTAACGTTATGACGTTAAATACACAGTCACTCACTCTCAAATGTAGGGCAAATGTTTTTCCCCCCAAATGGAGCATCACATTATTATACTGTTATAGTGTATGCAACAACTGGTGACTTCATTTGTTCACAAAAGGGAGTACTAGTGGTGTACAAGTTCTAAGCTACTGGCACACTAATTCATTGATATTTTTTAGACACTTTAATGTTTTTGAGTGTCACACGTGATACAGGTTTTGAAAATAACAGTTTCTCCTTCAGCTTTTCATGGGTTAAAAAAGTTTTTTGAAAACCACTTGCCTCAGGGCAATTGACTCTAAGAAAGTAACTTGTCCTGACTAATTTTTCACTTGCCCTCATTTTTATGATATGATCATGATGATGAAATTATGAAAGGATAAATCAGCACAGTATTTGATGTTAATGTTTACTAGACTATTTGTCAAAAAGCAGGTAAACAGCCAAGAAAGCTAACCCTACTTTATTATCACTGCAAAATTTAATAGGAATATTTTAAGCAGATATGAAATGAAAACATAAGCGGAAATTATCAAGTAGCCCACAGACAAGTAAGATACCATTATTTGATTGCCGACCCGTGAAGGCCCCGGGGTAGAATAGGCCTTCAGCAACCCATGCTTGCCATAAAAGGTGACTATGCTTGTCGTAAGAGGCGACTAACGGGATCGGGTGGTCAGACTAGCTGACTTGGTTGACACATGTCATCGGTTCCCCATTGCGCAGATCGATGCTCATGTTGTTGATCACTGGATTGTCTGGTCCAGACTCGATTATTTACAGACTGTCGCCATATAGCTGGAATATTGCTAAGTGCGACGTAAAACTAAACTCACTCACTCACTCATTTGATTGCCCCAAAACTGACTTGTCCCAGGCCAGGGATTTTTTAACCCCTGCATTTCTAAAGTTATTGTTGTAAAATCCTATATGCAGTACGTATACAGTATGCAAAATACCGAACATAATAACACACATAACATGACATGATGTTAAAATTATGACCCCATCTATCTTGCCTGTAAACCACGCACACAAAATTCTGATATGACTTCAAACGATGACAGTGACACCATTATTTCATTACAATTTAGTGAGCTTCAAAACCTTGCAGCTACATGTTTGCTGATTGGTTTTTCTTTTTGCAATGTTAGTGTAGTTGCTTGGCACCACAAGCTTAGCATGATTAGGGGCCTTGACTCCTGGTTTTCACCGATCATGACAATAGTGATGGTCTCATTAATTGAAATAATCAAAGATTAGTTGAAATGACTAAACATTCAAGCAATCGATCATGTTTTCTCATAATTGAACACAAACAAGTTTGGAACACTTATTGAAAGAACTAATGAACCAATCATCAATTATGAGATTTCAACCAATTCCCAACACTATATGCCAGTAAGTTTGTCAGCCATGTACCCATGCTTGAGGGTTACACCATGGTAACCTATGAGAAATCACCATGGGTTTTCCTCCTACACTATGCTGAAAGTTGACACATGTATCAGTACCCAAATGGGCAGATTGATGCTCATTCTGTTGATCACTGGGCATTGGGCATTGGGGGAGCCAGTGGTTAAAGCACCTGCTTGCCACACAAAAGACCATGATTTGATTCCTTACTTGGTACAATGTGTGAAGTCAATATCTGAAGTACCCTTGCCATGATATTTCTAAAAGTGGTATAAATTCAAACCCACTCACTCACTCACTATTGCTAAAAACAATGTAGAACTATACTCACTCACTCATCACTGACCCGTGAAGGTCCCGGGGTAGAATAGGCTTTCTGCAACCCATGCTTGCCATAAAAGGCGACTATGCTTGTCGCAAGAGATGACCAATGGGATCGGGTGGTCAGACTCGCTGACTTGATTGACACATGTCATCGGTTCCCAATTGCGCAGATCGATGCTCATATTGTTGGTCACTGGATTGTCTGGTCCAGACTCGATTATTTACAGACCGCCGCCATATATTTGGAATAGTGCTGAGTGCGGCGTAAAACTAAACTAACTCACTCACTCATGTAACTGGCACACTCACTCACTCACTCATGTAACTGGCACACTCACTCACTCACTCACTCATGTAACTGGAACACTCACTCACTCACTCATGTAACTGGCACACTCACTCACTCACTCATGTAACTGGAACACTCACTCACTCACTCACTCACGTAACTGGAACACACTCTCCCATTCACATACATACTTAAAATCATGGACACGGACATGCTCCTGGGCCAGTAATACAAATTCCTTTTCCAATCTTAATTTTAGAGAAACTTAATGGACTAGCAGGTGCGTTCAAGACGAACCTTCTTCTGGAAGAAATATGGATGAAACAGACAATGTTAAACAGCCAGAATCGAAGAACATCACTGGTCTTGTAAAAGACTTTGACAGATCAGTCTTAAAGAAGACACAGACCAAGGTGATGACTGTTGAAGGTGTACAGATCATAGAAGAGCGTGATGCCAGAGGAAAGTTCGTGGTGCATGAGGTGCGACAGCCCAATGGCCTTCTGGGATATGTAGCAGACGTGCGCCAGGATCTCCAGGTTGGAGAGGTGATGCCAGGCCTCATTGTTGGTATGTAGAGTTTCAGCTCACCTTAATCATGTTAACTGGATTCCTATTGAAGTTGGTGCTCTGTTACTTGCATTGGTGCAACCCAATATTACAAGGTGCAACCTAGTTCGTAGTCTAACTTGCAAGTCAATATTTGAGTGAATATACTTTTGAATGAAACATTTAAATAATTGCATCTACTCATTGCAATAAAAACAACTGTGACATTGCTGGAATATTGCTATATTGTAGAACTCACTCACTCATCACTGACCCGTGAAGGTCCCGAGGTAGAATAGGCCTTCTGCAACCCATGCTTGCCATAGAAGGTGACTATGCTTGTCGTAAGAGGCGACTAACGGGATCGGGTGGTCAGACTAGCTGACTTGGTTGACACATGTCATCGGTTCCCCATTGCGCAGATCGATGCTCATGTTGTTGGTCACTGGATTGTCTGGTCCAGACTCGATTATTTACAGACCGCCGGAATAGTGGAGAGTGCGGCATAAAACTAAACTCTCACTCACTCACTCACTCACTCACTCACTCACTCACTCACTCACTCATCACTCTTCTACCCTTTCCTTTCAGGATCACAAGACGTGGCTCATAACCTTGATCTGTTGAAGCAGTATAAAGTTTCCCACATTCTTAACTGTGCCACACTGGTTGAAAACCTGTACCCCTATAAATACAAATATAAAAACATCGAGCTGTATGACATCCCCGAGACCCCGATAATGCGCCACTTCAACGAAGCAATCGACTTTATTGACGAAGGTCGTAAAGCCAGTTGTGTTTTGGTGCACTGCAACGCAGGCGTTTCCCGATCGGCTACCTTTGTCATCGCCTACCTAATGAATAAACAAGGGATAACTTTTAAAGAGGCCTTCAACTTTCTGAGATCCAAGAGGCCAGCCACTTGCCCAAACCCAGGTTTTGTGTCTCAGCTCAAGATGTATGAGGATATTTTGAAACAAAAGAAAGAATGCAAGAAAAGCGGAAAAAGTCGTGCCCATACATCGTAGTCTTATGGGCCCTGATGTTTGTTTATTTGGCATGAATCTTGTGACTATATGAGATTTAAACATTATGCACAGAAAACTTCAGAGCATGAAGATTCAAGGTTATGTCTTATTCGGGAGTTTCTTCTATTCTTTATGGCACAACCAGTGCTTTTTGTGACTGTAGTTCTACTCCTCATTGGGACCCTAGGAATAAAATTTGATGGGATCCTTTTTTTATTGGAATTTTCATAATAATCTGATGGCTGCTTTCAAAGACTAAACATAGGATTTTTTGTGTCTTTAATGCCAGAGTTAATGAACCTTTACCTGAGGAAACTGAATCCAGGATTGTACAAATTTGTGTGTCTAGCTATATCTGCTTACCCGTATGGGCTTACCTATATCTGCATACCTGTATGGGCTTATCTATATCTGCATAATCTATATACCTGTACATCTTTATGTCTATGTCCATACCTGTAACTACATATCAGTATTTGTTTATCTGTATCTGCTTATCTGTCCATGATTGCCTGAAATAAGTGCTTAAGTATACCTGCTAACATCTACTTGCATACCTATGCATGCTTTGACGTACAAGTTTACATCTGTATGCTCTTACCTGTTCGTGCTTGTTATGCATGTTTACCTATATACGTGCTTACCACTATGTACTTGTAGTACTTACCTGTAGTGTAGCCAAAGATACAATCCCTGTAAGTACTTACCTGTATGCCTACCTTTATGTGCTTACCTGTGCGTACATACCTTTGTACAGACTTACTAAACACCTGTCCAAAGGTCACCTGTATGTTAGCCTTTGTTTGTTGCTCGACATCAGGAGTATGTATTCCTTACTTTTTCAATATAGGAGTGCAGGAAAAACTTAAAAGTACATTTAGAGTACTGAATGGGATTTAATGGAATGTGACTACAACCAGACAACGTTTTATCATTCTGCTGTATTTTCTAAATAATTTCCTTCAGTATTGTGAACATTTTTTATCATTATATGTGCATATTTCCGCTGATACGGTCTTATGTTGAGCCCTGTTCTTATTTGCACCTGTATGTCTTCGTCCATGTGTTTGACTGTGAAGAAATGTGTCTGTGCACCTGTGCACCTGTGCACCTGTGCACCTGTGTACCTGTTAAAATTAAGGAGTACAGAATAGATTCAATTTCCTCGGGTTGAGGTAGCATGTGATGCCTTTGACATCACACACCTTACAGCATTAGAAATGAACCGGGTATCAAATGTGCAGTTTTGCAAGGACATTTGATGTGTTATTTTTTGTTGCCAAAACAAGATGTTTTTGTCTGTGATGTCTACATGGATTTAGACATATTGGAAGGAAATGATCTGTGAGAAGTTTGAAATTATCCGTTGTAGTTCTTAATTGCCAGTAATGTCATTTGGGTTTTCAACTCACAGAATACAGACTTTTTTGTCAGTTTACTTTGATCAATAATATCATGGTGGCCGGGTATATGTACACAGTGATAGATCACTGGACTCACAGACCATCCTGTTTTATCAAGGGTATAATACCTGCCTTCTTCGTAAAAACCTGTACCCATCCAATACCATACTTTCAGTTTGAATCCTTTTGAATTGCCAAGATGCAGTTCATGAATAAGTGTAAGTCTACACTAAGCTGGATGATGGTTCAGTGCAAGTAGTGGTGTTCCAGTAATCAAAAATCAGTCGAAAGAAGGATTAGAAATAATTATTGATTGTGAAAGAACATATTTTTGAAGAATCAGAAGTTTCTTGTTTTGGTATAACACACTTGAATGAAGTAAGGTAACCATTAAATTTGATGAATATTCTTTAACAACCATGCGCTCTACAGCGTAAAACTATGCGCATTGTAAAATTTTAATCGCTTTTATTGTTTATTACAATTCTAGTGTCTTTCTTGCTTGCTTGTGTGCATTTCACTGAAGAGCCAGGTTCAGTTCCCCTGCATGTGTGAAGTCCATTTCTGGTGTTATTGCTGGAATATTGCTAAAAGCGGTGTTAAAATATACTGTTTCAAAGAAGCACTGCATGAATGAGTTCTTTGTACCCAGCAGTGGATTGTTACATGTGTGTATAGTTTAGTTTTCAATATTGGTTTATTGTGAGTTGTTGAATATGCTTGATCTCTATTTGAGCCAGTTAGCCATGACGTGTCATCTGATTGTACTTGACTATACATGTATTGTGCTTTATATAATTCCATTTGCATCTTTGATTATTCTGTTTTCACGTTGTATGTTGGTTCAGATTGTTTAAACAGTGAGCTTCTTTTGATACCTAGATTGTCAGATTACGGCTGAACATTTAGCAAGTGGCTTGAGTGACTTCTGCATGGCAAAACGCATCAGAGTCAGTATAAAATTCTTTTTCACGCAGGTGTATATACTGAACAGCAAATGAAATGCAATTTTCCAAAAAATGAAAGCCCCTAAAAGTAAGTGTTCATGCTTATGTCTTCTATTCATATACTTGACAAAAAGTCACAGAGTTGTGTTTCAGTATGTTTGATAATGGTACTTTATATATTTATCTACGTGGAACATAGAGTCATATCACATCATATGAGTCACTTCACAAATTTTAAGGCCTAAATGCAATTTATAGAGCGAGAAAAAGCTGTCTTATATGTATTCAATATTCATTGCGCTTTTAAAGAATGAAATACAAATTTGCAGGTCAAACCATTACCGATGTAAGGTCATGAAAAGATACCAAAAGATATGTGACTGTTTCTTGTTTTTATGTTAGAATTATACAGTTTACAGTAACTGACCATTTCCAAAAGATCTAATTGTTGTGACAATCATGTTATTAGACTAGTGGTGAGTTAACAGCCATAAATTATCATAAGTCAGTATTTTTTCTAATTGGTAGTGGCATTTTCGCAGTTGACATTGTGACTCTACCAAACAAGGTAAACTGTAAGCTACAGTGGGCTTGACTCAAAAGCAAACCATGGCATTGCAATCTAATTAAAGAACTGATACACATATAACACTGAATGAAATGCTGACCATAATCAAAACATCAGACCAAATTTGTGAGGTTTCTGCAGACTTTTGTCATACAAAAATATGAGTTTAACAAACTATCATTGAAAGACACATTTCACTGTGGAATGCAAAGAAAGGAACAGTCAGCACATGCTTCTCTAACACCTGTAACAAGCTTGCTTGTAAGGAACTGAAATATGTAACTGGGTAACATATTGTCACCCCAGCCACTTGCTATATAGTTTAGTCAAAATGTGCATAACGAGCTGCTTCTAAAACATACTAGTATTAGGCTAGCATATATATATATATATATATATACTTCATTTATTTGTGCCACATATTGTATTTAAGAATTTCCGCTCTCTCTCTCTCTCTCTCTCTCTCTCTCTCTCTCTCTCTCTCTCTCTATATATATATATATATATATATATATATATATATACTTCATTTATTTGTGCCACATATTGTATTTAAGAAATTCCGCTAGTCAGTGATTATGTTATTACTAATATATATGTTATAGTATTATCATAGTATTATATAACATTTGATTCTGTAACTCTACAATATTTATTGTATACTGGATTGGGGTGGCCTTGATAACACAAGTACAACATGCCAGTGGTGATTGTGTCAATATGAATACTTAATCTCCTATCTCAATGTCGATTTGGAAAGATTTGGAGAGATGACAACATGAATACTTTCGTACTTGTATCTCCCATCTTTTATCTCCATACTGTCAAACTGGAAAAATGTTAACATGAATACTTTAATACTTGTATCTCCTTATCTCCTCAATATTATATTGAATAATTGACAGCATGAATACTTTAATACTTGTGTCTCCTATCTCCATAATGTCATACCGGAAAGATGACAATGTGAATGATTCATAATATCATATCGGAGAGATGACGGCATGAACACTTTAATGCTTGTATTTCCTATCTCGATAATGTCATACCTGAAAGATGACAACATGAATGATTCATAACATCACACCGGAGGGATGACAGCATTAATACTAAATTTAGACTTTTATTTCCATAATGTCATGCCAGAGATATGACAACATGAAAACTTTAGTACTTGTATCTCCTATGTCCATAGTGTCATACCGGAGAGATGACAACATGACTACTTTAATACTTGTATCTCTTATGTCCATGTCATACCGGAGAGATGACATCATCATTACTTTAGTACTTGCTTATCCTATCTCCATAATGTCATGCCAGAGAAATGTCAGCACGACTACATCAATACTTGTTTCTCCTATCTCCTTAATGTCATACCGGAGAGATGACAGCATGACACAGTCATGGTGCTATTGTTTTGTAGAATGTTGTGATAGAATGTAAAGCAAAATGATGCAAGGGTCAAGGCTGTTCCTGCCTCCTCCAGACATGGTGGGGTAACAAAAACCACATTTTGTGTCAAAGACGAGTGAAAGGAAAAAAACAAATGTTGAAACTTTTGATAGAATTGATTCTGAGGTTTACAACGACATTCATGTTTTATTGTTATATATAGAACAGTATTAAGCTGGTTATCAACCAAGCAAACATGAACCACTACCGCCTTTATTTTATTTGGTTCGCAGATATTTTGTGAAACATTCTGAAGGTACTTGGGGAAAAATTACTGACAGTTTAGATTTTTGTGATCGTTGCTCTTCAAAAATGTATTTGAATAGGTTTCACTGTGGTGAGTGTCAGATGAAGGTTGTCTTTTAAGTCATGTATTTTACTGTGTCCACATTTTGTTTACTGTGTAAACACATCCTTTAAACAAATATACATATTGAACAGCATATGAAATGCAAGTTTTGAAAAAGAAATCTCATGAAAGTAAGCGTTTATGTTTGTCCTCTATTTACAAACAAAAGCCAGAGTTGCATTTCTTTTGCTGTTCAGTATATTAACATCCCACCTTTAATGAAGGTCGTGAAATATTATCAGAAAATGAACGATTTCTTTTCAATACTGTGATTGTTTTATTGTGATACACTTTATTATTTTCCAAGTTAGACGTTGTTTAGTCAAGACACTTTGCTCACTCATGTAAATAGAATCTACCAAAGTTTCTTAGTCACATGCTCCTGTTTTGCTCCAATCAGCTGTTTTCACTTTAAATACAGGGAGGTAAAGCAACGCTACAACAACCCTTGATGTTATCACCTGGCAATAATAATTATTTCAGATCATATTTGTCATTTACTGATACCTAATTTTGAATAGGTTTTAACTAAATAGAATCAAGAGTCATTTGGAATTGTCATGATGCAAGTCTTAGTGGATGATGATGATGATGATGATGACGGTGGTGATGATGATGATGATGATGATGATGATGATGACGACGATGATGATGGTGGTGGTGATGATGATGACGATGATGACGATGATGATGACGATGATGATGCTTTTGTACATTAGAGGGTTTCCCTTTTTTCACCTAAATGTTAAGTTTTCTTTGACCTCTCAAGAATGAGACTTACTTAAGTGTCAGATTTTATTTAAGGCCATTTTGAAGGCCATTGTGAATACTTATCTAGAATTTTGCAACTCATTGGCATCATAGGAATATCCATCTTTCACAACCATGGCATTCTTCCTGCCATCTGCCTTGCATGTAACAAGTACTGGGTTGGTTGAAGGTGATCAGATCTAAAAGAGAAAATGCCTTAACTATGGATGAAGGTCTAATGAATATGTAATTGTGACCTTGTACTCAATATTGATGACACTATTAAGGAGTAAGCAGAATTTTCATCATTGCTTCAGTGGTAAAATTATAACTGAAACTCTTACCATTGTTGACATAAATTCCTGCAAACACCACCTGCGGAATTATATGATACTGAAAATGAGATCACATGTGTATATGACCTTAAAGCGAGATCACATAGTGAGACCAAAGGTTGTAGCAAAGAGGCAACAGTATCATGTGAAGGTATTAATTGTAGTTGTACATTAAACAAACATGTTATTATGTTTCCCTTATTTTTAGGAATACCAATATGGGAGATGTAGGATGTTATAAGTGTTTGCTGTAGAAGGAGCGCACTGAACACAACAATGCAGCTACTCGTAGTCACATATCCAACATTGTATTTTTGTCCACTTATTCGACTCTTCTTTAATATTATATTTGCATATTAGTTTCAGTTTGTTAAAAAATATACATAATTAGAACATGTAGTTCTGTATCTGGCTTCAGATTAACATTTAAAGTGCTGGGTGTTTACTTTTTTGACACCATACTGTAAGCTTTATTGCCGATGTGTATAAACTGAAAATATATTTTCAAATTTTTATCTCATTTTCTAATCATCCATTTTAGCCCTTGTCATTTGAATTCATAAATTTAAAAATTAATGTGTAGACTTACCTCATAATTGTACCTTAAGAGAATCAACTGTTGCCATGCCAAGTATTTTTTGTTCTAGTAAAGGATTGAATGTAAAACATGTAAATATGTTGATTTGCTAGTTCTTTGAGAAAAAACAACAAAGCATGTTCTACGTAGATCTGTTTAGTGTATAGTTGTTTATATTCAGAATGGTATTTAATCCAATAAACGCATACTGATTTTATTACTTCCATATCTTTACTCCAGTTTCGAAATTTACAATATTTATTAAAGCATTTTACACATTGCTCAAATGTTTTGAAATATCCAAATTTTGATAATTTGATATTTATTCAAGTGTACATAATATTGTTATGTAAATACACCCTGACTTTGGAAAAGTGTACATATTTATGTAGTGTATTATATTACATACATGTTCCTAGTTTTAGATTGAATTTACAATAGTGAATCAGTGCATATTGTACAAACACCAATCTAGAATTTAGTTATTAATGGTGCATGGATGAAAACTGAATTATGAAGTTTAAGCATTCTTTATGTCAAAGTTGGTTGATTGTATGGAAGTATATACTTTGGTCATGGTGGTAGTATATCAAATTTCATGCAGATATGTGAACAGTGTTGGCCATTAATTTTTTGTATACAATAAATTGTTATGATTGTCAAAAAATGATAGGAATTTCTACCAATGTTCAGATAGAGGTGGGGTAGCCTTGAGGTTAATGTGTTCAGTTATTGCACCAAAGGTCTGGGTTCCATACCCCAAGGAGAACACCAAGGGATGCCACAGTACATCAGTGCATCAATACTTTTTCTAAGACAATACAATCACCGATACATGCAGTACTGTATCAGTTTTTATTTATGTATCGGTGTAAAGACATTTATGTAACATTCACATTTTGCACTTTTATCATGGTTTTGAAGTTATGAGAGTTATAAATGATTATTTTTCATGCTCCAAGTTGGGAAATTAGAAGTTTTTAATCTCAGAGAATACAAAATATTGATCTTTCATGGTTAATTATAAAAAATGAAATATTATTGTTCAAAATGTAGCATAATCCATAAGCAATAATGTCACGAAAATAGGTATTGTGATACATATTGAATCGTGACATGGATATCATGATACGTATTGATTCATGAAGCTTATGTATCGTGACATCCCTAGGCACAATATGTCAAGCCCATTTTCACTGTTCCTGGCAAAAGAAACCTAGAAAAGTGTACATTAAACCCTAAGGCAGAATAAGGAGTATTACAACTGTATATGTAGAAATATATTTTTATGCCATGTTTTTGGTGAATGAATGTTTGATTGCTGGATGTTTAGATTAGCAAGTATTTGGAATTTACAACTGTTGATTCTTCTGTGTACAATACATTACTGGGACTATATTCCTATGATCAGTTTACCGCGTGTAATTGAAACAAGTGTCATTTAGAACCAGATATGTGAGGTGTAAAGTAGGTCATGCTTACAAAATACTGTACCCTTGCAAGACACACAGATGTAGAATATGGACATTGCAAGGTCTTCAAAAGTTATGATCAGGGTTGTAGATCAAAACCCTTATAGATCAAGGTGCATTCATGTTTTCAGCTCTTTGTATTGGTCCTGATATATGCTGGTTCTATAAGATGGCACACTGCAGTTTGACAAATGGCATCTAGAGGGGGGGTTTGTGTGATGAGATATGTGGATTGTGATCACACGATGTGTTGTTCGTGATCTTGAGATCAAGAGTTGTAGTTTGTGATCATAAGGTTGGTGTTATTTGTGAACCTAAGGTGTAGATCTGTGGTTTGTTGTCATCAGATATGAAGTTTGAGATCAGATGATATGTTTTTCGTGATCTTGAGGTCAAGAGTTGTAGTTTATGTGATCTTCAGATGTGTCGTTTGTGATCATAAGATAGGTGTTATTTGTGATCTTGAGGTGTAGATCTGTGGTTTGTTATTATCAGATATGTTGTTTGTGATCAAACAATGTGTTGTTCATGATCTTCTGGTCTAGAGGTTTAGTTTGTCTGATCATCAGAAATGTTGTTTGTGATCATAATATTGGTGATATTTATGACCTTGATCTGTGCACGTGTTGTTTATGATCATAAGATTAGTGTTACTGGTGATCTTGAGGTGTAGAACTGTGGTTTGTGGCCATCTGATATGGCGTTTGTGATCATAAGGCGTGTTGTTAGTGATCATGAGGGGCATAAGAGAAGCCATGTCTAGTGTCACTGTCATGACACTGCTGGAATATTGCTTCATAATGATATAAAACCTGACTCGCCCACTCGTGATCTTAAGGTATAGACCATATGATTCAGAGGTGTGGTTTACGACAAGATGGACTTAGATGATTAGGTGTGGTCTGTGATCACAAGAAAAGCTAAACTTAAGATGACAGGTGTGGTTTCTGATCAAAAGACAAGCTAGACTTAAGAGGATAAGGTGTGATTTTTGATCACATGAAGAGCTGGACTTAAGATAAGGTATGTTTTTAGATCACAAGACAAACAAGACTTAAGATAAGGTGTGGTTCTGACAGTGATGTAGTTTTCAAATGAGCAGATGTGCAACATAACCAACTGGTATAGTAGTGCCAATAGATTCAGATCTTGACATAACTGAATGCTTGGAAAATTCTTTCCAATGAACCTTTGATCATGCATGGAAATATTCTAGTGTATGCCACGACCATGCAGGTAACCTGATCTCATGCAGTCACTTCCAGACACTTGTAATGTAACACACTTGATATGTCACATAGATGAGAAGTTAAAACATGCTGCTACATAGAATAAAAGTTTTTTGCATGCAGATGGTGTTGTTGTTTTTCCAGTGAGTACAACCATGTTTGCTGAGGTCTATTGCGAACAGCAAAATCATGTCAGCCTTTGTGTCAATCTGACAGAATCCGATCCAGGTAAATTGAACCTAAACAGCAAGAGCACTGGTCCAGATTGTCAAGAACACGGATGCACAACGTGCCTGGTTACGAAAATAACAATTTTGTTTGCCTTTATCACATCACTTGCAATATGATACAGAGATGCCAACCCCAAAAAGTGTTGCAAATATAAGTTTCAAGGATCAAAATGACTTTGACTAGGAAATTAATAGTCAAACTAAATGTTTACAATCATGATGGCTCAGGGAAAGATCATATTAGACTGATCAAGAGTGAAGCTCTAATTTCTCATACCTCCAAAAGCAGATTCCAAAATCATCAGCATTACATTTCTTGTCTCCTTTCTGCAAAAATGTACTTTATTTCATGAAAATATGTTTTTGTCAATAAATCTGAATTGTAATGAATTTTCTTCAAATTTTCGTGGAATTTAAAGTGCAATCATATTGGCATAGTCTGAAGCTTAAATTCGTGGCAACTAAGACAAAATCGTAGAGGTAAGCATCTCTGAATATACAGCAATCCTGGTGGTCTGTAAACAAGTGAGAGTGTGTGGACAAACATTTTTGTTGCAGATTAAATGATGCTATAGATAAACCAGTTATATGTATGTACCAACAGCAAGCCCAGCAGTAACAAAGCAAATGTTTGATGTCCACCTACAACCAAATGATTAGATCAGTTTTGACATAGAGAGATAGCATTCCGTGACCATGGTAAGGCAAATGAGTGTAATGCCATGTTACAAGCGTAAATGCATAATGTGCATGTGCTTGAAAGTGCAGCTGTTTCTTTTAGTCTTGACTAGTTTCATGATGCATGTCAACTGATGCCATCCCTTATGGTTTGCCCACTCGGACACAGTACATTAACTCTGAGCCAGCTGGTCAAGTTTTGTTCCTCAGTGCCAATTACAAGGCTGATTGAGTGAGTGAACTTATTTTACCACCGTCTGTAAATAATCAAGTCTGGATCAGACAATCCAGTGATGAACAGGATGAGCAACAATCTTGGGAACCGATGACGTGTCACCAAAGTCAGTGAGTCTGACCACCCAATCACATTAGAAGCACAGGTTGCTAAAGAACTTTCCTACTCCGGATCTTCATGGATATTGTGTTAGTGAGAAATTCACTGGTCACAAATAAAATCAAACTGACTGTAGTACTGCAAGAAGGCTTTCCAGAAAAACAAACGAGATCAGAGAGTTTGTCAAAGTTTCGAGAACTGTATTTCCAGATCACATAATTTGTGAAACGTACACAAGAATCTTCAGTCTATATATCTTATATATATCAATGTCCTTTATACAAATATTATATACTCCACAACACTACTATTATGAACAGAAACAAAACAACTACAAACAATAGTCATGATAAGTTCCATGCATCACATTCTTTTCCCATCTCATACAGAATACAAGTACAGTAACAATAACACTCAAGTGTAATAAATCCTTACTTTCACTCCCCACCACTCCACCTTATCACTCCATCATCCCTTGTCCCCTCCATTGCCTACTTACACAATCTCGTGCCAGCTATCTCAAGGATCTCATCACTGAATACACTGTAAAAAGAATACGCATTGTTGAGCATCATTGATATCTCGGTTGTCTTACTTTAACATCTCGGTTCCGGCAAAATCCTTCATAATTTATCATTATTCAGGCTCTTTTAACTTGATACAGTGATGTCTCAATATTTCAGATATCTCGATATAAAGTCATGGTCCCAACACGCAAAATTACCTTTATAGCTATTTGTTTGCAAAGAAACTTGATGTTCATCCACTTTTCATGGGCAAGTATCCCTCTGAACTCAAGTTGTTGCCACACATTTACACACGGTGCGACATGAATCAAACGGATGTGGTAGTGTAAACTAATTAGCGCTAACTGAGTTGAAGGAGTCACTTGCTTGTTTTCTAATTAGGATTAATTAAGAAAGCATCAACTAGGAAGTACATGTTATGATGAAATACTACCGTTAACAGATTATGGTTTCGAAACAAAACATACTGAGAATCTAATGAGGGTTTTGTGCGGGGGCATGGTGGGCGAGCTGGCTAAGGCGCAAGGCTAGTGATCCAGCGAGGTTGATGTTTCGGGATTGAGCCCATATGTGACCGGGTGTAAAAACCTTGGAGTCAACTTAGTGTGCAGACTCTTTCAGTGTCGTCACAACCCCTAGTGTACAGTACACAACCCTGTGCACTTAAAAGAACCCATGAATCCGTTGGTATATGACCAGATGGTGACCACATGAACACGTGCATACACCTAGTTGCGGGTACAGCAATGTGCAGTAAACTTGGACAAAGTACTGTGACTACATGTCCCAGTTCAGCCAGTTGTGAATTGGGTACCTCGTTATAATGAGAGAGACACAATAAACTTGGTGCGCCTAGTGGCAGCAATAGCTGTATACTCTCCAGGGACTTGAGATTGAAATACGATGTGCTGTTGAGATTGACAACCAGTGACCAAGGGAAAAATACCAGCGCCTTGAGCATGCACAACTGCATGGATATGTGCGCTATATAAATATCCTATATCCTAATCATGTAAACTAGCATTTGATTGTTCAATTGTCCCTAAACGATATGTGACGATATGCCCTAGTTGGATGTCTCAATTTTAGGTAACTCGATATTTTTTCTTGGTCGCATGAACATCGAGAAGACGGTGCTCCACCATATATCAAATGATGATTCTTAACAGTTTTACAACTGCATAACAGTGGAGATATGTTCCTTACAACAGCTGTACAGACACTCAGTGTAAACATAATTCTGCCTTGAATCTGTTTCCATATTGTTGTTAAGTCCCAGAAGTGTCATCAGCCTTAGCACTAGATAGAGACACAAAGCTGTCAGGTGACACACATCAGAGGTCAGGGGGTTTCACACTGTAGTCCTCGTCCGTCTCCAGGCCAATTTCCTCCTGGGAAACATATCAGGTAGCTTGTTGAAATGGATTAACTGTTGTGTTCAAGATGATATAGTGAATGCATGTGTCTGTGGCTGATTGTACTGGCGATTGCTTCATTCCACAAAGGGATCATATATACTATACAGTGGAAGCTGTCAAAACCGCCAGCTGTCCCATCCGGCAAATTGTCAACACCAGCATAAAATCTCTGTCCCGTTTGTAGATAGTATATTTACAATCATTCATATGCTCTTTAATCCATCAGCTGTCAATTCCAGATCTAAGCATCAAACGAGCCACCTGAATATGTGTTTATACAGTAATCAGAGCTGTCTAATCTGGCGACAGAAGGAGTCAACCAGATTTGTACAAATTAATCATGCATTGAAATAACTTGGTTGCTGACAAAGGTAATATAATCATAGTTCAGTATGGGTATGCTTATACATGAATCATCCACTGAGAGGAAGTGAATTGTCAACTATTCAACCTTACTCGAGACAAGTGACTGACATCAGGGCCCCGTTTCACAAAACTCTCGTAAGCCTAAGGTCTCGTAACTTTTCTCGTAACATTCCTACTTCCTATGTTACAGTATAGGAGGTACGAATGCTACGAGAAAGGTTACGAGACCTTAGGCTTACGAGAGTTTTGTGAAATGGGGCCCAGGAGGATTAGGATATGGTTGCTTGCAATCAGCTTTGTGAGCAGGCCTGATCAACCACTTCAGCATGGTGTGTCGTGCATGATGTATCCTACCATGACCATATATGGTACTTACTACAAGGTGCTTCTTGGTTTTAGGATAGCCCTCCAGAATAGCATTGATGATGTCTGTGCTCTAAGAAAGACAAGGAAACAAGAAATATTAGTTTAAAGAACCGTACACTTGCAACCAATAGTGCCACTTTATCCCATTACCAGTTTTGTTGTAATACACCTCACCTATTTGAAGTATGGTGAGGTAGACTGCAGTGGTATCAGCTCTTTGAAAGCGTTTCAGCAATAACAATTTAGCAGGTCTTTATCAGCAGCTCAGCATGTATCTGCAATGACTTCTTGAAAAGTATCAGTAACTGACCCTTGAGTGAGTTTCAGCTACCTTGAAAAAGTATCTGCCATTGTTCTCCCTACAAATTTCTGTAACAGATCATTGAAGATGTTTCACCATATGTCCAATGGACAATCATTAGCATTGGCTCTCTAACAGGTATCAATATTAGACCCTAAACAGGTACTAACATTGGCACCCTAAACAGGTACCAGCAATGGCCCCCTAAACAAGAAACAGCATGACACCCTAAAGCAGTATCAGCACTGGCTCCTAACCCAGTATCTGTAATGACTCCTAAAGCAGTATCAGCACTGGCTCCTAACCCAGTATCTGTAATGACTCCTAAAGCAGTATCAGCACTGGCTCCTAACCCAGTATCTGTAATGACTCCTAAAGCAGTATCAGCACTGGTTCCTAACCCAGTATCTGTAATGACTCCTAAAGCAGTATCAGCACTGGCTCCTAACCCAGTATCTGTAATGACTCCTAAAGCAGTATCAGCACTGGCTCCTAACCCAGTATCTGTAATGACTCCTAAAGCAGTATCAGCACTGGCTCCTAACCCAGTATCTGTAATGACTCCTAAAGCAGTATCAGCACTGGCTCCTAACCCAGTATCTGTAATGACTCCTAAAGCAGTATCAGCACTGGCTCCTAACCCAGTATCTGTAATGACTCCTAAAGCAGTATCAGCACTGGTTCCTAACCCAGTATCTGCAATGACTCCTAAAGCAGTATCAGCACTGGCTCCTAACCCAGTATCTGTAATGACTCCTAAAGCAGTATCAGCACTGGCTCCTAACCCAGTATCTGTAATGACTCCTAAAGCAGTATCAGCACTGGCTCCTAACCCAGTATCTGTAATGACTCCTAAAGCAGTATCAGCACTGGCTCCTAACCCAGTATCTGTAATGACTCCTAAACCAGTATCAGCACTGGTTCCTAACCCAGTATCTGTAATGACTCCTAAAGCAGTATCAGCACTGGTTCCTAACCCAGTATCTGTAATGACTCCTAAAGCAGTATCAGCACTGGCTCCTAACCCAGTATCTGCAATGACTCCTAAAGCAGTATCAGCACTGGCTCCTAACCCAGTATCTGTAATGACTCCTAAAGCAGTATCAGCACTGGCTCCTAACCCAGTATCTGTAATGACTCCTAAAGCAGTATCAGCACTGGCTCCTAACCCAGTATCTGTAATGACTCCTAAAGCAGTATCAGCACTGGCTCCTAACCCAGTATCTGTAATGACTCCTAAACCAGTATCAGCACTGGTTCCTAACCCAGTATCTGCAATGACTCCTAAAGCAGTATCAGCACTGGCTCCTAACCCAGTATCTGTAATGACTCCTAAAGCAGTATCAGCACTGGCTCCTAACCCAGTATCTGTAATGACTCCTAAAGCAGTATCAGCACTGGCTCCTAACCCAGTATCTGTAATGACTCCTAAAGCAGTATCAGCACTGGCTCCTAACCCAGTATCTGTAATGACTCCTAAAGCAGTATCAGCACTGGCTCCTAAACCAGTATCTGCAATGACTCCTAAAGCAGTATCAGCACTGGCTCCTAACCCAGTATCTGTAATGACTCCTAAACCAGTATCAGCACTGGCTCCTAACCCAGTATCTGTAATGACTCCTAAAGCAGTATCAGCACTGGTTCCTAACCCAGTATCTGTAATGACTCCTAAACCAGTATCAGCACTGGCTCCTAACCCAGTATCTGTAATGACTCCTAAAGCAGTATCAGCACTGGCTCCTAACCCAGTATCTGTAATGACTCCTAAAGCAGTATCAGCACTGGCTCCTAACCCAGTATCTGTAATGACTCCTAAAGCAGTATCAGCACTGGTTCCTAACCCAGTATCTGTAATGACTCCTAAAGCAGTATCAGCACTGGTTCCTAACCCAGTATCTGTAATGACTCCTAAACCAGTATCAGCACTGGTTCCTAACCCAGTATCTGTAATGACTCCTAAAGCAGTATCAGCACTGGCTCCTAACCCAGTATCTGCAATGACTCCTAAAGCAGTATCAGCACTGGTTCCTAACCCAGTATCTGCAATGACTCCTAAAGCAGTATCAGCACTGGCTCCCTAACCCAGTATCTGCAATGACTCCTAAAGCAGTATCAGCACTGGTTCCTAACCCAGTATCTGTAATGACTCCTAAAGCAGTATCAGCACTGGCTCCTAACCCAGTATCTGTAATGACTCCTAAACCAGTATCAGCACTGGCTCCCTAACCCAGTATCTGCAATGACTCCTAAACCAGTATCAGCACTGGTTCCTAACCCAGTATCTGTAATGACTCCTAAACCAGTATCAGCACTGGTTCCTAACCCAGTATCTGTAATGACTCCTAAACCAGTATCAGCACTGGCTCCTAACCCAGTATCTGTAATGACTCCTAAAGCAGTATCAGCACTGGCTCCTAACCCAGTATCTGTAATGACTCCTAAAGCAGTATCAGCACTGGCTCCTAACCCAGTATCTGTAATGACTCCTAAAGCAGTATCAGCACTGGCTCCTAACCCAGTATCTGTAATGACTCCTAAAGCAGTATCAGCACTGGCTCCTAACCCAGTATCTGTAATGACTCCTAAAGCAGTATCAGCACTGGCTCCTAACCCAGTATCTGTAATGACTCCTAAAGCAGTATCAGCACTGGTTCCTAACCCAGTATCTGTAATGACTCCTAAAGCAGTATCAGCACTGGTTCCTAACCCAGTATCTGTAATGACTCCTAAAGCAGTATCAGCACTGGCTCCTAACCCAGTATCTGTAATGACTCCTAAAGCAGTATCAGCACTGGCTCCTAACCCAGTATCTGTAATGACTCCTAAAGCAGTATCAGCACTGGTTCCTAACCCAGTATCTGTAATGACTCCTAAAGCAGTATCAGCACTGGCTCCCTAAACCAGTATCTGCCATGGCTCCCTAAACCAGTATCTGCAATGGACCCTAAACCAGTATCACCACTGGTTCCCTAAACAGGTATCATCATTGGCCCCTAAACAGGTATCTTCATTGGTCCCCTAAACAGGAATCACAAAGGCCCCACCTAAATCAGTATCAGTAATGGCCCCTCAAACCCAGTATCACCAATGCCCCCTTAACTAGCATCAGCACTGGCCCCTTAAACTGGTATCAGCAATTGTCCTTTGTACAAAACTGATTAACCACCCTTTGAACAATACTAGGCAGTGATCCAATGTGTAAATGATGACACCAAGAAGTACTTGAATACTAAAGTACTGAAATATGTTTGAGCAATGGCCTCAAGATGATTCAGCAATGTATCAGCAATAGCCACACATATGGCATACTGACTTCCATGGCTTCCATTGGTTGACGTATGTGTCAACCAAGTCAGCGAGTCTGACCACCTGATCCCGTTAGTCGCCTCTTACGGCAAGCATAATCAACTTTTATGGCAAGCGTGGGTTGCTGAGGGCCTATTCTACCCCAGGACCTTCACGGATCGGAGGTCACACAAGACAGGCATTCACTCTGTTCCTCTGTCAGTCTTTACAAATACTCACAATTCTTTTCCTCTTCTTCCATTCCTTCACATACTTGACTCTATCCTTGTAAACCTGAGAATAAAATGAGAGTGTCAAATCAGGTTTGCTCACAAATGTGATGAATTAAAAGTGAACAAATGGTATTAATCCCAAGCCTAGTCGTCAAAAGGTTTACTCATCAAACTGAAAAGCCAGGGTTCAATTCCCCACATGGGTACAATATCTGAAGCCCATTTCTGATGTTCTCCGCCGTGACATTGTTGGATTGTTTCTACCAGTGGTGTAAAACTCACTCAGTCAGATTACATAATGTAATCAGTTTGTAACATCTGGATCAGTGGATGACGTCAATCCCATATCTTCTTTTTTTTAACATAGAAGCATTCTGGGACCACAATAGATGTGCTGACTAATCAGCATTAAGAATCAGTACATACAAACTAAAAAATCTTCCACACACTTCTTCCTGCCTGAATTGTGTGTATGGTAACATGAGACATATCTGGTCTTGCCTTGTCTTTCTCCTGGGGAGTTATGAACACCTGGCCATCCTTCAGCTTCCCCAACTTCTCCTGCAGGGACACCATCTGTAACATATGATCGGCTGGATGAACCAGTGTGTGAGTGTATCAGTGTGTTAGGAACACTCACCAACAGTCCAGCTATATGGTGGCGGTCAGTAAATAATGTCTGGACCAGACAACCCAGTGATCAACAACATGAGCATCGATCTGTGCAACTGGGAAACGATGACATGTGTCAACCAAGTCAGCAAGCCTGACCACCCAATCCCATAAAATCGCCTCTTACGACAAACATAGTCGCCTCTTATGGCAAGCATGGGTTGCTGAACTAGATGAAACAGAGAAACAGACGAAGAGTTGAGTTGGCCTTTACATCAGATTGCCGTTATTTCAGCCATATAGTGACAAGATTAAGTCTGAATTCAAACACATGAGTTATATTTTGAAAACATATTTAGTCATTAAATTATTATTCAGAAACAAAAAACGCCACGTCAGCAAATTTAAAATCAGGCAACTTGTTAAGTACATTACACAGCTACAATTTAAGGTACAGTGAACCTTCCTCAGGTAGCTAACAATGAGATGCCCGCTCACATGGGAATTCATTGATGAAGAACCGTAGCCTCCAGCATGTTGAAAACTACACTATTTTCAGAAGGTCATCATCTGTTGGCCTAAGAACCCAAGCATTGCACATTATGGCGGCAGTGTGTAAATATTCGTGATTGGGCCAGACAATCTAGTGATCAGCAGTACAAGACATGAGCATTGATTTACCCGACTGGGATAAGATGACATGTGTCAACCAAGTCAGGGAACCTGACCACCCGATCACCTCAGTCACCGCTTATGAAAGCATATGTTGTTGAAGATGAATTCTATCCCTAATCACATACACTAATTTTAAATGCGTCGCTAGAGTTCAATAACAGTTCAACTCACATCCTCTGATCTTCACCATATCATAGGGCAGTGGAGTAGTCTAGAGGTTAAAGTGTTCGCTCAACACTGTGAAGACACAGGTTCGATTCCCCACAGGAGTACGTAAAACCCAACTCACTCATTCCCTCACTTGTATCAAACGAGAGTAAAACCATCAAACATATCAACACCTACTTCATTTTCAATCCGTTCTGTTTCCTTTTTTGCATCCTCTGTTGACATGGCATTGTTCAGGGTCTTCAGTTCTGAAAGAAAAACACAAAGTAAAATTGGTCCAGATTCAAAATATTCTTAACATCTGAAGAATACACAAAGGCCATTTTATATAGCTGACGAAGACAATCTGGCATAGTTGAGACAAAACACTATTTTCTTTTACTACAACCCACAAAAACATCCGGGCAATTACATTTCAGTGTTATTCAGGTAAAATATGAAGCTGGGCAAACAAATCCTCCTGATAATCATCATGTCATAGATTTTGAGAAACACTTGACATGGCATACATTAAACACTGAATGTCTTTAATGTATGTAAGAAAAAACACTCCACTGATTTTGTGAACATGATATATCATGTCATTCTAAGAGTTGAGCATTTTGAGTGTATACATGAGACTACTTTTACACCATTCTTTAACAGTCTTCCAGCAAATATCATGGCAGGGAATGCCAGAAATGGACTTCACACAATTTGTCCACATGGGGAACTGAACAACAATTTCAGACATGAGGAGGTAACCCTTTAACCATGAGGCTTTTCCACAGTTCCCAGTGTTTGAGTGATTGAGTTTAGTTTTATGCCACACTCAGCAATATTCCAGCCGTATGGCAGCAGTATGTTAATAATCAAGTGTGGATCAGACAATCCAGTCATCAACAGCATTAGCATCGATCTGCGCAACTCAGAACTGATGATGTGTCAACCAAGTCAGCGAGTCTGACCATCAGATCCCGTTAGTCTCCTCTTACGACAAACATAGTCATCCCAGTGTTTGAGTACATATCAAAACAGGATGCTATCAAAACTACCCATTAAAATTATAATCTTGCCCATGTCATTGAGTATTTTAAACGTAACAACATTTTAGTTTCCAATCTAGAAGCAAAATAAAACTAAAGTGAAAATTCAAAATATTCAGTTACAGAGGAAAACAAATCATCTTCACCTTATTTGTTACACAGCACTATGGCAACACTACCTGATTCCAGCTTGCGAACTCTATCCTGGACCTGTTGAACAGACTCTGTCAACTCCACAATCTTCGCATCCATACTCTTCAACTCAGCATCATCAACTTCAGGAAAGTTACTCTGAAATGTGTACAGTATGGTGTGAACAGTGTTTTCTACAGCCTTAAACAAACTACTGGCAAACAAGGATAAGCTGAGCACCAACCTGACAACTGACACATATTAGCATGTATGAGTGGCGCTCACTGGTGTTCGATATTGTGGGCAAAGGGGAGCCAGGATCATGTGCAATGCGATGGGTGAAGCATGTGAGAGTATCATGAGCAAGGTGAGTGCAGTGTGTGAATCAATTTCATCATCATGCACTGCACATGCACTAGCCTACATCTGCTCTACCTATAACAAGCCAAATGAATTTGCTCACTGCCATGAACCACCTAATTCACATAAACAATTTCTCTGCGCCAGTTCAACTTGCCTTGTTTACCAGAAGTTACATAGGTATATACCCCAACAAAGAGTTGCTGTTTTCTGTGAGAAACCAAATTTACAAATCTTTGACAGACATTCACAGTGACAGATCATGAAGGTATGACAGATATCCACAACAATTTTTTGTTGCGAGTGAGTTGGGTTTTGTGCTGCTTTTAGCATTATTCCAACAACATTAAAGTGGGGGATACCTGAATTTTGCTTCTCACATTGTATCCATGTGGAGAATGGAACCCAGTCTTTAACATGATGAGCAAATGTCTTAACCGCTAGGATACCCTACTGTTTGTGAAGATCTGTCAGGGCTACTTCTTTATCAGAAGAACACTGGGTAAGCGTAATGTATTTTTTTATATTTTTGTAACTTATATTGCACATAACTATAAACACTGTCATAAATCAATAACGCTGGGTTGTCAGGAAGAGTAAAACCATTTTTTTCATGTGAATATTCCTTATGTAACTTATGAAAATGACATTAAATGTCTTACTATACCTGGTCTGCCACATACACTTTCTGCTTGCCATAAGCTTTTTCTCGAATCTTTCCATCAGCTGCCAAACTTTCACAAGCTTTTGTGATAGCCTGAAACATAGATTTATTACAACATGAGTGTATTCTGTCTTCATGTGGCATACACACTGCTTGAGACTTCAGATTCATTTCAGAATGTCTGAACCACAGAAACAGAGTCTATGCCAAATCTTTATCAAAGACCATGGCGGTTTGAAAAAATCAGTGTTACACCATTGGCTACAGACTTGTCCATCAATGCCAAGCACTAATATTTTTTGGAAGAAGAAAACCATCCTTTTCAACATATTTGGCCTCACATATGTTCATGATAAAGTTCATACTTTAAGTTATGGTCAAACATACATGAAATGAGACTTTTCAAAACCTGGTTAATCGGGAACTGTTTTTTATTTGTACTTACAGTTTTACCATATTCTTTTCCCATATTATTGAGAAGGTCAGTTACACTGTAGGGTCTGTTTTGACGGTTGAGGTAGTCAGCCACAGCTTTTGAGGCTGAAATACATACAAAAGTGACATTAGCACAGGGGCTTATAACCCTAAAAACTGCCATCAATGTATATCACTAACAAGTCATGGCACTACATAAAAGTGTTTTATCCCTTTATATATGTAGCAGGGCGTGGAGTCATCCCAAAGATGACATCCTTACCTTGTCAGCTTGCTGACTGGGTTAACCTCTTAGGTCATGTGGACAAGACGTCCGACTTCGGATCAGAAAGTTCGTCGTTCGAATCCCAGCACGGGTCTCGGAAAGTTTGTGACCGCTACATATACATGCTATAGTGCTAAGACTCCGTTAGTGACACCACGCTGGCATAATGGGGTTTTGATCGGATAAGGGCAAAATATTTCTTGAACGAATAATGTCTCTTGTCGATCCCCTAAACATTATAAAAAAACAAAGTCTACGTTTACAGAAATATAATAACTTTCGCTGACATCTGCACATACCTGCGGCATCTTTGTTTTTACTCATGTCGTCGCAGATGATGTTTACATTTGCTATTTCATAAATGGCGGGTGTTCTTCGAAGGGAGATAACTCCCTTGTTGCTGTCAGTCGGTGACCGCAAGCAAAATACATGTTTTTGGACAAGCGGGGAAAATGTACTTGAGCTTGATAAAAACTTCATCACACCAAGACAATCGTTTCTGAAATGATAAATTGCGCCTGTCGGTTCATATTCTTGACGATGTTTGGGTGTTTTTTGTAATGTATTTTCCCGTAATGTTAGTTGTGCAGGGCTATTGCATACAACCAGGGAGACTATGTATAGAGGGAGAAGAAACTCACCGAACAGTCCCTGAACCTATGCCTCGGGTCGTTACCATTGTAGCCAATATGGCGGCAGCGTAGTATTTAAGATTGAGCCCGGTTTATTTTCACACAGATTAGTGAGTGAGTCAAGTTTTACGTCGCACTCAGCAATATTCCAGCTTTTGGGCGGCGGTCTGTAAATAATAGAGTCTGGACCAGACAATCCAGTGATCAACAGCATTAGCATCCATCTGCGCAATTGGGAACCGATGACATGTGTCAACCAAGTCAGCGAGTCTGACCACCTGATCCCGTTAGTCGCCTCTTACGACAAGCATAATCAACTTTTATGGCAAGCATGGGTTGCCGAGGGCCTATTCTTCCCCAGGACCTTCACGGGTTGGAGGTCACACAAGACAGGCATTCACTATGTTCCTCTGTCAGTCTTTACAAATACTCACAATTCTTTTCCTCTTCTTCCATTCCTTCACATACTTGACTCTATCCTTGTAAACCTGAGAATAAATTGAGAGTGTCAAATCAGGTTTGCTCACAAATGTGATGAATCGTGGGAACCGATGACATGTGTCAACCAAGTCAGCGAGCCTGACCACCCGATCCCGTTCGTCGCCTCTTACGACAAGCACAGTTGCCTTTTATGGCAAGCATGGGTTGCTGAAAGCCCATTCTACCCCGGGACCTTCACGGGGAGAACTTAACAGTGTATTTTGGTAATCTAATAGTAATAGTGAAAAGACAATGCTATTTAGAAAGAGGTCAAATGCAACATATGTTATATCTGAGATTACCCCTCTCTGCAGTGTGCGAAATAACCACTGTATGACCCACTGGTGATCCCCCAAAACTTTGACTACAACATTTCTGGTTCAGTGCACAACTAATCCTCAAGATGATACCAATTCTTTTGATGGACCAGTCGATTAAATCAAATAGAGCAGACGTTATGTTCACACAGCATATTTAGTACAAGTTCAGCACAGTTAAAAGAAAAGGCAATTTAGTACATGATAAACATGGTACTCTGTGTTGATCATGTCATGCATATTAAGTACTTTCCCTAAAATATGATATTTGTCTTGAGATCAGCAATTGAAAAAAGCTATCTGGTAGGCCCAGTAAATCTTTACGAGCTAGCCCGACAACTAGTGAATTTGTGTGGGGTCATTTAGTAAAAGCAATACTTTCTCCGAGTTGTAAACTAATAATATACTTTTGAATCATGCAATAGTATATCCTGATAAAACATGTTCATCATACGAACAGCTACATTCAAATTTCGACAAAGTGAATAATGTGTGGACTATTAACTTTCAAGCATAGCTAGTGCGACAGCTGGCAAAAGAAACTACATCGCTCACTGCTCACTTGATAGGAACAGCGCTGTTGGTAGGAGTGGTACACGATGCACGTTATATGGTCAGGACCTGGGCAGTCTGTACCCCTGGTGATTTGAAGCAGTGTTTTGACTGACAAACTCCACCCACTCGTACCTAAACGACGGGATTGTCAGACCTTTCTTATGGATGCAGCGTTACCTGAGAGTGTTTGTGGAGCTTTTTTTACATAGACAGTTCTTTGCAAAACGACACAATTCTCCCGCTTCACCTAAAGAAGAATCGAGACCATTATTGTTCACCATTGGCGGATCCACGGGTCTGAACCCCCTGCTTTCAAAATTCCTTGATCCGCTCATGTTCACAGTGTGTTTAATCACATTAAACAATTTTGAAAAAAACCCAGCAAAAACCCCCATGTTATTTCATTTATTTTGAAATGAATCCGTGTTATCACCGAGTTCATACCTTGTACCAAAAAAAAAATAAATGTTTTCTTGCTTTGAACTAGGATTCGATCCTGTGTCGCAGAATTATGACTTGAAACTGTCAGTTTATGTGATGCAGAGTTACCTTTTCAAACTGTCGAGCGGAATGAAAGATAAACCAAGTAAACAAGAACAATAAGTTGTTGCATTGTATTGTATTAGTTTAGAAATTATTATCAGAATACATAACAGTATATAGTAAAGGGAAAAGAACAGTGATGAAAATTATAGAAATGAGAAAGTTTGTGAGTATGTATTTCGCATGTGCAATCATGTGATGATTTTATATGCAACCATAAGCAAGCATGGCGGCGAAAGTGACACTTTCAGGATTGTCAGTTCAAGAGGAGGGTGAATATAGGGATAGGGTACGGATCTGTGCCGAATATAAATCACATCTATCAGTTCTCAATATAACTTTGGATTTTGGGAGCAGGTATGTAGTTTACAGACACACTTTCAGTCACTGTCAGGGAAATATCACTCAAAGTTGTCGGTTTCAACTCGAGAATTGTCGGCCAGCGAACTGCAGTTCACGAAATTTAGCTTCAAGCCTTCGCGTAACTGGGCCTAACTGTTTTCGGATGTAGCTCTACATTCGCTAATTTTTCCATCGATTTCTATCATTGTTTTAGAGAGGGCAAGGCTTCGTTCCAAATAGATAATCCACATTTCAAAGAGGCCAGCTGACCGGCTAGATGTTTGAGCTAATTAACCCACCCTATGTCTAGCACAACCTACCACGAGCACAGAGTAGGCACATACGATGCGCCATTGTCACTTAGTTCTTGAGCCACATCTGGTAAACCGCCTGACGGCCTCTGGTGCTCTTCTAACTTTGTACTTTAGGTTAGCTGTCCTACCTCATTTAAACAAGTCACTATCCCAAGAAAGTCTCTTTTACCGAGTTTCAAACTTTGTGGGGAAAGTGTTTATAGTACATGTGCACATGGCAGTTTTGGGCAAAACATTTATACATTACACTGCCATGTCCATTTCAATAGTTTTGGGAATAACATTGTTTGTGACAGTATGAAAGGAAATACCCAATATATCCTTTTCCATTTCAGATGTCACAAAAACATCTCGGTTTCCACAGACCAGACAAGAATTACTGCAGAATTTGATGCTGGACAGTGTATATTCCATTTAGAGAATGTGGAGTTGCTTCCCCTGTCATGTAGAGGATTGCAGTGGCAGCTGAGTGGAGAGCTTCAGTTGACTCTGCAAGTAACAGATGAGAAGCAGCATTTAGACTGTGAGGATCAGTTTGGGATTGCATGTAGAAAACAGGAGGATGTTTGTGCCAGCATTCAGATGCATCAAAACAAATGTTTTTGTGCCTGCTGTGGTAAAAAAATACTTAAAGATCACGGGTGAGTGATATTACATATTAAGCACTGATCCTTGTTAACTCATCTGGTTTCAATTTGCTATGAGATATGTAATGAGTTATGTTACGACTTGCTTGGAACAGCGTAAGAGATTCTGTTTTGAATTTGTCAGAAGTGACGAGTGCTTATAAGCATAATTAGGAGGGTATTGCAGAGAATTTTCATCTTGCAATATATTGTGATGTGGAAGCATAAATTGCAGTATGTATTGCAGTATACTGCCCAAGAAATAATTGAGTTAATGCTTGATTTATAAAGCAAAAGCACAACAAAATCACTTGATTAAGCTTCGATATACACTTTTAAATCATTGCAAAAACAAAAAATTAAATGATATTTGGCACAAATGACACAAGGAAAAGAACATCAACACATTGGTTACAAATTTGAACTAACTTGTCATATACTTTGCTGAAATTCATCAATATATATCTGCACTATTTAATATTGAGTTCTTAATGACTGATTTCAGTGTCTTCTCAAGAGTATTGCCACTTCCATCAGAAAATTGGTCGGACTTGGCTGAGTTCTGGTTTTGTCATCGCCATGGTGATGAGGAAGACCAGACTCCCAAAGTGTCACCTAAACCTGGAGATTGTTTAGTGGGAAGTCTCCACATACTTTTGTCTCAGTCTCACTTGAAGATGAACTCTGTGATGTACAGTAAGAGCAATGAGCTGATCAGATGCAGTCGATGTAGAAACATTCTTGGAGTGTCTATACAGGATGAAGATGTTAAACCACAGAAAAATGGTATTTAATGGCTTGACTTCACCTGATCATATTAGTCATAATCATGTGTTTTATTCTCCTTTCTTTCTCAAATATTGTTAGTAGGCATTTTGATATACCACAATGTCACCCTTATATGTCTGTCTGTGGACATTTCAACTGACTTTAAAAAATCGATGCTTTTCTGTATCTGTTTGATCTCCCTTCCAGATTCCATTCAGTTCGGACCCATAAAGACAGGGGTTAGAAATGATCTTCAGTAACACATGCTTGTCTTAGAGGCGAAAATGCTGTATGTTTACGCGAAAATTATCATTGATGATGGGGAAAATGTATTGAGGTCAACATCTGTAACAGGAAGAACATTTTGTTGCCCCATATTACAAAAGTTGACAACTAGTGAAGCTTGTCGTAGGAGATGACAAACAGGATTGGATGTCAGACTCACTGACTTGGTTGACACGTCATCATATCCCACTTGCATAAGTCGATGTTCATGCCATTGATCACTGGATTGTGTGGTCCAGATTCAATTATTTAAAGACCGCCACCATATAGCTGGAATATTGCTGAGTATGCTGTAAACTTAACTCACTTACTCACATCTGTAAATTTCCCCTGTATCTGTATCACTTCTAAATGTACTTCAAAGTCGTAATCATTGATCATTCTAATGTAAGTAATTTTTGTCTCCTAAGAAATAGGTTTGCTGATGCAGGATGTAGAAATGTTCACCAATTATTGCACTCGTTTTTGAGGTTTTTGCCAATTTGTCCAGGGTTGATCCATCCGAGCAGTGATGTCAAGAAGCCTACACCCCTCTGTCACCTTTATCTCCATGCTGTCACATTCCAAGACCAGCCTAGTCTTTCCCCATCTGTGTGAGTAGAAATCTTTTGTTCATCAAGTCTATCTGTGTTCAGTCCATTTGATTTCATCTCAGACTGATTAACTGCTCACAAACACAAGATCTAATAAATGCAATAAAGCCAAATGTTTCAGTTTCATGAAATCAACAGACCAACTCTAATGTTTTGTCTCATAATTGTAGCACCAGTTGTAAGCTGTATTTGTGCGTCAAGTGCCTCTAGTGTTGATGTGTTCCACTGCAGTTGTTGCTGGAGTGAGTGAGTGAGTCTAGTTTTATGCGGCACTCAGCAATATTCCAGCTACAGACTGTTTAAATCGTTGATATGGCGAAATTCCTGTACTGCACGAGTCCGATGTACAGGTGCATTATCATCTTGAAAAATGTAGTCATTATTTGGATTGACGAACAATAACGGGCCAGATGTTGTCATCTAATATATCAAAGTACTTCAGTGTATTAATATTGCCGTCTACAACCGTCATTGTCCCCACGCCATTGTAGGTAATACATCCCCAAATCATGAGTCCAAACGTTTTACGTGATGGAGGACAGATACAATCACCTAGCCATTCTTCGCCGACTTTTCTCCAAACTCTCACACGACTGTCAGAGCCGACTATAACTTTCCTCATGTCAAATATCTGTCTAAAAAACTGTAAACGGTGCTTGAAGGCACTGCAACTATCCTAACAATTTCAGATCTTTTTATCTCTGCTTCAAATAAAGTGACAATCTTTTCTTTTACAGTCGATGGCAATTCCTTCGATTTCCGACCCATGTTGTTTACTATCGCGATTTCAGTGACGCAGACGAAAAGTGACATCACAACTTTGTCCACGTGAGGCTCACGTGACGTACCAACCACTGTCAAAATTACATGGTGTAAGACGACATAGTTTTTGCAGTGCCTCGAAAATATGGCACGACTTAACACCATATTAAAATTACGTCACAGAATTTTCCGAATACTTATGGTGGAATGCTGTATATGGCGGCGGTCTGTAAATAATCGAGTCTGGATCAGACAATCCAGTGATCAACAAAATGAGCATCAATTGGGAACCGATGACATGTGTAAACCAAGTCAGCGAGCCTGACACCCGTTCCCGTTAGTCTCCTCTTACAACAAGCATAGTCGCCTTTTATGGCAAGCATGGGTTGCTGAAGGCCTGTTCTACCCCAGGACCTCCACGATTCTTGTTGCTGTTGCTCTATCTACACCAGCTTCTGATTCATTTGTACAACCTGTTTATCCATGTTGGAGATCCACCAGCTCTGTCCTTTATTAGCTAGGGTGATGGTGTAGCCTAGTCGTCAAAACATTTGCTTGTCACCCACATGGATACAGTATGTGAAGCCCATTCCTTGTGTCCCCAGCCATTATAATGCCGTAATATTGCTGCATAAAATTGAACTCACTCACTCATTCACTCCTGTATCAGCTGTGTTTGTGTTTCAAGTGGAAAAACCAGAATGATTCATCCTTATCTCAATTCGATACGATTTTCGATATTGGGTTGTCAATTTGATAATTTTTTATTGATTCTCCATACAAGTAAAAACATCAGATTTCATCCAACTCTCAGAGCCGGCTCTTTCACTTGAAGTCCATCATCAATTTGGCAATGTCTACTTGCAACAATTCCCATTGGAAAAGTACTAAATTAGCCCAGCATGTACCAGTTATCATTTGCCTTATTTCAGCGCTTAAAACTGCTCGTGTCAAAATTAGGTTCTGGTTCACATATCACATCAAAATTGTGATAATGGTTAGCAAAAATCGAAACTAAGGTGTCAGATTCGATTTTCAAAGAATCGAACCAAACTGTTGGCGCCCTATACAGTTTTCTAGTACAACATGTGTGTGAGATACACTAACTCTCTCCCATATTAGCTGTGTTTGTGTTTCAGGGGGAGTGCTTCTAGTGTTGAAGTGTTCCTTTGTCAGTTGTTGCTGGAACAGAGTCGACTCTATACCAGCTACCGATTCCTCCTCCAGTCTAAGAATGCAAAAGAGGAGAACACCATTAAAGTCCTTGTATGTACACCATTAAATTTAGACAAACTGATTACAATCGTTTGCTCAGTTATAATACTTTGTACATTTTGAGTATATTTGTTTATTGCATTTTAAAGATATTAAAATATTAGCATTGTAGTTTATTACACACATTTTAAACTCTTTGTTTGCAAAATTTAGTAAATGTCTTCATCATCAAGGCTTGTTAACATTCATTCCTTGACATTTGTGATTAGGGTCCAATTGTGTTTAAAGTTTTCACTCATCATCCTGAAATCTAGCTTTGATCCATTGTATGGGTATAATGTGTAAAACACATTTCTGGTCTCGGAATGTTGCTGAAATACTGTAAACAGACAAAGTTTTGCAGGCAGGAAAGTTCTGCCAGCATTGTGAATGAACTCCAGGTGCAAAACTTTCCTGGTATAATGGCATCTCTCATTTTGTGATGAAATTATTCCCTGCCCATGTAAATTATGTGATCAAAGATGGTGACCATATATCGCCACACATTCAGCACACAACAAATAGAAGTAATTAGTCCATGAAAGATCCACTGGCCACTGATGACTTCCTCCCTCTTTTTGTTAAGAGTGGCAATGCTTGTGATAATTCATGTGACATTGAGTTACCAATTCCTTATTGATTTAACACAGTGTACATGTGACAAGGGATATGTGCATAAGCTCACTTTGATCCATTCATTGTAATTGTTCTCTCTCGCCAATTTCTCTCAGCATTTTGGCTTGATTTTAGGTTGGGAGGACTTGCAAAACAGACACTACAAAGAATAGGCAGGGTTGTTGATCATGCAAAACAATGACAATGAGGAACTTTGTTGATTTACATTATTGCTAAAAGCAGCAAGCAACCATGTGTGCTCACTCACTCACTCACTCACTCACTCACTCACTCACTCACTCACTCACTCAGGTTTGTCTCATGTATCTGTAACTGAAGTGCTTGTCAAAACAGCATGAAACTTGATTGCCACATGAGTCACTCACTCACTCACTCACTCACTCACTCACTCACTCACTCACTCACTCACTCAGGTTTGTCTCATGTATCTGTAACTGAAGTGCTTGTCAAAACAGCATGAAACCTGATTGCCACATGAGTCAAACACTCACTCACTCACTCACTCACTCACTCACTCAGGTTTGTCTCATGTATCTGTAACTGAAGTGCTTGTCAAAACAGCATGAAACTTGATTGCCACATGAGTCAAACACTCACTCACTCACTCACTCACTCTTATGCTTGATGTTTGCTTGTAGTTATGGCTCATCGATCAGGATCTGACACTCTACATGGGTGAAGGTCACCCAAGTCATCCCTCACACAGTGTCAAGGTCAGTGGCAGCAGGGTGGTCAAGGTGCTCTTTCGGTCAACTGTTGGCAAAATGGACAGGTAAGGCTTCCTGGCATTAAGTTTTTGAGTTAAGACAGTTGGAGTCAACTACCAATTCATAAGGGTGAATACATGGTCAGACTCAGTGATTCGGTTGATTGGATGTTATCTGCTTCATCATCGCAAATAATATTAGTGACTGGTTTGTCTGATCCAGGAATAATGTTAAAAAACCCATGAAAGTTACCATTAGCTGAACTTATTACAACAACCAGTCGTGGATATTATTGCATGTGGATTAAAACTGGTTCACTTAATAGTCTTATGCGTTAGTGCAGTGAAAGATAACAGTATTTATTGCATTATATTTATTTAGGCTGCACTTGTGTTTTAGATGCAAATGAAATTTCTCTCTGCAAAAATTCGTATTTGGATGTGGAATTGCCTCAGAACGGCATCCTAGGTAGATATCCCTACTGGAATATGGTGAACAGTGGTGTAAAACTAACAATCCATTCATACGTTCATGGATATAGTTATAATTGTTCTGACTACTGTGTTACTGGCAAACAAAACATCAAACACACCTGTCTTTGCTTCAGCTCAGCCTCTAGTCGCTGTGATATGTTCTTGTACCAGACATGGGAGAAGGACAACACTGTTCATGGCCTGACCTTGCCACGCCCACTCATTCTGCAGCTGGTTTCCCTGCTAGTCAGCAATACGTCCCTCCTGCCCACCTCGCACAGACATCTCAACGGTTTCCATGTAAGGAGTGGTTTCTTTATGCTGAAGGGTCATTGCATTACATATATGTACCTCAGGTGCATTTCTGTGTAGAGAAGGCAGTGGGATAGCCTACTGGTTCAAGCGTTTCCCCTACTGGTTAAAGATCTGGGTTTGATTCCCAACATGGATACAATATGTGAAGCCAATTTTTGGTGTCTTCTGCTGTATTGTTTTTGGAATATTGCTGAAAGCAGCGTAAAACCAATCTCACTCACTCTCTCTATGTACGGAAATGTACCCTAGCCAAAATCAGAATATCGAAACATACATTAGGACAAGTCTGTTCTGCATATTCTATTTGTGCCTTTTTCTTTGCTGGAACTGCCATACTGTTGTAAAATATAGATGTATGCATAGAGGCACTGCATAAGAAACGAGCATACCCAATGACTATTTCACAATGCACAATACCACTTGCTGTCAGTTGAAAGGATACTGCCACATATGATTTCAGTTTTGGGTTGTGCAATTTTGACCCCAACATTTAGGGTACTGGTTACATTTCTGTATTTTAATTTTGTTTAGGGTACATATCTGTACATAGAAATATACTTGGGGATACACTTCTGTGGTACAACAGACAACCGACAACAGCCCCTAAGCTTCAATAACCATCATGACACTACACGTCGTGAAATATGCTCATTCCGTCAGAACTTAATAGCTGGCATTGTATGTAAAATTAGTCAATTAATAAAAACTGATATTTTTCACACGGATGTACTGCATTCCAATACATTCCATCACCTATTTTATCTACACTAGTACTTGATATATGTGAATTTGAGGGAAACAAATAAATCCATTAAATTGCAACGGTGCACCACATTCTCTTCCCACAGAGGTTACTCCTGTCATATTTACCTACATAACCTCTGTTCTAATACAGTCATACTTCAAGGTTCTCGTAAAATCTCCTTGCGACCCAAAATCATAACACAATTATCTCCATTCTTTCTATCCAATCTGATCATGTGTTACATCAACTTACATCCTATGTGGTGATCGTCATGGAGTTAGTTGATCAGCAATAGAAGGATAAATTTGGTAATACATGTTTAACTGAAAAGCAGAAACTAACGCTGTAGAGAGTGCAGGAATCAAGTGACAAGATGTTTTTGCTGATGTGCCACTTTAGACATTTCATGGCTAACTTAATCTGATTGAAACCAATCACAAATCCAAAACACTCACACCATGAAAGGGCCGTATTAGGACGGAGATTACGTAGGAAGATATGACAGGAGTAACCTCTGTTGGATGAGAATGAGGTGCCTCAATGAGTTTGGAGACTTGAAGAAACTCAGACATGCTTCTTTTAGGGCTGTAGCATTGCAGAACTGGATGAGTGGAAGGGAAAATATTGCAGTAACTGAATCACTGGTCACATCGTCTCACCAAGTTAACTACTTACCTGTTCGTTCACACATTCCTTTTCTAACCCACATTCTCCCCAATCTCTCTCTGCCCTGCCGTGATATTGCTGGAATATTGCTAAAGGAATGCAAACTAAACTCACTGACAACGGTTTTTCTGTCACTCTAACCCATTCACCCACCCGACTCTCACCCTTTAAGCCCCCAACTCTCTCTAATTCACCCACCCAAACAAATAGTAAATTACAGTTACCTCCCCTTAACCCATACCATTGTCTCAGTGGTGTTTTATAGATGAAGAAATTACAAAAGTCATCAGGAGTTTTTTGCAGGCCAATATCAGATGTGATTTATAGCGCAGGAGTGAAATGGTGTAGCCAAAATATATTATTTTTATAACATGACTTTCATGTTTTTCAGGTGAGTTTCCTCCTAAAGGATCAAAACACAGAAAATAACCAACCAGTGAAGAGATAGCTTCCAGCATTCACCTCTGTGTTACTGGCAGCTACATGTAATGGTGGATCATTTTGCTGTTCATATTAAACAACAGTATTGTTTTGGGTTTCACGTTTGTTGTTTAACTTTTATTAAAGTTTTATATCAATTTGTGACTTTTTCTGTGTATTTTTGTGTGTTTGGACTGTAGCAATCATAGGGGACTGAATGTGAGAAGCATGCATATTTGGTGCCTCAGGTTTGAAGCTTTTTGTATATATATTATAGTATGTCTGTCAAATGATAAAATTATAGTGATGTACATTGATGTTTAGTTGGATCATATAAATCATCAATACCTCATCACTGTTTGAGTGTGTAACAACCAACAAAACTGATCACTGTGTGAGTGTGTCACAACCAACAATACCTCATCATTGTATGTGTATCAAACCAAAAAAAGTCATCACTTTATGTTTGGTTGTTTCGTTTGTTGTTTAGCACCACACTCAGCAATATTCCAGTTATATGGCAGCATTTTGTCAATAATCTGGACCAGACAATCCAGTGATCAACAGCATGAGCATCAATCTACTCACTGGGATGCTATGACATGTGTCACCCCAGTCATCAAGCCAGACCATCCAAGCTTTGTGTATGTAGCCTGTTACTGAAGACTAACCTTCATCTCCAGGGGCCGCTCACTATGCCAGTGTGTAACAAACAAGATGAAGACAGACACTGTTTTGGATGGAGTTTACTTTCCTCAGCAGTTGTAGAATGAGCAGTACATTGTGGACAAACAAGGGTTAGAAAACCACCTCCAGTCTGGAGTCTGGAAGTGACTCTTACAGTAACAACTCAAACAACGTGTACAACGTTTCATAAGGATAATCAAACATCAACGATGTATCAACTATACACTTGGCATGTTGAAAGTCATGCATGATAGAAATGTATAGATTGTCCAAAACAGAGTAGAATGGATTCTGAAAAGGGGCGGAGCCGGTACTCTCAACACAACAGGAGCCGCTTCCTGAGCTATTTTCCAGTAACCATATAAGGATTGATAACAATATATGGATGAACATCTTTATAGTGAGTGCGACATGAATCACAGGCAAACATGGCTGCAGGGCAATGACAACTGCGCAAAAAAGGGTGAAAATGACCAGTCTTTCTATATACGAACTCGCACATAGAAAGACTGGTCATCTTATCGTTGTTGCGCAACCTTTGCCTGTGCATGACTATCACCATCCGTAACTACTCGCCCCTTTCCGGCTTTTCTGTACGGTTACGGAAAGGGACGAGTAGTTACGAATGGAATAGCACTTGCTTTAAAAGGGTGTTACAACCCAAACAGGAACGTCGCTATTAATGAATGTCGTCCATCGTTACTGCTTTATCTTCTCAAAGATGTTACCATAGTCAAGTCGGATAAACTGATCGGATACAATAGCCAACGTGTTTGGTGAACTGAAGACAAAACGACATTGGTAAACCTATGTTCGACTGTTGATTGTGAACTCCGGCGTTGCATTTTTTTGTGCTTCACCATAATGGCGCGTTACACTATGTTTGAAATCAGAGTTCAATTCAGCTAATGTGGGGCCTTTATCAAGCTTTTCTACACATTTTGAACTCATAACCCTTGCTGTCTCGGGGTTACTTTTCAAAACCTGATGGTTAAATCAGAAAGGCTTTCAGTTGTGCTTTCATCTGTATAGTTGATATGACGTCACACGAGAACCAGACTGTACATCTGTCCAACATACGCTTCAATATGTTGACGCCAAAATGCCATTTTCTTTTTTCAGGATGAACTCTCATCCCGTGAACATAAAACCAGGAAATATATGATAACAGGTATAAATTGTTCAACAAGCAAACAAACACTATCACAGCAAACAAGATCAGTATTATATGATATTATTTACAACACAGTTCAAACATATTTACATTTCATATTTTGGCTGTGCTTTTTTTACTGTATGTTACGTGGATATTGTCTCAACTTAGCCTAAGGGATTGTGGGGTAGCCAAGAACGCTAAAAAGCGGGGTTCCATTCCCCACATAGGTAGAGTGTGTGCAATCGATTTCTGGTTTCCCCCGCCGTAATATTGCTGGAATATTGCTAAAAGGGGCGAATACCACACTCATTGTACCCTCAACTGAGCTTTAAAGGTTTGCAATGACTTGTCTGATTTATAAAATGTAAACAAGGAGCGGGTTGTTTCAGGAAGATCACACCACGCGACAGTGAATTGCTCCCTTCCAGGAAGCCCCTTTTGGGGTTACCGTTATCATACCTCTTTGCACTTTGGAGCGGGTTTACGAAGGACTTTGCGCTACTATCGCTTTGTGAAAGAGCGCTTCATTGTTGATTCCTTACTGATAAAATAACTTACGTATGTTATTTAGCATGGATTGCGCCGCTACCCCCTAGGTAGCACTGGACCAAAAGCCGGATTGACACAAACGAAAATAAGAAAGACATTCAATGACCGAATATGCGCAAAAGTACATGCGTCCTTTTAGATTTACAAGATGACCCTATGAACATTCACTGACCCGACTGGTTTTTACTAGCCACGGCCTAGCGGGTCAGTGTCTGTTTCGCACACCGGTATGGTGCTGTACTTAGGACACAATCACAATCATTGTAATCAGGGATTTCAAAATCAGCGGTCGGTACGACTTAAACGACATCATCAAAAATGTTCCCCGGGCTTTACAGAATATGGCATACAGGAACTATACAAGAACCCAAACCATTCCTGATGTCCCAGTAGCACATCAACACACGAATGCCAACAAACAGCTACGTCGTTATATGTCATGAAAACAGACATCACTCATAACAAGAAATTAAAACAAAAACTATGTACAAAACAGATTATGATACATGGCTGTACACTTTTTTTATCACAGGTATGCTACCAAATATCTCACGATGTATTTCCTTGTACAAGCATATAAAGTACTTGGCATAGAACAGACATGTGCCTCTAATCATACAGTAAGGATCAGAGAGCGGGAGTTTTTGTGTTCAGTATATAGCACAAGGGTTCGAATCATTATTTGAACGAGAATTTTTAAAAATAAATATAAATAAAAATAAAAATAGACTTATGCTATTGTATATTGTTTTTATATGTTATGAGTGTGTATTTTAAGTACATGTATCTAAATTGGCAGTATAATATTTCTAAAATATTCATTTCTTCACCGATTTCGTTCAGATTTGAAATATTTGCTGATCATAACATATAAGAACAATATACGATTGCCAAAGTCTAGATTTTTATCTTTGAAAGTTATTGTCCGAACAGTGATTCTGTGGTAGGTTTCAGTGTAACTTGCTAGGGACTCACCGTTTGATGTTCTGGGATTTTACCAAACGTAAATACATTTACCCAGAATGCTTTACAAATAAGTTAAGGCTGTTTAAACTGAAATCGTGGACACAAAAAGAACATGTCGTTTTTGTATTTTTTGTCATGTTTTAAGTGAGGTTCCACCAGGTTTAAGAAAATCTAACCCTTGTGAAGCACAATCTGCTTTTGGGGTGGTGGGGTAGAAAGTGATCTTAGCGTTCGCTCGTCACGCCGAAGGCCCGGGTTCGATTCTATACACGAGTACAGTGTGTGGAGTTCACTTCTGACATCCCCCAACGTGATATTGCTGGAATATTGCTAAAAGCGGCGTAGAACCATACTCACTCACTCACTCAAAATCTGCTTTTGCAGCTATAGCTAAAAATATATGGTCTGAATACAAATTTCTAAACACCACCATCATCCCGTTTACCCTCCTATTTCCCCATTCACGCAACTCCCAAACCACTCGAATACCCAACGGACGATCCCAACAATACATACCTCATAAAAATAGATATTCATAACTTTGCAAAAGCTTCATTCGCATTAAAATATGTTAACGCTGAATGAAACATTTTTCTCAAGTGATTTGAAAATCTTTGATTTTCTGTTATATGTCGTTCTCAGATTCTTACGTTTCTGTATGAAAATACATTTCTAGGATTTGTGAAACCTAACTCTGAATTCTATATTCAGAATCAAGTTATAGTTTGATTAGTATATTCAACAGCACAAATATTGTGAAATTTCGAAAGGAAATCCATATATGTATATACACAATCACAGTTAAATTCACAACTGTATTAACATTGGCAAATGCCAATTGTTCAATATCATGAGTGCACTTTATGTACAAACTCTACACACTGTAAGTAATTCTTTGTGGAAGCGACGCCTGACAGTTAGACTGGTACAATGCCTTAGGTGCGCTGACAAAGGTAACTAGGACATGGAACCGGTCTACACCTGACGGTCGCACCCAGTACGATTGTTGAAAGTAATACTTTGGTTGGTTGATCTATTAAAGCTTGTTTCCACCCAGTCACCTCCGTGGGGGCGAATAGGGAGGCGGGTTGGACAATATTGACATGGAGGACGGAGCACCTGCAAACACAAATTAAGAGTAATTATATTTAGCTTGGCAACAATATAATGATAAATTAAATAATAAATAACCGACCTTGGATCCAGGCAAACGGGTCATTGGCAACTCAATGTGCAATAAGAGTGAAATGATCTCGACAGCGACCTTAAACCTTTCCCCACATACATCACCTCACTTTAACGCAATATGAACGTCGCAGTGCGAATAATAAATCAACGCAACAAAATATGAACGTCCCAGTACCAATGATAACTCAATATGAACGTCGCATTACGGATGATTAATCAACTCGACTCATTTCAGATCAACTCAACACAATATGAACGTCGCAATACGGTTGATAAATCAACTCATTTCAGATCAACTCAACTCAGTATGAATATCTCAATACGGATGATAAATCAACTCATTTCAGATCAACTCAACACAATATGAACGTCGCAATACGGATGAGAAATCAACTCATTTCAGATCAACTCAACACAATATGAATATCTCAATATGGATGATAAATCAACTCATTTCAGATCAACTCAACACAATATGAACGTCGCAATACGCATGATAAATTAACTCATTTCAGATCAACTCAACACAATATGAATATCTCAATACGGATGATAAATCAACTCATTTCAGATCAACTCAACACAATATGAATATCTCAATACGGATGATAAATCAACTCATTTCAGATCAACTCAACACAATATGAACGTCGCAATACGCATGATAAATTAACTCGTTTCAGATCAACTCAACACAATATGAATATCTCAATACGGATGATAAATTAACTCATTTCAGATCAACTCAACACAATATGAATATCTCAATACGGATGATAAATTAACTCATTTCAGATCAACTCAACACAATATGAACGTCGCAATACGGTTGATAAATCAACTCATTTCAGATCAACTCAACTCAATATGAACGTCGCAATACGGATGATAAATCAACTCGTTTCAGATCAACTCAATCTGAACGTAGCATTACGAATGATAACTCAACTCAGTATGAACGTCGCAATACGAATGATAACTAAAGTCAACTCAGATCAACTCAACTCATTATGAACGTCGCCAAAATGACCCCCACACAGGGCATCAAAATGGCGTCATAACAAGTCTAGGAATTACTACAACTAAACGTAAGACATTTAATAAAGGCTAGGGTCAATGTTGCTATACGCACGTGTTTGATATCTTGGGGGCTCTCCAACATATCCCGGGGGTAAAGGTTGCGTTGCCATGACAGTATGGTAGGACGGAGGGGCACTCCCGGGGTCGTTGAGGCTGTAGGGTGGAGGCTGGACGGGTGCTACCATGACATTATTGCGTCTTCCGCCTGTTGATATAAAACACGTTATGTTATACATCGAACTACGCTTATAACGCGATCCGTGAAGATCCTCGATTGTCTTCAGCAACCCATGCTTGCCATAGAGGGAGACTATGATTGTCATAAGTGGCCATTAACGGGATCGGGTGCACGTGGTCAGGCTCGCTGACTTGGTTGTCACATGTCATCGGTTCCCACCTGCGCAGATCGATGCTACCTAATCACTGGATTGTCTAGTCCAGACTCGATTATTTACAATCCGCCTCCATATAGCTGGAATATTGCTGAGTGCGGCGTAAAACTAAACCCACTCACTGACTAGAACGAGCTCGCTTACAACGAACTTGGTTATGTTTTAGGCGAAGTATGTATGTTGTCATCGCTTTCTAAGCGGAATAAATTATGATAAGGAACTTACTTGATGTACATGCATATTTTGTCGACATTCGTATACTCTTAAAAACACTAGGGGAACTGTACTTTCAATGTACGATTGTTGGAATTGGGAGATATATGGGATTGAATCAATATTGATACAATAATAACGGATGTTTTGAGAATGCATCACCATATGGATTTCATTCAAAGCAAAGCTGTTCATTCAGTTATATCCCTTGTTAGGTGACTGGAGTATGACATGAAAATTTCAGGTTTACAATTTTCAGTCAGTAGAGTGTGATTTGACCCTGAAAAGCCCGACCATGCACATATGCAAGAAAAGTATTGAAAAAATGGTCTACCGTGATTTATCGACTGCCTGAAAAACGTCAAGATTCATAATGACACCCGTGTAGGAGGTTTCCACGTTGTGCACGTGTTCCCATGCATTGTGTTTCCGTGTGGTGATAACGTGAAATGATGCTGCATACACAAGATGAACGTCATTGTAACGTTCATCAGTGGGTTTTCTTTCTACCAGACTTCAAAGTTCAGGTTCCCCTACTTTTCTGAAGAGTATATAACGAACTTCGGTTATGACAAACGAAAGTTTAGAGTTCCATTGAGACTCCCGACACCCGTAAAGATCCGGGTTAGAATTGGTCTCTAGTATCCCATGCTTGTAAGCGGCGACTAACGGAATCGAGTGGTCAGACTCGCTCACTTGATTGTCACATGTCGTCACTGTATGCCAATTGCGTAGATCGTCCGTCGTGTTTCTTTTAATCTTCCATACATACCAGGACTGTAACGATACATCGATCTATCGATATATTGCATTTGTAGAGTCTCCGATAGTAATAGTAATAGTAATAGTAATCGATGGTCGAAACGAAAAGCTATCGATGCATCGATAGTACGCGTGACTATCGAAAACATCGTCATGGATACCCAACGATAAATTAGATTAAATGAGTAGAGCAAAATAGAAATGTTTCGGTGCAGGCTCATCTTAAATGAGTTTACGTTTAAACTGTTTACTTGATCTGGGTTTCACGTCTATTGCCAGTTATGAAAAGAGGCTGAAACTACTTCAACTTATTTTTATATCATATAAAATATGCGTTCATTTCGGAAATGACCTCAAATGAGATCAAGGAGAACAAAAACTATTGCAATAGTTAGTCGCAATAGTATTTTGCAATATACTATCGCAATAGATGTTTCTCTGTCAATAGTCACCGCTAATACCTACCACTGACAGACGTGACTCTGTTCTTGGCCCGCACTTTGCAATAGAACATCACCAGCACGCTGACTCCAATGAAGAATAACACAAGGATGAACCTGTAACGAGTGAGTGAGTGAGTTAAATGATAGTACGTTTCCCTCTTTTCTGAGAATAAACTGCGTTGTCCTTAGTGAGTGAGTGAGTGAGTGAGTTAGTTACACCCCAGTCAACAATTTTCCAGCTACATGGCGGCGGTTTGTAAATGATCTAGTCTGGACCAGACAATCCAATGATCAACAGCAATAGCATCGATCTGCGCAGCTGTGTCAACCAAGTCAGCTAGCCTGACCACCCGATCCCTTTAGTCGGCTCTTACGATAATCATAGTCGCACTTTATGGAAAGCATGGGGTGCTGAAGACTTACTCTACCCCGGATTTTTCACGGGTCGTGTCGTCCTTAGAACCCAATGTCCCCAATGTGTTATACTTGGGATTACTCTTTCTCCGTAAAGTACATATGCTAGTTCTTAAAGACAACGCAGTATATTATGTGAGGATCCCCTTGTCATATGTTCGAATCCAAGATTCGTCTCTAAGTGATCCTCAGTGTAACATATGTTATGCCTGGGATTTATGATTTCTTCATGAAGTACAAATTCTAGTCCTTAAAGACAAGTACAGTCGAACCCCATTGTCTCGAACTCGGTTGAGACGAATTCTCGAATGTGTCGAACTGATATCTCGGTCCCTGCCGATTTCCTTATATTTATCATTATTTTTACCCTGATGTGTCGAATTCCCGGTTGTGTTGAACTCATTTTAAGGTCCCCAAAGGCTCTAACAAGTACAAATTTACCCGTTTGTCTCGAACTGTCAAGGCTGGTTGTTGCAACTGAAAACTCTATATTCCGTTCGGATAACCTGGACATATATTCGAAACCAAGGGTCGCAATTGTTTGGTGTGAAATCCATCGTCAACTTGGTGACAATTATCATTGGATACTTGGCGCTCGAAGTGAGTCGGAGTCAAAATTACGTTCTGGCCGTGTGGAAAAAAATGAACTTGACGGTTATCGAAAATCGAAACTACGGTGTCAGATTCGATTTTCAATGTATCAAGCCGAATTGTCACAGCCCTAGTCTCCAGCAACCCATTTTGTCCATTTTCTAAATGGCACTGTTTACTCAATGTGATGTACTCCTGCATCATTCTTACGGCAATTTCATTATCCAATCGCCATTTTGACATTTACATTTGATGTTTTCATTGTATTAGTATTGTTAAAATATATGAACGAATGAGGAATGAGGTGATCAGTTTATTTCGCAAACAATACTTGTCCCAGCGAGGACAAACCTAAACTTTGTATACCCTTTACCTACATAGTCATTTTAAATAATATTAATGTATTTTTTCCTGGCGTCCACAAGAGAAAGTATGTTTTCACAAAATTTCCTGCCTCGAATGTACCCTATTAGCAAATAACCACGTACATTACGTGATGAATGTGTGATGTACTCCTTCACACGGTCAACACAATACATCAACTCGGTGAAAATCGAAAACACTCATTGACGACCTATTCATTAAATGAGTTTACCTACTTAATGGACAGATTACAATGAAAGTTTCACGCGTGTAAACATGTACTGTTCACCGAACTTTGTCGACATCGGAGTGCGAGGCATCAAAGCATGGGCTGAAGGATTTGCAACCACGAGCAACCAAACAACCTACATATTCACCAAATTGTGACGATTGTCGGTGAGCTACTGGCGGTCAATACAAGCAATTATGTATGGGCTTGCTTCTATGTGCTGTGATAAATGCCATTATCTGATACCATGTTGTGTGGCTGCTGCCCTTCATGGTGAAACTAGTTTCAGTATTAATACTTAAACTGGTTGTTTCTTAAACGTAACTCTGAGACGTATAAGCGTAATGAAACACATTAACTGTTAAATACCGATATATACTGAACAGTAAAACAAAAGCAAGTTTCGAAAAAATGAAATGTCATAAAAGAAAGCGCTCGTGTTTATGTCTTCTATTTAAAAAAGGTGACAAACAACGCAGTTGGGTTTCTTTTGTTGTTCAGTACATGTCGTCCTCGGGTGGATTGAATGGATTCCGGGTTGGGGATCGGATGTCACAATGTGTGATATGATGAACTGTTTCAGAGGCATTCTAGAAGTTGTGAACAACAGGAATGGTAAGTCTTTATGGATGATAATCTTCTCTATTGCATACTGGATAAGAAAAGTTAGGGGTATTGGGATTTATTAATATTCATATTTCATCAGCGTGTCAATAAATAAATAGATCACTATTCATAATTTCAAAAATGGCATATATCCATAACCAATGCCCAGCATATGATGGCGGCGTTTCGGTACAGAGAACTTATACCTTTTTCATGCGTGGTCAAGCTCCCTGACTTAGTTGACACATGGCATCGTATCCCAAATGAGCAGATCGGTGTTCATGCGTTTGATAACAGGATTGTCTGGTCCAGACTCACGTATTTACAGACCGCCGCCATATAGCTGGAATATTGCTGAGTGCGGCGTAAAACTATAGTCCTTCACTCACTCTTAGGTGGGGTAACTTCATTTTAAATTTACGGGAGCTAGGAGCAGTGTCAATTTTGATATGACAATAATGAATGTTTGAGGGTGCGTAAGCACTCGCACTTCCCTATGGCCATCGTTGTCTTTACAGTAACCACTCTTGGTACATGAATGGTGTATGACATGCAATTTGCATGTTTAAGATTTTCATTGTCAAACGAAAAACTCATACAGACACAAACACTAACAACTGTGCCATGTGAGCTAACTGTCAAAATTAAGGGTCCACAGTGATTTATCGACCTTCTTGAAACTTGTCAAAATGAAGAATGACATCCCACGCACGTGTATGGGAACAAGTCAGACATGACGCTCGATGGACTCTTTTTAAAAAAACAAACCTTGACGTAAACTGTTTCAGGCTAGCTATTCTCGAAACGTCCGTAGCGCTACGTACGTCTTAAGCCCATTCTTAACACATGGGCTACGATCAAAGTTAAGAATTCTTAGGAATTATTCTTATTCTTACTAATTCAGGAGTTTTTCCGTCAAAATTACCAACAGAAAGGTTCAGTTAATTCAAATAACATGAACACCTCAGAGTGGGGTAAAAACGAAACAAACAGATTATGGTTGATCGATTATAGTTATACGTTATACATCGTCTGGGTATCACGGCTGTGATTTGGAGCGAGGGACGCTTTGATAACGCTTGAAATCTATCGTTAAATCCACACTGTCTTTCTTTTTGCCCGGAAGTTTAATTGTTTGGAAAAAGAAACTATATTTGTCATGTTGTTAGCGTCCACATTGTTCTGTGTTCGCCTAATACTACACATATGCCACAAATTCATATTTATAAAGCCTAGAACTGGAAATCAGCCCTCACAGAGTGTTTTGAATGAGTTTAGTTTTACGCCGACTGTAACGATATTTCAGCAATATCACGGCGGAGCATATTGCGCCCATGTGGGGAATCAAACCCGGTGTTCGGCGTCACCAGCAAACGCTTTAACCACTAGGCTACCCTACCGCCCATAGATGTCATAGAATCTCTTCTTATGTTCCCACTCTGTCTTAATGGACGCGCACAGCACGTATCCCCAATTGGCCTTGCTGAGAATAGCAACAACAGCCCACTCGAGAATGAGTCTCGCGACAATGTCTTCCTGTCTGAAAATGTATCTGTCTCGTACATGTCGGAAATTCTCAGAAACAGTTATTTCATGCTGTGAATGTTCGGAGTGGCTTCTCAGCCAGAAATAGCAGACTTATTCATCTATAATTGGTCTTCCTTCGTGTATGGCTGGCACTGAAAAGGTTGAAGTTAAAAAATTATTGCCAAGACAGAGGGAGAAATCTGTGGTGTGTTCATGCAGTGCTAACCTATTAAGGACACTGGTGATCTTGGCAGTGGGGAAGCCTGGTCAGGGGAGGATACAAGCTTTTTGAGAAAAATTGAGATTTTGATATATACTATTTCATCGGCGTTTTCAATGGTCATTTAACTCAATTTCGGGACGGGGAAATGCACCCCCTGCCCGCCCCACCTCACTCCGTCTCTGGATCTGACTATGCTAGTGGCTAAAGCGTCCGCTCATACCCGGATTCGATTCCCACATGGACACAATGTGTGGAGCCCATTTCTGGTGTCCCTCGTCGTAATATTACAGGATTATCGCTAAATATGGCGTAAAACTAAACTCACTCATTAATAAACGAGTGAGTGAGTGAAACGAACACTATTTCAGCGCAATGGTTGTTAAACTATGCTAATCCGTTGCATGACACAGGGTGATATGTGCAAATCGAACATTTGTTTAAAAATACATCACTGGGTAAAAACACCCTCATTAGTTCTTTGATTCTATTCTGTTCACCCTGATTCATGTTCTGTGGCGAATCCTCTCAACAGAGCTGGGAAAATTGATCGTTCGTTAATGAGAGGCAACGTCACACGAGGAGGATTCCTTTGTAACGGTTACAAACAAACACGCAGATTTATATTTTCAAAACATTAACCAGTATGGCATTATCGTTTACGGGTGTTACTGGAATGTTTATTGGTTTGAGCGAATGAGTTGTTTTTACGCCGTTTTAGAAATATTCCAGCAATATCACAGCTGGGGATCAGTGTAAAGTGTATCGTCCTCTTTGGTCAGGGCAAGTACATAAGGTGTCACTAATAAACCCCGAAATCCTAATGATATCTAATGATAATTTCTCGGCATTTTGTCCCATGTAGCGAAGGGAGTTCAAAGGATGAATGTTGACAAGAATAGCAAACCTTTCTCTTCAGCCACCATTACAGCCGTTTACTATCAGTCACAGCCAGGCTTTAGACCAAATCTTTGAGGAAAATTAGCCTTGATTGCCGAGGATGTAATTATCTATGTCACTCAGTCTGATTAGCGTCGGCATAATGACCGCTGTTTGAATTAAGTGTTTAATGATTGACCATGTCACGAGGTGGTGGAGAATGTCGTTTTCAGGAGTGAGTGACTGTGGTTTTACGCCGCTCTAGCAATATTCCAGCAATATCACGTCACACCAGAAATGGGCTTCACACACTGTACCCATGTGGGGAATTGAACCTCTCTCATCATCGTGACGAGCGAAAGCCTCAACCAATAGACTTCCCTACCGTTCCCTTTTCATGGGGTTAAGGATGTGCTCACTTGCTGGCTAGTGTTGTCACGTTGTGCATGTATGTGCGAGCGTTTTAGTGTAAGCATTTGGATGTGTTTGCGCGTTTGTGTAAGAGCGGAGGGACAAGCAATACAGGCTTGTTTGACAACATTAATAAAAACCAAAACAGTGCCATATCTACGGTATTTGTTAATGGTTAATGAGAGAGCCGATCAGGCCGATAATATACTTATCATCTAATTCAGTAACAGTCGTTACACCTACGTCATGATGAGCAGAACATCCATGCATCAACCTACCTTACCTCCCTATCTCCTCAAGTGATGATTGTAACCGTTAATCAACCATCTATCAACCATTCTCACAGTCACGATGTGACCGATATTTCCGGGATGTCGTGTGTCATTAGACGCATCTGCTAATCCTGTCATAGAAGGCATGTCACCCGAGATCGGTACTTTCAAGTCTAGCCATTATATTCTATAACGCAATCTCCATTTAGACGTGTTTTACAAGTTGACACAGGGATTTGGGTTAATGAAATCAGGATATTCATTTCAAGGCCATAACATCTCATCCATTAACGGCTACCTTTTATCGCATTAATCCATCGGGTGTCAATACATTCCCCATATGCATTTTTCTATATATGAATGCAGTTAACATAGGTTTTATCTTTGTTGTGAGTACATTCTCTATATTACCATTGTAAATAGCCATTTTAATTTACCACTCTTTGGAAGAATGTGCTTCAAAATGTTTATGCATTATAACTTTATGACAACATTTTATCTTTAATTGTGTGTTTCATCATTTAAACTGCTTATATTTATATTCAAATATTGTGCCTATGTTAATCATATGTTATATTTTTTTCTCATTTTATTTAGTTATAAATTACACCAGTTTTGCAAATAATAGTCTCTCATAACTCTTTTGTACGTCCCTCTCTTCAATATTCAAATGCTGAAACGTAGCTCTTGCTGTACAAATGATGAGATTTTGTTAACCTGTACTGTATTGTAGTATATATTATATTCTAGGTATTAATGTATTTACTGTATTTGATTTATTCTAGGTTCTAATCCTCTCACTATACATGGATACTATATCCTATGTATCTGTACATTTGATGTATGTTTTTCACCTAATGTTTGCCTATATATTACCTAGGTGCACACCACTGGGAAAAGGGGATGCACAATTTACTTTCACCGGAGTTTTAGTCTAATGCCCAATTAATAAAATTACAGGACAAAAGGTGTGTGCACGTGTGTTTAGGGTAGGGGGGATGGTGGTGGGGTGGTGGTGGGGATGCTATGACTACTAGGCTGTCACCTCCAAGTGTGCTGAAGGTTCAATGAGAAGACAACTGTGCCCTGCAACGAACATCTGTTGAAAGAACCGGAACGTCCGTTTTCAGCACTTGTAACGAACACAAATCACTAGGTATCGACACGTGGGGGTAGTTAGAGAAATCCTTCAAACGTGCACAAATCGTAAGGCCCCCGTTACACAGGACGGCGACGGTTCTGCCTTCGCTCTGTGTTCCACAAATTAGGCTAATCCTATATTTCTTTGCAACTGCTCTGGCATCCCTTGAGCTGCAAATTTTTGACATTTTAGTGGCATTTTCTTAGCTTCCTAGGCGTCCTTTCTGAGCGGTCACCGTCCTGTGTAAAGGGGACTTAGTCTGCATTAGGAGCAGATCGTATACATGTATATATTATTTAATGAGCGCATCTGATGTTACTTTTGAGAAAAATGTATTGTTTTGTCAGTGCATGAAACCTTTTTCGCTTTATTGATGAGCAAAAAATAGTTTGCCCCGCGACACATCATATTAATGAACACCCAACATTATTTATGACTCGGTACAGATTGTTATTGATATTTGCCTACGAGTAATCAACATGTCTATACTCCCTGTCTGACTTCCCGACAGAGCACTGCATACAACATAGAAACGGGCATGGAGATGGGGGGATAGTCTAGTGGTAAAAACGTTAGCTCGTCACGCCGAAGTCCTGGGATCGATTCCCCACATAGGTACAATATGTTAAACCCATTTCCAGTGTCTCCCGTGATATTGCTGGAATAGTGCTAAAAGCGACGTAAATTCATACTCACTCACTCTTTCGTAATGAATTTAAAATCCCGGATTAATAGGGTTCATTTTTATATTTTACTGTACAAACAGGATGTCGAGTAAATGAGACATATTCAAACATACAAGCCCTCATAAACTTCATCGATGACTATTGATTCGCCTACAGTCGTAACCCCAGAAACTGATCAGTTATCCTCAGCAATCGATCAACCGATATTGATCTGTAGCCAACTGCTGCGACGTGTTTGAGAGGGACTGGCCAACATAATACCAATGTGAGACCTGCTGGGGACTAAGCCGCTCGGGCAGGGAGCTTATATATGGCTTCTGTTTTCCCTCGTAGCTTGTCACGAAATGTCGCCATCTTCGACTTAAATTGAACTTTATCACACAAGATTTGATTGATTTATCCAGCCGACATATGTATACGGTTCCTTGAAAACTCAGGCGTACCTTATGGAGGTTGAAGTATACAGGCTAAAATATGGAATCCTATAAGGGACATTGTCGCGTTTCGAATAATATTTTTTCTATTTATCCACATGGCGACATAGCGACTCGACAAATGGCCGAAATGGCGCCTTGTCGCATTGTCACATTGTCGCGCTTTGGTTAATTATGTCTCTTTTTTCCCTTGTTTTTGAGAGGGCGATAACGCTGCAATGCGACAAAGAGACAACGCGACAATGTCCCGTGTAGGATTCCATACCAAATGTCTTAACGGAAATTACCACAACTATTGTTGTTTCTGTTATTGGTGTATCTCAACGTACAGACATCTTTTCAAACGCACTCGATCAACATATTTTTTCCAGTAATACATTTGCACATGAAACCAGAGACCATATATGGTCTCTGATGAAACTAACTATTCTTTCTTACCTGATTGTTTAATACATGTTTATGTTTGGATATTGATCTATTCAGATGCTCATGCTCACAGTAGACGAGTGTCAGTGAGTGAGTTTAGTTTTACGCCGCACACAGCAATATTCCAGCTATATGGCGGCGGTCTGTAAATAATCGAGCCTGGAACAGACATTCCAGTGATCAACAACATGAGCATCGATCTGCGCAATTGGGAACCAATGACATGTGTCAACCAAGTCAGCGAGTCTGACCACCCGATCCCGTTATTCGCCTCTTCCGACACGCATAGTCGCCTGTTATGGCAAGCATGGGTTGCTGAAGGCCTATTCTACCCCGGGACCTTTACGGGTCTCACAGTAGACGAAGGTCAAAGAGCATAGTTCATTACGAAAGACGTTACAGCAACATGATGATATATGACACACTCAGATTTCAATCAGATATTAACTAATGGCGTTGGCATGAAAAATTATAGCAGCATCACGCAATACACAGTCAGTCATAACAGGACATGTCAAAACATGTTAAATATGAAGAAAATGGCTTGTCCACATACTGTTGGCTGAATATCATACGTCAGCGCAGGTTTTGCAGATGGCTGATATAGCGACTATGTTCCAAAACGAGCCGTGAAAGTCAGAGTGAGTACGATTTTAAAAGCTTTCAGTATATTCTAGCAATATTACAGTGGGGAACACCAAAAATAGGTTTCACCATGGAAACCATATAGAGACTAAGCCTGGTTTCACACATTGTACCCGTATGAGGGATCGTCTTCGGCTTGACGAGCAAACGCTTTAACCGCTTGCATGGCTACATCACCACCCCGTGTAACAGAACGTTTGCCGAGTTAGGTATGCAAGGCTGCATGAAAATACAAATAAAGAATAAATATTATTTCTCGGGCACATTGTTTTTCAAAAGGGACGAGGGAGGTAGAACTTTATTTTTAATTTTGGATAGACAAAAATATGACGAGGGAGGAACACATTCGTATTATTTTACCTTGAAATACAGCCTGGGAGGTTTAGATCGTGTTAATTTTTTCGTAACTACTAGTCTCTCCGTGACCCGCAAGAATCCGGCTTGCCGGAATGACACGAGTAGTTACGAATGCGTGTTATTGATTCAGTCACACTCGTTCTTACAGACACTCATTCATATACTGGACAAATGGATGATCGGGAAGCGGCTAAGTAAAATTTGTGTTTTTGTAAATGGCAATTAAAAATTGTCACGCGCACAAATAAAACTGACGATGCCCGAGGAACATTTCACTTTTTACATTTAGCCAAAAGTGTCAGTGTCACATACAACAAAGTGCCGTAAACGGAGAAGTTTCATGAGAGAACATAGAGACGTGTTTTGTGGGTTCAGAGGCCGAGAGAGAAAAATTGTAAAATAAACTGAGCTCGCTTGACTTGTCAGTTCCGAAGAAACGGACTTAGTCCAGTCTGGTTATTTGTACGGAATGTCGAAGTGTTTCCCAGGAGAATCCCTGCGTAGCGCGCTAAGACATCGCGTGGAATCAAACGCCCAATCGGACTAAAGTCTGGAACTCCCTCATCAAAACAACGTCACGCCGACTACGACTCGACAACCTCTTGAGACTGGATACATTGTACCTGGTTGTCGTTTAGGAACGCCACGGCATCGTCAAGTGGCTTTGTCGGGAATAATTATCGATTATTCACCAAGGCAAATTCTTGTGGATGTGAAAGGCAAAATACCTGTGGATGTTACTTGAAAGGATCAATGAAAATCAGTGATGACACCATGTATGTGTGTGTGAGTGTGTGTGTGTCTGGTTGTGTGTGTGGTGTATTGTACCCGCAATTTGTAGCTTTTGTACTTTTGAAGAGAGAGAGTAAGTGAGTTTAGTTTTACGCCGCACTCGGCAATATTCCAACTATATGGCGGCGGTCTGCAAATAATCGAGCCCGGACTAGACAACCCAGTGATCAACAACATGAGCATCGATCTGCGCAATTGTGAACCGATGACATGTATCAACCAAGTCATCGAGCCTGACCACCCGATCCCGTTAGTCGCCTCTTACGACAAACATAGTCGCCTTTTCTGGCAAACATGGGTTGCTGAAGGTCTATTCTACCCCGGGACCTTCACGGGTGCTCTTTTGAAAAGTTACTTCCAGTAAATATTTACTAGTTAGACATTCCACTAGTCAGACACCGATCCATTTGTCAGACACTGGACTATAGATTAATTAAGACAACACCCATATATAACGGGAATGTCCAAATTGGATATTTCAATCAGTTGGTTCAACCTAAGAAAAACTGTCCTTGTGTGTAAATATCCGGGAGTTATTTTTGATAGAAACATTTCTGTCAAATCATCTATATCAAACCTCTGTTAACAAGCCACTAATGTTATGTATTTTGTTTTACGCGGAAGTCGAATGTTAAACATATCAATACAATGTCGTTTTGGTTTAATGGTGAAAATAATCTTGTGCGGTTGTGAAATATGGCGATATGTTAATTTAGAACAACTTGAAAATGTTCATATTATATGTTTTATGAGACAATTATTATCTGTAGAGGGAAGTACTACAATGTATATGGTTTACGGTGAATTAGGTAGAGTCCCACTTTCTGTTGATCTTAAAACCCGTATGTTAACTTTCTGGTCTAAATTATTTACAAACATGTAAAAAGACATATGATTCCGTCATAATATTATCATTTATTCTCATTTATGCCTACTGTGCATATAATATCGACATGAGTATTTTAAAGTTCTTTAACGGACCATTCGTAGTCATTAAGAGGTAACAGGCAGGGGATTAGCTGTGCACACAACCAGATAGTTTGTTGTTTTAACTGTACGATTATTGGAATGTCTAACAAATGGGAGGATAATCTTTTGAATGTGGGATCTAAATAATCTGTATTACTGATAACATTCAGAAACCCTGCTAATACGGACACCTGTGCAAAGTGAGTGAAGGAGCGAGATGGTTTTACGCCTCTCTTAGCAATATTCCAGCAATATCACAGCGGGGAACACCAGGAATGTGGTTCACACTCTGTACCCATGTTGAGAAACGAACCCCGTTGACGAGCGAACGGTTTAAGCACTAGACTACCCCGCCACCCCTCTCAAAGCGAGAGCGTGAAACAACAGTATTCCATACACAACTTCGTTGCATGTTTATATATTTACAAGTTTAAAAAAAACAACATATAAATATTGCGCTGTAAAGTGCGTCAAAGGATCCTTGTAAACCTTAGGTGAACACAAATTGCTAAACTTTGCCCGTTCTGAGAAAGGCAGAAACAAATTTAGCCTTTGTTTGTATGCGTCCGACTCTTGGCCCAGATATGAAGCATCCTTTCAGCAAGTCAAGCAGTTTTATTATGTACGGAATAACGAGTAAATAAATAGATAAACATTGCCTAAAAGCTCTCGGTTGACATCGGATGAGGTCCGCCATTGGAACTACCGCCCCACGCAATGCCAATACAACATGGCGTGCGGCCTACTCATTGTGTCACGACAAGTCCTGAACATGAGCCCTGTGTTAGTTGGATCAAAGACTTTTCGGAATCTATGTCGATATTAAACCTTAAAGAACGACAGACTTGGAAACTATTTCCTTAATTATTTCTGTGCATGCTCAATACTGGAATTAGTTATTGCTGACAGGTTGTGTTAAATAGAATGTATATACTGGAATCTATAGCTTTGTGTCAGTTAGTCAGTGGCCATAATTTTGTTTGAGGTTTTAGAGCATTGAATTTGCAGTATTACTGTATTCCAATGAATCAATGAAAGTTCTATGACGCACACAGCTTTTCTGTTAGTTAATTTCGTGCGATGCCAGTTGGAGTCAGTTTATTGTAAACGGAACAAGTGGCCTATTCAATCCGCCTCTCTGGCTTGCGATAGCTTCATGTACGCTCATTGTACATTCTACAGAGTCGGTTATACAGACACAACTCGGACACTGCACATCCTACGAGCAGAGTCTGTTATATAGACACGACTCGGACACTGTGCATCCTACCAGAGTGTGTGATATAGACACGAATCGGACATTGTGCATCCTTCCAGAGTCTGTGATATAGACACGACTCGGACACTGCACATCCTACCAGAGTCTGTTATATAGACACGAATCGGACATTGTGCATCCTACCAGAGTCTGTTATATTGACAGGACTCGGACACTGAACATCCTACCAGAGTCTGTTATATAGACACGAATCGGACACTGTGCATCCTACCAGAGTGTGTGATATAGATACGACTCGGACACTGAACATCCTACCAGAGTCTGTTATATAGACACGAATCGGACATTGTGCATCTTACCAGAGTCTGTTATATTGACATGACTCGGACACTGAACATCCTACCAGAGTCTGTTATATAGACACGACTCGGACACTGTGCATCCTACCAGAGCGTGTGAATATAGATACGACTCGGGCACTGCACATCCAACCAGAATCTGTGATATAGACACGACTCGGACAGAGTACATCCTACCAGAGTCTGTGACATAGACAAGACCGCACATCCTATCAATAGTATCGCCCGTTCTGGGATTAGCCCAAGGGACATTCTGTTACCTGTGATGTTCTAATCAACGTATTGATCCCATCATGTTCAATTCAACTGGGTGTGTACAACATCACAGCTGAATACGTCCTGACGCTGGACGACCAGGTGAAGCCCTAGGGTGTGTTATTATTTTCCCGTTTGTTGAATCCGGCCCGGCAATACCTTTGTAAATAATTACTACAGGGAAATGTCCACGGTAACGAGGCCCTGAAACGAAGTGTTCTGTCAACCCAGACCTTCATGGATACGTGTCGTGTACAATGCATGTTAATCCTTAAAGGTACAAATAACGATTCTGTTTCTCCCGGGAAGAGCCAGACTGTCCTAGGCATTCAAAGCGCTGCAATTCGCTATGCAGAGTTTTGTCCCTTGGGTGTGCCAGAAACCTGTGATGATAGTTTGGAATCCTGGGCGTAGATTTTCGAAGGTTTCTTAGCGCTATTCGTAAGTTAATGTTAATATATGGTATTTTTACGACTATCGCAGCGCTAAGAGGGCTTCGAAAATCTAGGACCTGGTTCGTCTCGATTACATTTCAAGATTTGTCAGCACAGTCAGACCCGTGTTTTAAGACTGGGACGGGTTACCCAGATACCCGGGACGGGTGGGTAATGAGTTGGATCCCGGTACACATCTCAGTATCCGTATCATCATGTGACTAATAGAATGAACAATGTTATGTGTTATTCTTTAATGTTTAAAAAAATGGATTGTCTTTGAAGATTTAGACATTATTTGCAGTTAACTATTTTGAGTATAATACAATGTTAAGATTTTGAAAAGCGCAATATTTTAGACTCCAAGCTGAAGAATATATAAACATTTTTTAGATTTCTTTGATGACAGAAATTAGCATGACGGGTAGGGTAGAGTAATACGGGTGGGGTATCCGGGTAGAAAATTTGCACAAGCTCCAGCACTACCTTGTTTCACCGAAGTACATTACACCAGAACTCCCTCACATATGAAGCATGGAATTCCCACTTTTACAAAATGTTATGGAAATCGGCATTTTTCAAGTTTGCAGAATTAAATGAATACTTAAATTCAGTCATCACAGTGTCATTGACTTAATGCGAATACATCTTCTAACAGTCTGGGTGGGGTGGGGGTGGGGGGGGGGGGGTGAGGTAGCCTAATGGTTAAGGCGTTCGCTCGTCCCTCCGAAGATCCCGGTTCGATTTCCCACATGGGAACAACGAGTGAAGCCCATTTCTGGTGTCACCGTTGTGATAGTACTGGAATATTGCTAACAACGGTGTAAAACTAACCTCAATCCTGTAATATACTATATTCAACTCACCACAGGTACCAGAGTGTGTACCAACATCCCTCGCCTCCGTTACCACTGTCGGGACACGTCCCATCGCACTGAAGCAGAGAACAAACTCACTGGACACATGGACACATGTCACATCACTGGTCACATGTTACCAAGAACATCACTGGACACATGTTACCAAGAACATCACTGGTCACATGTTACCAAGAACATCACTGGTCACATGTTACCAAGAACATCACTGGTCACATGTTACCAAGAACATCACTGGTCACATGTTACCAAGAACATCAGTGGTCACATGTTACCAAGAACATCAGTGGTCACATGTTACCAAGAACATCACTGGTCACATTTTACCAAGAACATCACTGGTCACATTTTACCAAGAACATCAGTGGTCACATGTTACCAAGAACACCCATTTCAAGCCAAATAACAATCAAGTTGGGTACGTTTGTCGGTTTGTTGTGTAACGCTGCACTAAGCAATCCCAGCTATATGACGGCCCGTAAATAATCGAGGTTTGGCCAGATAATCCATTGATCATGAGCAACTGGTGATACGATTGCAGGTGTCAACCAAGTTAGCGAGCCTGACAACCGCGTCGAGTTAGTTATAGGTGTGTATCCCACATGAGAAGACACGAAACCAACCATAAATTATGCTAAAAACATAAGTAATAAAAAATAATAATATAAGAAACCCATGCCCCCACCCCCGCCACCGCCCCCAGAAACGAACACACACACCAGTACCACCACAAACAAAACAAGCCAAAAGAAAAACAACAAAAGAAAAAAAATGGACAAAAAATTAATAAACAGAAAACACTAACATTTATGCAGTGCCAAGATCTGTGCCAAGATAAAGTGAGGATAAATATCACATGTAATATACTGATGCGGTCTTTACCAAGATCGTTTATGGATGAAACGACTTTAATCTTCCACACACAACGTTTCGGTGTCATTTCAGATCCCTTCGTCTATGAAACCGAAAAGTTGTGTGTAAAAGATTAAAAAAGATTTATCCATAAGAGATCTTGGTCATCTATAACGACATCAAAATGCCGCAAAAAGACAATCTGAGAAAGGTTCAACTTCATATTTGTACGATCATTGCGTGTCAGGTAATAAACGGACTCCGTGAAGAGAGAACCGGTCTACGGGGTGTATTGCGACAAACTTTCACGCATGTGACTGACCCCAGGGTATAGCATTGTTTTGTAAAATAAAGTTAACCAAAGTTAAATGGATGTCAACAAACCCAGATTTGGCTCATGGGAACAAGTGAGTGAGTTTAGTTTTGCGCCGCTTTTAGCAATATTTCAGCAATGTAACGGCGAGATACACCAGAAATGGGCTTCACACATTGTACCCATGTGGGGAATCAAACCTGGTCTTCGGCGGCTTGAGAGAACGCTTTAGCAACTAGACTATCCCACCGCCCCTTGCAAAGCGAGAGTGTAACATAACAATGTTTCGCATGCAAATTCGAGTCCTGGTACATCTTAAGTGATCATAAACTGGTAATCTTTGCTCGCTGTGAGAAAAGTAGATACAAATTAGTTTCGTATTTTCAGTTTCGTGTCACTGGACTGTGCATAAAACTGCAGTCCGGCGTTCTGACTCTTGATCCAAATAACAATATCCTTTCAGCAAGTCTAGCTGTTTTTTATTTATGTAATAACAAACAAACAAACAAACAAACAATCATACAAACATCGTTTAAATAGCATTTTGTACTCATGTGGGGAATCGAGTCCGGGTCCTAAGCGTGACGAACGAACGCTTTAACCACTAGGCTCTTCCAGTTCCCCATCCCATTTGGCTGAAGGAGCTTTGATCATAAGGCTACCTACCGCACAAACACACAAAACACTCAAAACAAACAAAACAAAACTTATCAGAGGGGTACACAAAGCCCGCATTCTAGACTACCAGTTGTCTGACCAGTTGTCTGAAGTCGCGGGTTATCCGGCTGACTTTGTGCACTGGCGATTAGGGGCCTGATTCTGAGGGTCCGGGTTCGAATCCCGTATGGGACTCAATTCAAAAAGTACTAGAATTTGTAATTTACTAACAAAGTGTAATCCCAAATACCACGTCGACATATGTTTCACAAAGACACTCATTGATATTGAGAACTTCCCGTGCATTTGGAGTGAGTTAGTTAAACTTGACACTGACATTTCTAATGTGCTGACCTTCACGCACGGCATGGAACCCGATTCTTCGGTGTGACGATCGAACGCTTTAAGTAATGGGCTGTGACTGAGATTAGCGCCAACGCGGGCTTTTCCCTCACCCCCGAAACGTGCCGAAGGCCTGACTACACAAAGATGGGTCGGTAAAATGCTATTTTGATTCTTTGTATTGCTATTTCATCTTTGCTGAATCATTCCTTACATTGGGGATAAGATCGAGGTGGTGTGTTAGCGTGTGTTTAGTTGAGACCTACGTGTATCGATATCAGATCAATGGACCCTCCTCGCTCCGCTGACCTTCATTGTCGCAGTCTCAATCAAAGCACAAAATCAACCAGAACCAGAGTATATGTGCCACTGAAAATTACTCTGTTGCTGGCGAGAATATCCAGCCTCATACTGTGGTTTTCCTGTGTATCTGTGTTAATCCCGTTCCATCTGACACGAGACAATTAAATATCTATGCTTATGTGGCGTGAGAATGTTAGTGGCGGATTACGGGAAACTCAGTGGTCTTTGTTGTATAAATTCACTGTGCCGAGTGACCTCCCCTGAGCAAACCAGGAGCCTGTAATTGTGTTTCTAATCCCAGACTCCGTTCCAAATGTTGCAACGTTATCGTAGCGATAGGACAGTCGAACCTCCTATAGCCTGGTCGCTGTGAAAACATATCGATGAAGTTCACTTTGAACAAAAAAAGTAAATCGAATAAAGCGAAATCAAGAATATATATTAAATGAAACACAGAGAAAGTATGGTTGGTCTTCAAGTACCGCACGTGTATTATTTTCACTGTTCCAACTACTGTTTTTGCCCCCTTGTGATACAGACCATTAATAACGACTTGAAACGGTGATCGTTTGCTAAACCAGGGACACTATACAGAGAGGGAGAAGAAACTCCTCGAAAAGTCCCTTAACGCATGCAGCGGGTCTTTACGTAACCAGTGCAGCCAACATGGCGGCAACTTAGTATTTAAGGTTGAGCCCGGTTTATTTTCAACAGCTAATAATATACGCTGAGCGTCGTGACAACTGGAATCCTACATGTAAAAGCTAAGTTAACTATTTTGTCACTTCAGTTTAAGTGAAATTATTGGTATTAGTGTCAATATTAGGACAATATATTTGAAGTCGCCATGTTATAGCTCACTGGCTTCCCTTCTCGATTCTCCGCGAAGATAGACTAAATTGTGCCGATAAAAACTTCTTTCACACATTCGTTTATTTTTTAGAAGGGAAACATGCCTTTAGTTGAAATGTGTTTAAAAGTAATAGTGATGGTTTTATGAGTTAAAAAATGTTAGGGTGTAATTGAAACGTGTGTGAAAGATATGACATGTACCGGATCTGTTCTGATCAGCCATTGCAATTTTGCATGTCGTTGTTTGAGTGTTTCTAGTTATTACTTCAAAAACATCTTTCAGCGCACTCCTTTAATTCATATGATGGGCATACACTTTCAGGTGAAATGTGTTTGCAAGTAATAGTGATAGTTTCATAATCGAAACAAAATGTTAGGGTATATTTAAGGTGTGTGAAAAATGTGACATATCGCCGATCTGATCTGATCTGCCACTAATGCTTGTGATGCTTGAGGGTTATAGTTTTTAGACAAAACTGGACAGGTGTTTACAACGCTTTGTGATAGTTTTACATTTTCTGTTTTTCAGGGGGGTGTGACAGTGTCAGTTAACATTTTGTTAATGTCCATTCCATTCCCCACATGCAATAAGATATCTGAATGAATTATTAATGCAAACAAAAATGTCTCAAAGCAGATTTTTTTAAAAGGACAGCTGATGTTAACAGATGTGTTCTCGCGATACTTTTGCGTTCTTTAATATGTGTCCCGTGAAGGTCCCGGGGTAGAATAAGCCTTCAGCAACTCATGCTTGCTATTAAAGGCGACTCAGCTTGTCGTAAGAGGCGAGTAACGGGATCGGGTGGTCAGGCTAGCTGACTTGGTTGACACATGTCATCGGTTCCCAAGTACGCAGATGGATGCTCATGTTGTTGATCACTGGATTGTCTGGTCCAGACTCGATTATTTACAGACCGCCGCCATATAGCTGGAATATTGCTGAATGCGGCGTAAAACTAAAACTCACTCACTCACTCTTTAATATGTTTTGGGAGGGAAGACCGCGGGGTATCATTTATTCATTCATTCATTCACATACGTACTTATTTCTTTTATTAATTTTCTTTATTTCTTTCAGTCGTTCACATTTAATTCTTGCTCTTTATTCTTACTATAATTCATTCATTCATTGCAAAATTCCAACTGATACAATAAACTGGCTGAAGTGCTGATAAACCAGGGATACTCTACCTCTATATAGGCTCCCTGGTTAATTACAGCTGAAGTTGTGCTGGGAACGGGCCAAGTCCCTGTGTGCGTTGGAGCATGACGAGGCACACGTTAATTAGTACAAATGGTCAAAAAAAACCTAGCGAGTGACCCATCGCTGTCGTAGATTATCCGATGTTTATCCTACGTTGAGTGGAAACACGATCTTTAAATGTTCATTTGGCAAGGTAAAATTATGAAGATTTGCATCTTTATTTCGCTTAGTTTGATTTACTTTTTAGTTTAAAGTGAAATTCATTGGTTCGTTGTCACTGCAAACAGACTTACGGACCAATGAAGATCCGCAGTAGAATAGGTCTTCAGCAACCCATGCTTGCCCCGAAAGGCCTCTTACGGGATCGGGTGGCCAGACTCGCTCGCTTACTTGGTTGACACATGTCATCGGTCTCCAATTGCGCTGGTCGATGCTCATGCTGTTTATCACTGAAGGTTTACAGATTGCTGCCATATAGCTGAGATAGTGCTGAGTGTGGCGTAAAAAAACTCACTCACTCACTCACTACACACGACTTACGTCAGTCGTATCACTGCGGCAGCTTTCTAAACGGGACCCAGGTTCGTGCCGATTACCGTATATAAGAGATTTGAACAAAGGTAATGTGTAAGGGGTCCAATATAATACCACACCTGACGCCAAGCTTCACTAACCTTTTGTCTAAGAATCAGAACATTTTATATACCTACAATTTATCACTATAATCATGAACGTAATTGTGTTTGTGTTTAGCATCAACACACTCTCTTACAATGTAACTTACCGTATAAACAATGCACAATTTCACAATATACATAAATTTAAGATGTACATTGTATTATCAAGATCAAGAAAAACCAAGTTCTATGGATAGTCAACGTTTTACTGCAGTGAGTGCGACGTCTTCGGCGACGGTACTAACATCATTATCACTCAAGTGCAATAGAGAACTGGACTATCCCTAGAACTTGGTTTTCATTCATCCTGACAACTTCTAAAATAATACCTCGATGAAATTATTAATATCAGTTAATTTTGCAGCATAAGGACAGTACTATCATATCCTTTCTATGTATACATGTAATATGTATGAAAGCCTTCATTATACTATCAATATCAGGTTACGTTGTAGTACAAAGATAAAGTTGATCTTATTCTAAATTTATCTATTAATATAAAATTACATTATGATAAAAGCTTTCACAATACTATTAATATCGGCTTACCTTGACGCATTAAATCTGCACTATCTTATTCTAAATATATCTATCTATATCTATATCTATATATCTATATCTATATCTATCTATCTATCTATGTATCTATCTATCTATCTATCTATCTATCTATCTATCTATCTATCTATCTATCTATCTATATCTATATCTATCTATCTATCTATCTATCTATCTATCTATCTATCTATCTATCTATCTATATATATATATATATATATATATATATATCTATCTATCTATTTATCTATCTATATATATATATATATATATATATATATATATATATATATATATATATATATATATATATATATATATATATATAATGCATAAAAATCTTTATTATTTCATCAATATCATTAACCTAAAGGGACTATTAACGTCTTGTACAACGAATCAGTAAGAATGACAAGGGATTCTGTCTAATTGTCTGCCTATTTGGATCTAGTAAAACGAAACATTATTTCTACTAATACCATAAAGACTGTACTCGTCAAATGAGGTCATCCCGTACACAGTGATGATGTTTTATGTCCAGTCACGAGTCGAAACGTCCTTCAAGCTCCTATGCACAGTATTAATATTGTCTTCCTGTGTGACGGACCTGTTCTTGCGGACCGTTTATTTAATTAACCCTAAGAATCAAGGACAACCTTCTCGGGTATGACTCAGCGTTTTCACAATCAGGTACAATCATATCATCAAAAAGTGCGTTTATTACAGACAAATTTTCTGCAGAATGTTATACATTATAAGCTTGAAAGACATTAATCCGTAAAAATGGGCTGTTGGAGAGTTGTCTAAAACCGTGCCCTCTTCTTTGACGTACGTTTAAGTCTCACCAATACTCAAAGTGTTACGCTATTAAAGTGTATTATAAAGAAAGCCTTTAGAACTACATTCAGTGTTTTCTCTCCACATTCGGCAGAACTGGTCTGACAGAACTGGTCATGACTGGTTAAGACAGAATTAATGTTGAAATCATTACATTGAATAATCTCACATCACGAACCGGCACATCATAAAGTTAGAAAAATAAAATCTACAATAAATATCATGCAAACAAGCGTGCACTTTTTACGTAATCAATATTGACTAACCTAGAATAAAAAATCGAATTTTAGGCATAGAAATACAGATTGTATTTTCAGACAATAATATTTACCCGTAGTGTCATTGATGAATATCAAATGATACAAATATCGATTTCAAGGTGAACCCGTGCATGTGTTTCAAGCACGGTGCTTCTGGTTATCGATGACGTCATCTATTAACGCATGCATGCACTCTGTCAGCTGTCATGTATTATTTGCAATAACTGATTTGTGAAACGTTAAGGGAGGCTGACGATTATGCGAAAAATAAATGATTTGGAAAATGTGTTTAGAATAGTTTATTTGACACAAAAACGCAAATCCTTCACCTGCTTTTAAAAGAACGTATTTTTAAGAATGTATTTATAATAATAGGACCCATGTCCTCGAAACGTTCGTAACTTTACGAATTTTTAACTTTGATCGCAGCCAATGTGTTAAGATTGAGCTTAAGAAGTTCGCAGGACTACGAACGTTTCGAGAATAGCTAGCTAGGGCCTAGAGTTACGATACGTTCGTAGCCCTAAGAATTCTTATATTTGTTCGTAGCCACTGTGTCAAAAATGGACATAAGATGTCCGCAGGGCTACGAACGTTCCGAAAATCTAAACCTAGAGACACAGTTCAAAACGTTCGTGGAATTCTGGGCCCTTATTCTCGAAACGTTCGTAGCAGCAAGAATTCCTAACTTTGATCGTAGGCAATGTGTTAAGAATGGGCTTAAGAAGTTCGTATGGCTACGAACGTTTCGAGAATAGCTAACCTGATTCGTAAGTTTATGATAAACCATAGGGTTATAGGTCTTAACGTTACGAACGCTGGGTGGATCCGGCCCATCGGTTGCAATCCACAAACCGTTCGAGCGTTAGGAAGTATCGTAACTCTATACATTATCGTAGGGCGTCGCGTCGTGATACAGAGACTGTGTGGGTACGGTCCCTGTTGGTATATGGCACATTTTGACCTGATTTCATAATGTTTTTTGGGTTTTTTTCTGTGTTGATAAATATGTAATGTTTGTAAGTTTTTATAGCAAGTGGGGAGATTTGTCTGTCTGAACTTAATTACGTTACCGGTTGTTCACTGGTCACGAGGGGGACGAGGGCAACATGAGCAAACATCGAGGCGAGTGTACGTCAATCCTTGAGCCCCGAGGGACCAGTGAACAACACATATACTTTTTTACGGAACGTTTCAATTTTGAATTGTTTGAAGCATAGGCATGGGATCACACAATAAGGAGTACCTGAGTTAGGCAACAGTCCAGACACTACTAATACGAAGACCCAAACGAATTCCAATAGTTCGGCATTTCCAGAGGGTAACAGAAAATTTTACTCGCTTGTAAGCGGGGTACAGTCATTGCCTCAGCCAATCAGAAAACGACATATATTTATGAGGAAGGTAAAATCTTTGGTACAAGACAACGTCTTGTTAAACAAAACATTACAGAATATTAAGTGTTCTAAATGGCTTTGTTTATTGATGTTTCTAATGAATTAAACAGAGTTTTAATTTTTATACATTTTATTGATCTTGTGGCAGTGTAAGCAGCGTCTAGGTCCCCGTGCTCTTTCAGATGCACTGATGTTACATGATCAAGTAAGAGAGCCAAATATATTAGACTGCAGGAAGATAACTTGAACATTTCTCAGAATGAATAAAATCTCTCAGCCGGATGATTTCAGTCAATGGCACCGCCCCTAAGCATATACGAAAAGAAGTCAGAATCGATATCCAGTCCCTTCAATGACAATGGTGATGGCGATTGATGAAAAGTATTACGCTGAACTAATCATATGATGATAGTGATGTTGGATGCAAATGATGAAGGTGATGGTGATGATGATTTTGATGGTGATGATGCCTGTGATGATGATGACGGCGACGATGACGAGATGAGGACAGAGTTATTGCTGTTGATGGTGCTGATACTAATAATGCCGATGATGGTGCAGGCGATAATGATGAGCAAGCGGATGATTAGGAGAGGGGGAAGAAGGGACTATTGTTGGTGATGTAGATGCTTATGACAACGACGAAGATGGCCGTAATGATAATGACTGCGATGCTGATGCTGGCAGAGGTGCTGCTGATGCCGCTGATGATGACAACGATGATGGTGGTGATAATGACGAAGACAATCCTGACGAAGTTATTGATACAGCTCTGCTGCTGCTGATGATGATGGCACGACGGTGATGGTGGTGATGATTGTGGTGATAATGACGACGGCATGATGACAGATGCTGCTGCTGCTGCTGCTGCTGCTGATGATGATGACGATGATGATGACGATGATGATGATGACACGACGATGATGGGTATAATTATGGTGCTAATGATGATGGTGAGGAGGAGGAGGACAAGAAGATAATTAATGGTGATAATTCATGATAATTGCGAGTAAATCCAACAACAATGAAAATCATAATAGGCCCAGTTACAAGTAACATCATCGAACAAAATAAAATAATCAAAATATTAATAGACCCAGTTGCCAGTGACATCACCGACCTTACTAACAATACCACTCACTCAGTGTGACTACAACGAAGTGTTCAATAAGGTTCGTGCGCAAGTATATCCCCCATTGTATTCAACCTTTCATTTCAGTGTTTACATTACTGTTTCCAGTTAGGTTCTTGTTCCAAGACATAGCTCCGGAAGACGCAATATGTACATTACGCTCAAACATAACAGTGTCAGCGCAGAATGTAGATTTAAAGGCACATTGCCTAGCGACAGCGCGTGTTCATCAAATAACCAGCTCTAAAACACTGGTCGATGACCGCGTTATGTCATAGTTACCATACAAACAAGTTTCGATACCTCTGTCAACTTGGATGTAGAGCTTCATTGATGTTTAAACATCATTTATAACGTATATGAAAGCTTTATGAAAAGATAATTCATTATGGGAAAAATAAGGTTAAAAAGAAGAAGCAGAAAAACTCTATTCAATAAATAAACCAGATCCTTGTAAATATTTTCGATGACTTCAGGACAAAATCCGAGGGTAATAACCTCATTTGTGAACCATGGTTATTAATGTGGTTATTTATTATAATGGCACACGTGGACGAAACTCCCCTAACCTAATGGTTATTGCTCCATTAATTCAACCAATTCTCCAGAGTCCTTTAATGGAAGATTCCGGTGTCCGCCGACCGTGATATTGCTGGAATATTGCTGAAAGTGGCTTGAAACTCAACTCACTCACTCACTCACTCACTCACTTTAATGGAAGAGAGGTGTAAGCGTTAAAAGAATAAACATTTGGATTCATAATGGGCAGTGGGTATCCGCCACCTTGTGGATCGTTTCATGACTTAAAGCCATGACATCGCTTTGATGCAAAGATTCGACTGGCTGACGTAAGAATGGACCAGATGATACCAATTTACCAAATCGAAAAGACAGAGTGAGACATTGTGTAGGCTGGGTAACATGGCATCGATAAAATATTTCTAAGACTATTTATCAGCCGTTATGTTATTTCGCACGGACCATTGCGTACATTCAGATCCAAAACATACCTCCCATACTGATATGGAATTCAGTGTAAGAGAATCACGTCATAGTCGTCGTCGTCGTCGTCGTCATCATCATCATCATCATCGTCAAAATCTTTTTTACGCATGAAGGCCCATATAAATATTGATATACCTATTTTAAACAGACATGTAGGCGTGAAGAAAAAAATTCTTAAAATCGATAGCATGTGCCAAACAAGGGTATCGATGACTAACCTTTGAAACGCACCTGTCAGTATTCTTCATCAACGCATTGACTCATTATTGGTATCAAATAACGTTCAGAATAAAACATAAGCTTAAATGTTTCATTTGTATCAAATAATATTTCATTCTGACATTATCTTTTTTACTGAAATAACAAAGCAAATCCACCATGTTTTTTGTTGCATGGACACACATACGAAAAAAAAAGAAATCTCAAAAAAGAAGAACTATATGTTCTATTTGGAATAATACGTTTTCAGTAGAGTACATATTACAGTTCTTTAGTGTTGAGTCGCATCTGTAAGTCGAAGCCAAACACATGGAGTGAGCCAACTAATCTGTAGTATACAAAGTCAGTGATCTAACCCACTTAGCCACCTCGACTTCAACATGGAAGAACATCTGTGTACCTTTCTGGCATGTAGAATTTCTTTCCTTTCATTCCCAAAGCTATGAACACACAATGCAAAAATGTACCAGAATTAGTACTTTACTGAAAAGGTATACCGTAATCCCAAATAACATATGCTAATATGACATATTTACATGTTTACGTCTTATGAAATGTAACCAAATAAACTTCATAATTAATTCAAGGATCCATTTTTCCAAAAACAAAAAAAAAAAAAAAACATGCTCTCGCACACCCCTAGGAAATCAGCTGTTGGGAATAGGATTGACATTCCTTGGCTGTTGAAAAAGGTATCACCTTTGCATAATACACAAATATATTTTAATAAAATCATAAATTATCATGGAAAAAGGACTTAATTGGAAAAAGGAAAGATAAACTGTCGTCATGCCAACAAACGACACAATGCTACCAGTAATTTTTGGGGGCAGCCACCCTACCGAAACATCATCTCAGTGTTAAGTTTGAAAGCTCATGAAGGCGGGGTTACCTGGAGAGTTAGTCGTTGAAATATGAATCGATGAAATATTAATTACAGAGTCATGTTACAAACGGCTAAACACATGGGACATTCGGAGACGATACGTGTGAGTTCATCCATACGTGTGAATAGGATTAAATCATACTGACTGACTCAATGGAATTACTTGATTTTTTAATTAATTCGTTCAGGATGCTGGGTTCCAGGGTTGTTGTACAAGGCGTATATGGCGCAAAGGTGACCGTAACTCTCATACCTTAAGACAGACTTAAGGCAGTCTTAGCGCTGAGGGTGTTTTGTGCAACAGCACCTTGACCATTGTAGACAGAACACCGTAACCTCAGGGATTACGGCGACATGCACCGTTGCTCTAGGTCACATACGTCAAATAGATTGTAAAGCGGAGGAGAAGGTGTAACTTGTATAATACAGACAATGGTTTATAACATGTTATAACATTCATGTAACATTCACTCATTCACGTCATCTATGACATCAAGCCAAGGTGCTACTAGTGAGTGAGTATTGTTTTACGCCGTTTTAGCAATATCACAGCAATATCACGGCGTGGGACACAAGAAATGGGCTTGTACCCATGTGGGGAATCGAACCAGGTGTTCGGTGTGATGAGCGAACGCTTTAACCACCAGGCTACCCCACCGCCCCACCAAGTGCTACTAACTGTGAGGTTTTAAAGAGGCTGTCTTCGACAGGTTGCTAGGCGTCAGCTGGCTAAATAGTCTTAAAATATGAAGACTAGATTAGTTAATTAAACACATGTATGATCCTAACCCTCTCTATACCCACCCATAAACACCAACGCAGACACATGCAAACGAGCACGTTTTATAATAATAGTTTTGATACATTTTGGCTGCATGTCCGACCTCTCTGTTTCTGTTTTTCAGTATGATCAGATTCGTAAGTCCCCCAGTCATGCAGTAATCAGTAATCCCTGACGGTTGTTAGTACAAGTGATTGGGGAGGCTTTCAGGGACAGACATTAATGTGCCATTTAGCAGGATGACGTCTAGATGCTGACAAGCTTCTTTTAGCTCCACGCGGAACACTCCTATAGAGCGTTCGAAATAACTACTGGCCCGGTGGCCCGATGCTAAGTAAAACGTCCCCGGGCAAGTAAAAATAGAATGACGGTAGCCCGGTTTGCTAGTGTATTTTTTCAGTCTGTGAAAAAGTTTCATTTGCAAATGACGCCATGGTGTCGTTTCCACCCTGACTGACTGACAGAGAGTTTGACTGGACTGTACCTGTTTGAATACTTATAAACCTGAAATTTGTGCTGAATCATCTGGTTCTGACAATTTGCAATGTTGATGTTTGACTTTAAACTTTATGGAAGAAATAATAAGTAACTACTTTTGAGAGATTTGTATCTTAATTTGGTTTGTCTCATACATTTTCATCCGGAGTAGACACTTTGAAAACTTCCAAGCCCGGTTTTCTAGTGATCCTGAACAATTATTTCCAATATCAACAACACGAGGTCCGGTACAAAGAGGCGCCGCAATTAACTGTCCAATAACCTGGAAGGATAATCACTGACTTCAAGCGGGATTCATACTCAGGGCAGGCACTAGATTATTACACAGCAAGCTACAGTTTGTCCGTTGCGCAATGTGTATCGTCGAGAAATGGTCTAGACTGCACACACGCACACACACACGGATATATTATTGCATGTGTTGGTCAAGCTGTATTGTCCATTGCACGCACTGATCAAACGGCCCGCCCAATTCGTACAAAGGGCAGTTGCACCGGTTGGGTGAAACCTACTTTATACGTATATTCACAAGCAGCTTCCACTGTAAAATTTAACACGCCGGAGGCAGTGACATATTTACAAAATGACCTCATGAACATTCACTAGAAAATCAGACCAATGACTGTTGAGATTTACTAGCCCGACTGGAGTTTCACTTGCCACGGGCTAGCGGGTTCACAAGCACACATACGAATACCCACGTTGCGAACTGTAGACAGTCTCGTGCTATAATCTTAAAAGCGACTCAGATCCCCGTTCCACCTTACGTCATCTCACTATCACAGCAGAATGTATTCAGTAAGCTAAGTCTATCGTACAAACCACAGTAGGTTTAAGAGGCTCTACAAAGCCAACACGATGCTTTACAAAGATAATCTGCAAAAACACTTGCTTCCTATTGTCAGTACACGTGGCATTATTGATTTGTCTGCTGTCACGGCGTTCATGCACACAAACAAACCTGTGTTCTCGCTGACACGAGTCGACAACGAGTAATGCTTGATATGCTGCAAACTATAGCTTTACGTCGACAATGTCTGTTCTATCTCATGGTTAAAAAAAACCCACAAGGATCTGTAAATAGGATACTAACATTTCATGAATGGCATTATTAAAAATGACAACTAAAGAAAAACACATGCATTGCATTGCATTATGTTTATGTCATATATTGTATTGCATTGCACCGCACCGCACCGCACCGCACCGCACCGCACCGCACCGCACCGCACCGCACCGCACCGCACCGCACCGCACCGCACCGTGTTATGTTATGTTGCACTATTTCATATTACACTACATTATTACATTTATGTTATATCATATTTCATATATTACATCATATTATTGATTAGGTATACGGTAAAATCCAGTGAACTTCTTATTCGTTTCACTGGTATAGATATAAGCAGTGAAACGAATAATACTAGGTCTAGGCTTACTTAGACTCGGTAAAACTATTCTTTTTATTTGTTCTGTAACCGCTCGTGTCACAGCTTCCATGGTGTAGTGTTTGTTTGTTTGTTTTACAGTGTTTGTCATCTTCCATTAAGAAGCAGTTTAACCATTACGTTTAAGATAACAATCAAAGATCTCTTATTCCCATATTTATCCATGTAGAAAATTGACATGCCTTTGCGTGTATTTCTGACATGTGGAGTTAATGGACCAACACATGCAGCTTTTCGCGACGAACAGTTGTAATCATTACTATTTGATGCTGATTCAGAAACACATCATTAACACCGGAATAAGCTGCCTCGTATTATAGCGCTGCTTGAAATAAAGATTTATAATTGAAATTGCTCTGTCTGTAGATCTATGGCTCCAAATTTTTGAGAGGCGACGGGGTAGCCTACCGGGTACAGGTTTCAATCGTCACGCCGAAGACTCGGGTTCGATTCTCCACATGGGTACTACATGTGAAGCTCATTTCTGGTGCTACCAACGTGATATTGGTGGAATATTGCTAAAAGAGGCGTAAAAGTAAACTCACTCAACTCACTGTCAGTATTACACCAGCTACACCTTCACTTAAGTCATACAATCTGTTATCTGACAAAGGGACTTCAGTTTGGAACAGACCATAGCCGCAAAGTAGTATACGATGATATTGCATTACAAAGGGCACTTTTTAAATGCCCATTTTGAAATTAGACTTAGGTTTATTATAAACGATAGCTGACGTAAAAAATAAGAACTTTCATGCTGACAGTATTAAGGATGTAGCTACTATGGAGTGTCACTATCACCATAAACAGAAACAGGTCGGAGGGGTCGTCTCAAAAGCAAAACCAGGACGGGTGAAGCAGACGACGGCTGGGGTCGGGCTGCGGATATCAGCTGAGACATGATAATCCCATACGGGAATTAAAGTAGGGAAGTACATGGCATGTCCTAACATATAACAATATCCAGTCCTGTCGAACTTCCTGTGGTCATGCCACCTGTATATTTTGACATATCTAATACGATGCTTTTCTATAGATATAAGGTATCATAATCTTTTACATATCTTAACAAAAACTTCATGAAAGAAAAACACTTAAGATGTTAATAGATGAGACATATTCAGCGCACACGAAAAAGCACAAAATATCTTTGAGATGACCCCTGTGCCCGTAAGCAGTGCATGCATTTCGAGCCAAGTGAGTCGACTCTCAGTCGTCATACTTTTGGCTCAGCGACCTAACTGCCATCTATAGTCTGATCTGTTGTTTCAGCAGCTAGTATCTTTTTTAGGCTTTGTCCGATATTACCAGTAAACATGCCTTTCTGGATATCCTCTTACCCATCTAACAGTGTCCAGTTAGGCTGAAGTGAGTTACTTCGACATATCCTATTTGCAGTTGTGTAATTTTTTGAGGAATACAGAATAAAATCCTAAAAATCTCTTTTTTTCTTCTCTTTCCGACAGTACCTTAGGCGCTGGCATTGCCCCGTAGAGTCACGGTGACGCTGACAACGTTAAATATAATGTTCAAGACGAAAAGCAGAAATGCCGCAAGTGACGCGATGGCCTTGGACCAAGCACAGAATCAAATTCACATGCCTTTTAAAATGCATCACTACCTCGCCCAACCCGCAATCAAACAAACGACTCCCCACCGGCAAGAGCCACTATGTCATGGCTTGACGAACACAGATCAATGTGAATGTAAAGGTAACTGTGAAATTATACCTGCTCCATTACAAAGGCAGTAAATTAAATACAGCTGGCAACAGATAACATGTATCAATTATTAATACAACCATGACGGGTTATGACATTTCAATACAACATGCGTGGGTTCCAGGCAGTTCGGGGCGGTGGGGTAGCCTAGTGGTTAAATCGTTCGCACGTCACGCCGAAGACCCGGGTTCGGTTCCCCACATGGGCACAATGTGTGAAGCCCATTTTCTGGTGTCCCCCGCCGTGATATTGCTGGAATATTGCTAAAAGCGGCGTAAAACTAAACTCACTCACTAACTCCAGGCAGTTCAAAAGAAATACTCTATATAAGGTAATGGTATTGGCCAATCAGAACGCAAGCACAATACTCAAATGTCCAATCAGCACATCTTTTTCTAATAATGTTGGTGTTATAAATTCTGGTCTAAATTCTTGACGCAATTTGACCAGTCCGTCTTCTTCTTAGTGTTTTTTTTTAAAAGAAAACGTAAAAATTTCACATTGATCGGGATGTTCATACAGGTATACCGTTTTTATGTGGATATATTGGAACGCCCATGATAACCAAGCTGATCACCCTAATGACACGCTAACACAGGCAAAACGACCCATAAGTACTGATATATACTGGCATGAAATGGAAAAGTGCAGAAAATAATGTTTTACTATCCTCACATAAGAATATATTGAACAAACTTAATGGAAAGTGTACGTCCCAACTCTTTAAATGCCACTCAAACAAGTTTGATCAAATAGAAGCCTATGCGAGATGGAAGAATCAGAATCTGTGAAAAAGACTTGCTTAATTTAGGGCTGGGTAGAGACCCAAATTTGGTTCTGAGTCTGTGAAGTGCACATGTCATCGTATTGCGTAGATCGATTTTCATGCTTTTGATCACTGGATTGTCTGATTCAGGTTCGATTAGACCGCCGCCACATAGCTGAAATACTGATGTATGCGGCGTAAAACTAAGTTCACTCACTCAGTCTCTTTTGTTACACACATGTCAAGGTTACCCTGCTGGTTATGATGAATATTTCAAATCAGAAATAGATTTATTATCAGCTTTATGAGATACTGCGTCCATAATTCACATTTATTGATGACTTGCTGCAAAACTAAAGTTATACATGAAATATGGATTGTCGAAAGGCAAAAATAATGGTTAAATGGCGACTATCTAGGTGGCAAACCTATATTTCTTCAAGGGAATCACCATGTTTGTAAATACGATTTGAAAATTGTACATAATACAGGGCTTACAATGACGGAAAGTGAAAAAACGGAATAGCATAAAATGGTTAGATTACGTCGCTAGTCGTTTAACTTCTGTACTGGCTAGCGACCAATTATCGCCGCGTACGAGATATCGCCGACACCTGTAGTGCTTGAGAAGACAGATTTGTTTTATTTTCATAGTATTTCACACACTAATACATCACTAAAGCGATAGGCTACGAGAGTTCAAATCAAACTGTCTTCACAAGCGCTACAGCCAGGTGTTGGCGATAACTGGTTCCCCTGGATAACTGGTCGCAAGCTTGTACAGTCCGTTTGATTTCATATTGGGACCGACGATTTGCTCACTAACACAAAATCTAATAATTGCAAATTTTGCACAGTCTCATAAAAACCAGGTGTGCGCTTTCAACAGTGCATCAAAGGGACTGATTTCTAGTACACCAACGTGTCATCATGCATAATTGATCATCACAAAACTTGACCTTTGCAGTCTACAGTATGCTCGTCATTCTCCCGCTGAGCAAGACGCCTTCCCAAGTGCATGGCAATGGGTTGTTGCCGAGAACTGACTCCGATTTGAATTATTCAGCGTCTCCTAGAGAAGTGTGGTATAACACGGTGACTTGGAACTGTTGTCATAGAGGCAACCTCGTTGCACCATACACACGATCGTAGACTGACATACATTCCCAGCTGTATACTTACCTCGCGATCGTGTCTGCTAACCAAGTAACAAAATCTAAATAGTGCCATGAACAGTTCTCATTTTCAAGTCAAGGGTTAAGGCTATATAACTGTCATTGAATCTCGACTTGACTTGGCGTCCTTTTAAATGAATTTTCAAGCCTCTTGGAGACAGAACAACAGACTGTCGCAGTGGCTGATCCAGATATTTGTTAAAATGAATGTTTTATGTTTCTGTATCAAGGTCAGTCAATACTGGTCAAGTGCCAATATTCACGCTTCTCTTTAACTGTTTGTAGTATATTAGAAACCGTAAAGAATGCACTGTACAACATATTTTGTTTTCCTTAACGCCTAGAGAGTCGAACACCATCGTGTGAATAACCTATATCCATATCACGCTACAATTTCTATCGTTTCTATGAATATTATATGAAAAATACACTTTTAATAAATACATTTGTAGCCAAGACACTGTATTGGTGAACGGATCCTATTGTTAACCCGCTATTAAATGGCATAATACCTTACTCTATAGCCCCTATTTCAACAACCACAACTTTTCAAGATGGCGGCAATATGCACGTTTACGTACTCAAGACGAGTGATCTATCGCTTTATCACCGAAGAGTCCCGCAGGAATTTCCGTCTCCGATATCTCACCTTGTTATTTCCCCTGGAGCCTTCGTAATCACTATAGCGTGCAAAACACTTGTCAAACATTCATTATTTCTAGAGATGTCAATAAAAGGCGTTAAATGACAGACATAGTTCTTCCAAATGCACACGGTTCTTGCCTCGCGTGACTCTATATCATTAGTGTCTAGGGCCCGTCTTCATATCTGTTTTCAGGACGTAGAGTGAAGGTACAGAGTAGAATATTGAAGCCGAAACTGAACAAGAATTAAGACATCTGAAGGCGTACACCGAGAAACGTTAGGTCATTTACCAGATTTACCTAAATGCTCAAGCCACAACCAAAGAAACCAACACTGTTGTCCCCAAACAAATACTCGACTAAAATAGCCATGTTGGTCCTTTGTTTTACCTTGATCCAATACGGTATTGGACATCATCCTACCAAAACATGTTTATTCAGAATCACAACGATTGACAGTGGGTTTAAACAGGTGCCTTAACTAGCTTGTTATCTACATTGTATAAATACAGCATAAAAGTCTCACATTCTTAACAAATGGGATGAAACTATATCAATCTTTAGATATCGCTGGAAAATTTGTTCTGAAATGCAGTATGTGTTACCCTGTCTCATATTAATAGATTTGGTCTAAACAGGGATTGTCCAACACGGCTGTCAACTAAAAATAGATTCACCAAATTATATACTAAGACACCGTCTCTGAACAGAAAAAAGACGAAGCACTACCCATACACCTGTGTGGCGAGAACACTTGTTGACGATACGAGTTTTATATTGTGAAAATGGCCGTGGCTTAGTAGTTTATTCTAAAATTATCGAGTCGAAAAAAATATCAAAACAAAGCCACAAAAGAAAGAGACGTTCTGTTGAATCGTGATACTGGGTAATTCAATTTACAATGTTGTTTTCTCATTTTAACACACATATTCTGATGACAGGGTTATTAAAGATTATGATGACACACTAGCCATAATGATGTCTAAAGTTTCCTGACGCATGCATGACCGTCTAATGTACATGTGGGTAAATCTATTTTAAGCACTGCCTGAAATGTCAACAAGCAGAGAAAAACAACCTCATTATGTAGGGATACGTTTTTGTGGATTCGTTGTTGTTTACCTTCGTTCCCTTTACAAGGGTAAGCAGCAATGTCCCTCGTTATCGGTTGTATCTTAGGTAGAACAATGGCAGCGTTGGTAAGAGATTATTATCTGGGATATGTGACACCCCTGTTTACTGAGCTGACTTGCTGTTTTGTTGGTAGGCGTGATAACGTGATAACATGAGAACCTATATATGGGGTATGCTGTTAACATCGACAAGACGTATCACAATAGGCTTGAAATAATCATAGCTTGGCCATTACTTATATAAACAAAGTCAATGTTTTGAACTTCTTGAGCTAAGGACTTGGTTCTGTTTGGTTGCTGGTCTCTGGTTGGGGTTTTCACTGGATCCGGTTTGGAATTATCTCCAGGAACGATACAGGTGACGAAATTTATTGGGTGGTTTGACCTGCCAATCCGCTTTTTGTTAAACCCGGGTATTCGGTTTAGTACCCCTGTGGTTTTCTCTCTGTAGCCTATGAGATTTAATTGACCTGGACCTCTGCACGGCCCCCCCCCCCCCCACACACACACACACAAACACACACACACAAACACACACCTGTGGCCTCTACTCAGTTTCAAATAATGTAAACTAGGGTAAAGTGCATCTACAAACAATATATACCTACACTTTCGGCCAAGGGTAAACAAACACTTTGGGCCTAGGGTAAACCGCATCAACAAACAATGTAAACAAACACGTTGGGCCTACAGTCCAGCGCTTCAACAAACAATGTAAACAAACAACGATGGGCCTAGTGTAAACCGCATCAACAAACAATGTAAACAAACACGTTGGGCCTACAGTCAAGTGCTTCAACAAACAATGTAAACAAACAACGTTGGGCCTTGTGTAAACCACATCAACAAACAATGTAAACAAACACTTTGTTTCATACTTAAACTGTTTAAACGGTGTTAACTCAAGAAAGCACTTGAGACATTTCAAATGATAATATCGCAGGTGTGTCACACTTGAAAAATGCAAGATTGTTTCGTACCATCAGTATGACACACATATTACAATAATCTCTGTATGCGCAAGGGTTATATCACTGATAATACTGCAGTTCACAGTTTATCTAAACTTAGTCTCCGTGGAGTGTGGAACAGGAGTGTAACAAATAATACGGAGACTAAGTTTACTTAGACTGCTGCAGTTTAGTGATAAAAATAGTGTAACACCGGCGTTAAATGTCACTTATAGTATAACCAAACACAAAATACAATCATCCTCGTAGTGAGAATAGTTTTAACATGTTAACAGACCGTTCATTCTAGTCTTGTGCACAATACAAGCGTGATATAATTGTAACAAAATTATCACAAACATAGCACAAAAGGAATGTGTTACAATTTGAAACAATGCATTAGAAAAACCTATATCCTGAAGGGTGTTCAAAAACCTTCAGCAGTTTCGACCAGCAGGCTTCAAGACAAAGGAACACCATTCAGGCCAGCTACTACGTCCATAGCATACTCTCTGAAGCATTGAAATGGTCAAGGCTGTATGTGGATGTACAGATGCATATTTAAGTAGTACTATTCACTGTGTTGAAAGGGTAGACTGACACTGCTGCGGAAACGCAGTTTAACATCGATACCCCATAGTTAAAAGTGTTTACATTAACACCGCCCGGTTTAAGGAGAGTGTCGTTTGTAAGTCGGTAGTAAATGTTATTCCACATTGTGCTCACGACATGGCAGAACTATTGCCGATGTGACGTTATATATTAATTCGCTCACTCACTCACTCACTCACTCACTCACATTCATTTGTCATCTCTTATCTCAGAAACAGCAACAGAAGACCAGATGAAAAAGTAGGGTATTTTTTCATCTAAATGTGCGACAAATTACTTATTTCTTAATAACTTACATCAGTTTGTAACAGTCCTTAATTTTGATAGATCGAGTCTTTTAATGCTATTAATTAATATATGAGTGAATGAGTTTAGTTTTACCCCTCAAATAATCGGATCTGGATCAGAACGATCCTGTGATCAACAGCATGAACATCGATCTACGCAACTGGGAAACGATGACAAATGTTAACCAAGTCAGTGAGACTGACCACCCGATCCCGATAGTCACCTTTTATGGCAAGCATGGGTTGCTGAAGACCAGTTCTAATCCGGGTCTTCACGAGCGTTAATTAATATGTGCAAAGGAAGATTTGTTCATGAGTATGAAAATATGACCATTATTTATCTCACCAGGGAATACATTTCCACAACGGCATTGAAGATTGGGATACGCATTTATATTTTTGTAAAATAATATTTCACATCGAAGTGAGTATTCAGAGCGAGCGAGACACTGACGGGTGAGTGAGTGAGTGAGTGAGTTTTGTTTTAACGCAGCTATTAGCAATATTCCCACAGCAGGGGATACCAGAAATTGGTCTCACACATTGTACCCATGTGGGGAATAAAAACCGGCGTGACGAACGAACACTTTGACCACAACACCACCACCCCACGAGACATAGGAAACACAGAAAGCATTAAAAGCAATACGGTCAGCCAAACTCATACGGTTTTTTTGTTTCTGGACCGACTTAGAGGTAGCAATAGAACTTCCCGTCATAGGTCAACCCGGAAAGACATTCTAACTTTGATGTAATATCATTTCATTGTGCCAAATTGCAGAGCTATCAACATTTTATACAGTTATGATCCGTATGAGAGACTTTCTACAATAGGAAACTAAAGGAAAAAATCCCCCCAAATCGATATTTAGTTGGTTCGGAGTATTAGGAAGATAACTTCTTTCCGGGTCTGCGCGTAAAATAAATTAAACCGGTTTTATCCTGTGTTTGGCGTGAAGTAAAGTACTGTGGTACGTTCCCAGTCTCTTCGTCCCTGAGTTGGGGTAGAAATGGTCTTTAGCAACCAATCCTTGTCGTACAAGAACCGACTAAAGGGGTCGGGTGGCCTGGCTTACTGGTTAGGTTTGGAACTGATATTCAGCAACCCATTCTTGTCGTAAGGGGCGACTAACTTGAACGGGTGTTCAGGCTCGTTGGCTTTGTTGACACATGTCATCATATCCCAATTGCGTAGAACGATACTGATGCTGTTGATCACTGGATTGTCTGGTCTGGTCTGGTCTGGTATGTTTAGTACTGTCAGCCTTCATATACACGTAGCTTGGAAACTGCATCAAATTAAACTACAAATAAAGAAATGGTGGCTTGGGATCAGGAAACTCCTCGCGACAGTGAGTGAGTGAGTGAGTGAGTTAGTGAGTTAACGACTGTTGCGCAGTGGAATATGAAAGTAAGGAAAACAAGAAAATGTGAATTTTCCTAATGTATTTTGCAGGTAACTATTATATTTTTTAAAGATATATTTCGTATCCTTGCGATTTTCAAAATTGAAACCAACATTCACCATTGCAAAGGCACGCAATTCAGCACCCTAAACAGCACAACATACGTAGCTGACGTCTTCATTATTTCTCACGTGAGAGCCTTCATGATCTGGAAATGTCAGCCGGGTTTAAAAATATTACAAAAGAGCTGATGATATCTATTTTTGAGATTGTCGTATCAATGTGAGATTCGACTGGTATCAGAAAGTCTAAGATAGCTTGTCTCGTAACGAGTCAACAAACCTGAACAACACTGAACATTATGGCGGCAGTAACAGGTAGTCGCAAGAAGGTCAAACATCGGTCGTATCATAGTTTCAACCCTGCTTACTGCCCAGTGCGTCTCTTATCCCTTTGACAGTGGCCATCTGACCCCAAAATCCCTTTGTCTGCATACACAGGTTTCATTGTAAAACTAGATCAAATAGGTCATTACGCAGTTCGGGAGTTTGTAACTTGAGTTTAATATACTGATCAAAACAAATAACGGAACATATACCGTGACTACAGAATACCGACATCCTGTGTATTTTCCGATTGAACTTGCCCAAGGTTTAACCCGTATTACCGGGAGAGGACTGAAAAATGTCAAACCGAACATAAACTCGATAATTACAAAATCGTATTTCACAATGGACGCTACTCTCAGATGTATGCATGTAACAATCTATGTAATACCACACGTATCATTTGGAAAGAAACGATACCACAAACGACTCTGGTTACAATGAATTCCAATTCATTGTTTCATAAGAAAATGGTATTTACAATGAATTTAAATTTTAAATTTAACAATACCGTATTTCTATATTGTATGTGGAGGTTTAGGCAGCACACCTTAACTAAGCAATCACATGTACAGACTGCCCCTGTTTGATGATCTCAAAATGAATCACAATGCATCTTGCTCCACTGGTTACACCTGTTTTTTTGCGCTTATTCAGTGCTGTTCTGAAATTCAGCGCTTCGTTTTGAGATTTCCTACATTTACAGCTTTCCATTTGTCACAGCTCTCTGTACAAAAGACAGCATACTGTACGATGTGTTTGCACGGTTTAGTAGGAGCGTAGCGTTGCAGTATACAAATGCTTAGACGTATCAAATCATACTGATTCATATTTTTGCTTTAAGTTCAATGAAGTAGTCTAAAAACCCTGGACTGATTATCGCATTGAGTTTCACTATAGGGCGGAACAAAATAAACAGGAAACGTGACTGTTCTGTAATCAATGTTTTGCCTTGAAAACATGTGACGCATTGTGCAGAGCTAAATACTAGTTACGACGCACCAGGCCTGGCGGACGTGAAAAATAAATAGCTAATATTATCATTACATAAAATCAGGCTTTAACATAGATGAAAATCATTGTGAAGTATTTCTTATGTCAAATATGTTGTGAAAAGCAATTCAATTTTCTGACAGAACGTACTTGTACAAATAATGATTAAGTACTTTCTCATTAAAAAGCATGACTATTGTTTTTAGGCGCTCAAGTGGCATGTTCCGGTTAATGTGATTCTATAACAGCTCACATCCAAACATGCTCTGAGGGTTACCATGTCATTCCTGTAGATGTGAATGAGTATAGTTTTATGACGGTGTCAGTAATACATGACCAGTATCACGTGAGGTACCGGAAACCGACTTCACACATTGTAAATATTAACCTGGGGGAGTGAGTGAGTTTAGTTTTACGCTACACTCAGCACTATCCGAGCTATACGGCGGCGGTCTGTAAATAATCGAGTCTGGACCAGACAATCCAGTGGTGAACAGCACTGAGCATCGATCTGCGCAACTGGGAAACGATGACATAGGTCAACCATGTCAGCGAGCCTGACCCTCCGATTCCGTTAGACGTCTCTTGCGATAGGCATAGGTTACTGAAGATCAGTTCTCACCCGGATCTTCACGGTGAACAAGCATAGTCACCTTTTACGGCAAGCATGGGTCTAGAAGGCCTATTCTACCCCGGTCTTTGGCGGATCAAATATTAACCTGAGGAACAAACCAGGATTTCGACGTGAAGGACGAACACCCATGGACCCACCATTTAGTTTGTTTGTTGTTTAACACCGCACTCTGCAATGTTCCAACTGCATGGTCGGTAATTATTTGGGTCTGGACCAGATGATCTAGTGATCAAGATCATGAGCATCGATCTTCGCAATCGAATGAGTAGGGTTTTACGCCGCTTTTAGTAATATCACGACGGGGGATACCATAACTGCTCTTCGTACATTGTGACCATGTGGGGAATCGAGTTCGAGCCTCGGCGCGATGAGAGAACGTTTTAAGTACTAGGCTGTCCCCGCCGCCCCTTACGCAACTGAGATACGATGATGTGTGAAGCATATCAGCGAGTCGGACCACACGATCCCGTTAGTGGCCTCTTACAAGCATGGGTTACTGGAGATCAGTTCCAATGCCGATATTGACGGGTAGAACATCGTGGACTTAATGGCCAAACTCCAGCCGTAAGTGTCAAGTGATAACATCACCATCGATTTGTTTCATGTTAAGCCATTAAGAATGGGTGTATACCTTTGTACGTAAGGTAGTTAGTTTCTAACTGAGTTGAAGGCCGTGTTGTTTAAGACATCGAGGGGAAAATCGAAGAGTCGCACAGACGGCTTTAACGAGGCGTATTTAAAGGCGCTAGAAAGTGTTGACATGCCACATATCGACTAGGAAGGGTTGTCATAGAGGCAACGGCGCATCCTATAAACAAGTGAACATCAATATGTCCGTCACAATTGTCTACAGCCCTAGCACAAGATCCAGATAGAAGACATCCGCTACGATTTTGAAAAAGACCCACTTTTCGGACAATAAGGTCGGCAGCACAATTCTGTGCTGCCATATAGCTACCATATAGCTACCTATAAATTTATATATAGATACACACACACACACACACACACACACACACACACACACACACACACACACACACACGCACACACGCACACACACACACACATATTTAAGAATAAAGATTAAAAATAATTTTAAAAAATAAATATACGCCGGACTTAGATGTGAGTGTTGCTGAAAAGGTTGGGCAAGTCTTCAGTGCTTCAGTAGAAGGATATTCACGTTTCGGTCCTTTCTTAGATTTGATAAAAGACATTAAGACAGCGTTGTATCACGTGTTGAGGGAAAAACCAGCAACTAAGATACAATAAATCAAACAATGTTAAATCCCTCCTCAGTTGATTCACTACTCCATAAAAAATGAAACGGCCTCAACATTTTTTCGTCTTTTGATATAATTGTGTAGAATGTCCCTTCACACAAAGTTCTCTTGAGAAAACTATTTTGTCTAATGAAAGATGGGAGATGAGGGTGAGTTGAGGTGAGTTGAGGTGAGTTGAGGTGAGTTGAGTTGAGTTGAGTTGAGTTGAGTTGAGTTGAGTTGAGTTGAGTTGAGTTGAGGTGAGTTGAGGTGAGGTGAGGTGAGGTGAGGTGGGGTGAGGTGAGGTGAGGTGAGGTGATTTCATCGTCATTATCATCATCATCATCAGAGAGACTGAATGCATGTCCTAAACAGTGGGAGACATAGCCACTGACCCGCTGGCCCGTGGCTAGTAAAAATCCAGTGTGGCCAGTAAATCTCCTCAGTCATCGGCCCGACTGGCAAGTGAATTTTCATGGGATCATTTTGTAAATACATCACTCTCAGGGACTTGTTAATTTATAAACATCTTTTAAGTCAAGCATGAGGATGGTCCTATGAAAACGCTCATAATATTAGTAGCTTGAAATCAGTGCAATGCCGACAATACCTCATTCTCGTATACGTGTCCTGAATCGTAATAAAATATTGAAACAGTCGGTAAAAAAGATCAGTGAAGACCAAAAAAAATAAATAAAAAAAATGAAGAAAAAAATACAAAAAAAAAACAACAAAAAAAAACAAACAAAAAAAAAAACAACAAAAAAAAAACACCAATAATGTTTGACAGTTTTATGTCGCTATTTTGATCCTCTTTCCGATTTATCTTCGCGAAGCATGCACAACCTGCCCCGTGGTTCCATCATTCCAACTTCGATTCTAAAAGGAATTTTGATACTATCGGTTTTGTTTAGACGTTAAATACCTGACATCTACTATCAAATCGTATATTCTACAGATGTAATGGTTTACAATAAAAAAGTAATTTGCTTAATTTATAATTTATACATTGGCTGCCGCGAAACCGGGAGCGCAATGTACATTCCTCAAAATGATTTTATCACCAGTCGCTTATATTGTGTCTTATATATATTTTGAGCGACATATGTAACATTTACAATTCGCTGTACTTCTGAGATAGCCTTTAGGTTTAGGTCTTGTAACCACACGCTATTTAAAGACACAGTACAGTGTCCCAACCATGTACATGAAGTGCCCTTTCAGGTGAACGGGACAGTAATTCTGGTTGTTAAACAAACTATAAAACACTTACCTGTGGAAAATGCCAAAGAACTAAAATTTGAAGAAAATAACTGAGTCTTGTCGCCATAATTCCATTTTGCGGTTTTGCATGAGCTTAAACACTCAGGCTGGGACAGACGCCATGTACACCGCTACATCACGACAGCAACTACACAAGAGCTGAGAAGGCTTGAGTCATTCACGCCCCCTCCTCCAAAATAGCGTAATGTCAAGGGGGAGTAACTGTAGTAGGAAATGTAACGTGTTCAATATTCCATTTCCAGGTAATATCGATATATACTATTGATAGAGGAGGCATGACAAGGGAGGTAACTGATGTTTGGTATTGGCAATAATTCCACGGGGATTAGACTACGTGACAAAGGCCCTATTACCGGAGACTTCGTGTCGTGGCACGATTCTAACGGCATTCATAACATGGGAAAATAATAGCGTCTATAGGCTGAACTCGTTTAATTTGTATAGAATAGTTCTAAATGCCATGATGATATGGGGGACAAACATACGATTCATTTGGCAGTCGGACAATTTACTAACTACGAGGGAAGTATTAGATAACTGTCGATAGGACGGCTGGTTCGATGGTACTGTAGGTGTAGGAAAAGAAGGTGAATGGTTAGTGGGCTAAGGGGGTGAAGGGTTGGCGGTGGGGGTAGGGGTGGGGAGAGATTTGTTGTAGACAGTGTACAAGCACTCAGCACACAGACTAACCTCGTTGTCATTTATTATGTAGAGAGACATGTTTTCATATTATCTCGTGTTGTTGGCACTTCAAACATTAGGGAATATATTTCTGCATAAACGTGATATTAAGACAGGCCTTAATATTTGATTTTTATGAGTTTGTTCGCTTCGACGGCCTCTGATGCATGTAGCGGCTCTTTGATAGTAAATAAAGGTGGTGGTATATATTGGTGAAAGAGTGTTATATATAGTGGTGACAGATGGGTATACAGCGGTGAAAGAGTGTTATATATAGTGGTGACAGATGGGTATATAGCGGTGACAGAGTGGTAAATATAGTGGTGACAGATGTGTATATAGCGGTGACAGAATGGTACTTATTGGTGATAGAGCGGTATATGTAGTGGTGACAGATGTGTACATTGCGGTGACAGAGTGGTAAATATTGGTGATACAGTGGTATGTATAGAGGTGGCAGATGGGTATATAGCGGTGACAGATGGGTATATAGAGGTGACAGATGGGTATATAGAGGTGACAGAGTGGTACATATTGGTGATAGAGTGGTATGTATAGAGGTGACAGATGGGTGTATAGAGGTGACAGATGGGTATATAGCGGTGACAGAGTGGTTCATATTGGTGATAGAGCGGTATATATAGTGGTGACAGATGGGTGTATAGAGGTGACAGATGGGTATATAGAGGTGACAGAGAGGTTCATATTGGTGATCGAGTGGTATATATAGTGGTGACAGATGGGTGTAAAGAGGTGACAAATGGGTATATAGCGGTGACAGAGTGGTACATATTGATGATAGAGTGGTATGTATAGAGGTAACAGATGGGTATATAGCGGTGACAGAATGGTACATATTGGTGAAAGAGTGGTATGTATAGTGGTGACAGATGGGTATATAGCGGTGCCAGAGTGGTACATATTGATGATAGGGCGGTATATGTAGTGGTGAGAGATGGGTATATATTGGTGAAAGAGTGGTATATATAGTGGTGACAGATGTGTATGTAGCGGTGACAGAGTGGTACATATTGGTGATAGAGTGGTATGTATAGTGGTGACAGATGGGTATATAGCGGTGACAGAGTGGTACATATTGATGATAGGGCGGTATATGTAGGGGTGACAGATGGGTATATATTGGTGAAAGAGTGGTATATATAGTGGTGACAGATGTGTATATAGCGGTGACAGAGTGGTACATATTTGTGAAAGAGTGGTATGTATAGTGGTGACAGATAGAGTGGCATATAGTGGTGATGAGAGGGATATAGTGGTATATATAGTACTATTGGTGGTAATATACTGTATAGCATAAACGGTGAATAGGTGCTTTATAGTAATAGTGATGGTTAGGTGTTATATAGCACTAGTGGTGGTTAGGTGCTATATAGCACTAGTGGTAGTTAGGTGATATATAGCACTAGTGGTGATTAGGTGCTATATAGCACTAGTGGTGGTAAAGTGCTATATAGCACTAGTGGTGGTAAGGTGCTATATAGCACTAGTGGTGGTAAGGTGCTATATAGCACTAGTGGTGGTAAGGTGCTATATCGCACGTGTGGTGGCAAGGTGTTATAGAGTACTAGTGGTCAGGTGCTATATAGCGCAAGTAGTGGTAAGGAGCTATATCGTACTAATGATGGTAAGGTGCTATATAGTACTAGTGGTGTTAAGGTGCTATATAGTACTAGTGGTGTTAAGGTGTTATATAGCATTAGTTTTCGTAAGGTGTTATAGAGCACTAGTGGTGAGGTGCTATATAGTGCTAGTGGTGAGGTGCTATATAGTGGTCATAGAGATATGTAGTGGGCATGAAATGGTATACAGAAGTACGTTTGCTGACAGGTCATGAGTGGCAAAAGGTATTCATAAAGTTATCAAAGAAGAATATTTAAGGGAGCCAGCGATAAGAATGACATGATCAGTTGTGTTGCACATGACGCACTTCCTGAAAGAGGAGATCAAACTCGCTGAGACTTGGAAAAATTGTACAGATGTAACATACCGTTTACGGTGACACATTCTGGTAACATGCATGCCGGTCATAGCGTTAGCTCGTCACGACGAACACCCGGGTCGATTCCCCAAATGGATACAGTGTATGAAGCCCATTTCTGGTGTTCACCCGCTGTGATGCTGGAATATTGCTTAAAACCGTGTAAGATTAAACTCATTCTGGTCACATGCATGTGCATATACCCGCCATAACCAAATAGCTCATTAAACGGGTACAGCCAAGTAAAATACCCCCAAACCAGTAGATAACAGGAATTTGAAAAGGGTTTGGGGCAGTAGGCATGACAGAAGTAGTTGCCAAAGTTTTGATGAATCTAAACTACGACATCCCTTCTGATGAAAGGCAACGGCAAAGGATGCGTTTAAACTTTATGCTAGTTTGAGGAAAGGCCGAAAAAGACTAATCTAAAGCTACATCCTAATATACATGTATACATACCACGGACTGATTTCTGCTCAAGAACCATAAGGACAACTGCAGGGGTACCTTTTAGCAGTATTCAAGCAATATCATGGCGGGGGACGCCAGAAATCGGCTTCACACATTGTACCCAAGTAGGGACTCGAAGCCGGGCCTTTGGTATGACGACTGAACCCCTTAACCTCTAGAATAGTCCCAGGGGTTCCACAGACATACGGAACAGTTTAAGAAGAGCTGGAACGTTCTTTTGGATCTCTCCAGTGCTTTTGATACTGATGATCATCAAATGCTACTACATCGTTTGAAGGTCAGAGTCGGTATTGATGGAACTGTCACTGACTGGATACGTTCTTACCTATCCGATGGGTCTCAGTCTGTCAAAGTGGAATCTCTACTCTCCACTGCATCACCACTCCACTATGGCGTGCCTCAAGGATCTGTCATCGGTCCGTTACTGTTTAGTCTGTACATTCCTCCCACTGGTGACATTGTCCGAAAGTACTCACTGAAATATCATCTCTATGCTGATGACAATGAGTTATATCTTTCAGCCGAGCCTAACCTTGCCGAGATTGTGCACTAAAGATACAACAATGTGTTGCTGAAATAAGAGACGGGATGACCTGAACTTTCTGAAACTAAATGACACCAAGACTGAGTTCTTGGCCATTGCATCCAGGTATCAACTCTCCAAAGTGTGTGACAATTTCTCCCTTGAAATTGGTGAAGACGTTATCAAACAGTCTGACTGAAATCTTGGTGTCATCTTTCAAGAATGTCATTAGAAAATCAAATCAAATCACTCGGCAAAGGATGCTTCTACGACATCTTCAATGTTAGCAAGATCTGAAACATATTAGACTTCAACATTGCCCAGCTTCTTATGACTATGGTGAATGGTGCTCCCCATGTATTGCTTCAAGTCATTATAGACAAGGGAATGAAAAAAAAAACTGACGGAGGCTCAGCGACACCATCGGCTGTTTAAAAGCACGGGCACTGCAGCATTAGGTGGCAAGGCAGACCAACCTACCCAGACAGACCATCGTACCCAGACAGACCATCTCAAATCTATGGACCCGATACAAAAATACTGGAAGTGTTAATGACAGACCCAGGTCAAATCGGCCCAGAGTTATCACCGCAGCCCAGGATCGCTACATCACCAATCCAAATTCTAAACTGTGCCGAATCTCCGACTATACAGTGCACAGCTGGCTTTGGGAAGCCAGACCTTTTTCCAGGAAACCAGTTCAGCGTTAAGTTGTTCCCTTCATCAACGTCGGAGATTGATCTTTGGAGCATGCCAATGCTCAACCCCATGTTGCACGTGTTTGACAGGACTTCCTGCGGCAAATCAATGTTCAAGAGTTACTATGGCCTCTTCGATCGCCCGATTTGTCTCCCCTCGAACACCTGTGGCAAACTTTTGCGCTTGCGCTTGCGCTAGCGTAATCCGACTACAAGAACTACACACATCACAGCAAAGCGTTCGTTAAGACAACATTCGGCATCTCCTTTCTACTATGGGATCATCGTTGTTAAGTTCTTCTCGATGCCCTTAGTGGTCATATGCTCTGACCAAGAACCCTTAATAGCCCTCTGTTGTTTTACCAATCACTTTCTAAGTCATGTATTGGAAATTTGTTTTTGAAATATTGGAAAAGTGATGGTTTTATTGTATTCTAATTGAGCAATGATATCATGCTTGAATCAGTTGTCAGTTGCACACAGTAAGTAGGGAAAAATGCATATATATGAATGGAATCTCTGCGTTGGTATTTCAGAGAACACGTAAGTCACGTGAGCCAAGTGTGTCACGTGTACCTGTACTCTTGGAGGGGTGACCCTCAATACTAGGAACATACAGCAGTTATCTTCTCCTGATATCTCGTCGTTACCTGACGGTAAGTGACATTAAACACGTGTCGTTGGTAAACGTGCAACTGCAAACGTCTATAGAGCCAAGAAGCAGGTACGATAGTGATCAGCGGACCCACGTGGAGATTGCCGGTCAAACCCTCAGCAATACGCTTGTCGTAAAGGGTGTCATGGCTCTGAAGTTCATGTCATTGCACAGGAGCGTGGGACGTTCTTCAAAAACTGGTTTACTTGAACTCTTACAACATGTCGTCATAAAGGTATAGGGCTCGTGATTAGCCGGGCTAGAGTTTTTCTTCTGCAACCTATGCTTGTCGTAAGAGGTGACTAAATTGATTGGGTGGCCATGCTCGTTGGCATGGTTCACTCATGTTGTCGTATCCCAAATGTGTAGATCGATGCTCATGATGTAGATCACTGGATTGTCTGGTCCAAACTCGATTGCTTAAAGATCGACGCCGTGAGATTTTGCTGAGTGCGGCGTAAAACTAAACTAAATTACTCACTCATACAGGTCGATTCATACGATGTTGGTCCCTCAAATGAGCTGCATAATATTAAGGTGAATCCTTTGTTGCAAACATCGTAGAGCTTTTTAGACAAAAAATAGTAAAATAAACAGAGATGTATGACCTTAAGGAAATGCAGATATTTCAGAAGCGTGCAGTGATAGTTTTATGTGCGGAAAAACTGGCCTTACACCCAAAACAACCATCGAACATATGAGAAAAACACTGGGAAGGATGTCCCTATGCAGAAAATGGATAGAGATCTATAGCATTTAAAACTGGCTGGAAGAGCGTTAACGATGACAAGAATCAGGGAGGCCAGTTAAACACAGGAAAACCAGGATATCATGGTGATTGACCACTGATAGACTTCAGTGTAGCATAAATAATTGCCATGAAGTGACTTTAGGATGGATCTTTGTCAAATTTGACAGGAAAATTTGAAATCATCTCTGCTCTGCCTACACCATGTCAGTTCAATTCTCCGACCACTCTTTAACTAATGACATCACATTTGATCAACAACTTATGGTTCCACGATGCATAGTCCCGTGGGCCGCCATGTTAAAGGAGTGTTTCGGCACTCTACATACGTTGATTACATTTTTTGCCATTCGCTAAATAAGCAACGCAATATTAAACAGAATAGATCTATGTGGGCGTGAGTAAAATGATTCCTCACAAATGTGCAAAATTTGACTTGGATCACACGAAAATCAAACACGTGAAAAGCATTAAAGCTACACTAAGTTACATCTATGGCAATGACGTCAAGTGAGGAATACATGTACTTTGGGCATTGGTCTGTAGTTTGTCTGGCATTACCCACAGTACATCCCCTGATCACAAAAATGACGTATCGCGGCGCGGGGCTGGGTTCCAAAGCTTATGTTGGTAATGTTGCCCAGGGCCTAGATTTTCGAAGCTCTCTTAGCGCTAAGATTGTCATAAGTGCCATAGTGTCCTAGCGCTAAGAAAGCTTCGAAAATCTAGGCTTTGTTGCAAGCTGATCCCGAACGGTTTTTGCAAGTGTTGTATTCACGAAACTTGGTTATCAATCTCCACTATAGCCACAAAGCAACAATGTGCAACTGTTTCGTCGTCACTACAAGTTCCTCAAGTCCATTTGCTAAATATCACACACCTTGTATAATTTTAGTGACCTGTAAAACCAGTTTGGTTGTTTTACGCCGTACGCAGCAATATCCCAGCTACACGGCGGCGGTTTGTAAATAATCCAGCGATTAACAGCATGAGCATCGATCTACGCAGTTGGGATACGATGCTCTGGGTCTGCATGGTGGGCGAGCTGGCTAAGGCGCCAGGCTAGTGACCCAGCGAGGTTGAGGTGTCGGGTTCGAGTCCACCTGTGACCCTATTGTAAAAACCTTTGAGTCAACTTTGTGTGCAGACTCTTTCAGTGTTGTCACAACCCGTAGTGTATAGTACACAACCCTGTGCACTTAAAGGAACCCACGAAACCGTTGGTATATGACCAGATGGTGGCCACATGAATACGTGCAAACACCTAGTTGCGGGTACAGCAACGTGAAGTGAACTTGAACAAAGTACTGTGACTGTGTTTCCCAGTCTACCCAGCTGTGAATAGGTGACTCGTTAGGACGAGAGAGCCTCAATTAACTCGGCACGCCAAGTGGCATCAAGAGTTGTATACTCATCGGGAAGTTGAGATTGAAATACGATGTGCTGTTGAGATTGACATCCAGTGATAGAAGGAAAATACCAGCGCCTTGAGCATGCACTACTGTGTGTATATGTGCGTTGTATAAATACCCTATATCAACATATATGAACACAAGTCAGCAAGCTGAACCACCAGAACCCGTTCATCCCGTCTTACTACATGCATGGGTTGCTGAAGACCAATTCTAATACGGATCGTCACGGATATCATCACTGACGATTTACTCAGAAGACTATGACATTTGACTATTGGCATCATCTAATGGATACAATGAGGTTTCATCATTACTTATTACAGTATTTTTAAATGGAGTGCAATAGTGCAGTGGTAAGATGTCTGTCTATCATGCTGAAGTCCCGGGTTCGATCCCCGGTGGAGGCACCTACGTTCGGGAGCCTTGGTAGGCATATATACCGTAATATTCTTTGACAAGATACTTAATTCCACATCGTCTAAGTTCACCTTGCTGTAAAATGGGTACCCGTAAGGATGTGAGTGTTTAGCTCATTGCGTCTAACAGGCAGCGTGGCTGTATGATCCCCAGGGGTTAAGACAGTATGAAAGAACGATAGTGTCCTATCACTGGTAATAATAATGTATGTAGCACCGTGAGCAGGCAATGTTCCTGGATATGAGTGCCATATAAGCGGAGTATCATTGTTAAATGAAATATAAAACGTACCAATCAGCAGCTGTTGCTGGATTATCGACGGAATGAGCCGTAAACGAGAATCAAATCATTGACCAAGGTGAATTAAGACGTCTACGTAAAGCTTGGTGACATTAAGGAGCATTATTAACATTTCTTGCAGCACGACAAGCCACACGCCAGGTTGTTAGAAAAAAAAAGTTGAATTCCAGCTTTGCTAACCCACTTACCTGCCTTCCGCTCCTGTAGCGATTTGTTTGACAAAGCATCGCTGGTATCGTGCTGGATGTGGAGCACCTAATCTGTTTAAGATGGAGTTGGTGCAGTCATAATTGTTATTACACACAACCAATTAGTTTGTTCATTTGTTTCCTGTAGAAGTGATCTTTTGTCAAGATCTTTGATACTAGAAGCGCATGTACACTGACACAAAGCGGGCCAAATTAAGGCAGTCAGTGGGGCGTTCAGGCCCGTACGGTGACATGCGAGGGCAGGTCACAGATATATCAACAGATCGCAATACCGATCTGAGTATGTCAGTTGGAACTGGGTACGCCTGCGTCATGTATTATAGCTAAAATGGGTAGAATTATCATTAAAACGACCGCACGTTATCAGAAATGAGCGGGCCACTGTAACTTGAAAATGCCCGCAAAATGCTTGACGACGGGCCATTATCAAGCCCGTCAAGCCAATATTACAGCTATATGGCGGTGGTCTGTAAATAATCGAGTCTGGACCAGACAATCCAGTGATCAACAACATGAGCATCGATCTGCGCAATTGGGCACCGATGGCATATGCCAACCAAGTCAGCAAGCCTGACCATCCGATCCCGTTAGTCGCCTGTTACAAGCATAGTCACCTTTTATGGCAAGCATGGGTTGCTGAAGGTCTATTCTACCCCGGGACCTTCACGGGTAAATATCGACTTGAAGTCTAATGTTGTTGATCACTGAAAACAATGGCGGCTGGTAGTATGAGCAAAGGTCAAGGTCGAATGTCGTCACTCCCAATAGTGACGTCATCTGTATTGTTCTGTGACGTGTCTATATTTGTAAAATGTGTGTCAGTGACCTCCGTCGTTTTGCTGTTGGCAGTAAATGCTTCTAAACCGATGCCGCTGTTTTTATTCGTATTTTATTAAAAATTCAATTCATTTTAGCTACAATAACGGTAACGCTCGGTCTTTTCAACTGCCCTCCTTCGTCGGGCAGCTTATGAAAGACCTCGTTCTTCTGCAAATGATAATGCCCTGAAAAATAGCGTTACCCTTATATCATTACCATTTTAGGAACTGGGGGCGGACGTCACATCAAAGACCCGGGTTCGATTCCCCATATGGCTACAATGTTTGAAGCCCGTTTCTGGTGTCCTCAACCGAAAATATTACTAAAAGTGGCGTAAATCCTCATTCCCCCACTCACACATTCACTGGAATGGGCGTTCGATGACCTGTAATTGTCGTACACATGTCGTGGATGTAGGCCGCCTAATGCCCAGTGTTTGAGACGAATAAGTTACGTGTTCAGGATGTGAAATAAAAATCTCAGCAGCGTTATTGAGTCCCGAGGCTGATGATCAGATCCATTTAGTTGTCTATTAAGGGTTTTTCTTTTAACCTGTCCTAAACTCCACGGGAGGTTGATTAAAAGGAAATAGTAAAGTGTTTACTGAAGGTGGTGTTTGCTCCTTACGGCTAATGTAACTATCAGTAGTGGAGCGCGCCATAGCGTTAACTATCGATCCTCAAACTAATCAACAGGGGGAGATAATTGGATGCATTTGTGGATCCATAAATCTTTACACAAGAAGTAAACACAACCAAGCATGGCTTCAAACATTCATAGCTTTGTATGGTGTAATCCAATTCTTCTTCCAGGTAAACTCCTGATTCTGGCGTTAATAGGAAGTACCTGGTTATGATTGATCTGTCGCCGGCTTCTGAACTCACATGTGTCAAATATTGCCATACTCATATTGCCTCTCTCCTTCCTTCCCTCCCTTCTCTCTCTCTCTCTCCTTCCTCCATCCCCTTCTCCCCTTTCCTACTCTCTTTTTTCTCTCTCTCCTCCACTTGTTCCTCCTCTCCTCCCTCCTCCCACTCCCATCTCTCTCTCCACTTTAGTTAGAACCGGTCTAATACCGCCATTATATTACAGCAGGGTAACAGTCCACGCATTGCAACCCTATTGGGCCTCTATCCTCTAATGCCGGGGAATAGCCAGGGTAACAATAAGTACTACATTTAGTGTCTGACGTAACCCGCCAGACTGCAAACACGGAATGACACTCAAGCCACCGCAGCAGTCAAGCGGTCCGTACCTGTGGAGGTAGTATTTATGATTACATGTTTTCTAAATCAATGTTTGGAAGCATTTTCAGATTATGATGTAATTACGACACGCCATACCGCGTCCAGCTATTATAACGTAATATGCGTGGCGATTTCTTATGGCAGAAAGCAGCTTTGTAACAGACAAAGGAGTGTAGATTGACAATAACAATCAAAATTCTGGATTTGACGTTCTACTATCTCCAGTTGTCTCCGTTAAGCTTGTCGGCACATCAGGTACCTATCGCTTGATTGTCCGTCTGTCTAAAGAATGTTAAGAACAGAGGTTAAAGATCAGTGTTACGTCATCCAAGACACCATTACAACAATCTTAACGTTAAAGGCAGTTATTGTCCTTGAACTCTTCACCTGTCGCTGAACTTTACTGGTGACTTGGTGATTTTCAGACTGCGAAAAGAGTATTACTACCTGTAAACGGGGATCGGATAGCTTCGTTGTTACAGCATTCACTTGTCACGTTGAGGACTCGGGTTCGATTCCCTATATTGGTACAAAGTGTGAAGCCAATTTCTGGTGTCCGCTGCCGTGCTATTGCCGGAATACTTATGAAATGGGCGTAGAACTAAACTGACACACTTAACATAAACATACCGGTGGCATGCGATTTGAAAACCACGGTTGACCACTGTTAACTTATTTACGTTATGTTTGTTCGACCCAATGTGTTGCCCACACCTGCTGAATCCCATGGTGAGGGACTCTTCATCTTCATCATCCCGTGAAGGTCCGGGTTAGCATTGATATTCAGCAACCTTTGCTTGTCCACAGCGGTTTCTAACGGGATCGGGTGGTCAGGCTCGCTGGCTTGGTTGACACATGTCCTCATTGCGCAGATCGATGCTCATGCTGTTGATCACAGGATCTTCTGGTTCACACTCGATCATTTTCAGACAGCCGAAATATAGCTGGAAAATTGCTAAGTGAGGCTTAAAACTAAACTCACTCACTCATCTTTATCTGTGTCATCCTTAATGTCACATATTGATTTATTGATGAACGCAAAAAAAACCCAAAACAATACAAACAAACAAAACCAAAACCAAAACCAAAACCAAAACCAAAACAAAACAAAACAAAACAAAACCAAAACCAAAATAAACAACAACAACAACAAAAAAACAAACAAACAAAAAAAAAACAAACAAAAAAAACAACCCCCCCCCCCCCCCAAACAACAAAACAAACAAAACAAAAATAGACAAATAAATAAAACAAATCAACAACCAACAATTGATGATGATTGCGTATGTTATAGTGACACCTTTCTAGTGAAAACTTTGATGATCTTTCAATGGTTAAAGCAGGTTAAGGCATCCTCTCGTTCGGCTGAAGACACGGGTTCGATTCCTCACATGTGTACATTGGATGAAGCCCATTTCTGGTGTCCATCCTCACAAACAGTGAGTGAGTGTGTTATGATAGAACTTTGAAAATATTTGCCCAAGATTTGGCGAATCGTATAATGTGATATCCATAAATGGTATCGGAATCGGATGGGGGCTACAGCTTCGGTCTGACTGAATGATATCGACAAATGGATGGGGTAAAGATTATGATAGGCTGGTGAAGGCCGAGGGAGGCTAATTAAACCAAAACTTGCACGAATTGCCGATTCATGTCTGCTCAAGAAACTTAAGGACATCTACGGGGGTGCCGCAGCGTGTGAGTATGGTTTTACGTTGCTTTAAGTCAATATTACAACAAAATCGCTGCGTGGCATACCAGAAATGGGCGTCACACATTGTACCCATGTGGGGAATCGAACCCCGCTCTTCAGTGTGACGAGCAAACGCTTCAACTACATGGCTTGCCCGTCGACCTAGATTGTTAAAACGGCACTAAACTATACTCACTCATTCAAGTTACCATACTGTGTCATCCTGCCTTGCGCCTTACTTGATTCGACTTCTCATCATTAGAACGAAGACGTCAACAGACATCCTTGATACGGTATTGGCCACACCCACTTACTCACCCAAACGTAATATTGATTCGTGTTATATAATATCACACTCGTGCAGGTCGGACCACATCATCTGCAGTTACGTCAATATTGCACTGAAACTGTGTTTATATTCTAGAAGTTAGAGAGTCAAAAATAATATATCTTCATGGATGACAACTTCTTGTAAGAGGCGACTAACGGGACCGACATTGGTCAGACTCGCTGACTTGGTTGACACGTCATTACTTTCCCATTGCGCAGACAAATGCTCATGTTGCTAATCACAGTATTGTCTGGTCCAGACTCAATTATTTATAGACCACCGCCATGCAGCTGGAATGTTGCCGTGTAAAACTAAACTCATTCACTATTTCAGGCTGATGTGTGGCTGTGATTAAGTGAGTTTATTTTAAGCTGTGTGTAGCAATCTTCCAGCAATATCGCAGCGGGGAACAACCAGAATATGGGCTTCAGATATTGTACCATTATTGGGAATCGAACCCAGGTCTTCTCCGTGCCAAGCGAACGTTTCAACCGCAAGGCCACCATAGTGGTCCTGAAATGGTGTGAATCGTTGGAGTGATTTCCTGTGGCTACAATTTTGTTTTCATTATTTATTTATCTACATGTCTGAAAATGGTCCAATGAAAATATCCAATGATATATTCCGTGTTGTGGTCCATTAGCGAAAATGAATACATCCCAGGGACATGATCGTGTTAATTTCAGTAGTACTTCGGCAGAACCATCCTGCAACTGATCAATACACTGAAAAGCTAACTTTGTGGACATACTGATAATTTGGTGACTGATTGTAGTTGTAGTTGTTGTTTAACGTGGCTCTCGGCAATGTTCCATCTACATGAGGGTGGTTTGTGTATAGTCAAGTTTGGACCAGTCCAACCCGGTGTTCAACAGCATGGTCATCCCCAGGCGGATCCAGAGGAAAGTTTATTAAATGACCATTGAAATACTCCTAAAAATGTATGTGTACCCTCCTTTCTAAAAAAATCTGTAAACGCCCCTAGTATCGATCTCCGCAACTGGGAAGCGAGGACGTGGCAACCGAGTCAGCAAACGTCACCACACGACCCAGCCTGTTTGTCGCCTTTTACGACAAGCATGGGTTACTGAAGGCAGATCTAACCCGGACCTTCACGGCTTCTGGTTGGTAGCATAAAAAATACTAAATGGCAATTTTCACAGAGGCTAGTCCAGAGCCGTGCGGGTATTAACTTGTGTTAAAGTCATCAGCGTAAGTACTAACGACACATCCTGCTCAACAGTTGGCAAGGATATTCTATACAGCCCATCAAACGTTTAGACTCACTTAAAGCACCCACTATATGTCATGTATATAGATGGTTACGGCCAAGATGAATTTCTCCACTACCTTTGGGGAACCAACTGCAAACCTTATGTAGATGATTTGCATGAAGATCATGCATCAAATTGCTGTAAAGAATGTGCAAATATCGTGCATGTGACCAGCTGTGTCATGACCTCTTTGAGTGTAAAGTTTTGTTAAGACTGAGTTTCAGTGACAATAATCTTTCAAACATTATGAATTTGTTCTACAATACATACATTCATATGAAATTGTACCTTTAAACTGAATGGAATATTTCACAAATTCTAGTTTAGAACAGTTGACTGAAGTAAGAGGTACATTTACACCAGTGAGGTTAAACTTTTGATGAGTTGTACATACCGAGTAAGAATGTGTGTCGCCTGTTGCTTTGAATGTTATGCAGTATCCCACACTGCCACCTGAAACGCAGTAGCCACATGGTTAAACTGTTTGCTCATCACAAATATGATCCAGGTTCGACTCCCAACAGGGGTACAATGTCTTCAGCCCATTTCTGGTGTCCCATGCTGAGATATTGCTAAAGGCAGCATTAAACAGTAAAACAACATTATCACAAACACACGATGTAACCACATACATAAACTCAAATAAATGACAGAGGAAAACATGATAAAAACAATCTTTAATGTAACAGATTCACAACAATATTATTGATAGTGTTGCCAGACATGGCTTTAACAAATTCTACATAAAATCATCAATATCTGTATCTAAAACAACTTTTAACCATGTTTATACAATTCAGATGACATTACATTTCATGACGGCAAATACAAAGAAATATTCCACATTCGGACCGGATGAGTTTGTGCCCTTATTTTGGAATTTTGGGCGCAAAATCCTGGCCCGAGATGGAAATTCCACAAACACACACAAATGTTACTTTGTACCTGCATATATTAAAATATACATAGAAAGAGGTCAAATATAACATACTTCCATATTCACATTACATCTTCAGCGCTTGATTTAAGAGATGTTCACCTGCTTGCACCAGGTGTGATCTGAGATGTAAACATGGTTGCACTGATCAAATTACAGTTGCACTGCTTTTATTGAGTTTTGTAATGAGAGAAATCTGCTGTTGAATCATGTAAATGTTTTATTCAGAGTTTTACCCACTCAAAAATTTACTTGCACCTGGTGCAAAGTAGACTTATAACTTGGTTGCACTTTGCAATATTTGGTTGCACCAGTGCATGTAACAAATCACTAAATTGAGTGCTGACACCTACAGATTCTAGTACTCTTAGGGGTTGAGATTTATCAAAGACTCGAACCCACACTCTCAGAGTCAGCCACAAAACAGAACTCTGAAAACTGGTTGTCGAGATCATACTTTGTATACCCCTCTGACAAGACTAAATTTGCATGGCTCTCACATGAAAGCTATAAATACACAATACCAGAAAGGGATCAAAGAGATCAAGTAACATAGGTAATATACTCATGGAATCAAATAAGGGAACACATGAAGGTCCAAGTGTTCTTTACTCTTTTCCAAAATTTGCCCTTTCAGGTGTTCCCTTATTTGTTTCCATGAGTATCTATGGTGCCATACACTTTCTCATAAAAGTTATAGAATATGAACTTTACTGGGAAAGTGTAATCACAAACATGACCTGTGTAACCTGAGCAGTGTTATCTGTGTCTTGCTAATAAAGTTTTACATATATTGCATATGCACATTTGTCTTAGTGCTGTAATGTATGTAAGTATATTGAATTAAACAATCATTTTCAGAATTGATATTCCCTCTTTCTTTGTTATTTGGTTGCTGCAGAATTCCTAAACCATGTTCTAGTCTCATTAAGTCTCATCAGTCATAGTTCTAACACTACACCAGTAATAAATTTCAAGAAGTTAACCTAGTGCTGTGCAGAAACTGATCAAAAGGCTATGTCTCCCTGAATCTGAGCCTAAGTTCCATACATTGACATAACTCATGACAAATCAGAAATACAGAGTGAATGAATTTAGTTTTATGCCACACTTAGCAATATTCCAGCTATATGGAAGTGGTCTGTAAAAAGTTGAGCCTGGACCAGACAATCCAGTGATCAACAGCATGAGCATCAATCAACACAATTGGGAACCGATGACATATGTCAACCAAGCCAGTGAGTCTGACCACCTGATCCTGTTAGACATCTTTTAAGACAAACATGGACTACTGACAATCAATTCTAACCTGAATCTTCACGAGTAAATTCATAATTAGGACTTTCATAAATCACAACAAGTAACAACACAACATCCATTCACAGAGTGGCCCAAAAAACATGATACGCAGGACTCAATATTAAGAAGAAGTTTATACTATTCAATATGCCCAGCTAGAGGTGGTCCTTTACACTGTTTTGTATACCACTAGCAGAAGGAGTAACAGGTCACGTGGAAGAGTAAGAAGTTAACATGTAAAGAGTCTGAAAAAAGGGATTACACAGACCCCACCAGCACAATCTAAGCATTTGCCCGACATATAATGTTCAATGAAAACAAGAAACTTGTCTAAATTATGTATTTAGAACAAACAGTCATATGGAAAAATGAACGGTCATAGCTTTTAAGTTCTAAATCTAAACCAAAATATTTGTAAAGGTAGCTTTCAGGTCAGCACATCATCAAAAATTATTGCAATCACCAGAGGTGGAATACTTTTATATCTCATACACGATCCTGGCCACTCAAAAACAGAATTAGTTGTCAGGATCCAACGTCACGTGCACTAGCCGTTGACCAGTGGTTCAGCATATTTGTCAAGCCTCGATCCATAGGAATATGTTTAAATCATGTTTACATGTGTACACGTAGTAACTCGTTGATGTGAAACATTTATATACAGATTTTGATATATGTATAACAATCTCATATATACCATTAAAAATAAGTAGGGGATACTAGTATTCCACAGTGTGAGCATATCACTGCCCAATGCTAATGTGTATGAGAAAAAGTAATATACACCCATCCAGATGAAACATTTCCAAAGTAATGGCATAAATCGTCACATTTTCCCTTAATTTCTCTTCATCATCTGTTTCCTCCTTGGCTTTGTCATTTGCATTTTATCTATCTTGTAAATAGAATATTCCCTATTTGTTTTTAATGGCACATATGGGTACATGATAATATCACAGACAGACGATGACAAACTAATGTGGCAGTTCACCATCCAGACAGAATCAGTTGACTGTAGATAAAAATAAAGTCATGAAAGTAGTGGTCAATAATCTGTTATAGTCCATTTGGCTCAAAAGCAGACAATGAATTGCAACCTAAGTAAAAAACTAATAAACAGATAATACTCCTTGACATTATGATCATAATCAAAACATCAGACCAACTCTGTTCTTGTCCTAAAAATAAAAAAAGTTGTTTAACAAACTACCATTAAAATTTTGACCCAATTCACTATTTGTTTTGAAGGAGGTGTGCAGAGAAATGAACAGCTGGAATCCCTGCTTGACAACAGTATAAGAGTCTGTATTGAAACATCACATTCCCAAAATAAAAGTAGTTGTCATCCATAAAGGTTGTCAATCTGTTACAGCAGTCGGCATTCAAGTCTGAACAAGATACAAGGATTTAATAGGTGATCCACTAATCCATGGCTTTACTATAGCCCTTATGACCATATCACAGATCCAGAAAAAAAAGCCTTTTTTCTGCCTTATCCACCAGCAGGGCTTACAGGGACCTATTCTACCCTCATCTGAGAGTTACAGAAGGAGATCAGTCATTACCTGTCTGAGCATCCCATCAACAGCCAGACAAACATTAACAGCCTGGCCTAGATTCTTTATGCTTTGTTAGCGCTAAGATAGTCATAATTAATATTAATGTACGGCACTTTCGTCAATCTTACCGCTAAGAGGGCTTTGATAATCTGGGCCCTGAGCAGATGTCGATATCCGAACATTTTTATTGTAACCCAACCATTCAGAAGAAAATTTCAATGAAAGCCAGATTGATTTGATAGCAATAATTGTCAGATTGATAAAATATCTAGTGAGTGAGGGAATATGATATTATGTCACTCTTAACAAATTCCACCAATATTATAGAGGGGAACACCAAATATGGGCTTCACACATGTGGAGAATTAACCCTGAGTCTACCCTATGACAAGTTAACGCCTTAAAGACAAGGCTCCCTGTCACACAAAAACGTTCTGTGAACACTATATAATAATTTTTCACAAACCTTTTAAAGATTATATTGCATGCTCAATAAATGATGTCTAAACATTTCCAAAGATACAGGAATTGGCATAGCTATGTCTCCGTTAAACCAAATTGACAATACATCCAAATATAGTTAATTTCCTAACACATGCTTTCAAGTAAAATCCTGAAAAATACACAGTAATGGGTATGAAGAAAATATTAAAAACATTTAATCATTATTTATGGCAGAATACCATTTAAAATGGGAGCTAAAAATGAACACTATTGTCATTTCCAAACAGTTACACTTGTCCTACTTCAAATCCCGATGTACAAAACCTTCTTTTCACATTTGGCAGCCTTTCATTGAGCATGCTAAGTACAAACTTGTCATCACAGCAATATACTTACACTTTATAAATCAGCAGTGACCTTGAGAAGATACTCAAATCTCGGTCCGACGGTTGGCTTTTAATTTTGACATGAATATGAAGATATTGATCACATTTCAGGACAATAAATCATTATTAATTCACTCATAAATATAAATAATGTATTTTTATTTAATGATTATTATATTTAATGATTCAAATTGAGATGAAAGTTGAAATGAAAGTTGTAAGACACAAAAAAATAGAACAAGAAACATCATCAAGATTTCCACAAGACTGGATTGTACATGGATTTTGTTGTATCACAGCATTCATCACATTACGGCACATGAAAACATCAGGGCCCACTTACACTGAGCCATCTTAGTGCTACAATGATTTTAACTCCCATTCTCCAATGTAGGTTTAAGATGGTTGTGGCACTAACATCGCTTTGTGCATGTGGGCCCAGGAAAGCAGAAACACTCTGCCATGCACTGGCTTCTGGTTACATGTGAACATTATGTGAAAAGAAAATATAAAATATCGCTGCTCTTGAAAAAGTTGTACATTTAATTGGAATGTTATTTCTATTCGCAGAAATATTCAAGTACTCATCACTGCAGTAACTTCTAAAACATCTGAAGGTCATTTGCATATTGTCTGGCCTAAAACTATACCAGGAAACGACATGTTGTGGAACTTCATCCTAAACACAGCAGCAAATTGAATGGCCCATTTTAGTAACTGCTAAAAATAAAATGTTATGTTATTATTACCTTGTACCCAAATGAATAGAAGTTTCAGATGTTGCGGTTAGAAACATGGTGATATTACTAATCCTAATGAAATTCCTCAATATCAATATTCCTAAACACTAAAACTATTTAAATTTGTTACCTGACTTCAGTAAACATTCACAGTGTCATTTGCTTGTGCAATATGCCCTTTGAAGAAAATAGCAAGACCACGATATGATGACGTTCTCTCATATGTTGAACCAACCTCGTTTGTCTAATAGCTCTTGCTGAAACACTAGCAAAGCCACAAAAAAATAATAATTTTTCATGTGTCTTGTTCATGAGATTTCATAATAAAACAGGCCTTATAAGATGATAATTGTATTTCCGAATACAGAACTTTCAAGTAAGTGAGTTTAGTTTTACGTCGCACTCACCAATATTCCAGCTATACTACCACTGTAAATAATCAGTTCTGGACTAGACAATCCAGTGATCAATAGCATGAGCATCAATATGTGCAACTGGGATATGATGACATGCATCAACAAAATAAGCAAACCTGACCACCCAATCTGGTTAGACGTCTCTTATGACAAGCAGGAGTTACTGAAGATCAGTTCTCACTCAGATCTTCACAGTGGCTGTATCAAGTACCACGATACAAGGACATCTCAGTCTACCAGACAAAAGAAGCTAACAAACACCTATTTCTTTCATATCAGCAACAGGTAATCTGTCGTGATAATAACATGAATGACACTGAAAATAATACATCACCTGTAAGCGTGGTACATTGGAAATAATAGAATAGCGCTTAGCCAATCAGAAAGTGACATTCATGTGTGAGGTAAGATAAGGTTAAATGTACATTGTAGTGATCTGTAAACAATGGCAACTGTGTACAAGGTGAAACCAAATTAATTGAAACATATTTACAAACATATTATGCCATAAAAACAATTCTATTATATCAACATATACACCACGTTAAGTATGTACTATAAAACAACCAATAATAACAAGGTATCATTAAAAATACCAAAGTTACAATGAATCATCTAAAATATCATGTTTGCTATGTATCTCTTCACAAATACCATGTGTACAAAGTATCAATCACAAATACCAAGTGTACCATGTACCACTTCACAAATACCATGTACCTCTTCTCAAATAACGCAAATAATGCACCACTTCACAAATACCATTTGTATAATGCATCACTTCACAAATGCCCTTTGTATAATGCATCACTTCACAAATACCATTTGTTTAATGCATCACTTCACAAATACCATTTGTATAATGCATCACTTCACAAATACCATTTGGATTATGCATCACTTAACAAATGCCCTTTGTATAATGCATCACTTCACAAATGCCCTTTGTATAATGCATCACTTCACAAATACCATTTGTTTAATGCATCACTTCATAAATACCATTTGTATAATGCATCCTTTCAAAAATACCATTTGGATTATGCATCACTTAACAAATACCATGTGTACAATGCATCACTTAACAAATACCAGTGTACAATGCATCACTTAACAAATACCAGTGTACAATGCATCACTTAACAAATACCATGCATCTCTTCTGAAGTAATACTACATGCAGGTATCACTTAACAAATGTCATTAGTACAATGCATCACATACCAAATACCAAGTGTACCATGCACCACTTCACAAATACCATGTATCTCTTCTAAAGTATCATGACAACCAAGTATCACTTAACAAATATCATTTGGACAATGCATCACTTCACAAACACCATGTTTATAATGTATTGCTTCAATAATTCCAAGTGAAGAATATATCACTTCACAAAGACCATGTATCTAATCTCGAATAACATGTTAACAGTCACTTCCCTAATGTCATGTCTACAGTGTATCACTTCACATGTACCGTGCTTATGTGTCACTTTACTGATGCCAAGTATCATTACAAGATTACACAACGTACCACATGCATGACTGCAACAAAATGTACTGCCCATATCACCTGGTATCTATGCAGTATACTGTACAACAGGTATCAAACACCTCTGAATAAACACTTGTGCAACAGTATCGGGAACATCAGCAGCAGCCTTACATCAAGGTAAACAGCCTTACATCGAGGTAAACAGCCTTACATCGAGGTAAACAGCCTGACATCGAGGTAAACAGCCTGACATCGAGGTAAACAGCCTTACATCGAGGTAAACAGCATTACATCGAGGTAAACAGTCTTACATCGAGGTAATATGCCTGTCCGTTTCTCCTGAGAAACAAATATATCTTGATGTATTAATTGTAAATACATCAACCACTGATTGGACGTTCTATGCATCAATATACTGAATTATAATATATTCCTTGTTAGGCCAGACCCATTCTATTTCTTATTTTAACAAATACAGTCATATACTTTTTAAGAATAAGAAAAAAATCGAAATAACTTTTTAATGTTAAATTCTAATGTTAAAATATGTGGGAGTGAGACTACGACGACGCAAGGCCGTTTGTTGGACACTAAAACACAAGAATCTGTTCTCAGAGAGTTTAAACTGAACTATCGAAATATTATCTAACTTGTCTCTAGCAGCTCTGTGGGTGTAACTTGAAAAACAATGCCTTAAAAAAACTCATGTGGGTTCTCGACTCATGTGGGTTCTTTGACTTGTAATTTTTCTGCCTTTAGGTTTTCTGAGGGAAAAAATGAGACCTAAAATTTGGTCAGACCTTATCCATTAAGTGCATAGAAGCAAGCTACGTACATAGATCTGCGTGCTTATAAGTTAATGCTGAACAGAAATGCTGATCCACTTCTTAAAAATGAAGATTTTCACATTTTCTTATCCAAGTTGATATGATATGTTACTGATATGTACTGACATTCATAGATTTGCATCAATACTGCACTAAAAATACAAAACATTGTGTTCATTAACATCATATACCTGGTTTATTCTTGGTTATTGAGAGTGAGTGAGTTTAGTGTCATGCCACACTCAGTAATATTCCGGTTATATGTAAATAATTAAGTCTGGACCAGCTAATCCAGTGATCAACAGCATGAGCATCGATCTGTGCAGTTGGGAACCGATGACATGTGTCAACCAAGTCAGCGTGCCTGTCCACCCGATTTTGTTAGTCATCTCTTACGAGAAGCAATTTGTTGCCTTTTGTGGTAAGCATGCATTGTTAAAGACCTATTCTATCAAGGATCTTCATGGGTCGATTATCAAGAGAATATTTTCACTTTTCCATCATAACAAAAACATTTGACCTATTACACCTGTGAAGATCAAGTTAAGAACTGGTCAAGGGCAACCATTTTACTCATAACAGGTGATATAATGGACTGTATAGTCAAATTCAGTAACACAGTACTGGCAAACAAGGATAAGTTGAGCACCGTCCTGACAGTGGACCAAAAAAATCAGGGCCATTTAAACTGTATGTCAGATGTTTTTCCAATTCAACAGTGACTTTGGCAAGTCAGACACAAGCAGATGATCAGTGGAAGGGAGATAACTCTATCATTACTATTCAGTTCAAGTTGCCCTAAAACTGTCACCAGTCTACTATTCAGTGCAGTTATTACCATTTGCTTTCTTTGCAACAATGTTTAACAGATTTTAATACATTTTTCAAAGAATGGGAAGATCATATAATTAATGTGGAGATATATAAAAATAAGAATTATTTAAACTTCAACTGTTCGAAAAAGACTTGTTAAAACCCTGAGTTCATTTCACATCACACTGAACCCTCAAGGCTCTGTCACACATCTCCCCTCAACCCCACCACTCAACTCTTCGTCGGCCTTTCCTCATCTCCCACCCTCACCCATCTACCCTCAATGGTGACCATCTGATGGCCATATTGGTACAGGTCACCTTGTACACAAAAGAGTTCATTCTTGCTTTTGCAACGTTTTATATCATTAAAAATTGTCATGACATGTATACTCTTCCTTCCATTGTATCCAAGAGTGGTATATATACAAGCTTATGCAAATTCAACCACTGATAAAAGAGGACACTTCAAGAATGCATCGGGATCAAGAGTTAGAAGCCAGCCTTGACTGGAACCATGGCATTTACCTTCCCAGTGTAATCATGGGCTTTGTCTTACATTACTATACAGTTAATCTCTTGGCTTGATGCTTAGATTGTTATCTTTGTGCATTAATCTATCTAACTGGCTTCCAGTTGTGTTGTTATCCTTGTACATCAACACACTCCACTCCCACTCTTGACTTTGTCATTACAATACATTGTTTACCTTGTGTATTAATCCAATCTAATTGTCTTCGAAATCATAATACAAGATCACACATACTGACATTTTCCTGTCATATTGTGATCCCTTTCTTCAAATGTTCCTAACATCATCACAAAACCTGTCTGAAGTATGGACGTGGACTACTTCCTTGTAAATAACACATTTCAGAGTGTATGCTTGCTCTTTCCTCAGGTGAATGAAGGAGTTAGCATGTGTTCCAACATGTTGTGTTATTCACTAAAAAGAAATCAGCATCGATAAATCTTGCTTTTCTATTGCTTCCACGTCTAAACGTCCTTCAAAGACTTAAATCTGTCCGAAAAAACCAACACTGACTTAAGTACTGACTACAATGTAGCCTTAAACAGAATCTTGTAAGTTCTGTCCAAGATATGGCATGTAAATATATTCACAGAAGGCAAGAACAACAACCATAAATTAACTCAAAACAATATCTGAAATATTTGAAAAAATACTGTATTATAACAATATCCATATCAAATGCTTAATTCAAACAAATAACAACCATTAAAATTAACTAATTTTTATAATAGTTTTCTTTTAAGAGTAGAGGGACAGTGAAATGTACTAAATTCCCTGCTCTTAAGAGTGTTATTTTCAAAGCAAAAAAGCAAAACCAGCTGAGTGTAGACAATGTCTACGGTCCAGATGACCCTGAGATATATCAAGGTTTCACAGAGTAAACTTATGTTAAAACTCTTTAACCAACACATAACTCACCAACAAGACTATCATGTAATTCAAACTAGAACTACTTTGCTGACAAAGTAAAGACACAAAAAGGTATAGACTATTTCATTTAAAATATGTTTTGGTCATGAATCGTGAAGCTGTGATAACCATTCAACTGTGCTGAAGTAAGATGTCTTGGTGACAGTGTACTACTTTCAAGGTATAAAATAGTCAGAAAAACCCAAATAACAAGGAACTTAAGAGAGTATGTGAGGTTTAAGATGACTGTGTTTGCCAGCAGTGAGGTAGAGAGCTAGGATTGGAAGCTCTTCTTGATTGCAACGTTGGGGTAGACTTTTCTCCAGGCTTCCACGACCACGTTGTCCAAGCCGGCACAGAACGACACATCAAAGAACCGCAGCTTCTTACAGTTCTCCAGGACCCTGTGGCAAAGAGGTAAAAAAGACAGGTCATTGAAAGAGGTGAGAAAGACAGGTGACAGACATGTCAGAATGTTAGTGAGGAAGGTGAGAGACAAAGCACAGAAATGTCAGACTGTTCCTCTTGGCCAGCTTTGAATGAATTAATGCAATGTTGAATTAAATCGGCTCTTGCTCCCTCTACCAACTGAACATTACTTCATGCGAATCCCGCAGTGTTATGTCCCTTGGTGCGATCTTTATGAATATCCTACACTCAACTTGTGATTGGAGCATGTTTGGCAAACACAAAAACAATACTATGTGAGACAGTTTTCGATGTACTGAGTTTACACTCCATATATAGCAAGAGTTTCTCTTTGGAAGCTGTTTGCCTCTACTTCAGGCAAGTCGAAAGGAATAATAAGTCTTGCACCCTGTTGCAACCATAGAGTCAGTTGGTAAGTACATCTGGAAGTAACTTGCATAAAAGCTCATATTACTCAGAGGTATATTTCACTTGTACCCACTGTAGCCATGGTGAGTATAATTTAATTTTACGCCGCACTCAGCAATATTACAGCTATGTGGTGGTGGTCTGTAAATAATCGAGCCTGGACCAGAAATCTAGTGATCAACAATATGAACATCGATCTGTGCAATTGGGAACCGATGACATGTGTCAACCAAGTCAGCAAGTCTGAACACCCGATCCTGTTAGTCTCCTCTTACAACAAGCACAGTCGCCTTTTATTGCAAGCATGGGTTGCTGAAGGCCTATTCTACCAGTACCTCGGGACCTTCACGGGTCAAGTAGCCATGGTAACTGTATCACTTGGAAGATGAGTACCACATTCACTGATTAAATGTCTGCACTGATTTTATAAATGGCAATGTTCCTCTAAATTCACCAATTTGACATCAATCCATTCTTAAATATAATAAAACTTACCAGGTTGCTTGAAAATATTTTCTTGCATATTCATAATGTTAATTATACCTTGTCAAAAACAGAATATACAACTGACTGAACATATTTATTGTACTGTGTTACGAGTGTGTATTTTCTGTGTATTTTGTTATTAATTAAGTAATAATTATTATTGGGTCACAATGTTTATTGTTTTATTTAGTGAATAATAATCATAATGGGTCACATTTCATATAACAGATGGTCAGCATTTTTAGGATTCTGGCAGCAGGCTTTCCGGAAATGCCATATGTAAGTTGTCAACCTTTTGTTCATCCAAATATGTCTTAAGGTCAGCATGAACACTCTGCTTGAAATCTTCCATCAACACTTACTGTCTCAAACCATCAAAATTTGTGACTTCCTTAGACCAACAACACCTGTCAAACAATGTTTTTTTTTCACTAGCAAACTCTACAAAACTGTCAAAAGTCTCACTGTCACTTTTGTGAGCATTTCTGAATTTCTTACGATAAGCCTCAGGCACTAACTCATAGGCCTTCAAAACTGTTTTCTTGACAAGATCATAATCTGAGCTTTGTTGTACTGACAAAGCTGAATAAGCATCCTGAGCTTTACCCTTCAAAACAGTTTGCAGTAACATAGTCCATGACTCCCTAGGCCACTTGGGATTTTCAGCAACTTTCTCAAAATGTAGAAAATACTTGTCAAATACTTGCAATGTCAAATGAAGAATCTGAGGGTTGAAAGGGTTTTCAAGTTTTTTCTGAAGCAATTTCTTTGTCAACTTGCAATTTCTTCAATTCTGATTCCTTTCTGTCTCTTTCCCTTTCTCTTTCTATCTCCATCTCAAACTTTTTCATTTCCCTTTCTTCTATTTCTTTTCCTATTTCCATCCTTCTTTCCAGTTCTATTTCTAAATTTTTCATTTCCAAGCGGTCTGAATATTCTTCTGGCACCATTTCCAAAACATTATCTTCAAAAATTCCAACTTCAATATAGTGATTCAACACAATTTTCAAAATCTGAAATTTCCTCATTGCAGGTTTGACATTAAGTTTGAGACGTGAAGAAATTTGCAATGTATCTGATTTCCGGAACTGACTGATTGTCTCAGAGTCAGGGGACAATACAACCTTCTCAAGTTCAAACACCATTTTGCTGGTTCCATGATTAACTTGTTGCAAAATTGCAGAAATCTGAAATAGATTTCACAAATGGTCTCAAATGTCAAATGAATTCTATCCCGGACGAGCCCCCAATTTTGTTATGGTAAAGAATTTGCCATGACAAAAGGTGTAAGAAATCCCCTGTGAACCAGCAAAACAGAACAAAAACAAGTCTAAAATATTATTATTAGCAAAGAGAGCAAGTTATACAAAGTCACAAGTCAGTTTCAAAATACTGATTTCAAATACAATACACGTGAGACACAATCTAAGGCAATGGGTCACAAAATTTAATACAGCAAACTCACCAAAGTCTTAGTGCGAGAGAGAAACAGTTATGCAGAACGTAACACAGACAGAGGTCTAACAGCGGCTATGAAGATTCAGGCGTTGACGGATTTGTTGGCAATGATGCATATACTCCAGTGAATGTATGTCCGTGTCTCAACATGGCAAATAGCCTTTATATACATATTCAGTCATTTCCCAAAAGTTCGAGCACACACGCCCATTGACACTAACGTGGAATGCTCTCAAATAGTTCCGGAAGACAGCAAATAGAAAGCCAAGGGCAGATAATTTCTAGAAAGCCTCCTGCCAAAATCCTAAAAATGCTGACCATCTATTATACGAAATGTGACCCAACATAATTATTATTCAAAACACTAAACATTGTGACCCTATAATAATTATTACTTAATTAATAACAAAGTATACAGAAAATACACACTCATAACAGCTGCAGCAAATCTGTGACCTATGGCTCATTGTTTTGGAGGCAGGCTTTAAGTTAGTTAAGAAACATGTGGCCAGCTGTCATATTCATCTTGAAAAATATGCATTACCTTACAGCTGCATCAGCAGTTACCTCCCTTGTGCCTAGAATGTCCAGCTGCTCCAGACTGGCCAAGTTCTTAGCTATGGCTAGAAGGTCCACATCACATACAGTCCTGCAGCGACAACAAACAACATTATATAACAAACACATTATTATAGATTTTAAAAAACAATTGCTGTTGACTGCAGTCAACAGATATTTTCATGTTTCATCACTCAAGAAACCAGTGACTTAAACAGGTATCAGGGAATGCCATCAGAGTACAAGGACAACACTCTACAATGACATCAAGTGTAACCGCTGAGTCATGTTGTCCTTAAGAATAAGAAAGATGTCCTACATGCAGTTACAATAATTACACAATGAGGTGCTCAAGTGTGGTCCTGTGTGTAGAGCTAAGGGCCCCGTTTCCCAAAACGATCATAGCCTTAAGGTGATCATAACTCCCATGCTTTATTATACACTTACGACTGTCATAGCACTACGATTGCTGTGATGAATGGGGCCCAGATCATGAATAAGTTAACACTAAGCCAAGTTGATCTCAGATGATCCTTGGACAGCTTGACTCCTGCGAGTTTCGAGGACTTCAGTCCTGACCCACAATGATGTACAAGTGACACATGTGGTTTCACCTTAGTCAAGTTAGTTTGTTCAAAACTGCCTCTGTTCACCCAGGAGAAAAAGGGTACCCAATTGGATAATGCCATGTAACTATAACCTTCTAGCACCCAACAGGCACTTTGGGTTATCTGGGGTAATAGATATCAGATTCTGATTAAAGCATCCTGTGAGCAACTAGTCAGATGGATACAATGCGAAATGAATTATTATATTTATATTGTATTATTAATTATACACAAAGTTACATCACAAGCAAAGATGAAAACAGAACACAATTTTTCACTTCAGTCTTTTATACTTAAACTTTCCACAGTATAGTTTTATAATTATTTATCTCACCTCACACATGAATGTCGCTTTCTGATTGGCTAAGCGCTATTCTATTATTTTCAATGTACCCCGTTTACAGGCGATGTATTATTTTCAAAGTACACCACTGGGAATTTCAAAACTTTTGGTGCTTCATGGTAGTACTTCTTTGCCTTGAATAACATTGAATCTTGCTTGAAGCATGGAAATTACCATTACTCTAAATCTGTTTACCTTGTGTCATCTGCAAAATGGCGATTCGCCTCGCATTCAACAGAAGTGCTTCAAACAGTTCAAAATTAAAACTGAGGTGTTCGGTAAGATAAATACGTTGTTCACTGGCCCCTCGGGGTCCATGGGCTCATGTAACCTCCAGGTTTGTTTATGTTCCCCGAGCCCTGCGGCTCGGGGAACATAAACAAACCTGGAGGGTCCTTGAGCCCATGGACCCCTCGTGACCAGTGAACAACTTATAATATGCGAAATAATTATACATATATATGTAATAAGTTTATCTTTGAATTATCAATCTAGGATGCAGGTCATCTTGACCAAATATATCCAAGAGATATATACTACTCAAAAGATATTAACTAATGATAGGTTTTTATTTTTGCCTTAGGTTAATAATCTGCTAATGGTCATGTAAAAAAACCATGTTTTTCAGCTTCTAATGGACGAGATACTTTGACTAGATCCAAGGTGTGGTTGAGGGATTCAGGGGGTTTGAACACCCCTCTTTTGAAAATGAACATAATTTTTTTTCACATTGGCACAGAAACCTTGGTTCGAACCCCCGAACTTACACCCCCCACCCATTACTCTCCGCTTCCAAATTCCTGGCAACACCCATGTGCTAAAAATGACAATGTAAGATGGCTACCTGTTGGCAGTAAGGAAGAGCTTGCGTAGTTTCTTACACTTTTCCACCAGGCTGACAAGACAACCAGTGCTGGAGTGGAGGTCTGTGCTGAAACACAAGTGAGTGAGTGAGTGAGTAGGGTATTGTTTATTCCAGCTTTACCAGGGTAGTTTGTATATATTCAAATCTCAACCAGACAAACCACACTTACTGACAGCACAGCCGGCAGTCAACACCAGTGAGTGAGTGAGTGAGTGAGGGAGATGATTTTATGCTTCTTTTAGGAATATTCCATCAATATCATGGCAGTAACACCACAAATGGGCTTCACATATTGAACCTGTAAGTTTGACTGAATCTCGGTCTTAGTGTTGAGTGAATGCTTTAATCAAAAGATATCCCAGCAAAAGAATTCACTGACAGTTGGTCTTTTCATGCACTTACTTCACCACCAAATAAATGTCTATTTAATGCACTGTATTACCTCAACACCATTTATCTCCCTTTGTTACAAAACCTGCTCACTGAAATAGGAAACAGTGTCAACACAGTCAGACAAACATTCTTGTCAAAAAAATACCGTATTTCTTCTAATAAGTGCTCTGTCTCAAGTCAGGCCACTAATAAGTGCCAGGGGTAAACCAGCTCACTAACAATTACTGTCATTACACCCAGTAAGCCCAAAAGCACTAGGCCTCTAACACGTGCTGGGTCTGAGTGAGTGAGTGAGTGAGTGAGTGAGTGAGTTGTTTTACGCCGCACTCAGCAATATTCCAGCTATATGGCTGCGGTCTGTAAATAATTCAGTCTGGCCAAGACAAGCCAATGATCAACAACATGAGCAAGCCTGTCAGCGAACCTGACCACAAGATCCCATTAGTTGCCTCTTACGACAAGCACCTTTTATGGCAAGCATGGGTTGCTGAAGGCCTATTCTACCCCGGAACCTGGGTCTGAAGTCCACTGAAAACATATCAGTCAGTTTAGTTAAAAAAAATCCAAACAGTATCTAGTACCAAGGAATTGTCTGTGTGAGGAAAGCCAAATGGAAACAGCTTGTTGATACTCACCACATTAAAGAATAAGGAAGCACAACAGTACAGCCTGAGTCATCTCTGTGACTAGGCTACCCCACCACCCCTTGCAGCATATGATAAATATGCTGGTATTGTTGGTTTCTGGCAAAACGAAAAATTAGCTAAGGGTCCAAAACATACCACCAGCCTATATCCAGCTCCTCCAATTCAAAGCAGTTGTTCGCAATAGCTTGAAGCCCAATGTATGAGATCTTTCGAGAACGCCAGAGATCAAGAGATCGTAGCTTCCTGAAAGCAAAACATAGCTGACTTGTCAGAATGTTTTTCCCCACTAGTACTGCAATGACTACAGGCATAAAACCATTCTAAACCAAGTATATTGAAATTTCACATTATAAGTTATACATGTAACTGAATGGAACTGGATGAATCAGCTTGTTCACAACCAGGTCAGAAATGTGTAAACTGTAGCGCAGTAACGTTGCATCAAATTATCAATGTGTTCATATTGTTGAGCCTCTAATAGCAATTAATCGATGATAGAAACAAAAAACTATTGACGCATCAATAGTGTGTGTGACTGTCAATAGTTTAGAAATTCATATCCTTTGATAAATGTACAATGATTCAATGTTATTCAAAAAAAGCAGCACTACCATGATCAACAAAATGAGTTCGGCATTCCCAGAGGTGTGAAAAATATACACCATTTGTAAGCATGGTACATTGAAAAAAAAGTACAAGGGTGCTCAGCCAGTCAGAAAGCGACATTCCTGTGCGAGGTAAGATAATAGCTATTGTAATAGTATGAAGCATCAGACTATCACTACCGCAATAGTTTCCCTCTCAAAAGTCACCCCTTATAAACAGTCAGAAACCTTTTTTTTCCATCTTGTTTGCTTTTAAGCATTTCAAAATTGCAATTATAAAAAATGAAAAAGATTCTTTGGTTCCTCTTTGTCCAAAAAATAAAAAAAATGAGAACAAAAAAAGCCATAAAATTTTAGCATGTTTTTTTACTTTCCTCCTTTTCTCAGTAGTCAGGACAATAATCCTCAAAGTTTTCATTGAGTGGTCCAGGATTTGTCAAAAAGGGTGTAATTTCTTGATTAGGATAGTATTTGTTCAAACTTTGTGCTTTTACCCATTATCGATAGGAGAACACTACAATGATAATGAGTGCCAATAAGGGATACTGTACTTTGAGAACTTCCCCAGAGCAGCAGCAACATCGTCGTGGCTGGAGATGCGACTACAGGAACCAATATTGAGGTGTTGGAGATCGGGGCAGGAACTGTAGACAGAGTTAGACTATGAGAATTAAATAGAGGCACAGGGTGGGAGGAACTGGGAGTTTCGGCTGTGGTCCAAGGGAGAGGGGAGATTTGGTTGCAGTCCAAGGGGGTGGGGAGTTTCAGTTGCAGCCCAAGGGGGTGGGGAGATTTGGTTGCAGTCCAAGGGGGTGGGGAATTTCGGTTGCAGTCCAAGGGGGTTGGGAAGTTTAGCTTGCTGTCCAAGGGGGTGGGGATTTTTGGTTGCTGTCCAAGGGGGTGGGAGGTTTTGCTTGCAGTTCAACGGGGTGGCAAGTTTTGGTTGCAGTCCAAGGAGGTGGGGAGATATGGTTGCAGTGAAAGGGGGGTGGGAGTTTTGGTTGCTGTCCAAGTGGGTGGAGAGATCTGGTTGCAGTCCAAGGATGTGGGGAGGTTTGGTTGCAGTCCATTGGGGTGGGGAGATATGGTTGCAGTCAAAGGGGTAGGGGGGGAGTTTTATTTGCAGTCCAAGGAGGTGGGGAGTTTGGGTTGCAGTCAACAGTGGTGGAGAGTTTTATTTGCTTTCCAAGGACGTGGGGAGTTTGGGTTGCAGTCCAAGGGTGTGTGTTGTTTGGATTACAGTCAAAGGGGGTGGGGAGTTTGGGTTGCAGGCCAAGGGGATGGGGAGTGTGGGAGTCCATGGTCCAGTTTAGGTTGCGGTCCATCTCGGCATGACTGTCGGGCATAATGGGAGATGAGATGGGATAGATAAGGTATAGAAATACATGTATACAATATATAGCTAAAATATAAATTTTTAATTTTCATGCAAGGGATCTGTCAGTAGTTTTTTTTCTAAAATAATAGATTATTGAAAACTAAAACAATATTAAGTCATGTATTAGTGGATGTCTTTGTGTTTGTTCTGTGATGCCTTAAAGAATCCAGATCAATGTAAATTGGACATATGCTATATGAGTTTCGTTGGTAAAATGGGTCTTAATCTAAAATAACAATAAGAATAAAAAAACAACAAAAAACTCTGCACAGATCATCGAGGTGTTCTCGTCTGCATGCTACATATTTCTAATAGGGATCATTTATTAGGGAGGGGGTATTTTACCTCACGAGTAGGAACTTCAGAGTGTTGAAAAAATTGTATTGCTCTGAAAAGTCTGTAAAATAAGCAGGGTCTGTACTGTGATGAAGTATGGTAAAATATGTTTATATGCAAAAAACATGTTTACAATGAACCAGTCATCGTAACTAACTGCTGTTTAGGTCCTGCCATTAGCTGTTTGTTTTAACTGTTACGTATTTAACTAACTACTACCAAAATTGACCAAATTAGTGGTCCCCAAATTTGTTACTTGTCTAATGTGCATATATTCAGTGATAGTTACACGGGCAAAAACAAGATTATACTGACTATATGATGTTGAGAAGAGGGGTGAGTTCTACGAAGGTTCGGTACAGATTCAGCTTCTGTAGCTTGGTAATTCTGGTGAGCTCCATCATGCCCGGTCCGTCGATCTTCCGACAACAGCTTAAGTCGAGATCTTGCAACATATTACAAACTCTGTATGATGCCTTCTTGCAATGAAATGACACGCTAACCCATGTGAAGCATATCATCTGAATGAGTGAGTGAGTGAGTGAGTGTGTCTGGACCAGACAATTCAGTGACTAATAGCATGAACATTGAGTGAGTTCAGTTTTATGCTGCATTCAGCAATATTCCAGTTATATGGCGGCCGTCTGTAAATAATCAAGTCTGGAGAAGACAATCCTGTGATCAACAACATGAGCATCGATCTATGCAATTGGGAACCGATGACATGTGTCAACAAAGTCAGTGAGCCTGACCACCGATCCCATTAGTCTCCTTTTATGACAAGCATAGTCGCATTTTATGACAAGCATGGGTTGCTGAAGGCCTGTTCTACCCTGAGACCTTCACAGGTCTGCTGGGTCTTAAGTCCACCGAAAAAGTATTCACCCAAGCCCTTATTAAAAGAAGTACGGTAACCAACCCTTCTTTCTTCCAAACTCTCTCCCTTCTTATTATAAGCCAGTGATCAACAACATGAGCGAGCCTGTCAGAAGCCATCATAAACAAGTGTAAACAAGAGCAAAAACCTTGATCTTCAGGGGTTTGGAATATTAACAAAGACAGCCACATAGGAAAATCTGTAGTGAGCATTGATATATCTTCTGTACAAATAATGAAGCCTAAGAAAAACTATGATTTGAAAAAAGATATGACACCATCAAACGAGAAACATACAAGCCTCAATTCAGCTCCTCAATTTCAGAGGAAAAGATGTTTAAAGCTCTATTGACCCAAATGCATGGTGGTAACAAGGTCAAAATGTAAAGGTCATGGTAAGGAAAAAATTCCACATATCAACAAATTCTGGTATAAGGCAGGCAACAATCAAATCACCAACATTCCTATCAAGGCAGACTCTCTAGTCCCTAGGTGACAGTTATGAATTATCTACAACAAATCTGTCCCTACCTGTAAGTTGTGGACAGTTTTCTGCAATGAGGCTCAGATAGTCACCAGTCACAAACTGACAACAAGACAGACCCAAGCAGGACAATGTCTGCCCACAGACACCGAGAAATCTAAGAAATAAAGCAATCAGTTATCTGGCATGTTTACCGTTTATATGAAAATAGGTAACTTAATAACTGATACTGAACTGTATATCTTAAGATATATATCATGTGGTCACAATATCAAAATGTAAAATGTCTAATATTATTCAAGCTGGCGGTCTGTAAATAATTGAGTCTGGACCAGACAATTCAGTGATTAATAGCACGAACATTGAGTGAGTGAATTGAGTTTTATGCCACACTCAGCAATATTCCAGCTATATGGCAGTGGTCTGTGACTAAATGAGTCTGGACTAAACAATCCAGTGATCAACATGAGTATCGGTCTGCGCAATTTGGAACCGATGACATTGTGTCAACCAAGTCAGCAAGCCTGACCACCCGATGCCATTAGTCGCCTCTTACGACAAGACTAGTCACCTTGTATGGCAAGCATGGGTTGCTGAAAGCCTATTCTACCTTGGGACCTTCACAGGTCAGCATGAAGATTGATTTATTCAATTGGGATACAATGACATGAGTCAACCAAATGAGTTGCCTAACCACCAGATCCACTTAGTTGCCTCTTATGACAAGACTAGTCACCTTGTATGGCAAGCATGGGTTGCTGAAGGCCTATTCTACCTTGGGACCTTCACAGGTCAGCATGAAGATTGATTTATGCAATTAGGATACGATGACATGAGTCAACCAAATGAGTTGCCTAACCACCAGATCCACTTAGTTGCCTCTTATGACAAGACTAGTCGCCTTGTATGGCAAGCATGGGTTGCTGAGGGCCTATTCTATGTCTAATCTTGAACCAATGTGAAAGATCGGGCAGTGCATCAGATGCCTTGACATACAGGGGTTGTAAATTCATGTATTTCATCATTGTATGAGTCTATGACAGACTTTGTATCAATTCCTTACTTTCTCAAGGTATCATTTCCCCACTGAAAAACAAACCACACCTCACTCTGTTGTCTTGCCAAAAATGTAAGCCTTGGCATCTGGAAAACGGGTCAGGCCTATCTCCAATTTGTCTCTGCCACAGTTTTCCTTTTTCAAAGAAAACCATGGTCAGTTTTGATCGTTTACATAACCAACTGACCTTGTCAGTGCTGTAGTGGAGATCGGACCATTCTTGCCACACCACGACAAATTGAGTCTTTGTATCATGTAACATCGACACTGCAGACTGTCTAACACTTCATCAGATACCTGCAACAGACACTTCCAAAAGTTCCAAAAGTTCAAACGATTTCTGTTAACTAGGTATCGCTACAATGAAAATAGATTATGGTGTGAGTATTTAATTACCAGCAAATATGGTAATGATCAATTCTGGGTATATTGTTTTTTCTAAAAAGCAGTCATTGTCCTAAGTAGAAAAACTATGACGAAAAAAAACAGTGAAAAGTCAACTCTGCTGAGAAACTTTATACAAGTCATGTTGTTATTCCATGTCATGTTATAATGCTGTGATGTCATGAAACATAACATTGTTCTTAAACAATGGGGCACTATCACAAAAACTGACCAGTTTGCAGTGTGAACACACTAGGGGTGACTACTGATGGAGAAGCAACATACTATTGCGATAGCGTTGTAATACTATTGCAATAGTTTTTATCTCCTTGAATTGTCTCACTTGAGGTCATTTTCCAAATGAATGTACAGTTACTAAGAAATAAAAACAAGTTGAAGTAGTTTGTCTCTTGATAACTGACAAGAATTTGCTTTTTCTAATTTGTGACAGTACACATCACTCCGACTCCTAGTCACATACTAGATTACACAGTGCTGATTACTATATAAACACATGTTCAATCAGCTTATTTCAGACGAGGATCCTCAACTAACCACTCCCGGACTGCAAATCATGATAAAGACCGAGACTTTACGCTAGTGTTGACGACATGCCAGATTGGACAGCTGTCAGTTTTGACAGAATCCACTGTATAGCAGCCTTAGAATGGACACTAACAGAGTTCCTCAAACAAGATGTATTTCATATGAAATGACTGACAACTGAAACAGAAACTGTATGTTTAACTGGAACAGAAACTGTATGTCTGAGGCAGAAACTGTATATCTAACTGTGACAGAAACTGTATGTCTGAGACAGAAACTGTATGTCTAACTGAAACAGAAACTGTATATCTGAGACAGAAACTGTATGTCTAACTGAGGCAGAAACTATATGTCTGAGACTGAAACTATGTCTGAGACAGAAACTGTATGTCTGAGACAGAAACTGTATGTCTGAGACAGAAACTATATGTCTGAGACAGAAACTGTATGTCTAACTGAGACGGAAACTGTATGTCCGAGACAGAAACTGTATTTTTAACTGAGACAGAAACTATATGTCTGGGACTGAAACTATGTCTGAGACAGAAACTGTATGTCTAACTGAGATGGAAACTGTATGTCCAAGACAGAAACTGTATGTCTAACTGAAACAAAAACTATGTCTGAGACAGAAACTGTATGTCTGAGGCAGAAACTGTATATCTAACTGCAACAGAAACTGTATGTCTGAGACAGAAACTGTATGTCTAACTGAGACAGAAACTATATGTCTGAGACTGAAACTATGTCTGAGACAGAAACTGTACATCTGAGACAGAAACTGTATGTCTAACTGAGACAGAAACTGTATGTCTAACTGAGATGGAAACTGTATGTCTAACTGAAACAAAAACTATGTCTGAGGCAGAAACTGTATATTTAACTGCGACAGAAACTGTATGTATGAGACAGAAACTGTATGTCTAACTGAGACAGAAACTATATGTCTGAGACTGAAAGTGTATGTCTGAGACAGAAACTATATGTCTGAGACTGAAACTGTATGTCTGAGACAGAAACTGTATGTCTAACTGAGACAGAAACTTTATGTCTAGCTGAAACAAAAACTGTATGTCTACTGAAACAGAAACTGTATGTCTAACTGGAACATAAACTGTATGTCTGAGACAGGAACTGCATGTATGGTTACCTGGGGCCAATGTGGCTGCAGGTTGACCTCTGTATACAGAAGGGGGTCGTAGCAGTGCTGTCGCAGCAATCTGTACATAAAGACAACCAAATCCCAGTTACATTAGTCAAGGAAGACAAGAGAAAAGAGACATGTAATGTTACTGATAATATCTCAGTTTTTGAATGACACTGTTTTAATGCAAGTCCTAAACATAATGCCAGACAATACTTAAACACAACAAGACAGGTGAACTTGAAAATACAGTCAGGCCGCACTAGTTGAGTCCCAATAACCCAAATTCCACGTTATCTGAACAGATTCAAGCTGTAACCAATCTACTAATCTGATGCTTCAGTCTCAGACTCCGAACGTCAATTATCGGTAATGAATTACCTAATTGCACTTGTTTCTGCTTCATCAATCCAGCTGTACATATGGTAGTCATATTGCTTAATAGCAGGACTCATTATTGGTAAACTTCAATGGCAATTAATATGTTGTGAGTTGAACAAATCATGAGTTTATTATTTCTTAGAATTAACACATCACTCTTTGTGATAGTTTGAGCAAAACCTGTCATGGCTGTTTTTTTTAATATAAACACACAGTATGAGATCAATTGCAACTGACACCTGTAAATCAAGATGGCAAGTCCCACGTCAATGCAATGACCTTTCTGCTGCAGAACAAGAGAAATTTGTAGATTTGTAGAGGAAAATACTAAAGCGAGTTTTGATCTTATCAGTAAGCATTTTGGACAAGAATTTGGACATTCCATTGGTAGAGCCGGACATTGTCTCAGACATTTGGCGTAGTAAGACAAAAGGGTTAAACATTTCTGAAGATGTTCTGGTTTGTCATGGCCTTACTTGCAAGTCTGAGAGGCACAACATATAGATGGTGTGTCCAGATAACTCAGGATGAGCTGAATCACCTCCTCCTGAAATTGAAGAACAATCCAAAATTTTTCAGCATTCTATGCAAAATATCTCAAGCAAACCAATCCTGGAATATCTTAAAGCAAATGTGAAAAACAAATTTCCCTTTCGTCCATGTCTTGATCAATATCATATCATATCTAGTCAATTCATGAAATTTAGTTGACTCCTGCCAAGATTTTTTCTAACAATGAGGTTCTTCTGGCCTATCTTAACTCCAATGAAGTTGGGTTTTCCCAAGCTAAGGTTAAACATACCAAAACGATTCAACTCCAACAACTGGGTTTTCTTGCAACCTAAATACTTTGGAAGTAATTAGACTGACAAAATTTTGTCTAAATCTTACAGGTAAACAACCAAAGTATCCATTCAGTACAGGTTTCCAGTTCTCATTGGATGTCTCTGGGACATGTGTGTCTCTCAGCTCCAGTCTCTCCAGCGATTGGGTGAGAGTCTTGTTGGTAGATGCCCAGGCTTGGTACTGATCCTTGTCAGACAATCCCTGTAGGATGACGGCATCCAGCTCGGTGTAGTACTGCAGCTTCTCATGACAGAGTTCTAGACGGATCAGGCTGTAAGAGACAGATATCCCATAGTCATAGAAGCAGGCAAATGTCTTCAGCCATCCTGGATAAGAGTGAGTGAGTGAGTGAGTGAGTGAGTGAGTGAGTGAGTGAGTGAGTGAAAGAGTGAGTGAGTGAAAGAGTGAGTGAGTGAGTGAGTTCAGTTTTATCCCACACTCAGCAATATTCCAGCTATATGGCAGTGGTCTCTTAATAATCAAGTCTGGACCAGACAATCCAGTGATCAACTGCATAAGCATCGGTCTTTGCAAATGGGAACCGATGACAAGTCAACCAAGTCAGCGAGCCTCACCACCCGATTGCGTTAGTTGCCTCTTACGAGAAGCATAGTCACCTTTTATGGCAAGCATGGATTGGCAAGCAAGAAGACCTATTCTACCCCTGGACCTTCACGAGTCCAAGATGACAACATCCAGCTCGGTGTAGTACTGCAGCTTCTCATGACAGGTGGATCACGCTGCACACAGTTAAACAAGAATACAGATGTCATTCAGCTATCATGACAACAGCATGAAGTTCGGTGTAGTACTGCAGATTCTCTTAAAATATTTGTAATCCGTTACATATGTTTTGTGACATGAAGTCTGCACTTACTCTGTAGCAAAGTTGACAGTGTTGAGGGGTGGAGAGAAGACTCGTGGTCGCATCTCTATCTGTGTGGGAGTGTCAGACCATAGGGTCACCCATCTGTATTCAGGAAAGTCCAAATACTTTTTGTTAAAATTTCGATAAAGTAACAATAAGTTATCACTGAGTCTGCTACAAACATTTGCAATTTGATTATTGTAACAATGTGATGATCACAATACCTAACACAATAACAGAAACTGTATTACAACAATATTACAACAGAGTAATAATAATAATAATAATAATAACATTTAGGTGTTTTTGACCTCCATTTTGTAGTCGAACACCTGTGAAAATTAAGAGTATGAGTCCCAGGGAAAGGTAAGTATTTTCAGTAGATATCTGTATAAAAACACAGGCATAATTTCAATGAAAAAGGTGATGGTCATAGTAATCACAATATTTGGGAACTCTGATGTTAAATTTATCCAGGATTCTCCCATTCAGCGTTCAAAATCACCGCCGGCCCAGGGCCGGTTGTTATGGTATTGGGCAGGGAGTTTCAAATATGTGCGGGCCCTTACGGCCACCAGTAAATTATCTGTCAAATATTTTCCAACTGGAATGTTTCTCCATTGGGAATTGAGAATCATCCATGATCCATCATGTTTCTTACAAATTCACTTCCTGGTATTTAAGAACTTTGGCGTCAACACCAATCTAACAAATACTAACTCCTCTGCGTGCCATAGGCTTTGCTTGAGTTTGTAGAAACAGCGTGAAAATGTACAATGTAGTCTGTTTTGCTTTGTATTTCTTGGTTTGACTTTAACCAAATGGGCCTGCAGATTTCTTTCAGGGCCTGTAGATAGTGAAGCCTGAATGTAGCAGCAGACCCTGATTGCAAGCTGACAAATTTAACTATTGCACACACTGCTCCAATTGGCTTAATAATACCTGCAGCAGACATCTCCAGAGTGACTGTTTTAGCACAGAGAAGCAGGATATATTTAGCAGCTTATGACTCACTGACTGCATACCCATAACACAGGGATTGAAAGAGGAAAGAACCATTGCCATAGTTACGTTACTTTTCCTGTGTCTACATCAGTACCAGCTGTTGTATCACATGCCATTATCTTGACCACTGCTCCTGGATGGTAAGTTTCATACACATCCAATCGAATTGGGTACACCTTCTGCTCAAATGATAATTCTGAAACAGAATGTAATCAGGGTATGAAACTCTCAAACATTACAGTCAGACCACAAGGTTGGTTAAAAGTAAAACTTGCCAGCCCTGACCAAAACTTACATACCCAAACATTACAATATGATTTAAACCTTTATTGGAAAACTCAACACATACATTCTTCAAAATCTTGAGCCAACAATATAATTTGAACAATGCCTCACCTATGAAATCCATACTACAGTATGCTCTTGGTGTCTTCTTGTACACTCTACAGGCAGATGGAGCCTGGCGCCACCAAGGACCATATGTCCTCTGCAATGGGAAATCATTATGGGGAATCAAACCCAACTCTTCGGTGTGAGAAGCAAACGCTTTAAACACGAGGCTACCTCACCACCCTGCCTCTCAAAGAAGTTATCAGTCTTTGTTTGTAATGGTGAGCAGCAGGCAGGGTAACAACAAGTACCATGTTTTAATATCTTTCAGCATGATGTGGCCATGGATTGAAGCACCAACCTGGGCAGACACATTGTGCCTATGTGGGGAATTGAAACCAGGTCTTCTGCTTTAACCAATAGGCTTCCTGCCACCCCTTAGTATACTGGAAGCAAGTATTTACCAAGATATTTATCACCCACACTTATCACCTTTTGTCTATCTACAACATTTTGGCTGGATTTTCTGATCTGATTATATCTGAAAGTTAAACTCTGAGGGGAATATGGAAATTAGATGTGTCCGTCCATCAGATTTTATTTCAAGAGCTTGGCTCCTGCAGTGTTAAATATTTCTTCATGAAATGTTGGTACTTGCATGCAATGAACAGCCTTGCTTTGTAGGATGGTTTACACATATTTTAACATAGGACTGAAGATATACCCTTTAAGGGTTTTCCTGGTTTGAAGCGGTCCCTTGCAAACTATATTATACACATGTGTGTCTATAAAAGTGAGCCATTTTTAATGTGTTAAACTTCATTATTTTAAACTTAGGCCAGACCAATTTTATTTCCTGCTTTACAGATACACTAGTTGTATTTTTTCACTTGTGGCTGTCTACATTTTTCTCCTTCAGAATTACAGCACAACCTCAGTGTGATGCAGTAACATGTATGGTCTAGTTTATACATGCATATTTATACTTAGGCAATATGTGGTATATTTGGATTCGGTGTGATACGCTACGTACATTAGCAGTTAGCTTATTCAACCTGTGTCCCCAAGACTTCCGCTGTATACCCTCTAAACTAAAACTATGAGGAAGTATTTCTTTGAGTGGCATTTTTCGAAGTTGAATATCCCTTTGGGTTTGTTCAGATACCATGAAAGAAACAAGTTAAAACTAATCCTCATCAGATGAGGAATATATATTCAGGTGATATATGATTTGGCAGGAATGAAGTTCAAGGGGTAAATCGTTCCAGGTCACTATGGTAACTATAGTATATATCATTATTAACATGACTGCATGTGTAACATGATATGCATTGCGTATCTAAGAGACATGTATTAACTGATGTATATTTTAGCATTCAAGGTGTTTTGTATTGTTCATTTATCTGGAATGAGAGTCAACAGGATCTCCATATCCTATGCCACCAATTCTGAAATAAATCCATGTCAAACATAGTATTCGTCATCAGAGATATACCACCAACGTCTACCTCTGTTACACATACTGGGTGTTTTTGGTGACCAAACTGATCAAGTGATCAGACTCTTGAGACTTGGCTGATTGCATTTGATGTTAACCTGATGGCATTGATTGTTGGTGACATTATCAATCACTGGATTGGCTGGTCCAGATTTGATTTAATGACTGAAAGGCTTAGAGGTAGCTGGAACATTGCTGAGTGGGTTTTTATCAACAAAATAAACAAATAGCCATCTAGTCCTTGTTGTCAGTTGAATATTTCACTAGTCACTACCGATAAACCACTTCTGACAGGATGAATTGTTCTGACGAAATCGGTTTGATTACACGGCTAAGATTTTGTTAGTCTGTGACATGTCCAAACATTATATCTCCTTAGACCAATTTGTGGAACAGATATGAAACTGGAAAACATAGGCTCAACATAGATTAGTTTCATGGAGCCAGGTTACTGTCATGGCTTGCTGTGAATTCATAGACAAGACTGGTTCGTACACGTGGAAATCTGGTGGATTCGTAGACAGTCTGAGCGGTGAATTCATAGACGCTATGGGGAAACTTCGAAATCAATGGAGATGGAACCTGCTTTGCAATGGGCCAGGTTCAACAAATTCTTCTACCATGGGACGACTTCCAGACCACTGATAAACTCAAATTTTTTAAGAAATGTAACAGGTAAGTATGATCAACATTCAACTACAGAGACAAGGTGGGTGGGTCATTGACAAATAATTTACAAAAACTTAACATACACACAGTATTTCACAATCAAAACAACTCACCATTTACTGTTTAACATTCACAGCAATTGAATTGATCAGCATTCAACTATATACGGACACAAGCCCAGAAGTAGCAGTGGAGAAGAAGGATAAGGTGGATGGGTCATTAACACAACACAATCAAAACAACTCACCACTTCCTAATTAACATTCACAACAACAGGCCTCCATTCTCACCGGTCACAGCTACTGCCTAGATAGCATTCATAGTTGGCCTAAACTATGAATGCTATCTTGGTGAGAGAAGTTTCAAAACTGAATGGACCTACGCTTACTGACTTGAAGAAGCTGTTATGTGCTATCTGTATAATTTTCATTATGGATGTGTGTCTGTGATTGAAAAATGATTAATTTACCAATAAATGGGTAAGATTTCTGCCCATATCCCACCTTAAATTCCATTCCAGTCAAATCACATCACTTGAATATATCTTCCCTGTCTGATAATAAGGAATTTTTAACGCCCTTCTTTAATTTTATCTTAGTTAAAGTTAAAATACTGAAACACATATCCAACTTCTAAAAACGACACTCTAAGAACGTTTTCCTCAATGTTAAAACATAGGGGGATACAGGCAGAAGTCTTACCACAAGTTTATATCTAAATCCAAATCTATTTATATAAATAAACAAGATATGGGAAAATATTCAAACACTCTTCAATCACACTTTTCTTGTCATCAGCTGTCATAAATAGGGTTCGTATAACTGAGAACAAAGCAAAACTACTTCGTTATACACAAGCCCTGTGATTTAGCAGTGAGTGAGTGAATTGAGTTTTACGCCGCACTCAGCAATATTCCAGCTATATGGCGGCCGTCTGTAAATAATCGAGGCTGGATCAGACAATCCGGTGATCAACAACTTGAGCATCGATCTGCGCAATTGGGAAACGATGACATGTGTCAACCAAGTGAGCGAGCCTGACCACCCGATCCCGTTAGTTGCCTCATACGACAAGCACAGTCGCCTTTTATTGTGATTTAGCCAAATTAACAGGCTTGCAAAATGATATTGTTTAATTATTTATACACGTCTACGAAATCGCGGTGTACGGACCAGTCTGGGTTACGAATCCACCGCGTCTACGAACTGGTTCAGCCTACGAAAACACCGCTGTCACTGCAGTGTAGAGATCAGCTGACGACTTACAAACACGCACGCTTGGGTAAAATCTCCATAGCCCGGGTAAATATTTGATTTCCCTGCCAAGTTACAAGCAGTGTAGGAAATGCTTGTTTCACTTCCGTACTGCGAACTGAAATCAACAACATCTTTGGCGTAGTGTTGAATAACATTTAAATCTTGCAGTTGTTTGAGATGATCGTCTTGTTTTGACGCCATGTTGTAAACGGAAGTAAACAATACGTAAAAACGAAATATTTAGTTTCGTATTAAACATTAAAATCTTTTAAAAAAACTTAAATTCCACTGACAATTATTTTATTTAACACAACTATATGAGCAACATTAGAGAAAATCGTTAAAAACTAAAAAGAAAGATTGGCTGTTTTTGACAGTGACAAAGTTGGTTCAGTAAGTGAAGTTCAAAGGTTAGCTCTGCTCTGGCTCAAAGTTCACTGTCTAGCAGACAGGTGCTTGCTGAAAGTTACCGGAGCTGCATGCTACTTCTGTACTGTTGAAAAACCGAAGTGACAGCTATACATAATGGTTGACTATAAAGTAGTTGGGTCTATTGCATTTCTGGAAGTCAACAATCCTCCAGTCAATGCGTTAAGGTTTGTGTTTTTCGATCGACCCTGCCAGAGTCACGATTGAATTTGCTTACTCATTCGATAAGTTCAAGATGAGCATTTTGTTTTTTAAACACATTTCAGAGACCCCAGTGAGACCGAAATTTGACAGTTCTCAATTCATGTGATGTCAGTTTTAATGCATCATGTCTCACTGTCAGTGAAATTATTTAGCCTGTTACTTATATGGAATCTACCAGTATTTTTTAAAGGGGCACTGATGCGGAGCAGTTTCCGTGGACTGGTGGTTTCTTTAGTTATTGTTTTTCTCCCGTGAGTACCCGGATGATATCCCAGAATTCGTGACTGGTTCATGATCTCTGCTGCGCCTCCCATATGCGCAATTGATAGTTTATGTGTAGACTGATCAACAAAGATGAAGTCATTTTACTTAGTTATTATGAAAACAAATCAAACACCATGAAGTTTTCTCACCTGCCATTGGTATAAAAAAACCAAAAACGTTAGGACTCAAAAATAAAGAAGTCAGTGTATGTCTTTATATTTTGTCCTATAAAGCTAAGTAGTTCCTTGTCACATTTATATGCATTTTGAAAGTTATTAAAAAAACTCCACACGGTATGCTTATACTTACTGTGAATTACTAACTTGATTTTAATAGCTAAACATTGTATAGATTGCCAACGTGAATCATATTTCACATACACCAATGTGCAACAATGTGAGGCTATTACCTCATTCAGGAATGTTTCCATCAATATCCACATGAAAGAACAATATTCCATTCATCTGCAACTGCTAAATAATCCTGCTCTATGTCTTATGTCTTTCAACAGTTTAATATGTAAAAAAGTGACACATCGTTTGAGAATTTTTCACATTGGTGGATACATAATCTCACTGGTCACCCAGGACAGCACACCTGGCAACTAACTGTATGATGTCCGCCATTAGTTAGCCAATAATGAGCAACAATCAATCAATCTAGGCAGTGGCGGTTAATTCTTTGTTGGAAGGATGTTGTTTTTACACTTGTACTTTAGGACAGGGTGTATTCGGGATAGATTACGTAAATCTACACTGATAAACACTGCCTTTTTGACAATTCCACTGTGGAAGTAATTAATCAATCAGTGTGTTATCGGTTAATCCTTTGATCGATGTTTGTTTTTGTAACTCAGCTGATAAACCCTCTCGCATCACTCACACACACATATTACATAACATGCAATACATTTGCCACTACAGACCTTAATTTATAATGTTGAGTATTTACTTCAGACAGGAGAAATGCCAAATGGGAACCTATGCCGAGTAATTATAGTGGTGTTACCACTATTTATACCCACTATAAATTCATTAACTGACCATCAAGTGAATGATGACAAATAACAAATAGATTTATACCATCAAACGTGAGTTACAGCAAGGATATCTGTGTCGTATGCAGCCTGAAAACACTTATGGGCCTAAACTGTTTTGAGGATACCAACGGAACTTTGTTGTTACATAAGAAATGCACATAGAAACTTTGTTGTTACATAAGAAATGCACATAGATATTTTCTCTGTACTTGGATAAATGGGTATCATCAACTTTTTTTTTTACGGAGGAAAAGTTTCAGATTTCTCTACCAATGGCAAAGTTTGCTATGACAGCTGGGCCAACCCACAAAACTATCTAAATATAAAGCTTTGCAATCTTTCGGACTTCGGAAACAAATGGCTTCCTACGTGTATGTAGACATCATATTTTCACAAGACATGATTAAATATTGAGGTAAAAACACAGAATTAGGATCAAATTGGATCAGTCACTATACCAAGCATCAGAAAAAAACTACACTGTTACAATCAGATAAGGAATACCATGGATATTTTTATATAATGGTGTGTGATGGGCATGCGGCCTCCTCACATTTTAGGGTGAAGAAATTCTGCTAATGTGGACAGGAGTCCAGTCCCTTTGTCCATCACGGTCGAGGGAGCGGGTGCTGACCAGTTTGGTGCTTGGTTTCGTATTCAGACCGTTGGTGAGAAACATTATTTGCTCTGCATCAGTGCCCCTTTAAGAATCGAGACAACATGACATTCTTGACGTGAAACAACACACTAGGTCCGAATTGAGATCTGCATGTGGTGCAGACATATTTTGAACGTAGTAAACACCAGATATATATCACCATGTTTAATGTATAGTTAAGGGTCATGTATAATTTTTCCACAATTTTGGAATCTCTCAGTAAATGCTTTACAAAGCTTGATTGTAGTAAGATTGTATGATGGTGAATTTATTAAATGGTTTTCATCAAGATTCATAAGAAATTGCTCACAAGCTTAAGAACTGTTTTATGTACAATTTGTTAAACTTCAGAGATGTTTGCCAAGCAAACAGAATCTGGTTAGGTGAAATGGAATGTAAGTATGAATACCTCACTCAAACACATTACTGACTGCGAGGACTCGTGAAGGTTCCGGGGTAGAACAGGCCTTCAGCAACCCATGCTTACCTAAAAAACGACTCTGCTTGTCGTAAGAGGCGACTAACGGCATTGGGTGGTCAGGCTTGCTGACTTGGTTGACACATGTCATCGGTTCCCATTTGCGCACATCGATGCTGATGTTGTTGATCACTGGATTGTTTGGTCCAAACTCGATTATTTACAGACGGCCGCCATATAGCTGAAATATTGTTGAGTGCAGCGCAAAACTAAACTCACTCACTCACTCACTCACTCACTCACTCACTCACTCACTCACTCACTCACTCACTCACTCACTCACTCACTCACTCACTCACTCACTCACTCACTCACTCACTGAGAGCTGACCTGTCCTTATTGTGTTGTTTTGAGCTGTGCCAGTTTGCGCTTATCAGAGGGGTACACAAAGTTTGCAGTCAGACTACCAGTTGTCTGTCTTCCATTTTTTGTAGAAGTCATGGTGGCTGGTGATTAGGTGCCTGACTCTGAGATTGTGGGTTCGCATCCGGGATGGGACTCGAACAAAAAAAAAATGTTCTGTAACTTTACTAAGAGAGTGTAATCCCAAATATGACATATGTTACATTTGACCTCTTTCTAAATGGCATTGTGTAAGCATTTTTGGCAGTGGGAGTCGTGCCAATGTATTTACACTTACCTTGCTTCATATCTTTGTTGTGATTGTTTCTCATAAGAATGCATGATCAGAGCTTCAGATTGAGCATTTCTTTCTAAGTGATTTGGAAAAGCTCAGTCCAAAAACCCTTTTGAGATGTCAGGGAAACTTAACTTGGTCTCATTTTATAAGTTCCTGTTCAGTTATCTTTCATATTTATCTAGTCATTCAGGAAATGATGCGATAAAACTTAACCTGCCTCTTTGATCGATCTTCTGTTAAGTTTTAAAATTAGACCACTGGAATGTCTGGTCTGGGTTTGATTATTTTCAGACCACTTCTATATAGCTGCCATGCTTAACTCACTCGGTCTGTTATGTTTAGTTTAGATTGTTAAAAACACTTTTCTGATACAGTCTTTCAGTGAGGGTTGGCTTTGTGGAAGGTATCGAGAAAGCCAACAAGGATAAAGCTGTCAAGGCCATCATCATTATTGGATCAGGATCCACCTTCATATCAGGAGCAGATATCAAGGAATTTGGGAAGCCTATGAGAGGTATTGTCATGCATGGGAGATAACCACTTCAGCTCACTGCAGGATGATTTGAAACTCCACAAACACTAAAAAAGTAATAATGATGTACACTGGAAATGAAAATCCACTTCTCCCTCGGGTTGAAAAATACCATTACTGGGTTAACGCCGAGGTTAAAGGGAACATATTAAGAATTTATTTTAAACTTAGCATACAGTCGCGCTAAACTACCTTAATGATTTGACATATGTATTTTGTTGGTGAAATAAAAATGCAATTGCTACCAATTGATAAAGATTATTTGCAAAAGAAACCATATTGTTATTTTGTGGTCAAGTGTAGTATGGTTTTGATTCAAATTTTAAAATGTGCATTATGCTTTTTTTTTAAAAAAAGAAGGAAAAATTAAACAACCATTTTATCTATCTGACCAGAATCAAAGTAAAATGTAAAAAAAGGACCAACATGTTAATCTTTATCACTGATATACAAAATCTGAAATGTGCTGATTATGAGCTGCAGAGAGTTAGTTAAAAATACAAAATTAGGATTAATCTGTCTTCCATCAAACCCCATTTATTTTTTTTGTCAACTTATCTTTTTGCCAAATGAAATAAAATATATAACTATATGCAGAGGTTTTAAACATGTTAGTATATATATTTTTCAACCCACCAGCTTTTTTTCGCTATTATCCATGAAAAAGCAAAAACACAGGTATAGTTATGTATGTAAATTTATGGGTACTATTAAGTTATTAAATGTAGAGTAGCAGACAAAATGAGGCAAGACAGATTCAGCAGAAAATTTGACAGAAATGGCCAAATAAATTAAATTTGGAGAACAGTGGAACTTGAAATTTGGTGTTTTTGGGTATCTGACAGATAGCTGGTTCAAACATAAGTTTACTTGGGATAATCTATATATAAATCAGCTATGCTTTTAAAACTTTGTTGCATGAATGGCCATGTGATGAGCTTGTGTGTGTCAACATTTACAGGGCCAGGGCTTGTTGAAGTGGGGGATCGCCTTGAGGCCAGTGAGAAACCTGTTATTGCTGGTATCCATGGCAATGCCTTAGGTGGAGGACTTGAAATAGCCTTGTTTTCTCATTACAGGATTGCATTAAAAAATGCAAGGTGAGCTGAACTTGTTCTTAGTTAAGAATGAGATGTTTTGTATTTGATGATTGGGAGTATTTGTTCTCATATTATGTCAAGGTTTTTACATGTACCAAATTTGTTACATTTGATAAAAGACATATAAAAAATAACTGATTCCAAGTATTTGATTAGACTTTGCCTCAGTACATATACTTAGATGTATATATATGTCATACAACAATTAGTTATGTATGTGTAGAGTTTTGTCCTCATTCTATCAAGATAAGTAACCAAGACGTTTTTTATCATGTGAGAAGTTAAGTCACAGTTTCTATAGGGATGTCAACTGCCATCTTGGGCATCCAGTTTCAATTTTTTCAGTCCTATCAGTGTAGGCAGCTGCTTTAAGTAAATCAATAAGTTTGTTTACACATAAAGCATTAGAATGCCTGGTTATAAACTGGTGACGAGGCATGTTGCTAATGTGTCCCTCTTTGGAAGCAAATTGATCTGAAAAAAAAGAATCAACTGACCAGATAAATCTTTCATGGCACAACCGTATCAGAAATACAAGTAACAGATGAGTTATTTGGACATCTGCTTTTTTAATCATTCCATGTTAATTGAGGCTTAATACAAAGCTATGATAGGAAATTGGCTAAGATATTTATGGTAAATAGTGCTGGGAATTTGAAACCAAATCCACTCTCGATTATCGGAACACTTGTGGTGAACGGTTATTGATTATAATCAAAGTATATACATTTTAATGTAATCACCAATTTTTAAGGATTCGTCCCCAGGTTTTTCCTAATTAATGTGAATGTAATTGTTCTGTTTATTTTTACAACAAATATTTAGTAACATATCTCAATACGTTCACAATAGATGTAAAATTTATTCAAAGATAGGTCACAGTAATATTTACCGTATCAATCACTACAAAACTATGAACATGATGAATACAATGCACTGAACTTTGTGTTGTTGAGTGCCTGTTCGTTCATGAATATTCATCATTTGAATGGTTTGTTTACTTCATTCGAGCATTATGCAACAAAATTCTGATCAATCAAAAATGTTTTTTACAAATGATAACTATTTTTAATCCTTGTTTTTAATTATTTTTTAATTATTTTGGATCATTGGAACACCACCAATTGCAGCAGAACATTGATAATTAAATTGGAAATCAGCTGTAGACCCTTTTGATTCTATCTGACTATTCTACAGCTACTCTGGACTGGTATTTCATGGCTATATATTGGTAGAAAATAACTGATCACTCTGGTTTTTCACTTGTCGTTGACCAATGGGCCAGTGGCTGTGTCTAACATCAAATAACTGTGGATATGATATCTCTGTTTCCATATTTTGGCCATCCAGTATCACAATGTATTAGTCTACAGATTGCTGTGAATTTATTAGTCAGATTAGTGGATTGATACTATGACAGCACTGGTGCATTGTTAAGTGACATTGGCCTGTGATTTAAAAACAGAAACAGTAGAAGAAGAAATGTGACTTTTCAGAGTGGGCTTTCCTGAAGTCCTCATAGGAATACTACCAGGAGCCGCAGGGACACAGAGGTTGCCAAGGGTTACCACAGTGCCAGTTGCCATGGATTTGATAGCAAGTGGACGGCATGTTGCAGCACCAGAAGCCTTGAAATATGGAATTTTAGATAGGGTAAACTGTGATATCAACTTTAGAATAAGCGCTTCATTTTATATACTCTACATTGATAAATGTAATGAACTGTACACCTGTTGAACTGAAATGAATAAAATGAATTTGAAAAAAAAATACAAAGAAAATGTAGAATAAGCTGCTTTGAATCCTTGTTAGTCTGATATTGTGCAGTGAATGGCCATTCATTGATTTAGGAGTGCATGGTTTTGTCACCATCTGACAGTTAAAATAGCGACTAGGTGTATAGTAATGAACATTCTTTATTTTGTGCCTGCATACACACAAAAACATTACATCAGTCATTCTGTCAACTTCTGTTTTCATGTGACAGTCTCTTTTTTAGAATTTTTTTGATTAGTTTGATAGAAGACAGGCATGATTTATTGATTTCAAATTCTGTATTCTTTCCATGTGTCATTTTTTAACGTGTTGTTGTATTGGAATTTGGCAAGTAATCACAGTTCTACCCAAACTGTTGCAGGTTGTTGAAAAGGATCTTCCTTCAGAGTGCATAAAGCTGGCTTACAACATCATTGGCAAACCGCTCTATGATCGCAGGCTACGCAACAGGCCTGTGACACCTGTGGAGAATTTTGCTGCTGTCTACGATGGTAATGCATTATGTTCAGAAATTGATTTTCCTACCTGCCAAGATATGGGTTAGAATTGGTTTTTGGCTTGTTGTAAATGGCTACTGATGGGGTCGCATGGTCAGACTCCTTGACTTCGTTGACACATATCCCAGTTGTGTTGGTCAATGCTCATGTTTTTTGATCACTGGATTGTCTAGTCTGTATCACTGGGGAGGGAGGTTGAACAAAGCAAAAAAACAAAAACAGTTCAGTTTCTATACTGCTTCAAAGGACAAGACCCGCGAAGATCGGGAATAGAAAACATCTTGGCAACCCATGCTTGCCACAAAAGGTAAGAGGTGACTAACGGGATCAAGTGGTCAGACCTGCTGACTTTGTTGACACATGTCATCTGTTCCCAAATGTGCAAGTTGATGCTCATGCTGTCGATCACTGGATTGTCCGGTCCAGACTGGATTATTTACTGGCCATCGCCATATCACTGGAATATTGCTGAGTGCGGCATAAGACTGAACTCACTCACTCCCAAAAGGACAAGTGTCAGCCATTATTCTGTGGTCTGTAGAGATTGTAGCGTGACAAATATGGCTACCATATGTGTTCATATTTCATGTAATGTTTGTTCAGATTCATTAGGTAGCAAATTTTATACAGGCCCTTTACTAGCAAACAGTTTATTGATATACAGCAAACTTGTGTTTGTTATTTGATTCTAGAAGTTTGTATGCCAGTAACAGTTACCATCTTAGTTGCTTAGAGCTGGTGCAGATTCTTACTCCTTCTATAAAAATTACTTGTATGAAAATGTACCAGTATGTTGTTAAAGTCGTATTCCAGCAATATCACTTAGAGGGACACCAGAAGTGGAATTCACACATTGTACCCATGTGGGGAATCGAACACGGGACTTTGGTGTGATCAGCAAACAGTATAACCACAAAGCTGCCCTACAGCCCTGATTATTTTTAAATAGTAATAAGGTTTCTCGAACAATTACAGTTATAGAGAAACCCAAGAAAAGATCTACAGTTATTCACTTTAGGCACACTAAAGGACCATAAATCTGTAGATAAATGATGACGACTCAGACTGGGTGAGTGACTGAGTATGTTTACTTGCTGATTTTAGCAATATTCCAGCACCATTCCAGCAATATTCCAGCAGTGAAAAGGTGGGGGGCACCAGAAATGGCTTCACACATGGTACCCACATAGATGTGTCGTAGAGAGCTAAGCAGGTTATAACGATACATGTATGAGTAGAAATTAGAAATCAAGACAAGTTGAGAATCTGATATGGTCTGTGGAATTTCAGCTGTAAATTTTATTGCCACTTATGACAGTATTGGCATGAGTGAATCAGTGTAAAACATTTGCTGCTTTGAGCAACATCCCAGCAATATTCTGGTATAGGGACCGTAAATGGGCTGAAAACATTGTACTCAAAGATATGGTACCGAAAGAATGAATTAACCTCTGGGCTACCCCTCTACTTCTGAATGTGTAGTCAAGGGGCTAGTAAAACCAAGTTGATTGGGATATAAACTCCTGGCATTCTGGCATTCTGGCATTCTGGCATTCTGTTGCAGCTGCACTGGCAAAGGTGACGAGACGATCCAAAGGCTTCATAGCGCCAGTGGTAGGTATTCTACTAACAAAGAGTCTGTAACCAGTGTTCACATAAATATGAACATTATGCAACTGACAATTAATGTATTATACAAAATTGTGTATTTGTTACTGTTGTTTATCTGCAACAGTATTATCTTGAAAAGTAAATAAATTGTATTGCAGTATATTGCAGTTCAGGTACTCATACTGCGATACATATTGCAGTATATTGGAAACTTAAATGTTTGAAATTAAGTATCACTAATTGTACATGACAATCCTATTTTCTGCATTCTAAGTCTAAGTCACATACATCGTAAGTTAAGGTTCTGCTGACAGCAATCTCAAAATTAGACTGCATAGTCGGGGATTTCATTTTCTTGTTTATACAATTGATAGTATTACATTGAATAACAAAGAAAACATTTGCTTTGAATGAAAGTCTGTGTAGATTATATTTTAAATGATAAAGATGATCACAGAAACTTCATATGTTCTTTACCCAATATGCTGATTCTCATAAATTAAGTTGCAATCATTTGAAAGTATATTGCGATTTACTGGTAATATCGTGCAGTGCTAGTTTTAAAAGTTGCAATGTATTTTATGTAAACCATAAATCATACATGTGAAAACTCTGATTTTAGACTCAGATTTCAAACTTTGGTTCTGTTGATTGGCCAGGATTATGGCAAGGTCAGAACATTTTGTTTTGAGTTGTGATGGAGAGACTTAGACTTGAGCTTGACCCTCCTATAATACTTTGATTAGTATCATATTAAGCTTTATGTATTAGTTCAATACTATCATAGGTGTAGTCTAAATATTGAAAAGTTCAATGTTTTATTGTGAATTGTGTTGTGATGGTGTTGTGCTGAACTAAATTGCTCTACGAGACACGTGTTAAACAATAGCGGTTTCATGCCACATGTATTGCACATGGTTAATCGCCAATCTACCTGTAGCTCGACTATGCTTGTTGTAAGAGGCGACTAATGGGACCGGGTGGTCAGGCTCGCTGACTTGGTTAACACATGTCATCGGTTCCTAATTGCGCAGATTGATGCTCATGTTGCTGATCACTGGATTGTCTCGTCCAGACTCGATTATTTACAGACCACCGCCATATGGCTGGAATATTGCTGAGTGCAGCTTAAAACTGAACTCACTCACTCACTCTACCTGTAGCTACCAAGTGGATTTGTCCAGATTACTTGTCCTGCCTGCTTGTCAGAAACGTGTTCACTGTGCTGGCTTATCTAATACTTGTCAAGAATTAAAACTTTTGCAGTAGTGTGGGAGGCTGTCATCATACAATCGTGATAATTAAAGTAGGCCTATGTTATGGTCAAGAACCATTCATGATTTATGACTAGGGTGGTGATGATGATTAAAGGTAGGTCACCCGTTTTCTTCTAGTTCTAGTGGGATAATCAATTTTGTACATAAAATATTAAAAAACTATGCTTGAAAATTTTAGGATGAGGTAGGGAGGTTGTAATTGATTTGGAACATTTCACGAAGGAAGTCACTTACTTTGTACATAAATTTTAGAGGGGTCATTCACATTGTACATGTTTTTCCATTAAAATCATCATCACCCCCTTGGCCACAATGGTCCCTAAAATCTAGCGCTCTCTAATAGTCACAAGATGGAACTGACTCCATGTTGAACACATCACTGTTGATATATTCAGTACTAGGATACTCCATCTTAAGGATCCAGGTTAGAAATGGTCTTGGGCAACTAATGCTTGTAATTGGTGACTGAAGGAGTCTGGTTGGTTGGAGTCACAGACTTGGCCGACACATATCATCATATCCTGATTTTTGTTTCAGTGCAAATGATGGCAGTCACTGGATTGTCTGGTCTAGAGTTGATTGTTTACGGACCACTGCCACAATGAGATGAGTGTGGTGTTTAAACATGTATAACATGTATATATACAACCAATGTTTAGATTGTCCAAGAATGACCATTTCAATCCAGAAATGCTTACAAGCTGTGAAGGCGGCAGTAACAGCAGAAAACTACGCAGCAGGGGTGGAAGAAGAAACAAGACTCTTCATGGACCTGATGAGATCTGGGCAGGCTAGAGCACTGCAGTATGCATTCTTTGCCGAGAGAGCAACAGCAAGGGTATGTTAGTGGAATTTAAAGGATCAGTTGTCATTTTTCGTACGTTTTGAAATGGAACTGATGCTGTTAAATATTTGTCAGTGCACATTCTAATGTACTAACAGCTCTTATAAACTTGTGCTCCAAATTCATGTTGACAGGGAGGTCATCAACTGTGTAAATAGTTGAGATTACATCTCACAACTGTATGCACCTTAACTGTACTTCGATAACAGTACGCATATTAACTATTCTTCATTAACTGTAAGTGGATTAACTGATCCTCATTAACAGCATACATATTGATTGCTCTTCATTGTTGCATATTAACTGTTCATCGTAAACAGAATGCATGTTAACAGTTCTTCATTAATTGTATGCATATGAACTGTTTTTTGTTAGCAGTGTGCGTATGAACTGATCCTCTTTAATAGCGTACATATTCACTCTCCTTCATTAACTGTATGCTTATGAGCTGTTCTTTGATATTCATATGCATATTAACTGTTCCTCATTAACAGTGGGCATTTTATCGGTTCTATGCTAACAGTAAGCATATCAACACTTGCTATGATTCCCCTGTTAGTGAACACAACACCATCCCATCAACATCCGATGTTAATGCTCACCCTAAATATAGTATTGCTTTATCATATGCAATCTTTGTGCAACATATTATAACAAATTACATTGAAAAGTCATTGAATAATCACAGAATTTTTATATTTATTTATATATGTTTGTAGTGGCAGCTCCCCACTGGAGAAAACTTTAAGACATGTAAACCTCTCCCCATAAAGACCATTGGCGTGATCGGCGCAGGCACCATGGGAAGTGGCATTGCGGTGACAGCATTGAGGGCAGGGCTGACTGTGACACTGGTAGAACAAGACAGAAAGGTTAGTCTAGGGACAAAGCCATGCAGTGTCTATTTTGTCTGTTTTCAGGCTAGATGGCGAAAAATTTTAGTTCACCTAGCGGCAGTGACTATGTGGCTTTTTGTTTTCTGTCATTGTCAAGGATTCGTTTCAGCCATCTTTTGATGGCTTCATGTATTTGAAAAGTTGTGAATGCAAAATGTTCAAGTTTGTTCAGTTCTTCAAAGAATGAATTTCAACATAACCATCAAGTAACCATCCATCTTGAATTTGAGAAAAATGAGGTGGAAAAGGCTGCTTCTCAGAAGCTACAGGGACCAGAAATTAATGACATGGTCGTGTGAGCAGTTTCACTGACTTAGTTGATGTATGTATATATCCAAACACTGTAGACTGATGTCATTGTCAATCTCTGGATTTCTTGTCCCGATCCGTACCCTTTGGATGTGTATCAGCTATATAAAACTGGAGTGTAACCTGAGGTCATGCTCTTCATCATGCTCATGAATGACAGTGTTCATGCTCATGAATGATAGTGGCAGCTGCAGGTACTTCCTGAAATGCGTTCTAAGGGACTGTTCATAAACCCATGTTGTTTATGATTTATGGCTGGAGGAGGTGCTTATGATGAGGGGGTTCACCCATTTTGTCCTTGGAAAGTGAAGTGGACATCTCCTATGTTCACATGTACTAAGGGGTCAGCAGTTTTGTTCATTAAAAATATATAAAAATTGTGCTTAAAAATTATGGATGGGGGCACTGATTTTGTACATGACATGCAGGTGGGGCACTTACTTTGCAGATATGTTTTAGGGTGTGTCATTCATGTTGTACTTGCTTCTCCATAAAATTCATCGTTACCCCAAGCCAAAAATATAAACAGTCCCTAAGCTTAAAGTGATGTTGTTTGCAGTTCCTGGAGCGGGGAGTGGCGATGATTAAGTCTGTGTTAGAAGGCAGTGTCCGCCTGAACAAACTAAGTCCCAAGGCTATGCAGAAGTCCATGTCGCTGCTGAAACCCACAGTCAACATGGATGACCTCCGTGATGTCGACTTGGTAAGGTTCTTCATCAACACAACGAGGGCTGGTCCAAAAGTTCTATGCCTACATAACTTCTAGACTACTGACACCAACAAAACTTAGGAGTGTTGTTGGACAGTGTTCTTCATCTGCATTTCCATTTAATTTACTCAAATATAACTTCTAGTTCGAAAGTAACAGGTCCTTGAAGCATACTGGAGTATACATACAGGATCAGCAGATCTGAGCCAGTTTGTTCTTGCAGCCTTCCATGTCTTTCATCTAGGTCATTGAGGCAGTTTTTGAGAATCTGGACCTGAAGAAGCAGATATTTGGGAAACTGGACAAGATTTGTAAACCCCAGACAATTCTTTGCAGCAACACGTCTTCACTGGACATCAATAAGGTGAGTTGTGAAGTTATCTCTGTTAGTGGATACAATTCAGGTCCTTTTTGCCTCTTTACAAGTCCAATGTAAATGTCTCTCCATTGTCTGTCAGATTGCATCTGCAACAGAGCGCCAAGACAGGGTGGCAGGGATGCACTTCTTCGTGCCTGCATATGTCATGAGACTTCTAGAGAATGTTTACGGAAAAGCGACATCAGGGACAACAGTTGCCACCATCATGCAGCTGGGGAAGAAGCTTGGACAGGTGTGTTAATTATAGTTACTAGCAAACAAGGATAAGTTTAACCAACATAGAGAACCTTTTTTTTAATAGAAGTATTTGGTTCATGGCAATGAGCATACCAGTATGGTTTATGAAAGGTAGAACAGATGTAGGCTAGTGCATGTGCAGTGCATGATGATGAAATTGATTCTTTTCCGAAACTGCAGATGTTTTGCTTGTAAGACACATGGTCGATGTAGCAACTGCACTTGATTTTGGACAACCTGGAGCCCCTTCGCTCACAATGGCAAGGGCCAGTAGGCGCCACTCATACATGCTAATATGTGTCAATTGTCAGGTCGGTGCTCAATCCTTGTTTGCTGATAGCTCAGACATTCTTTTGAACTTGGATTGACAGTTGTGTCTGTTTGCAAACTGAAATGTAAAAAATATTAAAACCATTGGCGTTTATTCTTTCTGTGGACAAGACATAAGTAAACCTTTTTTAAGAGTTTACTGTGGCTAGCACTTGAAATATGTTGTTCCCAGAACAGTTTTCACCTGACAGCTGGGCTTTTTTCAAAGCTGAATAATTGTTTTTCCTATGTAACTCAGATCTATGGCAGCCATAGCACTGTGATCACTTTTGGGAGTTGGCCCAGGTCCAGACGAATAACTTGTTAGATACTGATTGTAAGAAAACTGTTTGTATATGCTTGGTGACTAAAATTATGCTGTTGCTGTCTGTCAGGTGTCTGTGTTGGTGGGCACCTGCAACTCTTTTGTGGCCAACAGAACCATGTCCAAGTTTGGCTCACAGGTAAGAGATGTACACTTAGCTAGGGACGGGTATCACGGATCCCCCAGGATTGGGCGGGTGGGGAAGAAGTGGTCTACTTTGGCAGAATCTTCCCCTTTTCATAGAAAACAAAACACAATATCTTAGTTATATCTTAGTCCAAGGACAAAACTTCCACAAGGAAAATCTTCAAAATTGAACTCTAAACTATGCAGTTTTTGAATGCTAGAACTGTCTGTTCGTATGCTCAGTGACTGTTCTCAGACTCTCTTGTCTCCTTTTCAAATAATCAGTTTTCCAGTACAGATGCGTTTGTTTCGGTTTTAGAGGATATTGTTGCAGTTTATTTCCCGATTTTGTTTCTGTTTTGGTGTACATGAGTCCAGTTTTGATGATTTGTTCACCATGATATGCCTGAAAGAGGAGAGCAGATGACTTAAGGGTGTGGCTCAATGATGGCATGTCATTGTAAGTCTGACATACTCAAAGAAAACTCACAGTACCCAGTGTGAATGATATCACTTTCATGACTAAATACTTAAGAGATCAATAACATTTCTGGAACCTGAGGCCTGTAATTTTCTAACACATCCGATGAAAGAAAGTATTCTACAAAACCTGAAGAGATAAACTGTTTAAGTATTTTTGAGAATGAAATATTGTTTTTGATGAATCATGGCCCTGTTTAAGCAGAGGATGGATAGTTTACCCTTTACAGCATGTGAATCATTTGGTCAGTAAGCATGGTATATTGTTTTATGTTGCTAGGCAACATTTCTGGTAGAGGAAGGAAGCCTGCCCCATGAAGTTGATCAGGTCCTCACAGACTTTGGGATGCCAATGGGAACGTTCGCTGTTGGAGACCTCTCAGGTCAGAGGCACATACAGGTTTTTGAGAACGGGGGTAGGGGTGTGGTGCACACTTCATTTTTCTCTTTTTCACAAGTGTTTCAATGGTCATTTAATAAACAATATTCCAGCAATATCGCAGCAGTGGACACCAGAAATGGGCTTCATGCAATGCACCCATATGGGGAATCAAACCCAAATCTTTGCCGTGACAAGCAAACACTTTAAACACAAGGTTACCTCACCACCCTGCCTTTCAAAGAAGTTATCAGTCATAGTTTGTAATGCTGAGCATCAGGAAGGGTAGCAACAAGTACCATGTCTTAGTATTATGGATTAGTTTGAGACTATTACCTGTCAGCTAAAACAATTTTTAATTTATAGTCTTAAGCTGATTTTACTCAATTTTATCCTCCTGGCATGTAATGTGAGGGGATATGGTCGACACTTTGCCTGTCTGTAATCGTTTTGTTTCTGGTTTCTCCAAAACCATTTGATACGTTTCTTTTTCTAAATTTGTAGATTTATTAAACAGAACCTAAAGTGGTGCCTATTGCTATTTACAGATTGTTGTCGTATTTAAGTTTCTTGGTTTCCATGGAAACGTTTTGGAGTTAGTCTCAAAAGGGAGGGGTGGTATCTGAAGCATAACTAAAAAAACATTCAATATTTTTCAGCAAAACTCGGTAGATGTGTCAAACAGAAGCAAAGTGGTGCCTTTTTTTATTTACAAATTTTTGTCATTTCTATTTTTCTCAGTTTAATAAAATTCAAGTTTGACTTTCAATAACTGTCAGATGATTTGATCTTTCAAATATGTAGGGTCCGGGAAGATTTGTCATCTTCTGATGACTTTTATTTAACATTTGTCATGAAACTTATGAAATGAACGAATCTCTTTAATTTGAACATTTACGAAAAAGTGAAAATGAGGATGTTACTGAGTTTGCTGGTTTTATGCTTACACTGACTTTGTGGATCTTATGTCAGGTCTGGACATTGGCTGGAATATCCGGAGAGAAATAGCTAAGGCGCAGCACGTGAACCTGACCTTTGTCACACGATACATGGGTGGCGACCAGTACAGCTCTCTGTCAGACAGGCTGGTTCATAAAGGCCGTATTGGACGCAAAGTGGGCAAGTACAACCTGTTGTTCTATGTGTTCTAAAGTGGAACATCTGAGACCGTACTTGGAGGATTTCATATCCAGTGTATGGGGTAGAAAACAAACTTTGCGTTCACAAAATACATTGCCCCAAGAATCTTGTGTGTATGTGCACAACAGGTGTATGCCCCAGCCAGAAAGTGTCAAGGTCACGGGTTCCCCTGTAAAAATTTTGAAATTTAGACGTCATTTCCTTTGCTTTAAGAGCATGTTGACATTATTTGCAAGTCAAATTAGCTGAGAGAAACTTTATTTAGTTTGCTGTTTCTTGGGTTATTTGTTGCCTGAATGAAAAACACTTTGCATGCAAAATACGCGTTTAGAAAATATTGTGCATGTAGATTTATTTGGATGAAATGAGCAAACACTGATGTAGTGCTAAATCCCAGTTTTAGGCCCTTCCAAAACATTCTCATCAAACGCTTTTTGGTGAAAATGACGGTTACTCGTGAGGACAATTTCACAAGGCTTACACTTTTTTCATTTTCCTTATATGTTGGTTATTTTATTGTTTGCTGAAACTCAGATCAAAGTGAATATCATTCTCTATATGTATGTGAAGGTATATCAAACAGGGACAAGGAAACAATCAGGCAAGCTTATTAAGACAATAATGTATATTGAAATTTAGACCTTGTTGGAAAGAGTTTGTTGCAGAGACTTTCTTTGTGAATGGAGTTGATTTTCCAGGGAAAGGTTGGTACAAGTACGACAAACCCAATGGCAAGGTCGCAACCCCTGACCCAGAGGTTACTCAAATAGTACTGGATCATTGCAAGGAGCTTGGCATAGAGCGACGCAAAATTTCACCTCAGGTTAGCATTGCTGCGTGAAAGTCTGGGTTAGAATGTATCTTCAGTAACCCATGCTTAAAGTAAGAGGTGACTAACAGGATCAGGTGGTCAAGCTTCCTGACTTGGTTGACACATGTCATTGGTTCCCAATCACGTGGATCAATGCTCATGATGTTGATCACTGTATTGTCTGGTCCAGACTCAAATATTTTAAATATTGCTAAGTGTGGCATAAAACTAAATTCACTCACTCACTTTTCAAAATTATATATAAGGCATCTCTCTCTGTCAGCCCTTTGGGAAGCTACCCATGTTGACTATTCTCAAAGAAAATTGTATACTGTAAACTGTCTTATTTCCGCACCTTTAAATTTTCGTGAGTGACAGTCACTAAACCTTTTCGCGCCTTCTTATTTTTGCGAGGCGCCAGTTGACCAATATGTTGACAAATGCAATAAAGTATAAATACCTGAGATATAGGTCGAAAAGGGTACTTTACATGACTATGGTTTTCAAGCAGAATATTGTTCGATAAATCTTTCATTCAGCCATGAAAAAGACCGGTCACGTGACAAACATGTGATCTTGTAACAGAGGGCGTCTCTGAATGGTTTAACACAACACCCAGGTGCGTGATCATTGAGTTGTTATAAGATAAACAGATTTGCGTAGTGATTTAAAAACTAATGTAATTGATATCAAACCTAGTTCTCTTTAATCGGGTGTTAGAGCAATGAAAACAAAATGATCTCTTCTCACGTGATGTGACTGCTTACGTAGATGAAACAATAGACTTGCGAATCAGTGTTATGAAGCCTGTACATGCACGGTGGATAGTGAAATGTCTGGACAAGCTCTCCAAATGGAAAGACTTTGTTCTGAGGGGTTGGCAAAAAGCTAATCTCTCGTGAAAACTGTTAGTAACAGGATCAGTAAGTGACACGTGTTAATTCAGATTAGCCCAGTGGTGACACGTGAATGAGCAGTGTACACTCGTATTGTTTTTATGTTGTTGACTTATCTGAATAAAGTGAATGATATATCTATATCATTGCATGTTTTTATTCTCGTGTCTTGAAGTCTGACGCGAAGTTTGCGAAAATTAAATGGTCGTGAAAATTTGGCTGTTTACAGTATGTAGATTACAGTATTTAATTAAAGAGTTCAAATGAATTAATGCCATGTTGCATTAAATTGACTCTTGCACCCTCTACCTTGTTTAAAGCGAAACCCATAGAATGACACAACTCTTTATGACTACCCTACCCTCAGCTTGCGATTGAAACCAGTTCAACAAACACAGACAACACTGCATGCAACAGTTTATGATGTATGGAGCAGTTGTTTACGTTTCATGTATGGCAAGTGTTCCCTGTCTGGAACTTGTTCACCTTAAAGTTTGAATTATCGATTTCATACAAGGGATAATAAATCTATGACCCAACATATATAATATAGACCAAAATATTGTCGAAAATGTGTTACAGTTTGCCTTTCTCTGCTGTGCATGTGTTTTGTTTACCAGTATATGAAACAGTGTGGTTATCCAGTCATGAAACAAAAAAAGGGCCTATTTAAGGGATATTCAGTGCCATGCCACACTACATGCAATAAAAGAACTTAGGATATAAAATCTGAATATAATTGTTGACGAGTGCTATGGTTTTTTTTGTATGTCCATCTTATTATATGTTGGGAAATGGGTATATTAAGAGCTACAACTTTGTACATCGTTACATTTACATAGTCATATAACTTTTAACCAATTCTAGTAAAGTACATGTAGAAATATTATCTGTGCATATCTATTATACTACCACATACAGAAAAAAGTTATTACATTCTTAAAAATTGTACTAACTGAACAGGTGTTTACTGTATTTGTACTATAAACCTCTGGCCTCCTGAGTACGGAAATAAATATTGATATGGATATAAAAGGTGTGTTACCTTGTATCTGCTGTTTGTTCATCAGGAGGTGGTGGAGAGGACAATGTTTGCAGCAATAAACGAGGGCTTCCGATGTTTGGAGGATGGAGTGGCAGCTAAACCTGAGGACATTGATGTATGCTGGTGAGTGTTCCTTGACTATTGTCCATTGCTCCTGTGGTAGTTACCTCTGATACTGTTGATATTGTCATCAAAGAAGATGGAGATCACCCGTCACTCACCCATCTGGAGCCCCACTTTCCTGCCAAAAGCCACCCCACGTGACCTGAGACATGCTCTATCACTTTCTCCTTCATCGTTTGGGCGGTTCATTGGGTCTCCTTTACAGCTGATATCCTTTATGCTTTAGACGAGAATTTCAAAGTAAGGCCATGAACTGTATATTAGGACCTTCAGATATCACAACGACGTATGGTGATGAGTGTTGCTGGTGTCCATTTTCCTGCAGTAGCCTTCTCCACAATGATGCTGACAACATCAAAGAAGATGTTTCAGTTGGAAGTAGTTGTGGTTAAAGACTGACCAAAATCAGTATGACCAAATCAAAGTACAATCTTCCCCTAATTAAGGCCAGTAGGTAAATAACATGTGACTAGATAACCACATGTCGTCCATATAGGTCCATAAAATGATCATTCTGTTTTCAGGCTTCTGGGTTTTGGATTTCCACGGTACCAAGGTGGACCAATGTTTTATGCCAGTCAAGTTGGCCTGCGCAATGTGTATGACAAAATATGCCAGTTTCATGAGCGCTATCGTAAGTTGAATGCATTTACATGACACAGTCATTACAAATTCTCGCAATCTGATTAACAAGTATACTGAACAGCAAAAGAAGGGCAACTTATTATGTTCTTTGTCAAGTTTTTAGATAGGAGACATAAACACAATTGCTTGCCTTCATGAGATTTCATTTTTTCGAAACTAGCTTTTCTTTTGCTGTTCTGTATATTGGAATAAAGACATTGAACTTAACATTGTGGAATAGGTGAGTGGTTAATAGTCTCAAATATATTCATTATTGTTGTTGCCATTCGTAACAGTGATCACATGTTCAAATTAGTCAAATTTCGGAAAACTAGTCCATATTTTAATCTGTATCTGTATCACATCTGACACATCATTGTGTGCAAGCTTGAGATTGGACTAGGTGAGGTGAGGTGAAATGGTGTTTGGCGTTGTACTTAAGAATAATTTAGTGATATGACAATGTACATGCATGTGAATGTGTGGCTGCTTGTACTAGCAAAGACTTCAGCTGGCTTTATGGTGCCATTACGCTGAGATACCATGCCACAGATTAGCATGAACAACCTACTCAGCTGACTAGTTCTAGATGTACCCATTAATGAGTGTCATGCCGGGACCAAAAAAAGTAATGTCTTTTGGTATGATGTGGCCGGAGATCAAACCAGGACTTTCCTCTTTTGGGCAGACCTGCTAACCACTACACAATGGTTGAAACTGGACAAAAGCCTGAAGTTATGCAGGTTTCAGATGTTGGACACTGAAAACCACATGCACGTGTTGATGTTGACAAACCATTGATCATAATCAGGGCAGATCTGAGTTTGAACCCAAACTTATGGCTCACCTAATGGTCATATTCATGTACAGCAACATGTGGCAACTACTGACAAACAAGGATAAGTTGAGCACAGACCTGACAATTGACCTGTATTAGCACGTGTGAGTGCCATCCACTTGTGCTTGCCATTATGAGCAAAAGGGACCCAGGTTGCCTGCAATCAAGTGTAGTGCAGTGGCTGAAGCATGAGAGTCTTTTGAGCAAGGCATGTGCAGTTATGCGTGGAATCAATTTCACTGCCACGCACAACACATGCACTATCCTACATCTCCCTTTCACAAAACTTCCTTCTTCTGGTAAGCGCTTTTTCTTTACCAATCCAACTTAGCCTTGTTTGCCAGTAATATGACTGGGTCGCTCATGTTTAACTTCCATCTGAGGATATGCAGCATTCTTTTTTCTTCAAATGTAACGGATGTTGGTACAGAGGTCGTCTTTATGTGTTTTAACCCCATGTTTTTCCTTGATGAAAAAAAGCCTAATGTTTTAGAGAGTATTTGTACCTAAGCTGTATGTCTTGCTTCCTCATACTCTCTTAGTGGAATGGTAATCATGAAGATCTGGGTTAGAATTGGTATTTATCAACCTATGCTTGTCTTGAGAGGCATCTAACAGGAATGGGTGGTTGGGCTTGCTGTCTTCGATGTCCTAATTGTGTAGATTGATGCTCATGATGTTGATCACTGGATTGTCTGACCCACACTGCCGCCATGTAGCTGAGACCAGAGTTAAACAACAAACAAATAAATCATGTGAAAGGATAATTACTGTACCAATCATGTCTTTTTCCATCTTCCCAGCTCATCAGAGTATCTGGATGCCCAGCGAACTCCTTCGTCGACTGAGCAGGTCAGAGGTCACCCCACCAATGAGCGAATGGAGAATGAAGATAGCCAATAAACTGTGATCAACAGGACCAGCCAGACAGTGAACACTGTGCCTTATATTACCACTATAATCAGAGACTGTTTCCGAAGATGTTTGTGTATTGATTATGTGACATTCTCCAGATTTATCTGGTCCGAAATGGAAGGCTAATGTTAAAACCAAAAGTATTTCAAAGTCTTAATTCTACTGATATCAGGATCATGGACGCAGTGGTTTTAGAACTTCATTTTGCCTTTCCATTCAGTTACAGCATTGAATCAAGTGCTGAAGTATATCTGAATGATTGAGTTGTAAGTAGCCAGTTTTCTGGTCAGTCTTCAGATGTTTGGTACCTATTTTGCTGTTTGTTTGGAGACCTGAAACATGTGACTGACAATTGACTTGATGGTTTTCATCATCCAGGGCTCAATGATAAAGATGTTAACCTACTTGCAACAGGTGCAACTTGATACCCCCTAACACACACACCCCCACCCCCCCATCACAATATTCAGTGTTCTGTGTTGAAATGTCAGAAGATTTGGTGCACATATACATATTTCCAAGATGTACCCATAAATCCATAGCAACACAGACACAGTTGGTCCCTGTTTACAGGAGCTGTCGTAGCAGAGACATGTCTAAAAATAGTAATGTTTCGGTGCCATAGCTATTCAAAGTTTAGATGAAAAATTAACTGGTTTAATTATGCTGATAATGTTAGATTTATTATTTATTATTTTCAAAAATTGACTTGCACCTTGTGCAAGTTAGACTAATAACTAAATTGCACTTTTTAATATTGTCTTGTACCAGTGCAAGTAACAAACCATTAAATCGAGCCCTGTGAAATCTCATCAGCTCGCAGTCATTCATCTGCAGCCAGTAATCAGTGTTGTCAGACATAATGTATTCCTGAGGACTGATTTGAACACAGAAGAAAAGACACAAAGTGAAACGTATTTCATTTAATCAAGAACTCTGTATGGCCATCATTAGATGTTTGCATAATAGTAAATTTCATACACTGACAGATATAACTTCTGATGTAATCTATTCGTGTAGAATAGTTGTGATCTGTATGTCAATTTTCATCCACGAAATCATATAATCAGTGCATGTTGTTTGGTGTTCATCCATATTTTATGAAAAAAGTGATATGAGAGGAAGATTTATCATACAATGGGTAGTGTTCTCAGCAGGAAACGGAAAGTAGAGTCAGGCCATATGCAAATTTTAGGTACTACTTTCCCAGGGTAAACAAACATGGCGTCAAGGGCCGGTGATCGTGTCCGTATTGACTGCCGTGGTTACTGTACTGTCAGTCCTTTGATCCCAGAACATTCGTGCCTGGTTATGATGGATGGAGTAGATTATGTAGAGAAGATAGAAATACATGGGCTTGCGAAGATACCAAAGACAGTTTCCAACCGACTGTCAGTGTTAGCGAGAGGATGGCATAGGAATCCAGTTGCACAATGTCACGTGAACATTAAAGTGTATTTGGTGTTCAAAAGGGTAATTGAAATTTTCTGACATTCCACACAAGGTTTTTTGTTATTTTTCAAACGTAAGCTAAGATTTGCTGACAGCAATGCGCTCTTTAACATAAAAGTTTAACGCACTCAAATGGGTGATCAGTACAAATTTGCGTCACCGAGCTTGTGACGTCACATATTACTACGCACATTTTGTGACATCATAGATATGCAGGCACATCCCCGAAATTTAGTTTCATGAAATTGCATTTTTTTTTAAATTATAAAGTAAGAATGACATTGTATGATAAATTGGTTATCACGCGAGTGTGTTTGGAGGATGGTTAATATCTTGCATCAGGAATAAACACTATGCATTTAGCTCGCCTAGGTTCGCTAAATACAATGCTCACTAAATACAATGTTTATTGCTAATGCAGGATATTAACCATCCCCAAACACACTTGCGTGATAACCTATATATATTTCTTGCAGTTTGTAGTCTTTTTCAGCTTTTCAAGTTATTTGTATAAGTTTTTTGTATACGGATCAGGCTGATGTTAAGTGTGACTGTTTTTGACAAGGAGGGAGTATATTTCATGAAGTGAAGAAAGGAAAAGTATGCACATGGGGTTCACAGAATGAATTTAAGTGGGTAATTTAGTAATGAGGAGGGTTATGTACCTGGCATTTCATTATCATGGCTAGACATATATGCTAAACTAATTGTTTTCATGATGCAAGCAATAATCACTTTAATCATATTTACAATTGTTAAGTTTATGTTTTCCTTGTGATATACTGATCGATTTAACAATTATTGAATAAATCTTCATATGATGCTAATTTATTATGTGGTTTATCAAGCATGTTAACTTCGGTGCCAGGCATCATGATTGTGTTTTCATATTGGTTTTATTTTATGGAAACAAGTAAGTTGGGTTTAATATTTCTTTAGACAGATTTACCATTTTATTTTTAGGTGATAAAAAATGTGTAAGATGTTGATAAGGCGCTCAGTGTCATGTATGGTGCTGACTCAGAAAGATCAAAATCGGGTGCTGATGGGATTTGAACCCATGTCCTAGGCCCTGGTGACCAAAGGACACAACTCTCTGAAACGTACCAGCTCCTTTCCTCTTGTACAATGTGATTGAGTGAGTGTGGTTTAATGCTGCTTTTAGCAATACTCCTGCAATATCAGAGCCGGCAACAACAGAAATGATCTTCACATATGGCACCCATGTGGGGAATTAAACCCAGGTCTTTGGCATGATGAGCCAATGCTTTGACCACTAGGCTACCCCACCGCCCCTGTCCATATGCAGGGGCACAGTAACTGTGGTCACTTTGTGAGCATAACAGAAATGTACTCACAGGGACACATTGTACTCAGAGGGAATCAAACCTGAGTCTTCGGTGTGAAAGCTTTTATCATTAGGCTAACCCACATAAACATTTAAGTCTCCTGAAATTCCAAATAATGAGCAGGAAACACTTCATCCATGGCATATAAACATGTAGCGAAAAACAGAGTCAATGACTGTGCATTTGCCATATTAAGGACAAAAAACAACAAACATGGTCTTGCAGTCTCATTTATATTTACTGAAAATGTGAGATATTGTACACAATTTGGAAATTTGCATTTTCATGATAGAATACAGAACACTGTACATGAAATAGCATCTTTGTACAAAATACGAGTTGATGAATATTTTAAACATTATGAATTTCATATTTGATATGACTCAAATGTGATGTGATTTTGGATTTGAAATTTACATTTAATAGAGAAAGCAAAGGGAGCACACAAACAGCACCAATATTCCTAGATTCTCGTCAAACTGTGGTTGGAAAAATAAAGACTCAGATTGAAGATATTTTCATTAATACTGCAGCTCAAGCAGAAATATAAGACAGCTGGTTTGGTCTTTGGCAGTTTAATGGGGAAATGAAGCCCAAACAGATGGTGGTCACAGACATTTACTACTAAAACCAGACCAGTTTTATTTCTTGGTTTACTGATTTTTGTCCTCTGAAAGCCTAAATGATGGAGGGAAAGGAGGGAATTTTATTTAAAAAACAAAAACAAAAACAAACAACTTACTAACGTAACACCCCTTCAAAATGCTTCAAATATTTTACTATTAGTAATTTGAGAAGTATATATGGGGCAAGAAGCAATTGACAGTTTTGGCCAATACACAAATTAGGATTATTTATATTTCTTATTATAATATTTTTTCACATTCATGAAAAAAGATGACAGACGGACCTGTAAAACAAGAAATACCATGGTCTGGCCTTATGAGAAAATCACATGGGTATTGTGCTGAAATAGGATTCAAAATTCGTGATCAATCAGTCATGCGCTGAGTATGGATATGAAACTGACTGAAGCATCATAAAAATTGTGAGTCTTGAATTTAAATTCAGGGTTTGTGTCCACCCTAAATGATTTCATTGGATAACACTGTACAAATGAGAGTTCAGAAAATTAACGACTCATGAATCCACAAATACAACAACACACAGAAATTGAAAATGACTCCTACAGTAATATGTCTACATGCAGAATACAAATCATGTTGGTCCTGTCCTGATTGATGTTCAGTCTCGCCCTGTGATGAAGGCAACTGAATCACAAACCAAGGAAAAGCCGACATTCAGCAAATTTGAGAAAAAACACTTGACAAACAGTATAATTTGATGCACCATCTTCAGCCTGTTGTCCTTTATATCTGACTGGCTGAGTGAGATTAGTTTTATATTGCTTATATTCCAGCAATATCACGACAGAGGACACCACTGCCTGGATCCCAGCAGCTTGAGGTGGTGTGAAGGACCAATACTTCTTCACATCGTGGGCCATGACAAGTGAAGTATCAGTGGCTGACAAGCTACATGTCCGTGTCAAGTCCTATGACACAACATACTGACAGAAAATTCTACTTCAAGCACTTTCCATCAAGCTCCTTAAGACATGGCCATCCTTCGGAAAAAGTATAAGCTTATGATGATTTGATGTTCCACCTTTACTCCAAGCAGTTTGCCACTACCTTAATGAATCCTTACCATAGTGGAATAGTTATATCTTGTGAGCACATCACACAATACAAGACATTCTTGTTTCAGGATGGTAAAGGCACCGACCAAGCTGTTGCCATTACTAAAACCATAATGGAGTGGAGTTGGTTCACTATTTTGGTCTGCACTTGCATGCACATTTCCATCAATGTCGACAAGATTGAGGAAATTGTGATCCGGCAGATAACGCCTGCCTCAACCACTTAACGTTGCTGGAAATACCATGTTGCTTTGAACTTGAGAAGGGTCTCTTGTATGAATTTTCAACAAGGATCTTCTAATTCTAGCAACCTTCAACATAGGTAGTGACAAGGATTCTGTGAACAAGTTGTATATTCAATATCAACATATATCTTGGTGAAGATGCAGTGGGTTTGATGTTGGTAGATTCTACAGCCATGGATGCCAGGCTGGGTCCATGCGGCAGAGATTGTCATGGCTGTTGGCGGCAGCGACCAGAGTGCTCACGCGACTCTCAGCGCCATCAAAAGTGGCCAGGTCTGGAAAACAAGAAGAGATATGTGAAAAAGAGTACATACTATGTCAGATGTGAGTGAGTTTAGTTTTATGCCGCATTTTAGCAATATTCCAGAAATATCACAATAGGGTACACCAGAAATGGGCTTCACACATTGTACCTGGGGTGGGAACCTGGGTCTCCTGCGTGAAGAGCAAATGTTTTAACCTCTAGGCTAGCCCACTGCCTGACTATGTCAGGAGCTGATATACAGACTGAAACCCTGAAAATGTGGAAACATCATCTGATTAAAGAATCTAGCAGTCTGATTGGCTAGTTGTATGGTTTTTCAACCTTCTTCACCTTAATGGAAGTAGAAATTCTTTAAAGCAAAGCGGTAAACAAAAGCTTTATTACATACTCTGTAAACGTGTCATAATGGCACTGACAGCTTTGGTCACCATGCCAATCAGCTGCTCCCCCTCCATGTCCACAGGTTCAATACTAGGACTGGACTCCTCATGTTTCTGTAAGAAATCGCCAGACTTGTAAGTTTTTTAATGATGACGTTTAAAAGACAAATAAATATAACACATGGTACCAGGTATTGTGTCAGGTAAAAAATCATTCGGAATAATTGCATTGATTTTCGAAGTTCTCTTAGCGCTAAGATAGTTGTAAGTGCTATACATTAACATTAACTTATGACTATCATAGCACTGAGAGACCTTTGAAACTCTAGGCCAAGGCATTTATTGTTAGGAGTAATCGGGGGAGTATCAACATATGACATGAGGAGGATCACAAAACATATTAACAAGGGGAGGGTCATCTAAAGATATGACATGCCTAAAGGTGAGTGAGTGAGTGAGTTTAGTTTTATGCCGCACTCAGCAATATTCCAGCTATATGGTGGTGGTCTCTAAATAATCGAGTCTGGACAAGACAATCCAGTGATCAGCAACATGAGCATAGATCTGCACACTTGGGAACCGATGACATGTGTCAACCAAGTCAGCGAGCCTGACCACCCAATGCTGTTACTCGCCTCTTACGACAAGCACAGTTGCCTTTTATGGCAAGCATGGGTTGCTGAAGGCCTATTCTACCCCAGACCTTCACAGGTCCATGCCTAAGGGAGCAGTAATTATTCCTCAGTACAGAGTCCATGAAACCAATGTGTAAACATGTAACAAATGCCTCCTCTCTTTGATTGATGTATACAGCAGCCCAAAAATACACTGATGTTCTTTCTGTGATAAGTACCATAAACAGTCATTTGTATTCAGGAAAACAAGTTATTAATTTTTCCCAAATTAGGCATTTGACATGAGCTCCACAGATCCCCTACCTTCTTATGCCAGGTGATGTATTCATCACGTAGTATGGCTCGGAGAAAGCTCTGCAGTTTAAACTGAGGCTGCACGAAGCATCTCGCTGCAGCTACCATCGATGCCGTCAAGGGGCCTGTCACACCTGTCATGGTGAGGAACTCTGCTATGTTGGGGGTCAGTCGGAATGGAACAGGTCGGTTGGCATCAAGGTCACCTAAAACAGCCATGGGAATAAATGTAGAGGGTCACATGTTACAATTACTTACAATTATTAGAGAACCTACTCACTCCACGCTGTATCAGAAGTCACACAAGTTGCCAAGACAAGCAAGTGTTTATCATCCTTCTTGTTGAGTTCACTGTACAACCAAATAATTGGGCAAATCAGAGTTTCAAACAAGTTATCAGAGCATTCTTTTAGTCATACAATGCTGATCCATCGCTTCACATTCTACTGCTGTTCGTGACTTGGGACTCACCTGACTGATCATCAATGTCGAACTTGAAGTAAGAGATATTGAGATAGCCACAGTCCTGGTGCAGGTACATCATGTCGGGGTTCATCCGAGACAGGTGCAGGATAAACTCCGCAAACCCCATGAGGGCCAGTTGGATCGTCAGCTGGGGAGAGAAACCACTGTTGTACATAGCTGTTGAGTTAAAGGGAGGGTGAGTGTGTATGAAGGGAAAACGTGAGTTGGTGATTGAATGTGAATGAAGTGAATGAGTGAGTGAATGAGTATGAAAGAGCTTTAAACTGTCATACTACAGCAGGTCTTGCAAGATCACCACTTTGTTGAAACCCTTAAGCATCTGTAAGCTACAGAAGTATCTTCAATGATCCCGAATTCAAACTCAAAAAGTGTCTGGCATGACCAAGCGATGACAAAAGAGTTTAACCATCTTTAGTGTAACCATCAAGCTAAACAAATAAACCCTTTCCTTCACAAAGTGTGTGACAAAATCTACACCAGAATATAACCATCTACTCACAGTCTTCCTGAAGGTCCAGTAATCCGTGGCGTTGAGGAATGTGTGAAGTGCCCATTCCTTCAGTAGACCTCGAGGTACCATGTTCGTCTGTACCTCCTTCAAGATGTCTCGCAGCACTTGATGACTGGCCTGGGACCCACGGGCTTGAACTGTTGCTAGACGCTCGTAATACCGGGCTATTGGGGAGTCGTGCTCGATTCCTCGCTTGCTGCATCTCTGTGGGCAGATGGGAAAGACTCACTACAGGGTTTATGATCCACAAATACAGAGACTGAACACCAAAAACCCAAACCACTGAGTCCGTAGAGTTTCACAAAATTTCAAAAGCATTCCTACAAGGCTCTAAATAATTATCTGAACATACAGTACACTGCACCATTTCGGACCCTCTGATTCTGACTCCCTTCACTGTTTCCATGACTACAAAATGGCAGCCATTAAACATAATGAATTTCATTTTGGAAATATCACTTATTATAATTTTATGCTTATCCTGATTTCTACACTGAGAGCTCTCTCAACTGTCCTGTCTCACCAGTATCTGGACTTCCTGTCAGCTTATAGTGAAAGCTGATTATGGAGAAAGTGAGAGGCTGAAACAAGTCAAAGTCTTCAGCTGGGAGTCATGAACATACCTGTTTATAGATATCCAGCAGGGATACTGAGGCAGGGTTGTCTTCCACCAGCCTCATTTGTGGCGACACTGCCACCACCCTCGGCACCGTGAAGTACAGCATACGTCGACACGTCTCCTTCTGCTTCGTCAGGAAGTGGTTCAGCATCCGCAGCAGCTGCAGCACCCTCTCCTCACGCCGCGACTCTGTCAGGCAAGCATCGTTCACCACCAGGTATGGGTACACCTGTGGAGTATGGAATATGTGAACATCGGTGGTGAAGCTTGTTCTGGTTCACATCAAGTGACAGACATTTCTCATGGCCTTATTATGTTCTCTAATGTCCTGTCTTGACCTCTGACACAGAATCTCTGGGCAATACTGAGTTATGTTCCCTACCTTACCTTTATGATCTCTGATGTAGTTTAATGATATGACAGAGTTATGCCCCCTACCTTGCCGTTATGCCCCCTACCTTGCCGTTATGACCTCTGATGTACAGTCTCCGTGCTGCTGTGTTGTGTTTCTGGACGATCTCCACGCGAGGCATGAAGCGAGCAATCCGCACATAGTAGTGGCTGTGCTGTAGTAAAAGAAGATCAATTATAATAAGTAACTCTGACATTGAATACAGGTGACATGAAGACAACGTCATACTGAACATTCCCAGATAAAGTCTTTGAATGTCATTTAGAAGTGTAAATACATAAGAATGAAGATTTTATGGATATCAACTTCTTTATGAGAGAACACAACGTTTCGGAGTTAATGCTTACTCCTTCATCCACCTGATGAAGGAGTAAGCATTAACTCCGAAACGTTGTGTTCTCTCATAAAGAAGTTGATATCCATAAAATCTTCATTCTTATTCCCAGATAAGACTTTCATAAGGCACTGTTGGCAACACAGGACTTCAACCTCAGTTAACATAACCTGTCACCTGTCACAGAGGGTACATCAACCCATGTCCCCCTCAAAACCATAATATGGACTTGTCCAGGACTTGTACATCAGCTCCATGACATTTCCAACCACGTGTCACAGATTAAGAAACTGTTACTACGGAGGATCTCTAGTTGTGCTTACCTTCGGCAATAGAAATTCCCCAGGCAGTTCCACCTCTGCTGTGTTTACAGAGAAGTTGCTTAGGAAACGACACTTTTCTTCAATCAGGAAAGACCTGACGTAGACAAAAACACAACATGAAAGTAGTATGACAGCATTTTTGACATGTCACTCATGCTACTATACTGAACAGCAAAAGAAACAGAACCATGTTTTTAAACAGAAGGCATAAATATGAACGCTTACCTGTATGACATTTCATTTTTTCAAACTTGTGTTTCTTTTGCTGTTAAGTTATATTAATGGGATGAGAAGAAGCATCATTGACAACAGGGCTGATTAATGAAGGCAAAATCATCTTGCTAAACTGAATACTGCATGATAATTCGACACCGCAAATAGGCCCCACTGCACAAAGCTATCTTAGCACTGTAGGGTGATCACAACGCAATACTTAAGGATGGTCTTATGATTGTTTTAGGACTAAGATGACTTTGTGTAACAAGGCCCAGATTACACTATTGTTTTCCTATTACACAGGTACCCATTTCACAGTGTGATCTCACCCCTATGGTGCTTTTATCTCAAATGTTTTAACATCAACTTATGATCATCATAGAGATATGGTTCCTTTGTGGAATGCACTCTGCTCTAGCAATAGATCAGTGTGCTCTTGAATGTTGTTCTCAGATCCCTTGGGAGGATATAACTCACACAGCATGTGAGTGAGTTTAGTTTTACACAACTTTTAGCAATATTCCAGCAAGATCCCGCCAGGCAAAAACAGAAAATGGCTTCACACATTGTACCCATGTGGAAAATTGAACCCAGGTTTTTGGCCTGATGAGTGAACGCTTTAACCACTAGGCTGCACCAAAGACAGGGGAGCCAATGAAGAAAAAGTGAGTGAGTGAGTGAGTGAGTTTGGTTTTACGCCACTTTTAGCAATATTCCAGCAATATCACGGCGGGGGACACCAGAAAATGGGCCTCACACATTGTACCCATGTGGGGAATCGAACCCGGGTCTTTGGCATGACGAGCGAACACTTTAACCAATAGGCTACCCCACTGCCCCCAATGAAGAAATAGAACGTTACCAGGTAGATTTGTAACCAATCAACCTGTAAATGTTATAAATTCAACCTTTAATGCATAAACATATGTGACAGACTACTTACTTTGGTAGCAGCTTCGTCTTGGCCTCAAGTATTTTGATCCATTTTTTGAGCTTGTTGATGAGATTGTGAAGCTTAGTGGATCCCGGTACACTGTACAGTAAGTGAGAATCAATGATCAAGAAAACAGGTCTGGTAACAGTGAAGAATTCATAACTGACAGAAATACAAATGTACTGCAACGCTTTGTACCATGATAATGATTGTGATGAAGGTGTTCTTTACAACCACTAGTTTGATAAAGGAAAGGTGCTCCAAACAATGTTCACAACATATATGTATTATACAACAAAACTGAAACTGTTTGTTATCCATATCCCTGAAGATCAAGGTTGAAATTGATCCTCAGTAGCATATACTTATTGTAAAATGCATCTAACAGGATATGGGGGGTCAGACTTCACTGGCACATATCATATCCTATTTGAATAGACTGATGCTCATGCTGTTGATCACTGGACTGACTGGTCCAGACTGGACTATTTACCGACCACCACTACCACCATACAGCTGGAATAGTGCTGGTGTTACACAACAAACAAACAAATCTTTGTCACCCAAATCCAGGAAATATTTGGATTTACTGACACAGTTGGCAATAACCAATGAGTGTTTCACCAATTTTTCAATAAACCATGACTCACCTGAAGTCGAAGTCGGTTGTGAACTGACTCTTCATCTTCTGGAACACAGGATCCTGGGCTGTGGCCTGGGCACGGCGGGCGAGGGACTCAGAGGCGGCACTAGAGAACGTGGATGACACACTGGACACGTTCTCGATGCCCACACCAAATGTACTGACAAGTTTCTTTACAAAGTTGAGCGTGTGAGGAGTAATCGTGGCATCAGCAACTGGAATTATTGTATTATACATTACATGTGTGGATGGTGAAAACAGTCAATGTGATTATGTGATGTACATGTTCAGAAGAAGAGTTTAATAGAAATTTCATTGACAAACATATTCCTTAACTGAAGAATATATTCCTTAACTGACCAACATATAACCGTCTACATTTGAGATGCAACTGTGGTTATTTTCTCCAAGCTGACTAAAACCGTTAATATGTCACACAACCTGTTGTCAGGCCAAATTAGCCTGAGGTTGGCAAGAGAAAACTGAAAAGAGCAATGAACATAACAGATATCAGGTTGAGCCTTTCCTAATGAGCAATTCTAATTTGACAATTTTGTCAAGTCACCATTACACTGAAAGGTGGTCATGTCATGGACAATTTACTGACTCATGGTTGAAGTTAAAACATTAACTCACCTGCTCCTCTATTTTCGAATGCAACGGCATAGCACTTTGCCAGTCCCTGTCGCAGCTGTCGGAGCACTTCCTCATACCAGTTTTCTCGGAACCAGACCATCTATACAACACCCCATGTCAAATTACTTTGAAAAGAACCCTAAACCGACCCACATCTGTTCCTGAAAACTTTTCATTGACGTCTCAATTTTACATGAAGTTATTTGACACCAGCATCCATGGATTTCTGAGGTTACCTTACAAGACAGCCATCTCTTAGCTAAATTCCAGCAAAATGAAAGGCCAAAATAAACAAATTATTTGATTTTTAGGAATTTTAACCTATCATGGCCATGCCCTGGGGGACACAGGAATGGTCTTTACATATCTTATCAGTTTTGGAAACCAGAAATCAGATTTCAGATGTCAGTAAAAAGACCAACTGTGACAAGTAGGATAGTATTCATTCACTTCATCAATGGATGCAGGTATTTAACGATCTGTTTATAATGAAAAAGAAGAAAATAATCAGAGAAATATTTCTCAAATGTACGTTCATGTCCGCCTTAAAGATTTCCCTTTCCTATACAGCAAAGGAAATGTAAATTTCGAAAAAATGAAATCTCATGAAACAAAGCATTCATGTTTATGTCTTCTACTTAAAAACATGACAAAAAGACAGAGTTGCATTTCTTTCACTGTTCAGTATATACTGGACCACAAAAGAGTTTGTACCTGATCGACGATTCCCTCAAGAGAGGACAGAATGGTTGGGTGGAGTTCCCTCTGCATGTGCATGATCCGGCTACAGCGCCACATGGGGGCGGGGGCCTTGATGGGTCCTGCTGCGTCAGATTGGCTGGAGCTGGCTGAGCGACCTGACTGAGATGCCCCTGTAGTCGATGTGGGCGTGTCTAACAATGCAGAAATAGACAAAAAATAACTTTCATGGGATACTGATTCAACTATTCACCATCTATTAAAGAAATTCACCTTTGACCACTATGCACTTTTTTGTTTATTCTACAATATTTTATTAAAACATTGATACAGCTGTCACATAGCATTTTCCGCAGCAGAAAATGCATACATGTACCTGAAGGACGATCTCTACGAAGAAGAATCACCTATGTATAATGACTAACTTGCACAGTCAACCATCTTTAAGTCAGCTCAAACTACATGTACGTCTCTCTACCTGTCACCGAGGATGAGGGTTCGGGCGTTGCAGGGGCACTAGCAGGTGCAGGACTTGCAGCCTGTGCTGGTGTTGCTGTGTTGCCACGGTTACCAAGGCCGGCTAGATCACCTCCACTCTTGTCTGAAATGAAATGTTGCTCACTATGTATGACAAGTATTTCATCAGGATATAGCTTCAGTATTTCAGCAAATACCATTCAACGTTCATACACAAGCATTTACAACAAGCCAGGATAGAAAGTAAAAACATCGGAGTAAACAGCATGTGTTTTCCTTTTCTCTACAGTATTACTCATACTTGTTTGCAAGCATCGTAAGACGTGATCTATACCTGATGCTACTGCTGGGGTGAAAAGAGGTTACAACACTCATATTTAGTGAGTGAGTTTAGTTTTATGCTGCTTTTAGCAATATTCCAGCAATATCAATGGCAGGGACATCGGGTTCACACATTGTGCCCAAGCGGGGAATTGAACCAGGATCTTTGGCGTGACAAGTGAACGCTCTAACCACTAAGCTACCCTACTGTCCCCCCTGTCTCAAAATGACTGGATGTACTCACATCGCTCCCGCTGCTCGATCTTGAGGGTGAGGTACAGGGTGCGGATGGGGAAGTAGACGGCCTGGGGGTACATCCTCCCCACCTGACTGAGCAGGTTCATGATGAGTCGACCCTCGTTCCGCACTAGGCACGTCAGCAGCTGAGGAATCCTGACAACAAAAGTCAAAATGAGGAGTCTGCTTTGTATGTATCACGCAAATCTCATTGTCTTGTGGCATACAACATTGCACTTTGTAGGCTGAAAAGTTATTAAACTTGTAACACTTGGACACAGAGCTATAGAGAGTTTCAATGTCTATGTTCTGGGAAGGAATGTCCATATGTCCATATGTCCATAACAACATATACTGACATTCAAATGAAACATTGTAACACTGGATTTAAGATTTAAGTATCAATGAAGTATTTGAACCTTATTTTTTCTAAATATACGCCTGAAGTCAAGATGAATGCATTGATGTCATACTTCATGTTGTGCTAAATATAGTATTGTCTGAGATTGAGGTGTGAAATATTTTTGTTTGTGGAAGTTGGAAGTGAGATGCATCATGCGTGCATTTAGGCATAAATTGCTTGCTTGAATGGCAATCGTTGACATGTTTTCTGAACCCAGAAGCTATGGCTAGATTAACGGGAGATAAACAACAACAAGCCATTGGACATTTACATAATTTCTCTTGCTTTTCAGTATAAAATAGTTGATACAAGATCAAATGGCCAGTTTCTGCCTCACACCATTGTTTACAGACATAGAGAAGGGAGTGGTAAGTTTTAACAAAGTCTGTCACTGTAACCCAACACAGCAAATGGTCAGTCATAAAACACCACAGATAGTGAAATAAGAAGTCTAGGTAAAGTGAGTGAGCATAGTTCTACATCACTTTTAGCAATATTCCAAGAATGATATGGTGTGATACCAGAAAAAGGCTTCACACATTGTACCCATTGTACCCGGCTCATTGGCGAGAGACCACTTTAACAATGAGGCACTCAGCTGTAAGTTAAAGAAAACATTTTTTACCATGGCAACCACTGGATTGGAGGCACACCAACACAGTATTTGTCAACAGCTGTAGCTAGCGTGAGTTTCTCGTCATCGTAGGTGAGCAACCATAAGACTTTAGCCAGGTACTTCCTCGACTTGCCCTCGTTCTGATGGCGACATGCATGAAGGTAGCAGGTGATGGCGTATTCTCCGTGCTGTATTTGTCTACACCAGTAAACAAAAACAAAACAAAAACAATATAACTGGTGCTAAAAGAAAGGAAACTTGATAACACAATACATGTCTTGAATCTGTGATTAGAGTAGAAGCTTTCATTTCAAAATATATTTACCTCTTCTCAAGTTGAAACACATTAGCAATAAACATGACAGTTGCTGACTCACTTGCCACAGGTAAGCACACTAGTTGCTAACTCACTTGCCACAGGTAAACACACCAGTTGCTAAATCATCATGTGTAAACACACCAGTTGCTAACTCACTTGTCTCGGGTAAACACACCAGTTCCTAACTCACTTGTCACAGGTAAACACACCAGTTCCTAACTCACTTGTCACAGGTAAACATGCCGGTTGCTAACTCACTCATCACAAGTAAACAAAGCCTGTTGCTAACCCACTTGTCACGGGAAAACAAAGCCTCTTGCTAACCCACTTGTCACAGGAAAACAAAGCCTGTTAGTAACTAACTTGTTTGTCAAGGGTAAACATGCCAGTTCCTAACACACTTGTCAGAGGTAAACCCGCCGGTTGCTAACTCACTTGTCACGGGTGAACACTGTCTCCAGGTAGTCCCCCCACAGAGCCCATGCCTTCACCAACGTGTCATGCATCTGGACTGCAGCGGAGAAGGACTTGTTGGCCTCATCTGAGCGGTTTATTTGTGCCAGGAACATGCCCTTAAGAGCATAGAACTCGGCTGTCATCTCTTTGGTGAAGTACTTCAGGTTCGTTGACTCAATCACCTCCAGACCCTGAGGTATCAGTGTCACAAGAAATACATCAATATTTAGTCAGTCTGATTTTTAAAAAATACTGAATAGCAAAAGAAACACAAGTTTTGAAAAAAAAGAGAAACTTCCTCAAAGCATTCATGTTCATGACTTCTATTTAAAACTTTATAATTACAGTCAGAGTTGCATTTTTCTTGCTGTTCAGAATATTATCTAAATAAACTGGTGGTGATAAAATTGAGACCATTCATTCTCTCGCATTGACTTTTCTATTTAGCTATGAGACCCTACTCATAAAGGTTGTACATGATCATGGCATTGATAAAGTTACCCATGAAGGTTCCACGGTAGAATAGGCCTTCAGCAACCCATGCTTGCTATTCAAGGTAACTCTGCTTGTCGTAAGATTCGACTAACAGGATCGGGTGGTCAGGCTCGCTGACTTGGTTGACATGTGTCATCGGTTCCCAGTTAAGCAGATCACTGCTCATGATGTTGATCACTACCTTGTCTGGTCCAGACTTGATTATTTACAGACCATATAGCTGGAATATTGCTGAGTGTGGCATAAAACTAAACTCACTCACTCACCCATGATAAAGTATAGCATAACCAATGTATAATCCCAAGGCATGTATGTTTTTCATCCCTTCCCACAAGTTTTGAAAGTATAGCCAAGTGATTATGGGGAATGCTAAACCTGAACACTGTACTTTATGAAATGACCTCTCTGTGTAAGCTCCATACATACCTCTGTCAGCTCATTCTTTCCCATGACCCCTGACATCTGAAGGTAGCACTTGACCTGCTGACGGATCTTCTGGAAGCAGTCCACGATCGGGACACTTGGGATGGTGTGGATCCTGGGACATTATAACTCATGTAGTACATATTTCAAGCAATGTGCGACATGGCCACTGGTCTGCTAGCCCGAGGCAAGGAAAAATGCAGTCGGGGTAGAAAATTTCCACAATCACTTGTCTGACTGGCTGGTGAAACTTTAAGAGGTCATTTTGTAAACATATCACTCTCTCCAACTTACTAAGATATAACACTCTTTTAAATCATGCAAATTTAGGGCCTGATAAAATGTTTATCATATCATCAGTTGAGTGATGAAACTCGTGTCTACATTTGAATTTTGGGCTGGTGAATTCTTTTGTTGGCTAGTGACTTTCATGCATAGCTAGCCAGACTGGCTACCAAAGACTGGAAACTAATTCACACACTGACCCATGGAAAACACTCAATGGGAAGTAGTTATTCAAGAAGCACATTGAATAGCAAATGAAAGCAGTACAAGTACCCCAAGGGACTTATTCACTCTTCAGTGTGTTTTGCCTAGTGGTCCTAGTGGTCCTTAAGGACCAAAAACTTCATCACTGCTCTCTACTCAAGTTTATCCATTTCTGTCATTTCAGTAGGCATACATGTCATTAGATGTATGTGACTGGAAACTAGAGACTTGTGCATGTAAATCATCACATCAGTATCATACAGCTATTTTTATCATGCACATATCAGAAATATTTTAGGCTCAAAACTTTCTGATAGCCTGACTACCAAAGCTCATGAGAGTAAGAGGCTACACTTCGCCCAATCTGCCCTGGGTTTCATGTTCAAGAAGCCCCATCCACAAAAGTTTGATTGCAATTAAAAAAAACAACGTAACAAAACGAGTACATAACAAACCTGAAATCTAATCTCGTACAACTTTCCCAGAGATTTCTTTAGGTAATGCAACTGATCCTGTCAGTTTTACTCAGGACACGTGAAAGGTAAGTACCTGCTGAGTGAGTCCAAAGACACGCCTGTCAGGTTATGTTTTCTGGCAATTTTCCCAAAGTGGATGATGGCTTGAGCTGATGCATGGACTCCCAACATGGAGTGATTATTTTGCTGCAAGAAATGAAGAAAAAAACACCTAGTGAGTTTGCATTGTTATCTGGATGTCACGTATGAATTAGACACTGATCATAGCCTAATTTAAGGAGTGAATGAGTATTTTTATGCCTCATTTAGCAACATTCAAGCAATATCACAGCACAGGACACCAGAAACAGGCTTGAAACATTCTGCCCGTGTGGGGAATCGAACCTGGGTCTTTGGTGTGAAGAGCGAACACTTTAATCACGAGGCTACCCTACTGTCCTGAGTTCAGCAGACAGAAGAAATAATTCTAGGTGATAGTGGTAGCTTTGTTTTTAAATTTGGACTAGAACCTGTTGGTGATGGGACTGATATTAGCTTTCATGTGTTTCACAGTAAATGCTGACAACTTACAGGATCTGTGGGGGCGTGGGTGTCGTAGTGGTTGACAATGAACTGATAGTGGTGCTGCCGCCATGTGAAGATGTCACTCCAGTGGGACAGGTCGTCGGAGATCATGGGCAGCCTGTTCCTCCATGTCTTCACGATGGCCTTCATGTCATGGACGGACGAGCTGCGGGTGATGTTCCCGGGCTGCAGGCCCTGGTTTATCTGAGCTGCTTCCTGCAGCTCCATAATCTGCTGAGCTGCCTGTGGACAAAGAACAATCTCTATAGATAAGCACAGCAAGCAGGTGCCCTGTCAAAGGTCATATGTTGTAAAACCCTGACTTTCCTTTTAAAACATTTGAATGTGTTTGGTTGGGAGATAAGGTCTAAATATAGCAAAGGTATCAGATGTTAACAACTTGTAATAGTGATTGTGATGCTGCCTCTGATAGGAGATGTTGCCTATCTGTGGTAAGAGATGCTGCCTCCCTGTAGCACTGATTGCAAAGTTGCCGAACTTAGGATTGAGATGTTGTCCATGACATTGACTAACTCTGGTATGAGATGTTGCCTAGCTGTGTTATGAGATGTTGTCTACCTACAATAGGGTTATGATGTTGCCTAACGGCGTTTTGAGATGTTAGCTAACTGAGGTATGAGATGTTGCCTCTGTGAAATAGGGTGCATGAAATGCCTAACTGTGGTATGAGTTGTTGCCTAAGTGTGGTATTGATGTTGCCTAAATGTGATATGAGATGTCACCTACCTGAAGCAGGGGTATGTGGATATTGGAGACAATGCTGGGAAGTCTCCTCCACTCCTTGATGGCTAAGTTACTTGACACCTCAACAAGACGTTCGATCTAGAATATATATATACAGGTGCGCAGATTCAAATCATAACATGTAAGCAAGTGTGCCATGATAGCACCTCAAACATCATTACCTTCACAGTAACGACAGTACAACTCAGCTATGGATGAAACAAACATAAAGTGGATTTCCACTTTCTAAGTTGCTTTTATAAGCAATATCCGTTACAGCCATACATTTATTCATTTCTACGTTTGATTTACAATGTACCACTACTGCAATTTCTCAAATTTAAATTGCCTGGTTAGTCTATCCTATAAATGGTGACACAATAAGCGCTGGATCCGAAGAAAGATGCTACTTTCTGCACAACTACCTACCATGACCATATTGAGGTGGTGGTCGTCAGGGTGACAGATGGCAATGTACCCTCGGTACAGGTTCACCCTCCATGCCAGCTCCTTGGGGCAACTCATCTCAACCTGCAACAGTCAAAAAGTGCAACGCGTTCAAGGACATGGTGGGGGAAACACAAGGGTCACCTTGTTCCCTTTAACTTGTCCAGATCATTGATCACAAAACAAGCACAAAGTCTTTTCTAGAATGTTGACACTGATGAGACCTCTGTGACTTTTCATACCATGAATATTTCATTCAACGCTACCACAGAATGAAATGATAACCATATAATTTTAGCCTGCCATGACCTGTAATTGGAAGACATTATTCACGTAGGTCTCAAAATTCAAGGCACTAATAATTCAATGGGAAACCTGGTCTTCTACAGCCAAACGCCACTTTGTGATAGTGACTAACAAAGGAAGTCAGTAGGGGTAGCCTAGTGGTTAAAGTTCGCTCAGCATGGCAAAGACTTGGGTTCCCCACAATGAGTGCAGTCAATTTCTGGTGCCCCGCACTGTGATATTTCTGGAATATTGCTTAAAGCATTGTAAAGCCATACTGAATGACTGACCCACTAACAACGAAGCCCATTTCTGATGTTCCCTTAAAGCAGTGTAAAGACATACTCACTCATCTTCACAGTAACAAAGGAATATTCAGGAATGAAATTGGAACATGGAAACAAGCCCAAATTTGACACATTGTTTGACTGTCTCATTCAGTCAGTCAGTAAGTAGTTTTACGCTAATTTTAGCAATAATCCAGCAATATCATGGAGGGGACGACAAGCAAATGTTTTAACCACTAGGCTGCCCCACTGCCACTACATCCACATAAAAGGACCATGACAATGACCCTTTCACTTCTATATCTGTGTTGGTCTAGTGTCAGATAAACAACTGAGTTAACTGAAATGAAACTGTACCTGTGCCAGGGAGTCCTTCATGAGGGCCCAGTTGGGCACCCTCCATGCACTCTCCAGAACCAGGTAGGGGTTGGTGTTGCCCTTCGAGTTGGCGTACTCCAACAGCAAGTCCCACTGGTTCAGTTCCTTAGAACATCTGGAAGTACACATGGAACCTCATGATAGAGTAACAAATGTATCAAGAAAAGGCCATAAAAGTCAACCTTCAAATCTTCCCTAGGAGTCTCAAACCCCGAGTACAAAACACACATGCATGTTGAATTTGGAGGCAAATTCAGTGAGTGTGTGTGTTTAGTTTTACATTGCACTCTGCAATATTCCAGCTATATAGCGGTGGTCTGTAAATAATCGAGTCTGGCCCAGTCAATCCAGTGATCAACAGCATGAGCATCAATCTGTACAACTGGGAACTGATGACGTGCCAACCAAGTCAGCGAATAAGACTACCCAATCCCATTAGTCGTCTCTTATGATAAGCATAGTTGCCTTTTATGGCAAGCATGGGTTGCTGAAGGCCTATTCTACCCCGGATCTTCAGGGTTCGCAGGCAAATTCAGCATTAAAGGGAGGCAAAAGTGCATTGAGAATTTTTACTCCTTAGATGATTGGGCAGCAAGGCCATTCTCAGGGCAGTCTATCTTGGAACACTGTCCTGCTGGCCTTAGCCACAAGAGGTTTGGTGTCTTGTTTTATGCCACAATCAGCAATATTCCAGTTATGTGGTGGCAGTCTGAAAATAATCAAGTCTGGAACAGACAATTCAGTGTTCAACACTATGAGCACTGATCTAGAATATGATAATGTGTGTCAACAAGTCCGTGAGTCTGACCATCAGAACCTGCTAGTTGCCTCCTTCAGCCAGCGTGAGTTACTGAAGATCAATTCTAACATGGATCTCCACAGGTGGAAACCTCACTGAAGAAACTGTATCACATTTCACCTCTGGACTATCTCTACCAATTACAAAGATAGCAGCAGGATATTGCAATATGCTCAGATCTTAGCATAAGTCAGATCTCTTCATTTTATTTTTCAGGGTATTGACATTGTTCAATACCTCAGAAATTCGAAGTTGACTTATCATTTGTTTGTATGTTGCCCATTGCTACACAATAATCTGGGCTAAGCCTTTTTTAAGCTTAGTGCAAAGATAGTTGTAAGTACCATACATTAACATTAACTTACGACCATGTGCTAAGAGAGTTTTCAAAATATTGGTCCAGGGCCCCGTTTCACAAAGTTAGCATAAGCAATGCGACTGTTCTACCTCCTATATCATAACATACTTACGGTAGTAGAGGTGCTAGAACAGCTTTGTGAAAAAGGGTCCTTGGTCCCATGCCTCAAAAGCGATTCTAGCGCTATGAGTCTTAAGTCCAAGGTAAAGTATAGGAGTTATGACTGTCATAGCGCTACGATGAGGAAGGGGCCCTGATTGATAGATAGCATCTTCAAGGTGGGGCACAGGACACCATGCAAGAATGGAGGGATGGTCCTCACCTGATCCAGTGGTCCTCCCAGAGGCGGTACTCAGGCAAAGCAGTGGGTGAGGCAGGACCTGAGTTATGATCCTGACGAGCCTTTGTCAGCGCCTGATGATAAAAACAAGGACATTTAAACAGTGATACATACCTTGAAAATGCCAAGTCTCTCACAAACGTTAATTAAACGTATATAAAGAGCAAACTGAAAATTTATTTATCCTGTTTCCAGATGAATTGAATGGAGTAGGAATTACTGAGTTCAGGAATAAATAAATTAAGAATTTCATTGTTTCTATAATGATGAAACACTTATCAAATACACTTCACTTAATAAACACAGAATAAACCCACAAAAAATGCTTGATACCTTTTGTTTTAACACATTTTCACTTTGAAAGAAACACACAATAAACATATGAGCAATTTCAAATTCCAGAAGTGTCAAAATATACATGAAATCTGCATTACAAATATTCTGTAAATCTTCTGAAATGTAACACACTTAAACGCCAGATAAGATCAATGTCCTACCACTTCATAAGCATTCTGAGCCTGTTCGAAGAACCCATGCTGTTCGTAGGCGATGGCTGTGTTGGTCTCGGTGTACTTGGCCCGCTTCTGCCACAGCCCCGCCCACATGTCCTCCTCCTTCAGCAGGGGGTAAAGGTCACACAGGGCATCCAGTGTCTCCTGCAAAAAAAACCCTCAACCATTGTCTACTGGTAGTAACATACATCTTCAATAAGATGACTTCTATTGATTTCAAGCAAACTTTTATCCAGAACTCACTTATACAAAGCGATCTTTGTGCCACAATGATTGTAACTCCGTTCTTCAACATAGGCTTCAGATAGTTGTAGTGCAAAGATCACTTTGTACCAGTAGCCTCAAGTTTCTATTCTGTGGGGGCGGTGGGGTAGCCTAGTGGCTAAAGCATTCGCTCGCCACACTGAAGACCAGGGTTTGGTTCCCTACATGGTACAATATGTGAAGACCATATCTTAGTTTTGCCGCCATGATATTTTTGGAATATTGCTAAAAGTGATGTAAAACCAAAGTCAATCACACACCCCAGTAGCAGACTTAATAGAATAAGACAACAGAAAACTCCGCTAATCCAGACATTAATCTGATCAGTTTACATTGTCTGGCTTAACAAATATCTAGATATATGATTCACAACTGTGTATGTCCCTTGTATTGGATATAAAATGTCTTAACCATAATCGTCCAGATTACTGGGTACAATGAAATGGTTAGTACAAACCCGCTCATTTTTGAAACATGGTCTTCAAACAACCATTCTATGGCCTTTCCAATATACAAACAACATTCTTTATCGAAGATTTGATATGCATGTAAATCAAGAAAAAATTTTCACCTGGACAGGCACCATTCATATGCTTAAAGTTTGCAGAAAGTAAAATATGTCTAACCAGACAGGAAGAGCAGATGAGTTCTTACAGTCCTTGTATTCCTGTAACTAACCTGTTGAGGTGATGTTGATGGTTCAAACTCATATTCACTGCCGGACCGACTTTTGATGGGGACTGACGGGTTGTTGTCAAAGGCCGTCTGTTCCAGTAGCAGACACACTCTATGCCACAGGTTGTGTGTGCGACCCAGATACTGAAACGTAAAGAAGTTAGACAATTTCTATCAAAAAAGCATCCATATATACTGAACAGGAAAACAAACACAAGTCTGGCTTTTTGTCAAGTTCTTAAATAGAGGACATAAGCATTAATGCTTACTTTTGTCAGATTTCATCTTTTATGAGACTTGTGATTCTTTTGCTGTTTAGTATATTAACAAGAGGCAGAAAACAGACAACTACTCCAGTATACAGTTGGGGCTTTAGATTCAAATGTAACTTCAGTTGTACCAGATAGTTGCTAATGTGCAAGTTGGTGGTACATACCTTCAGGACACAGGGTCGGATGGGTATAGGGGGTACACACAGAGCCAGACCCTCCAGGAAGCAGTGTACGGCACTAGGCTGACAGTCCTTCTGTATCACGTGACTACCGCTACACAAGAAGGGAACAAGTTCGGCTCCAAGCAACTGAAAATAAATAAAGATTTGTTAATATTTACATCTCTCCTGTATGGTTGTCGTACAAGACTAGTCAATTCCCCACTAAAAACATGATCTTGAAACATCTCACACAAAGGTTGTCGAACAAGTATACCCCTAAGTTTTGTACTTGCTAGTCCATACATTTAAGAACAAATACTCTCAAAGTGTTTATCGTCAAAAGCAAACATCCTGAGAAGATTACCCTGTGATAAATTACCTACCTGCTGCTGTTTCTCAGAGAGTATCTTCCAGATGCGAGGAAAGAGGTCAAGCCAGCTCATGTGTGCCAGCTCTGTGTTGCTATGAGACAGCTGAGACAGGGACTGCAGGTACTGCACCGTCTGCAACAACAGCATCACCATCTCACATCATAGATCAATATTCATACTGCACCATATTTTAATTATTAATTGCTCTAATTCATTCTAAATCACCTACATCATCATCATCATCATCATCATCATCATCATCAACAACTATGACACACACTTAACCAGGACCTTTTTCCAAATAGAGGATAGTAGTACTGCTACTGTCTGAAACCTTGCTGTCTTCTTCCTATAACTGACCCTTGACGATACAGGTTAAAAATCGTCTTCAGTAACCCATGCTTGTTGTAAGAGGCGACTAATGGGATTGGGTTGTCAGGTTTGTTGACTTGTATCACCTGACACATGTCATTGTAGTTCAGCTGTGTAGATCGATGCTCATACTATTGGTCACTGGATTGTCTGGCCTAGACTCATTTATTTACAGATTGCTGCCATATAGCTGGAATATTGCTGGGTGTGGCATAAAACAACAACCTTACCAACCCAATCTTATAATCCTGGCCCGAGATAGATCGGCAAACACTGCCAAACCAACTCTTCCCAGAGATCCCTGGCACAAGGAGATGGGTCCTACCTTTACTTCTCGACAGGTCTCCAGGAACTTGGCCTCCCTCTGCAGCAGTGTCTGGAGACTGTGCTTGGGATCCTGGGGTTCTCGCTTGGGGACATCTTTAGATAGTGCCTCGTCTGACGACACACCTGACAGCTCCATGTCAATCTCCTCCTAGACACACACAGGCAGTTGTAGATGAAAAACACTGGCAGCAATAGCTGTGAAAGGTAAGACTTTATGAAGGGTTCTCATTCTATACCCTTCAAATTATACATGAGTCTCACCTCACACCTGTAAGAATTTTCTCAGGTCTGCACATACCATCTGTGTTTCAGTATGTGTTCAGTTCACTCCGACAGTGTCCTAGTTTGTGAACTACATCAACTGTTTGGTGTTCAAACGTTTATCCCAAACAATTTTACTGTATAGATGAAATAACTGTTACTTGGGATAAGTGCATAAAACACAGATATGACACAGGGTCCTAAAACCCCTGTACACAACACAATCTGAAATCTCACATTTTGAAAAAAATTGTTTCTGAAACCATCATGTATTATTGAGCTATTTTCACACTTCACATGGAGGGGGGAGGCGGACAATCTTCTGATGAACTCTTATGTCCTCCTTGCGTGCCTCTTAGTTAGACTATATGGACTCTTCTTTACTGGAGTATATGGACACTCTTTTTGAAGACTATGGACACTTACCTCCTCCTTGTTGGAGTCTATGGACATTCTTTTTGAAGACTATGGACACTTACCTCCTCCTTGTTGGAGTCTATGGACACTCTTTTTGAAGACTATGGACACTTACCTCCTCCTTGTTGGAGTCTATGGACACTCTTTTTGAAGACTATGGACACTCACCTCCTCCTTGTTGGAGTCTATGGACACTCTTTTTGAAGACTATGGACACTCACCTCCTCCTTGTTGGAGTCTATGGACACTCTTTTTGAAGACTATGGACACTTACCTCCTCCTTGTTGGAGTCTATGGACACTCTTTTTGAAGACTATGGACACTTACCTCCTCCTTGTTGGAGTCTATGGACACTCTTTTTGAAGACTATGGACACTTACCTCCTCCTTGTTGGAGTCTATGGACACTCTTTTTGAAGACTATGGACACTTACCTCCTCCTTGTTGGAGTCTATGGACACTCTTTTTGAAGACTATGGACACTTACGTCCTCCTTGTTGGAGTCAATGGACATTCTTTTTGAAGACTATGGACACTTACCTCCTCCTTGTTGGAGTCTATGGACACTCTTTTTGAAGACTATGGACACTTACCTCCTCCTTGTTGGAGTCTATGGAAACTCTTTTTGAAGACTATGGACACTTACGTCCTCCTTGTTGGAGTCTATGGACACTCTTTTTGAAGACTATGGACACTTACGTCCTCCTCCTTGTTGGAGTCTATGGACATTCTTTTTGAAGACTATGGACACTTACGTCCTCCTTGTTGGAGTCTATGGACACTCTTTTAGAAGACTATGGACACTTACCTCCTCCTTGTTGGTGTCTATGGACACTCTTTTAGAAGACTATGGACACTTACGTCCTCCTTGTTGGAGTCTATGGACACTCTTTTAGAAGACTATGGACACTTACCTCCTCCTTGTTGGAGTCTATAGACTCCACATCCATCGGTTCTTCCTTCATCTTGCTGACAATGGCAAAGGTGGCACGGTCATGGCTGTCAGCGAGGTTGACGACTGAGCAGGCAGACGGCAGGAGGTTCATTGGAGAAGAACTGTTGATGGTCATGCCATTGACTGCCACAGACAGCAGCAGCTGGAAACAAACGGGACTTGACCAACTGAACAACATGAAGCACCTTCTCATATAGCCTTAATAAAAGATTTCGAACCCAACAGCATGACATTTATGGTGGCATACTGCTATGCTTCCACATTCAACCAGTGCTAAAAAAATCTGAATTGAAGAATTTGGATAATCATGATATCACAGATAGAAGTCTGACATGGACAGCAACACACACTTCGAGGACTATGTATTAATTTGTATGAAAAAGACCTCACACTTCGAGGACTATGTATTAATTTGTATGAAAAAGACCTCACACTTCGAGGACTATGTATTAATTTGTATGAAAAAGACCTCACACTTCGAGGACAATGTATTAATTTGTATGAAAAAGACCTCACACTTCGAGGACAATGTATTAATTTGTATGAACAAGACCTCACACTTCGAGGACAATGTATTAATTTGTATGAACAAGACCTCACACTTCGAGGACAATGTATTAATTTGTATGAACAAGACCTCACACTTCGAGGACAATGTATTAATTTGTATGAAAAAGACCTCACACTTCGAGGACAATGTATTAATTTGTATGAACAAGACCTCACACTTCGAGGACAATGTATTAATTTGTATGAACAAGACCTCACACTTCGAGGACAATGTATTAATTTGTATGAACAAGAGCTATCAGCTAATGTTAAGGAAATACAGCTGCAATAGATCTGGATCTCCTTTCATGAAACAACCTTTACTAAGGTTACCTTACCTCCCATTCTTTAACACTTCACTATGGCTACTTTAGTAAGTTACGATCACCTTAGTGCATTATGAAAGGAGGGAATAGAAATTTGAAAATGCCAGTACTGGCTATAATCAAAGTTAAGAATTCTTAGGGCTATGAACATTTTGGGAAGATGGCCCTGATGACTGACTCACCTCTGTGCACTGTTTGATCCAGAAGTGAGACCCCATTGCCTCCCAGTTTTGGGAGCAGGTGATGTAGAGCAGACGGTCAAACACTCGTCGCTGGATGCTGTTCTCGAACACCTGGAAACATCCAGTTGGTACACCATGACACAGAGCAATATTCCAGCAATAACATGGTGGGGGACACCAGAAATGGGATTCAGACAAGGTGTAAACAGGGTCGGTGGGCTAGCCTTGTTTTTAAAGCAATGGCCAGGTTCTATTCACCAAATTAGTACGAAATGTGAAGCCCATTTCTGGTGTCTCCTGCCATGATATAGCTGGAATATTTCTGAAAGTGTCGTAAAACCATACTCAGTCTGGTATAAAGAAACTTCTCTGTATTGTTATTAGTTTGTGCTCTATAATGAAGAAAGGTCATGTCATGAAACTATAAGCGAACACTTATCTCTGAGAACTGTTCAATGTGCAAATATTGGAAGGTTACTCAAACATCTATCTAAATCCTTTAACCTTTATCCAGCACAATACCTTACACACATAGCAATCCAGGTTGACAAGAAAATACATCCCAGTATTCTCACCTCCACAAACTTCTGTCTGATCGGCGCCTGATTGCACCGGAGACCTGCCAGGAAAGCTGGTTCCAGTTTAGAGGTGAGTTCGCTCCCCTGCAGGCTGTCATCCCTGTATATGTAGTTCACAAGGTCAAGGAATTGGGCGTTTAGCTCCTGATCTTCAGGGAAGCGCTTCTCCACATTCTGCATTAGCTTCATCAACAAGATGGCTTTCTCGCGGATAATGGGTGACTGGTTGATGGCAATTGGGGTCTGAAAAGGGGTTTAAAAATGAATGAACAAGAGCAATATCATGAAAATGGACGTTTCATTGCAAGTTGACAATCATCAGTACCAACGCAAATGATGCTGGAAAATAACACAAAAACATTCCTCATTGGTTATAGAACCAAACGGTTACCTGACTCACTTCTTCACTCACTCACTCACTATCACTTGCAAAATAAACATACGAATCACTGACCTTGATTTTGACCCAGTCCTCCACCATCTTCGTGATTGCTTTCATCACCTTGTTGTCGGGAGTCTTCTCGATGAGCCCCACCAGAATCTGACCAATGAAACTCTTCCTCATTTCCAAACTCATTACACCCACTCGGTTCTTGACCAAGTCAAGACTGACGATCAGCAGCTCGCTAGCAACACCTGGACTGGCCTCTGGGGTCGTGGGGGTCAGGTGTTCCCGCGCCATCTTGTGCAGCACTTTCATGAACGTTGTGATGAGGCGGTCGATGTAGCACTGGTTGTGCATGCAAGCTGCCTTCAGGATCATCAGCGTGCTGAACAACTGAGATGGGGAGCCATTGGCTGCTCTGTAAATCATGGAGAACAGTTGCACTCTATATTATCACTACCAAAACAGTCTAGATTTTTGTTTTGGTTACTGTTCGAAGCTGCATTCCATAACATTCATCAAGTATGACTGCAGTCTATACATAATCACACCTGAACGACATAATTCAGTGATTGATATCATGAGCATCAAACTATGAAATTGGGACAAGACTTGCACCAACCAAGTCAACATGTTTGACCATCCAAACCCATAAGTTGCTTCTTAGGAAAAGCAAGTTGCTGAAAAACCAGCACAAATATCTTCACTGTTGAAAAATGAACTAGGGAAGGACAAGATATATGGATGAACAGAATCTTTATACAATCAGGATCAACGTTCTGGTGCAAGCGATCATTTGGCTAATAATGATGATAGAAAATTTATACAAACCTGTAGAGATTATGAATTCTTTGAAGAAAGTCCTCCTTGGGGTACATATAAGCATTAAAATTCAGTAGGTAAGGATGAAGACAACTACGATTGGACGACGCATGTCTATTCTGTTGAATGACTGCATGAAAAGGGAGGTTCAAGGCAAGCAGTCAGAGTTACTGCTCTTAGCTGTAGGGTGCCCTGTTGGACCCTATAGGACAAGCTTTTGTTTTGCAAAATGTTTTATTGAAATATTCTTAAAACTGTCATAGCCAAATGGACATTTTAATGCCTATATATACCCCAAGGAGGACTTCTTCTGAAAAAGAATAGCTCTTAATTGTAATCATGAAGATCTTATCCTTACTGAGAACTCCAACTTCCAAAAATATGCCTCCCAAAGAAATCTTGAACAGATTACAGTACATCCAGCAATTTGACTGAACATTTCTAAGAAGTTTACATAGAACTGAAACCAAACAATTTTTTCCAGATTTTGAATAAATGAAATCTGTGTCCCAATTTCCATTATCTATTGTTTGTTTCGATGAAAACAGTATGACTGCCATTCACATTCGCCAACAACAATGTTCTTACTTCTCATAGTTGGTGAGTCCCTCGTAGACCACCTTGCTCACGCAGGCATAGAGGCACTCCAGCTCTTCGTACTTGGAGGCAACATTGGAGGTGACGGGCTCGGTGGGGAAGTGGCTCATCAGCCGAGACAGCAGACTGTGCACAGCTCGGATCACCTTGGTGTTGGGACACGTCATACATGCAGCGATACCCCGCTGGAGGGGCTTGAAGCTGGTCAGTATTGTGTCTTTTTTCTGGTAATTAAAGCAGAAAATGTAGTTCACTGCTGTACATTACAACATTCAAGAAATATCACAAAAGATGGTTATCAGGATCATTCAGTCTGGAAAAGTCTCGCCGGCTAGCCTGTGGCTAGTAAAAGTCCAGTTGGGCCGATAACGCTCCACAGTCACTGGCCCGACTAGCTTTTGAGTCATTTCGTAACTTATAACACTCTCTCCAACTTGTACACTTTTAAATCATTCAAGATTATGGCCTGATATAATGTTAATCATATTTAGCAGATTAATGAAGAAAGCCTTGTCTACATTCAAATTTCTAGCTAGTGAATTATTTTGTGGGCTAGTAACTTTCAAGCTTAGCGAGTCAGCCTGGCAGACTATTTTGCACACTGATCACGAATTGACAAAACAGCAATGGTATGCAATACCATAGGGCTACAATAATTATGGAAAAAAAAGATGAATAATTGGAAATATTGTTGATGCAAATGGAAATTGTGTAATCAATAATATGAACGAAGCATTGTGTCGAAAACTTTTTTATACAAAGTTAGGTCTATATTCATGGGCTACTCCTAATATATACGGGAATGTTTTGTTGGTAATTGAAGCCTAAATATGTCACTTCTCACAAATGACGTGACATGTTGGTTTCTTTCAGATTTTTCAGCCATTTTTCTCAAAAGTTCCCTCTTGGATATTTATCGACTACCGACTGACACTAATTTAACAATGATCATCTATCATCTATAATACCCATAAAAGTTCAGACTTGTTTGAAGCACAAGTTTCGACAACCATACTTACCAGGATGTTCAGGAGGAACGTGAGGAGCTCTAGAGCTGTGCAGATGTTGGCGAAGTTAGGCTGGTGGTTCTCCACAGTTGTCAGGAGCTTATCAAACCATGCCAACTTGAGCTCCGTGTTTAGCCACACGTCTGCTCGCAGCACAACCTTCAGCAGGGACACGCACTTCCTAGATAGCAGCTCCCCAGGAGAACCAATAGAAGCAGACGCTTCGTTTACCTGACAGCAACAAGAGTGAGTGAGTCAGGTTGTTTTTACGCCAATTTCAGCAATATTCCAACAATATCACAAGAGGAAACACCAGAAATGCACTTCATACATGTACCCATGTGTGGAATCGAGCTTGTGTCTTCAGCGATAAGAAGAGAATAATGTGAGCATGGAACTGTCAACATGCAGGTTCTCTGCTCATATATCACTTGACAGAAAACAGTTAAAGGACATTTCTGCACTGTTTGTGTGTTTGTTGTTTATTGGAGCAGTAGTGCAAGCAATGATGGTCAGGTACTGGTCAGGATACTGAGTCTCACCACAAGGCCTGCAACGATTCACAATTGATTGTATTCAATTTTGACATAGGACCATCAATTCAATTACATTTGATTCAATTTTTCATACAAGTAAAAAGAGACTTTATTTAACTCTCAGAGTTGGCATTTCTAATGTGAAATCCATTTTGAACGCTGTTGAACGGGTATATGTATCGTATCACACACATTTCATGGGCGTATGTATCATATCACACACATTGTATGGGAATATGTATCATATCACACACATTGCATGGGGTATGTTCTTATCAGCATACTTTCTTCCACAGACCTGGCAAGCTATCCTAAGAAGGAAGTTGACGACAGCATCGCAGTACTGTTTCTCCACTGGCTTTGTTACATCGCTGTTGCTACGGGTACTCTGAAATACAACAAAGATGGCTCTACCTCACAGCTTCCAAATATGGTATTGCATTGGGGTTCATTCTATTTCACTAGTTTTCTGTACTCTCTCATTTTCAGAGTCATTTTATGATTGTTGTAGGGGAGGGGAGTTTAGTTTGCTCATATGACGACGTGCATGTGGCTGTGTGTGTGGCTGCTTGTCCTAGCCAAGATTTAAGCTGGTTTTATAATGCTAGCCCACTGAGGTACCATGCCGAAGTTAAGCATGAACACCCCACTCAGACACATTATACTGACTCCAATCCAACCAGTCCTTGCTCTACCCATTTAGGCTAAGCACCAGGCAGGGTCTGACAAATACCATGTTTTAATGTCTTTTGGTATGACATGATTGAGGATCGAACCCACGCCCTTGAAATCTCAATTTATATTTCTGTGGGACTTAAAAGACTTAGAAGAGGCCTATATTAACTAATGCTGGCTGCCTGCTTAATGAGAGGGAAATCAAGGCAAGTTCACTTGATTTATCATTGTGGGGAACATAAATCCTTGAGTGAGTGAGTTTAGTTTTACGCCGCTTTTAGTAATATGCCAGCAATATCAAGGCAGGGGACACCAGAAAATGAGCTTCACACATTGTACCCATGTGGGAAGCGAACCTGGGTCTTCGGTGTGACGATCAAACGTTTCAACCACTCGGCTACCCCACGCCCCCAGGAATCCCTGAATGGTGATTGAGCCTACACAAGTAAAAGCTAGCTTAGTCACTGAACAGCTAAATTATTATTCAGAGAGACAGAGTTTAATTTTACGCTGCTTTTAACAATATTCCAAGACTACAAGAAATGTCTTCATACATTGTACCCCTGAGAGGAATTGGTAAGGGAACGCTTTAACAAGGCGAGCCCACTGCCCTGAACATGCTTACAAAAAATTGATAGATATTATGAACTGTTTTTTGGTGCATATGGGCAGGTTATCCTGTGCGTAGAGCTCAGGCCACCATCAGCTGAAGTTAAGCACCCTTGGATGGGTGACCATGTTTGGCATTTTAACTCCTGAGAGTTTCTTGGACTTCGGTTCTGCCCCACAACAAAGCACATGGGAAACATGTGGTCTCACCTGAGGCAAGTGACTTTGTTCAAATTTGCCTCTGTTCACCCAGCAGAAAATGGGTACCCGGTGAGATAAAGTCTCATGACTATAACCTTCTTGTGCCTAAGAGGCAGCTTGGGTTATCCGGAATAATGACAATCAGATTCTGATGACAGCATCCAGTGAGCAACTAGTCAGATGGATACTAGGCGCTATATAAGTAAATTATTATCTTTATCATATTTCAGCTGAAATGCATGTAACAAACTATAGTTAAAACAAACATAAATTGGGCCCCATTGAGTTTGTTATGACTGTAGATTACTGTTGTCTACAAAAATCAGGTGCGCACTGGTGTTTAGTTTCTGTGTTAAAGGCTGTTAGGAAGTACTCTGATCTACTCCAAATCTCTTGATGGTGTCCTACAACATGACTGAGTGAGTTAGGTTTTATGCCAGTTTTAGGCATATTCCTGCAATATCATGGCAGGGGACACCAGAAATGGGCTTAACACACGTCAAAGTCGAGAACTGAACCTGGGTCTTCAGCATGACAAGCGAACTCTTAAACCACTAGGCTACCCCATCGCCTCTCTTACAATGTGATGACATGAACAGGGAAAGTCTGTCAAAACTCTTTGTGTTTTACTCAACAAGACGTATATCAAAACAGCAGAAATGTCAGACATCTTTTCATCGTCTATAGTTTCAAATTAAACTGTCACAAAATTAGTTCCCAAAGTCAGTATTATTGCTCTTTAGTTCGTTGTCCTAGCAACAAGAATAATGAAACATGAAAACATTAGTACAAAACAGACAAACTATTAAGTTGGGTTAACATACTAAACTACATAAAACTGTAAACATAGATATGCATACAACATGTAAATGACATGTGAAATTACTAGGTACTACAGTGACATGTAAAGAAAATATTACATTTCTACATACTACAATGGCAACAAAACAAAAACTTTCTCTTGGACCAAGATAATACTGAATAATTGTTTATTATTAATACTGAAAATTAGTATCTTTTCAAGATTAACAGAAAAAATGAAGAGGAAATGTGAGAAAAGAGACAGGAAATACTAACAGATTCTTGACTCACTGCGCCTGAAGAGTGCCGAGATCGTTTGTCAGCTTGCTGGGGAGAGTCTATTGATGCCGAGCGCTTCACGGGGATGTTCTGAGCTAATGCTTGTGTCACATCCTGGGCCGGCTAACAAACACAATTATTTATTCATAAAAAACGTATCTCCATGGGAGATTTCACTTGCTTGAGATCAGGCAAAAAGTCCTAAGAGATATCATTACAATGAAACTGAATCATAATACTTTGCATATTATTGTCATGTTAATGGTTACAAAGCACTAAAAATCAATTTACATCACTTCTTTCAACTCAATGGGTTATCTATATTTTTTACACAGAAAATGCTTATATGCTGTAAAAAATTGCATGAATTATTTTGGATGAAAACAATTTAAACCCTGTGTATTTAACACCAAACACATCAACACAAATAGATAAAAGTTAAAAGCACGCCCACAAGAATATTTTATTTCGATAGTTTGTAATAATTTGTGTCACTCTATAACTTCCCATTACTGTTTGCAACAGTTTTAATTCATTAGCAGTACAACTGAAGGAGATCGAAAAACAAGTCAAACTGCACTCTGAACATTTGGACATGTAAACCAATTAAAATTATACAAACCTGTAGAGGTTATGAATTCTTTGAAGAATGTCCTCCTTGGGGTACATATATAGCATTAAAATGTCCATTTAAAAATGCCTACGACAGTTGTAACAATATTGAATAAATATTTTACAAAACAAAAAACTCGTTTTTGTCTTGTGAGACCACCCCTACAGGGCCCCCACTCGGGCCCCTTAACAGCCAAGAGCAGGTAACTCTCGCTGCGTACCTCATACCTCACTTTTCATGCTGAGATTGTCAGACAGAATGTGGGGAGGCGGGTGGCCGTACCCCAAGGAGGACATTCTTCAAAGAATTCATAACCTCTACAGGTTTGTATAATTCTTTTTCAGAAGAAGTCCTCCTTGGGGTACATATATAGCATAAGACAGACTCCCAACGAACGTGAGTCGGGAGCGGCATTCTGTCTGCTGATGTGTACCCTACACACACTCTCATACACTGCCGAAGCTGCGAGAGATAGAGAAATACACTTACCCAATCACCAAGCCGCTGATGTCAATCAGGCGGGGGCGGGGCAACATAAGGCCGAAAGAGCCAATCGATAATAACCCAGCAAAGGTGATTGACATATGACCACACCTCATGTCATTCACTGTAAATATTCCCCCAAACCAGCGAAGTAGTGCCGGGAATAACAGTGCAAGAGTAAATATGAGCGTATGTCGACGCTAATAGTGAAAAAACCGTCTATAGGTAGTTTCTCTTTGTGTGTTTTTTTTTTTTTTTTATATATATATATAAAAACACCACCACCAGGGGATATCCGTCACCAATATAACAAGAAATGTTTCGTGAAAACCCCACCACCTCATGATAAACAAAGTCGAGATCTCCGACGCTCATTCAGCTAGGGGAATCACGACTCTGCCCACTGGTGAGAACTGTATGGCCAAACCGAGCACGTTCCCGTGAATGTTTGTCCAGTTGGTAGTGACGGATAAACGTGCTCGGTCGGCTCCAAATAGCCGCAGAGCAGATCTCCTCAATGGGCAGAGCCGCGGCATAAGCCTGTGACGTAGCCACTGCCCTAACAGAATGAGCCTTTAACCCATTAGGGATAGGTAACCCTTTATGAGTATATGCCATACAAATGGCAGAGACAAGCCACCTAGATATGGTTTGCTTGTTCGCCGGCAGACCAGCTCTTCCCCCGCCATAACAACAAAACAACTGGTTATCTCTTCGGATATCAGCAGTTCGTTTGATATAAGCCCTAAGGGTCTTACGGACATCTAAGACGTGAGCACGTCGAAGAGAGGTACCGGGCGAGGGAGGCTGCATGAGCTTAGGGAGCTCGATAGGCGCTGTAACATGAAAAGCGCCTGCGATCTTAGGACGGTAAGAATCCGGCAGTCTAATACTGACCCTGTCTTTGTGAAAGACGGTCAAAGCAGGATCCGCTGACATTGCATGAATGTCACCTACCCGCCTGCCAGACGTTACCGCCACAAGAAAGGCAGCCCTCCACGTTAACAGCTGGAGAGAAAGAGACGATAGCTCGTGAAAAAGAGGACCGGACAACCAGTCAAGAACGACTGACAAGTCCCACGGGGGACTAATCCGCCGGACAGTCGGACGGATCCTATCCACACCCGCTAAAAAACGCTGAACAAGAGGGTGCTGCCCCAAGAGAGCACCGTCAACAGGAATATGGAATGCCGAAATGGCCGTGGAATAGCCCCGAATAGTAGAGGCGGCTAGGCCTGACTCTAACCGGGACTGCAAAAATTCCAGTACTTCAACTAGAGTTGAAGAAAAGGGATCAAGAATCCCCCTGTTGACACACCAGCGCGCATAACAGGCCCATCTATCCTCATATTGAACGTTTGTCGAATCCCTCCGCGAAGCCAGAATTGTGTCTGCAACTGGTGCAGAAATTCCGCTCGCTTGGAGGCGATTCCTGACAGTGGCCAGGCCACCCACTGAATCCTGGGATTCGGGTGCGGCGCTCCGTTCTGGGATAGTAAGTCCGGTCGAAAGGGTAAAAGGACAGGAGGCAATGCCAGAAACCTCATCATTACCGGAAACCAGCTTTGAGACGACCAAAGAGGAGCAAGAAGCACTAACAGTCGAGCTGGTTGGGTGGCAAGCTGCGAGAGGACCCTGGGAATCAGCGGCAGAGGTGGGAACGCCCACAATACCCTGTCCGTCCAATCGAGCTGGAAAGCGTCCTGAGCGATGGCTCTCGGATCCGGTATCCGAGAACAAAACACCGGAATCTGGTTCGTCCCCCCAGAGGCAAACAGATCCACCTGGAACGATCCGAACAACCGGGAGATAATCCCGAATATCTCCCGATGCAACATCCACTCGTGAGGAGCTAGGACACGTCGAGAGAGCGCGTCTGCTCGAACATTGTCCACCCCGGGGAGATACACGGGACACACCCGAACATTGAACCGGTCGCACCACTGTAGAAAGTGCCACGCCTCCTCTAGGAGGGACGGAGAAACCGTACCGCCCTGTTTCAGGATATAGGTCATTGCCGTCTGGTTGTCCATCTCTAGACGTACCACACAGCCTCGAACCGTCTCCCGAAAGTGTTGGAACACTAGCCGGACAGCTCTCAATTCGAGCACATTGATGTGCAGGCGCGTTTCGTGCCGTAACCATAGGCCCGAAACTGAATGGGCGCCCAGCACGCCACCCCACCCTGTGAGGGAAGCGTCCGTCTGAATTGAAAGGGTTGGTGAGGGAGCGTCCAGGTGTAACCCCCTGGATAGATTCCCTACCACTGTCCACCACCGTAAATGAGGAAGGAGCCACTCCGGAGTGAGGAGAATCATCTCGTAACTCCTGCCGTGGGACCACATTCGCGCCAAGGCGTACTGAATAGGTCGCATCCTCAACCGCGCCCTCCAAACAACGTCCACCGTCGCTGCCATGTTGCCTAGCAACTGGAGCCAAACCCGAGCCGAAGCCGAGGGGGACTCGAGGAATTGCATAACAACTCTCTGAACTTTGGAGATCCGATCCGGCGAGAGGGAGACTACGCCTCTCGCTGTGTCGAACCGAGCGCCTAAGAAGATCAGATCCTGTGTAGGAACTAGGTCTGACTTCTTGAGATTGATAATCCAGCCCAACCTGGTGAGAATACACATTATGGCGAATGTTGCGTCTCGACTCAAGTGAGCGGCAAGTGCTCGTATAAGCCAATCGTCCAGGTACGGGTGACAACACCTGCCCTGTGACCTGGCCACTTGCGCTGGGATTAACATAAGCTTGGTGAATACCCTCGGAGCCGTAGCGATGCCGAAGGGAAGCACCCGAAACTGATAGCATACCCCGTCGAAGGAGAACCGCAGGTACTTCCTGAACTCGGGATGCATCGGAACATGCAGGTACGCATCCTTGAGGTCGATGGACGTAAGCCAGTCGCCTCTTTCTACAGATGAGATCACTGACCGTAGTGTCTCCATCTTGAATGACGGTACCTGCAGCATAGTGTTCAGCCGTTTGAGATTGAGAATCGGTCTGAACCCTCCGTCCTTTTTGGTGACCAGGAAATAAGTGGAGTAAAATCCCTCTTGTTCCTGGCCCCCTGGAACCACCTCGATGGCCGCCTTGTCCAGTAAAGACTGAACCTCGGCGCGGAGAACCTCGGCTTTCTCCGGAACTACCGGCACAGGAGTGCGCCGAATTCCGGAAAAGGGAGGCGGGTCTCTCTTCCATAGTGGTAAGTGGCCGTCCCTGAGTGTGGATAGGACCCAGGGGTTGGAGGTTACCTTTTCCCAATCCGACAGGAAGTGGGAAAGGCGGCCACCCACAGGAAGGTTTGGCAGAAGGCAATGAATGCCCGACGTCGGCAGTGCTCCGACTGCTTGATTCGGGTTCACTTGCAAGGGCTCCGGAGGATGACTTACTGGGAAGCCGGGGCCGACTTCCCTTTCCTCGGAAAAGGATGCTGGGGCGCCGCAGCCTTGCCCTTGCCCCTACCCTTACCCTTACCCTTCCGCGCCTGCAAGGGCTGTGCCCACTTAGCAGAGTCCTTGGCCGGAGCCGAAGGATAAGCGGAGGAAAGCACCGGGGGACGCGCACGAGAAGTGTGAGGCTGTTCTAACAAGGGTTTAGACTCCTTGAATGTAGACACAGCCTCCGCGGCCTCCCGGACTACTGATGCCGCTCCCGGGAAGAGAGTAGATCCCATCCGGAATGGCAGTGAAAGTAGCGCTTGCTGAGTGGCCGGCGAATACCGTGCCACGGACAGCCACAGTCTACGGAGGCCCATAACTGCAGACATCATCTGACACGCCGAGGACCTGATCGAGTCCCGCGCCAGATGTGACTGCACCTCCGTAAGCTGTTGAGCGAGCGTAGGGGAAACACACTCCTCCTCAACACCGCCGCCGTCAACAAGCCGACGCTGCAATACCGAAGTATATGCGGCGTGTATTGTGACTTTCAGGCACTGAGCTGCATTTCGGTACTGCTCCTCAAACGACCTATAAGCCGATTTGAGGGCAGTAACGTTAGAGGTGAACGGAGGCAGGCGGCGTCCTTGCTTAGCCGAAGCTAAGGAGCTGCCAGAGGAACCCCCCAGGGCGACCGACGCATAGATACAGTCGTCGACCACTGGAGGGTTATACAAGTCAAGATCACCCATAAGGTAACGTCGGTCTAGATCCGGCAAATCGAAGCGTGACCGCGCTCCCGTTAAAAGAGGGTTAATCACTTCTGACAATATAGAAGGGAGGATGCGCAACCGAGAATCCACCACCTTGGCTGGGGCAAAAGCCTCACCCGGCAGTCGGAATTCCTCGGGGTCAGGTGTCGCCGAAGCAACCACGACCTGCGGCAGGACAGAAGCAATACGCTCCCGTACCTGCCTCAGCGAGGCGCCGAGCGAAAACGAAAACTCACTCGGCCCACCCCGGTCCTCCCCCTCCTCCATTATCTCCTCGGCGCGATCCCCCATGAGTGACACCTCAGATCTGTCATCTAAGGATAGCTCCGGGGGATCGGTCGAGGGAACATCCGAAAGAGAGAAAGGCCCGAGCAGAGCCGAGCGGCCCGACGCCATAGACCCGACGCCCGAGACTGAGTCTGGGTGGCGGATCGCCGGCAACGCTCCCAACATAGGCATGGTCCCATGACCAACACTGGCAACCTCGGAGTGGCTGGCAACCGACTCTAAAGTCGGTTCCTGCGCACCCCTAATGGAAGTCCCCACACCGGCGCCAGAGGCGTGGCTGGGGAGTCCCACGGAAGCCGAAGCCGGATACACACCCGACTCCGGACGAACGCCGATCTCCTGACGGAGACCGGACATCGCATCCGAAATCAGGGTATGCACCGACGCCATTTGCTGCTGCAACAAAGACGACAGTAAATCAAATGTTAACGGTTGCGAGGGTTCAGTGGGAGGTGCTGCGGAGGTAGAAGCCACCGCTGGAGGTGGAACCGAAGTACCCTTCGCTGGTTTTGCCGTATCCCCCCCCGAGACTGAAGCCGAAGACGCCTTCTTAATATCTTTTTTAGCTTTTTTTGAAGGCGGCTCCTGAGCCCAAATATCCCCCCCCGCCTGGATCAAAGATCTATAAAAGATCAAGTCTGCATGACGGGATTTTTGAGCCCTGGGGGAAAAGTCCTGACATACGGCGCATCCTTGCTCGTCGTGAGCTTCCTCCGCCAAGCAACGCAGGCACAGAATATGCTTATCCCTCGGGGGGAGTCTTGCGTTACAAGTAGCACACCCCTTGAACTGGAAAAAACCGAACCGTGCTATGATTAATAGCAAGGCCCGTTAATCCAACAAACACATGAGTATTTAACAGAAACAATAATACGCATTGGCGATATTTAACCGTTAAATAATAAGAAAGCTATTTATGAAAACATACAATAGCATATAAGGATTTTTTTTTTTTTTTTCCCATGGAAAAGAAAGGTAAAAAACCATACAAATATCCGGTTTGTATTTAAAACCACCTAAAAGAATAGGCAGAAGAAATAACCACCAGGTACGTGCCGCCCGCCATCTTGTCAGCCACATGGCTGAAGACCACGGTAGCCACGAAAAGTTACAACATTTCATGAATGAAAAAGAGTGAAATATGCATTCCTAATACCGCCCGTGCGTTAAAAAGGAACCATACATACGGTTTTCGTAGCTTTCTCACTCATTCTCTTCAATTCGTAGGTTCTCTAAGTATGAGAGCTTGCTGATTGGACGACTGTCCTCAATGACGACAGCATGAAAAGTGAGGTATGAGGTACGCAGCGAGAGTTACCTGCTCTTGGCTGTTAAGGGGCCCGAGTGGGGGCCCTGTAGGGGTGGTCTCACAAGACAAAAACGAGTTTTTTGTTTTGTAAAATATTTATTCAATATTGTTACAACTGTCGTAGGCATTTTTAAATGGACATTTTAATGCTATATATGTACCCCAAGGAGGACTTCTTCTGAAAAAGAATATACATTACGCCTCAACTGCCATTGCTATGGAAACTCACCTCAATAACACCCCCTGGTAGATCCTGGTCATCTTTGATTCTCTGGAGCTCCCACTTTATGATCACATCCGCCAGTTCCACGGCCAGCTTCCGATGCTCAATGGACGCCTGACAAAGACATCCCACACATTATAGAGACTGCAGACTGCAGACTGCATGGAGAAAATCTGGTTTTCTCACAGTTTGCACTCAGTTTTGTTATATATGCAGGAAAAAATACCATCAAATTGAGAGAAAAGGAAGATTAACTGCAAGTTGAAAGAAGTATGCTCCTTATGTCATGCACACACACATTTTTGCAAATACTATACTGTAAACAACAGCTTTCTTGACTCGGACCAGACAATCCAGTGATCAACACCATGAGCACTGATCTGCGCAACTGGGATACAATCACATGAGTCAACCAAGTCAGTAAGCCCGACAACACGACCCAATTAATTGCCACTTACGACAAGCATGGGTTACTGAAGACCAATTCTAACGTGTGTGTTGAGTGACGTTCATGGCAGTACCAAGACAGTCGCAACTTAAATGTTTCGGCATTCACTTACCACTGACTAGACATGGGGCTCCTTGCGTGAGGCAGAATTTACTACGGTTTACCGTAACTTCCATTCTATAACATTGCACTAAAGTTACCTTGAAACTTACGACCACCTTAGCACTTTGTGAAAGCAGGCCATGAAGGCTTGGCTAGTGTTATCTCTACTGATAGGACTAAGAGCATCCATTTCAGAAATGACAAAACCCAAAAAATTTGATCCAATATTATTTATGGGGCATGGTGGGCGAGCTGGCTCAGGCGCCAGGCTAGTGATCCAGCGAGGTTGAGGTTTCGGGATCGAGCCCACCTGTGACCGGGTGCAAATACCTTTGAGTCAACTTTGTGTGCAGACTCTTTCAGAGTCGTCACAACCCGTAGTGTACAGTACACAACCCTGTGCACTTAAAAGAACCCACGAATCCGTTGGTATATGACCAGATGGTGGCCACATGAACACGTGCATACACCTAGTTGTGGGTACAGCAACGTGCAGTAAACTTGGACAAAGTGCTGTGACTATGTGTCCCAGTCCGCCCAGCTGTCAATTGGGTACCTCGTTAGGATGAGAGAGCCACAATAAACTCGGTGCGCTTAGCGGCAGCAAGAGTTGTATACTCCCCAGGGAGTTGAGATTGAAATATGATGTGCTGTTGAGAGTGACATCCGGTGATCGAGGGAAAAATACCAGCGCCTTGAGCATGCACTAGTGCGTGGATATGTGCGCTATATAAATATCCAATCTAATCTAATCTCAATTGCAAGTGGGAAAACTGCAGAGAGACAGACACTATAAAAATGTGTAATATATTTATATTCATAATCCTTGTGTCAGTGTAGTCAAGTTCATATTTTCATGTTTTGCTCCCAGGAATGTTATACATACATTTGCTGTGAATCCCAGTCTCTGCAGCGAGTTGACCATGTGCTGTATGAGGTGATGTCGGACTGGGTAATACACCTTGTAGTGTCGCACAACCAGTTGCCTGCAATATGTACACAGAACTAAGATCAAGCAACTACATTCACCATCCACTCAACACATTGACAATGTAGGGCGGGATGTGGTGTGGTGTGGCAGCCGAATGGATAAAGCATTCCCTTGTCAGGCCAGACCAAGTTCAATTCCCTACATGGGTATAATTCCTGTTTTCTGCCATGATATTGCAGGAGTAGTGCAAAGCGACATAAACCTTACTTGAAAAACAAATCTAACCCCTTAGTTTTGAGTTTCGCTGATCATTATCAATATCTGAATGCCTATGTAAATTGTTTCACATATTCTGATTCCAACTCAAGCAGTTCCGTGTACTGAAATAAGGTGAAACATGACTGGTGGACGCCTCGCTAATTTTCCATGGAGAATTGTTGCTAGTAGACATCACCAAGTTAACAACAGATATCTCACTAAACAGCTGACTCTGTGAGTTGAATGAAATCAGATGGTTTTACTTGTACAAAGAATCAAATTGAAAATGATCGAACAGATGATCCAGTATTGAAATGAATCAAGGTCAGAGGGAATCATTGCAACCCTACTTAAGTTTAGACATTTTGTTCCCATCAAAAAGACAAACTCTGTGATTCTTTTGGATGCTGGTACTGGTAGGTCATCTGATCATAGAAAGAGATTTCACTAGTCTCCTGCCTAGAGTTCAGCATCAACTGATAAAATAACTGACTTGTGAACTTGGAGTAGTATGGTCTGTTTGTGTACAGTATCCATGTTACAAAACATTTCCTCAAAACCAGATTAAGTCCTGACAGGCACAAAATACTCCCCACTCACTTATACGTCAAATCCAAACTTTAGACACACTGTTGTAAATATAGCCCCTTACATCAAACAACTGTTCAAAACTAAATTTTTGAACATGTTCCATGCTGTTTAAAAAGTTCTGTTTCCTCATAAACTAATGTACAGTAAAACACATACAAAATGTTGAAAAGGTTTTTGTCATCATGAATTCAGTATGTGATAAAAATCAGTGAAAATTAAAAAATTCTTAACAAATCTTTACATCAAAATGCAGCTGTTCACATGGAAGATATCTGCACATGCATTTCAGCAATTTGATGCATGATTCTCATGCACTTCATTTGCATAAGGTTCCCCAAGTTGCAGTTCGTTCCCCGAGTTGCAGTTCGTTCCCCCAAGTTGCAGTTCGTTCCCCAAGTTGCAGTTCGTTCCCCGAGTTGCAGTTCGTTCCAAGTTGCAGTTCGTTCCCCAAGTTGCAGTTCGTTCCCCCAAGTTGCAGTTTGTTCCCCTAAGTTGTAATTTGTTCCCCCAAGTTGCAGTTCGTTTCCACAAGTTAGTGGAGAAATCAATCTTTGATGTAACCACATATACTAATAACATACAGTGAGTGTTTTAAGAGAGTTGGAACTTTTGACGGACAGCACCCCTAACGCTTCCCTATGTGCACAGAATGTTGTGTCTATACTCACAATATATGCACCAGCTGTCCGACACTGTGGCCCTCCTCCACAATGATCTTCTTGGTCCAGTGTGTAAGCATCCCCTGTGGAAGCTAAATCGTTATCACGAAAAAATAAGCTTAGAAAGGAGACAACTGCCCGTCTGTCAACACCAGCAACACCGTCACTGTGACAACACCAAACATGCAAACATCAACACACACTTCCATTGTCTGTTTGATTGGACACATATTCGGAACTGAGAGAATTTGAAACAGAACATTTTGAGTTTTTTCCCCAATTTTTTGTCATACTTTTGGGAAATGCACCATGATTTCAAGGAATTACACTACACACTTTTGCCTTTTTTCCTGATCATCTTTATACACCCAGAAAGGACATGATCAGTAGATTATGACTACATCAGGGACAACATTACTACAACTACTCCACATCACAACTACATCTACCACAGACATCACTGACAGTGCATCTGCTCACATGATTCTTCATTCAAAACCTCAATCATCCAAGGTTAGCATTCAAAATTTCAAGTTTGGTCTTCTTTCCTTAACCCACAAAAGCTATTCATAAAACAACCTCCTTTAACTTCACATTGCTGGACTTAATATGACAGATATTTCAAAAACATGGACTTGGACTTCAAAGCTATTCAAACCAACCTGCAGAGGTTGCTGATTCTTTGAAGAGAGTCCATCTTGGGGAATTTTCAAGTCCATTTAAAATTCCTACGACACTTGTAACAATATTTTGAATAAAATATTTACAAAACAAAAAGCATGTTCTTGTCTTGGTCGACCACACCTACAAGGCCCCATGGGACCCGACAGCCAAGAGAAGCTAACTCTATCCTTGAACCTTGTATCTTACTTTCCATGGTGTCGCTTACATGATGAAGATGTTCTTGCTGTACTGTCAACTGTTTTAAGTTGAAACATAAAAATGCTTAAAAGCACCCCAAGGATGACCACTTCTGAAAAAGAGTCTTGAGGAGAGATCCTATCTATACTGTCTGTAGGTCGTCAACTCACGTTTCCATCTTCCATCCTGCCTGGCATGGCTGGCGTGAGGATCTCCAGGGCTTGTCGGACAACGCTCCGAGCCTCCACAGCATGGGCCTTCAGTAGACTGTGGAACACCTACACACCAAACACAATACACAAAACCCAGTAGGACCTGGATAATTACAGCAAAACTGAGCCAGGATCAACAATGGAACAACCCTTCCCTCAGCATCGCAATCTACTCTGCCCTCCGCACATTCTCAGTCTGTTCCAATTTGGAAAGGCTCCTTACAAATCAACTTTTAGCCTAAATTATTTTCATTAGTCCAGTAGGTTTACATCAAAAAATGGGCATGGAGAAGCCTAGTGTGAAAGCACTCGCTCATCAGTTTCTGGTGCTCATATGGACTCCCGGTGTGGAGCTCATCTCTTGTACATGACACAGTGATGTTGCTGGAATATTGCTAAAGAGGACAAAACCTAAAAGCATTTAATTTTATCATGGCAAAGACCCTATGGACACAATATAGCATTATCACCAGACACTATCATCCCTCCTGAACAACAGATACCCTCATGTCCAGTGCCTGATGAAACAAAAGAAAGGCATGTACCTGTAGTACAATCCTTTTGTGGATAGCAAACTTGGCAATAATGTGCGCCAGCAGTAGGTGGCCATGGTACTTGGTTGCTGGGTCAACACAGTTCTTGGACAGCAGGCATGGCCATGCAAAGGTCATCAATCTCCGCAACTTGTTACCTTGTTTCCTGAAAATAACATCAGCTGTGGACTCTCATAGAAAAATCAGCAAATGATGAAAGAAAAATGTCTGTGTGTTACTGAAAAATAGTGAGAGAGCAGACACCTTTCTTCATATCATTAGTCTGTCGTGCCTGGAGAAAGTGAGTGAGTTAAGTTTTATGCCACACAGCTCCATTCAAGTCTGTAAATATTCTGAGCAAGATGATGCAGTGATCAATAGCATGAGCATTCATCTGAAGGCCCCTCTTTTAGAATACCTCTAAAAGCAGCGTAAAGCTAAACCCACTCACTCACTGAAATAACACCAATTCACGCCCACACTGAATTACATATTTCCCCTATTTCTTACTTGTTTGCAGCATCATGGATGTGGGGCGAAGCCTGTTCCACCAGCAGTGATGAGAACTGCAGCAGCAGAATGCGGACAGCATCAGATGTACCGAACGGGTTCTCTGGGTCGATGATGCGGGTGATGAAGATGCTGATAACATTGTCCTCATTGTCCTGGTCAGGGGCAGGATGTCCCCCGATGAGGAGATCCCCTTCTCCTCGCTCGAATGATGTTTGGAAGCAAGGGATGAGTACATGCTGCAGAATCTGAAAGCGAATGTATTACAGTAAGTTGACCTGCAAAAACATTCCTGAAACATAAGACATTTCTACTTGTTAAGCCCATGTTTACAATCTCACTGGCCACAACATTATGCATAAGAGGCGACTAATAAGATCAGACGGTCAGTCTTGCTGATTGGGTTGGCACATCTCACTGGGTCCCAAATGTGAAGATTGATGCTCATGCTGTTGATCACTGGATATTCTGGTCCAGACTTGATTACTTACAGACCACCGCTGCATAGCTGAACTATTGCTGAGTGTGGTATAAGACTAAACATGCTCGCTGAACATTACGATGGTAGCATCTAGCAGTTTCTTCATTCTCCAGATTGTGATACATCTACCTTTATGCGTCCTCTGGTTTTAGTATGGGTTGCATGATTTTGTTCTCTTGTTTGTTGCTTCAATGGAAGGAAAAACCTTGAACTTCGTATGCTAATGATCATTTTGATGTACTAATTATTGCTTATTTCAGATGTAATTGCTCAATACATTTGCTCTAAGCTTCAATTAGGGTGGAAGGTAGCCTATTGGTTAAAGCATTAGCTTGTCTCATTGAAGGTCCGGGTTCAGTTCCCCACATGGTTACAATGTGTGAAGCCCATTTCTCTTGTCCCCTGGCCTCATATTGCTGAAATATTGCTGTAAGTGTCATAAAACCGAACTAACTAACCCAAGCTTTAATGATGGTCATTTCGCAGATCTTCATTGTACAGATCGTAACACATGCTTACCTTTGCTTTTAGTTCTTGTGGCCAGTTCTGATCATGAAAGACGTCAACGAACTTGAAGAAAGCTTTCCTCTTCCATTCAATGTCATACGTCTGAAACATGGACTTGCATCTGTCACTATGTTACGGTGTTGCCATCATATTGTCGCTTTGGTTCTGGATCTGTTCAGCTCAGGTGTGATTAAAGCATTTCCTTCATAACACTTCACTTGATAACAGTGTTGAAAATTCACCCAAATTCAGTCAGACAACCAGTCTCACAACTTTCCAAAGTTACCAGACTGGATAAAATGCTGCCAGTCTAGAATTTTCTGGACTAAGAAAAATACAAGAAGGTAAATGTGAAGGAAGAACCTTTCAATGTCAGGTTATAGTCAGAATGATAACATTCTAGTGCATTTTCAAATCTGTTCCAGTCTACAGTGCCATCATAATCCATGTAAGATTCATCCATATCTGGATTGCACTGAATACATTACACAATTACAGCCCAACCATTGGGCACGCTACTTTCAAAAATGACTGTTGGGCTGTTCCAGGCTGTCAGTCTGGTGTGAATTTGCAATGTTGTTGATAATCAAGGTCAATCATACCAATTTCAAAAACAAAAGAAAAATTGAAGCATCTAATTGTAGTTTGATTTTGACTACTGACCCAATATTCTATAGCTGAAAAGAAGTAGAACTAGGAACCAATATTTCTTGATGGCACCAAACTTACTGTTGCCACGGTGTCATCAAGGAACTCCTTGACAAACTGGAATTGTGGGATGTATCTGTGAGTGAAGCATCGCAGGATGTGGAACAGGAGGTCGATCTCATTTGTGTGATGTCTGAAGAAGGATGAACACCCGTCATGTAAACATCACTCAATACATCGTCATTCGTGGTACTGCTAACAGTGGTGCAAAACAACTGACAGATAAACAGGGCTTGATTTCATGTCTTGTTACTTTGCTACACTAAGTGCAACCTAGTTACTAGTCTAACTTGCGGCAGATGCAAGTCAATTTTTGAGCAGGCAAACCTCTGAAAAGGACATCTAAATAATTCAATAGCATTCTGCTCTCTCTTATTACATATCACAATAAGCAGTGCAACTGGAACTGGGTCAGTGCAACTAGGTGCAAGTAGGTGAACATCTCTTAAATCGAGCTATGTATAAAGATGAAATAACCTTGTGGGCACAGCAGAATATTTATTAGCTCTATTCTCCAATGTCTACACACAAACTACACATAACTGAGTTAGAAAGTTGTTCAAATGAAAGAGGTTTCTCAGTTAGAAAGCATGGTGACTGAACTTATCATTAATACTGAGTAAATTTCCATGGCAACCAGTTACTCACTTGAAGTAGTTGAGGAGACAACGGACCAACAGAGCAGGTTCCTTCCAATGGACAAAGTCCAAAGAATCCTGGAGACACCAAACAAACCACACATTAAAATAGATTGACAGAGAATATATGTCAAAAACTGTCAGCACTAGCACAGTAATAAGCCTTTGGGAAATACTCGAGTCTGGATTTGGTAAACTAGTGGCTGATAGCATTAGCGTAATTACAGTGAGTGAGTGAGTGAGTAAGTGAGTGAAAGAGTGAGTTTCACATCACTTTTAGCAATATGGCATCAATATCACAGCAGAGGACACCAGAAATGCTATGCCATGCTACAGTTTCACAGTGTCTATTCAGACACAGTAAACTGACCACACTGTTTCATTCCCTTAGCAACAAGTGTTAGGTAAAGTAACATGGTAAAGTAATATGGTACGACATGTACCATATTATAATGTCTGTTGACCTGAAGTGTGTTGGAGATCCAACGACTGTCCAGGCAGATATTTAACCACCGAGGCATCCTTGACTCAAGACGCTCCACCAGACATACTGTCAATAACTGATTAGACAGGCCCAGACAAAGATCCCTATATGCCTAATGGTGACATTACTAATAATAAAACAACATTCACTTACTTACACTTGCTTACACATATTAATTTCACCCGGCCCAAATAATATTGATGGAATACTGATAAAAGCTTTCGAAACCTCCTTACGCCATCTTTTAACGTCTCTTATTATGATGCACTCAGTTATTCATGCTTACTTTCAAACATTGAGGTTTGTGATTGGTGATGTTCTAAAACTCCAAACCCTATAAGTTGTAGTAATTTTGACTTACCACTTTCTTGTGTCTCTCCTGGAAGCCATCTGACACCCAGATCTTCAGGAGCTGTGTCACCTGTAGGAGGAATGACATAATTAATACCACACAGAAACATCACGACGATCACATCAGTAGATCGCCATCCCTAGCAAATTATCTCCCTTGATCATATGTTGGATTATACATTGTGGCATCCAACATGGTCTTAAGATTAACATGTTTGTGAATAGTTTTGGCTGTTCATTGCTTACCACTGACTAACTGAGTATAGTCTTAACCAGTAGGTTACCCCAACACCCTACTGCATAGAAACCTGAAGTGTGCTTCTCACTATAGACGTGTGCTTCAGTTACTGTTAGCTTCATTAAATGATCATCTATATTGTAGTTATCCATTACTGACAGTATATATGTCAGAGAAAACACTTCTCCTCCACCCCTCAGGGGTTTTACTCCAGTTTTACAGTCTACCAAAACCTCAGAGGCATGTTTTCTATTACACTTAACAACCCTCATAGCGACATATGTTTCAACCCCTATGACTTCAGACTTTGTGCATAGGTTGGAGAACAATTCTAATTGCCCACATCATGGGGGTTGTCACCAATGTTTGAAATACCTGCATACCTGACAGTCCAGGACAGATTATTTTCATCACAAACTGCCAGATTCTCAAATTCACTTGCCTAATGGTTGGGTTAAAACTTAGACATGTATATGAAGATGTTCATGATGCTGCAGGATAATAAATCATTATTAATTCACACGTAAGAAGCAACGACAAAATCTTAAATAAACTGTTAATTCTTTTCTAGCACTGGTATTAGTTTGGGAAGTATGTTACAAACTTTAATTCAATTATACTAAGTAAATAAGTATTCTTTTTTTTAAGGGCATCTAACCAGCCCTGTGGTCTGGATGAAATTTTGGGGAATTTCATACCCAGACCAATAAATTCCAGTCATATTTCCTTGTGAACTACCATATTTACCATCAGGAAAACAGCAAATGAATCAGTGGTAATTTTTGTGGAGGGATGAATTAATCAATTTAAACCTTGCCTTTGACAAATGGGGCACATGTACACCATCATGAATGTACTCACCACCTGAGAGTGTTTGGGCAGCCATTCCTCGTGGAAATGGACCAGGATGCTGATGAGGCGTATAGCCTGGTATTGGAGCTCGGACTTTGTGGTGGCGGCAGACGTCAACGGTGATGCACTCTGGGTCTGTGGAGTCAAGTAAGTCAGCTCTTGAACATAAGTGAGTGAGCATGATTTTATGTCGCTTTTAGCTATATTCCAGCAATATCAGGGAGGGGGACACCAGATATGGGCTTCACACATTGTTCCCATGTGCAGAATCGAACCTGGGTCTTTGGTGTGATGATTGAACACTTAAACCAGTAAGTTACCCCACCATGCATTGTGGAGAAAGAAAGATATGAAAGATAAGCAACAGTATGTCAGATCATTCTGCAGATGTTCACAACATGTAAGACAAAGTGAGTCAACCTGTAACTGTCCGAACGCCATGTTGACGAGCCTCATTGGGTTGGACTGAAGTACGTCTCTGAAGGGTTGGCCATCTTTGTGTTTCAGAAGATACTGAAATAGCAAATACCAAATAACTACAACACTACAAAACAAGAAAAAGCAACCTCAGCAACAACCATTATCATTTTAACTTCATCCTACAACTTAAGATCAAAATGGATTTCTTTCAAGTGTTTCAATTAAACTGTTTGAATCTTACAATCACCTTTTATATGATAATTTATAAAAACCCTTTATTGAGAGAAACCTGGAACCCTAAAAACATGTGAAAACATGAATATGTGCAAACACCTAGATGCAGATAGAGCAACGTGCAGTAAACTTGGACACAGTACAGTGACTGTGTCCCAGTGCACCCAGCTGTGAAAGGGTACCTCTTCAGGATGGGAAAGCCACAATAACTCGATATGCCTAGTGGCTGCCATCCTCGATATCTCCAGGGTCTATGTTCCGAAAAGTCTCCACTATACCCTGGACGCATCTACGGGTCGGCCCGATAATTTTTTTACCTCCCTTTGCTGACTCCGCTTTCTCACAGTAGCCAATCAGAGTGGTCGCCGTTATAACCGAATTTGCCAGTGTCAACAAAGGTAGCAGTTGCAACTGCGAAGGTTTGTTCGCCGTGCGACTCACAATTTGGGGAAATCATACACGCAACTTTATAGGTCCGAAACCTTTTTTGAAACATATGCAAGAAATCCATCTAATACTTTCAGAGAACCTACGCATGGTTTGTTTGCCAAGTTTAATCGGTTAGAGAATTTAAAACGCGAAAGTGAGTTGTGATTGGTTCGCTCAAATTCCCAGCGTAGACACCTGATTGGATAAAAAGCCAGCCAAGGGAGGTAATAAATTTATCGGGCTGAGCTGTAGATGCATCCAGGGTATAGTGGAGACTTTTCGGAACGTATACCCTGGAGATATCGAGGATGAGTGGCTGCAAGAGTTGTATAATACCCAGGGAGTTGAGACTGACAATACAGCGTGTCCTTGAGGTTGACATCCAATGAATGAGGGAAAAATACCAGTGCTTTGAGCATGCACTAGTTGCATGGATGTGTGCACTACATAAATATCCTCTTGTATATTTAGTTATACATGTGCCTTGCACCAGACCTGAAGTATCACAAACAAACATGTGGCTGTCCCATCCATTTGTATGAAGAAGTTACTGCTATCCTACCTCCAAGTATCTGTTCCACTGCTGATCCTTGAGGGTGCTGTCAGTGAGAAACAGATCGATCGTCTGGGGCGGGTAACGCTGCAAGAACTTCATCAATGGTTCTCGGAAAGGACTCCCAGCCTGAGAAAATATTATGTTACAATCACCTGATAGTGTTTCATAAATGACTTAAGTAAAACACCAGAATTTCATTTGCCATCGCTTTTAGAAATATTTCAACAACTTCATAGTGGGGGACACCAGACATGGGCTTCACATTAACCTGGGAATCAACCCGGGTCTCACGCATAATGAGAAGTGCTTTCAGCATGATGAGTGAACGCTTTAACCACGAGGCTACCCCACCTCCCTGGCTGCATGAAGACACTGATAATAATGATAGCATTCAATGAGTAAAGACCCAGTAGGATCACCAGAGATGTCATCGTATACTGTCATATTGACACATGTTGACTAAAGTATATGCATAACATTAAAACAGAATTCAACTCTAATGAAATATGTTCATATTTTAATGATCACCATGGTTAAAGATAACAGGAGGCAGAAAATTCAATGATCAATATTCAATGGTTGAGAATTGTATATGAGTGAGTAAGTTTTATGCCGCACTCAGCAATATTCCAGCTATATGGCGGCATTCTGTAAATAATCGAGTCTAGACCGACAATCCAGTGATCAGCAACATGAGCGTAGATCTGTGCAATTGGGAACTGATGACATGTGTCAACCAAGTCAGCCAGCCTGACCATGATCCCGTTAGTCGCCTCTTACAACAAGCACAGTCGCCTTTTATGCATACAGAATTGTATATGTTTCAGCACGTAAACGATGAATTGTGAGGCTATACTGTTACTTCTATCTTGACATACATACAGTGAACAAAAAATTCATGAGCCACCACCATTTCAACCTTATGCTGACAACTGTACACCTAGAAAAGAATTGATTTTCTTAATAATCGATTTCGCCATTAAAATTCCAAATCAGTGACACCCCTACAGATCAAGTGAGAGTCATGACTTACCTCAATAAGAAGTGCCCGCTCCCCTCGTAGAACCAGTACTGTCAGCTGTTCTATCATGTTCTTGCTGGCTGCTGGGATTAGGTGGAACAGGTTCACAATGGCTGCACATGTCTTCAGGTCCTGAACCGGTCACGTGACAAGAAATTAATTTTCATCCAAACCGTGTGATGTAATATTTCTCACAATATTTCTCTAAGAAAATCTTCAAAGCACATTTGTACATTACTTGTTGACTGAAAAGAAGGAAGCATGTGTAATGTAATATTTTCAATTTAACGAACTATAAAATGACTAGTAGAGAGAGAGAGGGAGAGAGAGAGAGAGAGAGAGAGAGATTTTATATTTGGTACACTAGTGGTTGGTAGCATTAGCGTAATTACAGTGAGAGAGGGAGAGAGAGGGAGAGAGACAGTGAGAGAGTGAGAGAGAGTGAGAGAGAGGGAGTGAGTGAGAGACAGAGAGAGAGAGATCTACACCACTCTTAGCAATATTCCAGCAATAGCATGGCAGGAGACACATTAAAAGGGTGTCACAAACTGTCCCCCATATAGGACATCCAACCTGAGTTTCTTGAATGATGGGTCACCACAGGCATGATTATCATCATATAATGACCTTTCTGCATTTGGAGGTCATTGAAGGTCAAGTCCATCAAAGCTCATAGCTCATTAGTTGTTTTCAGCATGTAAACTATACAGTGGAAGCTCCCAAACCGGCATATATCCAATCCGGCAAGTTGTTGACACTGGAATAAAATCCAAGTCCATTCTGTGGCTTGTACATTTATCTTCAGCTCTACATTTCGACACATTGTCTAAACCGGATGAATTCTCCAGTTCCAGCTTCCACTTTACTTGCAAAAGGATGTCATGTTTTGAATCATAACTGTTTCACACATGAGTTTCTAATTCTCAGACAATAATGTGGAACTGACCTGTCCAGTGGAGGGCTTCTGGCCACTCTTCTGAGCCACAGCGATCACCTCCAGCAGTTTCTTCAGATGGACCTGGACAACATAAGACCACATGACAGTCACAAAATCTTCAGAATGTATCACTACTCACTTACTATGATAAAACATGGTCAGAACAAAATCCAAAATCTGTTCACTCCAAAAGCCTTATAGCATGTTATATTTGAAATTCCACTTTCGCAGTAAAATAGAGATAATTTTATTGAGTCCAGTCCCATCTGAGATTTGAACCCACACTCCCACAGTCAAGCACCTAATCGCCAGCACACAAAGTCAGCCATCTAACAAGTCAGGCACCATGGCTTGTCAAAATGGTATTGTGCATTCATATGAAAACATTCCATTTTACAATATCCATAACAGTGATATATTTACTGAAGCATGCAGAAATTTTAACTGAATTCATATTTTTTACCCGTTACTGAAAAGCATAATGATTCAGATATAATGTACAGACTTTGGTCAATCAGTACTCAAATTCCTATTCTGACTCAAGTTCACACCATGTACACAAACTGGGATAGCTCTTCATCCATTGTACTGGTGTGAGTGAGCTGATTTTAAGCCGCTTTTATTAAAAGCTAAATCCCGGCCATATAACACTATGACACCATAAAAGGACTTCACAAATCGAACCAAGGTCTTCGGCGTGATTAGTGAAAGTTTTAACAAGGCTACCCCACTGCCTACCATGTTTTAACCCACAAGGATAGGTATGACGCTGACAGACTAAGGATCATCTTAGAAGCTAATCTTGGACTCAAAGTAACTGGATCTCGGATCTAAGGGAAGCATACTTTAACTCTGCGCAGTTGCTCCACCTGTCAACCATTGTATTGGAACTTACATGTAGCTGTTCGCACAACTTCTCGTTGAAGACATTGGGGAATAGTTGGATGAGACTGGACAGTATCTGGATGATGTTGAGGGTGAGACTACGGAAGTCCCCCAGCTTCAGCAACAGGGGTCGGATTGCCGTGTGTACTGTGTCTGTCTCCACCTGGCATCCACCGATGAACTGGAGCAAACAAAGTAATTGTATGAATTAACTGAGCCTGATTTATTATATACACACAGAGGTGACTTGAAATAGGGATGCAACTTACCACTAGATAAAGTCAGTTTGTCTGTGAGGAAGCGATAATTTCATGGGTGTCATTACATCTTATCTCCATTTGGGCAAGAACCTGTTTCAGGCTGAGTGAGCGAGTAGTGTAGTGTGACTACGCAGAGCAGAGCAGAGCAGAGCACAGCACAGCACAGCAGAGCACAGCAGTGTGTGTGTGTGTGTGTGTGTGTGTGTGTGGAGCATTGTGAGTGAATGGAATATTGTGAGTGAGTGAGTGAGTGAGTGAGTGAGTGAGTGAGTGAGTGAGTGAGTGAGAGAGGAATAACACCTCCGTTAACAGTATTTTGTTGTATTCTGGCATGCCAACTAAATTAGTAAATATCCTTGCAAAGACAGAAGAGATACATTACCTTCTTCATACAGTCATGTGCAGCTTCTTGCAACTCGCTGTTGGTGCTGTTAAGAGCCTTGTACAATATTGTGAAGATCTTGTCTCGCCTGCTCGGGATGTAATGACAGGCTGCAAGTGCTCCTAGAAAGAAATAACCATACCATTATGATATAGGGAGTGTTCATTATTTATAGCTGTCGTGGATGTCATGCATAATTTTTTCTTCCTATTTTTATTGATATTCTTATGTTTCTTATGTAGAAAATTGCTGACCCCATAGAACGTGTACAAAATAGATAAAACGCCACGCCTCCCCTGAACAAAATGGGTGAATCCCTTTAAAATCATCATCACCCCCAACCCTAAAGCCATTAATGAATGGGGTGCCTTATATGTACCCTAAGGAGGGGGACCCATTCTGAAAAAGAGTGAGTGAGTGAGTGAGTGAGTGAGTGAGTGAGTGAGTGAGTGAGTGAGTGAGTGAGTGATGGGAAATCTTTCCTACTTACTCAGAGCACTTTTCTTCAGAGGCACAAGGTTTGTCACATTCTTGTAACAGGGTAGTTTGACGAGTATAGCATCATCAGCCTCGCACAAGCTCAGCAGCTGAAACATACGAGGATTATATCCAAACGCTGAAAGAGACTTCTTTGTTAGTAGATTCACAATGGAATCTATTTATTTGTCTAATTGTATGTTGTATAGCGCAGCATTCAGCAATCTTAAAGTTATATGACGGGCTGCAAATATTCGAGTCAGTACCAGAAAATCCAGGAGCTAGCATTCTGGATGACCCACAGTAACAGAGCAGTGATTGATTTTACAAACAAACATGGACATTACAATCAAACCTAATTACCTGAACCATTAATTTGCAAAACAAAGGTTGCTAGGTTTTGTTCTACTATATTTTACAGCCTTGCATCATTTATTCATGCGATGGCGGCATGAAACACGTTTTCATCTTTAATATAGATTTGAGACAGGATTTTGTTTGGTGCAGCTTGACATTCATGCAAAATATAGATGGTCAGTTTGCATTAAGTTTCTGAAAGTGAGAGAGTTTCATTTTACACAGCACTCAGAAGAATTCCAGTTATATAGGGGATATCTCTGAATAATCAAGTCTGGACCAAACAATCCTGTGATCAACAGCACGAAACCCTGACCTTTACGACAAGTTGGGTTACTGAAGATCAATTCTAACCAGGGATCTTCATGGGCCATCTTAAAGTGAGCCCTGCAACAAAATGCCAGCACTGACCTCACTGAAGAACACATTGTGTTCCTGTATGTTGATGTCCATGGTGAACAGTCTGGGTTCCAACGTAGTACAGAAGGTATTTCCTTCCTAAAACAAATAACAGTCACATCAAAAATACATTCAACTAACACAGCATTGTTTCTGAACTCCCCTTTATTCCTATTTCAACTATGAGAGGCCCATGACACAGATGTTTTTAAACTTACAAGCATGTTTCTTAACTCACCATCATACCTATCTGTGCTAAGAGACGCTCTTGACACAGGTGTTTATAAAACTCAAAAGATGTTTCTTAGCTCACTACGAGGTATGAGAGGCTCTTGACACAGCAGGTGTTTTTAAACTCAAAAACAGATGTTTCTTAGTTCATCTGAGCTATGAGAGGCTGGTGATGCAGCAGATGTTTTTCAACTTACCAGCACATGTCTCTGAACTCACTACCAGTCCTATCTGAGCTATGAGAGGCTGGTGATGCAGCAGATGTTTTTTAATTCACCAGCACGTCTCTGAACTCACTATCAGTCCTATCTGAGCTATGAGAGGCTGGTGATAGAGAAGATGTTTTCTAATTCACCAGCACGTCTCTGAACTCACTATCAGTCCTATCTGAGCTATGAGAGGTTAGTGATGCAGCAGATGTTTTTCAACTTACCAGAACATGTCTCTGAACTCAATACCAGTCCTATCTGAGCTATGAGAGGCTGGTGATAGAGCAGATGTTTTTTAATTCACCAGCACGTCTCTGAACTCACTATCAGTCCTATCTGAGCTATGAGAGGCTGGTGATGCAGCAGATGTTTTTCAACTTACCAGCACATGTCTCTGAACTCACTACCAGTCCTATCTGAGCTATGAGAGGTTGGTGATAGAGAAGATGTTTTTTAATTCACCAGCACGTCTCTGAACTCACTATCAGTCCTATCTGAGCTATGAGAGGTTAGTGATGCAGCAGATGTTTTTCAACTTACCAGCACATGTCTCTGAACTCACTACCAGTCCTATCTGAGCTATGAGAGGCTGGTGATGCAGCAGATGTTTTTTAATTCACCAGCACATCTCTGAACTCACTATCAGTCCTATCTGAGCTATGAGAGGTTGGTGATGCAGCAGATGTTTTTCAACTTACCAGCACATGTCTCTGAACTCACTACCAGTCCTATCTGAGCTATGAGAGGCTGGTGATAGAGCAGATGTTTTTTAATTCACCAGCACGTCTCTGAACTCACTATCAGTCCTATCTGAGCTATGAGAGGCTGGTGATGCAGCAGATGTTTTTCAACTTACCAGCACATGTCTCTGAACTCACTACCAGTCCTATCTGAGCTATGAGAGGTTGGTGATAGAGAAGATGTTTTTTAATTCACCAGCACGTCTCTGAACTCACTATCAGTCCTATCTGAGCTATGAGAGGTTAGTGATGCAGCAGATGTTTTTCAACTTACCAGCACATGTCTCTGAACTCACTACCAGTCCTATCTGAGCTATGAGAGGCTGGTGATGCAGCAGATGTTTTTTAATTCACCAGCACGTCTCTGAACTCACTATCAGTCCTATCTGAGCTATGAGAGGCTGGTGATGCAGCAGATGTTTTTCAACTTACCAGCACATGTCTCTGAACTCACTACCAGTCCTATCTGAGCTATGAGAGGCTGGTGATGCAGCAGATGTTTTTTAATTCACCAGCACGTCTCTGAACTCACTATCAGTCCTATCTGAGCTATGAGAGGCTGGTGATGCAGCAGATGTTTTTCAACTTACCAGCACATGTCTCTGAACTCACTATCAGTCCTATCTGAGCTATGAGAGGCTGGTGATGAGCAGATGTTTTTTAATTCACCAGCGCAGGTCTCTGAACTCACCATGAGTCCTATCTGAGCTATGAGAGGCTGGTGACGCAGCAGATGTTTCTTGGGAGGGATCATGTCCTGCAGCACTTCTCTGTGAGGTTCCATGATCTCTGTGATTGATCGACCTGTTGTCTTGGCCAGAGCCCCGAGAGAGTGCATAGCCTGTGAGGACACATTAGTAACTCTATCAACTGAACAGCTTCATCACATCTGTGCTGGGTTTCACATTTTTCTCAACAGGGTTTCACATTTCACAGGTTGCTACTACTTTGCAAAAACAAGACTTCATAGAACACTGAACCCAGTGACCAAGTGAGTGAGATAAGTTTTGTGCTAATTTCAGCAATCTGCAAGCAGTATAATTAGGAGATAAACATACTGTATTGGAAAATCAGAGGTATATAACGAAATTATAATAGCTCTAAATCTGATTTAAAACCGAACACATAGCATGAGGTTTTCAATACAAAATTCAGCACTATTATAATTTCGTTACATACCTCTGATTTTCCAACACAATACCTTCATCTCCATTCTGCCACAACCGTGTTATTCAGATTTTAAACAAACACTTAAAGTGTTGGAAAATCAGAGGTATATAACATGATTATATACCTCTGAATGATTTGATTAACCAACCACAATCCAGTAGTTACTGGAGTCATGGTAGAATGGTAGGGGACATAAGAAATGGCTGCACACATTGTACCCATGTGAAGAATTGAACCCAGGTCTTCAGTGTGAATAATTAACACTTTAATCACTAAGCTTCCCCAACTGCCCAAAGTTACAAACTGTGAAGTGTCATTAATTATTCATAATACTTCCATAAACAGGAGCAAATCCAGGATTTGAAGAAGTAGGGCTCTGATTGTGTGGTGGTTTGTGGTGTGTGGTGTGTGGTGTGTGGTGTGTGGTGTGTGGTGTGTGGTGTGTGGTGTGTGGTGTGTGGAGTGAGGAGGAGTGAGGGGTATGGTGTGTGTGGTGTGGGGTGGCATGTGGCGTGTGGTGTGGGGGCAAGGATATTAGAGTTTGCATATAAATCATAAGTATAAAGGCTAGTGGCAAATGCTCATCTTGGACATATTTTCCCCAGAGGTGTGTAGGTGCACCCAATAAGAGGTTTTGTTTGAGAAAAGGAAAATGGGTTTACTGACCTGTTCTCTAACCAGTGTGTTGGGTGACGTCACTTGCCGCACAAGTTCATGAGTGACCTCATGGAAGGACTTCTTTTGTGCAGCAATCAACTCATCAGTTTTCTGGTCAGGCTCAATCTCTTTGGCACAGAGGATCAACATCTTCTCCAGGTTAGACTTGGCTCTGTCTACAGCTCCCGATGACACCTGATACATGAAGAGAGGGAGTACGTGCAAGGGAGATAACCAGGATGAACAGTGCCCTGAAGGAGGGTAAGTTTAGTGAACAAGTGAGTTCGGAGTAATGCTCCTTTTGTCTTTCTACAGCATTATAGCATGTAACAGAAATGTAGAAGAAAAAAAACAAATGCAGTGTAGGACATGAGAGGTTTACAACCCGGTGCAAGGAGGACTCTCTGTAATCAACATTGCTTAATTTCAACTGCTTTGTGATCTGAGCTCTATGCACAGTACCACGCACAAACATGCTAAGCTTACCTCTCCAGTGAGGTCCATCATGACAAACAGCAAGGCTTTCAGGAAGAGGAACTGGTGCTCCAACACCCACTTCAGTGCCATGGAGTCACACAGGAACTTGATTGCCAGGCAGCTAGACGACAGAAACATGGCAAGGCTTATAATGATTTCCGACTGATAATGAAAGCAGCTTGAACTTTGATATATTGCTTTTCAAAGGGATAATTTGTTTAAGAAGTTCCATCTATAACTTTTATATACAAACACAAAGACACCGTTGGATCAGCATATAACTAATCTTCAGAAAGCCATACTTGTCGAAAGAGGTGACTAACTGTACTGGGTGGTCAGACTCACTGACTTGTTCAAGTCATGTCATCGTATCCAAATTGGACAGACCAATGTTCATGATGCTGATCACTGGATTGTCTGGTCCAGACATGATTATAGGTAGAATATTGCTGAGTGTGGCATAAAACTAAACTCACTCACTCACTTACTCTACAGTCAACTCACCCTCCATATTTGGCATACCATGCCCGGTCATAACACAGAGAACACATCCTGTCCACGAGGTACTCAAACAGTGGCAGGTGGCAAGCCTGGAAGGGGAATATTATTTTATACAATCTTGTGTAGGTACAACAGACGACACGACAGCTTGTAGGCCTGGAAGGGGAATAGTATTTTTAAACCATCTTGTATAGGTACAACAGATAACATGTCAGCTTGTAGCCCTGGAAAGGGACTAGTATTTCATACAATCTTGTACAATCCTTGGTGCACGTACCCGTTCTTTGCTGCCAAGTATGGTGGTGGCAGTCTCAAGGATGAGCACCAGGGCCAGGTTGCCTGGCTTACATAGTTCCTTCTCCTCGTGTCCCATGATGACAGCCAGTGCATCTATGAGGATCTGGGTGTCCATTCCCTGGAGCTTGTTCTGCTTGTCTCCGACTGGGAAAGGCCCGCACTGCTGGGAGATGGCGATCATTGTGTAATGCCGCACCATGCAGGCCATGAAGGGGAGGGCTGTCTGTCGCAGTTCCTTGATGGCTGCTGCCACTGTAATCATGGAAACCACAGGCTTGACTTAGTGATAAAACAAACAGTATCTGACACCTATAGCAGTACCATGCAGTCCCTGAAGGATAAGGTGGTCTGTCAAAAGTGTGTTCATGGCAGCTACTGTAACCATGGAAACCACAGGCTTGACTCAGTGATAAAACAAACAGTATGTGACACCTATAGCAGTACCATGCAGTCCCTGAAGGATAAGGTGGTCTGTCAAAAGTGTGTTCATGGCAGCCACTGTAACCATGGAAACCACAGGCTTGACTCAGTGATAAAACAAACAGTATGTGACACCTATAGCAGTACCATGCAGTCCCTGAAGGATAAGGTGGTCTGTCAAAAGTGTGTTCATGGCAGCTACTGTAACCATGGAAACCACAGGCTTGACTCAGTGATAAAACAAACAGTATCTGACACCTATAGCAGTACCATGCAGTCCCTGAAGGATAAGGTGGTCTGTCAAAAGGGCCTTCATGGCAGCTACTGTAACCATGGTAACTACAGATTTCAATTCACATTAACACAAATTCTGCTATGAATAAGGCACACAGAATTTCATTCTATAACACAATACTTATGTAAGAACTCACCAAACATGCCAGTGAGAGCCTGCTCATGGACCTTCCTGGAGTGAGAGTCAGGGTTCTTGTACAGTGGTCCTGTGGTGGTGGAGATCTCCTTCTCGGTGAAGCTGGAACACATCAATCACATTTTGATCAGTGATCCACATAATTGAGAACCAATGATATGTGTCAATGAAGTGAGCAATTCTCACTATCCGATCCTATTACTTGCCTCTAGTGACAAGCAAGGGATTTTGAAGAAAAAGCAAACTTATACTATTACAGAAAAACTGTTGACACTATGATTCATTAACACATCTTAGTCTGAAATGTGACAAAAGCATTTACCTGGGGTGGGTGAAGAGGTGGGTGAGCGTCTGCTTGTCATCCTCAAGGTTCATGACAGACACAAGGAAACACTTGATCAGCTCCCAAGCCTGTTTGCGACTGAATGCGTCTGTTGAGCTGCTCTTCAGTGCAGTCAAAGCTGTGTCTATAGCCTGTATCACATAACACAGAAGAGTCAACAACATCTCATATATGAATAAAAAATCTGTGATAAAATCCTTTTACACCATGATCTCCTTTAAACAAAGGAGTGAGTGAGTATGGTTTTACACCACCTTGCCGATATCCCTTCAATAACAAGATGGGAGACTATATGAATACTGGACACATATTGTACTCATGTTGCAAATCAAACCCTGGTTTTCAACGAGGCAAGCAAATGCTTCAACCACTAGGCTACCCCCAGCACCCATTAAACAAAGGAGGGGTTGGGGCAGCCTTGTGGCTAATGCCGACACCTGTCACACCAAAGACCCAGGTTCAATTGCAACGTGTACAATGTGCAAAGTCCATATCTGGTGTTTCTCATCATAACATTGCTAAAATATTTCTAAAAGCAGCATAAAACTGAACTCCCCACATGCTTAAACAAAGGAACTGAAATAAATATGCATACCTTTGTACTGTTTGCTTTATTTAGAACACTTCTGTGGGTGGTGAAAACAGTATTAAGTAAAGGGAGTTACGTATAAGAGAAAACACGCCCCTCGGGATTTCCCTCCCCCTCCGGTTTCACATTGTCTACCAAAACCTCGGAGGTGTGTTTTCTCTAACATATATACCATCAATGACGGATATTAACAATAGAGATGATCATTTAATGAAGCTACATAATAACATCTGAAGCATGCGTAAAATCAATTTAATGACAGTAACTATAAGTAGATAATTTAACCATCTTCTTCTGCCTGGTGACCTTGTGATAGAGCGTCTGCCTAGGAATTAGAGATTTGCGGTTCATTTGTATTGAGAATTTCATCATGTGCAATATCTTTCAGCTGATTTCAAACACTCATGCATCATTTGAATGTTAGTGTTCATATAAAGTTAGGAAGAGTGAAACCTGGGAAGTGGTCTTACTAACGGCAAGTAAAACCTGGGAAGGAGGTCTTTTTAGCGAAAAGTAAAACCTGTCCATCAAAACAAAATCCTCAAATGATGTTATTGTGAGAAAACAAGAGATGACCAAATATATAGTGAGAAGCACACTTTAGGTTTATATAAAGTGATTAAGATCTTCTATGGTATTTGAATCTGGGGAGGTGGTGTGCAGTGGGGTGGGAAGGGGTAGGGTGTAATGCTACGAAAGTAAGTTGGGGGTGAAGTTATTAAATATGAGATGACAGGAAAAGATTGGAATGATCAATCGGAGTACTTTTTGTGACTGTCCCTTTGTCATGATAGCGAGGAGGGGGCAGTATAAATATGATACAGCAAAATGATGCATTGCCTGTGAGCGGAAACAACACCGTACCTTCTCCACTGGCAGCGTGATGGGAGTCTTGGTGTCCTGGAAGTGGATGTTGATGCAGGGGCCCACTGTCTCCTTGTCATTGTACTGCAGCTGTAACAGCAGACAACATCCACAGTGAAACAGACAACATCCACAGAAACAGACAACAAGCATGGCGGATTAAAACTCTACAACACAAAAATATGTCTGTTGCTTTAAATAGCTATCTGCAATTTTTGAGTTGTGTTTAAAACTGCACCAAAAACAAGAACTTATAATTAGCTTGATAATGGTGAAAGAATCTACATGGAAACGTCACTCTATGTAATAAGATGCTGTCACCTATAAAGTATGCTTTGTTTGAAACTAAAACTGGCATTTTAGAAATTGTATAGGAGAAGGAAACCAAGTTCTACGGATGGTCAACATCTCTATTCCAATGGATGCGACGTTTCAGTGTGGGTACTAACACCGTTATCACTTGATAACAGTGTCAGTACTTATGTGATGCAACATTATTGCACAACCAACCCGCTGTGGTTCTCGTAGCATCTTCCTATTGCCGCCACCAAACTTGCCAAGGACACGGAACGCCACGTGAGCTATGTTGTCCTGGGGATTGCGTAGGGTCCGCCAAAGAGCCTGATTCAAAATGGAAAAAATCAATGCTTTCCAGTAACCAAGAAATGTTTCACCAATGTTTTATTACAGTATCTCAACTACATGAAGATGAAAGACATATACAACTTTATACTTCAGGGTAAAGCTTCATGTGGGTTAGCATGGTGTCATGCTGCTTTTAGCCAGGTTCCAGGAATATCACAGCAGGGACACCAGAAATGAGCTTCACACATTGCATCCATGAGGAGAATCGAACCTGAGTCTTTGATGTGATGAGTGAACACTTAAACCACTAGGCCATTCCACCACCCTTCTTGTGGCTGCGAAATACCTGGGATAATAGTCACAACAAATCCTTCATTCACACACATGGCCAGATGATCCTTCCACACCTAACGGGCACAACTCTATACACCAATTTGAAACTCCTAATCCTGCTTGACAGCTGTTTTGTACAAAAACCTGACATGAATCTTCTGTTGAAATACAGCGAGTCAACTGAGTTTGGAATAAGAGCATGTGAGCTCGTAGAAAGCCAAAATGGGCAACACCTGGGCTTCAAACCTTTATCAAGAGTGGATATCTAAGGGACATAACTCTGTGCAGAGAACAGTAATGCCTTTAAGATCTCGACCACCAGATCCTGCATGAAATAACATAAAGGTGCCACATACCTGCATGAGTTCTGCTCGGACTGGCTGGATGTGGTCGTACAGGAAATCAGGCTGCAGGTTGTCCACACAGAGCTCCAGAGTGCGCAAACCCTACACAGAAATATTTCATCATAATAGGTGTAATTCTGCAACTGAAAAAATATAAGTCCATATGGTTTTATGCTGCTTTTAGCACTATTGCAGCAGTATCACCGAAGGGAACACCGGAAATGGGCTTCACACATTATAACCATGAGGGAACTTAACCCAGTTCTTTGACATTATGAGCCAACGCTTTAACCACTAGACTATCCCACCACCTGAGTGAGTTTAGTTTTACACCACACTCAGCAATATTCCAGCTATATGGCAGCAGTCTGTAAATAATCAAGGCTGGACAAGAGAACCCAGTGATCAACAGCATGAGCATCGATCTACACCAACAGTGATGTGTTGACTAAGTCAGCGAGTCTCAGCATTGGATTTCTTTAGTCACGTTGACCCATGAAGGTCAGGGGTAGAAAAGGCCTTCAGCAACTCATGCTTGCCATAAAAGGTGACTAACAGGATTGGGTGGTCAGGCTTGCTGATTTGGTTGACATGTCATCAGTTCCAAATTGTGCAGATCAATGCTCATATTGTTGATCACTGGATTGTCTGGTCCAGACTCGATTACTTACAGACCGCCGTCATATAGCTGGAATATTGGTAAGTGCGGCGTAAAACAAAACTCACTCACTCATTCACTTTAGTCACCTCAATTCTAACCCAGATCATCACAGGTCAAAACATAATGAAGATAGGTTGGATCAATCAATGACAGATGATGATGATCCTCGAGCCTACTTGACTGAAAAGTGTTTGCAAGCTTACCTGACTGACGAGGGTCTGTGAGCCGTTGAGGGCTGACACAAGAGGGTCCATCAACATGGGCAGATATGGTAGCAGGGAGGACAGACGGACGGGTACTGTCAGACACAGCTCCACAAACAGATCCTTCATGTGCTGGCGATGAAGGCCACTCTGTAGGCTATTCAAACCTAGGAAAAAAAGCAAAATGGTTCTTAGGCAAAGTCCATTATGTTGGCATCGAAACATCTACCCTGAATCTAATGAAGCTACAGATGGTACCAATAGTGTGGGGATGCACTGATATCAAGTCTTCTGGAAATTATTTTCCAGATGGATGTTGCAAAATTACAGAACATATCTGGAATCAGGGATTTATCAGAGGTGACTATGGAGCCTCAGGTTTTCATCCTAGTGCAGGATTACTTAAAAATTTAGAAAAATCTGAATATTTTTATATTTGTATATTTATCTTGCACATCTAAGGAAGTAAGTATGTGGTGCTGGATTAGTTGAAAATTTGACGAAAGTGCTCCATGCATATTTACAATTTATTGCAAAGAATGTAATGCTACAACTGCAATGATTTCAGACACAAAATTATGAAAATTTCAATTCTGACATCTTTCCCAGTTTACCAGCCATGGGAAGTTAGTTTGGAACATTGTACAAATCAACAGGGTTAAACTACCACTCAGAAACCACTATTCTCAAGAAGTTCTTGGTCATTTTATTGGAATAGTTGGGTGGATGATGACCAAAGCAAGTTACAATACATGTGGATTATCAAGTTCTTCATCCCATGCCGCTGCACAATTACATCCTCTGTCCAATTGTTTACCTTGAAGGAGGTTGGGCAGCAAGGGAAGGAACTCCTGGTATAAGAGATCGTGACTGCCACCACCGATGGAGCGGAACAGGGCTCTCAGCAACAGGAAGTAGTTGTAAGGCTCCTTGGCGCTCATGGCCAGCTCCATTGATTGGTTGACGATGGTGTGGAGATGGGGCTGGATGGAGAAGAGTTACACATATCAAGTGTTGTGTAGATCACTTCAAACATAACAAGCTTTAAAATGTGGAAGAATGAAATGGGGATAGAATGGTTGAATTATATTGCAGAGAGTCCTTTTTCAAATCCCTGTCAATCATTAGCAAGGTTGGAATAAGTTATACTCACAAGACAGAATGTTTAGAGGAAGCAGGCATTCTAAAATACTTAAACTCATGAATGAGCGAGTGAGTTTAAGTTTTACACTGCTTCTAGCAATTTTCAAGCAATATCACATCAGGTGACACCAGAAATGGGCTTCAGATATTGGACCAATGTGGGGAATGGAACCCGTGTCTTCAGCGTAACGAGTGAACACTTTAACCATTAGGCTAGCCCATCACTCATACTTGCAAGTGAAAGTTAGAATTGTAGAAGATAAGGATGGAGATTCACTTTGTAACTGATGAGTTCATCACGGATGGGTTAAGGTATTTATCGTAACAGTCAAAATGTCTTTAGGAAGGATGGATGAGGAAGAGATAGGCTACCTTCAACATTTGCTCATTTTCTGCAGCAAACAGAGACACAGAGCCAAACACCAGCTTGAACAGCTTCAGGTACAGGTTGGAACGTTCCATGTTGGCTGAAAAAAACATATGTATGACTGGCTAATTTGGATGGACCACATGTTTTTAAAAACGTAGTTCAGGTGAGTGAAAAATATTACTACTACATGATAGCAGGTGCAAATCAGTCACCACATAATACTCTCAATTTATAACACAAAGAATGATATACAAAAAGTCTGTATACTCACAGCCCATGTCCTCCAGTCTCGCAAGCAGGTATTCCACGAGAATTGTGGCAAATGTTGCAGACGTCTGAAGATTAGCTAAGAATGAGTTGGCAACAATCTGAAAGTAATAACAAACACACAGATGAGTGAGAGATTGAGTGAACTGAAAAAAATGCCACTTGCAACAGTATTACAGTCAATATGTTGGCTTAAAGTTGGAAGAGTATTGAGAGTGATAGCAGACTGAAATCCACCAGCATGGGTGTTGACAGGCCACCTAAAAACACAATCAGAGCGAACTCGGATCTTGAACCCACAATAATGTAGCGAATAAGCCCAAGGGAGACAACTCTAAACAGCATAAGGTGGCACAAGAAGAGTAGGGTCATCCATGTGTCTTGTCCGCATACTGTTCATCAACTATTAACAGTTTGCTGTTATTCAAAATCAACATCACTAGATATACAAAATTCTATTCAAGCTATTTGGTTTTGCGCGATTCCTAAGATACCGACTGCTTGTTGACTGTACCTGTAGGGCGTAGTTATTGTGAATCCTCTCCACCATGTACTGAAACAGAAGCACAAAGTTGCATCAAACTATTTGCTGTTACAAATCACTTTGAAGTTTTGCAAAAACAGTATACCTTTAAGTTTAAAGGATTGTGAATTCATCCTTAACATATAGAATTACTCCATGGACAAAATCCACCCTAAACAAGGTAAATATATGTCAGTCTTTATAAATGAACAATATATTTATCATAATAGATATCAAATTTTGACAGGAAAGTAGATTAACATCACAACTGCCATTGAGTAGCATTTCTAGATGCTGAATCTGACAGTGAGTTGAGTGAGAAGAATCTAACTGGACAAGCCAACCAATCAAAACTTACCTCAATCACTGATGAAAAGATTTCCTTGAAAGTAATAGGGCTCATCATTGTAAACTGTAAAACAATACGTATTTCTAAATCTTAGCTACACTTTCATCAGCTCTACCTCTGTTGTCTTTAACCCTTGGATAGTGAGTATGATCTTATGCCGCTTTTAGCAAATATACAAGCATTATCATGTCAGAGGACACTAGAAATGGACTTCATACATCGTGCCCATATTGGGAATCAAACCAGAGCCTTCAGCGTGACAAGGTAACGCTTTAACCACCAGCCTCCCTCTAACTCATGGATAGACAATGTCAAAACAAGCATGCTTATTGTTATGTGAGGTCATATGAGAGTGTTCAAAGGCACTTCCGATTATTGCTGATTAGTGCTGATATCCAGTTCGCCAGTTCAACTGCTCAAAAGAACTTTGTTTTTCCCCCCTATCACTGGATGTCCATCACAACATCACATCGTAGTTTCAATCTCAACTCCCTGGGCATCATACAATATGCATGAAAAAACAATATCTAAATGATATTGAAGAATGGTGTACATCAGTAACATACAGATAACATTGACAAGCACACGTCGCAAGTTTTTGGTCACGTGACATCTAATTAAACGTACCCTTATTGAACATGACTTGTCTGTTTCTGCCGTACGTATATGTGAGCATGTGTGAATACAGATACCTCCCAGGCATGGTATGCAGGTTTTTAGCCAACCAGTCTTACAATCTTAGTAGAGGGTAACAAGAAACATAATTTTCTAAGTCTTGAGGTATGACATAGAGGACCATGAAACACATGGAACATTCAAATCACTAGTTGAGGTTCTCATGTTAGAAGTATGCTAGATTACATGACACTTTCAGACTGTGTCATGTTTCACATGGTAAGTTTTAGCTCAATATAAAGCACAGAACAAATTTGTTGTATTTGAACCCTTCTGTGTAAGTGAAAAAGTGGGATTTTTTTTAAGTGGATACTTAGAACAACATCTATCGTCAGTCCATGTCAAAGTAACATGTTATATTTGGGATTACACTTCGTAAATGAGGTACCAATTCTAATACTTTTGTTGGGTTGAGTCCTTTCCTCAGAGCCGTACCAGATGGGAATTAACGCAGCAGAAGTACTTTATTGAGTAAGTGTAATTCCAAATATAATGTGATACATTTCAACGCTTTCTAAATTTCACTGAGTTTTCACATGTCAGTGTACCCTGTTCATGTATCACTGGCCTTACTGATGACTTATCAGGTATTGTAGTGTATGATGATGAAAATAAAATGAAAATTATATCGAAACGTACCACTCCTGCAAAATGTTCCAATACTTCCTTCTCCTCCTTGGTGCGAACAGTCTGCACACTGTAACAAGCAACAGTGCACCGTCAACACAATGTCTGCTGAATATGAAAACACAGACCACACAGCTGATTGGCTGATGTGTAGCTGATATTTTCAATATGATCAAGTGTAACCACTTTGAGTGGCAACTTAGAAGTTGGGAAATAAAACACAGACAAACTTTAGAGATTACAACTTCTATATGTCGTGAGTGAGACGTTTCGATAAAGATTCTTGTTCTGTTGTACCACTCCTGCTTGAACAAGAACATGGGTCACTATTCATAAACGTTCTCAGAATATTCTTAAGAGTTAAGAATTCTTAAATCCACCATGAATTCTTAGTTTCCATACCAAAACAACATTCTTAAGTTGCAAGACAACACTTAGACAAGTCATTTTGCTCTCAGTTCACTTCTTAAATTTCCAAAAACCTCATGAAGACACCTATCATTGCACTCACGAAATAAAGAAGTTGTAATCCATGAAGTTTATCTATATTAGCTTTGATGGAGATTGAAATTGAGACAAGTGTCTAACATGGGAAAATGTTAAACATGAACCAACTAAATACAATAAGAACTTCACGACCAATTTTCATGACAAAAGATCTCCAACTTAACAGAAGAACCATGTAGAGAACAAAAATAATCTCAAAAAGAGGTGTGCTCAGAGAGCGACAAAAGATTTTCAGTCACTTCATGTCACCTTTGCTATAAGCCTAAATACTGAGACATAATTTATCCTTCTCAAGTATTTCAAAATAATCAAATTATTCCGAAGTTTCAACAAAGACAGTAAGCTCACACTGCAGGTCTAATGAAGGCCTGCCCTGTCGATGTCACGTTAACTGTGTAGATGTCCAACGCCTCCAGGGCGTATTTGACCAGCCGGACATACACCAAAGTCTCCTTGGACTGGAATTGCTTGTTCTGCAGTAGGCTGGTGTCCGCTGCCGGAGTGAGTGAGTGAGTTAAGATTAATGCTGTCTTAAACACATACAAATATGAAGTTCATTTCTTTTGACTTTTTTGACAGGGAAGATATACATACATGTTGATGTTAATCTCAATCATACAGAACTGAACTTAAATTAGTATAAGTTAATATATTTAATAAGTTAATCTCAGGACAAACTGACCTAAGATATTTGCCTTTTTTAAAAGAAATTCAACTGAACAAAAAAAGCATCATGGCTTTTGTCGCTTTTATGACATGACTGGTGCCAACAATGTACAGATGACATGTGAATTGAGTCTATGAATTGAAATCTGTCTGAACTTGGATAATTCTTGTAAATGATCACTTTATAAATGGGTTAGAATTGATATTCAGTAACCTGTGCTTGTGATGAGCAAATGCAATCAGGTTGTCAGACTCACTGGTATGGTTGACATGTCATTGTATCCTAACAGCGCAGATAGATGCTGATGCTGTTGACAACTAGATTATCTGATCCAGACTTGATTAGTTCCAGACCGCCACCATATAGCTAGGATATTGCTAAGTGTGGTGTAGAATGAAACTCACTCACTCAATCATTCAGTTAATGAATAGCATTCCATGAGTGCTTTGTTGCAAAAATCAAACGTCTGTGCATCGTGAGACAATTCTAATACACAAACTAGTCAAGTACACCTACCGTTTCCTATAGCCTTGCAAGACAGCACCCCCCATGTGATCGTTTTCACCCCACAGACCAGGGTCTTCACCAGACTGCGGCAATCCGCGACAGAGTACACATTGTACTGACTGGGAGTGACGCCGAAACGGTTTTGTGTCTGCAACATCATCAACACCATCACTGAGAGCACATTACTGTTTCGGATTCTTGTCTGCCTCATTCCCAACGTCTAGCATCAGGCTTAACTATTTACCCATTTTATCCAGGACAAACAAACTGCACATAAAGCTGATGTATGTCTTTCATATGTGTAGGTTGTGCATGTGAAGATGACAATGCATTTGGGATTCTCAAATGCAATATAGACATCAGTCCGAGGAACATTATTGAATCACTGTGAAAAAAGCATTTCGGTTGTTTTTTTCTTCCTTACAAAACGATAAAAGCAAATCATTGCATTATTTTACACCAAAATCAAAGCCCAAAAACCAACCAACCAGAACCACACAGCCACAACACATACCTGTACATAAACTTCACATTGATGTTACACTGCGTGAACAACCTACAGGAGATCTGTTGTATCGTGCTACAACTTGACCTATTTACATAAGTGTAACTAGGCTGGTTCAAGTTACCTTGTTAGAGTCCTCCTTTTCTTTTGAAGACTCGGCAATGCTGGCGGCGAACGTTTTGTTTTCGTCTTTTGGTGTTTCTGGCAGCCCAGGCTTGACCTCAATGGTGGCCTTGGTGTCCCCAGGTTTGATCTCTGCTGGAAGACTTGACGAGGAGGCGGCAGGGGTGGTGGACTGCTGCTGGTGTTTGCTGTCAGACACAAGTCAGAGATTTGAACAGGTTCCCAGAGGTAGAGATGGTAGAGGTGACAAAGGAAAGGGTAGACATAAGTCAGAGATGAAAGACACATGAAAGGATAGACCTAGGATAGGCATGAAAGACATGAAAGCATCGGTTGGGAAAGAGAACTTTGACAATGGGCCATTTTAAGGATTATTAGCTATTTTCTGAATTCAACATGGGCCACTGCCCTTGTATCAATAGTAAATTTCAAAATTGTAATGTGCAAAATGGCACTAGGCCCCTGCCTTTCCCAATCCCTGGGAAAGGAGAGACATGGATAGACCGGATAGAGATGGTACAGACAAGAGAGGTAGAAATCAGGTTGAGATGGCAGGGTGTTGAGTGAACCACTATGAACAGTAGTCACGTATCACTGCATGTTTGCTTTAGGTGGGGTAATATCCTGAGAGTTGAAATCAACACACACCCATATGATAAAACCTAGGAACTGGATTCCTACCATTGTCATAAGTTCCTGGCATGCCCAAGGCACATCAGTCTAAGTAAACTTAGCCTCAGTACTTTTCGTTACACTCCACTACTGAGTCTAACAAAACCTTATGGGAGGTCACGTCAGGTAACCTTTGAAAAGTCCCTCCGATCTCTAAATAGTAGCCGTTGTTTGATTGGTTAAATCTATTCAAACGTCTTGCGTTTGACTGGACGGTCATTGGTCGCTCAAAGGTTACCTGACACGACCTTCTACTAGGTTTTGTTAGACTCGGTGGTTGAGTGTAACGAAATACACTGAGACTAAGTTTACTTAGACTGGAGGGACATAACAAAACAATGACCCTCTTTGATATGACAAAGAACTGAAGTCCTGCTGGTTATGTCCTGTATACATCACTACTGCAATTTTCAGATGACATCATAAATCATGATTAGGACCTTTGTAGGTAAGTGTTTGAGTCAGGTCAGGGTGTTCTATTTCACAAATCCTGCAAAGTTTTGTTTCTTTCTCACCATTTCTGGAGTATCTGTGGCAGCTGAACTGTGGCAATGGTTTTGAACTTCAGAACGAACACTTCCAACATTCTCATCAGCAGTTCTCTCCCCTGAACAGATATGCACAAAGATGCGATCAGATCCTGTCAACCCCATATAAATACATACGCTTCACTGGCAGAAAAGAAACACAGAGTTATGTGCACCAGATCTATTTCATTTGGTAAATACCATAAATATCCACAAAATGGAGACTTACACATATAGAAGATTGGTATACATAAATTAAAAGGAAAAAGTGTTTTACTCACTTATACATGAACTAAAAGAGTGTGTACACTCCTGAATAATAAACTATATGTAGAAAAATAGCCTGACCTCCCTAGTAGAAGGGACTGGTATTATGTGTCAGTGTGTTGCTCACATTGCCATTCTCCTGCTCACTCTTCTGCCGGATGCACTCCACCAGGTTGAGGAGTAGCTTGCAGGACATGGTCTGGATGCTACTGGGCAAGGACTCGTCGTGGACATTCTTCGAGAACAAGTTGACCGCCAAAGAGAGGTCATTCAGGGGTAAAGCAGACCTCACGTGGTGGACAAGGTCAGCTAGGGTGCTGTAGGCCAAGGGTCTGGGGAGAGGGGATGGATTATACAATTGTTTAGACAACATGAGAAGCACGTACATACTACTGTTTGTTGTTGAAGCACTCAGCAATTTTTCAGCTATTAATATAGGGTACATATCCATACAACTTGCACATGCTTAAGGCATTGGTATTTCTATCCTTTGACCACTGGATGATAATCTCAACAGCGCATCATATTATCAATCTCAACTCCCTACTTAATGTGGCTTACAAGGTTTGTTAACTGTATGGTCAAGGTGTATAAATGGTTAGGTCTGAACAGACTGATCTTGTTCGCGACAAGCCATGCCATCAGGATACACTGACAACAAGCAAGCTAGTGAGCCTCACAATCAATGAGTCTTAATGATCCTGCCACCTCATACAACCAGTATCCACTGCTGGTGGATCAATATTATAAAAAGGGCAAGACCAAATTACAGCTATAGAGGGATTTAAAACTCATATCTTGATATTTTACTCTCAAAATTTCATAATTCTGCTAAAGGTTCAATGGACTATTCTGACATAATCATAGATCAATACTCAAGCAATATGCTGGTGGGGGATACCAGAAATGGGCTTCAGACATTGTACTTGTGGGGAATTGAACCCTGTCTTTACCCAACATACACAATTTTCCTAAAGCTACTACCTTAGAGATTCGTGTGTGGTCCACCCTGAGCCGATCAGTGTATTTTCATCAAACAGCTTGTCAATACATGGCACAAACTCTGAAAGGCAAACACTCTCATTGCACTCCTGAACAACGTCTTTATCGACACATCATAAAAGCAGGCAAAGCGTCTGAAGCTCATGATGCTCCTTCACTGCAATCAGTACAGCAAAACCAGACAGCAATGGCACCCGTCTAATCTGGCATAAACTTTTGGTCCTTACACTTTACAGTGATACTATGATTATTAAAACATTGTCTAACCTAGCACCTGTCTATTCTGTAGTATAGTGCGATGGTAATCCAACACACTCCTCTCGACATGCTACATAATCAAGTAGCAGTGATTGTGTGGTGAATAAAATGCTTCTAGGATCACTGTGGTTATGGCTTACAAACACTGGGGGATTGCATTAATTTGTTGCACAATTACAAAATATCAAAGGCATTATAGACATAAAGAAAATAAAGAGACTGACGAGTGTAAGTGACAGCCATGTTCGAAAAATATTGTCACTGTTGAAATTCAACACCCAGTCAACCAGCTTTTGATTTCGGTCTCTTGGGGTACCGGTTTAGACAGGTTTGACTGTAGTCTGAATACATAATGCTTTTTTTATTACACTTTCGCAGAAACGGAAAAGAAAAAGCTAGGGTCCAATATCGAAAATCTAATTGATTCAAGGTCTGGGTAAATCGTTGCAGCCCTACTAGAGACATGATGTACTCACTGTTTCTGAGATCTGTGGAGAGAATGTGTCTGGCAGCTATCAACAGCTCCTTGCGAAGGTGGGCCACCTCCTGTGGACACAGTGTCAGCAATCCCAGCAACCCTTGCACCATCTGCTGGGAGTGGTTGTTCACCTGGCCCTGTAACCATAGCAACACCAACCGGTCAATCTAGGTGATGATACATCACAATTTTCAGGGCTCGATTTAGTGCTTTGTTACTTGAACTGGTGCAACACAAAACTGTAAAGTGCAACCTAGTCATTTCAGTCAACAAACGTCTCGGCTGAATAAAACATCTAAATAATTCAATAGCATATTTCTTTCTGGTTACCGTCCTGTTACCCGTGTGGTAACAACTTGACCACACTTTCAGGATACATGAACGAGTAAGTGAGTGAGTATGATTTTACACCACTTTTGGCAATATTCCAGCAATATCACTATGGGGGACACCAGAAATGGGCTTCACACATTGTGCCCTAGTAGGGTATCGAGCCTGGGTCTTCAGCCTGACAAGCAAATACAACCATCAGGTGACCCAATCCCCCTCGGATACAATAGTGAATGTCTTGACCACTGTACCTGATATATACGGATGATATACGCCAGGAAGGACAGCGTCTTGATCTGGGCAGCAATGAAGTCCACAAACACTTCTTTGTTGAAAGATGGGCTCGATCTGGAAAGACGAAGATGTCCCAAACCCAATAACAAATATTCTAGTCAACATTCTCTTTATCTTTAATACAGAACAAATGCACAAAACCTACTACCATCTTTCACAATACACTGAATCTTAAAAGGGAGAGACAGAGAGAATGAGAGAGAGAGAGCGAAAGAGAGACAGAGATTTTAGTTTTACACCGCTTGTAACAACATTGCTGGTTACACCACTTTTAACAATATTCCAGCAATATCACAATGGGAATATTAATGTTAAACACAATAAAACAGATATGGAGCTACCCTGGATATCAACACAGCCATGAGCCAACCAAGAGAGATAAGTCTGTAAACCCTAATTTTGGTGTCTCTCATCACCTGACAGGTCAGACCCTGTTTACCTGTGTTGTGGTGAGGGCTGAAGTGTGATGGTGTTCATGATGAGGGGGATGAAATCGGCCATGTCGGGGTGAACGTTGGTTTTGTACAACTGATACATCAGCACCACGATGATTGGCAGCTCGGCCAGCACCTTCAGGGATTGCATTCCCTTTGGGATGATGTTGTACTGGAATGACAAACATTTCAGTTTATAGGCATACAGGTATTAATCAACAAATACAACAACTTGGAAATGATGTTGTACTGCAGTTACCACTTTCATCTTGAGAACAGTACTTGTCTGACTCAACTAAAACAACAACTTGAAGCGGATTTTGTGTTGCAACTAGAACCTTCATCTCGAGAGCCCTAAATGTCCTGCTCAACTAATACAATAATTTGGAGAAAATGTTGTACTCAAGTAAAACCTTCCACAATATAGTTGTACAAGCCTTGAAGAGCTAATGCAACAACTGGGACACAATGTTGTACTTGGAGGTAGAACATTCAACTATATAGCTGTACAGGTTTTATTACAACTTGGAGAAACTGTTGTACTACACAGAGGTACAGGTCTAAATGAACTAATACAACAACTTGGAGAAAACGTTGTACTACAATTAAAACTTTCCACTCTATAGTTGCACAAATCTTGAAAAACTAATACAACAACTTGAACACAATGTACTTCCAGGTAGAACATTATAGCTATATGACTATATAGCTATGAAGCTGTACAGGTTTTATGACCTATTACAACTTGGAGATACTGTTGTACTTCTTGGTAAAAACGTTCCACTTGATAACCATACAGGTCATAATCAACTATTCAGAAAACAACCAGTCTCCGAAAAAGATTCCATTCAGCAATATAGAAGAAAACATTATAGGAACGGATAAAATAATGGATGGCACAAGGTGTTCATGACGCCAGCTCTTACCGAGACGCTTGTGTTGTCATTGTTCTTCTTCTCAGTGAGTATTGTTGTCACAGTGTAGATCTCCATCAGCATGACATCAACATTGATCTCAGTAACATCCTTCACCTTCTTCTGTGACCTTGGCTCAAATATCTTGGGTAGGTGAGACGGAAGGCTGTTGTATATACTCTTGACAAACTGCAGAAAGTCTTGTATTTCGTCGTTCATCTGAGGTCGATACTGTTTGTGTAGCTCCAGGATGATTCGAATACAAACGAGCACATTCTCTTCATTTTCAATCTGCAAACGAAAAATTCAATTTCAAGTTTATTTTTATCTCACTGGGATTTCATAGATTTGGTTTGCTTAAAGTAACCAAAACTGCAAGATAATCCTAATTTGCTTTCTAGCTTCTGCCTGACAAATAACATATTGAAAGATAAAATTTTAACATGAACGTTTCTGTGTTTAATCCAAACAATCTTATTGCAAGGAACCATGAAATTAAAAGCAAATAAAGGAAAGTTACATTTATAACTTCAACTGAATAATATCAAAATTTTAAGACAAAAAGCACAAAAGAAATAGCCCTCTTTGTCCTAGTGAATTCAAAAAATGTAATCCAGACTTATCTAATCTGGAGATCCAGAAGCCTCTAACTGGGATCAAAGGTTGCTTGACCTTGACCTTGACCTCATTTGACCTTCACTCACCTTGAGCAGTTTAAACATGAGAGACAGAATCTGCTGGATGTACTTCTTCAGATGCTCGTTGGATGGAATGCGATGAATAATCTCCAGTAGCAGCTTACGCAATTGCTGAAAACACCAAAAAAATTGTTGCATTAATGGAGAACATTGTTTAAAATCTGATGATTATTTTCATAAATTTGCAGCATAATATTTCTCACATCTAAAATGGGATTTCAAAAGTAAATTGTTACATATTTTGTAACTGAAAGGACACACATAGTTTCTGCCAAATTAAGTCCAGTTTACATTTAGCATATTAATGTAGCAAATTCCAACTTGGAGATGCAAAATTCCATTGTAAAGTCAAGTTTAGGATCAAGTACAAACATTTCTGAATCACACTGTGCAGTGTTGACTGAAATCTGACATAAGTTGGCTAGCTTATGTGTATCTTACTATTTGGTTGTCAGGATGGGAATTTACTCAAAGAAGTTAAAAAACACTTATTTTTTATGAGGCTATAGCTAATCTGTCCTGGGGCCTGTGTCACAAAACTCTCATAAGCCTAAGATCTTGTAACTTTTCTCGTAGCATCCATAGCTCCTGTGTTACAGTATAGGAGGTACAATGGCTACAAGAAAACTTACGAGATCTTAGGCTACGAGAGTTTTGTGAAACGGGCCCCAGGCTGGTAGGTATTCAAACTTAATGGTCTTCTTTAACTTGTTTTCAGTAGAATGAATACAGTTCAGCAATAATCAGTTCAATAAGAGTCAAATATATTAACCTTCAGTGTTTCAACGTGTAGTAGTTTATTGTACTGCTTGACAAGTATTAGATGAGCCATGACCTGACAAATGACCTCAATTTGCATATACGGGAACGCCCTCCAGAACAATCCACTTGGAACGAGAGGGAAACAGGTTGCTGTCTAAATATTGAAAAGTTCAATTTCCTCGTGCGAATCATGTTGTGATGGTGTTTTGCTGAACTAAATCAGTCTATGAAACACATGTTAAACTGTAGAGGTATTTATTTCACACCACTGTCAGCATGCATTGCATGTGCTCAATCGCCAATCTACATGTAGCAACCAAGTGTATTCATCCAGACTACTTGCCCAGCCTGCTTGTAACAAACGTGTCCACTGTGCTGGCTCGTTTAATACTTGTCAAGCAGTAGGTGAAATACCTTTTACCTTACAAGTTTTTTCAAATGTTTAAAAATACAGGAACTAATCTACAGGCACACAACGGCGAATCTCAAAAAACAGTAATCTCTATTCTACCATGACAACAAGAGTGCTTTAAAAAACACAACTCTCTCAGAACTCATACTCTTACACGTTGCAATAATTTAGTCAAATGTAGATTGTGCTGGAAGGGGTCACAGATAGTGACAAACACAAAAGTTTGACTCCCAGTTGAATATCACAAGCTTATATTGATGGTCAATCTAAAATAGAGATTTTCAAAGTGCCTTGATTAAAACAACCTCCAAAAATATATTTAACTTGCAAACTGTTGCTATTTTTTTGCAGACTGATCTTGTCCTATGGTATAAAAGAGAGTTATTTCTGAGCCATCAAATGGAATTAGATATTCTATATAGTACTGAATACAGTGAAACTGTGTATGAATTTGTAGTACCATTGTACGAAGGTCTATGGGAACTTCCATACCTTAAAATAGCTTTCCATGAGTCATAGCACCAAGAACATTTTGAACAACAGCACTTTGTGGACAATAGATGAGAACCAAAAATTGAGAACAGTAGAGGACCAATACATGACATATTCCCAAATCGATACAAAGTGCAGATATATATGATGTACTGTCCTGTTAACATACATGAGATACGACCCCATTGATACAAACAGTGCTGATATACGAGATACAATCCCACTGATACAAACTGTGCTGATAAACATGAGATAAAACCCTACTGATACCAACAGTGCTGATACACGAGATACGACCCCATAGATACAAACAGTGCTGATATACGAGATACAATCCCACCGATACAAACTGTGCTGATAAACATGAGATACAATCCCACCGATACAAACTGTGCTGATAAACATGAGATAAAACCCTACTGATACAAACAGGGCAGATACACGAGATACGACACCATAGATACAAACAGTGCCGATATACATGAGATACGACACCAGTGTGAATGCATACCTTGAGAAGATGGGAAAGCTGCAATAATGCAGTGCGCCTAGTGACCGCAAGAGTAGTATTATGCCCAGGGAGTTGAGATTGATAATATGATGTGCCGTTCAGATTGACATCGAATGACCGAGTGAAAAATTACCAGCACTTTAAGCATGTACTAGTGTATATTCGTGTGCTATATAAATATCCTATAACAAAAAAAAAATAAGGATAAAACAATATAGGGGTTGACAACATTTCAGCGTATTCATGCACAGGGACACAACACTTGGATGGATTCCCGTATTCGGGGTAGATGACCCTACCCCCACCTGTTTGTTGGTCTCTGCAATGAACTGGGGCTCCCCTTCATCAAGGATCTTCAGGAAGACACGCATAGCCTCCTGCAGGAATTGTGGGTACTGAGTTGATGACACCACCGTCTGAAAAGCCACAAACGGATTCACATTAATTAACAAGAGATCTAATGGTGTTTCACCTGAGTTCATGATATTTGCTTTCCTGTTGCCATTTCAACAGTCTCAGGGGTGTGGAGTGGTTAATGCATTCGCTCATGACACCAAGATGTCATGTTCCATTCCCAACATGGGTAGAATGTGTGAAGACCATTTTCAGTGTCTTGCGCGATGAAATTGCTGGATTATTGATAAAAGCTAGTCATATCACAATTCAATGATGCACAGTTGGCAAACTTTGTACAATATGATACATGCTTCTTTTGTTTTAGCATTGATTCATATTTAGACAAATATCGATTAGTATTCTGATGTTGCACCGATGTTTCATATAACAAATTTTGTTACAAACAATTAGAAACAGGACATTATTATTGCCCGCAAAATACTGGAAATGTTTTATCGTGATATGTATTGAATCATGGCCTCGAGATATGGATTGTATTGGTGAGAACATCTATCACAACATTCCTACTAGATAAAAGCATAAAATTCACTCACTCTATGCTATGGGCTCTGGCAGCTTATATTTTTGACGGCCACACATACATGCATGCATGCACACATATATGCATCCATCCATCCACATATAATTTGTTTCCAACATGTTTTACGTCCATGACTATGACTGAACCTCAGACCCTCCACAGTCGATCTGACACTCGATCCATTAGCACCAAACAGGTTCAGAGCCTAGACTTTTAGAAGCACTTTTAGAGCTAAGATAGTCATAAGTTAAAGTTAATGAATGGCATTTACGGCTTTCATAAATCTAAGACGGTTTAATAAATCTAGGCAATGTTGATCAGGCTTGTGGACTTGGTGATGGTTGTTGTCACGGTGACAAGTAATCATCAGATTATGCTACCAGTTTGAAATATATGAAGAACATGACATGCGAGGTTGATCTCAGTATCTATGTGATGTTGTGTTCTGTGAGACAGTGAGTGAGTTTGGTATTAGTGCACCACTTTAAGGAATATTCAAGTAATACCATGGCACAGGACATCAGAAATGGGATCCATTCATGTGGGGAATCAAACCCAGATCTTTGATGTGATGAACGAATATTTTAACCACTTGGCTACCCCACCATCTCATTCTGATATTGCTGGAACGTTGCTCCAAATATCAACTGAGCTCACTCACTGTGAGACGAATGGATTGAGCACTGACCATCATTCTTATAAATTCATAGAGCAAAAGATTTACAGAGTGAAACTGACCTCAAAGTTTTCACTCAGTTCCTGGGCTGCCTTGAGCTTCTTTTCCACAACTGCAACACGTGACATCATGACTAACACATGGCAACATATACAACAACATACATGACAACTTATGCCATTGTTCTGCATTTTTAAAACACAATCAAGACTAAAATAAGGACTTCAATTATCTTATTCACACAATTACACATAGCAGAGCAAAAGTTTGAAAATATCGTTTTTTCTTTTCCTTTCAAACATGACACGTTTGTTGTCTGATTCTTGTTAAAGAGCTTAAAGGTGATGGGAGGCAAATCTTGGACCTGAGTTGTAAATGAATCCATTTCTATTTTATCAGGTTTAATTGACATGTCCTGCATCTTCTTTGATCAAAAGGCAAACTGTAAGACAATACCTCAAGACACTGCTTTGATAAAACTTCATTCTGACCAAAAACGTATTTCCATTTAGCATCTCAAACAACTAAGAACAGAGAAAGTTTCATCAAAATTGTTACAGAGATGTGATCTACCCAAGGAATATTCTGGACAAGAATAAATAGGGACATACATGTACAAATTCGGACTGGACTAGGACCAACTTTTGTGTCCAAATTATGAGGAGTCCGAATTGGACTGGTGAGAGTCAAGAGTTAGCTCCCTTGACCAGGAGCTACGCATGCACAGTACTTTTATGGTGAACAGCACAACTAAATGAATAAACTTGATCTTGTCAGTCAAGGTAAGGGCTGCATTTGGATGTCTCTGCTTCAGTGGTGGTTCAGCCATTTTGTCACTGATAAGAAATTACTGCAGTATTGTCTTTTTATAACAAAACTGCATACCATCACAATGACACTGAGTGAGTCGTGTCAGCTTGCTGAACTGCTTTGTTAATTCCTTTTGTTAAGTTGTTATCATCACACCTGATAATCCGTTTGAAGTCGGTAACACAAAGCACTTTTGCCTCATTCAGTCTCGCTAGTTCGAGTTAATTAGCGATGTTTTCATAGTAAATTACCTTGAAGGGCGGAGATTTCAGTCCGAAATCTGAGTTACATGAAGTCCGAATTAGTGAGCCTATATGTAATGATAACATGCCGGGACCAACAATTCGGTCCGACTTATATAGAAAACCGAGTTACTTAGGGTCCGAGTAAGACAGCCTCCACTGTATGTAAATTTTGAAATTCTGAATAATCATCTGTTTGTTCATTGGCCACTAATAAATTATCAGTCTTAAAAAATATCAATGTCCCTAACTTATTTTGTCCATTTTCCCCATAAGAATGCTTAGAAAAGTTTTAAAACTCACTTCCAGGTGTTGGGTCAGCGATGAGGGAAACATAGGATTTGAATGTGGTGAGCTGGGCCGCCGCATCGTGGGGACTGAGCGGCGACCCCAGCATCAGCGTCGTTGGTTCCAGCTGGACCTGATACACAGACAAACTAAGCATTACCCAACAGTTTCCATGGCTACACACTGGGCTGCAACGATTCATCCAGACATCGATTCAGTTAAATTTTTGATATTACATCGTTGATTCGATAATTTTTTATTCAGTTTGATTCTTCATCAGGGCTTTCAATTTTTGATGTTATTATATGATTTATATGATTTTGTCTATATATCCAAATTTTAATGAATTTTCTTCAGATTTTGTAGAATTTCTAGTGGAATGGTATTTGTATAGTGTGAGGCAAACCTTTGTAGCAACTACGACAAAATCATAGAGTTTGGCATATCTGCATCGAGATATGTACAGGAGGTTTTGTTAAAGATCTAAATTGATAGGGGAAAATATTCATCAATATCAGCATTAGTACATGATTCACTCTGAATATACATTAATCATATACAGAAAGATTTGTTAGACATCTAAACAGATAGGGCAATAGAGATCAGTATCAAGTAAACATGTCTGCGTATACTGGTCCTCCTTCACTTTAGTGTACTATCCTGAACCTGTTTTTCAGAGACTTACAAAATACGACAAACTCTGAACTACTTTGGTCATTTGACCCATGAAGATTGCACACAATTGTTATGATCTAGGGATATTGTATATCAGCATAGAACAATTTAATCTCTTATTCCTGGGATTTTTGTCCTCAGAAAAATAAAAGACAGGAGGGAAAAAAAATAAAAATGTACTCGCCAGTCAAAGTAATACCCCTTCCAAATAATAAAAGCATTTTACTTTTGGCAATTTATGAAGTGTTTAAAAAACATATCTAAATATATGTTTACATTTTTGGTCAAAAAAAAAAAATTACAATTTTATTTTTTGAGCAAGCCAAGATAAATTTTTATTCTTTTTCTTATTTTGGAAAAAAATATGACACATCCATAAATAAAATTGGTCTGGCCTCATAGTATTTTACTTTTGAGCCTTTTTTATGACAAAAAAACCCATTCTTACTTAATAGTGATGAAAAAAAAAAAACCCAACAAAAACCAGCACACAGACTTAAACAGACCCATGCTTTGAGTGACTGTATTTTGCCCTCAACTGTTACTGAAATTTACTTACGCATTTGACTTGCATCGTCAGCTAACCTTCAGTGTGTCAGGCTGAAGACAAACGATCATACATCATTTCTTGTACAAATCATAATAAACACAGATGACAAAACCATGTGTAATTGTCAAAAAACATATTGCCAAGTTAAACTGTACATGTAAAATGCAGGGTTTGGTTTAAGAGACGTTCACCTACTTGCACCAGGTGCATCGAAAGACGAAAGCCTGGTTACACTGACCAAATTCCTGTTGTCCTGCTTTTAAAAGGTTTTATTAATATTATTATATGTAATGAAAGAAATATATAGAGGATATGAAACGACCTTCCATGTAATACCATTTTTATTAAATGAGTTAATAATTTGGTATTACACGAGTAAAAGCAAGTTTGATACTATATCCTTAATGAGTTTAATAAAATGGTATTTCACGTAAGCGAGTTTCGTATCCACTTGAAAAATGACTTACCTAGTGCAAGTTAGATAATTTCACTTTGCAGTATTGGGTTGCACCAGTGCAAATAGCAAAGTACTAAATCGAGCCCTAAAAATGCATCACACAATGTTCAGGTGATTTTTTGCTGTTTATCAACAGATCAGGCACAAACAGGGCAAATGACGGTGATTTAGGAAAGGCCTGTATTTGTCCTTAAAGTGTTATTCTGTAGGAGTGAGGATTCCTAAACTGAACAACAGAACTTCCCACTCGTAATACTCAATGCTACAGGGTTTTTTTATTCCATGATGGGACCAATAAGAAGGCTGTATCTGATTATGCTACAATGCATTTTGTGTGTTACAATGTATTTTAACAACAATTCTGTTTCAGAAAATAAGACTTAAACAGCTAAGTTTGAACAAACTAATGACTTGAATAATAGATAAACCCTGTATTAATAATCACAATGATATCAAACATAACTTAATAAAATAAAATTAAAAACATTTACTTATCATCTTCCTGGCAGACAATGCATCGGTATGTTGGACGTAATAACTCCTCATGTACATAGAAATTGTAAATAAATGCTGGATGTAGGCATGTTGTGAACATATTTTGCAATGAAGATATTCACAAAGAGTAAAGTTCTGTGGATATTCAACTTCATTAATTATTAATGTAAGTGATGTTTTGGTGTAGACACTAACACTCTTATCAAGCAAGTGATGTTAGCATCTCTACTGAAACCTTGCTTACACTAACATCTTTCCTTGCTGTTCACTACACTAAACTTAAGGAGGAACCAACAGAAAACTTAATAAAGATATTACTTCAAGCATCAGATTATCAAGCACCTTTCAAACAATTGGTTGGCTGGAAGAGCTTGGTCTAACACTGTATCTAATTCCTAAACATGTTTAACTGAACGTTTTATTTCATGTTGACACTGCGATCATTTGCAAAATATTAAAACGAAATAAGAAGTTTAAAAAATCAGGGTAATGTAATTCATACCTTTGTTCCTTATGAGATGATTCCAGAATATGAAGTTTCAAATCAATTATTTCTGAACAATTACGATGTCACTTGACACTTGCAGACATGTGTCAAACATTTCACAAAAACAAAAATGGTGGTACTTAATGTATCGAATCATCATATATTTCTGCATATTCAATGTAAATTTGATCACATGATCATGCATGACGTTAAATAAAGAGAAACTATTATAGAAAAGACGCGTAAACAATCAAAAGATTTGAAAATAAGAAGAAAATACAACGCTATATGGAAAGTAGGTCATACAGAGTATCCGCCATTTTCAATAAAAATATCTTCCCACTGTTGTTTATATCTAAAATAACGACGAATCGTAACAATTGATATTCACCCTACTTTGCCATTAGAATGTTGAAGGCTTTATGCATCGTAAAAACTGCGTGATGAAGCATACTTACGGTTTATTTCATATCAACAACATAAAAGAAATTGACGACACTGTAGCGGTATCGCATGAGTTTGATACCTCGAATTTGAGGGCTTAGACTTCTGGGTAATGCTATTTTGAAAAAAATTATTTATTTTCAACCAACATGTTTCAAAACCAATTACATGTTGTATACTGATACATTATCACAACAAACCAAGTTAGATTAGATTCGTGTTGAAAGGAAACCTGGGCAAGATCGTTAACTGGTTGTTTTGGAAATAAGCGACGCGCCAACTCTACCGGTTTCTTACCTTTAGATAAAGAACAAACCCAGTTCAAACAAAACACTCACAACGCTGGGAAAACGGAGGAAGGCTCCTACAATTCAACATGCTTCGTTCATCTTTGAAATCCCAAACAAATATTGATGCGATTATAGAACATATTGCGACTATTTTACCATGCTTACCAGTATATCAGGGTTCGGCAAGGGTTTAGGTTTAGTGTTCAAGAATTTGGGTTTAGGGGTTAAGGTTTGCCGTTCTCTCTCCTTTTTTTCCTGGTTGGCAAATATATCCTATAGCGGTTCACAAAATATTACACTATATATGCGGAGTTTAATGTGGCCGAGATAACCAAAATTTTGCATACTAATATTAGAAAGGATGTTCTATGTCCCAGCGTGTGCTTAAAGCCTTTTTCAGCAATCATTCCTCCTCTGGCATTTTTAGCCCAGTTCTAATTTATTCACATCTCCATTACGTCCATATTTTCATTTTACACCCATACAAAGTAAGATACAACCAATATGATACCATGGCGAATCATTTGATTCAAATAATAAATATCGTGTCTTTCTGCGCCAGTTTTTTCATCTGGATAGATTACGTGCTCTGAGCATAGCTAGATATTTTATTTAATGCCGTATACAAAGTAAATAACTGGAGAACAGGATGTTTTGTAATAATTATTTTTCCTATGACCTTTTTCCATGACTTCTTTTTGTGACATTTTTCAAATCACCTAGCTAGAAACATAGCTATACGAAACGTATTACACTAAACATAAATAAATTGCTTGTGGAAAGAAGCAGTTACACAAGGAATACATTTTTAGTACTTGCTTCGAAATGTGGGATAGCTCATCGGTTAAAGTGTTCGCCTGTCATGCTGAAGGTCCGGGTCCGATTCCTCACATGGGTACAATGTGTGTAGCCCATTTCCGATTTGATATTGCTGGAATACTGCCCAAAGCGGCGTAAAACTGAACTCACTCACTCACTCACTGAGAAAGAACCATGCTGTACCCTATCGTTATGATAATGATTATTGGGAGATTTTACGTGCGCTCGCCGATATAATGCGTTTTTCGCATACTATGTGTGAGAGAATTGGATTCTCTGTGGCAGGGACAGTCAGTGAAGATTCTTGGATACTAGAGAAAGAATCTTGAACTGGATTCTCTGTGCCAGGGACAGTCAGTGAAGGTCCTAGGATAGCAGAGAAAGAATCTTGAAATGAATTCTCTCTGCCAGGGACAGGCAGTGAGTTAGAATCCTGAACTAAATTCTGTGTGCTATCAGCAGTCAGGACAAAAAGATGCTCGAATATGCAGATGACATGGTCATATTTCTCAGCGCGAGTGGTTACCCTGAAAACTGTGATCTGTACATTACCTCTCTTACTCTCCCCAATGTAGAATCTTGCAAATTATATCAAATAGATTCAAGAGAAACAAAACCCAGGGATGACCTCCCCAACAGTCACACTTAGAGATACATGCATGAGGACATGTTAAGGTGTAAACCTTGACTCCTACCTGGAGTGTAGGTATTTGAGCACATACTAGGCATGTTTCTGTTATTGACTTTGATAATGCAAATGCAAGAATGTTTAAATGACTACACCCACTGCCAATATATTAACACCGGAACACTTAATATATTAACACTAGAACTATCCCTGAATGAAACCCTATTAAAATATAACCCGTGAAGAGCCGGGTTAGCATTGACCTTCAGTAATCCAGGATTGTCGGAAGAGTCAACTTTCGGATTCGCGTGGTCGGGCCCGATGACTTGGTTGACACATGTCATCGGTTCCCAATTGTGTAGATCGATGCTTATGCGCTTGATCACTGGATTGTCTGGTCCAGACTCGATCATTTACATACCATCGCTATATAACTGGAATATTACTGAGTGCGACGTAAAACTAAACTCACTGTAAAATTATTGTAAAATACAACTGAGGAGTAGATATAAGCACTTCCATACGGTTTTCCTCAGATACAAAAGACCAAAACTTTATTCTAAACAAGCAGCTGTCCGTCTGCTCAAGACAGCATAAAGACTAAAGACGGGGCATGGTGGGCAAGCTGGCTAAGGCGCCAGGCTAGTGATCCAGCGAGGTTGAGGTTTCAGGATCGAGCCCACCTGTGACCGGGTGTAAAAACCTTGGAGTCAACTTTGTGTGCAGACTCTTTCAGTGTTGTCACAACCCCTAGTGTATAGTACACAACCCTGTTCACTTAAAAGAACCAACGAATCCGTGTGATATGACCAAATGCTGAATACATGAACACGTGCATACACCTAGTTGCGGGTACAGCAACGTGCAGTAAACTTGGACAAAGTGATGTGACTATGTGTCCCAGTCCACCCAGCTGTCAATTGGGTACCCCGTTAGGATGAGAGAGCCACACTAAACTCGGTGCGCCTAGTGGCAGCAAGAGTTGTATACTCCCCAGGGAGTTGAGACTGAAATACGATGTGCTGTTGAGAGTGACTTCCGGTGATCGAGGGAAAAATACCAGCGCCTTGAGCATGCAGTAGTGCATGGATATGTGCGCTATATAAATATCCTATATCATATCACATCATATCATAAATCTGTCTTCAGCATACATCTGAAGGCAGATCAAGCACGTGGCTATTTTATTCAGTCCCACGTATGAACAGCGAGTGTGACGACACAGGTATGCATTCGGGTATTTTCTTTTCAGACTGAGAGTTTATTAAAGGCGCGTGTCCATAGTGAATTCGTAGTGTAATGACATACAAAATCCATCCACATTCCACCAAGAAACTCTTGACAGAGACGAACAGAAGGGAATACAGATGGCTCGTGTTGTACATCTCCAAGAAATATTACATCGCGTGTTTATCAGGCGTACATGATTATATCATAAGCCACCTTATCTTTTACGACAGACAGGCAAAATCGTGTTGTACCTCCAACCCATTGATAACACACTATCTCGACAGCCGTCGAATAAATTTGTCGAACACACAAAGTCATTTGAATATTTAAGAGGTTTTCCTGTCTTTGTGAAACACACCCTCTTCACATTTAGCCGTATGTCTCATCCATTACCGGGGCCAGGTTAAATTTCCATCACGCCCCGATCAAGCATGAAATGTCTTCTGTTCTAGTTAGATGATATTGGCTTGAGTCACTCAGCACTCTTTGCTCGAAGGTTTCTCTGGAAATCGACCACACTCGAAGGTCAGTTTTAGTTAAAACTTTCGAATATGTACATTGCCGTTGGTCATCGCTACTGCTTGATATATGATATAATGTTTGTATTTATACTACCCATCAAAAGTATAGACAAGCTTAAAGCACTCACTATAATTTTATGTGCGCATGAATGAGTATATAGAAGATGTATTTCACCATTAACCTGGGTGAACCAACTGCAAATCTTTTACTGATGAACTCCACGAGGAACATGCATCAAACTGCCGAAAACCATGAGCAAGTGAGCTGTGTTTTGGTGTAAAGTTAGGTTACAAGACCAACAATTTCTACTATGTTATTGAACTCATGACAATGTTTTCAACGTCTCGAATTTGTTCTACTACAGATCAGTTCACGTGTAAACAGTAGCTTAAAACACAATGGAATATTTTGCAAAATCTGTTTTAGATCAGCTGACTGAAGTAAGTGGCTACATTTACTCTAGTGAGTCTAAACTGTTGATAGGTAGACTATATTTCTTTGATCGCCTCTGAATTATCGTCAAATAAAACCTTCTAGATCAGTACATGGCGACAGGGACAGTGAAGGTTTTACAGTCACAGTGTTCGCTCGAATATTGCGTTCGATTCCCTTTATCCTTGTATATGACTGAGTTACGTATACCCACAGGGTATGTGAGGCACCAGAGCGGGGCTATTGTACCCACGACAGGAATGGAAGCTGGGTGTTAGACTTGACGGGCGAACATCTTAACAACTTACATAAACTATCGTTCCTAGCTATTAAATGTGAGTGAGTGAGTTTAGTTTTACTCCGCACTCAGCGCTCAGCAATATTCCAGCCATATGGCGGCGGTCTGTAAATAATCGAGTCTGGACCAGACAATCCAGTGATCAACAACATGAGCATCGATCTGCGCAATTGGGAACCGATGCCATGTGTCAACCAAGTCTGCAAGCCTGACCACCCGATCCCGTTAGTCGCCTCTTACGTACGACAAGCATAATCGCCTTTATGGCAATCATGGGTTGCTGAAAGTCTGTTCTACCCCGGGACCTTCACGGGTCTACAAATATGAAAATAATAACTGTATACACTAAATTAATTTCAGTAGGCATAGTAAATCAGTCTCAGAATTTGTGACCATTATCGTTGGTGGGTTATGCACTTTAAGGGTGTGTATAGATACGTTTGTACATTCCTGAGTTAAATGGAGTCTATTAAATGTGAAAGCTCGTTTTGATTGCTGCTGTGACACTCTGAGCTTTTCAAATTTTACACATGAAGTAAAACGTGATATTTAATGTTCCTTCTAACGGGGATGTAATTGATATATGTTTCTATTTGCAACCAGACAGTCCAGTGATTGACACCATTAGCATATATATTTATGACCAGATACCAGATATCATATAACAGTATTTAAAATGTGGTCTTAGCATGCATCAAAGGGTGGTGACATGTGTCAATCAAGTCGGCGAATCTGATAAACCGATCCCGTTAGTCACCTGTTGCGACAAGCTTGGGTTTGCTGAAGACCAATCAGTTCTTTCTTTTCCTTGGATATATTTTGAACTTGGTGCGTTGAATTGATTTTTATTGCATTATAAATATGCCTTTCACACTGCATATCTAAAACTCTATGTTTTGTATATGGATTGTGTAAAAACGATTATTATGTCCTATCGTCATAATTTTTCTTCCACGTAAGCGCAGTTTTCTACACACTACTTCATATACATGTGCTGAAACAGTCCAGTCAGTTTCCAAATGCTGCTACCTTGTTATTAGCCCACAAAATAACTAATTAGTCAAAAGTTAAATGCAAATTTAAATTAAGCTTACAAAAAGCTTACAAAAAGTAAAATGCCATAATTTATAAGGCCACAATCTTGCATGATTTAAAAGTGTATTATATAACTTGTCAAGCCGCAGAGAGTGATACATTTACAAAATGAACCGATGAAAATTCACTAACTAGTCGGGCCAGTGACAGGGGAAATTTACTGGCCCGACTGGAGTTTTCCTAGCCACGGGCTAGTGGGGACAGCGAATATCAGCAATTAAGTTTTAATACAAAACGAAATACAAGTACAACGAGGGCGGCTTACAGTGATTGAGTCCCCAATATCAGGACGTGATTTCCTCCTGTTGTATCCACTTCGAATAAACCTGTCTAGACAAATTATCTAGGACGCATATAGACAAGTCGCCTGGAGCATTATACGTGCAATAAATCGCGTTTTGTAATGAATCATGTGCAAAAGTTTATCTGTGATAGCACACGCGTAAGTCTCACCACTGTCAAACTGTAAGACGAATGGATTGCGCAGCATAGAGAAAATGACCGGTCTTCTTATATGTGAGCGAAGCGAGCAAACCTTTGCTCGCTTCGGTCGCACACAAGAAGACTTGTCATATTCTCTATGCTGCGCTGCCCCATTTGCGCTACAATTTGCTTGTGGTCTCACACAAATACACACTGCAACCCTTTTAACCTTCTAACCGATATCGACCTGTGAGGGTCCGGGTGGAATAGGCCTTCAGCAAACCCATGCTCGCCATAAAAGGTAACTGTGCTTGTCGTAAGAGGCGACTAACAGGATCGGGTGGTCAGGCTCGCAGACTTGTTTGACACACGTCATCGGTTCCCATTTGCGCAGATACGTAGATGCTCATGTTGTTGATCACTGGATTGCCTGGTCAAGATTCGATCTTTTACAGTCCACCGCCATACGGCTGGATTATTGCTGAGTGCGGAGTAAAACTAAACCCGCTCACTCACTCACTCACTCACTCACTCTAACTGATATCCTTCAGATCAGCAGGTTTTCGTGACACCAAACTGAAGGCGTTAACGGTTGGGCCGGGCACGAACAGACTTTAACTCCCGACTGCTTATTGTAGGGATCGAGCGGGTTTCAAACTATCAGGATGGGTGGGGTAACCTAGTGGTTAAAGCGTTCGCCAAAAACTCGGGTTCGATTCCCAACATGGCTACAACTTGTGAAGCTCATTGCTGGAATAATGCAAATGGTTGCCTAAAAATATATTCATTCACTGTCACTGTGTAGTGTGTGCCTAACCCTTCATCATTCTTAATGGCCTGTATGGTGTTGTACATAGCAATACAGTGTTGTGTTTACATCACAGTGACTATGAAAATCCGGATTAGAAATAATCTTTGGTAACCCATACTTGTCGAAAGGGGCGACTATTGGGATCTAGTGATCAGGCTCCCTTATTTAGTTGACACGTTTCATCGTATCCCAGTTGCGTAGATCGATGCTCATGCTGTTGATCACTGGGTTGTCTGGTCCAGACTGGATCCACAGACCGCCACCATATAGCAGGAATATTGCTGAATGCGGCATAAAACTAAACTCGCCCACAGTGTTTCTGTTAAGATTCGGTATATTGCAGTGCTGCCCCACAGTGTAGTGTGGTATATTGACAGAAAGACAAAAGTAATATAGAAGCTGCTAGAAACGCCTAGATTAATGCTGCTGAGTAAAGGAAATTCCAGAATTGTTTTCGTATGAATATGGGGTAAGCGCATGACTCTCATCTCAAATGTTGTTATAAACAGCAGTTTTGTGAATGTGAACTTTCGCCAAAGATGGCGTGTACAAAGTTGTAGAAGGCTTGGTAACGCAGAAATTTGTACGATTTTGCTGGCCGTTCAATCTTACTTTATCGTCGTAGAGTCATACAAAATTCAGCGTTACCAAGTCTTCTACAATACTTTACGGGTGTACCGGGTGCCACTGGAGAATGTCAGACTCTCATTAACATTTTCCTCCACATAGTCAACAGATCGAATGGCAAGGGGTGGATGTCGTGCTTAGGAAAGACGTTTACACTGAGGAGGGTTATTGAATAGGGACGTCATGTTCTCACGACATCAGCCTTATAACAGAGACCTGGTGTTCCGGGGACTCTCTGTCAACAGAGGCGAAGACCGTCCACTAAAACACGTTAATGGACGTGTGAAGCCAGGGGAGATATTGGCGGTTCTTGGTCCTGAAGGTATTGCTCAATGTAACGTCATCAAACACTCAATGTAATGAGTTTATGATGATGTTCCCTTGCGCGTGGAAGACTTGTACGATTATCCTGGGCAAAGATATCAGAAATTTACTGATTATTTTAGAGGTCGAATGCATAGTATTATGTTAATTATAAATCTATAGATAATAAACACAAAATCACAAAATGGCTTCCTCTGCTCTTATGAGATCAACGTAACATTTTAATTGTTTGTTTTGCAGTACCAATAATATTGGAACCATGCATCATGATCATGAATTAAAATTATGACTGACAACCAAAACATTTTAATTTTGAAAAAAAAAGTTTTCTTAAACCAGGTTGTGGAAAGACATCCTTGGTGTATGCCTTGGGGGGCAGAGTACCCACCACTTCCGGTCAAGTCCACCTCGGAGGAAACCCACTAGGAAGCAGACAACAGGAAGTCGCCATAGTTGGAGCAGACGACATCTTTCTTCCATTGTTGACAGTTAAGGAGAATGTGCAGGTAGGTTGGAACAGAGAAAGGAAATCGTAAAACAGGTCACATATGATACAGGATTGCCACATATGGATGCCAGTAGTATAACCACCATTTGAGTTTCCTTAACAAAGGAAAAACAGTCGCAATAATGATGTATATGTTTTCAGTATGACGCGTCCCTGCGTTTACCGTCGTTGATGACGCTGTCTGAAAGGGACGAGAGAGCTGACAAAGTCATTGAGTTCTTTGGATTGAGGCCATACGTTGTCTTGGGTAAATGGTAACGAAACTGTCGAATGGAACGAATGGTTTTCTTTCAAGGAATATTCCTTCATTAACTGCATATGGTAATCCCAATTAGGTGCATATGCACGTCTAAATAGACCCGTGAAGTTCCGGGTTAGAATTAGTCTTTAGGAGTGCTTGCCGTAAGAGGTGACAGGTGATCGGATGGTCAGACTCGCTGACTAGGATGACACATGCCATCGTATTCCAACTGCGTGAGTGAGTTTAGTTTTACGCCGCTTTTAGCAATATTCCAGCAATATCACGGCGAGGTACACCAGAAAATGGGCTTCACACATTGTACCCATGTGGGGAATGGAACCCGTGTCTTAGAACAACAAGCAAAACGCCTCTCTTATATAACTTTAGTACTGTTCTGTCCACAGAAGCGCAGTTTACATCGCCAATGGTAAAAAGACGCCTCAGCTTGGCGTGTGAGATGTTGACCGACCCGTCTGTCCTTCTGGTTGATGTAAGCTCAAGATTATCCGGTTCCTCTTCCCAATATCCATTCTCATTGTCAAAAAAAATGTCAAAGACAATCGTATGCTTTTACATTCGTTGATATTTTGTGCATGAAGTAAATGTTTGACTATATGAGATGTGGTATTTTATCAAGTGTTCAAGTGTGTCCGAAAAACCTTTTGTTGCATATACTTGATGAGTACTTTATTTCAGTATTAGAATATTATCCCATGTAGCAACATGGAATTCGAATACACGACACGTTTTTCTGGATAGGTACTTCTGTATGTTCTTAAACGATGTGTGAGGGCTATTTCAGGTGATTTACATGCTGAAGCATCTGGGATTAGCTCTGTATCGTCGTATACAGCATACGCAGAAGCTGGTATCCATAAAATGTGACATGGATTCATGTTCGTCCAACTTCAAGAACAATATGACACTTGTATATGTTGAAAGCGTGAACCCTCAGTTTTGTTACGACTTTCAAAATATATTGACGTTTCAGGAGCCTTTTGCTGGCCTAAGTTTTGCGGAATCTTTACGTCTTATGAGAAATCTGAAATATTTAGCAGAAAGCTTGGACAAGACAGTTGTCATAGCACCCGAAAGTGTCAGCAGTGCGATATACCAGATGAGCTCTAAAGTCATCTTTCTGCATGGTGGCGAGGTAAGACGTCATCGTCTTATGGGATTTGGAAACATTTGTCTGTTTGCCCATCAGACATCATATCCAGTCATTAGTTCTTGGTAGCAATTTCGTGGACAACCTGTATATCCATTGGTTCCTTCGAACAAAGCATGTTTAACCTCGCCAACCCGTCTCCTCACCCATGTGTCACCTCGTCAACCCTTTTTTCCATCCACGTGTCACCTCGTCAACCCATCCTCCCACCCACGTGTCACCTTGTCAAACATCCTTCCCACCCACGTGTCACCTCGTCATCCCATCCATGTGTCACCTCGTCAACCCTTCTTCCCACCCACGTGTCACGTCGTCAGCCCTTTTCCCACCCACGTGTCACCTTGTCAAACAGCCTTCCCACCCACGTGTCACCTTGTCAAACATCCTTCCCACCCACGTGTCACATTGTCAACCCTTCTTCCCACCCACGTGTCACCTCATCAAACAGCCTTCCCACCCACGTGTCACCTTGTCAAACATCCTTCCCACCCACGTGTCACCTCGTCATCCCACCCATGTGTCACCTCGTCAACCCGTCTTCCAACCCACGTGTCACCTCGTCATCCCACGCACGTGTCACGTCGTCAGCCCTTCTTCCCACCCACGTGTCACCTCGTCCCACCCACGAAAAATGTTTGCTACGCGCCTGAAAATTGCAAGACCTGGGACAGAGGGATAGCTTAATGATTAAAATTCATGTAGAAGACCCGGGTTTGATTCCCCTCAAGGGTGCAGTGTAAAAAAGCCCATTTCTGGTGTCCCAAGCCACCTCATCATCCCGTTCTCCCACCCATGCGTCATCTCACCTACCCGTCCTCCCACACGTGTAACCTCGTCACCCGTCTTCTTCCAAACTATGTTCCACCTCGCCAACCTACCTTTAATCCGTATTAATCTCTTTGATATGATTACAGTACAACGATGTCATAATGATGAACTGAGAACTTCACACGAGAACTATTAGCAAAGAACTTTAATATGCACCCCCTGCATTTTGCATTGAGAAGTTTTCAACACAATACACAAAACTGACGACCACGAGAAAAAACATGAATATTCCGACCTGTACGATCCCTGGACTTAAATAAGACCGACAAAATGCTTTGAATCCTCGATTTTAATAAATAAATAAATAAATAAATAAATAAATAAATAAATAAATAAATAAATAAATAAATAAATAAATAAATAAATAAATAAATAAATAAATAAATTTGAATTTATCCTCCCCATACGCCCTCTCAGCTACCTGATCCTCTGAAGGGACAGTTTAGGCCATTCCTCGTGTAAAGCACCTTCCTACTGGACCAGGTTCTGTGGAGGATGATCCGTTTGATGCACATGACGTCTGTCCAATCATGTCCATGCTCCAAAGCGTGAAGATCGGATCTCATTCAGTTGTGAAATGTCAGGTAGAGCTTGACTAAGGTCTCTGTGTGAACATGATAACGTGAAACATCGTGTAGTAATATAATGATGCTCTGATTGCAGATGGTGTATTCTGGGGAGACGTCCAGGTTGACTGAGATACTACACGTAGCCAACATTACACATCCAGTCAACACAAACATGTCTGACTTCATGTGTGAGTGAGAATGTTTCATGTGCTGCTGCACCGTCCCCTAAACCACCGGAAATATTCATCACGTTGTAAAAGATTATAATCAACGACCCATCTTTTACGGATGATATTTCACGATTGAGAGTGCGTGAATGAATTTAGTATTAGGCCAAACTCACAATATTACATTCCGGCCTGTAAATAATCGAGTCTGGATCACACAATCCAGTGACCAACAACGTGAGCATCCATTTACGTAACTGGGGCGCGATGACACGTGTCAACCAAGTCAGCTGGCCTGACCACCCGATCCCGTTAGTCGCCTCTTATGACAAAGCATGAACTGCTGAAAGTCAACTCTCACCCGGATCTTCAAGGGTCGAATTTCTGTCAGATTCCATGCGTATACATCGATTAATTTTAGCTAGCACTGTCTCTGCTCTAAGAGCGTTTCGAAAATCTAGACCCATGTCATTAATGATTTAAGGTGATTGTGCATTTGAAAAGAGAGAGAAAATACATATGTTATCTTTAAAAAAGCTACCATAATAAAAAGCCCCTAGTGTTTACACATGATTTTTGCTATGAAGGTTTGCACAAACCCTCAATACTGTCTAAATATACAGTTTGAAAGCCTCTCGGCAAAAAACAAAAACAAAAAAAACCCCCAAAAACAAACAAACAAAAAAAAAACCCCGAAAAAATCTTGCTACGCGCCTGAAAAATGCAAGACTTCTTCTTTCGTCATGTAGAAGACCCGGGTTTGATTCCCCTCAAGGGCACAGTGTTACTATGCTTGTCGTAAGAGGCGACCAACGGGATCGGGTCACTGGATGGTCACTAGATTGTCTGGTCCCGACTCGATTATTCACAGACCGCTTCCATACAGCTGGAATATTGCTGAGAGTGACGTGAAACTAAACTCCCCCACTCACTCACTCGTTCACTCATCATAATAGCAGCTTAATATGAAATCCTTATCATATCGATAAGATCTTATTCTCAACCATTTTCGCAATCCTTTGCTTAGCTTCCACATTCAAATATCGGGCCAGTGAATTATTTTGTGGGCTAGTAACTTTCAGACACGGCTGGCTCGACAGGCTAGCTACATTTTGAAACTATTTTTCACACTGGACACATCATTACTTATCTTTCAGTAGAGCTCCTTACCAGTGATGACCATTATGACGATACCAGTCACCTCAAAGCATTGATGAAGGAAAGTTGGCAATGGGGGTAAGTTGTCCCTGTTAGATGGACAATCATACAGTATAGGAAGTACCATAACACCATATCGATTGCCATAAAAGGCGACTATGCTTATCGTAGTAGGCGACTAACGGGATCGGGTGGTCAAGCTTGCGGACTTGTTTGACACATGCCATCGGTTCCCAATTACGCAGATCGATGCTCATGTTGTTGATCAATGGATTGTCTGGTCTGGTCCAGACTCGATTATTTACAGACAGCCGCCATATAGGTGGAATATTGGTGAGTGGGGCGTAAAACTAAACTCACTCACTCATTCCAAACCCATTGATCAGCCAGTTGGTACATGCATCGACATGCAAACCGGTATATATAGTGAGTTGGTGAGTTGGGTTAATGGTGATAAGAACAATATGCTGGGTATTTCATGGCGTTTCAGCTGTATGTGGAGAAAAGACCAACGTGGTACGTATTAAGGTCTTAAATGTACCACGGTGCTGAAACTACGGGAGCATGGGTTTAAGTGAGGTGAAATGGGGATTAAGGTTGCAAGAATTTTCCCTCATATGACGACGTGCATACGTGTATATGTGGCTGCTTGTACCAGCCAAGCTGGTTTGATAAAGCTGTCTCACCATGCCGCAGTTAAGTATGAATATCCCAGTCAGAAACATTATACCGACCAGTCCTTCTTGTACCAATTCATGGCGAGTACCAGACAGGGGCGAACAGTTAATGACAATGTCACCAGGATCTTCGCCGAGAGGAGAGAACGCTTTACCCATTGTGCTACCCGTTGAGAAGCAGGAGTCGAAAAGCTGTTTCAATGTCAATGTTTTGCTGACTTCAGAAACTCATTCTGTTGCGTCAAGGACGTTTCCCAATGTGTGCCTTAATGATGTTAACGTTAGATAATCCTCAGTATGTATTAGGGATAAAGCGTTCGCTCGTCACGCCAAGACCCTGGTTGGATTCCTCACTGGTCGCGAGGGAGCCCTTCCACTCGAGGGTACATCAACCCATGGCCCGGAGGGACCAGCTTGAAAATAGTTGCGGAAGACAATTTGACCTTATCAAACCCAAGGTCGTGGTTAACGCTTGACGTCGACTCATCTCGTTTACAGGAACCGGCCTGGCGACGCAACGTACAACCGCTGGGACTGTCGCAAACCTTACCTAACCGTCGGAGAGGCCAGGACTCGCTTGAAGAACTTCCACGCTTGGGATAACGATGCAGTGGTTGATGAAGGTATAAATGAGTAAGTGAGTGAGTGAGTGAATGAGTGAGTGAGTCGGGGTGTGATTGGGTGAGTTGGGGTATGATTGAGTGAGTGACTCGAAGTGTGCTTGGGTGACTCTGGATGTGACTGAGTGACTCGGGTTGAGATTGATTGATTGACTGACTGCGTGACTCAGGTTGTGATTGAGTGTATAAGTGACTCGGGGTGTCATTGATTGATTGAGTGACTCGAGGTGTGATTGATTATTGAGTGAGTGCGTGAGATACGTTAGGGTTTTCGCTGCTTTGAGCATTCAGAAACGGCGCGTCATTTTCATGCAGGAAGGTGTGAAATAGCTGTTGTAATTCGGGAGTTTAAACCCAATATTGTAGGAAGACACTGCAGGCATGTCATGTACATGCTAGCAATGTTTAAATTTCTAATATTGTTTCTCGAATAGCCATGGGAGGTAACTCTGATCTGCGACCTAAGGCGCCGCCCATTACTTGAAAACCCCGTGTCTACATGTATTATGGAACATCTACGGATGCTCATTTTTGTTAACCTCTAGTTATTCCCTTATACGGGGCATCATCTACAAATTCTATTGAATGATTGTAAAACACGTATTTATTTACCAGATAATTATATATATTTTTTTCAGATACAGTATCACTCATGATAAAATCAAAACCATCCGAAGAAGCAAAGCAACACTGGACACAGGCAGATCGGATGTCATTTTTGATTCAACTGTCTACGCTGACGTCACGCAACTTCCGGAATGCGCGGCGCCGGATTTTAAATCCAATCAGCATCCTCCAAAACACGTACATCCTGGTCGTGTGTGTCCTTATATGGTGGCGACCAGAGAGGACAGAGGGCAAGGTCATGGACAGAATGGGACTGGTGACTGAACATATTATATGGAATATATTTACGCATTATTGTTAAATACCAGTAAAGTACAGTTTGTTTGTGGTTTAACGTCGCCCTCAGATACATTTCAATATTACGACGGTGGTATGATAAAGATTTAATGCCCCGACAAACCATATCATGTGGCTAATATAATGAGCATCATTATGATTGAATAACTCAGCGAGTCTGACTTCAGCAAAACCGCTAGGGCTTCTGTATGAAGTAATTTTCTTACTATCTGTTTTCAGTTTTTCTTCACGACCGTCCAGTGGGCCTTTTTTGCACTCCTCGATGCTGTGTTTACCTGTGAGTATGTGAGGTGCTGCGTTTACCTGTGAGTATGTAAAGTGCTGTGTTTACCTGTGAGTATGTAAAGTGCTGTGTTTACCTGTGAATATGTAAGGTGCTGTGTTTACCTGTGAGTATGTGAGGTGGGTTTTACCTGTGACTATTTGAGGTGCTGTGTTTACCTGTGAGTATGTGAGGTGCTGTGTTTACCTGTGAGTATGTGAGGTGCTGTGTTTACCTGTGAATATGTAAGGTGCTGTGTTTACCTGTGAATATGTAAGGTGATGTGTTTACCTGTGAGTATGTGAGGTGTTGTGTTTACCTGTGAGTATGTGAGGTGCTGTGTTTACCTGTGAGTATGTAAAGTGCTGTGTTTACCTGTGAGTATGTAAAGTGCTGTGTTTACCTGTGAGTATGTAAAGTGCTGTGTTTACCTGTGAGTATGTGAGGTGCTGTGTTTACCTGTAAGTATGTAAAGTGCTGTGTTTACCTGTGAGTATGTGAGGTGCTGTGTTTACCTGTGAGTATGTGAGGTGCTGTGTTTACCTGTGAGTATGTAAAGTGCTGTGTTTACCTGTGAGTATGTGAGGTGCTTTGTTTACCTGTGAGTATGTAAAGTGCTGTGTTTACCTGTGAGTATGTGAGGTGCTTTGTTTACCTGTGAGTATGTGAGGTGCTGTGTTTACCTGTGAGTATGTGAGGTGCTTTGTTTACCTGTGAATATGTATGGTGCTGTGTTTACCTGTGAATATGTAAGATGCTTTGTTTACCTGTGAGTATGTGAGGTGCTGTGTTTACCTGTGAGTATGTGAGGTGCTGTGTTTACCCGTGAATATGTAAGGTGCTGTGTTTACCTGTGAATATGTAAGGTGCTGTGTTTACCTGTGAGTATGTGGGGTGCTGTGTTTACCTGTGAGTATGTAAGGTGCTGTGTTTACCTGTGAATATGTAAGGTGCTGTGTTTACCTGTGAGTATGTGAGGTGCTGTGTTTACCTGTGAGTATATGAGGTGCTGTGTTTACCTGTGAATATGTATGGTGCTGTGTTTACCTGTGAATATGTAAGATGCTTTGTTTACCTGTGAGTATGTGAGGTGCTGTGTTTACCTGTGAGTATGTGAGGTGCTGTGTTTACCTGTGAATATGTAAGGTGCTGTGTTTACCTGTGAGTATGTGAGGTGCTGTTTACCTGTGAGTATGTAAGGTGCTGTGTTTACCTGTGAATATGTAAGGTGCTGTGTTTACCTGTGAATATGTAAGGTGCTGTGTTTACCTGTGAGTATGTAAGATGCTTTGTTTACCTGTGAGTATGTGAGGTGTTGTGTTTACCTGTGAGTATGTGAGGTGCTGTGTTTACCTGTGAGTATGTGAGGTGCTGTGTTTACCTGTGAATATGTAAGGTGCTGTGTTTACCTGTGAGTATGTGAGGTGCTGTTTACCTGTGAGTATGTAAGGTGCTGTGTTTACCTGTGAATATGTAAGGTGCTATGTTTACCTGTGAATATGTATGGTGCTGTGTTTACCTGTGAATATGTAAGATGCTTTGTTTACCTGTGAGTATGTGAGGTGTTGTGTTTACCTGTGAGTATGTGAGGTGCTGTGTTTACCTGTGAGTATGTGAGGTGCTGTGTTTACCTGTGAGTATGTAAAGTGCTGTGTTTACCTGTGAGTATGTGAGGTGCTGTGTTTACCTGTGAGTATGTGAGGTGCTGTGTTTACCTGTGAGTATGTGAGGTGCTTTGGTTACCTGTGAGTATGTGAGGTGCTGTGTTTACCTGTGAGTATGTAAAGTGCTGTGTATACCTGTGAGTATGTGAGGTGTTGTGTTTACCTGTGAGTATGTGAGGTGGGTTTTACCTGTGACTATTTGAGGTGCTGTGTTTACCTGTGAGTATGTGAGGTGCTGTGTTTACCTGTGAGTATGTGAGGTGCTGTGTTTACCTGTGAATATGTAAGGTGCTGTGTTTACCTGTGAATATGTAAGGTGATGTGTTTACCTGTGAGTATGTGAGGTGTTGTGTTTACCTGTGAGTATGTGAGGTGCTGTGTTTACCTGTGAGTATGTAAAGTGCTGTGTTTACCTGTGAGTATGTAAAGTGCTGTGTTTACCTGTGAGTATGTGAGGTGCTGTGTTTACCTGTAAGTATGTAAAGTGCTGTGTTTACCTGTGAGTATGTGAGGTGCTGTGTTTACCTGTGAGTATGTGAGGTGCTGTGTTTACCTGTGAGTATGTAAAGTGCTGTGTTTACCTGTGAGTATGTGAGGTGCTGTGTTTACCTGTGAGTATGTAAAGTGCTGTGTTTACCTGTGAGTATGTGAGGTGCTTTGTTTACCTGTGAGTATGTGAGGTGCTGTGTTTACCTGTGAGTATGTGAGGTGCTGTGTTTACCTGTGAATATGTATGGTGCTGTGTTTACCTGTGAATATGTAAGATGCTTTGTTTACCTGTGAGTATGTGAGGTGCTGTGTTTACCTGTGAGTATGTGAGGTGCTGTGTTTACCTGTGAATATGTATGGTGCTGTGTTTACCTGTGAATATGTAAGGTGCTGTGTTTACCTGTGAGTATGTGGGGTGCTGTGTTTACCTGTGAGTATGTAAGGTGCTGTGTTTACCTGTGAATATGTAAGGTGCTGTGTTTACCTGTGAGTATGTGAGGTGCTGTGTTTACCTGTGAGTATGTGAGGTGCTGTGTTTACCTGTGAATATGTATGGTGCTGTGTTTACCTGTGAATATGTAAGATGCTTTGTTTACCTGTGAGTATGTGAGGTGCTGTGTTTACCTGTGAGTATGTGAGGTGCTGTGTTTACCTGTGAATATGTAAGGTGCTGTGTTTACCTGTGAGTATGTGAGGTGCTGTTTACCTGTGAGTATGTAAGGTGCTGTGTTTACCTGTGAATATGTAAGGTGCTGTGTTTACCTGTGAATATGTAAGATGCTTTGTTTACCTGTGAGTATGTAAGATGCTTTGTTTACCTGTGAGTATGTGAGGTGTTGTGTTTACCTGTGAGTATGTGAGGTGCTGTGTTTACCTGTGAGTATGTGAGGTGCTGTGTTTACCTGTGAGTATTTGAGGTGCTGTGTTTACCTGTGAGTATGTAAGGTGCTGTGTTTACCTGTGAATATGTAAGGTTCTGTGTTTACCTGTGAATATGTAAGATGCTTTGTTTACCTGTGAGTATGTAAGATGCTTTGTTTACCTGTGAGTATGTGAGGTGTTGTGTTTACCTGTGAGTATGTGAGGTGCTGTGTTTACCTGTGAGTATGTGAGTTGTTGTGTTTACCTGTGAGTATGTGAGGTGCTGTGTTTACCTGTGAGTATGTGAGGTGCTGTGTTTACCTGTGAGTATGTAAGGTGCTGTGTTTACCTGTGAGTATGTGAGGTGCTGTGTTTACCTGTGAGTATGTGAGGTGCTTTGTTTACCTGTGAGTATGTGAGGTGCTGTGTTTACCTGTGAGTATGTAAAGTGCTGTGTTTACCTGTGAGTATGTGAGGTGTTGTGTTTACCTGTGAGTATGTGAGGTGCTGTGTTTACCTGTGAGTGTTTGAGGTGCTGTGTTTACCTGTGAGTATGTGAGGTGCTGTTTTTACCCCTGAGTATGTGAGGTGATGTGTTTACCTGTGAATATGTAAGGTGCTGTGTTTACCTGTGAATATGTAAGGTGCTGTGTTTACCTGTGAGTATGTGAGGTGTTGTGTTTTCCTGTGCGTATGTGAGGTGTTGTGTTTACCTGTGAATATGTAAGATTCTGTGTTTACCTGTGAGTATGTAAAGTGCTGTGTTTACCTGTGAGTATGTAAGATGCTTTGTTTACCTGTGAGTATGTAAGATGCTTTGTTTACCTGTGAGTATGTATGATGCTTTGTTTACCTGTGAGTATGTAAGGTGCTGTGTTTACCAGTACTGTTACGATGTTCGTGGGTTTACCAAAATGCATTAAACATGAAAAAAGCAAACAAACGAAAGAAAACAAAAAACCCAAACAAACCAACCCAAATGGAAAAAAGAAAGAAAACAACAAAACGAAACAAACAAACAAACAAACAAACAAAAACCCAACCCAAAACAGGGAACAGGATACTGGGGTAGCCAAATGGTTAAAGCGTTTTCTCATCACGCCTAAGACCCAGGTTCGTTTCCCCACGTGGAGAAAACGTGTGAGGACCATTTCTGATGTGATGTTCCTAAAATATTGCTAGAAGCGGAGTCAATAGCCCAACCAATAATCCTCTGTTGTATCCAAGTCCCCAAGGAGCTAAAGGTGGTGACGAGGGAGAGAGTGCATGGTTTGTACAGAGTGAGCGCCTACTGTCTGGCCAAGAGTATGAGCGAGTTCCCCCTTGCAATAGTCCAGCCTTGTGTGTACATGGCCGTCATGTACTGGGTCGCCAACCTGAACAGCGCCACCGCCTTCGTCAAATCTGTCGGCGTCGTCGTGGCAGATGTCTATGCAGCACAGGTAACCACTTTGTATACACTTCAGCAATCAAACTCTCATAAAATACGACCCGTGAAGTTAACCGTGCCTGTCGTAAGAGGCGACTAACGAGAACGGGTGGTCCGGCACGTTGACTTGGTTTACATATGTCATCATATCCTAGTTGAGTCGATCAACGTTCGTGTTGATGAACACCGGATTTTCTGGTCCAGACTCGATTATTTACAGACAACCGCCATATCACTGGAATAGTGCTAAGTTCAGCGGTGAACAATAAACAGTGGTTAAACTCATTCAGCTTAAGATTATCCAAACCCAGTGTTGTTGATCCACTCAAAAGCTACAGGTCCTATAGCACTTTTCATGACCATTAGACTACAACACGTTTAGAATCTTAGTGGTGGGTTAGCCTAGTTGTTCAATCGTTCGCTCGTCACACTGAAGAACCATGTTCGATTCCGCACATGGGTACAATGTGTGAAGCTCATTTTTGGTGTTCCTGGCTGGAATATTGCTGAAAGCGGCGTAAAACCCATTCGCATCCCTAATAACATTCGGCATTCAGAAGTGAGCGAGTGAGTGATTGAGTGAGTATTGTTTTACACCTTCACACATTGTACCCATGTGGGTACCGGGTCTTCGCCGTAACGAAAGCTTTAGCTGCTAGGCTACCCACCGCCCCTCATTTACAGTGTTTATGGATGCAGTGTGTATAGATGGACGTCAACTTCTGCATCGCGTGTACATTCCTACTCCTTCATCACCTGATGCAATTGCTGACATCCATAACCACACTCAACCACTCATATAGTTGGAATATTGCTGAGTGGGGCGTAAAAGTAGATTCACACAACCACTCTTTAACATATGCCATTCACAACTGTATAGTATTTGTACGTTTCTCAACTTGCAATTTGCAGAGTATCGGTCTGTTCCTTGGCACGATGTTAAACCCGCCGTGGACCGTCTCCGTGATGTCCCTTGGGTTGCTGTCCATGATGCTGATCGGTACATACGCACACGCACACGCGCACGCGCACGCGCACGCGCACACGCACACGCACACGCACACGCACACGCACACGCACACGCACACATGCACACCCGCACACCTGTTTCTGAGCATTGCAGGAGTGAGTGTGTGAGGGTGTATGGCTTTACGCCACCTTTAGTGGGGTAGACTAGTGGATAAAGCGTTCGATCATCACGGGGAAGACCCGGGTTCGATTCCCCTCATGCGTAGAATGTGTGACACCCATTTCTGGCGTCCATCACCGTGATATTGTTGAAATATTGCTAAAACCAGCTAAAACAATAGACACTCTTTGGAATCCCCTCCTGCTGAGTGTGTGGTCATCGTCTTTCCAAGCACGCCTCAAGATACACCTTTTCCGATGTTACTACCACTAATAATACTGAAAATTTACATAGCTAACTCAATAATATCTGTCAATATCTCCATCCTTGTACATAGTCTTACTATGCTCGGGAAGCGCTTTGGGCATGGCCATGTGGTGTGGCATTAGCGCTCATATTAAGCACGTTACTACAACATCTACTTAAATCTAAGCCAGTCTAATGACAATGCGCGGAAGTAGAACGCTCCCTGGACAAGGATGCTGAGTTGAGAGTGGTGAGGTATTGTGGTTCTCTCTGTGTCAGGCGGTGCGTTCAACACTCCCCCTTCGTGGCTGCAGTGGGGAAAATATGCCTCCTTCTTCTACTATGGCCTGCAGTCCTTCATCGCTCTCGAGTTCTCAGACGCTCAACCTATAAAGTAAGTTCTTGAAATATTACTCATATCAAAAACTGACATTTAAAAGTTTCAAGAATAACAGTCTTAAGCAGTAATATTGAAAAGATTGAGTCTTGTACTGTATGTAAAAAGTTTAATAAAAACATTAATGGAATTATTTTTTGTAGGGAATTTATAAACACATACCCATCGGTTATTCATGATCTGTTATATTTTGAGGTGTGTGTGTATTTGGATGAAGGTGAGATGAAACAGGGTTTAACGTTGTACTTAAGAATATTTTGCTCATATTACGACGTTTGTGTGTGTGTGTGTGTGTGTGTGTGTGTGTGTGTGTGTGTGTGATTGCACTAGCCCAGACTTAAGCTGGTTATGTAGTGCTCTACCCTTTAACACTAAGTACAAAGCAGGGACTAACACGTACCACATTTTAATGTCTTTTGATATGACACGACCTGGTATCGAACCCGCAACCTTCCATTCTCCGGACGGACGCTCTAGCCTCTACACCACGGAAGCGGTCATGTTTGAACAGAGAGAGGGGAAAAAACTGAAAAGACTGATTGAATGAGAATAATTTCAAAACGACTCGCTTTCTTTAAAAGTTTTTAAAAGAGTAAAATGACTGTACGAAAACAGAATACCGAATGCTTGGATTGCATTACGGTATACCGAACCAAAGCCAAACTACCGCGGGTCTACTTTTATACCGTTTTTTCTTTTAAATAACTCTTCATCCAATGATCCAATCGATCTCAAACTTTGCAAGTGGATGTTTTGTCAGACAACCCAATCGCATTGTAAATCACCGATTATATGCATTTGTAAAAAAGAATCTGTCTACGTAACTGTCAACAAAATAGACAGCAGAACACAAGCTGCTTGCAGAGGGAGTTAGCCAATGACCTGTAACAGAAAGGGCCAATTTTTTCTGACATTTATGAGAATGACCCATTCTCCATTGAATGATGGGACGATGAGGTAGCCCAGTGGTTAAAGTGTTCACTCGTCACACCGAGGACCCGTTTCGAATCCCCACGAGGGTACGATATGTGACGCGTATTTCTGGTGCTGGAATATTGCTAAAAGCGACGAAAAGGCAAACTCAGTTTGTCCTGATTGCATGTCATCGTTCAATGAGTGGGTCAGTGAATGTAATTTTACGCCGCTTTTAGCAGTATCCCAGCAATATAACGGGACACCAGAAATGGCCGTCACACGTTGCACCCATGTGGGGATCGAACCCAGGTCTTCGGCGTGACGAGCCAACGCTTGAGCCACTAGGCTAACCCAACGCCTCTGCACTCTGGAAGGTGACGGATTGGGACAAGAGAAGTGCCTTGAGTCAGGACAGTCTCCGTGGTCTAGTGTCTGCCAAGAGTGCAGAAGGTCGCTGGGCCCAACCCAAAGTCGCTAAAAAAACGTTGCAATGGTACATGTTATTACGCTGCCTAACGCCTGGCGGATGGAACAAGGACTGGTCGACTCTGGGTCACTATAACCAGTATGTAACTGCAATATACTTTCAATGTCCATTTTACGTGTGGTAGTAGAGGACATATGCCCAGGCTGTATTTCAGGATTTCAGGGTTTCATACTTGAAGCCAAAGCTAAACTAAGGCTGGGGGAGGTCAAAAATTTCCACCCGGTTACCCCAATCCCTATTACTCTATCTTACGGGTACCCGTTATGTTATTTCCTGACATCAAATTTGAAAGAAATAGCGATATGTTCTTCAGCTCGGTGGCTAAAATTTCCAAAGACATTGCAACCATTCAAACATGGAATAATAATATATGGCACTGTTTGATAGTCACGCGATCACAACAGGTCCTGATATTGAGACTGGTAACCGGGTCCAATTCATTTCCTGCCCGTCCCGGGTATCCGAGTTACCTGTACCAGACCTACTAAACACACTCTTAAAGCAATGGAAATGTAATTGTTTGACTGTATCTGTAACTGTAGGGGGCCAGAATGATATTCAACATTTAATGAATTTATCCAAAGCCACTTTCTCCTATCGTTGTTAGGTGTTCAGAGACTGGAAGTCTGGTAACGATGTGTGGAGTCGTGGATCTCGCTTCTAACACAACTTCAACCCAGTTTCCGGCGGAAGCCATACTGAAGATGAACAAGATCGACTGGCCCGTGTGGGCGTATGTGTCAGTGCTTGTATGTGTAATGTTTATTGTGAGGCTCCTGTGGTACCTTGCCTTGAGGTTTTACAGAAAGCCCGCTGCATGGTAGGCCCTATACCGACTATCGCGAATCTTGTACATGTGTACAAGTCTCGTGATGGTATAAATCATACTATGTCTTAAAGGCACAATGTAACACATTTTCGACAATATTTTGGTCTGTATTATCGTACGACCAGAAATTACTGCGAATTGACAGATTGTGAATTTCATACTTTGTTACTCATTGCACACGTAATAAATGTGAATATTAGCAGAACTCCAGATTCAAAAACAGGTGAACAATTAGTATTTTGTCACGTCACCTTGGGCCACAATACAGGCTTCAATGCGACTGGGCATACTACTAATCAAAGAAGTTAGAATGTCGTGGTCCGTGCTGTCTCAATATCGGGCCACTTGTTTTTTAATTTCAGCAATATTTGTCAGAGTTTTATTTTTGACACTTTTCTTCATAGGTCCCCAAACATTTTCTATTGGATTTAGGTCAGGGCTATAGCTTGGTCAATCTAATAATGCCATATTTTTGTTCCAAAAGCAGGCCGGTGAATGCTTTGAACGATCTTTTGGGTCGTTGGCACGCTGGAAAAGCCGATAAATTCCATACAACACATGAGAAGATGAAAGTAAATGTACCTCGAGAATATGTGTACAGATCACTGTTCTTATTCCCCTCAAATACCCCGGGGGCGTTGCCCCGAACACAGATATGCCATCCCGCACGTTACATTTCGGACTGTTTTTCAGTTTATTTGGTCCAGAATTTCATTGCATTAGGAAACAGGGACACAGAACTTTCATCTGAGAAAATCGCATTGTCCCAGTTAAAATTTCCATGCTGTAAGCATCAGTTCAAAAAGCACTCCTTTTGTTCAGGTTTCATGATCGGTGATGGACTTCCTCGACGTTTCTGCCAACCCATTGCATGCAGCTCAGTTCTAATTGCCTCTTCACAAACTAATGAAAAGGGATGAACGGAGTTAACTCTCTTGAATGAAACCAAACTCTTGATAGCTGGTCAAGGTTGTTTATACAAAACACCCAGTTCAACATATTCCTAAATTTCTCAATATTTGTGGTCTTTCTATATATTCAGCTTCCTAATGGTGCAGTAAGATACTTATTTTCCCTTACGACTTCCCTGAAATCGACAACTGAAACTTGGAGGTGAACAGCTCCAAACACAGAACACTTGCCATATATGGAACGTAAACAGTCGCCGAATGTGAGACCACATACATCATGCATATCGTGCTTCATACATCGAAAACGAATATCAGAAATTATGCATGTGAAGCTGAGCTAGCTGGTGTGCATGGAGGGCAAACGAATAATGCCCGTAACACGCCTATTACGAGGGCTGGTCAAAAGGTCCTAGGCTGCATAACTTCTAGACTGGCTAGCTATTCTCGAAACGTTCGTAGCGCTGCCAACTTCTTAAGCCCATTGGCTACGATCAAAGTTAAGAATTCTTAGGGCTACGAACGCTTCAAGAATAAGGGTACTGGTGACACCATCTAATCTTAGGAGTGTTGTTGGACGTGTTCTTCATCAGCATTTCCAGTTATTTTACTCAAATAGATCAACTAGTTCGAAAGCAACAGGGCCTTGAAGCATACTAGAAGTTCTGTAGGCCTAGAGCGTTTTGACCAGCCCTCGTACAAGAAGTAATATATTCTTTGAAAAAATAAGAAAATAGAGGATTATGAACTTTCAGTTTGGATAGGAAGTGTAAACGTTAACTAACATTTCAAGGGCAGTCATCGTATGAACGAACCACCCTCTATTACCACCACAAAACAGAACGCATGACATGCACGTGCACAACGCAAAAGCCTAACGCACGTGCATGGGGTCCCCTTCTTGATGTTGACGTTTTTTCAAGAATTCAAGAAGGTCGATAAATCACATAGAACATTAATTTTGACACTCATCATGCATAACACATGTTTACGTGCCATACACCAATCATTTTTCAAAAGCGACTACATTCCAAACAACTATGGTTGTAAGGAAGTGCAAACGTCGATGCACTCTGAAAACATTCAATAACATCATATCAACATTGACTGACTCCGATAAATGTCCTAAATATTCTTTATCGAAAATATAAAAAAAATAAAATAAATAAATAAATAAAATAAAATATGAAAATCTCCTACTTTTTGGAAGAGTTTAATGCAAGTACGGTACCGCTATAACATGCTGTAGTAGAAGACGCACAGTACATGATTATAACCAGTAGGGTAATATTACAAGATGTGTTAAAATTTCTGTTTGAAACTCCATGGTGTTTGCATGTTCCGTTTCATCTGGTGAGTGCTGTTTTTGTGGACTGTTTTGGTTCCAAGCGTGATTAGCTGTGTTTCACTAATGCATATCATCAACCATGAAGAAGTTATCCGTAAAATATGGTAATAGTCAAATAGATTGCTTGTATATCGCTTAGCATTACGGGACAGGATAAATTCGGTGGTTGGTATAGGTTATCGTATACTGAAATGTTACACAGTTGTATTAATAATAATGAGAATATTTATAACATGCCGTTTCCATCCTGGCTATCCCACAACGCAAGCAAAATATGTAGAGTTATCTACCTTACATAGAGTTGCATAATTTACGCGCACCATGCGTGATTCAATGTTATTCGGAATAAAGAGGTTACCACGAAGTATCGAATGAGTTCCCAGTGGCAGCGGTGTACATTGAAATGCACGTCGCCTGTAAGTGAAACAAATAAAACAGCGCTTAGCCAATCAGAAAAAGAATTTATGTTTGAGGTAAAACAATGCAAGTTGTTCACTAGTTAGGAGGGGGGCATGGGTTAACGTACCTTCGATGATTGTTTATGTTCCCTGTGCCCGCACGGGTACAAATCTTTTTTGTAGTTATCGATTCATATTTCAAACAGATCTAGAGTAATCACCTTCCATCGATTTGCAAACGCAAAACATCGGTAATTTCCGCACGCCATACCTGATTTAATGTTATTCGGGATAAGGAATTGCTACCATGATGTACCAAATGAGTTCGACATTCCCGGCAGGGTTCATAGAAATGTTACTCGCTTGTAAGCGGGGCACTATCCAAAAAGAAACGCATAGACAAGAAACCTGTTGTATTTTCAAGAAAGAAATGTCTATGCAACCAAGTGGACACTATTAGATAACGGAAACGTTGAGTGCGATAGTCACGACGTAGCACGACCCCGACGTCGTGTTTCCAGTCTCTTTCAACCTGTTCCGTACTGTTTGACCAGATATCCTCTGGCTGCTGTGCTCTCTTACCCGTTGCGGTACGATCGTCGGATGTAACGATCTTGAGGTGAGTGGTAACTCTTGATCTGTCTGTACAGGACGGTCATTTGTTGTAGGTATTTGCTTGCAAGCCATGACATCTTGCTCAGACTAACATTCAAACGCATGACAACAGAAGATTGGTAATCTCCAGCATGCATTCTTTCAATGGCGAGAAGTGACGCACTGTCAAGAAGTGACGTAGCGATTTGACGTTGACATTCCTTCAAAACGAATTCCAATTTCTAAAAGTAATCTTGATTTTCTTTGCCAGACGGTGAATGCCTTTGGTGCACAATTTCAATTTCAAGGTGATTCCTGTTGCGTTGTGGCGATGCCTTTCTAATCCTTGTAAGAAATCTCATCAAAATCAACATTTCCAGGTAAAAAACATGGCTTTTTTACTTGTGCAATTATGTAAAATCATCTTATCATCTTACGTATTTTGACGATTGATTAAAGACGTAGGATACTTGATAATTCTTTAACAATACTCATCGCCTCTATCCTGCGTCTATTCTTTGGGATAGTATGATAATAGCAGGGATCGAAATTATTAATGCCAACACACTGACGGCACATCTAAAATTGAAATGGCACAGTTAAATTCTTACCAGCGTACCTTTGTGGCACATTTGATGTTTTCGAAAGTGCATTAAAGTATGTTTTCACCATATTGGCTTTTCATGGTTTAACGTGATATTTTGAACAATGACTAATGATAAATATACACGTCAGGCAGCCAGCTAATGATCAATCACTTTTCGAAGTAAGAGGTCAGTAAACAAACAAAAATACATACCAACAATTGTTTTATTACTCATGATTTATTAGTGAATATTACAACTTTTACATTCACTTTAAGTCACATAATGATTTGAAGTTCAGTTTAATAGACCATGAATTTATGGCACACCTGGAAATGAAATGGTACACTTACATTATCATAACGGTGCCCACGAGGCACGCTTGGAAAAAACAACAACTTAATTTCAGTCCCCGAGTAGAGTGCTCAGCCAGAAGCATCATCTATGTGTGACGTAAGAGAATGTGAATTGTTAACATCATGTCTTTTACCATTCCTTATGCCGGGCAAGTAGGACACGATACGTCTATATTTGTGAAGTATTGTTTAATTCCAAAGCATCAAATGTATACTTTCACTTTCACGTGACTCTTCTGAATTTGAGGTTTATCTGTTCTGTTTCCCTACACTTCATTTTCGAAACACATTCTTTATGTTATCCCTCAATGAACTCTTTGATTCCACCAAGTTTCTTCTGTACTCCTCCCTGTAGAGAGGATCGGAGGGACACCACTCATCGTCAGGTTTCAGAGCCAGTTTCACACTCTGTAAGTACACAAGACTCAAATAAACATGGTATTACTAATATGGCAGACCAACGGTTTTGGCGGATCTAGTGCGTGCGTGTGTGTGTGTGCGTGGGTGAGCGTGGTTAGAGGAGGTGTGTTTCATGGATTCCAACCCCCTTTGAACATGACACATTGAAATTAATGGTTTGTATTGGCTAATCACTCATGGAAGGGGTATACGATCATCTCTATTATAAAGCAAGACTTTTTCGATAATCAATATCTCGAAAATGAACACTGGGAACAACCCTCTAAGTTTTGATTTACTGTCATCCCTTGATATTTCATAGTGGGTACATTGCACCAAAAGCAAGCTATGACTGACACAATTGCAAATTGCCGTTGATGATCCTGAATGTCACAATTCACTTTCGGAGCCGTGTCCAAATTTGTTTGTCTAAAGAACGTTCCAGTATGCTTCTCAAGAACCGTTCCAGTACTTGCCTTCAATAATCGTGGTAACGAAGTATTGTATCATACAGTAACATGGCTTTGAAGTTGCCTACCAGACTTGTCTACAGATTCGACAGAATTTGCTGATCGTTCAACACGTATCTGCGAATGTCGAACTATCTGCAAGATTTAGAAGACAATGTACGTCTATAAGAGTACCTTTGTGAATGTGTGAGCGGTTATGTGCTTCCTCACAGCCTGTATCATATAAAAGGGCACTGGAATAAGAGCAACTGCCGCGATGAACCATCCCACAGTAGAGGCGTAGCTTGGGTAGGAGTACTTGCCATAGGTCGGGGGCTGGTACCATAATAGGGTAAGCACGAAAACAATCTGAAGAGAAGAAATTGGGCTGGTTATTCTCGCTGCATGATATGATGGTGCAGGAGCGGATACAGCTTTTTGAGAATGTGTGTGTGTGTGTGTGTGTGTGTGTGTGTGTTTGTGTGTGTGTGTGTTTGTGTTTGTGTTTGTGTGTGTGTGACACTATTGAGAAGAGGATGGTGCACACTTCATTTTCACCAGAGTTTCAATGGTCATTTAACAAAGTTTCAGGACGAAAGTTGGATGCGCACCCCTGCATCCACCTTTTGACCCGCCCATGATGGTATATGCCTCTTAGAAATGACGGCATTGTGTGAGATCCGTATTTAGGTGTGTCTTACAAATGGGTAAGGCTTAATGAGAAAACACTAATTTGAGAGGCATACTAGTATATTACTTGGTAACAGGCTATGTTGTACGAAAGAGCTGGCAATATATACTACCGTAGGCCACAGTATCTTCAATATGCTTTGTTGGTTTGTTTGTTATTTAACTCAACAATATACCGGGTACGTGGCCCCGGTCTGTAAATAATCGAGTCTGGACCAGACAGTTCAGTGATCAAAATCAATTGCGATACGATGACACCGTTTCACCAAGTCAGCGAGTCTGACCAGCTGATCCTGTTTGTCGCCTCTTACGACAAGCATGGGATATTGAATTCTAACCATCATCTTCACATTCTTGAAACATTGTGGAGAGCATCTTTTCGACTATAAGAGAGATGACATATGCTGGACCACTTGTGTTGCTCACACACTGTCAAAAGTTCAAAAGAACATCACATACTGAAAGTATCCCTGGGATGACAAAACCCCACATGATCTTTATATAAACAGGTAGATGTCTCCCAGTCATCATCTCAACGTCTTTGCTGATTTGATTCACTCCTGAAGGCAAGAAAAGAAATAAGCTGGCCAATTGTTTAGATTAACCATTTGAAATGTATTATTTAAAGAACGCTTCAAATGTCCTTGAAATGATAGAGAAACATGATATGTCAAGCTTTTATTATATATTTATATGTTACATGATATGTCAGACTATTTTTTATATTCTGCCTTTCTGATTCATTGAAGTATCATAGATAATAATGATAATTATCTCTACTATCTGTCTCTTCTTTCTTTCCCGTCAGTCCTATCTTACGACAAGCATGGATTACTTAAGACCACAGGCAACGGGTGCTGAAGATGAATTCTATCCCTGATCTTCACAGGTTTTTGTGCCTAGTACTGAATTACAGCTGACAAGAGGCCTCACCATAGATCCACACGATGGACACACACTCCACGGTACAGAACACAAAGACATAGAACGCCCCTATATACCAATCAACCAGCTGCAGCAGGTATTGTCCACCCTGGAAGGGACGCATGTTAGTATTCGGATTACCAGACTAATAAAGTGAAGGGAGATGTTGGACGTTCCCACTCATACCTTCTGAACAGTTTGCAAACATTCTCATTGATCACTATGTGGCCCTTGGAGCATATTTTAATTTATAAATTAGCTAATAAGCACGTTTACATTGATCTATACATATGCAATGAACACATGCGCAACTATGTACTACCTTGTCAAATATGTAAATGTTTTCAATTAGTTAATGAATTCTGTTTCCATGGGAACACTTTGGATCTTTACCAATTCAAACAAAAAGCTGATCTTTATGATACATGTGCTTGCACAATAGAATCATACCTCCGTTGTTGTTTTATAAGAATAACACATTTTGAGACAAGTGTACTATATCACTCTGAGTTAAAGGTCACATGCAACGTAAAACACAACTTTGCAGATTCTGGTACCTTTCGGTAGGCACTTACCGAAACAAATCATAAAAAAATGCCAATTCAACCTGTAAAGTTGAAAAAGAACGCGATGAAAGAAAAGCCCGCGAAATCGGAGTTCAAACGTTTCACTAAATTCCCCCCAGTGCTGGGGGGAAAACTGGTTTCAGCAGCTGTGAAGTGAATAGGGTCGCGGAGCTTGAAACAGTATGCATGCCCAGAGTCTGAGGTCGTGAGCAGTAGTCTAATCTTGGTTGTGTACACAAACAAGTAAATAATCTACTCGTTACGTAAAAAACTTGTTGATTGTGGTAAGCAGTCTCTGTCTCAGAGAAAGCTCAGTGTCTGGTTTATTCACACCTATATATCTTACTTTCTTGTGACTCGCCATACTTCCAAAATGCCAATCAAACAGATCATCTTTCTGTACACACAATGAACCCTCAGCATATCAGCAGATGAAAGAGCCAATCGAAAGCCGTCGTTACACTTGAGTGCAGATGCACCCGCTATGACTGGGTTCGGTCTCCCGAGGGCTCAGTTTCGGGGGAAGTAAGCCCAAGTACAAAATATTGCACTTTTGAATCGCGATTGTACGCTTATAATTTTGTTTATTTGTGTTTTTAAAAGCAGCACTGTATATTATATGCCATGAATAAGTGATAAATGTGTTTTAATTATGTTTGCTTTTTTGGTTTTTGGTTGCATGTGACCTTTAAGATATTCCGCCTTGTGACCGCAAAACTACACAGCAACATGTACATAGTGCACATTTACATCTCAATTGAAAATGGCTGACGCTATTTCTGAAAGGTTTTCGTTATCGTAAGAGCTGTTACTGTGTGTAGACGTGCCTAGACATACGAACAAGAGTAACGTCAAACTGGGTTACGTATTGTGCATGTTACTTCTGGTGATAAAAACATAATTCTTCATAGTAAAAGTTCAAATAGTACCTGTGTGCAATATATGATTCCAACCAGAAAGGATACGACACATACAGCAGCGGTAACAATCCGTCGCCTCCTGGACAATGTGGCAGGAAGCCGGTCTACCAAAGCGGTTACAATTGCCTCCACATTCAAAAACTGAAAAGAAAAAAAAAGGAAGTTGCTTCGTAACAAACGTTTAAAATGTCATGCAACTTCTACACAATGTGGATATGGTTGTCCTGAAATCATCCTCTACTCCATTTCCAATAAACAACACGTTTTCTTAAGTGTAAAATTCTTGCTTGCTTTGATTTCATTTACATTTCATAATTCTTTCCTCTTTTGGCTGATTGCAAACAGTAAGAAATATCCCACAGATATCACGGTTGTCTGTGTATCACGGTTGTCTGTCTGAAGTCAGGTAAAGGCAAACTAGTTGTTAAAAGATGATATAGAATTTACAAACATATACATCTCACCTGAGAATCAAGACCAATTGTAAGCATCATCAAGAAGAATATAAACGACCACACTTGGGGAAACGGGAGGTGCACAAGTGCTTCTGGATACAGCACGAATCCTAACCCTGTTCCTGTAGTAAGGAAACAAAATGTACTCTCACTGAAAATATTTTTTGATTCTTTAAGATAGCTACATAAATCCATTGGTCTGGGTATTTAGGCATCAACCAGTCACAATAGTTGAATTTGAATTAATGTGTTTGAAGGTGGGCGTAGTTAGTGTTTTTAAGAGTTCATTGTGAATCTGTTGTATGTGAGTAACTATTATAATTAATGCATGTCCCCTACCTTCAGATATCTTTAATGCTTTGGGACCCGTGAATATCCGGGATAGTATAGGCTTCAGCAACCCATGCTTGCCATGAAAGGCGATTATGTTTGTCGTGAGAGGCGACTAACTGGGTCGAGTCTGGACCAGACAATCAACAACATGAGCATCGATCTGCCCAAATGGGAACCGATGACATGTGTCAACCAAGTCAGCTAGTCTGACCACCCGATCCCGTTAGTCGCCTCTTACGACAAGCATAGTCACCTTTTATGGCAAGCATGAGTTGCGGAAGGCCTATTCTACCCGGGAACTTCACGGGTCTGTATATTTAGAAACCACTGAGGACTTGTCCAACCTTTTGAGCAAAAATCATGTGTAAACCTGGATTTATTCTTAGAATGGGATAATGACTTCAGTTTCACTGCAGCTGAAGTCAGGTCACCATCTGTAGTCATTGTGTTCAACATCGAGCAGGATGTAGATTACTTGATATATTTACCACTGGAAACTACTTCCGATACTGGAACGCCAGTTTTCTCCGACATGACACCAAGGGTCGCAAATGTCACAAATCCCGCAAAGATGCTTGTTCCCTCTGATACTGCACACACTATGATGGCGTCTCTGTGAGATATTGATGTTAAAGTTACACTTGAAGAGCCGGGATAGAATTGGTCTTCAGCAACCCAGGCTTGTCGTGACAAACGGGATCGGGTGTCAGGCTCGCTTACTTGGTTGATACATGTTATTGGCTCCCAATTGCTCATGCTGAATATTACTCGATTATTTACATATAACGGGATTATTGCCCAGTGCAGCGTTAAACAACAAGCAGATATATTTTTTATTGAATGTCAAGGCTCATCACTCTCCTTTAAACTGATCAGAGAGACAGCAGGTACCATTGAAGCAAACTTTCATAGAAATGGTGCCGTCTTCACTTGTATAGATGGCCAGAAGACGAAATGATGCTTTAGGAGACCAGTAATATAGTCAAGACTACTTTAGGCACAAACGCCAGTAAAAATGAAATTACTCTTTGTGTACAATACATAATGGTGAAGCAACCAAACACATTTCACGAAAACTAGACTTACGTTAGGCATGACTCATGGAACTTGTTGTAGCTTGAAGCGGCACCAATAGCACCCCAACCAAGCGCCAATTCATACATCACCTGGAGTAATGCTTCAATCCACACCTATTGATATATAATTGTATATGCAATGGGACATGTCCTTTGGTTTAACCAATAATTGGAATAACATTCAGAACCCAACCCTATGATAGAGAGTGTAAACTTTGTGGAATAAACACTTATATTTCATTGATCACATGACTGTTTGTGGAAACTTTTCACTTTTAATTTAAAATTTAACCACGTAGCCATTTGTTGATGACTGATTTGCATTTAATTAAACCACATAACCATTTGTGAAAAAAACCCATTTACGCTTTATTTACATTGCATTTTATCACACCCCTTAAAGACAAAAAGACGTTTTAACATTTAATTCATTCATATAACATTTTGAATATAGAATATTTCATATATCTATATATATCTATATATATCTCTCTCTATATATCTATGTCTATATCTATATATCTCTCTCTATATCTATATCTATCTATCTATCTATATATTCGTGATAATGCTTTGAGTTTTTAAATAATTTTTATCTACTATTATGTAAATGTATTTAGTATATGTCGCCCATACCTGTGCATGTAGAAGTTCACTGAAGTCGGGAGTGACGAAATGCATTAAACCAGCTCCAGCTCCTGGCAACATCAGCATCCGAATGAAGATGGTTACCAGAAGAATGTAAGGCAACAGAGCCGTCACATATACAGCCTTTGGGGAAAGATTAACCATTCATATTACAGCTGTAAGAGTGAAATTGGCATTATATGCATTACAAGGTGTTGTATCCTGCTTCCCTGGATACAGTGACTGAGTTTAGTTTTACGCCTCATTCAACAATATTCCAGCTATATGGCGGCGGTCTGTAAATAATCGAGAATGGACCAGACAATCTAGTGATCAATATCATGAGCATTGGCGTGCGCATTTGGGATTATCGCTTTGTACGCATTACAAGGTGTTGTATCCTGCCTGGTTGGTGGCACCTGTCATAACAATATGAAGCGCTAGTCAGTTGTTTACTTGAGAAAGTACCGGAATTTGTGTTATGTCCAAGTGAAAATGAAAGCACAAGTATTCGGGGTAGTCAAGAAACGTCGTGTTGTAAATATTAAAGAAGTTGTAAATCAATACCATCCCTTGTTACGATGTGTATCGTCTCTGAAGTCTGTGGTTAACACCATGATAGAGAGATACAGATACTATGCACGACAGTTACCTTACCCACAGACTTGATTCCGCCTATCATACACAGGAACATCAGAACATACGCGGCAAAGAGACAGCCAACTAAATGCCACTGGACGGAACCAACCTCCTCCAAACCACTGGATATATTCAGCACGCTGTACCTGCAAAAGAGTATAATCAATGACCGTACCTTTTATGGATGATCTTTTCTAATGGAGAGTGAGCGGGTGAATTTAGCTTTAGGCCACACTCAGCAATATTACATCTGTGTGGCGGCTGACAGTAAATAATCGCGTCTGGACAGACAATCCAGTGATCAATATTATGAGCATCAATCTACGCAATTAGGATACGATGTCATGTGTCCCACACGCTTATGTTTTTATCACACGTGATTGCCCGGTCCAGGTTCAATTTCTGAGACAAACAGCTAGAATATTGATGAGTTTATCCTTGAAAAAGAAAACAATCTTACCGCCAATTGTCTGGTCCAGACTCATCTTCTGAGACAAACAGCTAGAATATTGATGAGTTTATCCTTGAAAAAAAAAATCTTACTGCCAGAACTCCTCAGCAGCTGTGTGAGAGAGGGTGACGTTTTGCCAGGCATCCGCGACGGTGCTGGTGTTAGCCACATCGACTGCAGGTGTCAGGTTACTGGAAGTCTTGACATCTTCAATACACATTCCGCTGTTCCAACTGTTGCTGCATGTCGTCCATGGCAGGACACTGGAGCAAGACTGCACCATGTAGTAGAAGGACAATGCCAGAAGAATACTGTAGTAGGGCAAGAAGACTGGATACAGTAGCATGGATCCCACCCCGACACCTGTATGGCAACAACAGAACTGTAAACAAACGTGCTTACAATCGTAGCTACACTAAGCATGTAAGGAAACGTTCTTGCTATTATTTAGAAGAGAAACGGACAATTTTAGTAAATTAGAAGAATATAAGACCGAATTGATAGTCTCTAACGCGTAACGTAAGATTTCAAATGATCAATTGCGGCACATGTTGTATACTTGTACTTTTGCAAGGATTTCTGATATTTATGTTAGATATTGTTTATGTTTGCGGCTGTGTATTATAATTAAGTTTGAATATTTTGATGGTAGGCGGTAATATGATTGTGAAATTCCCTAATAATTATGATGGTAAAATCATATGAATGTTTTATTATGTTTTTATTCCAGTCATGTCTGTTTTGTTCATATTAGCCACGTTGGTGGTCAAACTGAATTAATGCGGCTGTGTTGTATACGTGCGGAGTGAAACGGCCGTGAAATCAAGACGCATTTTCAATCCACAATTGATATCGTCTAGTTTTACTGATTAGCGAATCAAATTTGAGCATTTCACGTGGCCTTGGTAGAATTACACATCTCTAAATTCCATAAAGGGCTTTGATTTGGTTGGCTGTTTGGCTGGTTGTTTAACCAATATAGCAATATCTCAGCTGGACCAGAACAGAAAAATCAGCAATTATGAGCATGGATCCAGGCAGTTGAGATACGGTGCCACGTATCAATCATGTCAACCATACTAGCCACCCGATCCTGTTAGCCGCCTCTAACGACAAGCATGGTTTGCTGAAGACCAGTTCGAATCCGGATGTAGATGGGTATGGTTTGATTTTAACTGTTTCATCTTTCCAGCCTGATCTGCTGACCACTGTCCACAGCCAAGCCTATGTTGGCGTCTCTTATCACTGAATGCCGTTCACTGAGACGTTTGACTTTTTTCAAGGAATCATCGTGGAAATACGGTGCCACGTATCAATCACGTCAACCATACAGATATATAATCCGGATCTGCACGGACCGGAAATGACATCAGATAGCAACGTCAGACAGCAAAAGCTTTTTTCCTTGTAGGTATTATGTGTACAGTCTATATTGACACAACGTCCAGATGAAAGTATTTTTGTCATTGTAATTTTATAGACATTTGAATTGAACTTAACAGTGAGTGAGTGAGTGAGTGAGTGAGTTTAGTTTTACACTGCACTCAGCAATATTCCAGCCATATGGCGGCGGTCTGTATATAATCGAGTCTGGACCAGACAATCCAGTGACCAACAATATGAGAATCGATCTGCGCAATTGAGAACCGATGACATGTGTCAACCAAGTCAGCGAGTCTGACCACCCGATCCCGTTAGCCGCCTCTAACGACAAGCATGGTTTGCTGAAGACCAGTTCGAATCCGGATGTTGATGGGTATGGTTTGATTTTAACTGTTCCATCTTTCCAGCCTGATCTGCTGACCACTGTCGATAACCAAGCCTATGTTGGCGTCTGTTATCACTGAATGCCGTTCACTGAGACATTTGAGACTTTTCAAGGAATCACCGTGCAGATATTAACGTCCACTCTATGCGGTATCAGATGGCCGGTTCTAACCCATTCTTGAACACGGGTTACCTTATAGGAGACACTTACTGCAGGCGTTATTGCAGTTTAGAAACACCATATGGCGCCATCATCTTTCACGTTTTTCTTTCCAAAGGTATTTGACTTCATTTCAAGAGTACGTGTATCTGTGGGGATACGCTCACCTGTGTGCTCACATTTGGTGCCATCAGTATTTGATACCGATAAAAATATGTTCTTTGGCAGTGACTTCATGTCTCCACAAGCGTGAATGTAGACAGAGCTTTGTCCTTCTATATTTAAAAAAAATGACAAATGATGATAAGTGTATTTTATGCACATGTGTATTCACACACCTTTGAACATGGGGCAGAAACTCCACACACGGGGATTTCCTCTTCCGGAGAACTGCGAAAGGGAGACCTCAAGGAAGAAGAGAGGAAACCCAAAGATCATGACGCAAAGTGCAAAGGGCAGGAGGAAGGCACCTGCAGGCACAAGGAGAATGATGGATTATATTGACTTAATATATTATGATAATAACGATGATACAAATGAGTCAGTGTTTAGTACAGGATCAAACACGGCCTTGTTTCGAGAGCGATGTCTGTGAAGTGTGTGGTCCACGTCCACTACAGGGACAGTTTTGGACTTAGTCTCAAAAGGGATCGGTGAGCCTTGTCTCCGGATTACATCTCGAAAACCGTTCTATATACATGTATTTCAACAAAACTTAAATATATAAGCCAGATGTTTGGCGTTTATTTTTCATAGTTTCTATGGAAACGAATTGAAAACTAGTCTCAAAAGGGCTTCGTTTCCAGAGTACAATTCGAAAACCACTCAGTATTTTTCATCAAAACCTGGTTGATATATCAATCAGAAAATGGTGAATTTTACTATTTGGAGAATGTATACTTTTCCTGGTTTCCATGGAAACAATTCGGATTGTTCAAGTTGTACTTTGAGTAACTGTCAGATAATTTGTCCATTCAAATACTGGGGGCCTGGGGGATTTGTCATCTTCTGATGAGTCTTGTTTAAACACAAGTCCTGTCAGAGGGCCCTGTGAAGGAGGGGACAGCCTGGTCGGTGACGCCAGATTTCGCATCAAGGAAACTTGACCCTCCATTCTGACGACACGCCCTGCCCAGCGTAGCTGAGACTTGTACTGATAATGATAATCCTACATTAAACCACCAAATATATTCTCTTATGCGGCATGAAGAAGCATACAAACAGTCTATTTTGAATATGAATACATTTATTGATATCTTCTTCGTTTTTTCTTGGTAATATGTGTTAGTTATGTAAGCAGTTTTCAGGCCAGTCACCTGACACTTTAACACATCTTGCAAAACTATCCTAATTGAACCACTACTTGTTATAGGGACGTACCGTACTTGAAGAATTCTTGCATTCTTGGAGTCTAAACCTTTCAGTGACAAAGAATTTCACACACAATATTGGTATCCACACATTTCAGCGACAAAGAATTCTTATATATGAAAGAGAGATGGGTATGCAAAAGAATTCTTAAAAAAACATAGAGACATGTTGGTATCGAACGTTTTCAGCGACAAATGATTCTTACAAACAATAGAGACATACTGGTATCGACTATTTTCAGCGGCAACGAATTAGAGACACTGGTATGAAAAGACTTCAGCGCTAGTGAATTCCTACAAACAATAGAGAGATATTGGTATCCAAAGTTTAGAGCAACGAAGAATTCTTACAAAAGACATTGATGTTTTACCTCCTCCATTTCTGTTACAAATGTAGGGGAATCTCCACAAGTTCCCTAATCCAACACAATATCCAAGTAAAGATAAAATGTATTCAAGCCGCGAATTCCATCTAGGTCTATCAGATGCCTCAGTGAGTACTTCTTCAGCCATCTCACTAGCAGAGTTTGCTGGATCGGTACCTTTTGTCTGCTTTGGGAACATTGTTGAACCTGTAACAATGACAAAACTCACATATGGAACAAATTCTTGCCCATTTTGTTGACTGTTTAACACTACACTGAGCAATACTCCGGCAATATTGGGCGGTCTATAAATATCGGTTTGGAACAGACAATCCAGTGATCAATATCATGAGCATTTTACATTCTCAGACATCACTCACATCTTTATATTGAACTGCTGCTCATTGTTCCATAGTTAGTAAGTGGAGTATTAATCATAACAAACTGGGTCCAAGTGTCCCTTTCACGAAGCAGCCTTTACTAAGGTGAACCTTAATTCTCATTCTATAACACTGCACTAAGGTTATCTTAGTGACTTTCGATCACCTTAGTGCTTTGTGAGGGAGGCCCAGTTCTGAGTCTGATCTCCACATCCCTGATGACAATGTTTTTCGTACTCACTAATGTCCACGATTTGTTTCCGGTTACTGGTTTGAAACATGGCCATGAACGTCTATGCCAGGGATGCAGAAAGTATCGTTTTACATTTGTCTTGTCATTTAATTAACATAACATTGACAACAGATGCACGTACCATAACAAATGTTTTACGAATAACTCGTCTTTTCATAATCCATTTCAATCATTTCAAAATCTAGCTTTTATGCACATACATATGTCCATGACAAATGCAACTCACTCTCTATAGCTTTATATTTATATTCATTGCAATATTTATTCAGAGATCATTTTAGACCCTTGGGCGATAAATGCATTGAAATATAATCGGCTTCATTAATAAAGGGTTAAATGATTTACAGCTCATGTAAAGAAAGGTTCGTCAGAAATAATACAACTAACAGTGTCATTATAATGTATTGACAAACGCCATACCTTGTGACATACAGACAAAAAGGTTCAAGCAGTTCAGGGAACCATCAGTACAGACCAACCATCCGAAATGAAAATGATAAACATGAAACACTCGGTCATTCAGTATCTTGTGTACCCTCTCCGCGCGTCCAAGACAGATGCCCAAGACAGGTGCCCCTTGTTCTCGTGCTCCTTGTCATGTTCATAAAGAAAGAAAACAGAATCGCATTCCATTCCTCCACTAGAGCAGTGCGGAGTCCGTGGAGATCCATGGTGATGGGTGACGTGTCTATAATCGATCACTATTTCAGTGTAAAGTTAATGTTTTTAACCATGGTCCATTTGCACAATGCGATCTTAGCGCTACAATGATTGTAACTCCCATTCTAGGCTTAAGATAGTCGTAGCGCTAAGATCGCTTTGTGCATGTGGGCCCAGGTCAGTTATCATTCAATGGTGTTCTAAAGAAAATAATGAATTGTTTGGAAATGTTTGATGACTATGTTTTGTGAATATATATACACATGCACACAGCACAATCGCCAACGGCTGTTCTGACTACTTCGGTAAATGCAAGACGCAGCCTTGGTGAAATGCTGACAATGTGTGGCTTCTTGTATGTGTTGTATCATTAATGATTTTAGGTTTATGTGTTGGTTTTAAAATGCATTTATATTTTTACTTTTGAAATGCATAGTCACAATAGTAGTATTTTAAACAGTTTGTGTGTCAATGAGAGTTTTTATCTTTGTGAAAATACAGCAAGAAGCCGATAGCTTTATTTTTACTCTGACTTTAATCGAGTGTCACGAATCCCAGGTTTTTGACACTTACAAACCCGAAACCCATTCAAGTATAATGTTGCATATAAATTGACATTCATGATGATATTTGTTTCATATTTTCCTCTTATCCTTCGTTGCACGCTTGTATTACAAATGCAGTGGAAACTGTCAAAACCGGCATCTGTCCGATTCGACCGGTATAGAAGCTCAGCTTCATCCATGGCTTGTACATTACCATCATCTCAACAAACCGACACATTGCCTAAAACAGATGATTTTTTCAGTCCCAATAAGTGCCGGTTTAGACAGCTTCCACTGTATTCAGTTTCGCTTCAGAAAGTACATAAATTTAGTACGTGTAGCATCTAATAAAACTGTAATAAATATCTTATTCAGACGTTTTAGTCAGTCCAAAGCCAATCCAAAGTAAACAGAGTGCACTGTACTCAACAGGTCGCCTCAGATTTTTACTTAGAATGACAGTGATGTCAGATGGAATTAGGGCAGTTTAATCATAAGGAGTTTGGTCCAAGAGGCCGTTTGCTTAATTTTATATCACAATAGTTAAAGGACAGTTTCAAATCTACGATTTTGGGCCTTTAATATCAAGATAGAAGTCTGTGAAAAGAGAAAAAAGAATCAACTGATGGATTGTTATTTACAGATGATTGTAATATTTCTTGTAGCGAAATCCCAGGCTACTGAGGGACAATATTTTCATCAGATACTTCTCCATTTTAACACATAACTCATTATGGACATCACGCGCCTGTGCGTTTTTGAGCCCGCAGGACTGCTGACATTCAAATTGTAAACTTATTTCAAATCTTCCATGACAACATATCGCTAAAACATCTGCCACAAGCACGTTAATAATTTAACATGGCTATCTCCAAATAAAATCTAATTGTAAGATTCTCAATGCTCGATTTTCAATGATAAATATAAGGATGGCCTGTGCCTGCATTACGGGTTCCCAAAATAGATTTTCCTTGAATACCTGACTTTTAGAAGCATATTTACCTCTGCCAAGGCAGTTAAGAAAACCTTGGAATGTATTCAGAGCCCAAAGTTATGTAAACACTTCATCATGTGCATCGAAACATCACCATGCCAACAGGAACTTCAAGTGTCAGTCTGAAACAACTTGTTTGCGATATTTTTGACCAATACGAACAATATCGGCCTATTGCAGGCTCAGTCGCACACATTCATGTTCTCCATCAGTCTGTTGAGAAATCAGTCACGATTTAGAATTGTTTTCTGAAGCTAACCACGATGACCATTGCAGGCAGGAATAGGTACCTCAAGAAATGTGTTTTGACATCAGTAAATGACATCACAAGTGCAATGAATTGTCGAAAACGTATATTGAAGTGTGTAACTTATGTTTCACCAAACAGTGTCCTAAACTTTGTTCGATACTGTGACATCAGTAACTTGAAACATTTCCTCTCAAACTATGTCAAAGACTCACGAATTTCCGGACCCACGATTGTGCCTTAAACGTGCCTGCGTCTGCTCTAGATTGTTGAATGGCAGATGAAGGGTTGTTGATGAGTTGGCAGTCGACAGGAATTGAGTATTTTGAAATTGGCACTTCTCACGTAGACGTCAAATGTATATACACGGTATACTTAAAAATGCTGAATACATTAATGCAACCAAATGGAACTATAGCACCATACAAACACATGCACATGATAATCATTTAATTATCATATTCAATAGCTAAGCCCCAGATGCAACTTTACGACTGACCAATTATTAAGAATAAAAAAAGAATACAAAGTCATCAATTTCCACCGCAACCGCAAAATACTCCTCATTAATATGTCTACTAATTATGATTACAGTGTGTCAGTGTTTAGATGTGCAAATGGCAAGGAAAAGTATTTACAGTTCTGCTGCGGAATAGGACGCTATCACCAAATTCGGTCGAGGTCGAAATTGTTGCCATAGAAACGCATTTTTTAAATTTATAAATACAAACCTACCAAAAGGCACCACTATACGACTAGACTTATTTATGTGACAGATTTGGTGAAGAAATAGTGAATGGATTTTCAAAGTCAAACTTGTTGTCATGGAAACCGTAACAAATAAAATTCACACACTGATGTAACCGCCAAAAGGCACATCTAGGGATCCTGGGGAACATGACGAACACATGCACCAAGTTTGATAAAGCTAAAGTTTGGGAGATCTGCTCCGGACATCCTCAAACCCTTGTCAAGTAATGTTTCCACGGAAACCGCTAAGAAATAAAATGTTTCCATGGAAACGACTAAAGAATAAAATTCATTATGGGTCTCATCCGCAAAAGGCACACCTAGAGATCATATTTCATATGTGTACAAAGTTTTATGAAGCTGGCTTGTATAGTTGAGGAGATCTGCTCCGTATAAGATAACATCCTCAAAGCAACAGCGAAACAAACCAAAATTCATATCTGGGTCTAATCCCTAAAAGGCACAGCTAGGGATCATGCTTGACATATGTACAAAGTTTGAAGAAGCTAGCATGTACAGTTTCGAAGATCTGCTCAGGACAAGATGACATCCTCGTCATCGGTCATAGTCACAGCCGAACTTATGTTTCCATGGAAATAGCTAAACGTAAAATTCACATCTGGGTCGAATGTCTACTATAAGAATAAATGTCTGTAAGGACGAGTGTGACTGAATAACACTCATTAACACGTGCTAAACTTCCCAAGCTGCATTTTTGAGAGAAAAAATGTGTTCCTCCCTCATCACTTTTTTCTATCAAAAATTAAAAAGGAAAGTCCTATCGTCCTCGTCACTTCTGAAAAAAATATGCCAATGAAACATTTAATTTCTTAATGCAGCCTTATCAGTGGACATTCAGTGTACCAGGGACTAAGAGAATATGGTTTGCCAGCACGACGACCGTACTGAGGAGGGCATCTGACTCTTCAAAACCGACGTCTACGACTGACACTTGTGTGGGGGACTTCACCGTTGGCAGATTAGTGAAGTGTGGTGTTCACCGACGAGAGTATATGTTACCTGTACATTAATGACGATCGGGCTCATGTTTACAGATGAACAGGTGAACCGACGTTTGAAGTCGATACGTTGATGGTGTGTGTGTGTGTGTGTGTGTGTGTGTGTGTGTGTGTGTGTGTGTGTGTGTGTGTGTGTGTGTGTGTGTGTGTGTGTGTGTGTGTGTGTGTGTGTGTGTGTGTGTGTGTGTGTGTGTGTGTGTGTGTGTGTGTGTGTGTGTGTGTGTGTGTGTGTGTGTGTGTGTGTGTGTGTGTGTGTGTGTGTGTGTGTGTGTGTGTGTGTGTGTGTGTGTGTGTGTGTGTGGAGATCTACTTCGAGCTCAAAACAAGAGAGCTCGAAGATTCAGGTAGGACGTTTCTCTACCCGATGTGTTGCCATTTATCCAGCAATCAAACAGTAGTGAGTGAGTTAAGTTTTCCACCGCACTTAGCAATATTCCAGTTACATGGAGGAGGTCTGTAAATAATGGAGTCTGGACCAGACAAACAAGTGATCAACAGCGTCAGCATCGATCTGTGTAATTGGGAACCGATGACGTGTGTCAACCCAGTCAGCGAGTCTGACCACCCGATCCCGTTAGTCGCCTCTTTAAATGTACAACTTGGCGCATCAGTTCTTTCCCATCTGTATAATGACAATGATACTTTAAGTTTAGTTTAATTGCAAGGAGTTACGTAAATCTTCTTAAAATACACCCGGGTAGGATCAGATAACCATCTATCCATTTTACTGATCACCAGAAGGTTTAGAATGTAATTACGGTTCCATCAATAGTGGGAACGTTTTGTTGATGTCACGAACAAACAATTATTTCAAGACATCAACAAGACTTGCTCCTTCTTGGCGCTTTCAGGACTTTTGGCAGTATATAGCCAAAGACATTACATAATATCGCTCTTCGTTCACATAGAAGTTAATCATTCAGGTCCCTGAACAATATGTAATTATATGATTCTCACTGCTGTATCTTCACTGATGAATCAAAGAATGTCCGGAGTCTCAATTACTGTATCAAAATATAGTTTCAGATTACTTATTCACTGCTGAGGCCAAGACTGTTCAGAAAGCCCTGGAATATATTGACTCACTGAATACCTATCATGTGTAAAGGAACAAACAAAGTCAAAATGAAACGTGAGCGAATTCTAGAAATTTCAGAATCATATACATGTAATATTGGTGCCACTGGCCAATGCGACATCGTCCTTTATTGGCATCCTAATTATATTAGAACCCAGAGTACACAGACGTTCTTGATAAATCAGAGCAGAAAGTAGGCTCAGTTATACACTCATGGACCTCCATCACCTGTTGACAAATTCAATCTTGACTAAGAATACACATATCGTCACGAGATGATTTCTAAAGCGTAGGAATATGTACTTCAAAAGAAATCCATCTTGGAATTACCAAATGACCGCGCAGATACATGGAATTGCCGAAAACGTGCATTGAAACACGTAGTTTATGACTGACAGTCAATCAGTCCGTGAAAATGTGTTAATGCATTCACGACTTTCGGGACTCACGAATGTCACTGAAACCTGACTTCTTCTGTTTTAGACTCTTGGACGGAGACGAAAGTCAAAAGGACTTGAGTGTTGTGGAATCGGCACAGGTAGACACAGAAATTACACACGTATTCTCTACTTGTTTAAAAACAAAGCTGAATACGTTAATGCAAACGAACTGACGATATTTACTATGTAGAAATGCGCACATTCAATAAGTTTCAATAAATAAATAAATAAATAAATAAATAAATAAATAAATAAATAAATAAATAAATGTTTTCCATCATTATTTAAATACCATAATACAGACATAGTTAAGCACCAGATGCAACTTTACGACATACGATGACGAATTATTTCAAAATTAGATAACAGCACTGCTTCAATTGTGATAAAGCAGACGAAAGTATTTCATTCAAGAACAGTTAGCTTATATTTAATATTTTAAGTGAGCTGAAGCTAATTAATCATTTAATTAAAACAGTACTGACATGGCAGAGTACAAGATGCAACAAGACTTATGCATGGCTTTCTCTTTGAATAATCTGAAATGTTGCCATTTGTATAATATTGTAGTTAAACAAATAGATTAAAGAGAAGCATTGAATTGTGCAAATCAAGACACCAAAAGGAACACTTTAAGTCTAATAAAGGGCAATTAGATGAAATGTATTAGGAAATACTTTAATGGATATTTTATTGCTGAAGGTTTCCTAAAAAATTGGACTCAACTGGCCCGATTTTGTTTGTTATGCACAGATTGGAAAACCACGCAAACCACAGAACCATGGAAATAGATTGGACAAGTAAAAAATTTTCAGACGGACGCACAAAGGTCATCACCAACATCATACCTTGTTGAGAGATGGCAATGCTCAATGAAAGATACTTCAAAGCCTTCTGTGATTTGAAGTCCAACTACCAATCTGTCATTGTAGTCATTGTAGATTGGGTGGTCAGGGGCACTAACTTGGTTGACACATGTCATCGTATAAGCAGTTGCGAAGATTGTTGTCCATCAACAACTGATGTCGTGTCTCTTTCATAGTAGCTCGAAAACCATGAACATATACTATAGTTGGATTTCACCACCAGTACGAGATATACTAAAATATGGAAATCGTTTTTGTCTCTTTAAGTTACAAATTATCCAAATACTAAATATTTATGATAGTACTCATGCAGTTATACTCATATATTCGCCATTTTTCATTCTCTGTGTGTTTTATCCGAACGATTCTTACCACACCACTTGCCCAATGATTTGTCCAGGCTTCAAGAACAAGGAGCTTTTGGGTTCGTATGTTGGTCTAGAGGAACTCAAGAGGTGGGTGATTTTATGCTCGATGTCAACATCTTCGCTCATGACATCCACATACTGGTAATAACATGTCCAGTAGTAATTTGTCGCTTATGAAAATGTTGCCAGCTTTAAAGATGGCGCATGTTCACGATGAAGATTCACATCTATCATGTTTACTAATGAAATTATATGCTTATCATGACGTTGTACAAAGTTGTTCTAAACGTTCAGTTAAAAGAATCACAATATAGTATGTGACCATGGTACCAAGTTAGGTGATATACCTTGAGTTGTTTGTGATGTATGGCCCTTATATCATATTGTTACTAGTACTACTAGATAGTGCTACTAGTTTTAACTTTCCACTCTAGTTTTAATTGTAACTGTGATGATCTAGTTGTTTTACTGTCCTTTGACGACAGTATTTTTATGTATATACATAATTCATTTCAGTATCAAACATGTTCTCGGCACGATATGGCTGAAATATTGCCAATGTGACGATAAATATTAACTCACTCACTCACTATATAGTATGTGTACAGGTGAACGTGTTTTATGTACAAGGTAACCCTTGTATCCTTTAGTTTATTAGAAATTACATTGCCAAATAACATGCAATGTTTTGTATTTGTCATATGCTAACATCTGGCGGAATTACACACTGGTATTTTTTTAAATATAATACATATGTGATGTAATGCCGATAAAAATTGTCTGAACGCAGGTTTGGTCTCCAATTGATGATACATTGTCAATGAATAATGTTCTTGTAGCATTACACATTAGACAAAACAGTTGACAGAAGACTTCACATGGACAAAGCATTCAAGTGACACATTCATTACAAATACATCTGCTTTAAAAGAACTACACAAAAATGCCTGAAACGAATAGTGAACCATTTGAAACAAAGTGTTGAAGAAAGTCAGTACGTCTCCGATTCTGATTCTGGTTCTTCCATAATTGGGGTTTGTCTTGTGTAAATGTGAGCTTTTACGTGACAGTTCAAGGTTCTGATATTATGGTGATAAATGCTCCTTATTCCAAGTCTCGTCGAGAAGACGACACAACTGCAAAAGTACCGTCATGTTGTATTGTTCATACACTCGCTCCGTCTGATGGGTCTGATGTTGTTGCTTCGCTACAGGTGCCTTCGCTTACGCAGATGTAAGCTCTTCTCTCACTGAATACTTAGTATTCTTTGAACTGTCTCGATATTCCTTTAGGTGGAGTGGGTCACCTGGACACCACGCCTCCTCTGGCCTCGAGGCCAGTTTGATACTCTGAAATGTAAATGTTTCACTTTATTATTTGACTTTACACAGACAATGAATCCGGATTGTGTGTCCAGTTCTCACGTTGAGCAAGACAGCAATACTTGGTCAACAGTGGCTGTAGCGTGACAAACAATTTTTAGTTCCTTTATATTATTCTGGAAAATCCTACATCTCCTGATATATGGACACACTTTGTGTTATCCGTGTATGTTATTTTTCCGTCATTCATCAAAGTTTTATTGCAATAGTTAGTCTCAGATTTCCCTAAAGAGATCCTAAAAATGTTTGCATGCAATAGTATACATGGACACACTCTGTGTTATCCGTGTATTCTATTCTTGTGTCATTCATTCAATTTTTATTGCAATACTTAGTCTCAGATATCCCCAAAGACATCCTGAACATGTTTGCATGCAATATGGCTCAACCGAACCGAAAACTAACAATGACAGTAACCATGAACGCTGGCAGGTACCTCTTTGAGTGTGTGGGACACCAGGTGCTTCCTCACTGCTTTGATGGCATAGATCGGAAGAGGAATAAGTGGAGCGGACGCAACGAACCAACCAATGACACTAGCATAACCTGGAAACGTGTACTTGCCATAGGAAGGTGGTTCATATCGTAGTAGGGACAGCAGGAGTACGGTCTGAAACAGCCATGGAGGTTGAAAAAGGACAATGGATGATTATAATGGATTCCTCATATAATGTGCATTCCGGTGAATGTTGCCGCTTTATTATGAAGAGTAAACCCTTGACATGTCAATGTCAGTGTTAAAATGTACCAACCTGCAGAATGTAGATCTACCCCAGAATCACTTACCAGAAGCACAGCAGGGAGGACAAAGGCCCAGAGGATCTTGAAAGGGATTTGCAGGGGTTTCCCTATCATCATCTCAATGTCTTTGCTGAACTGCTCCAAACCTTTCGTAGTACCACAAATTATTAACCACATGGGATAGTACTACCTACTTAAGGTGATAATACTATCAATACTTCATATTCTTAGAAACTGCATGGATACATATAAGCGGATCGACGTACGAATCTGCAGCTGAAATGTTGTAAGTCTCATGAACTAATGATCTGTCAGTTGTTTCATAAAACAGAGAAAATTCCTACCAAGGTTAAAATAGAGTAAACGAACGTACGTTCTGAGAAAACAGAGACTCTCTGAAAATGCGATTTAAGTTTGGATTTGGCAAAAGTATGAGAAATGTATTTGTTCATCTGACGCATTTCTGAGTTCGGCAGAGCAGAACCAGAATCTGCATCAATATGGTTTGTGGAATCAATTTGATGGAAAAAAAATAATGCCTGAAGCAAAATAATGGACTGAAACGTTGTTCAGCTCAGATGAGAAAAATATAAAGTAATTAATTTCGGCATGACTGCCAAATACTGTACAATATTTAAAACATCTAACCTAAAGCAGCCAATATCTCTAATTTGTAGGGCAAAAGAGTCAAATTAGAATGGGACATCTGTTGTCATTGGCTGAAACCATTCTCGTGAATTCTCTGTTCTTCAGTCGCCACGTTTAAACTACCTGTCCGATCTGCAGTCTATACCAGCGAGGTGTAGACGATAGAGTTGTATTTCGTGTTGTTATCCCCCGCCACGGAGGGACATATTTGGCCCGCGATGATGGGGACAGATTTTTCTCAAAAGCTTTTACGTATTTTCTGGTCACAAATTCCTTGAAGGAGTTCGAAACGGAAACTGTGTTACTATTCTTTACATAGTTATGACATAGTTTTGACGTAGTGCATTTTATCCCTAATGTGAACAGATTTTCTCAGTAGCCGTTATAGATAGGGAAAAAGTATGTTTTAAGAATGTCGTGGTGGAGTTAAAAAGCAGGAATCAAATAGGAACGGAACACTGTTGCGGGTGATATTGATGATACATCAAAGAAATATATATTTACTGTGAAATAACAATGTGGCTTATGCTTTGCTGATATTTTAATAAATATCCGTAATACTATTATGTTGAACACAGCATTTAAATATTTAAATAAACATCCAGATTATTTTCAACGCAACATTTAAATATTTACATAAAAATCTACATTATTTTGATCGCAACATTTACATATTTAAACACAAATCAAGATTATTTTGAAAGCAAAAACCAACACTTCTTTTTAGGCTAAACGTGAGGTAGCAATATGCTATGTGTGTCAATTAATCATAATTGTATAGGCATGACCATGAAAAATATTGTTCTCAAAATAAGACGCGACAGTGAATAATGCAAAATGGCTTCTGGAGAGTGGTCAAAATAGCAAATGTCAAATTTTGGATTACACTTGCTTAATAACGGACACATTCTAGTGCTCCTGGATGGAGTCTAATCTGGAAATCGAACCCATTCGTCACCACCAACAGGTGGAAATTGATGCGGGTGTCATGGCTGCAATTTATGCTATGAACACATAATGTGTCAGAGAAAGTGGCCACAGGTAATAAATATTACATTTTGGATAACCAATTCTATAAGAAGTACAAACTGATGGATTTGAAACAAGAACGTACAATCAAGTGTTTTGTTTGTTTGTTGCTTAACGCCTCATTCACAACGTTCCAGCTATATGGCGGCGGTCTGTTATAATCCAATCTGGACTACACAATTCAGTGATCAATAACAAGAACATCGATTTTCTGAACTGGGATAAGATGACATGTGTCAAACAAATCGGCGATCCCGTTAGTAGCCTTTTACGACAAGCATGGGATGCTAGTGACAAATGCTAACTCTGATTCTCAGGGGTCCAACATTTGCTAAATATATAGTTCAAAGTAGAACACATTGACGTTTCATCCAGCCTTACCATAAATCCAGACAACAGCCAGACATTCCAATGTACAAAATAGCATCACGGATAAGGCGCCTAAATACCAGTCCAGCAGTTGGTATATGTAGGGGCCTCCCTGCAAATGCATGAATTTGGGGCCCTTTTATCTAACTGAAAATATAATTGAACTAGAGCTCGGTGTCGATATAAATAATAGAGATCGATAATTGTTAACTAAATATCGATCGATTATCGATAAAGGGGCGGTGGGGTAGCCTAATGGTTACAGCTTTCGCTTGTCACGCCGAAGACACGGGTTCGATTCCCCACATGGGTACAATGTGTGAAGCCCATTTTCTGGTGTCCCCCGCCGTGATATTGCTGAAATATTGCTAAAAAGCGGCGTACAACTAAACTCACTCACCCGATTATCGATAAATATCGGATACAAAAACTTGAGAAAGCGTGAGTGACATAAATCCCAGAGAATGATAATCGTTAACGAAATATTAATATCGATAAATATCGGAGACGTGCAAAACAGCGGAGACTGTAAGAAATGGATATATGTCATGCGTTTGCGTGGAATATTAACAAAACAGTACTCTCAACTTCATTTGGAAGCAGACCTTGAAAAAGTCTTAAATTTGTGTGTTGTGTGGAATATTAAAACTTCTTTCTATCACAAACGTTAATGTACGATATTATCAATCACACACTTTTCATATCGATAATTGCTGGTATTTTCTTCCTATCGATGATATTTCCGGTTATCATTATTTTATCGTTTTGTTTAAGTGGGTGAGTGCGTTTTTGTATAATCGATTAAAATCTTTAAACTCGTAGTTTTCGTCCGTTCCAGTGCTGACAGTTGCGCTATTCCCATCTCGTTATATTGTTTGGAGTATCTTTCGTCTGCATTTCGTCTGCATTTCGTCTGAGATAGTTCCAATGTCGTGTGTCCTTGCCTCTGTGCACAATATAATCCCAAGTAAGAAGCTCATCACGCAGACACCTGCTGTCACAAGATGGCGTCTTGCGGTTAAAGTGGCCGGATATTTGTCTACCATGGCTGTTGTAAGGACCTCAATATTCATAAACTGAAAAACAAATCACTTGATGAGCATGAGCATATGTGTCGAAATTTTTCATACACAAAATTAAGAAAGCGTTATGTTGAATACTATTCTATGTAACATCGGTTATCTGAAATAAATAGTAATATATTTCTTTTCATTCGTTCATTTAATAAGGTATCATATTTTCCGAATCGATCTCATGGTGGAAATATGAACTTGAAGTAAGTTTAGTAAGCCTCTCTCCCTACTACTCGGGCGCGGTGGGGTAGCCCTGTGGTTAGTGTTTCACTCGTCACGCCAAAGGCACGGGTTCGATGCCCCGTTCGTGATATTGCTTGAATATTGCTAGTTCCGTGTATTAGGGATACAGTAGGATGATAGTCTATCTTGGTTGGTGGTGCGTGTTATCATTTTCAAGTTACCCCTAATTCTGCCATTTTGTCAGAGAAAGTGAGTCTTAGTCTTTTCCAAGATGCCGTTGCAAAATGAGTCGGCTATGATCAGAACTTTTTTCTTTAATATTTTGTATTTTGACAAAATCAATGCATATATTTCCGATACCTCATTCACAGACAGTTTGTCAGTCCACATCCACAAACCATATTGCCCCGGGAAGACCAGGGTTATATTTGATCTTCAGAAACCCAGACTTGTCGTAACGGGATCGGGTGGTCAGGTCCGCTGACTTGGTTGACACGTGTTTTCGGTTCCTAATTGCGTAATTCAACGCTCATGCTGTTGATCACTGGATTGTCTGGTCCAGACTCTATCATTTACAAACCGCCGCCATATAGCTGAAATATAGCTGAAGGCGGCATAAAACTAAACTCACTCACAAATACACTAAATTGGATGCCGACATTATTAAAAATATGTGTTTTCTTTAGGTGATACGATGGTTTTGAAGTCGTCTTACCTGTGCGTGCAGTGCGTGCAGTCTTACCTGTGCGTGCAGTGCATGCAGTCTTACCTGTGCGTGCAGTCTTACCTGTGCATGCAGTCTTACCTGTGCGTGCAGTGCGTGCAGTCTTACCTGTGAGTGCAGTGAGTGCAGTGCGTGCAGTCTTACCTGTGAGTGCAGTGCGTGCAGTCTTACCTGTGCGCGCAGTGCGTGCAGTCTTACCTGTGCGTGCAGTGCGTGCAGTCTTACCTGTGAGTGCAGTGCGTGCAGCCTTAACTGTGAGTGCAGTGCGTGCAGAGCGTGCAGTCTTACCTGTGAATCAAGTCCAGCTGTAAATAACACCAGGAAGAATAGGAATGACCAGACTTGTGGCATTGGAAGTTGGAATAAAGCTTCCGGATAGACAACAAAGGCCAATCCTGGACCTACCAAGTATTGAAAATTCATTACAGCTCTAATTTTTCAGCTGAGATATGTTCAGACGTTCTTGAGGAGAGTATAAATATACTAACTGCACAAAGAAAATGTGTTTTGTTAAAGTCTCCCTAAATTTGAAAACATAACAACAATGAAACGTTTCCTTGTAAATTTGAATGGGATATTGCGATCATAAGTAGAGGGCAGAACCGGATGTCAGTATATAGACATGGAAAAATTTATCGCAACACCCCGTATCTTTCACAGAATCAGTATGTTACCATAGCGAACGAACTAATCTAAACATTAATTAAAAGGCACAATGTCGTGCTTTTTCGACAATCTTTCGGTGCTTAACGTACATATTGGGTCTTGTGCACTCACTTTAGCTTCTTATTGGTATAAAAGACATAATATCCCTCATGACTGAAATCGATAATTGAAATTTCGAGTCGAACAGCTTCGAGACAGATAATACTTGCCATATATGGAATGTAAAGGATTGCTCCATACATCGAAAACGATCGTACTCTGTGTTATCAGTGTTTGCCAAACTAGCCTCAGTCACAAATTGCGTTATAGGATATTCGTAAAGAGCCTTCCTGGGGAAATACGTCTATGTTTGCACTTGAAATAAAGTTCGCGAGACTTGATTTAATGCAACGTTGCATCAATTAGTTCGAACGTTTTAATTTCATTTTGTAATCGTAATAGGTATTTTACTGGAATAAAGCATATGGTAACTTCGCTATGGGATGATATTTAGTATTAAATAAAAGAAATCCAATGTTGATATTAGAGGAGCGCGGCGTGATAGTGTGTCACAATGAGTATATGGATACATTCACATTCAAGGAACAATCAAGTATACAACGTTTGGCTCAAAAGCGGACCGATGAAATGAAACTCGAAAAGTAATATACATAACATATCCGATGAAACGCTGATCATAATCAAAACATCATACCAACTCTGGTAGGCTATTGCAGACTTTTTAAAAAAGTCAGGTGTTCGAAAACAAGTGCACAAATGCCGAGAAAGTCGCTGTGCTGTCTCCATGCTTTCTCGCACACCTGGCTGTCCCTTTCACTGCACTCATCCCTCGTAACAAATAGTGAATTGTGTCAATATTTAATGATAGTTTGTCAAACAACTTTTTTTATTTTAAGGAAAGTATTCTGCAAAAAATCTCACAGAGTTGGTGTGCTGTTCTGATTGTGATCAGCGTTTCTTTGAGTATGTTATGTTTATTAGTTTTCGAGCTAGACTACCAAACGGACTACATGTATATGTAGCGATTGATGTAGAATTGTTTCCGACTCTTGACGTAGGAATTCACCGATGGAACGTGTACCAGGAGACCTATCACTGTCGTCCATGAAGACTAGTCATGAGTTCAGTCAAATTGTGTTTGTATGCTCGCACAAATCCTTCAGAAGCCTTACCACTGGATACCACTCTTGAAATTGGAACACCAGTTTTCTCCGACATGACACCAAGGGTGGCGAATATCACAAATCCAGCGAAGATGCTTGTTCCCTCTGATACTGCAGTCACGATGATAGCGTCTCTGATACATATTGTGTTCGGGATATATAAGGAGAGGTTTTTTGACCACATAATTTATAATATGTCACGATATGATGCCACAGGCAAACTGTAGCGCAAGTGGGGTTGCGCAGCGTAGACAATATGACCAGTCTTCACATATGCGAGCGAAGCGAGCAAAGGATGGCAACGCACTTCCCTCGCTTCGGTTCAAAAAACATTTTTCATGTCAAAATAAAATATCGCCACCATCAAAGGTACATTCCAAATTCCTCCCTAGGTTGTGCTCTCAGATTTCCAACGCCATGCTTAATACTTACTCACGTGAAATATGTTTTATTCGACCTTTTAAGCGCCACTCGTGGTTCACATCAGACCGTTCTTCACCCCCATTACGCAACCACATTTGCGCTACAGTTTGCCTGTGATGATACAGGCGTTATCACGTTTACGGTGTTATACTGACGAGGGTTTGTAAAATAATATAGTGAGCATCACCTCATGATATTTTTTATGTGTTATTTTCCTACATAACATCTGTCAACCTCAAGCAAATTGGTTTGCTATTATGTCCATTATGTCCGGTGCAATTCCTTATTTTAACTTGTACCATATTCACTTTGGTTTTACCAGGTGAATGTTTGACTAACCTACTCATGGGTCCGTGATCCGTACCATCGACAATAGGGATGCGCTTACGAATCGAGATTTCCTCACAGCACTATTAAGATCTCCCTAAGACAGGGTTCGTGGAACTATCATTTTCGGCATGGGGATTCTTTGATAGGCTGTCCTGATCTTCCATTTGTTTCATTTTTTGATTCATTTTAATTGTCAGGCTTCTTGAGGTTTTGACATGGACATGGTGTCAGGAACCTTTACATACGCTCTATTTGACCATGAGAGAGCACGTTAGTTTAGTTCCAGCAATATTACAGCTACCTGTCGGTAAATAATCGGGTCTGGACCAGACAACACGCTGACCAACAGCATCAGCATTGATCAACAAAAGTGGGAACCGGTAACATGTGTCAGCCAAGTCAGCCAGCCTGACCACCCGATCCCGTTAGTCGCTTCTTAAGACAAGCATGGGTTACTGAAGATCATTTCTAACCAGGATCTTCACGGGTTCTTTGCGGATAATGTACATGCCCAGCAACAAATCTGAGATTCGTTCAGAATAATATTAGGATATACCTGAGGCAGGGCTCGTGGAATTGACTGTAGCTGGAAGCAGTGCCTATCATCCCCCAACCCACTGCCAGGGAGAACATCACCTGGATACAAGCCTCAACCCATACCTGTTGAACATGGAACAGACAATGCGAACTGCTACAGTTGTAATCGTAAGAACCGTTTCTGTTAAGATTCACTGAAGTGAAGTGAGTGAGTTTAGTTTTTCGTCGCTTTGAGCAATATTCGAGCAATAACGTGGAGGAGCACCAAAAAACGGGATTCACACATTGTACCCTTTGGAGCAATCGACGTGACGAGCTGACGCTTTAACCACTGGGCTACCCCACGGCATCTAGGACGCTTTGAAGATCTGCATCAAATGCGCCTCTCCTCCAAAGTCTTGTTGACCAGTCGGACTTCTATTCAAAGCAAATATCTCACTCACAAACTGAACGTCATGCACAAAAAACGTATACTGTGGGATCTGTCTATTACGGACTGGCCTGGGACGCACTCATCAAGAAGTCCGGATTAGAAAACTTTTGTCTATTACCGTGTTCACTGAAACGATGCGTTACCTCCCTCTTTTAAGGACAACCAAAAACTTGAATCGTTCGTTTGTGTTTTCTTATTTGTACTCTATATATTAGTTATACTTTCATTAGAAAAGGTGTGCTAACATGACAGAACAGAGATGGTTATTCTACAAACTGTTATTTTAGTCAGTTATGTCCGGATTACAAAGCGTTGTTCTCATTGCGAGTTGATTGTCGGGACGGATATTTTACTCAGCTGCGACCGATTACAAATCATTTTTCTCATTCCAAGTTGATTGTAGGACAATGTTTTGGTAAGCTACTTCAAGAGTACAAATCATTTTTCCCATTCCTAGTTGATTGTAGGACAATGTTTTAGTAAGCTAATTCAAGAATACAAAGCATTGTTCTCATTGCAAGTTCATTGTCGGGGCTTATGTTTTAGTAAGCTACTTCCAGATTACAAAGCATTGTTCTCATAGCAAGTTCATTGTCGTTGCCAATGTTTTAGTAAGTTACTTCCAGATTACAAAGCATTGTTCTCATAGCAAGTTCATTGTCGGCATTGTTCTCATAGCTAGTTCCTGGTCGGGAATGTAATTTTAGCCAGCAGCTGACAGATATTTTAGTGTGTAATTCGTAACTGAGAGAGTTCAACATATACCGCATGCCTTAATTATATATTATCGAGATAGTAGTCAGTATTGTAGGGTAGACCGGATTACACAGTGAGCCTGAATTCGGCAGATTCAGCTGTATATAGCGAACAATAACCCACTTATTAAGTACATTTTTTTGACACAGCACCCCACTCACGTTTGTCATATCTCATTCGTAATCATTACAACTAATGACTGAACACACCTGGGCGTGGAGGAGTCGACTGAAGTCTGGTGTCAGGTAGTAGAGCAGACCAGCGCCAGCTCCTGGCAGCATCAGCACACGTACGAAGATGGTGACCAGAAGAATATATGGAACTACTGCTGTCACATACACAACCTTTGAAGAAGTAATCGTTCAGTATCCAAATCTCACCTTAGCAGCGTTACATGTCATACGTTGTGGAGACCAAGGAATTGACTCAGGCAGGTCTATATGGTGTCACAAGCAAGCCCATTCACTGTCATATTCAATCCGATTTACTGCCATAATAAAGCCTATATACAACCACTCCTATAAATAATTAGCACCACGAGTAAAGTGATGGTATAAATCCTTGTTGGATAAATGCCGGGAACAAACGTTCCGTAAGTCCCTAAGGTCCCTGGTATTTTGATTTACCTTCAGTTCTGTAGTTTGCTATATGTTGTATTGTCTATAGATTTAGACACACATGCTAACTTCACATCTGTGTCTGTGACTGCAAGGTGAAATGGCATGCCTATAACGGATTTTGAAGGACATAAAAGACATCGTTTTCATACACTAGTACACCTAGTACATCACTTTTTAGAATACTTTCCTCCAAGTCCAGTTCTTTCTACATCTTCAGCAATTGCAATTAATTAACATTTTCAGCAAAAACATAAATGATAGAAATATGATTAATGGCCACAACAAATATCATCAAACACTCACACACGCGAAGGTGGAAAGCATGAGCGTCCACATATCTGCAAAAAGCATCCGTCTAGGCAAACAGAACCAGATTACACCTACTTTCTCTATTGACTTTATTCCAGACACCATGCAGAGACAGACAATGATGTAGGAAGCAAAGAGACAGCCGACCATGTGCCACTGTACCGAGCCCACCTCCTCCAAGCCACTGGAGATGCCTAGCGCGTTGTACCTGCAACAGAAGTGTTGGTCTTTACATTTCAAGTGTTTTGCTTACATGTTAGTGTCGCAGGGACCTGAGAAGATCACACGGCCTTGTCAAAGAATAACCAAAGACAGAAACATGGCCAGACATCAGTGACAAACTGGGGAGACCTGAAAACATCCGAGTTAGAACTGATCTTCAGTAACCCAGACTGTCCTTAGTGGTGACTAACGGGATCGGGTGGTCAGGCTCACTGCCTTGGTTGACACTTTTCATCGTGTCTCAGTTGCCTGGATTGATATTCAGGCTGTTGGTCACGGGATTGTCTGGTTCCGTCTCGATCATTCACAAACAGTGGCTATTTTGGGATGTCATCTAATTGCCTCATCGCATATGGTACCGAAAATACGTCTACTTATGCTGCCGAAAATTCCTAATAATATCATATAGCTAAAGTACACTGTCCAAAATCTAATTAGGATTTGGTGGTAAACCACTTAGATGTGAAGTATCCCCTTGACCACCAGCTGGGCTCCCCTCCTTGTGGGTTTATTTCTATGCATGAGATTCTGTGAGCAGGTTGTCAAAATAAAAAACAACTTGGTAATCTGACCAAGAAGTTTATTGTCAGCTTTGAGTGCTGTTTTCATATTATCCATAGAGATATTTCTGCGAACTGTAATCATCTAACGTCGGAATAAGGGATACAAGTGAGACAGCTTCAAGTGTTTCATTTTTCGAAATGAGCATAAAGGCACACTATGACAAAAAGACCCCCCTCTGTATGCCTAAAGGGATGACTTAAACTTTTGAACATCAACGTCCCCTCCAAGTCGAGTGATATTCCAACGAATCAATTCTTTGGTGTGTACATTTCACAAAACCTGAGGCACAATAAGGCATACTTTGATCACCAAGATGTGGACGAGCATCATACATCTAGCCTCTTCCTCACAAATTGTTCGGCCAAGCTTTAAGGTTACACTATCCACGTCCTGAGTAAAGCTTTCAGTGTGGATGTGAAAAAGGGGTTTGTGGCTTTTATTTACATTTTCAAACATTATCTAATCGCCACTCCGTGCATTGTATCTTTACGGATGTGGAAACGGGTTTGTGGCTTTCATTTACATGTTTGCCACAAAAGACATCGGGTGGTCAGACTCGCTGACTTGGTCGGCACGTGCCATCGGTTCCCCATTTCGCAGATTGATGCTCCTGCTGTAGATCACTGGATAGTCTGGTCCAGACTCGATAACTTACAGACCGCCGCTACATAGCTGGAATATTTCTGAGTGCGGTGTAAAACTAAACTCACTAACTCAGTCACTCATTACATTCTCAAAATTTATCTTTTGACAACAGTGCATGTCATATTTTTATGCACGTGGAAAGAACTTGTTACTTTTATTTACATTTTCAAACATTATCTTACTGAAACTACGTGTTATCTACGAAACGTCACCATACTGCCAAAACTCTTCAGCAGCTGTGTGAGCCAGTGTGTCGTTCTTCCACATCTCTCCCTCAGTGCTGGATGCATTGCCCTGAAGTGTCCTGTTGAAGGTGCTCATCTTCACAGATTCCACACACAGATCTGTGTTCCAGCTGTTGCCACAAGTTGCCCATGGAAGAACACTGGAACAGGACTTCACCATGTAATAGATGGGCCACGCCAGGAGGATATTGTAGTTTGGGACGAAGACAGTGCACGTCAAAAGAGTTCCGATGCCAACGCCTAAATATAAATCATAATAACATCCAGTCATGGCATTCATCTTTCATCCCTGTTTGCAAATACTAAACGTAGTATAATATAGCTACTTTGTAAATTTTGTAATCATTGTTCCAATAATACCCAGTTATAATTTCAAGCAGTAAGTGAGTGAGTTACTATTTAACGTCACATCGGCAATATTTCAACCATATCGTAAGGCAGTAAGAGATGTAAGGAATTGTTTATGCAAGCATATCAAACCGTGTTCACTGAAAATTCCAGTAAGACTTTCTACTGCGTACAAGCACACCAGGCCTTAAAATAAAGAGGAGTAAGACACAACTATATTGTTTATGCAAGCATATCAAACCCTGTTCACTGAAAATTCCAGTAAGACTTTCTACTGCGTACAAGCACACCAGGTTTTAAAATAAAGAGGAGTAAGACACAACTATATTGGACAGGCTCACGACGTTCAACAGACGCAGTATTATGTAAACAATGGAAGCTAGACTTGGAAAAGAAAACTTTCACCCTTTTAGGCATCACCTTTACACACAACCTATTGGAAATAGTCGAAATTAAATGGCAAACTAAAACGCATTACGTGTCATTGCTCCATTACGAAGAAATACTGTATTATAAAACTCAACCATTCATGCCAGACCCAACAGATAAACTAATCAAGGAAATCGAATCGCCCTATTTCAGATTTACATGGAAAAACAAACGTCATAAAATCAGTAGAAAAATAATTACAGAACCATAATTATGATGAAGAGGGACTATGAGCCCCAAACATAAGGCAGGTAATATCTTCTCAAAATATACCATGGATTAGATGACTATTGAATGCAAGACCTTCTTATCAACCCCAGGCGATCATCTCTCGATCACCTCATAGGTAATGAAGACTTTCTATCCTTCGTTGAATACCAACTACATAGTAATGGAGAAAATCAGATCCAGTGAGTATTTTTAAAAATTATACCCCTGAGGGTTACTTCAGAGGAAGGTTGTTTTCAGATTTAAGATTCCCGTGTCATATTCATCTATTAACTATTAAATTGCTTCACACACAAAAATAGAAGGTACGTTCATCTTTAGACTGCTGGTTGTATGGATGTGTTTCGAGATCTGGATGTGCCAACCTTTCAATATAGGACAAAAACTCCACACACGAGGAGTTGCCATTCCTGAAAACTGAGAGAGGGCTGCCTCCAAGAAGAACATTGGGAATCCAACCACAAAGAGGCAGAGTAAGAACGGCAGGAGGAAAGCTCCTGTTGAAGAAACAGATGGATTAATTAGTGTCGAGAATTTTCATAAGACCACGTAGTCAATTTGTACCAAAATTCATCTGACGTCTTCCATTTAAGGATCTGAGTTGGAATTGGCCCCTTACTTGTCATGCAAATCAATTATGTCGTTGGCTTCATCTGACGGTATCAGGTGGTCAGTATGTCAAATTTGGATTCTGCATGTCATGGTATGATGCGCATCTTATCAGTCACTGCATACATCATCTGATTTGGATTTTCTGGACTCAAATAGTCACGGGGCCTCGGTCATGCTGCAGAGATATCGTTAAACAAAGAAAGGGACAAACTCATTGGGCTTACCTCCACCGTTCCTGTTGCAGATGTATGGGAACCTCCACAAATTTCCAAATCCTACACAACATCCAACCAACGAAAGAAGATAACCCAGACGGGAATTCCACTTCACTCTTTGGAGCTGATTTATACTGCAACCATCGTTTTCAGATTTAACCTCAGTCATCTCGTAGACGTCGATGATATCAGGATCATTGCAAGGGCCCATTGTTTCCTCATTTCTAGGCCTAGCCATCTAGTAAAACGTGTGAAAGCGTGCTTTTATATAACAGCGATATCCTGCTCACCTTTTAGCCTGATTTTCATGTAAAACTCATGCAGATGATGAGTAGCAATGCTAATTAAAGAGTGTCTGTAAAATATCGATTTAACCACCTTCACTCTGACACAAATTCTTGGTCATGATCAGTGTTCCGTGGTCTTTAGTATGGTAATGTACCATGGTAATGTTTCGGCAGTCTGTAGCCTGTTTTCGTTTTGCATTGTCATCTATACTTATGTTTTTGATTTAAGTGGTAGTTTTCAAATGCAACCTGTGATGGTCTAGTTGTTTTATTTTACTTTGTTGACATTGTTTCATAATTTTTCTTATATTTATTATAAAACTGAAACCTGTTTTTGTCACGACATGACTGAAATATTGCCGATGTGACTACAAACTGAAACTCACTTACTCTAAGTCTAAAGAAGAAGGTATATCTAATTTTAGATGTGTATATGAAATTATATCACCCCTTTGTAATACAAACCAATGAATATCTATGATTGTTTGTTAAACAACTTTAATCCTCAGTTGAACAAAATTCTGATATTTAAATGCTGAATTGGCAAGGTGAAATTATGAGGATTCGCAATCTTAATTTTTGTTTATTTCATTTACTTTTTATATTTAAAGTGAAATTTGTCGGTACGTTTTCACTGCAAGCAGACTATTGGTCAATATGTTAGTCTAAGGTTTTAGGTACAATTCTATGATCACATGACTTATAACTTGGCGGCACTAAAGAGTGTCATGAACTTATAAGGATGGGCCTGTCCATTAGGTCAGCTGGAAACCCACTTAATAATGTGATGTCATGTGGGTCTATAACATCTGAAATGAAGTCCTACTTCTCGATTGATCGATATCAGCGTCATGGGGTCAGTAAAAGGTCACACACATACCTACAAATATAGTCACCCAGGTGTTTGACCAGGAGCATCGTAAAAGAAAAACACAATGGACATCTTTTTGTGCTATTTACCTCTGTTGCAACATTAAGCTGTCAAGTCCCAGGTCTTTCCCCTGCCACGACACTAAGTCTATTCTCCTGCGGAAAGAACTCGCACTTCACAAGCCTGTCTACGCCCATGGCATTGGGTATGCAACACACGAAGGTTCAGTATTTTTCTATTGCATGCGTGCTTGGAAATATGAGCCAACTTTGAGCGACAAATTTACATTCATTAAGCAGGTCAAAGAGCAAGCATTAAAGGAAGATGAACAAATTTGAATGCTGACTTGACACAGGAGTAGTATTTGCAGCCATATCGTGACTTACAATTGTCATCAAATCATTAAAAATGCACAAATTTAAAAAAAAACTGTGAACGAATAGCATGAACCACATATTTGACGATTGTGCCTTTGATACCGCACGTCCACTGTATTTACAACATGTCCGCTAAGGTTGACTTCATACATTTTGAGCTTTCTTATTGATCAGTAGGATTCATATCCTCTAAAGAAAGAGCATTTTTATCTTTTCTTTTTCGGACCTTTTTTTAAGTACCATTGAATCCATTGAATCCCTATGTGATATATTGTCTGATAAGTAGTGCAGGAAGTACACTAGTTAGAGGGAAGACAAGGTCATCAGTGGGACGAGAAACTGAGGAAAATACAGATTAAAGAGGTATGTCTTTTAGCGTCAATAAGGAATCTCCATAAGTGGCTTTACTGCCCAGTCAATACGAAAATTGATGTCTAAGGTTAGGCAGTAAGCTTATTGACTGAGTCAATAAGGATACTGCCTGAAATTTATAGTAGGCAGTAGCATTACTCCCTAATACATAAATAATGAGAATACACATTAAAAAGTTGAAATTTATTGTCTCATCTCATATACAATGACGAACATTTTGATTACATATTCATGTTACATGACAGCTTGAAGAGAGGATAAATGGTGATTAGTTATTGGACCATGAAGTGGAATTATGACAACGACTTGTGCAGTTTCTCTGACATCTCAATTCGGAAGAATTCTTTCGAAGCTGTACAAAGTATAGACATACAGACCTTCTTGTGCTTCTGTTCTCATCCATCCGGGCATTCTGCACGTCATCAGGTCATCGTTCTACACTTACCTGTGACTGGGGATACCGCGCTCTTAAGTTCTTCAATGGTTTTGTTGCACTGGTCCCGGTTAAACAATCTTCTTGAATTTCCTTCATAATGCTTTGTCAAAATATGTGTAATTTTTCTCTCAGTTGCAGACATCTTTTCAATAGGAACTTAAAAAACAACTGAAAAACAAACTCTGCATTTTACAATTTTACAATCTGCTGGCTTGCACAGTCAGCTCACAGCTGACGATCACAGACTGACTCGTCAGCAGTAAGCAGTGATACCCGATTCCCCTATCAGTTAATAACCTGTACGTTGTTCATTGTGACATTGAATGTCGGTACAAACTTTTAACCTTTTTTTCATTTGTATTTCACTCTTAGTCCATCAATGGAAATATAATCTATTTAAATCGAAATATTTTGGAAATGTTGTAGACAGTAAGACTGCTGACCTATGCAGTAAGTGGAAACATGAAACTATAATTAAGTCAACAAACTGACTATATAGTCATTATAGTCAGAGACGCTGCTGACCACACAATGTATTATTGACTAGACAGTAACACTACTGGCGGAGTTTACTTAATGACGCTGGCATATATATAAATACACGTGTTTTCTCACTGAATATTTAGCAGATTAAATTAATAAAAATACACGTATGCACTTCTTTTTATGCTTATACATGCATATTAAAAAACATGTACCCCATGGCTGATAATAACATGGTGCTACATAGTGGGACAAAGAAGTAGCAGCTAGTAATATTTTTCTCAGGAATATGTAAAGCAAATTCCTCCTGTCCCTGCGTGATAACGGATGTTGCTGAGAGTGGCGTAAAACTATATTCACGCACACAGTGATATATGTTAGTGAACTCACGGCGCTCCGGACTCACGAATGTCACTGATCGTGCCTGCTCTTGTGCCTGACTACTGAATAGTTTCGGAAGCTGAACAGGCTGCTTTAGAATCGGCAGTTGGTGTAGAAATGTCATATTCACTTTCTTTATTTGTAACGAAAACCCGATTACATTAATGCAACAAAAGTATAGATATATTGCAATACATACATATGAGCATACTTCAGAAGGAAAAAAAGATGGTTTTACATTCATGATGTATTTATCTGAAACAGCGTTGTCAAGTGTGTTGTGTGTAATCAGTGGAAAAAGACAATAAATTGTACATCCAATAAACTTAACACTGATATAAACAGGTGCCACGGGAGGAATAATCAGTGTGTTGTGTGTTTTCAGTGGAAGGAAACAATAAATTGCACATCCATTTGAGGCAACTGTTATGGCCAGGCGCCAGATGCAGGAATAATCAGTGTGTTGTGTGTTTTCAATGGAATTATGCAATAAATTGTACATCCAATTAACGTAACACTGATAAAGAGTGGCGCCAGATGCAGGAATCAAACCTTGCACCACAACGCACCAGTTACTTGGATAGCAGTCAAACATATCATCCGGCTCAATTACAATGTACGTAAACTAGTGGACAAAAGAATGTGAACAATCTTATTAATGATCGATAAACTCAAAGGAAAACATACAGTGTTTTACAGTAAGAGTATATTTAATGAAGCCAGAATTTGAGACAATGCACCAGCAGCGTCTATGAGAAACCCATCACAGATGACGTGTCATCTGATGGACTGAGGTAGGAATAGCACAGTTTACAAGTACAACATGAGTCGGTCATGGAATGGCTCAGTCATTTCAAGTCTCTGGTCACCCATATACATCCTTAGTAACGAGTGTGACCACATCCATCAGCAACAAGCGCCCAGACTCGCAGCCTCATTGATGCCAGTCGACGAAATGACATCATTCGGAATCCTTTTCAACTCGTTCCTGAAAACGTCTGCAAGTTCCTGTCGGTTCACTGGGGGTCGTGGTCATATTTTCACCTGACGATTCAGAAAGCGTCTGCAAGTTCCTGTCGGTTCACTAGGGGGTCGTGGCCGTATTTTCACTTGACGATTCACAAAGCGTCTGCAAGTTCCTGTCGGTTCACTGGGAGTCGTGGTCGTATTTTCACTTGACGATTCAGAAAGCGTCTGCAAGTTCCTGTCGGTTCACTGGGAGTCGTGGTTGTATTTTCACCTGACGATTCAGAAAGCGTCTGCAAGGTCCTGTCGGTTCACTGGGAGTCGTGGTCGTATTTTCACCTGACGATTCAGAAAGCGTCTGCAAGTTCCTGTCGGTTCACTGGGAGTCGTGGTCGTATTTTCACCTGACGATTCACAAAGCGTCTGCAAGTTCCTGTCGGTTCACTGGGGGGTCGTGGTCGTATTTTCACTTGACGATTCAGAAAGCGTCTGCAAGTTCCTGTCGGTTCACTGGGAGTCGTGGTCGTATTTTCACTTGACGATTCAGAAAGCGTCTGCAAGTTCCTGTCGGTTCACTGGGAGTCGTGGTCGTATTTTCACTTGACGATTCAGAAAGCGTCTGCAAGTTCCTGTCGGTTCACTGGGGGAGTCGTGGCCGTATTTTCACTTGACGATTCAGAAAGCGTCTGCAAGTTCCTGTCGGTTCAGTGGGAGTCGTGGTCGTATTTTCACCTGACGATTCAGAAAGCGTCTGCAAGTTCCTGTCGGTTCACTGGGAGTCGTGGTCGTATTTTCACCTGACGATTCAGAAAGCGTCTGCAAGTTCCTGTCGGTTCACTGGGGGGTCGTGGCCGTATTTTCACCTGACGATTCAGAAAGCGTCTGCAAGTTCCTGTCGGTTCACTGGGAGTCGTGGTCGTATTTTCACCTGACGATTCAGAGAGCGTCTGCAGGTTCCTGTCGGTTCACTGGGAGTCGTGGTCGTATTTTCACCTGACGATTCAGAAAGCGTCTGCAAGTTCCTGTCGGTTCATTGGGGGGGTCGTGGTCGTATTTTCACTTGACGATTCAGAAAGCGTCTGCAAGTTCCTGTCGGTTCACTGGGAGTCGTGGTCGTATTTTCACCTGACGATTCAGAAAGCGTCTGCAAGTTCCTGTCGGTTGACTGGGAGTCGTGGTCGTATTTTCACCAGACGATTCAGAGAGCGTCTGCAAGTTCCTGTCGGTTCACTGGGAGTCGTGGTCGTATTTTCACTTGACGATTCAGAAAGCGTCTGCAAGTTCCTGTCGGTTCACTGGGAGTCGTGGTCGTATTTTCACTTGACGATTCACAAAGCGTCTGCAAGTTCCTGTCGGTTGACTGGGAGTCGTGGTCGTATTTTCACCTGACGATTCAGAAAGCGTCTGCAAGTTCCTGTCGGTTCACTGGGGGGTCGTGGCCGTATTTTCACTTGACGATTCAGAAAGCGTCTGCAAGTTCCTGTCGGTTCACTGGGAGTCGTGGTCGTATTTTCACTTGACGATTCAGAAAGCGTCTGCAAGTTCCTGTCGGTTCACTGGGGAGTCGTGGTCGTATTTTCACCTGACGATTCAGAAAGCGTCTGCAAGTTCCTGTCGGTTCACTGGGAGTCGTGGCCGTATTTTCACCTGACGATTCAGAAAGCGTCTGCAAGTTCCTGTCGGTTCACTGGGGGGTCGTGGCCGTATTTTCACCTGACGATTCAGAAAGCGTCTGCAAGTTCCTGTCGGTTCACTGGGAGTCGTGGTCGTATTTTCACCTGACGATTCAGAGAGCGTCTGCAGGTTCCTGTCGGTTCACTGGGAGTCGTGGTCGTATTTTCACCTGACGATTCAGAAAGCGTCTGCAAGTTCCTGTCGGTTCACTAGGGGTCGTGGTCGTATTTTCACTTGACGATTCAGAAAGCGTCTGCAAGTTCCTGTCGGTTGACTGGGAGTCGTGGTCGTATTTTCACCTGACGATTCAGAAAGCACCTGCAAGTTCCTGTCGGTTCACTGGGAGTCATGGTCGTATTTTCACTTGACGATTCAGAAAGCGTCTGCAAGTTCCTGTCGGTTCACTGGGAGTCGTGGTTGTATTTTCACCTGACGATTCAGAAAGCGTCTGCAAGGTCCTGTCGGTTGACTGGGAGTCGTGGTCGTATTTTCACCTGACGATTCAGAAAGCGTCTGCAAGTTCCTGTCGGTTCACTGGGGGGTCGTGGCCGTATTTTCACCTCACGATTCAGAAAGCGTCTGCAAGTTCCTGTCGGTTCACTGGGAGTCGTGGTCGTATTTTCACCTGACGATTCAGAGAGCGTCTGCAGGTTCCTGTCGGTTCACTGGGAGTCGTGGTCGTATTTTCACCTGACGATTCAGAGAGCGTCTGCAAGTTCCTGTCGGTTCACTGGGAGTCGTGGTCGTATTTTCACTTGACGATTCAGAAAGCGTCTGCAAGTTCCTGTCGGTTCACTGGGAGTCGTGGTCGTATTTTCACTTGACGATTCACAAAGCGTCTGCAAGTTCCTGTCGGTTCACTGGGAGTCGTGGTCGTATTTTCACTTGACGATTCACAAAGCGTCTGCAAGTTCCTGTCGGTTCACTGGGAGTCGTGGTCGTATTTTCACCTGACGATTCAGAAAGCGTCTGCAAGTTCCTGTCGGTTCACTGGGAGTCGTGGTCGTATTTTCACTTGACGATTCAGAAAGCGTCTGCAAGTTCCTGTCGGTTCACTGGGAGTCGTGGTTGTATTTTCACCTGACGATTCAGAAAGCGTCTGCAAGGTCCTGTCGGTTCACTGGGAGTCGTGGTCGTATTTTCACCTGACGATTCAGAAAGCGTCTGCAAGTTCCTGTCGGTTCACTGGGAGTCGTGGTCGTATTTTCACCTGACGATTCACAAAGCGTCTGCAAGTTCCTGTCGGTTCACTGGGGGGTCGTGGCCGTATTTTCACTTGACGATTCAGAAAGCGTCTGCAAGTTCCTGTCGGTTCACTGGGAGTCGTGGTCGTATTTTCACTTGACGATTCAGAAAGCGTCTGCAAGTTCCTGTCGGTTCACTGGGAGTCGTGGTCGTATTTTCACCTGACGATTCAGAAAGCGTCTGCAAGTTCCTGTCGGTTCACTGGGGGAGTCGTGGCCGTATTTTCACTTGACGATTCAGAAAGCGTCTGCAAGTTCCTGTCGGTTCAGTGGGAGTCGTGGTCGTATTTTCACCTGACGATTCAGAAAGCGTCTGCAAGTTCCTGTCGGTTCACTGGGAGTCGTGGTCGTATTTTCACCTGACGATTCAGAAAGCGTCTGCAAGTTCCTGTCGGTTCACTGGGGGGTCGTGGCCGTATTTTCACCTGACGATTCAGAGAGCGTCTGCAAGTTCCTGTCGGTTCACTGGGAGTCGTGGTCGTATTTTCACCTGACGATTCAGAGAGCGTCTGCAGGTTCCTGTCGGTTCACTGGGAGTCGTGGTCGTATTTTCACCTGACGATTCAGAAAGCGTCTGCAAGTTCCTGTCGGTTCATTGGGGGGGTCGTGGTCGTATTTTCACTTGACGATTCAGAAAGCGTCTGCAAGTTCCTGTCGGTTCACTGGGAGTCGTGGTCGTATTTTCACCTGACGATTCAGAAAGCGTCTGCAAGTTCCTGTCGGTTCACTGGGAGTCGTGGTCGTATTTTCACCAGACGATTCAGAGAGCGTCTGCAAGTTCCTGTCGGTTCACTGGGAGTCGTGGTCATATTTTCACTTGACGATTCAGAAAGCGTCTGCAAGTTCCTGTCGGTTCACTGGGAGTCGTGGTCGTATTTTCACTTGACGATTCACAAAGCGTCTGCAAGTTCCTGTCGGTTGACTGGGAGTCGTGGTCGTATTTTCACCTGACGATTCAGAAAGCGTCTGCAAGTTCCTGTCGGTTCACTGGGGGGTCGTGGCCGTATTTTCACTTGACGATTCAGAAAGCGTCTGCAAGTTCCTGTCGGTTCACTGGGAGTCGTGGTCGTATTTTCACTTGACGATTCAGAAAGCGTCTGCAAGTTCCTGTCGGTTCACTGGGAGTCGTGGCCGTATTTTCACCTGACGATTCAGAAAGCGTCTGCAAGTTCCTGTCGGTTCACTGGGGGGTCGTGGCCGTATTTTCACCTGACGATTCAGAAAGCGTCTGCAAGTTCCTGTCGGTTCACTGGGAGTCGTGGTCGTATTTTCACCTGACGATTCAGAGAGCGTCTGCAGGTTCCTGTCGGTTCACTGGGAGTCGTGGTCGTATTTTCACCTGACGATTCAGAAAGCGTCTGCAAGTTCCTGTCGGTTCACTAGGGGGTCGTGGTCGTATTTTCACTTGACGATTCAGAAAGCGTCTGCAAGTTCCTGTCGGTTGACTGGGAGTCGTGGTCGTATTTTCACCTGACGATTCAGAAAGCGCCTGCAAGTTCCTGTCGGTTCACTGGGAGTCATGGTCGTATTTTCACTTGACGATTCAGAAAGCGTCTGCAAGTTCCTGTCGGTTCACTGGGAGTCGTGGTTGTATTTTCACCTGACGATTCAGAGAGCGTCTGCAGGTTCCTGTCGGTTCACTGGGAGTCGTGGTCGTATTTTCACCTGACGATTCAGAGAGCGTCTGCAAGTTCCTGTCGGTTCACTGGGAGTCGTGGTCATATTTTCACTTGACGATTCAGAAAGCGTCTGCAAGTTCCTGTCGGTTCACTGGGAGTCGTGGTCGTATTTTCACTTGACGATTCACAAAGCGTCTGCAAGTTCCTGTCGGTTCACTGGGAGTCGTGGTCGTATTTTCACCTGACGATTCAGAGAGCGTCTGCAGGTTCCTGTCGGTTCACTGGGAGTCGTGGTCGTATTTTCACCTGACGATTCAGAAAGCGTCTGCAAGTTCCTGTCGGTTCATTGGGGGGGGTCGTGGTCGTATTTTCACTTGACGATTCAGAAAGCGTCTGCAAGTTCCTGTCGGTTCACTGGGAGTCGTGGTCGTATTTTCACCTGACAATTCAGAAAGCGTCTGCAAGTTCCTGTCGGTTCACTGGGAGTCGTGGTCGTATTTTCACCAGACGATTCAGAGAGCGTCTGCAAGTTCCTGTCGGTTCACTGGGAGTCGTGGTCGTATTTTCACTTGACGATTCAGAAAGCGTCTGCAAGTTCCTGTCGGTTCACTGGGAGTCGTGGTCGTATTTTCACTTGACGATTCACAAAGCGTCTGCAAGTTCCTGTCGGTTGACTGGGAGTCGTGGTCGTATTTTCACCTGACGATTCAGAAAGCGTCTGCAAGTTCCTGTCGGTTCACTGGGGGGTCGTGGCCGTATTTTCACTTGACGATTCAGAAAGCGTCTGCAAGTTCCTGTCGGTTCACTGGGAGTCGTGGTCGTATTTTCACCTGACGATTCAGAAAGCGTCTGCAAGTTCCTGTCGGTTCACTGGGGAGTCGTGGTCGTATTTTCACCTGATGATTCAGAAAGCGTCTGCAAGTTCCTGTCGGTTCACTGGGAGTCGTGGCCGTATTTTCACCTGACGATTCAGAAAGCGTCTGCAAGTTCCTGTGGGTTCACTGGGGGGTCGTGGCCGTATTTTCACCTGACGATTCAGAAAGCGTCTGCAAGTTCCTGTCGGTTCACTGGGAGTCGTGGTCGTATTTTCACCTGACGATTCAGAGAGCGTCTGCAGGTTCCTCTCGGTTCACTGGGAGTCGTGGTCGTATTTTCACTTGACGATTCAGAAAGCGTCTGCAAGTTCCTGTCGGTTCACTGGGGAGTCGTGGTCGTATTTTCACCTGACGATTCAGAAAGCGTCTGCAAGTTCCTGTCGGTTCACTGGGAGTCGTGGCCGTATTTTCACCTGACGATTCAGAAAGCGTCTGCAAGTTCCTGTCGGTTCACTGGGGGGTCGTGGCCGTATTTTCACCTGACGATTCAGAAAGCGTCTGCAAGTTCCTGTCGGTTCACTGGGAGTCGTGGTCGTATTTTCACCTGACGATTCAGAGAGCGTCTGCAGGTTCCTGTCGGTTCACTGGGAGTCGTGGTCGTATTTTCACCTGACGATTCAGAAAGCGTCTGCAAGTTCCTGTCGGTTCACTAGGGGGTCGTGGTCGTATTTTCACTTGACGATTCAGAAAGCGTCTGCAAGTTCCTGTCGGTTGACTGGGAGTCGTGGTCGTATTTTCACCTGACGATTCAGAAAGCGCCTGCAAGTTCCTGTCGGTTCACTGGGAGTGATGGTCGTATTTTCACTTGACGATTCAGAAAGCGTCTGCAAGTTCCTGTCGGTTCACTGGGAGTCGTGGTTGTATTTTCACCTGACGATTCAGAAAGCGTCTGCAAGGTCCTGTCGGTTCACTGGGAGTCGTGGTCGTATTTTCACCTGACGATTCAGAAAGCGTCTGCAAGTTCCTGTCGGTTCACTGGGGGGTCGTGGCCGTATTTTCACCTGACGATTCAGAAAGCGTCTGCAAGTTCCTGTCGGTTCACTGGGAGTCGTGGTCGTATTTTCACCTGACGATTCAGAGAGCGTCTGCAAGTTCCTGTCGGTTCACTGGGAGTCGTGGTTGTATTTTTTAACTTGACGATTCAGAAAGCGTCTGCAAGTTCCTGTCGGTTCACTGGGAGTCGTGGTCGTATTTTCACTTGACGATTCACAAAGCGTCTGCAAGTTCCTGTCGGTTCACTGGGAGTCGTGGTCGTATTTTCACCTGACGATTCAGAGAGCGTCTGCAGGTTCCTGTCGGTTCACTGGGAGTCGTGGTCGTATTTTCACCTGACGATTCAGAAAGCGCCTGCAAGTTCCTGTCGGTTCACTGGGAGTCATGGTCGTATTTTCACTTGACGATTCAGAAAGCGTCTGCAAGTTCCTGTCGGTTCACTGGGAGTCGTGGTCGTATTTTCACTTGACGATTCAGAAAGCGTCTGCAAGTTCCTGTCGGTTCACTGGGAGTCGTGGTCGTATTTTCACCTGACGATTCAGAAAGCGTCTGCAAGTTCCTGTCGGTTCACTGGGGGGTCGTGGCCGTATTTTCACTTGACGATTCAGAAAGCGTCTGCAAGTTCCTGTCGGTTCACTGGGAGTCGTGGCCGTATTTTCACCTGACGATTCAGAAAGCGTCTGCAAGTTCCTGTCGGTTCACTGGGGGGTCGTGGCCGTATTTTCACCTGACGATTCAGAAAGCGTCTGCAAGTTCCTGTCGGTTCACTGGGAGTCGTGGTCGTATTTTCACCTGACGATTCAGAGAGCGTCTGCAGGTTCTTGTCGGTTCACTGGGAGTCGTGGTCGTATTTTCACCTGACGATTCAGAAAGCGTCTGCAAGTTCCTGTCGGTTCACTAGGGGGTCGTGGTCGTATTTTCACTTGACGATTCAGAAAGCGTCTGCAAGTTCCTGTCGGTTCACTGGGAGTCGTGGTCGTATTTTCACCTGACGATTCAGAAAGCGCCTGCAAGTTCTTGTCGGTTCACTGGGAGTCGTGGTCGTATTTTCACTTGACGATTCAGAAAGCGTCTGCAAGTTCCTGTCGGTTCACTGGGGAGTCGTGGTCGTATTTTCACCTGACGATTCAGAAAGCGTCTGCAAGTTCCTGTCGGTTCACTGGGAGTCGTGGCCGTATTTTCACCTGACGATTCAGAAAGCGTCTGCAAGTTCCTGTCGGTTCACTGGGGGGTCGTGGCCGTATTTTCACCTGACGATTCAGAAAGCGTCTGCAAGTTCCTGTCGGTTCACTGGGAGTCGTGGTCGTATTTTCACTTGACGATTCAGAGAGCGTCTGCAGGTTCCTGTCGGTTCACTGGGAGTCGTGGTCGTATTTTCACCTGACGATTCAGAAAGCGTCTGCAAGTTCCTGTCGGTTCATTGGGGGGGTCGTGGTCGTATTTTCACTTGACGATTCAGAAAGCGTCTGCAAGTTCCTGTCGGTTCACTGGGGAGTCGTGGTCGTATTTTCACCTGACGATTCAGAAAGCGTCTGCAAGTTCCTGTCGGTTCACTGGGAGTCGTGGTCGTATTTTCACCTGACGATTCAGAGAGCGTCTGCAAGTTCCTGTCGGTTCACTGGGGCATCGTGGTCGTATTTTCTCTTGACGATTCAGGTGATCCCACAAGTGCTACCTACGTTAGACGCAGTTCGGTGCTGGTCTTTCTCCCCTTCGACGGAATACTCGCACCCGGCCATCATCATGGAACATGGTGAACCGATTTTCGTCTGTGAAAACCACTCGCTGCCAATTTCGTACCAGCCATGGACGTACAGTCCTTGCTCACTGTAACCTACATCGACGATGTTCCTAGGCCAGTGCCATTCCACGTAGAGGACGTCGAGTTCTGATATGTGCTGCACACATGTCGTAGCACAGTACGTCGACTGAGGACATGTCCCAGAACAGCTGTCGCCATTTCCGCTGCTGTGATGACCCCGTTGCGCAGATGAAGAGAACGCAGATGGCGGTCTTTGGAATTGGTCAAAATCTCATAATTGATGATTGGTTCATTACAACCGATCAATCATCGAACATAATTGGTTAGCGTCATTTATGGACTTTTTCCTTTATATTTTTGTTAAAGACTGGACAAACCTTGTGAAAACATTGTTATTGAAAACACGTGTTCAAGAATCGCTTGTGTTTGATTATGAGAAAACATGATTGCTTGGATGTTTAGTCAATGCGACCAACCATCAATTGTTTGAATGGTCATTTAATAACATTTCAAGACCAAGGGGACAGTGTGGTATTCTAGTTGTATTTACTATCCATTGTTGACATACTGCCGATGTGACTACAAATATCGGCCCACTCACTCACCCACAACTGTGACGAGGAAGTGAGTGAATGAGAATGGTTTTACGCCGCTTTTAACACTATTCCAGCAATATCACCACGCTGGACACCGGAAATGCGCTTCACACATCGTACCCATGTGGGGGAATCGAACCCGTGACGAGCAAACGCTGTAACCACTAGGCCCCCTGACAACGATAATAATAAACGGTCATTTATGTTAATCTCTCAAAACTCACTCTCTTAGATATTTAGATGTTCTTTTATCCCCTTTCAATACTGATGAATGTTGTCTCACGCGAAATAATTTTCTAAATAATTCCTATTTCCATGAGAGTATTAATAGCGGTATCCGAGTTTGCTAGGGAGAACATGTCAGGAAAAGAATGTTTTAAAGAAGTTTCCGGATAATTTATAATCACCAAAATTACACCTGTAAGATTCTGATTGTAATTGTGTTTTTTTACATTGTGAACAGGTCTTTTCTCGCTGTTCATGCGCGAACCAGAATAAGTGAAAATGCCGCATTGAACCACCCAGTGGTACCAGCAAGGCCTTGTGAATTTGTAAGTTTGACCCGTGAAAGTCCCGGATAGAATAAGCCCTCAACAATCCACGATTGCCACAAAAGGAAACAACGCATGTAGTAAGAGGCGACTAAATGGATCGAGTGGTGACAGTGATCGGTTGACACATTTCGTCGGTTCTCAATTGAGAATGCTCATGCTGTTGATAATTGGATTGTCTGGTCCAGACTTGATTATTTAAAGACACATAGCTGGAATATTGCTGCGTGCGGCGTAAAACTAAACTCACACACTGATAAGTGTTCTTGCCATGGTACGGCAAGCTTGACATGTGTCAACCTCCTAGTCGTCCAGTCTGACCACCTGGGTCTTTTCGGAGCTATCTTCGCGCTAGGATAATGCCAAGCGTCATATTTTAACAATAACTTACAACTATCTCAGCGTTATGACAGCTTCGATGATGTAGGCCCTGATTCAGTTAGTCGCAACCTGCGACAAGCATGGGATACTGGGCCTAGATTTTCGGAGCTCTCTTAGCACTATGACAGTCGTGAGTTAATGTTGATGTATGGCACTTACGACTATCTTAGCGCTAAGAGGGCTTCCAAAATCTAGGCCCTGAAGGCCAAGTCTTACCCGGCTGGACGAATGAACTCTTTAACACTAGGCTGCACTACCGACCCAGAGATTATCAAAACCTACGCGATTTATTGGTAATTGTCCTTCGGTCATCATGTCAGCATTTTTTCCGAGTTGTGACACAACCGAAATATAAAACTGCAGTCATACTGAACCAGACACCTTCCCCATCAATGCATACACCAAAACTACCAATTCCCACGATCCGATCACTTATATTGCCAGGGTCTCGAGCACTGGGCCCGTCAAACAATATTATCAACCTTGTAAATCTAATATCCCTTACTTTTAATGGTATGTATTCACCAGTTGTGAATATGTGCGACACAAATACTGTGACTATAGCCTATGTATATATATGCAAATAATTTATCGTGTTATAATACAGTGTGTAGTGTAACAGTATATTCTCTGAATAACTTCTAAAACGCATTGTGTATTCATAGCTTTCGGTGACTGGAACCATATCAGTTTGCACTTCTCAGAGCATCCTCGATAATCTCCAGGGTATTCTCTCTAGAAACTCTCCACTATACCCTAGATACATCTACGGCTCGATGATTTTATTATCCCCCTTGGTTGGCGTTTTTTGAGCGTACCTATCACAACTCGTTTGGCTTCTTAAATTACCTAACGGATTAAACTTAGCAACACAATTGATGCAGAGGTGTGGTACCAGGAAGGATAAAATCTATTTTTCAGAAGTCACTGAAAGGCCAAAATGTAAATTTCGGTTTTCCCGGGAGAGATAATTCGTGGAGCACCGCCAAAGCTAAAGATGGGTGCCGGGAAGCATAAACCATGTCGAGAGTAGACAGATATCTTTTCAGAACATTATTATTATAATCTTCTTCGCTTGTTTTGAACTTTATGTACGTGACATCTTCGCTGAAAAACATTGGAAGAAGCTTCATGAGTAAAGAGATCTATTTTCCAAACATTGGCATAATCTTCGTCGCATTTTAAATGTATTTAATTAGAAATAAAAAAGAATCATTGAAGGAGGATTAGGTTAATCCATGCTATTATATGTCAGTTGCAAACCGAAGCCGAGCTGTCATGCACATATCCGTGATGGCTGACGCACAGTTAGTGGACTAAAGAACGGTTCATGCAATGTTTTAAAACACTCATACCACAGAGAATGAACAGATGCACGTGGTGTCAGTGGACAGATGCGTTTGGGGACATGTTTAGTTCATGGATGTTTTGTTCTTGCGAGCACACAACGCTTCCCGGATAGGACCTCTGCACAAGAGTTTCATATATGTTTGTTATAAAAGCAAGGTTAAGAGGAGAGTTAACAGATCTAGATTAGTATCTGACATCTGTGTGTTTGATGTTAGATAGCTGACATGTATTAGATGATCACAATCGGACTTCAATAAGATATTACCGATGCAAAACAGTTAGAATTCACTTCATTGAGTCAGTTCGAGGAGGAAGGTCGAGGACAAAGTGACATTAGTTGCTTTTTCCTCAGGAAAAAGCGTTGCATGAACATTGATTCCCGACTCCAAACTCTGATGGGCAATATTGTAAACAACATCATCCGGGCCATCACCTATGCAAACCAAACTTCTTAAACTGTCTTAAACTCAAAGACAGTGAATGTGATACCACGGATAATGAGGTTGCGTAAATAACTTTATATATATTTTTATATGAATCAATGAAATCTTTATTTACGTCTCATCTGTGTCCATAAAATCAGATTTTTTATTTAAAACAAATAAGTACATATAATCTCTTTACTTGCTATTTTCATATGTGCCCAAATTAAAGAGCGTCCACGTTAATCCTGTTTTCTTTGTAATTTTTCAGAACCTCCGAGTACTATAGCTAGTGGGGCGCGGCTTTGTTCATTCAGCCATAACATTGCATTGGAATTACCATGAAGGTTACGCTCGTTGAACCGAGAAGATCACGATTTTAGCCTTTCAGGTCATGAACCGATGCAGAGGTACCCGAAAGAGGTAGAATGGGTTCTTGCATGTAATTTTTAAACTTCCGGACCTGTCAGTTTGTCTGTATGATTTCGACCCTAATCTGACTAGCACTGCAAACAAACCTTTGCGGCTGCGACCGCCTTCTTTCTTGACACTGGCAAGCTCGGTTGTAACGGCGACTTAGCTGACTGGCTACTATGAGAATGCGGAGCCAGCAAAGGGAGGTAATAAAACTATCGTGTCAAGCCAAAGATGTAGTGGAGAGTTATCGGAGCGTACACCCTGGAGATTATCGAGGATGTTCTCACAGGGACACGTAGAGTACCTTGTTTGGAAGCCTGGGTGGCTGCGTGGGCTAGATGGCTAACTTTGTTTGCTGATGATCCCCGCGCGTACTCAGGTAACGGCATCATTATAGCGTTCATATTAGTGTTAATTTTCAAAGCATTGGCAGTTTCGTTGGAAAAATGTTCTAGAGTTGATATTTTAACTTTGGTTTCATCGTTGCTTGTGGGGATCCGATAGCCTTGCGATTGAAGCGTTCGGTCGTCATGACGACGACCCAGATTCCATTCCCCACATAGGTACAATGTGTGGAGCCCATTTCTGGAGTCCCCTAGCGTGATCGTGTGGGGATATTCCTAAAAGCGGCGTAAAATCATACTCGCTCTCTCGCTGAAAGTAATATAATCCCTGCAGTTAATTTTGTAAACACATGTTATTCTATAACGTAGGGAACATTCCATTTTGACTTTTTACAGGGGACAAAGTTGTATGAAATTCCATTCATGCCACATGAGTATCATGGAAAAAGCATTTTCGTTTATGTTCATGTAAACATGATAGTGATAAAATCCGAAATTTGTTGCGAAATAGGTCAGCATACATTTTGGTGACAAAAACGTTATTCCGATACTGTGTTAACCTCATGAAAAAGTGTTTTGACTTGAGACTTGGCAGTTTCTAAAACGTTGTTGTGTATAAAAACAACAAATTGGTGGTGATTGGAGGTCTTTGTATCTTACTTCTAATTCATTTGCCAAATGCACTTTTGATAAATAACATTAGATGACACTACTAATTTGCATGACTGTTGTGCATTTAAGCCCCCAAAGTGGACTATTCCAAAAGAAACAAAATGGACATTCAAAAGAGACAGATACCTGAATATTCCTAAGTGTAGTTATAATGATTCTAGGAACTGCTGCCACAAATTTGAAACTGCCTGACTGCAAACCTAACGCTATTTGCATAAGTATATTGCATGGATATTCATTAGCCCAGAATCGCGTGTGGTTGTTTATAGACTCTAGGACTTAGTGCTATATGTACGAATTATTGCGTAAACCATTTTTTTTCATTTTTGAGTCACTTCAGAATAAAACGCAGAAACACTAAACTATTCCCAAAGTGTTACCAATACTTTCTGAATTTTGGACAGCATACTGTGGTGCAATTTAATGGCGATACATCGGCGAATGAATAAAAAACCTTGGGTACATAGAATTTACATTCATTCCACTGTCGTCAATATAGGTTCTCTGTGAAGATATTTTATGTACGCTTCAAGAATGAATCAGTCTTAGGGAATGTCAAAATGCATGAATAGCAGGTTTGTTTTGTTCAAGCCGATTGGTCTTTTATTCATATATTGTTTCCTGGTGTATGTAGTCAATATACGTAGAGAAATCATATCCATTTAACTTTCGCTCGGCCCTTTTGATTTTTCCAATTTGGGAGCTTTGACCCTTTTGTCCTGTTCCTTCAATGTTCGTTTTATTTGTCTTTCCATACCTTTAATCGAACACACATTTTTAACATCAGTCAGTTTCAGCCTTATCGTGTTGCACACAACCCAAACAGGGCCCTCGACTAAGTTTCAAGGGGAGGCCACTCTAAACAAACGGTGTCATCGATAAACAAAAATATGACCGATGTGGAGAAATGAGACTCTTAATAGTTTTGATTTTATTGACAATAGTGGATACCATAAGCCCATCCCATTCAACAACCTTACGTTTAGTACAAATTGTGAGTATTTGTGGGATACTTTTCCTTCACCATGTTTCGTTAGTCGGACGTCTTTCAGACACTGTTTGATCATGGCACAGACACGGATTTGGTATGACTTCCGCCGGTATCTCCACTTTAATCTTCATTCTAGTCAAATCATATCACTTGAGTATATTCCTCGTGTGATATTGATGCTGAGTATTTAACATACTTTTTTTCAATATTATCTTAACATACTGAAACACAGATCCAACTTATAAAAACGACACTAAGAACATTTTCCTCAATCTTAAAACTTAGGGGGATACTGGCGGAAGTCTTGCCCTTATTTTCTGGAGGCAGGATCTCAAGTTGCCGGCCAACACTTTACCATAGATCACTAACGCAGTCGCAGATAGTATTATGGATTAAATTGTCAATAAGTATGTAAAGATTACTCTCAAATTATGTAAACGAGATAATAAAAACGTTTTAGCAGACACGCAGTTGTTGTTTATTGTATTTGGGATGTCTTGATGTAGTTTATTGAACCTGTGTAAAAATCTGATAGTTATTTGTAATCAGTTAAAGTGTATGTATGTGAATATATTGCACAAATGTTGCTAAAAGCGACGATAAACTAAACGCTCTCATTCACTCACTCACTTGCAAGGCCATGTTAAAGTTTGGGAGTGCTGCGATGGCTTTGTGGAAAGCCACAAAGTCCAAATATTGCCAGAATATTGCCCAGAACACTGTACTCACTCCGTCTTGTCACTAAATTATAACCTGGATATTACAATATATGTAACTTAACTGTTGTTTCATCACAGTTCCACAGGTCGTTTCATCATGGTTTCACCTGTGGTTTCATCATGGTGTCACCTGTCATTTCATCATGTTCTCACCTGTTGTTTCATCATGATTTCACCTGTTGTTTTATCTTGGTTTCAGCTGTTTCGCCATGGTGACCGTAGTCCAACCCATGTGTACCCCACAGACCCATATCAGGAAGACTCCTGGCCACAGGGACTGGGTCAGCTGTCCAAGGTTTGTGTACCTTTTCAGTATTCATTCGAGAACTTCTAGCATTGTCACAGCCATTTGGAAAATAACACAAGAATTATCACGTTAAGTTTATGGATTCCATTCACAAGCAGATACAGTCAGTTGAGGTGGCTGTGCAATGTTAACAATTTCAATTCTGGCAGTCAGTCTAAGAGTGCAAAACTTTTAATGCGTCCATTTAGCTTGTAAGTAGTTGCTTCAATTTAATTTAATTTCATTACTGGCACATCCCTTACAGATTTCCTTGGAGGGTGGTGGGGTAGTCCAGTGTTTGAAGTTTTTCGTTCGTCACACAGAACTGTGGTCACTTTCACGCATGAGTTCAATGAATGAAGTCCATTTCAGGTGTCCCCTGCCATGATATTGCTGGAATATTGTTGAAAGTGGCTTGTAACAAAACTCACTCACTCATTACAAATTTGTGCCTGTGTTATATGTTATATTTTACTTTGAAGTTCACTCTTCTCTTATATAAATAATAACTCTGTTAAACACTAGTTGGTATTCCAGGATTGTTTTGTGGCATAATAACACACACGCATTACATTTGAATATTTTTGGTTTTGGTTTGGGCAATTTTCTTAGTAAACACCTGACATGGAACAGAACCTTTGACAGATAGCTAAACTTGATATTTACCTCGCTGTCACTAATTAACTTAACAAACAACAAACACCATTTTTTGATATTATTGCTCCAGACAATCCAGTGATCAACAACATGAGCATCGATCTGTGTAATTGGGAACCGATGACATGTGTCAACCAAGTCAGTGAGCCTGACCATTGGATCCTGTTAGTCGCCTCTTGTGGCAAGCATGGGTTGCTGAAGGCCTATTCTACCCTGGACCTTAACGGGTCAAAATCCAGCTGTAGGTAGCAAAAGAACTATAAGTCCTCACGGCCCATGGTATGGAAATCTACCTTCTGTTGCTGGTGCTCTACAGCTCTCAATCACTCAGCCACCCACCCACCCACCCTTGTACTCACTTACTCACTCACTCACTCACTCACTCACTCACTCACTCACTCACTCACTCACTCACTCACTCACTCACTCACTCACTCACTCACTCACTCACTCATACAGGCAGACAAACTGTGTAAATAACAGTACAATTTCAAAACATGAAGAAATCACTTTTCTCACATGTTCTGATGCAGGATGTGTGTCAAGTAGACTCAAATACAAAGAATTCACACAGAAAACCTGCAGTACCCTGACCAGGGAGACACACAAAACAACCAACAGCAAACCTATAATTCATCAAGATTAGTTATTTGTCTGTTATTTCAAACATAAGCCATGACCACTATCCACATGATCACTGGTTTATGCCAGGCTCTGAAGTAATTATCTGGATGTGCAATATTTTACAGGACCCTTATATTACCAGTAAGTACTCGCTAAAGTTCTGAGAAGTTATCCTCCAGGAATTAGGACCCCAGTCAGAGTGCCTATACACGATCTTGTTCATCCAATTGAGTCATTGACAATAGCTGCGCAGTAATATCAGAACCGGGAGCCACATGAAGATGTTATCTAGAATCAAATTACTTCGAATATTTGTGATGACATTCCGAAAGTAATGTGCATAAGATGAGTAAAAAGGTAATTTTAGTACGGAAACCAAATGTACTGTACTTTCAAAGTGAATTTCGGTGGACTGAACCAAGACAAGATACTGCTGTATGAATACACTGTGGTATACTGTTTCAGCCTTAGTGAAGAATGAGGACTATGATTTATGGATATACAACTTCTTTTATTCAGTAAGTGCGATGTTTCGACGTAGATATTAATGTTGTTATGATACATGTTTTGATACTAGTATCTATGTCGAAATGTTGCACTCACTGAATAAAAGAAGTTGTATATCCATAAATCATAGTCTGCATTCTTCATTTACTCAACGTATCAAATGCCTTTCAAAGATGTCATTGAGCCCTAGTGTTCATCAGCCACATTTTCCCAGAAATCTGTCCCAGGAGGAACTGTATCCATTCAACAACGGAGGCGGTCGTCATGTCATATATCAAACTGAAGGACACACAAGCTATTTACCTATCTCATGGACCCCACTGTGTTGAATTTTCACTTTTTTTACCTGTCTTAACGCAGACAAAATTACCACCTTTGTCATTGCATTACATTTGTGCATTAACAAAGTTTGTCATCTTAATGTTGTAGGTGGGCATGCAACAGATGTATGAAGTTGGTCAGTTCATCAGAACACGCTATGTAGGGAGTGGATTCTTAACAGCCAACTACACAAACACAGAGGTGAGTTAGTTCATCAGATCTAGATAGGTAATATCCTTTCCTAGAGCCCATTTGGCTCAAAAGTGGACTGATGACTTTGCAATCTAACTCAAAAACTAATAAAAATACAATTCTCGATGAAACACTGATCCGTAATCAAAACATCAGACCAACTCTGCGATTTTTTTCAGAATTTATGTCCCGAAAAGTAAAAAAATTGTTTAACAAACTATCATTAAAATTTTGACACAGTTCACTATTTGATACGAGGGGGGAGTGCAAAGACAGGAACAGCCAGGTGCACAAGAAGCATGTGCACAAGTGCCGACGAAGTCATTGATTCATTAACTTATGGCTTTCTGTCTCCATCCTGGCTGTTCCTCCCATCATAATACTATTGTACTTTACATATTCTTAGATCCGTAGAAGCATCAGTAGGCAATGCTCTATTGATGTTGGATTGTAAGATTTCACAATTGTATAATTCTCAGGGAGTTCATATTGAATTTAGTATTTGCTAACCTAGGAATAATGTCAATTCAGTAAGGATGTCACTTGAAAGTGCGAATCCTTGTTTCATTTACATGATTTTCATGATATTGTTGTAGATACACATCCGTAGCACAGACATCGACAGGACGTTGATGAGTGCCTACTGTGTTCTCACTGGCCTTTATCCAGCAGAGGGCAAGCAAGCTTGGAATGGTACATTACCATGGCAACCAATTCCAGTTCATACAGTTCCTAGATCGGAGGACTATGTAAGTCTTGTTGTCTATATCCAAGTAAATGCAACCTAGTTTTTCTCCCTTTTGTTTGATGACTGCCCCAGTTGTTCAAGGTTTTGCAGTGGGCTTCAGCTGTTAGACACAGTCTGAAAAATAGCCACTGGCCTGCTAGCCATTGGCTAGTAAACTTACTTTTGGGCCAGGAAATTTCCAGAATCACTGGGTAGACTGGCTCATGGGGTCATTTTGTAAATCTATCACTTTTTGTAAACATCTCACTTTCTCCAACTTTGTAAGTTATTATGCAGTTTCAAATCAGGCAAGAGCTTGGCCTGATAATAGTTTTCATCAAATTGAAACTTGCTGCTGCATACAAATTTTGGGGTAGTTAATTATTTGGGGTCTAGGAATTTGAGGCATAGCTCACCCGACTGGCTAGCAAAGTTTGGAAACTGACTGACACAGACTGGCGAGAGAGAATACAAATTTGGTTCACAGGTGGTGATCTGCTAAGATTGAGATATATAACTATAAAAGATGTCTTTGAAGGGCATTTAGAAGTGAAATATGTAAGAATGAAGATTTTTATGGATATCAAATTCTTTATTATGACAACACAACATTTCGGAGTTTATGCTTACTCCTTCGGAGTTAATGCTTACTCCTTCATCAGGTGAAGGAGTAAGCATTAACTCCGAAGCGTTGTGTTCTCATAATAAAGAAGTTGATATCCATAAAAATCTTCATTCTTATAAAAGATGTGCTGTTGCTGTGGTGTGGGTGTGGCAGCTGTAATAAGTATGGGAAGCATGTGTTGGCAAAATTATTGATTTAGTTATCTATGCTGTGCCATCTTCATCCTTCACCTGGCTGCTCTTCTCTTTGTTTTCCTCCCTCATAACAATTAATGATCTGAGTAAATATTTTAATGATAGTCTGTGAAACAACTTTTTTATTTTTAGTACATTAACTCTGCAAAAAAGCTGACAGTTGGTCTGCTGTTTTGATTATGATCAGAATTTCATTGAGCATTTTATCTTTGTTTTCAAGTTAGACTGCAGTTCACTGCCTCGCTTTTGAGCCAGACTGACTATGGCTGTGACAAGTGTTGTAATAAAGTTGCGACATGGCTTTAACAGAGCTTTTCTTTGCTTCTCATATATAGCTGTGACAGATGTTCTGTAGCTGTTACGTAGTTGTCACATGACTGTAACACACCTGTGCTGTAGCTCTCATGCAGCTGTTCTGTAGGAGTAATGTTGGTTTAACACAGCTGTGGTGTAGGTGTAATGTAGCTTTGACATAGCTGTGATGTAGGTGACCTGTGGCTATGGTGTAGGTGCTACATGGCTTCAACACAGCTGTGATGTAGCTCTCATACAGCTGTTCTTTTGGAGTAATGTTGCTTTGACATAGCTGTGATGTAGGTGACCTGTGGCTATGGTGTAGCTGCCACATGGCTTCAACACAGCTGTGATGTAGCTCTCATGCAATTGTTCTGTAGGTGTAATTGTAGGTTTGAGACAGCTGTGGTGTAGCTGACCTGTAGCTGTGGTTTAGTTGCCACATGGCTGTAACACAGATGCGATGCAGTTCTCACATAGCTGTTCTGTATGTGTAATGTAGCTCTAACACATCTGTGATGTAGCTGTCCTGTAGCTGTCACATGACTGTAACACAGCTGTGCTGTATGAGTATTGTAGCTTTAACACAGGTATGATGTAGCTGTCCTGTCGCTCTGGTGTAGCTGGGATGTTGCTTTAACACAGCTGTGTTGTAGCTCACATACAGCTGTTCTGTGGTGCAGCTGTCCTGTCGCTCTTTTGTAGCTTTGACACAGGTGTGCTGTAGCTCTCATACAGTTGTTTTGTAGCTGTTATATAGCTTCATCAAAGATGTTGTGCAGCTGTAGTGTTGCACTTTTGTAGCTTTAACACAGCGGTGCTGTAGCTGTCATAGTCATTTTGTAGCTGTCACGTAGCTTCATCACAGCTGTGGTGCAGTTTTGCTACACTGACTGCATGTCTGTCTCCAGTTGCTGTACTTGCACTGCCCGACATACGAGAAAGCCTATGAAGAGCTGCTTCAGAGTCCTGCCATGCTGAAGATACAGAACCAACACAAGGTAGACCGACTGCAACATGTCCATCACTCATTTATTCATACCACTCGTGAACATTCAGGTTAGAATTGGTTTTCAGCAACCCATCCTTGTCATATGAGGATTGATGATCAGGCCTGCTGACTTGCTACACACAGGTCAGTGTGTCCCACCTGGGTAGATCGATGCTTATTTTATTTTTAAGCACAACATCCAGCTTTTTTATTTCCAGGGACCTGTGAAGATCTGTTTTAGAATTTGGTCTTCAGTAACCTGTGCTTCTCATAAGAGGTGACTAGCGGGATTGCATAGATCAGTGCTCGTGTAGTTGATCACTGGATTCTGTGGTCCAGACTTGATATTTACACACCTCCCCTATATAGCTGGAATACTGCTGAGTGTGGCTTTAAACAACAATCAATCAGTCAATGAATGGATGAATCAATGAATTAATTTATTTCCAGGATCTTATAGACTACATCTCACAGCATTCTGGTCTCAATGCTACACTTGACAGCCTTCTTCATATAATGGATCCCCTTCTGTGTGAGGTATTGGTACATTCAGCAATATTGTTTCATTACAAATAGAAATTAGCCAGTTTGACAGGTACTCTGTTGAGAAGGTATTTCATTTACTGTAAAAGGGAAATAAACATGGAAGTCCCCAACCTGCTGACACCAGTGTCTTAACTGAATATATTACAATGACTTTGTCTGAAGTTTTTATCTGTGGCATGTGACAGTTATTCACTGTTTATAAATTTATGTTTATAATGTTTGTCATTATATGTTAATAATTTCAATGCCAATTATGAGAAAAGTTAAATCTGACGTGTGTTAAATTATATTTTATTCTGTGGGTCCTGTGAATTTTCAGACATCTGAAACTTACAGGACCAAATGTCCTGTTACTTTGAAACACTGTTCGTAAACACTGATCATTAAAACACGTTTCTGATGTTTAATGTGTCCCAATACTGTCCTTCACTCACTCACTCACTCACTCACTCACTCACTCACTCACTCACTCACTCACTCACTCACTCACTCACTCACTCACTCTCACTCACTCACTCACTCACTCACTCACTCTCACTCACTCACTCACTCACTCACTCACTCACTCACTCACTCACTCACTCACTCACTCACCCACCCACCCACCCACTCACTCACTCAGTTGAATATATCATTAAAACCCATCTCTGATGTTTGATGTGTCCAGAAAATAAACAAGAAGCCCTATCCACCATGGCTGATGGTGAACAATACAGCAGAGAACATTTTGAAGCTGATAGATCTGAAAGTTCAAGTGAGAACAAGTACTCCTGACCTGGCTCGTATCAGGGGAGGTAAGCCTGTCCCTCAGATAATGTACAAGAATCCAGGATCAGTAGTGCTCTTTTCTGCTAATGAGTGTAATAAAATTCACCCTATATAATAACCACCCTTGAAGATCAGAGATAGAAATAATTAGCCTAAGCAACTCATCTTTGTTTTAAAAGGGGTGACCAACTTGACAGGGAAGTCAGTCTTGGTGACTAATTGCGTACAATGCTCATGCTGTTGATCACAGGATTGGCTGGTCCAGATGTGACTATTTACACTGGCATATGCCTAAAACATTGTTGAGTGTAGTGTTAACTTAAACAACAGGCAAATAAATACATCTGTGGTTGTTGATTCTAGATCCTCTTTCTGTACCCACAGGTCCACTGCTTGGAAGAATGATACAGAACATGAAAGACAAGATGACTAATAAGTTGTCAAGAAAAGCTCTTCTCTTCTCAGCAGTGAGTTCCAACTGTTTTCTCAACTCAGTGTTAAGACAAGCTTAATGTTCTGTAACTGAAAAAGGCAATGGAACTGAGCTAAAGACAAGCTGCAAGTGTCCTAACCTGGGACCTGTTAGGTGCCCATCTCTGTTTTTATCGTGATGCGAATTTCTGTGCAGCAGTAGAATTATGAGGATTTATCCCCATCAAGGTTCTTTTTGTTTTGCATTACAAAATATACATTAAATATATAACCTTCCACACCCTGTCCAATTCTTACTTCTTTTAGATAACAGAAACTACCGTTTTTACCCCTGTGTTGCTATTTAGGAGTGTGTGAAATAGTTTCCAAACTTTGCTGACCAATTTGTCTAGCTATATATGAGAGTTCACAACATAACTCACAAGCCCCAAATTTGTAGACACAAGTTTCATTATAAAGCTGATGATATGATGAACATTTTTATGAGGCCATAATCTTGCATGATTTAATAATATGACTTAACTAGTCACAGAGAGTGATATATTACAAAATGACCCCATGAAAATTCACTAACCAGTGACATTGGAGATTTCCTGGCCTGACTGGATTTTTACTTGACACTGGATGAGTAAAACCATGGGCTAGTGGGAAAGTGACTATTTTGCACACTGTATCCTAGTATCGTCTGTTATTTGACTCCAGGTTTTATTTGCTGTGCTTTGATATAGATAAATCAGTCATTAAAGGAAAAGAAATATTACCGAAAACAAAACCTGACTCCCATACCCATTATCTTTAGTACAGTAATGGGTGATAGTTTTCAAGGGTGGATTCAAAACTATCTTTTGTTTAATAATATCTATTGCCATCATCTTTTCTCACCTTCAGCATGACTCCACAATCGAAGCCTTTCTAAGTGCACTGAAGGTATTCAATAACCTGTACGTCCCATATGGATCCAGCGTCTTTGTGGAACTACATGTTGTCAAGGATACCCCTGTTGTCAAAGTGTTCTATAGAAATGACACAACTGCTCAACCATATCTGCTCAAGTTATCAGGTAATGAATTTGTGAGTATGTTAATGGTTAACATCACATCGACAATATCTCAACCATAATGTGACGAAAACAATTTATGCAATAAAGATGGAAGCATTCTGAAGAGGTAAAACAAGTTAATGATGGATAGTAAAAATACTGGAGTATTATAGTTTTGAATATAAAACTAATGTGCAACTAATACATTTTATTAAAGTAGGCAATACAATATATAAAATACATACCCCAAATCATTAACAACTTACGGAAGATCACCATGCTAGGGACCATGGGGACTTACAGTAGCTGAATATATGTCATTCCTCTGATGATCGTAGTCAAATTTAGCTGTATGTAATCATGCAGAATCACAAGCTTGGCACTGAAAAGTATGAACATAGGTTTGAAGCTACATATAACAGGGTTTTGATGCGCTACATCCTGATATTAGATTTTCAATATTAGACTCATGTTAATGAAAAACATTATTGGCCTGTTCGTCTTCCCTGTCTGCCATCTTTGAAGATATTTATGTCTTTTCGGGATGCTGTGGTTGCCGGTTTTGGATGCTATGACTGCCGTTTTGTACGCTTGGGGACTTGGGCTGCCTTGGGCACCATTAGAGAAAACAGTTCTAAAGATATGACACTTCTTAGCCTTTGTTAAAGTATCAGAGTTGCAGAAAACTGAGTCCTAAGATTGCTTTGTACAATTGCACCTTGGGCTCCAATAGAGAAAACACTTCTAAAGATATGACACTTGATAGCATTTGTTAAAGTATCAGAGTTGCAGAAAACTGAGTCCTAAGATTGCTTTGTACAATGGCACCTTGGGCTCCATTAGAGAAAACACTTCTAAAGATATGACACTTCTTAGCCTTTGTTAAAGTATCAGAGTTGCAGAAAACTGAGTCCTAAGATTGCTTTGTACAATGGCACCTTGGGCTCTATTAGAGAAAACACTTCTAAAGATATGACACTTGATAGCATTTGTTAAAGTATCAGAGTTGCAGAAAACTGAGTCCTAAGATTGCTTTGTACAATGGCACCTTGGGCTCCATTAGAGAAAACACTTCTAAAGATATGACACTTCTTAGCCTTTGTTAAAGTATCAGAGTTGCAGAAACCTGAGTCCTAAGATTGCTTTGTACAATGGCACCTTGGGCTCCAATAGAGAAAACACTTCTAAAGATATGACACTTCTTAGCCTTTGTTAAAGTATCAGAGTTGCAGAAAACTGAGTCCTAAGATTGCTTTGTACAATGGCACCTTGGGCTCCATTAGAGAAAACACTTCTAAAGATATGACACTTCTTAGCCTTTGTTAAAGTATCAGAGTTGCAGAAACCTGAGTCCTAAGATTGCTTTGTACAATGGCACCTTGGGCTCCATTAGAGAAAACACTTCTAAAGATATGACACTTCTTAGCCTTTGTTAAAGTATCAGAGTTGCAGAAAACTGAGTCCTAAGATTGCTTTGTACAATGGCACCTTGGGCTCCATTAGAGAAAACACTTCTAAAGATATGACACTTGATAGCATTTGTTAAAGTATCAGAGTTGCAGAAAACTGAGTCCTAAGATTGCTTTGTACAATTGCACCTTGGGCTCCATTAGAGAAAACACTTCTAAAGATATGACACTTGTTAGTCTTTGCTAAAGTATCAGAGTTGCGGAAGCCCAATGCTACCTTGTACAATGGCACCCTGGGGCACATCAGACAAAACAGTCATTTAGACACACATACCTTTGATGGCCTTTGTTATAGTATAAGAGTTGCTGCCACCTTAGCTCTAGGATCACATTGTACAGTGGCACCCTGGGCCCCATAAGACAAAACAATCCTTGAAATATAACACTCATCAGCCTATTCTAAAGACTTACAATGTCACCTTAGTGCTAAGGTCACCGACACATTAGTACCACACTTGCTCATGGAACTAACCGCCGGACTTTCTCTGAGTAGGCTGTTAAATAACAAACACATTTATGCTTCAGGCTGTAGTGATCCCTGCCCCATGGCAGAACTGGAACAACTCACACAGCATATGATACCAGAAGATTCCAAGGCAATGTGTGAGGGTGACGGACACACGACACACAGGAACCTGTCAGGTAGGGTATTGCTGCGTTCATGCATGTGGGTTATATATGGGTATGAAACTTCCAAACATTTTAGCCAGACAACAGGGCTGGTTAGATGTAAAACTTGCAAGCCCAGACCCAAACTTACCTACCGAAAAAAAGTACCAGTTTATTTAGTATTATTAAATCAAAATTTATGGATATTTTCATATACATTTCTAAATTTTAACCTGATGGTCAAGCAGATGAATTTGTGAATCTTGCAGTCCGCATTGAAAATGACCTGTCCCAGGCGGTTGGGCAGGCGTTTATTTCAAACGCTTGCATTGACCTACCCAACTGGGATATATAACGGCATGTAACCAAGTCAGTGACTTTGGATAACCATTCCTTGCCTGTTTTGTCCAATAGGAGCAACGGTAGCTGCAGCTGTCCTCGTCCCGGTCATCCTGGCCATGTTCCTGGCCATCCTGGCAGTCAGGTTTATGCAAGAGAGGAAGCGCCAAGCTTTGTACCGATACCGACCAGTCAACGAACACTTGTGACTAACGCCATGGCGGATCTGCCGGTTCAGAAACATTCCGCTTTTAGTCAAGTCTTGTTTTCTCAAAGTAGCAACATGTTTTCCTCAGAAAAAATTCAGATGATCAAATGATCCATTTTTCATATACTAGATACAATCGTCTTTTCATATATTATTGGGGTTGTTTGTCCCAGTATTCAATATGTAGGATTTTTCATAATAGACCACAATGCATATCATCTTTAGGTAAATGCCATGTCATCTTCAAGCCTAACCAGTGTGTTACTGGTTTTAAAGTTAAACCATTCAGTAGACTTGGGGATGAAGGACAAAAACATAAGGATGGTATTGTCTGGAGATGCTGTGTTCAGGAAGAGGGATAAACGTTATTTTGGACAAGCTAGGTGGAGGAATCTATGTACTATTCATGTAGATGGTGGTAGGTAGAGAATTGTGTGTGAAATTTTGACATGAATTCAACATTAATTTTGAACAGTGACATTCAAAAGTTGAACACTAACACTGTGTCACTGCCGTATGATATTGACATTCAAACTGATATTCCAAATTGAGACCAATCATTGACATTTTACACTGGCATTCAACTATGATATTCAACACTGACATGCTTTAGTGAAAAACAGCATAGTAAGACATGTTGGGTGTAGCAGACCTGTTGGGTGTAGTGGACATGTTGGGTGTAGCAGACCTGTTGGGTGTAGTGGACCTGTTGGGTAAAGCCGAACCTGTTAGGTGGAGTGGTCCTGCTTGGTGTAGTAGACCTATTGGCTGAAGTGGACTTGTTGGGTGTAGCAGACCTTTTGGGTGTAGCAGACCTGTTGGGTGTAATGGACCTGTCGGGTGAAGCAGACCTGTTAGGTGTAGTGGACCTGCTAGGCTCAGTGGACCTTTTGGGTGTAGTGGACATGTTGGGTGAAGCAAACCTGTTGGGTGTGGTGGACCAGCCGGGTGTAGCAGACCTGTGTTGGGTGAAACAGACCTGCTTGGTGTAGCAGACCTGCTGGGTGTAGCAGACCTGTTGGGTGTAGCAAACCTGTTTGTGAAGTAGACCTGTTGGGTGTAGTGGAATTGCTGGGTGTAGCAGACTTGTTGGGTGTTGCAGACCTGTTGGGTGGAGTGGACCTGCTGGGTGTAGTGGACCTGTTGGGTGCCTGTTGGGTGTAGTGGACCTGTTAGGTATAGCGGACCTGTTGCTTGTAGCAGACCAGTTCGTTGTAGTGGACCTTTTGGGTGTATGGGGACCTGTTGCTTGTAGCAGACCAGTTGGTTATAGTGGACCTTTTGGGTGTAGCAGACCTGTTAGATATAGTGGATCATTGGGTTTAGCAGACCTCTTGGTTTTAGCAGACTCGATCATTTACATACCATCGCTATATTTCTGGAATATTGCTGAATGGGGGTATTTTGAGCAGGAAGTGAATCTGTTGAACACAATGTGAGACTGAAAGAGAAATTTAACGTCAGTTTACTTGAATAGTGTTTTCTGTGAATTTTCAATGATTTTCATTCTTTTACACATGTAAATATGTATATGTCTGTAAGACACATCTTTTGCAGCAGGATTATCTTGGGAACCAGTAAATATTTGTTCTCTTGTTTTTCATCCTGCTTCTATTTTTTTGTTCCACAAACAGGAGCTAAGAGGAATAAAATCTCAAAAGGGAAGAGTAAATCCATTAATAGCCTTCATGACAATAGCATTAATGCTACAATAGAATTCAAAGCATACATTTATACCCTAGTTATGGCAGTTTGAAGGACCTGTCTCCCTTTCTCACATACAGAAGCGGACAACAGTAATGATGAGAACGATCATGAAAGTTCAAAATGTCATCAAGCATATTTTAGCAAGATTATATTGCTTGTTTAGCCAAGTTTCTAATGTGCCAGTCTTTTTATTCTTGTACTTATTTTACAATCCCAGTCTATGCATATATTTCTGTTGTTACTATGCTAATATTGACTTGATGAATTCGTTTTTTAGTGCGAAGTGAAATTTGTCAACTTCCATGAACAGATCAGTTTATGTTGTGATGTCCTAAAATGTCAGATCATTCCAAGATTTTGATCGTTTGTATGCAGTAGTTTACTTGAAGAATTCCCCCAAATGTGTCAGAATACATTTTCCAAAGATTTTTACATACAGAACTGATTTTTCGTTGGATTTACATAAACATTTGTTGTAGGAAAAAATGTAGCATCTTCTTTCAAAGATGTGTGTTTTGAAGTAATGGCTGGAAATGTTCCTTGTCTTTAGCAAAATTAGCCCACTTCCAATCTTCATTGAAATCTGAAACAGTGTGTTTTGTAAGTTATTTCTTTGGTCTTATGTTTCTGTAAAACAGAACACCGGAACATACATAAGTGCAGGTGTACTTATTTTGATGTTTACAAATATTTATTTTGTGTTATATTTACATGGTGATTGTTTTGTTACTTAATATGGCTGCCCTTGACCGTCTAAGTTAGACTATAAAAATCACATTAGTATCAATAGACTGCAATCTGGGGATGCTATGATATATCAATACTTTTTCTAAGATCATACAATTATCGATACATTCAAAAGTGTATCAATATTTAGTTTTGAGAGTATCACTTGAAATATGTTTATGTATCATTTACATTTTGCACTGGTATCATGTTTTTTGATGTTATGAGAGATGTAAATGATTATTTATCATGCACAAAGATGGGTAATTAGAACATTCAATATATGAGAATGAAAATGTGATCTTTTCATGGACAATTATAAAACATGAAATATTAATAAAAAATGTCACTAAATTTATGCAATAATGCAATAATCCTGATATGTATCAATTCATGTATCAATTCATGAAACTTATGTATCATGACATCCCTCTAGATTCTCAGACTATGGCTGTGGTAACTGTCTGTAGTCGAACACAGGCTTACAACTCACATAGATCAATGAAAGATTTGTGGACCCATTGCTCGGTTATTGCAGAATGTAAGAGGCAAATATTTTTTTCTGATCCTCTGTGAACACTCAGCCACTGTGCTCAAACAGTGTGTATATGCATTGACTTCATTTTGATTTAAGTTAATTTGAAAATTCTTAGGGAAAATCTGCAGATATTTCTTCTCGAGTATTTGTAGATGTTCCAGTTTGGAAAAGGTCTCAGGGAACAGGTGGTGTGTAAGACCTCACTTAATTTTCATACTGCTTTCTGTGGTTGCTTAGTTGAATGTTAGTTCATCAGAAGAGGGAGATGGGATAGTCCAGTGGAGAAAACATTTTCCTGTCATGCATAAGACCCAGGTTTGATTCCTGTGTGGGTACTATGTGTGAAGCCCATTTCTGATGTCCTCCACTTTGATTGTGTCTTTGAAGGGCATTTAGAAGTGAAATGCATAAGGATGAAGATTTTATGGATATCAACTTCTTATATGAGAACACAACGTTTCGGAGTTAATGCTTACTCCTTCATCAGGTGATTGATTTTGCTGAACTGTTGCAAAGAACAACATAAAACCATACTCACTCTCCCCATTTCTCGCTGTTGTTCATAGTATTGATCTGGCCTTGATATTTTTCCAGGATGCAGTCATATTGTCTGAACAAGTCAATGGAAAACCGAAGTGTTTTGATAAATGAGGGTAAATCAACAAGCAAATACATGTGCAACATGATTCTTGACATTTTTACCAAGGTTGACATGGAAATTTGTCAGTTCCATATTGTTCCTTTCATCACAATGAATTCTAGCACAATCAAAAAGTTTTGTTAGAAACAAAGTGAATGGAAGTGCACTCCATAAGAAGACATTAGAGGTCTTAAATTATCTCATTGCTCACAGCACCCTTGTATGGCTTTCATGAAATATCACATCACAAGACCATAAATTGGCCTTCATGAGTGCAGGGAGACAAGTGAAGGCAAGGGTTTCCTATTCCTCCTGCTTCTTAAACATTAGTCTTTAATGCCGCTTTTAATTTCATTCAGGGTACACCTGACACTAGCCTTAAACTTTGCACACTGTACCCAACTGGGGAATTAAACGCCAGTATTCTGTGTGGTAGACAAAGGCTACCCCACTGTTCCTTGCCTCTAAATAGTTAAAGAACAACATAGATATATACTCATTGCATAAACACTGGCTCATTGTACTTGGCTCAGAAATGTTTGTTGTGTGATTTGGTTTCATGTTTGAATATTGGATTGAAGTTTGAATGGTTCAGCATTGTTTTTCTTGTGTAATATTTACTTATTTAAATGTGAATTATGTGTTAGTAATGTATGTTTTTGCTAAAATTGTCACTTGTTTTGACAGTGTTCTTGAATAAATTGTTGTTATTATCTGACGAGATTCGTTACATCATTGGTGGATGTGACCCCTGTGCACATATTAGTGAGTGAGTGAGTTAAAATTTAACTACACGTCAGTTTGATTGAGTCATACAGTGACAAGACTATGTTCACATTTACACGAAAGTCCATTATAGTAAATAGGTTACATTCACATGTAACTTGTAAAAGAACAATACTTTTATAACTTAAAACCCGTGCTTTAATAATGATATTTAAATTTTAGAACATAACTATAAGAAAAAGTATTTACAAGTTACTATTTGAAACAAATGCAAAATTATTAAGGTTAGCTGTAGTGATCAATAATCAAAAGACATCATCGATTAACTATTAATGCTTATCGATATGAAAATTATTATGGGGAATATCTCACTCTGAATTTTGTGACACAAACAAGTTTGAAGTTTCTCACACAATATACAAATTTAGGGCTTAATTAATGTTCTGTATCTAAGTTATGTTCAAGGAACTGTTTTGTTTATAGTAAATTTACAAACGTGTCACAACCCACTACAGACGTGAAATATATCCCTTTCATTGATTCATTTTGGCATGTTTGGGCAAAGTTACGTATATTTTATCGATAACTGATCGATAATAGATAACTGATCGATAGTAGATAACTGATCGATAATAGATAACTGATCGATAGTAGATAACTGATCGATAATAGACAACGAGCCCTAAAAATGATCGACCTTAAGATCATATGCTCTGCAGTGTGTCCCTTGTGAGTTTCCAGACTCTCGGTCTTGTCCCACACTGAAAAACGTTTATAACGTGAATGAGGCCCGACTGAGAAATATGGCTCAGTCCATGCAAACATAACTGCATATAACTTTTATATGACATTAACACGTGTAGTAATTTTCAGGATTCTAGTATAGGATCCTCAAGAAATCACACATGTATCAGGTCTAACGTCGGCCAACATCAATAATGTCCTTGACCCTCCTCGTCACTGACTGAATCCGATACGTTTGACTTATAGGTATTGCGTTGCATTCTGGATGAAGGATTTCTTCCAGTGGATCAAGATTTTGAAGTGGAATATCTGTCTGGCGGATTCTGCGACGCATAATGTCCCAAAAATGCTTTAAGGAGGCCAAGGACCAACGTCACGTCAACGATGTTGCTTCGCATTGTCCTCCATGAAGACTGACCATCTGTTCAGTGGAAGGTCGTTGAAAATGTAATATAACATTGTTTAGGATGTCAGGGACATATCGGGTCCATTTCCATTTCCAGACATGTAACTGTGACTCCTACAACATCAATGACCTCGCTCCAAACGGCTCAGGATATTTCGTTCTGCTGTTGCAGTGTTTCGGCTACATACATGAACACAGAGAGAAAGCGCTGTCCGTGCTCAGCGTTAATATCTCAGTTTGTATGTTTTGACGGAAGCTGATATCTTGACACAACGACTACATAACCTCACTTAGCATGAGCATCCACTATGCATGAAATAAGTTCAATTGACAATGTTGCAAAGACGCCGAAAGTGTTCGATTTCTTGGATTTCATACCGGAAGACGAGTCGGCAAATGATTCAAAGGTAAATAAATGACCAAATGATATAGAGGCCACGACGATTCAGCTTATGAGACGAGTCGATTTCACAAATATACACATGAGGATTAATTGAACACCACCCATTAACAACAACCATCTGCATGGTTAAAGTGTCAATCCATCAACTACCAACACTGCTGCAACTTTCGGCTGTAATTTATTGACGGTCATATGGGTGCACTGAAAGCGTTATGAATAATCATGTCCAAAACTATGGTCACACCGATAATGTCAGAGATCCAACGTACATAAAGTTCTCATAAAACGTTCACTGTTCAATCCTAAGCATGGATAACTGCTGCAACCCTCCTCCTCATGCTGGAAATCAACGCCGAATGCGCATCATTAGAATCCTCTGCCATTTCACATGAAGAACCTGGGCTAATTCCTGTAGATTTTGAACAGGCTAGGTGGATCCCTTACTTGAACTTGACGCCCCAGATGGTCCCATAAATGCTCAGTTGGGTTGAGATCAGGGCTTCTCGCAGCCCAAGGTAATTTGTCAACTGCGTTGTTCTGCAAGTATGTGATAACAGCTCGGGAATGATTGGGCATAGCATTATTGTCCATAAACCCTGGCCGGGTGGCGAGGAGTTGGTTATCAAAATGCGGGACAACACCAGTTTCCAGTACTTCCTGTTGGTACCTATGACCATTGAGTGTCCCTTGAATGGTGATAAGATTCAGCTTACAGTCCTAGGAGATACACCCCCACACCATTACAGAGCCACCGCCAAAGGGTTCAGCTACATGGATCATCCGCTGTTGATAAGCCTCCTTACTCATTCCCCAGACTCGCCAACGGCCATCTGTAACATGAAGAAGAAAACGGCTTTCATCGGGCCAATGGATCCTGCGCCATGTCCGCAGATTGTGGATTTGCCGTTGATTACACCACGACAAACATTGAGCCTTGTGTCTATCAGTGAGTAAGGGACATCTGATTGGACGACGTGCACGGAGTCCAACGAACCTGAGCCCCCTTCGGATGGTGCTGGCTGAGAGACGAACGCCCACTCTTGTGCTTTGAGATCTTTGGCATTGGTCATGGGCCTGCGTCTCGCTAGGCGAACTAGGGCACGGTCTTCACGTGAAGTGGTCTTTCTCGGCCTTCCTGATCGTGGACGATCCTTGACGTAACCAGTGGCCGCACGTTTCCTAACAAGGCGACAAATGACAGTGATTGATATTCAATCTGGACCCAATGACAGCACAAACCAGCTTCTTGCATACCAATAATCTGCCGTCTGGTATTTTCAGAAAGCCTGCGCCTCGGCATGTACAATTTCAGCACGGTGCACTTATTGATGCGTCGATAAGAAAGCAATGAAAATACTTCATTTCACAGTTAAAGATCCGTGAAGACTCCGTAGTAGAATAGGCCTTCAGCAACCCATGCTTGCCATAAAAGGCGACTATGCTTGTTGTAAGAGGCGACTAACGGGATCGGGTGGTCAGGCGTTGACTTGGTTGACACATATCATCGGTTCCCAAGACCGCCACCATGCAGCTGGAATAGTGTTGAGTGCTGCGTAAAACTAAACTCACTCTACATCAGTATTCATTTATAGCTACTTGGCGTGAACCTTCCCTACTGTGTATGATCCCCAAGCGGTTATGTGGACGCTGACGATTGTTTGCAAGGTTAGCTGACAGTACAAATTTAACAAATGTTTTAAGTCAAGACACGGGAAAGATTACAACTACTTTCAGGAACCTGAACCTTACCTATCCACACATAGGGCAAATAGTTTAGACTTCTTGAACAATTTGAATTCAGGGCACGTTCAGCAGTCTGATCAACGAGCAAAATTCTGTTGAGATATGTACATTAACTTTAAAGGCACATAATCTGGCCTCTATATACACTGGAAGTGTTCACTAATGATACCAAATGCAAGTAATATCTGTGATACTAATTTAATAACTACACATTTCTGAATAATAGATGATTACACAATAAATAATAAATGGTAATATCTGTCAACAGAGCATTGAATATAAAGGACATTAGTGCAAATAGATTGCCCTGCATGACGATGGAAAGACTGCACGAAATATTTGATGCGAGGCATCATGTTGTCAACAGGGTAAATACATTAAATACACAATAAACAATTGTTCCACGATATTCTAAAAGCAACAAGAACAATACCATTTTTATACACTTTGTTTAGACTGCTATGTGATCCTAGAGTTTACATGGTATTTTGACATGCAAGGTATCTCCACGACAAACGAGCGGAGCCCATACAGGCAGGATGCATGGTTTCTGTGTTACTCGTTTGACGAAATGGCAGCTAGGCGTATGTACCATTATAAAGCAACGCCCGTGCTTGCACAAAATTGTTGCTTGAAAGGTTGGGCAAGACCCCAATGCAATCTACATATAAGCTTTCCAACCCATCGAGCTTATACTAAATAACTGGATTGTCTTCTAGACACCTCTATGATTGCAATAAACTTTCTTGGAAGGTAGGTATTTAGTGTTTGAACAAACTGAAACTTCAAACTGACATCAATCGTTACACGTTACAAGGAACTGATCAAGCATGTGCATTGTGTTCTAGTACCACTTACATAGTCGGCACAGTAACAAACAGATTAGGACAAAATGTCAATTCTAACTAAAATAACACAATCGCAGAACTATCTACAATCATAGGGAAGAATGTATCCATGTTGCTTTTTGTCCTCTATATCAAAACTGGAACACAAAAGGGAGAGAGGGATCCATGGTGAGTAATACGGAGGAATGTATCCATACATAGGTGTTTAAGGATAGTCACGGTGCGGTGTGTGTATGCTACTGCCATCCTCTGTACATCAGAAGTGGAGTTTGTGCAAGAGTGAAAGTTCGTGTTACATACCACAGAAACAGATGAACAGACTGTTGGTGATCAGCATGGACACACCTTCGACAGAGGATGTAGATTAGTTCAGTTAGAAAGGTGAGGTTTTTCTCCATTTAGTCACTTCTCAGATCTGATATTCAGATGGGTCTCCTTGTAGTCACTGATCAGGTCTGTCAGATTGTCAGGTGAGTCTCCTTTTAATCATTGACCAGTTCAGTCAGATAGTCAGATGGGTCTCCCTGTAGTCACGGATCAGATCTGTCAGATAGGTGGGTCTCCACTTAGTCACCAATGAGGTCAGTCGGATGGACAGATGGTTCTCCATGTTGTCACTGATCAGGTCAGTCAGATAGTCAGATGATGCCCCACACAGTCACTGATCAGGTCTGTCAGATAGTCAGATGGGTCTCCATGTAATCACTCATAAGGTTAGGCACATAGTCAGATTCTATCTCCATGTCTAGGTCTCCTCAGATACTGGTTTTATCACTTTTTTGTGATTTTATCTCAGTACTAGTGGTCATAGCTGAAGTCGTCCTAATCTCTACATTAGAACCTGTGAATTTCTTCCGGAGTAATCTCTTAACTCTGTCCGTACAGACGAAGCTTACAAAGATATAGAACCCCTGCAGACCATTCAGGATGATGAACATGTACCAGAGAATACTGGCGTCTGCAAATGCTGCCACAAAACTGGTACACCAGGACACGCCCATAATGACGAATAGCTTGCCATAGATAAATGCCTTGGCTTTGTCCTTCTTTGAAGATGTCATGTTTTCAGACAATTTTAGACTCTTCTCTATATTACAGAGCGTCACGATGAAGGCAACAACATTAACAAGAAGCATCAGTGCAAGAGGTACACCAAACACTAGGAGAGATGCAGGGGGATTAGCGATCCAACAGATGCCTTGTGCCCCATAACCGATGTAAATATCGGGAAGCTCCAGGAAATCTAGAATAACCGAGGTAGTGACAATAAGCAAAGGGATTCCACAGGCACAGAGACTGAGGACGCCATGAGTCCTGGCTATATTCTGGTTCAAGGAGTTAAGGCCTTTGCTTGTGAATGTACGAGCCAGTGTTAACGACAGGACTGTCATCCACATGAAGGTGCAGAGCCAGGAGAAATGCAGAATGATGGCAAGTGCCTGACACAGCCATCCCGTGGGCAGATGAATAAGGACAAGGAGAGTCTGGGCAACAAGAAGCGTGGCAGACAGAGACATGGTTAAACGACCTGGTAGATTCCTAAGCTCGGGCAGAAGTGAATACACGACCAATGTGATCAGTAAGCTGACCAGTGAAACACCTGACGTGAGATAGGTCAGAATGTCCTGTACGTGGTCGTATTTAAAGAATATTTGTGAGTACTTCTGAGGCCCAGACTGAGTGAAGTTATGACACGAAAGCACTTCATCTCCTGCTATGAAGAAAGAAGTATTTGCTAGAATCACGCCTGAATACAGGTTTCTAAGATTCCCGTCCTCCTGTATAAAATCGGTTAAATTGTAAACGACTGGGTCACACTTTAGAGGAATTCCACAAACAAAAATCTCCTGTAAATCAGGAGGTGCACTTTTCAAACCAAGTACAAAGGCAACAGATTCTAATGTGTAATATTTGTACGAGTCAGCAGCATAGAGTGTCCCGTTTAAGGTATCTAAGGTGACATTCGTCAAATGCATAACTGTACCGTATGAACAGAACAGGTCACTCTTAGAATGAAAGTTCTGGAGAATGATATCCACGATCATAGCATTAGATATTCTGGCAGACTGCTGGACAAGTTGTGACATCAAGTGTATGTCATCTGCCAGGGATCTAACATTTTTAACATGAATCTTAACCATTTGTTTCAAATCCTGACCAGATTCCCATGTTATCCCGCGAGAAGAAGTGTATCCGGGCAGTACTGAAACATTAAGTATTTCAATATCATCTGCCTGTCCAAAGAAAGACTGTATTATCAATGGATTCATTATGTCGTTGATTTGCAGAGGGAATTCTGTGAGAACATATAAGCTAATAGTGTAATGTAATGTGCCATTTGGGAAGAGCTGGTTCTGGCTGTCAGCATACACCAAACCACTGACAACACAGGTTCCATTGACAGCCTCTTTTCCTTCCTGACAACGAATCCGTCGGCAAATGTTCTCATGAAAATCGAACACCTCATTTGACCGACACTCAACATGAGGAGAAATGGTCTTTCCGGTTTCTGTTTCTGATTCCACATCCTTGTTATCAAAATTAAACAACGTACTGAAACCTCCAGATTGTCTGTATATTTCACGTGGATGTGTTGCAGCTTTGAAATCTGGTTGTGTACAAGATACATCTTCATCGACATGTAACTGAGCACAGTGTGGGTTTCTGTACTGTGTTGAATTTTTGGTTGAGAACACAATATACCTGTATGATCTGCATAATGACTCAGTCTTTGATCCGTTGTGAGCTAGTCTTTGTTGGTCAAGGTCCACTTCCATACAGGGACGCCCATCCATTTTTTCTGTTTTGTTCTTCCATAGAAGCTGTGTTATCAGTCTAATGAGATGTGATGCCGGCTCCCCAGGAAAGGTTATATTCCACTGAATTAACTTCTCTTTGGAAACACCATGACACCGTCCACAATAAATGTTCTTGAAAACTATACTCAAATCATGAATATATGAGGCGTGAGGGAAAACTGAATGGCTGGTGAAAGAAGTAGCTGACTCACAAAGTGGATCTTCATTATTCTGGGGACATTTTGCAATTACCCATATCATTTGTTCTTCCGAAACACGAACACAACTTCGGTATCTAATATACAATCCCTGGAGTTTGATGACATCCATTGATGTTTCGTTCGGGGCGTCTTTGAATCCCTCAGTATCGATTCTTTCTTGAGCCGGTATATCACGTTCGGTCGGCATTGCTGTTTGCGATAGCAAGGTATTAATTAAGGTATCATTGTTAGCAAAGTCGATAAAAGTGAAATTGTTTCCCAGACATGTCGAAATGAAATCATAGCAACAGTCGCCAAATATCAAGCATCTAATATCACAATGACAATCTTGACCAGTGGTTTCCAAGTTGCACAAACCTTGGCAAGAATGTTTGCCACAGTATGGCATTTTAACGTCGTGAAACCAAAAGTGCATTTCTGGGTCACATGTGAATTTCCGAGATGTTTCTTTAGTAGAACACGTTGAACAATGGCTGTTTATCACCTTGATACCCTTATCTGTGAAGACTGGATAGACATAACTTCTGCACATCAAACTGTCAAGACTTGGAAAAGCTCCATCGTCCCTATCTGTTGGACACAAACTAAGGTACGTATAATGATCCTGTTTGCATGGTCGAGGTTGTATACCGTCTGGTACTTTACTCGCCACCTCGCATTCAAAGCTCCTAAATTCATTTATAAATTCACCATATGCGACACCAGATCGGCTATAGCGATTAGAGCACTTGGCTTTGGATGGCCACATGATCACACTGTCTTTGTCTACACCATTGCATTGGGCACAAAATATATTTCGAAAAACGATATCAGGTTGTTGTCTCAAGGATGCTGGAACACTTCCTAGTGAATCAAGTGAAGCATTATGACATTTTGATACAATGTCATTATCTGCATTGTCTAAAGTTTCCTCGGAGTTCAGTTTTGGACACTGTGATACCATCCAGTAATGTTGGGTAACTTTGTGATTACGTATTTCTTCACAACGCTTGTACAGGTACATCGATACACTCTCCTTCACGGTGTTGGTGCTTTTAGTGATGTTTTGAATGACTTCACTCATACCGGTTGTATCCTGAACACTGGACAATAATTCAGTTAGATTTTGCTGCAGGCAAAGAGAAAAGAAATCATAGCAGCAGTCTCCAAATATAATACATGATGCATCACAACGGCACTCTGTATCATCGTTGGGTATGCCTGGACTGCCCTTTTCGTAGTGTTTTTCTTCATCCTTATTCTCATCATTGTCATCAAAGTCATCATTTCCTGTTTCTGAAAAACGACCATAATTAGACAGCTTGTTATTCTTAGCAGCATGTGGGCCGCATTATTTATTTCTATGACACACAAACAAAGAGCCAGTGTACACGTACACGTACAAAGCTTTCTCAGTGCTTTACCATCATTGGTACTGCAAAACTCTTGCCACAGACCTAAGACGGTCTTAGCTCATCGATCGATTTGTGCAAGTGTCCACTGGTCAATAGAGAAGGGTCGTGACAACGTGTTGTTAAGTCGATCTGCTTAGTACTTTTACTCCAATATGTTTGAAATAATATACAACTGTTACGCTAAATTTAAACAAGTATTACACAAATTCACCAGGTAAAGCAGTGATTAAATAGTTAAGGTTATAAAAGGGTAGGAAAAATGCCAATGTCTTAAACTACAGTTAAGAGTTACAACTACCCTCATCCTCGTATGATTCAACGTCTCAGTAATGCCCATGATTAATCAAATGATTATACCTAACATAACAACATCCTGACATTACCTGTGTTCTCCTGAACACCATCTTTGCCTAAACATAACTCCTCTTTTTCCTTATCTCCCAGCTTACCTTCTTCATCAGATATCCATTTCTCTGATCTCATTACTCTCTTTGTATGAGGCATCTTCGGCCAATCTGAATCCCAACACCTGTCCGTGCAAGTCCCTCTCGTGCAAAGCAGTTTGGTGTGTACATCTGGAGGCACATATCAATTTAGTATTTGAATAGCAATACTATAACAGATGTAAGAAGCAGATGTTCTTCTACTTCCGTCACGTTTTCCCAAAATAACAATTGTATTCACGGTGAAACAAACAGAAACCCAATTTATCAACTACAAAAGAAAAAATACAAACTACTGACCTGCCACAGACAATTTCTGAAAACGCATGAGATTATTCAAAGTTTCCCCCAAAACTTGAAGTTGAACTATAAACACATCAAACACTTAAGCTCAAGATATTACTGTAAAACAAATATCTTTGAATATGTAGCTGAAAAAAATGTGAAATGAATAGAATATGAAATTGACAGTCCCTTACCACAACACAATCGCAGTGCGTTATTTAAAGAGTACCAACAATTACCTCAATCCAGCTCACATACAACAGTATGGATTTCAAGTCTTTTGATATCAGTAGTGGTCAGTTGTTTAACGCCGCACTCAGCAATATTCCAACTGTATGAAGGCAGCATGTAAATAACTAAGTTTGAACCAGAGGTTTGAACTACGCATTTGGGAAGCTATGGCATGCGTCAACCATGTCAGCTTGGCCACTGATCCCTCAAGTTGCTTCTTCAGAGAAACCCAAGAGTTGCTGGCGACTGTGGTCATTGTGAGAGAAATGACTTTACCTAAAACTATTTTCTGTGACTTTCATAAGAAATGCATTTTCAATTCTTCTGTTTGTGACGTCACATCCATTAGAAAAACATGGAAAATACAGGCTTTATTCCTGCAATGTATGACATAGTGATTTGCCTTTGTGTCACTGGTAATCCAACTATCGGTTTATTCATGCACTTTTTCACAGGACATGATGATGATGATGATGATGATGATAAGACTCCAACGCGATGCTGCTCTCTGGCGTTACAGTATTACCTTGACGGAGTTGTAATTTCAAACCTGCTACTAAGCACTAAACACGACCGTATAGGTCCGTACATCCGCTTTACAGGTAGCCATTTCAAACAGCTGGGTGGATTGAATGCAATGTGGACGAAGTGTGTTGCCCAAGGACATAACACAGTATGAAACCCAGGTTAAAAATGTTTGGTGTTTCCACCGGGATTCGAACCCAGGCTATTGACTTGATAGGCCAGCATGCTAACCACTACACCAGTGTGCCCCAACTGTCAAAACAGTTGTTTCAAAACAATTTAACATACACTTAATTTATTGTGGAAACACTGGCTATTAGAAAATAGCAAATATTGTTCAGCTTGAGTATTTCCAGATATAATGACACAACCAGGTAGAAACTTATTGAAACCATTCTTGGGATTGATTGAGTGTAGGCAAGAATAGAGCTGCTCCAGATACACGAGTCTAACGATCTGTTGACTGAGCGTTTCCTCAAGGTCAGTCAGTGTTACGTTAATATAAATGTTCATCTACTTTTAAAAAAATCAAAAGAGGTCATATCCATACTTCGTGAGTTCGACCTGCCTATGGATTTAGGTTAAATCGAGTTTTCATCAGTTTCCATAAGATAAATCTTGCATGATTACACTCACCAAGTGGGTCAGTATAACTGTCCTTGCCATCACTCTGGATAGCCGACACATCCTTTGAAAAGTCTACAGAAGGCTTCTGTGTGGATGGGATGATTGTCAGCGCAACCACCAAGAAAACCAGACGAGGGCAAAACCAGTCTGAGAAGAACAGAAATAAATTCTTTGATTTCGAGTAAAGATAACCTCCAGTTTGCTACATCATTTTTTTCCCCGTTCTTGTCTTGTATTACAATGAGGGAAATGTGCTGAAAAGGGAAGGTTGCAGTATGAAACATTCGATATACCCAAAGTAAGGGAATTCTTCTGCAGGGATTACTGAATGCTTGATCCTTTTGAATTTAGCATACAGGAGAGACACTTTACACTTGGACAAAGTTGTGTTTGGTGTTCTGTGTTGATTCCCAAGTTAAAACTTTAAGGTAATTGGACAATAGTCTGTAAAATTTATGTGTTTTGGCGTGAAACCAATAATTTGAAATATTTTCAACCTAACTGAGTTCACAAATCAACATAAATCACCAGAAAGAATTAGGTGCTGGTGAGAAATAGGGTAGCAGAAAGCATTCAAAAGCAGCAATATACACATCCTCGATATCTCCAGGGTAGACATTCCGATAAGAGTCCACTATACCTCGGATGAATCTACGGCTTGGCCCGATGAATTTGTTACCTCCCATGGTTAGCTTTTTATGCAATCAGGTACTAGTATCAACGTTGGGAAGTTGAGCGTACCAATCACAATTCGCTTTCACTTCTTAAATTGTCTAACCGATTAAACTTGGCAACACAAACCATGCAGACGTACTCTGAAAGAGGTAGAAGGACTTCTTGTTTATTTTGTTTAAAGTTTTGGACCTGTCCATTTGTCTGTATGGTTTCCCTAAAATCCAAGTCGCACTGCGAATAAATCTCCGCAGCTGCTACCGCTATCTTTGTTGACACTGGCAAGTTCAGTTGTAACGACGGCTTAGCTGATTGGCTACTGTGAGAATGCGGAGCCAGCAAAGGGAGGTATTTAAATTATCAGGGAACACGTAGATTCATCCAGGGTATAGTGTAGACTCATGGAAACGTATGTTCTGGAGACATCGAGCTTGCAATATACAGTGTTCATAACATTTAGGTCTCGGCAACAGTCGTCACTGATCAACAGCATGAGCATCGCTCTGCGCAAATGGGAATGATGACGTGTCAACCAAGTCAGCAAGTCTGACCACCCGATCCCGTTAGTCGCCTCTTACGGCAAGCATAGTCGCATTTTATGGCAAGCATGGGTTGCTGAAGGTCTATTCTACTCCGGACCTTCACGGGTCGTCACTTCTGAAATATTCGAAGGCTGGTTATCCATGGTGAAAAGAGATCGTAAGGCATTTGCTGTTTTTCACGTAACGTGATGTGTGGGATGAGAAGCAGGGCACATATTTTCGAAGCTCTCTTAACGCTAAGATACCATACCATAAGTACCATAAGTTAACATCAACTTCCGACTATCTTAGCACTAAGAGCGCTTCGAAAATCTAGGCCAAGGGAGTTTATTTAGCTAGTATTTCGGAATAGAAGAGTGGAGAAGCATATATAGTTTGTATATTAATTGTAGAGTTTCCAACAATTGTGTTGCCCTGATTCTTACGAATCTTTGTCATAAACAGAAGACCGAACATTTTGACACTATCATTGAAGCATACACATTTCGTATATTAACAGTAGAGCTGGTTTGTTTTCAATAACTGCATCACACATTTATTTAGCTATAGAAATGATAAACGTGGAGAAGCAGAAGTTCCATGGTGTCTACCTTGTGGCACTGACAAGTTTGTTGTTTAACACCATACTTACCCATATCCCAGACACACGAATAATCGAGTCTGGACTTGGCAATACAGTGATCAACATTATGATCATCATTCAAGGAAACTGAGATGGAATGACACATGTAGCAGTAGATATGGTAGGTGGTATGACTACATCCCCATGTATTCTATGCTACAGGGTTAGTTACGGCCCCTTGAGTATGTCATTAGGTGCGAAGCTGAATGCAGAACAACCGTGCGTTTTCCTAGTGTTTTAGTCAAACTGACGAGCGAAACGTATGTTCTGGAGACATCGAGCTTGCTATATACAGTGTTCATAACATTTACGTCTCGGCAGCAGAGGTCACTGATCAACAGCATGAGCTACGCAATTGGGAACCGATGACATGTGTCAACCAAGTCAGCGAGCTGAATGCAGAACAGCCGTGCGTTTTCCTAGTGTTTTAGTCAAACTGACGAACGATCAGCGCTGTCGCAGCTACCTCGAGCACGACGAAGATGAAGTTGGACCGGTCTTGCTGTTCCGGGGAGGGCGTGTCATGCTGCTAGAGGGTAAGTTCGTCCCCGAGAGGTTCGAGTCGTTTGCCGGTGAGCAAGTTGTATTGTCCTTGTCGTCGTCGACTATTTTGAACGTTCGTGGTTTTCGCGTTGGAGTTCATAATTGATGAAATGGGTGTTTTGCATGCGTTTCTCAGCGTGCTCGGCTTGTGTAGCTTGCAGTCGCTCCACGTCCAAAATGTGACGCTTCCATTCCACTTAGATATCGGCCGCGTTCGACGTACTTAATATTACGGCTACAGCCGCCGAGTCGTTCCGCTTCCGGTTGCGTATCTTAGGACAACCAATGGGACCGCAGTTAACTCTGTAGCATACCCTACAGAGGGATGTACTCCTACCCCCACCATATCTGCTACTCGTGTCAATCAAGTCAGTGAGTCTGCCTATCCGACATATACGAGACCACAAGCCATGAATTCGTTATTACAGGGATGGGCCCAATCTGTAATAATGATTACAGCTATTGGATCCCAATCAGGACTGTTGAACTCAATCAATCTGGGCCAACATAGCCTGGCATTTATATTTCAGATTGAGACAATCACAGCAAACAGGGATTCACACTGCTCATAGTCACCCAATATAACGGAGCTGATCACCATTGTACTCCGAGCCGAAATGAATGTAGTGTAATACCTACAAAGAACTAAACATTGTTACACAACAGTGTTATTACGTTAGGAACTTTCACAAATCAAACAGATCGCCGCAAAGTGATTACAATGACATTACATGTGAAAGCAGCAATACATTATCCAATACTCTTAATATTACAGAGGTACTAAAAGTGCAGTGACGAACGCCACGTAACGTCAACGATAACGACATAGAAGTGCAGTGGTAAATATGCCCAAATAGTGAGTGAGTAGGTTTAGTTTAGCAAGAATATTTCAGCTATATGGCGGCAGTCACATGAGCCAGTTCAATGGTGCACATATGCGTTGCCATCTGTTGTAAAGGACATGCTCACGAAGCCGTTAATCAGACTAAATATTTTCATACTATTGCGGCATCAGAATAAAGGTAAAACCGCTGAAAACGAATTCAAAAGCATATTATTCATTAGTGAAAAAAGATGACAGAAGCAATTCAGTTATCAACATTACGAGCATCGGCTGTATTTTCCCCAGGGAGTTGCGATTGATGATACGACCTGTAGTTTGAGTTTGACATACGAATATCGAGGAGAATATTTGTATGATATGATTTGTATGTTAACGCTGTAAAATATACATTAATATAAATAAATATAAATAGGATCTACAATGTCTCGTGAAGGTGCTCATGAAGCCGTTCTGGGAACAAAACAAATTTATAATGTGATGACACCCGGTGTTTGGCAGAATATAAGATTAACTGCTGAAAATGATTTCGAAAATATATTACTCATGTGTTTAAGAATTGATAAAAATCACTCACTCGCCATCGTCCAAATTGAATTAAACGTCTCTGGGCAGGCTGAGTAAAGTTTCTCTGCGTTCGGATCTTACGATCAACTATAGGGATCTGTTCACGATAACAGGCGCTTTTAACAGAGGATAGGATGTTACCGGCACTGAAAACAAATGCCCATGAGCTTTTAATGTGCATTTACTAGTAAATTTCATTTATGGGAATGAAGAGCAAGGTATACTCTAAATGATGCACGCATTAACTCATTGTTATTGTTCACTGTGTGCCTTGATCTGATTGTCACGACAGAGGCTTTTAGTTATAGCATTAATGTGCTGATTTCACAGCTGCAAAACCCAATCTTGGTGGACAACGTGTGTGCTCATCCTGGACGGCATACTTCAAAGCAACTTCTATTATTTTTTCACTGTTTTTGTCTGAGTGATTTATTGTGAACAGGCCACTGTTAGTTACCCAGCGTCCGTCTGCTTTATCAGCACATCATCGTGTCAGAGATAACTGTGAAGATTAAATACACAAAATCCCTAACGTAAACCCGAGGTAATCCAGAAACCTGCACTCAACGATTACGAGAACATTAATCAATGTTGTAGTAATGTTGAGGGTAAATATACCGTAAATATGATGACCTGAACGGTCCGAGTGAGTTTGGCTTTACGCCTCTTTTCGTACAGAACTATGAGTGAGTTAGTTAGGATGATTTTACGCCTCTTTTAGCAATATTCCAGCAATATCACTGCCGGGGACACCAGAAATAGACTTCACGCACTCATGTGGGGAATCAAACCCGGGTCTTCGAGCGAGCCCTTTAACCACTGGGCTTCTCCACCAACCCTGAAATGTCTGAAACATCTGGTGACCCGTTGTAGTTCCAGTCATCAGTATGTACCAGCAATGTCCCATCAGGTATTGTAAATATGAACGGTTTTGAAGATGTTGAACAAGTTTGCTTTCCCTAACGTAATTACCAGAATGGCGTTTGACGGAATTGGTAGGATATTAACTTCCACTGTTGTATGTGTTGCCAGTATTTCCTTTTTGGGAACATGTTGACTCAAGCAGTTGCACTAATGGTTTCATTGGATCTGATTCTACCAAAAACACCATTCCGTCACAATCAGACTTCAGAGTGATGTTATTCTACATCTTAACAGTAAAAGGTTCTTATTGATTGATGAAATCAGTGTAATTGTACCAGCGCCTACATTTAGACATGTACATACGCCACATGTGTAATGGTTTCAAACAGCCAGAGTGCCAGCCGGTAGTTCTTGCAGCGCTGGCTTTCTAGGAAGGCGGGACATGGTCGGGCGAAGCCGTTTGCCAGGCAAGTGGTTTAGTCAAAACTGGGTATTCGTGAGTCAGTGAATGAGGTATATTTCCAGGCTCGTTGGCAATGTTTCAGTTATGTCATTACTAAAACGATATATATTCATAACAAGTAAAGCTCCATTTCCAAAAGGAGCAGCGGGGTAGCCTAGTGGTTAAAGCGGTCGTTACCTCGAAGACTGGGTTGTATTCCCTACAAGAGAAGACCCATGAGGGTCCCAGGGTACAATAGGGCTTCAGTAACCCATGCTCGCTATAAAAGGCGGCTGTGCTTGTCGTAAGAGGTGACTAATGGGGTCGGGTCGCTGACTCGGTTGACACATGTCATCGGTTCCCAGTTGCGCAGATCGATGCTCATGTTGTTGATCACTGGATTGTCTGGTCCAGACTCGATTATTTACAGACCGCCGCCATATGGCTGGAATGCTGCTAAGTGCGGCGTAAAACTAAACTCACCCTTCACCCTCACCCTACATGGTTAGAATATGTGAACCAAATTACTGGCATTCCTCGCCATGGTATTGCTGTAACATTGCTAAAAGTGGCACAATACGAAACTCACTCACTCCATTTTAAAATCCCCCTACAAAGGACAGTAAAGCAAGTATAATATCACAGTGTAAAAATTATGATTGGCATGTAACTTCAAAATATACCACTATTTCGGGCGATACAATTTTAAAACGGGATCAATGACGGTAGATCACCACACAAGGCATCATGGGGCCTTAGAGTACTTTTGCTACCTGCATGGACCGAAGCCGGAGTTTTACCATCCATCCAGCTGTTGGTATTACCCGTGAAGATTTGGCATAGAATTGATCTTCAGTAACCCATTTTGTGTCAAAAGAGGCGCCTAACGGGATAGAGTGATCTATATCTATGCTAGGCGTGTTGTTTAATGCCGTTGGCCACATGGTTTATAACTATCTTTAGCTATTACCAGTGTATGGCCAACCAACTTTAAAGCTTTCACGGCCCCTGTAGATCGGCGATAAAACTGGCCTTCAGCAACCAATGCTTGTCGTAAGAGGCATCTTGTGGGATCGGGTGGTCGGACACGCTGACTTGGTTGACACGTACCTTAATTCCGTAGACCGATGCTCATGCTGTTGATCACTGGATTGATTGTTCGGTCCAGACTCGTCTATTTCCAGACCGCCGTCAAATATCCAGGATACAGCGGTGTTAAACAACAAACGATCCAAATTGTCTTCAATGTCCGCATGAAGAGTTTTGATAATTAGTATTCACCTAAATGAACAATGATATTCATGACAAGTATCCATTGCCTGTTTGCAGGTGCCAGCCCGTTTAGCTGGGTTCTGTGGGTGCTGCTGGCGTGTTTCCATGCCACGAAGAGTGGACCCACACCAAGCGTGCAGGTGCCCCCTATCGGAGACAGAGACAACACGACGTTCCTCGATCCCGTGGGTGAGTAGAGCTTGCTTCCCAACATAATTTCCGTCTGTTTAGGTGGTGTGACTGAACACAAGAAGACAGTGTTTTTCATGTGCATCTGACCATATCAGACAGTGAAATCTGAAGTCACTTCTGAACACCAGTTTTAGCCCATAACAGATGTGGTGATATCTGGTCGGTCGGACATCGCAGATATCTACCCCTCAGGCCTCTCAGACAATGTGAATGAGTTTTTAATATTAATATGGTTGTGTTAGACGATCAAGATACTACAAGGGCTATTACTAGGATACAGGCATATAACATCACTCTCGAGGCTTTAGCACTATATCTAAAAAGGGGATATGAAAAACCCATGAAACCCCCCAAGCATCTCCTATAAATAGATTTAGCCATAAAATGAGGCAGATGGCATGAAGTCAAAGTCGTACTTTTGGACTTTGGTTCGGAACCGCAAAATAAAGTGGGCGAGGTTATTTTTATGCCGTACTCAAGAATAGTCAAACTAAACTGAACAACAAAAGAAAGCAACGTTCGAGTCATAAAAGTAAGCGTTCGTGTTTATGGAACGTTAATGGTAAAATGACGTAATGATCCCAGAGGACTTGACGTCATGCGATTTGACGTCCGTACGAAGTATTCACACAACCCTCCCTCTCTCCCTCCCCACCTCACACACACAGTGTAACAAAACCATAATTATAGCACGTGCATCGACCGTTCTGATCAGAGAGTATGCATTTCACTCTTAAGGGTATCCCTGATAAATGTTAGTGTCAAAAAATAGTTCAGTATTCACGATAGAGGGTGCAAACGCCACACAAACGATGCCTAGACTAACGACCGAGCAGAGGGGAATGGCCGATAGAAATGTTGCACGGAGGTAGTTCTTCAACCACTGTAGCCAGGGCCTGTTCGATTATGTTAACCCGGTCTTTGTTTCTGGAAAACTATGCACTCGATCACGTCGAAACCTGAAACTGGGTTCTGAAACTTCGAAACCATCTCCGAGGCAGGTTTCGGTTTCGTGTACTCTCACAACAAACATGGCGGAGACGAAAGTCAAGGACAGGTAAGCAAATTCATCGTTGTTTTGGTTTAATCGGCTGCTTAATTTTGAAACGTGAACGGTACTGAAGCCACAACTCAAATTTCCAGTATGTATGTATGTATGTATGTATGTATGTATGTATGTATGTATGTATGTATGTATGTATGTATGTATGTATGTATGTATGTATGTATGTATGTATGTATGTATGTATGAATGTATGTATGTATGTATGTATGTATGTATGTATGTATGTATGTATGTATGTATGAATGTATGTATGTATGTATGTATGAATGTATGAATGTATGTATGTATGTATGTATGTATGTATGTATGTATGTATGTATGTATGTATGTATGTATGAATGTATGAATGTATGTATGTATGTATGCATGAATGCATGTATGTATGTATGTATGTATGTATGAATGTATGTATGTATGTATGTATGTATGTATGTATGTATGTATGTATGTATGTATGTATGTATGTATGTATGTATGTATGTATGTATGAATGTATGTATGTATGTATGTATGTATGTATGTATGTATGTATGTATGTATGTATGTATGAATGTATGTATGTATGTATGTATGTATGTATGTATGTATGTATGTATGTATGTATGTATGTATGAATGTATGTATGTATGTATGTTTGTATGTATGTATGTATGTATGAATGTATGTATGTATGAATGTATGTATGTATGTATGTATGTATGTATGTATGTATGTATGTATGTATGTATGTATGTATGTATGTATGAATGTATGTATGAATGTATGTATGTATGTATGTATGTATGTATGTATGTATGTATGTATGTATGTATGTATGTATGTATGTATGTATGAATGTATGTATGTATGTATGTATGTATGAATGTATGTATGTATGTATGAATGTATGTATGTATGTATGTATGTATGTATGTATGTATGAATGTATGTATGTATGTATGTATGAATGTATGTATGTATGTATGTATGTATGTATGAATGTATGAATGTATGTATGTATGTATGTATGTATGTATGTATGTATGTATGTATGTATGTATGTATGTATGAATGTATGTATGTATGTATGTATGTATGTATGTATGTATGTATGAATGTATGTATGTATGAATGTATGTATGTATGAATGTATGAATGTATGTATGTATGTATGTATGTATGTATGTATGTATGTATGTATGAATGTATGTATGAATGTATGTATGTATGTATGTATGTATGAATGTATGTATGTATGTATGTATGAATGTATGTATGTATGTATGTATGTATGTATGTATGTATGTATGTATGTATGAATGTATGTATGTATGTATGTATGTATGTATGTATGTATGTATGTATGAATGTATGTATGTATGAATGTATGAATGTATGTATGTATGAATGTATGTACGTATGTATGTATGTATGTATGTATGAATGTATGTATGTATGTATGTATGTATGTATGTATGTATGTATGTATGTATGTATGTATGTATGTATGTATGTATGATTGTATGTATGTATGTATGTATGTATGTATGTATGTATGTATGTATGTATGTATGTATGTATGTATGTATGTATGTATGTATGTATGTATGTATGCATGCAGGCATGTGTTTAGCTATTACCCCTTTTAAAATTGCTGACATTCTTTCATGCTATTCCCAGAAATAAACAATGTCTACGTACGACCAAATCTCTTTGAGGTTAATGCTGTCATAATAGTTCTACACAAATGTCCGTGCGTCTGTCAGTTTCTCTCTCTGCTTGTGTCCCTTGATACCTTTGTTCAAATATATACGTCATTTTCATTACATACACTGATTTTCATCTCGGCTGTATACATTTCAGCATTCGCAAGACGTTGATCGTAGAACAAACACCTAGCCATCGCTGCGCATGCTGTCCACAGACTGGTTGATTTGTACCAGGAATCTGAGGCCAAATTCAATCCCGAGAAGCATATGAAATAAGAGATTTTGTTTGAAATTACCAGAAAACTTCCAGGGGATTCATGAACAAAAACATGACAAGTGTACAAGTACAACAAAAATCGAAGAATATAAACAAGAAATATCGAGATCACAACGACACCTCTGGGAACAACCGAAAAAGCTGTCCATTCTATGAACGATTGCATGAGATGTTTGTTCACATGCCGAAAGTACAGTGTTATCAAACCTGCCACAGACGAAAAAAGAGAAATTTGGAAGGAAAAACTGATTCTAGTTCAGATGAAAATGATGCAAGTCTTGTCTGTCACACACAGAAAGCCCCGGAAGAAAGTATAGTCTGATGTTAAGGGTGACATTTCAACATTTCTACAATAACAAAATAAAAATCAGCAAAGAGTCTTGTAAATTATTACAAAGATACAAGAGGACCGAATGAGAATGTTCGAATCATTCTTGGATGTGTTGAAAAAAGGAAACTTTTTTTATTATTGCCAATCTGTTCAAGTTAGTTAGTGAGTTAGTGAGTTTAGTTTTACGTCGCACTTAGCAATATTCCAGCTATATGGCGACGGTCTGTAAATAATCGAGTCTGGACCAGACAATCCAGTGATCAACAACATGAGCATCGATCTGCGCAATGGGGAACCGATGACATGTGTCAACCAAGTCAGCTAGTCTGACCACCCGATCCCGTTAGTCGCCTCTTACGACAAGCATAGTCGCCTTTTATGGCACGCATGGGTTGCTGAAGGCCTATTCTACCCCGGGACCTTCACGGGTCCCAATCTGTTCAAGATGTTCATTAGGTTATGTTTGAAGGTGCAAACAAACCGAACTGTGTGTGATGCAGACGTTTGTTTTGCAGAAATGAAACATTTTCTGTTGGTGGTTTTAATATATAATTATATTTCTGTCCATTTGTTTACAGGAAAGTGTCAAGAAAGCCAAGGTGAACATGAAAATGGCACATGTGTTATCCAATGAATCTGTTAGTGTCATACAATTACTTTTTACGGTTGTACATTTTATTTCAGACCATGTTTATTTCTGATGTCGTGTCGTTCGTCTGCTAATCAGTACTTTCTGGTGCCAGGCGATTTATATTACTGCAGCATATTTCTTTATTTTGTGCAGTAAAAGTGAAGTAACAGTTGTGTTCATCTCTTTCATACATGAAGCCACAAAACCATGAACACAAAGCGATCATTTTCTTTGTATTGTTAAATTAAAACAAATTGCACAAGTTGAAATTTATTTGTCTCTGGTTAATTCCGTCTCGCGTTTGATAGGACAATCATCCATTCGTCACTACTCGCCCCTTTCCGTAACACGCCAAGAAGACTCGTGTCCCTGTCGATGCTTATGTGCGTAATCGCTACAGTGCTTTGATAAAAATAATGCTCACTACCTAAATCCTTTATGGCATTACCTTGTTTCTTAAAAAAGTCATGAAACATATATTTCGTCTTTCTGAAAGTACTCAGAACGTAACTGAACAGAATTGTGCTCTCTGATAGGAAGTGTTTGAAAAGAATAAGAAGGTGAGAGATTCAAACACACGAACCTACGTTTGTTGACATAAGGGCTCTCACTGGTCCAAGTGAATGCATTTCTAACGACATGCGGGCTTGTTGTGGTTACTCCAATTTCAGTAAATGTAATTATAAACTGATACGAGTTCAAACAATAATATTATACTTGTATTTAAGTAATCAACTTTAAACGTTGATCTTTGGCATATATTTCACATCTCTGGGAATAATTTTGTCTTATCTTTATTTTGGTGATTCATACGTGCTTCAGCGAATTCAATTAAAATTCCACTTGAGGTATGGCAGTTACATTAATGTTCATTTTGAGAAATATTTCAATATCATTTTGAATTTCTGCTTTGGAATTTAATGCAGCGGAGTTCTTTGTAATTTTTTGTTTGTCTTGCATATTCAGTGAAACATATCCCATTTGTGAATATTAAACCCCAGTCAGGAATGTTATTTGGAATATAAGGTGAACCACTGGTAATAATTAACATTATATAACAACCTTTTAGTTCAAGGAGGTTTAGTTCTTTAAAATGAATGAAATCCTTCCAAAGGGGCACGAATCGTTTTTGGCATTGTCCCCAAAAAACACGAGTTGGTCACGAATGCAACGATCCTGTTAGCCTCGACTTACGACAAGCATAGGTTACTGAAGATCAACTCGAGTAGCAAAGTCAGGTTATTTGGAGCGCCCGCAGTACGGCTTTGACTGTTGTCATCCGTCTTATTCTGAGGTAAATCCATTACCTCTGTATAAAACTAACGCCCACGGCAGTGACAGTGTGTGCCTATGTCAAAAAGGCGTTATAGTCATGCTACTATTTTCCAGCATGTATTTTAGCTATATTTCTCCAAGCCACAAAGTACTAAGTATGCATATTTCGTTCAAGCAGGTTTAGTTCTGGTGAAAATGAATACCCAGTCCCTTACACCCCTCCAAAAAACCAAAAAAAAAACAAAACAAAAAAAACCCCAACCCCCCCAAAAAAAAAACAAAAACAAAACAAAAAAACAAACAAACAAACAAAAGAACACACACACACCTACACCTATTTATTTCTTGAGAGATTATATTGTACCAACGATGATCTATCTTTACGTTTTCTAACACTTGTTGTTTTCATTCTTTATGTATCGAATGAATCATCAACTCATATCAGATGAAGTAGCAGTTAATATACCATTATTGAAAAGCACTTTGAATAAAACTACTTATCTCGTGCAATCCATCGTGGGTCCTGTCAACAGCAGTCAAAAGTGTTTGGGCGGTGGGCTAGCTCAATGGTAAACGCGTTCAATCATCAAACCGAAGGTCCGGGTTTCATTCCTCACTTCGGTTCAATGTGTTAAGCCCATTTTTGGTGTGCCTCGCCATGATATTGCTGGAATATTGCTACACACGGCGAAAAACCCAATTCACTCGCTCATTCAAAAGTTTTTCCGACACAAACCTAAAACACATTTTATTAATTTATAACTAAATATTTACGTGAGGATTGTGAAACTAACATGAAAATAAATGGTAAACCTTTGAGATCAATTTAGTTTTTAGATGGGTCAGGCATTGTGAAACTACATAGCAAGAGTCATCATACACACGTGAAAGGTGCTACGTGAAAGGTGCTTCTAAATATTCCTCTGTTTGTGCCAGGTAAAATATCAAAACCGACTGCGAAAGAGAATTACAATTTTTGATAATCATTTTAATTCAACTGAGTGTCTCTGAGTGTTTCAAAATGTTATCAATAAAATGTTATCAGATTACTTTTATACTAACAAGACAAACTGACTGAGTCAGGACATGTCTGTGTATCAACTAACTCATCAAATTACCACGTGGATACTTAGTACTCAAAATCCAATTACCACTTTGTCCAGTGCTTGAAAAGTTCCCGTTGTATTCTGACGGAAGCATCAGCAAAGTCACATCCAAAATTTCAAATTTCACATGTGAGTAATGTCGGTCACGAGATATTACTCAACACAACACTTTCCAACACAATTGCACAAAAAGAACAACGATCTTTCATTTGGTACCTCTTGGATAACGGTATACGCTCAGATTATGTAAGACAAATATGTTTAGAATAGTTATTGTAAACCAAAAGTTACTGTGTTCTGTAATCTGATTGGTTGAAAAACAAATGGTATTAGATTCCAGGAAACTGCAAGACTGTTCACTGCGTATTGACACGTTGTTTTGTTGTGTCATCCACTTTGGTGACGCCCTTCAAATCATATTGAGACGTAAATTTAGAATGACGTCACAAATGAGCAACTCCAGATTCTACCATGGGAACCAGTTGAAACAGCCAGCTGATGACACTTCACTGTCGTACCCCTACTCGATGTAAACGACTGCAGACAGTAAAACCCCATTGGTTTACTTTTTTGTTTACAATGTCGATAAACATCATGGGTGTTACTGAGTATTTGAAGCACGGGAATATTTCATTTTGAAACTTCCTGCTGACGCCGTCGGTTCCAAAATTTTTAATGCATTCCCGTACTTCAAATACTCAAAAACACCCGAAAATTGGCCAACACATATGATGTTTATCTCCTAATTGCACGATTTTCCGTCATAATCAACAGTCAAAGATTTGGATTGCTTGGTTTAGATATAGACGTGTCAGTATTTTAAGGACACGTCTGTTGTAGGGTTTTAAAGACATTTTGTCCAGGTATTCAAGCTGTCATTGTTTATAATATATTGACAGCTGAGATTTCTGTGTCCATTCAGTTTTAGTTTGAAACCATTTATAACAAGCCATGTTTCAAATTGCTTTTGTTATGCAATTGCATTTTTATGCAAGTTCCGTTCTAGCGGACCTTGACCTATCCCATACACAAATACCATAAATGTTTCTTTCATATTTTATTTCCTAAAGTTTGTGATGCAATTATTGCAGGTTTTGCGTTTTGTGCGTGGTACCAAGGTAGAAACTGGGGAAAATGGGGATCTTCAGGCTAGAATATAGCAAAACCATTTTGCTTGAGGTTGACAGATAATATGTATAAAATTAAAACATAAAAACAGCTGAATTTTTATCATGATCTAGGTGAGGTCGGCTACTTTTGGGTCGCCCCGAGTAGAGATGCAATAAATGATTGAGAAAATGAGTGTATGTTGACTTTAAGCAAATCTATTTTGACCATGCCCAATACGACAGTACATAGATCCGCTCTCGAACGTTTTCTGAAAGCTGTAAGCAAGGTAAAATTTCATTTAAGTCATACAAAATCCGCAATGTTGGAGCGAAAAAGGGGTGAAATAGGTTGGTTCATTACAGTCTAAATATTTTCGAAACCATGGAATTTCACTTACTAGAATCTAGCAATAACGTACCAGATATTTAAGTGATTCATGCACAGAAATGTACCCTTTCTTTTCAGATCTTAACTCGAATTTGTCCTGCAACTTTGAGAGTTGCAATGAACGATGCTGGAAAGAAAATAGGTTGGGCACTGAAGAATTTGAGTTGCTCATGAAAGGTGATGGATGGTTATCTGATGACATACACTGGGGAACACTTGCAGGGGCTTCTGGAGGCCCGAAAATATGTCATTGTGACGAAATGTGTATAATTTATGGGGACTGTTGCTATGATTTCTTCTCTGAATGTCACGATACTAATTTGTCAACTCTGTTCTCGAATGTGTCAAATTTGAATGATGTTTATACAGCGACGAAAAGTTTAATGAATGACACTTCTTCTTTCGAAGCAAAAATGCTAGTCTTTATGTTCAGATCCTGTCAAAAGGGTGAAGGGTTTGATGTTGGGACCAATGGTTATTGGATGATTTCTAAATGTCCCCACAATACTAATTCACGTGTAGCCGACAAATGTACAACTGAAACAATGACTCCCCTTACTAGTTCCCCAGTGACACTGAAACAAAGTCCAGAAGTGATATTCCGTAACGTCTACTGTGGCATTTGTCATGGGTTTGAAGTAACAGATTTGCTACAATGGAACACAAGTGCTGTTTGCCCGCACACCAATCCTGATAGCTATGCAAGATTATTGGATGAACTCAAATCCGGCAATTGCACAATCAACAGTACACCAACAGAAGACACAAAGGTAAGAACATGCCACGAACGGGGTTTGGACAGCTGCTCACACACTGAACAGGATGTCGATCTTAACGTTCTGATGTGCAGGAGCTACCACAACATGGTAAACATGGCTGGACAGCGCTACAGAAACCCCCATGACATCTTAGTACAACAAAAGGACTTGAATCAGATGGACGTAACTTGCCCTGAACTACAACCAATCTCACAGATTGCCAATGGATATGGCGGTGCAAATATTGAGTCAGGCGGCCTAAAAATCCTGTTTAGCTTCAATACACAAGGTGTGCAGCCTGGAAAAAATCAAATGATTATTCCTCCAGGAAACTGCAAGGTGGACGAAGTCTTTGACCATTATTATGACATTTGTAGAAAACTGCTGTGTCAAAAGGGCAATGTTGCTGTCAACGGATCTTGCGTCTTTAATGGAACTAATATTCTGAGTGAGACACTCTATTTTGTCCCACATCAAGTAACTCCTGGTCACTTTTATCTTAATTTCTCAATTAATTTTGGAAATGACGAAATGACTGGGACAAAGTTAAAGTATTCTATGAATATTACCTTTGTTGAAGATTTTATCACAGGTTTGCAATTTCTCGTCTCTAATATATCAACCTCTTCATTATTTAACGAAGACGATGCCACTGATCATATTCTCTATTCGCGTATTGATTTCGGTATTGAAATAATAACACATTCGGATTTAACACTGGCGATACTCGTGCATGAGCTAACGCAAATAAGAAAATTGTTTCACAAAGAAAGCAGCGCCGACCCTCAAACCGTATCAGATGTATTCTTATCGAATGGGTATATGCAGAATTTCACGTGCATTAAAGGGAAATCCATTACCTTACAAAATGCATCCTTGACCACAAACAATGAAACAATGTATGTTCATGACAGTGACACTCTTTACCTACTGGAGAGGATAGGGTTTGTTATTCAGTACGATAATACGACTGCAATCCTTGCCGAATCCATGATTTGTGGTATTCCTCTAAACTGTGATTTTAGCATTCTTAATCGTTCCGATTTTGAGCTAGATAGTGCTGAACTAAAAGCTATCCACTCTGACCAAGTGCTTGAAGAAGATTCCTTCTTCATACTTGAAGAAAAGGTATACGCCTGCAACACGTTTAACCACTCTCGACCCAAGAGCAACATTCTAATATTCTTTAAATACGATCACATTCAGGGCATTCTGACCTATGTGACGTCTGGTGTTTCCATGGTCAGTCTATTGACCACAGTAGTCGTGTATTCACTTCTACCTGAGCTGAGAAATCTACCAGGTCGTCTAACCATGTCTTTGTCCGCCACCCTGCTTCTTGCTCAGACTCTTCTGCTGCTCATTCACCTGCCCACGGGATGGCTGTGTCAGGCTCTTGCCATCACTCTGCACTTCTCCTGGCTTTGCTCCTTCATGTGGATGACAGTCATGTCTATGAGTTTGGCTCATACTTTCCAAAGCAAAACAAAACAGGCGCTTTCACGCAGGGCTGACACAACGTATGCACTGTTTAGTCTCCTTGCATTCGGCATCCCAGCAGTCATCGTTGGTGTTTCGGTTTTTATTGATCTCCTTAATGTCCCTGGTTTTGATATTGGTTACGGAGCATCCGAAGTATGCTGGATCGCTAATTCCTCAGCATCACTCTTAGTGTTCGGGCTACCGGTTGGTCTCAGCGTTGCAGCCAACACAATCTCTTTCGTGATTACGTACTACAACATCGAGAAGAGTCTCAAGCTTTCAAAGAACGTGTCAAGTACTGGGAATGACAAATCCCGGTTTGTCATCTACAGTAAGCTGTTCATAATAATGGGTCTTACATGGGGATTTAGTTTCATTGCGGGCTTTGCAAATGTACCTTCCCTTTGGTATATCTTCATCATTATGAATGGACTTCAGGGTTTCTACATTTTATGTAGCTTCATCTGTACGGAGAGGGTTAAATTGATGCTAAGGAAGAAATTGACAGGCATGGCATCGCGGCATGACATCACTTCGACAGTGTATACAACTGCCTTAACTTAATCATAAGACTGGTGACCATTTTTTCTGCGTCGTTTACCAACTTGTGTGGAGTTTACGAAAGGAAAGAATGCAGATACACACATACACACAAGTACAGAAAAACCCTTTACTTTATATCCCAAACACATCCATGCAGGAAGTGTTTTGCTTTTGGATTAATCTGGTATTGAGCGTCCGTGAAAACAGAATTGGGCATTTAGGTGCTAGGTATGCTTGATGCACCCTCCAGAGTCAAAAGATACACAGTGGGTACCTTTTGATTTCAGTGGTACAAGCCACCTGCATTCTAATGGAGATCATTCTGAGCTTTGGCGATCAGATGTCATACCTGTTTGATTCAAACGTGTTCTCAGGTTGTGAACTGACCGTCTACTGCATTTCATGTCACCTGCATGCCTGATGCATGCCTGGTGCATGCCAAATATGCGTTCACGTTCAACATTTGTGAGCCGAATAATGCTTATCTCTCAAGGACTGTAAACGTGAGTTTGTTTGTTAGTCGCCAAAAATTATTCTACATACGAGTTGGTGGTTAGGCACATGAAATTGTGGCCACGTGACCCCACACGCGTGCATGATAGCGTTTTCATAAAATAGCGTGCTGCATGCAGAATGGTTCATCCCAGTTGAAATGGTTGAGGTGTTAGGTTATAGGTTAAAGGCGTTTGCCATAGCCTTTAAAGGCTTTTCTTGTTTTACTGAAGGTAATAGCAAAATCCCGAATACCAAAGCACAACAGTACACTTACGTTCATCCGTGTCAAAGTTCAATGTCAGTTTCCGTTTTCGTTCATTATACATCTTGTTTATAATGCACCCTGGTTTTAATGCACCCTGGATATAATGCCCCCCTGGATATAATGCCATGTCTTTGCCAGAAAGGATTTCTCGCCTATATAATGCCCTGGAAATAATATGAAAGTGGATATAATACCATTTGCCAAAAGGTTTTGGAACAAATGTGATTTTCGAGATCATTTCCCCGACAGTTATAATTCCAATTACACTGTCTGCATCTAGTTTACATAAATGAATTGTTTAATTGAAAGTTTCATAACTCAGATTAATTGACCAAACTCACCAACGCTTTAAGTACTGTAAACCAGGACATTTTTGCGTCGATAAAATTTTGAGATTGAACAGTCAATACCATAAATGCGAAGATAAAATTTTGCGAGGTGTAAGACTTTGATCAGTATACTCACGATGCTACTTCATTTGCCTTATTTTGCGTTAGAAACACACGTATGAGAACAGAAATCCTGCTCTTTCATCTCATTGCGGCATGCAGTAATCCTTGATTGGATAACACAATCATGCGACAATACACTTCCAGCGAACTACAACAAGACGTCACCAGCGGCCACGTGTTGCTGGAAATATCCAGTCATTCAATGTTCACTAGAGGAGATTTAAATTCAATCACCTTTTTGATTGCATAGGGCATCTAACTGTCTTACCTGGTTATAATGCCACTCTGGATTTAATGCCATGTTTTCTCCCGGACAAACGGTGGCATTATATCAAGGGTACATTGTAAACGTTACAAGTTAAAAAAACCACGTGTGTGGTATTCGAGATTGATTAGACAGACGATGAATTTATTGCATGGAAGTTCCCTTGAAAGTAGTTTAAGATAAATGAGAAAATTTACAATAGAAACAAACGGAAGTTTTGGCCTTAGCAGTGAAGATCCGTGTTTTATAAGATTCTTGGGGTAGCAGATTTCGATCTATTGGTACTGGCATTTAAGTTTGTAAATATTTAAAAGACCTTATAGGTGAAAAAAGTTGTGGTGATCAATTAATGGGAGTGTTCAGATGTGTGTAAATCATGTTAAAATCATTCTAAAGCACAGTCTTAGGTGATATTTTCTAAAATCATAAAGTCAGTCAAACTCGGTGTCATCTACTAGTGTATTGTGTTTATTACTGTGTTTATTGCTTAACGCCGCACCCAATCCCGCTACCGGACCGAAAACCCGGATCTTTACGGATGCTTATGTATGGGAAAGTGTGTTGTAAATATTGCGATTTCATAGGTCTTGCATGTCTATTTTCGATACGAAAATTGAAAACCTCCGTATACTTATGGACTTGTGTGCTAGAAAAAGTTTTGTGATTTATATAGTTATATTTTCTTGAATGTAGATTGATGTCAGTAAATTAACGATTAATTTTTTGTTATAAAACAAATTAGACAAATACTCACATGCAACCATCTGTACTTACAGGTACTCATTTAACGTAACTTGATGATATCAAACTGAGTTATACGTATTCTTAAATTTGAAGGGATAAACATTACACTCCAACCCGTCCATTAATAAAATCCAATTTGAAACACGCAAACGCCGAACGAGCCACAACAAAAACAAAGTCCCATAAAGGATTTCATTTGATACCCTATCATTCACCAATAAGTTTGTTCATGTGTATTTTTGCATATTAATCTTCTATTATCCTTAGTCGTATTAAATGATGTTTTACTGTACCTCTTATTGGTGTCATGTTTCTATCTCACTACAGACGAGTGCTCCTGTATGTTGTCCACGTGTTCAGATGAATGTTCTGGAATACACTCTTTATTAAACTTTACAGACATGATATAGGAATTAGAGGTAGTACACGTTACTCTGAATACATGGTGTATTTCTATGTAAAATGCCTGTATAACTTGTTACATAACCTTTGACTGACATATTCGTTGTGGTGTTTTGTATTGACCAATAAAATGATTAAAACGGAATTTATGTCGTGCTGGTCCTTTTTTTTCTTGAAATTCTTAGATGTTACGAGGTGATGTCAATAAGTTTTAAGCCTTGAGCAGTTTTCATACCCAGTTGTCACAGCCTATGGTATTTTTACGACATTGAACCTTGGGGTGTAGCTGATGTGATATGTAAGTTTTGGTATCCTACTCTCAAAAGTTATTGAACAGCTCACGTTGACAGAAACAGACCTCCCTCACGGCAGTGAAAATGAATAAAATTGAGTATAGAGCAGTAATTAACTTTTGGGTTCTTGAAGGAAACTCGGCGAAGAACATTGAAGAAAGGCTTTCAGCAGTTTATGGGAAGTCTTCCCTTTCATCTGCTACCATCAAACGATGGGGCAATGAATTTAAGCATGGTAGAGAGAATCTTGAAGATGACCCCCGTCCAGGTCGCCCATCAACAAGCACTAGTCAGGAAAACATTGACAGAGTGCATAGACTTGTGCTGGAAAATCGTCGAATCACACCCCACGAGTTAGTATAGACCACAGGCATTTCACAAGGATCCATCGAGACAATTCTTCATGAACATCTCGTCCTTTCTAAGGTGTTCGCAAGATGGGTGCCAAGAATGCTTACAGATGAAATGAAGTAAACAAGGGTCACCATAAGCAACTCCATGCTAACCAGATACAACAAGAATCCAGAAGATTTTCACTTTAGGCTAGTAACCTGTGATGAAACCTGGATCCACCACTATGATCCTGAGAGCAAACAAGAATACATGGAATGGAAACATGTCACTTCTCCCAGGACCAAAAAGTTCAAAGCCTCCAGATCAGTGCAGAAGGTAATGGCGACAGTCTTCAGGGATAGCAAAGGCGTCATTCACATAGATTACTTACCAAAAGGAAGAACAATGAATGGGGAATATTGAAGCAAGTGCGACAGTCAATCAAGGAGAAGATCAAAGATCAGACGTGGTATTCTTCTACATCAAGACAATGCTCCAGTACACCTCACGCGTTGCTGCCGCTGCTGTCCAGGAATGCGGGTACGAAATCTTGCCGCACCCCCCCCCCCCCCCCCCCCCTACTCTCCAGAGTGATTACCAACTGTTCCCAAATCTCAAGAAACACTTGCGTGGTCGTAGATTTCATGATGATAATGAGCTTATTGCTGCTACTGAGGCTTGGTTTGAGGACCAAAATGGCGCCTTCTACAGAGATGGCATCAGCGCCTGGCAGAAAAGATGGAGCAAGTGTCTTAACTCACACGGGGACTATGTTGAAAAATAAATGTGGTTCATACCAATATTTTGTGTTTTTTTATGCAAGGCTCAAAACTTATTGACATCCCATCGTATGAGCACATCGGGTCTTATTGGTGTCCCATACTAAATAAACACATTTACCTAAGAACGACAATTTCAAGTGAAAAGAACGATGTAGTGAGTTAAATGAGTACGTATTTCAAGGATTCTATTATATGCACGAATATTTCTATTATTCGTAATAAACCTGCATTTTCCGAGATCAGTAATGTCTCCTTTCATCTGGGGTGTCGAACAACCTGTACACAAAGAACTTAGTTAAATACCAGTGACATATGTCACGGTTAAGTATGCTCCGATCTTAACCCTTTGGAGTGTATCTGGTACATGGCTGGTTGTCGTGTGCAACAAAATGACAGCCCCACACAGAATCGGACCCAAGTGGAAGCTGCTCTACTAGTGGAATGACGTAGGCAGCCCCTTCAGAGGATCAGGAGGCTGACAGGGGGTATGGGGAGGAGAGTGCTGGCTGTCACGCAGTTACACGTAGGTTAGACGCGATATCGACTTGAATCGTCTACGTCAGGCAAAATGACATTTTGAATTTCACATTCACCAATAAACTCAGCGTAAAACATTCCAGCATCACACTCTTACAGACGTGGATTTGTATGAAAAATAGTGTTTTTAAGAAATATAATGAACACTTATCACCATAACATCAACATGTAATTGCAATCATTTTGTCGTTTTGGTTTGAGTCAAAGGATCATGCGGGTCCGAAAAAGTTTTCTTTGCGTGTTGAAAACTTCACATGATTGGAATAGCAATACATTCCAATTCCAATAGCAATACATTCAAAAACATCAGAATAAGATAGACAGTTCTATTTGGCACTGGTATGGAAAAGCAATATGAACGTCCAGGCGTGCAGTATAGTATCTCGGGTGTATTATATTATCTATGAAGGGAAATGCCAATGTTAAAATTGACATGCTTTCTCAATGATGGCGCTAAAACAAATTCGTTTCATATATGATTATTGCCTGTTACTGTGCTACTGTATTGTCAAACAATAATCACACATGTCGGACCCAACGATCTCAAAGCCATCTGTGTCACAACTCATTCTATTTTAGTGACGTATATTACAATGTTTCATTAATTCTGATACAAAACAAACAACACCAAACGACAAAAGGTGCAAGTCTTACGTGCTTTTATTTAGAATGTTTTCCCCCAAATTAACAAGGAATTAATAAAACCAACACCTTATGGTCAAACTGACTATGAAGACAAACAGACATTGATTAAAATAGCACTGTCACGTAAAGTACCAGTCAACAACTGCAAATATGGATATTAGGGATGGTATTACAAACAGGGATCAAAGCAGAAGATTCGAAGAACTTTTAACTTAACTTCTCTAAGCATTTACAAGTTGGTGTAGTAAGGAAGGATGATACTATAAGGATGAACAACTTCTTTATTGCTACAAAAGCGACGTTTTAGTGTAGCTTCTAACACCGTAATCAAGCGAGCAAGACGGAAACGTCGCTCTGATAGCAATAAAACGTTGTTCGTCCATATATTGTCATCTTTCCTCACTTAACTTTTAACGTATGAAATTGTTAGAAACCGGTGCAAGAATAAGTGGGGGTAGCTTTACAATCACTTGTTCTCGTGTTGTACTGAACACACCGTTCTTATCAGACATTGCCGTCACTACAGACTTCTGTGGAACAACTTCTGGTCCACAGTAGCGATACAGGATTATATCTTTACTAACATTTCTTTTGTATCCCACTTTACGTTTTTTTCACATTTTATATTTTCATCTCTAGAGAGTGTACTGGCTTGCTTATAATAATTTTTAACATGTTCTCCTTCTTTCCTGTTCTATCCGATTCCCAGTTCTGTCTTTTTTAAGTTCCCTATATTCTCTGTGTCACTCTGGTTGAGATTTAGGCATAATATCTACACCAGATGACCACAGTTCAAGCAATTATGTATAAGTTCCATCATTTAACACAATGTCACTTTCCAAAATCTGTGTAATCTCTAGGAAATCCCAAATAAAGTAATGCAATTTACGTTGTAATTTACGGTACCAGCAAATATAAGACTGTCTTTATCAGCAAATATAAGGCTCTCTTTATCAGCAAATATATGGCCCTCCTTATCAGCAAATATAAGGCTCTATAAATGCTCTATTATACAATAACAACACTACTTTTAACAGTTTCCCGATAGCCAGATTTTAAGGAATAAAACGTGCACGTGTTTAAGCAATATAATCATACCATGTTTGCAGTTTTACAAGTACTATAAAGAGAACTACAATTACAAACATACAACATTGAAAATGGTTATGTTCACATCTTAAAAGTTACATCTCCCCAACCCAATCACAGGTTTACTGCTTTGTCATTTGATAGGAAACCATGGTCTTAAATATTCGGCTTACTTTGTTCAACAGTGATTTATACAGCAACGATTACTGTAGAGGCAATTAGATGTAATATGTAATTTACCTCACAAATCCTGCATGGAAGTCAAAGGATGGTTTTCATGAAAAGTGTCTGCATTATGAAAGATTTTAGCTCGATTAATCAATATATTATCGTAATGTCACCAAAAAAATGTAACTCGAAAACAGTATACATGATGTGCCTAAACCTTTCCATTGAAAACAACACTTTTTGCACTTCAGGAAAGTCCCGTTCATCAAAGTTCACATTCAAAAGGTATGATCACTGCACAGGGTATTTCTTGTGCACATTTTCACTTACACGGAATTTCTGAACATCTACTGAATGTACATTACAATACGTGAATGTCCAGGATGAGGGCTACATTGCTCCGTTTTGGGGATGTAATGTCTAGCAACATACACTGTTATGTTGTCGATTTAAATGGACTTGAGCCTGCATCGATTGCTATTAGACGTATTTTATTGTGGTTGTGACGTATGAACACATGTACATCCATAAAACTGGTTCCAATAACTAGAGATAAAATACGTCAGGTCGTTCTATTGATTAATCTTGTTGATCAGTTGACATTTGTTTGAAAACAATGTCTGTATAGGATACAACTCTTTTCATTAGTTCAGCTTGTGTATATAAAACAAAGGTTATGGAGATCAGTCATCATAACGTAAGTTCGTTACTTCTAGTGACAAAATTGAAACAATATATTGTCGTTCTGTCTCTTTCTCATCCTTGATTATTATGTTCTTAAATATAAAAGAAACAAATTGAATCAAAATATTGTCTTTCTGTCTCTTTCTCATCCTTGACTATTATGTTCTTAAATTTAAAAGCTCTCTTTGAATTTGTATTCTTTTTTGTCTTCATGTCATAACGTTTAAATATGATACTACTAACAACGATGTCGCGTTACTTTCCAGAGGTTAGTATGACAAGGTATTTTTCAAGTTCAAGATGACTTTCAAACGTAAAACTGTAAGATTCAGATCATGTACATTCGTTCAAATTCGAATGCCAGTTTTTAAAAACAATATTGAACGTTCCCTGAATTCATTTAAAAGTCTTGCCAACTGTCTGGAACGGACAGACAATACCGTAATTGTAAGAGAATAAAAGGTTTCGTGTATGTGAGGTCCACCTTTAAAAACCTTATATACCTTTAAAAAACTTTTCACTTCAACGATGCCTAAAACTTCAATTCTTAAAGTTGACATACTCAGCAGAAACATTAAAGCGACACTGAGCAGCAACAGATGGAAGGAAGGCACCATACAGGTCAATTCCTCTTGTTATTATTGTCTATTGTTATTTAATTTTTAACCAGAATCTAAGTCATTTCATTTGTAAGGCTATACATAGTCATATTCATCATGTACAGTCCCTAAGATATCTTTTACATACCAAAAGATGTTTTTTTAACAATCGTATCTTTGAATTCTTTGATACCACTTGAAACTTCTGAACCGTAAAGTAAAACTGAGAAATGACCAGTATAAAAAAGACATTTGGGGAACTTTACCAAGTTTAGAACAAACGGTAAATGTTTCAATCAACATATACAAGTTTTATGTTTAGTATTTCGTATAGACAGGTCTGTTATGGATTTCTTGAAGCTCATTGCGTGAGAAGATATCGAAGGTATGTATACCAATTTATAAAGACTTTCCTTGAAAACTCTGGTTTTCATGCGTAGATGTCTATCCACCACTCCGTAATAGTACAATCTTATTTTCCCCCAATAGATGTACCGATAGTTTCCATTTCATACTATACTGTTCCAAAATATTCAGCTGAGTTTTGTAGTCCAAGAACGTTCTCGAATATTAATATTACATCGTCAGCATAAGTTAGTTCTGCCAAAATAGGGGAAATTGTACTACACCATTTTCACCAGAATTAAGAATTTCACAGGGTGTAATAAGTTCACTGATAAAAAAGGAAAACTGAAAAGGACTAAGCATGCATCCTTGGCGCAGCCCTGTCATAAAGAAAACATGATTTCTCACTTGTGCTCATAGTCTTCAGACCCGTGAAGGTCCCGGGGTAGAATAGGCCTTCAGCAACCCATGCTTGCCATAAAAGGCGACTCAGCTTGTCGTAAGAGGCGACTAACGGGATCGGGTGGTCAGGCTCGCTGACTTGGTTGACACACATCATCGGTTCCCAATTGCGCAGATCGATGCTCATGTTCTTGATCACTGGATTGTCTGGTCCCGACTCGATTATTTACAGACCGCCGCCATATAGCTGTAATATTGCTGAGTGCGGCGTAAAACTAAACTCACTCACTCACTCACTCATAGTCTTCAAGAAGGAATAGATTTTGCCCCTCACACCAAGTTTTGGTACACATTGTCCTAGTTCAGCACATTTAACAGAGTCAAATATTGTTTAACTTTCATCCACACAGGCTTCAGTGATAACCTTTTTTTTTGCTTCATACACATGAATGAAAGATATCATTGGTAGTTGCATAGTTCCTGGGGGTGCAAGCCTGGGATTCAGGTAGTTTGTCAATAATGTATTGACTGACAAAAAAGGCAAAATTTCCGTGATTATTCTGAAATTCTGCTGTGACGGCGTATAACTTTTGGATTATTGTTGAGAGTGGTTTTGAGCAACAAGCAATACATTCAAAAAGCTTAAGAAGCTGTTTGAAACTATCATAAGTGTCGTACATATTGATGTTTTTTAGCCTGTACTGGGGTAATATACGACAAAATGTTATGGATGTCAACTTCTTCTTTATTGTTTTCACAACGTTTCTGGGCTATTTTTTTGCCCATTCGTCAGGTGGATGCTAACTAACAGGATATACTAGTAATGTACATGAAGCCAGAGAGGTGATTTAAGCATGTATATACAATTGAAACATAGCAGATGAAAAATAGGATTAAAATATACAAAAGCTGGTATGGTGTTGTAACAACGGATTAATCAAGAGAAGCCAAAGTACGATAGGTGTACACTGGTGGGGGGATGATAGCCTAACAATTACGAAAGCTAAGATACTAAGGGTGGGATGATGCTGTAACGTTGGATAGCTGATGATTGGTGAAGCCTCGTGTCTAACTGATTTTGTCGTATATTGGAATACTGACTTCTAAATGCCTCTCATGAACCTGTACTTGGGTAATCTACCGCACGTAACGCCAAGTGACTATACCAGTACATACAATTCAGCCGTTATTACCATGTTGTAAAATGCATCTCCTTCCATTTGTACTATCTCAACTTCTGATTCTTAACCCATCCAACACACTCACGCAAAGTTTTGCTAGTCATGTTCAAATGCCTCGCAATCAATAGTGAAACTGTCTTTTATTTGACTGTAAAACAGGTCATACCTCTTTACACAATGGCGTTAACGTTGCAGCTCACGCAGCGTGAACACTGTTGTCATGACATCATGGGTTTCTACAATGTGTTCAACGAGTAACCGAACTGACATTTGCAACAATAGCTTCGACCAATTACACGTTAATTGTTGTGCTTCACCGTTATTACATTTTCTTGGAAGAGACACATAGCAAAGGAAATTGCCCGTAGTGCAAGAAACACCTACAGTCCGTTTGAGTCAGAAACGGACCGATGAATTGCAGATTTTATCATTGTATAAAACTGCCACATAAATATAAATAGTAGACATGTTTATAATTTACTAATACCCAACAACTTTCTTACATTTGAAATTTTTGCGGACTCCGACAAAAATGTTGTTTAAGAAACTATCATCATGAAAACGCAAAAGTTGTTATCTGTCGCGGCTGGGTGAAACCGCAGAAAGGGAACAGCCACTATCTCGTCGTGCACGGGATACACATGCCTGATGAAAAATGAAGTTGAATGCTGACGTGAAACAGTTGATGATTAAAGTGTACGATTTTTCCGTGCTGAACCCGAAAGGGACAAACCATTTTATGCCACTGATAAATTTCGTAAACGGGCATCAAAAGCTTTAGGAGTATTAGTAAGGTTACTGACAACTGTTCTGGAACACAAACATTGTGAGGGTGATGCGAAGCAGGTAATGTTAATGATACCAAAACTCAAGACTCTCCGAATTCACTTCGTAGAACTACACATACTCACTATTCGATTACCTGGGAATTTGGAGACTTGACATATTTTCCAGGTACAACTGGGAATTTAATATGTAGTTGATCCCAAATGTCTACACAGAATATATTCTTCCTGACTAGATTGTTTCATCAGTCTTTTAAAAGCAAAAAGTTATTGTAACTGGTCATTCAATCTCTCAATAAAACACAGAACCACCATGCCTCCTCCCTACGTAAAATAATCTCATGGGCTTGTGGACGGATGTAAGAACCATTTTGTCAATTACACACTCTCCAAAACAGTAGGGTATCGTGAAACCTTCATGTAATGACCGACCGAATATTTAAACAAGACTACCAGAGACAGAATCGTTTCGAACCAAAATCTAACGCCTTCACGATCAAAGACTACTGTCATGATTAAGATGAACATTACGTACGTTGACGAACTAATATGAATACGTTGATGAAGACGATGAAGGAATCTGTTGACTTGGAAGTCCGCTCACCTCATTCATGTTTACTTGTTTGTCATGTCTTGTGAAACCAACTAAAGAAGTTCGAAAGCAACAGATTCCTTCATCGTCTTCATCAAAGTATATATACACAGTTTTTAACAACAATGGACAGGCAAAGATTCAACAATGGATAGGTAGAGAAACAATAGCACTTCCTTCTGCAGTTGATCCAATGTCAGACACAGCAAACACTACAAGTAAACAAGCACTATGCATTTCAACCCATCCTTGGGTGAAAGAATATGTTGTCCCCGTCTGTTGTGGGCATCACAGTTCCAGCTGCAGTGTTGCATCCCATAGGCATGCCTGAACCAATACTTCGTAGGTTCACATCCATGTTATCCCGTTCAAGTTACTAGGTTGGTAAGCACTATAATAAACGTCTGAGTCCAGCTCCTTGTTCTTCTTACATTACAATGACCAGTCCAGTTACTGCCCGAGCTTATTGTCATTTTTATATATCCCCAACTCTTTTTGGAAGTAGTCTTAACTGTAGTACCTAACAGGCTGAACATGAAACTTTTTCTTCCACACGCTACCACTCTCTGTCATTCTGAACCCGGCTCGAGCAACGTTGTAGTACAGAAAACACTTCCTACTCCCTTGATTGTGGACAAAATATAAACACCCATGCGCCCTCAAGCACATGTCCGAGCACTCCAAGAGGTTGATATCTTGACTCCAGTCGAGGATCCCAACACTGGTCACTGGCAAAGACCAACGTTCAAATGCTGTCACCATTGACGAACAGGATATCAGGAGGCTTGAATCTATAAATCAGAAGATCTGTGTCAGTACATACCCTTAAGAACCCTAGGGGAATTCATTTTCATTTTCAGTTAGTGTGATGACTTTCATTTTCAAACAGAAAAAGCGTCAGTGATTTATAGACTTTCTTGAAGAAAGGCAAAATCAGGAATGACACCCAACGCACGTTACAGCTCCCCATGCGCTGTGCACGTGCAACACATGCTTTGTGTTAAGGTGTTTGACAAAAGAAAGATAGCAGTGCCTTCATAACGTTCATTAACGCTTATGCTTCCTATTCCAAATTTAAAGTTCAAGTTCCACTGCTTTTGAAAGAGTATATTTGAAAGATTCAAGACACACGAACACACATTCCTTGTAACAAGGTCTTGACCGGTCCATGGCCACGTTTCTGGGCTCGTCATCACCTTACCCGTGGGTAGCACCAAAGTGTTTAACGTCTGAGACCTGCTTTATTCCTGACAAATTCCACTTTCGCGACACGTGTATAGTATGGCCAGAAATTATTGAGAATTTAAAGATTGTAATTTTATTTTTTGTTCACTCATTACTCACGTGTTAAATGTGAATATTAGCAGAACGAACATACATTTAAACAGATAGTATTTTGTAAAGTCTCCTTGGGCAGCAATGCATGTTTCAATGCGGCGGGTATACTCCTGATCAAAGAAGTTAGAAAGTCGTGGTCCATTCAGTCCCAATATCAGACCACCCCTTCTTTCATTTCAGCAATAGTTGTCAGAATTTTCTTTTGGATATTTTCCTTCTTAAGTGCCCAAACATTTTCTTTTGGATTTAGATCAGGGCTGTAGTTTGGCCAATGTAATAATGTCATAATTTGGGTCTGAAACCAGACCTGTGAATGCGATGAACGACGTTTTGGGTCGCTGACCTGCTGCAAAAATTTAAAATATTCCATAGAAAACGTGAGCAGTTGGAAGTAAATGTCTCTCGAGAATATTTGTGTACCGCTCACTGCTCATGCTCATGTTCAAATACACAGAGGGGCGTTGCCCCGAACACAGATATTCCGCCCTACATGTTAGGTTTCGAACTGTACTCGGGCGCTGATACAAAGGTTTTTCAGTGTGTTTGGTCCGGAATTTCAGTGCATTAGGAAACAACCACACAGAACTTTAATCTGAGAAAATCACATTGTCCAAGTTGAAATTACTATGCTGTAAGTACTAGTTCAACTTTCGCTCCTTTTGTTCCGGTTTCATGGTCGGTGATGGAATTCCTCGACTCTCCTGCGAACCCATTGCATGTAGCTCAATTCTAACTGTCTCCTTATAGACAGCCACAGTCCCTCCATCACTCATAACCTCCCCACAGCCACCCCTTTCTCCTGAAACTTTGCTGAATGACCATTGAAACTCGGGTGAAAATGAAGTGTTCTCTCCCCTCCCACTCCCTCACCCCTTTTTCTCTGTAGTGAGCGCTCGCGCGCGAACACACACACACACACACACACACACACGAACACACACACACACACACACACACGAACACACACACACACACACACACACACACACACACGCAGACGCAGACGCAGACGCAGACACACCTACACACACATGCCCCTCCCCGCTCCTAATCCTTTCACGAAAAGCTGTATCCGCAATTGCCTGCCTGCGCCTCCCCGGAGCTCAGTGCCGAATCCATTTGCAGTATTTTTTAAAACACGATGTACAATGGAGAAAGGGGTGCCTGTTCTACTTGAAGTCACTATAGCTGATCTGATGTCCTTGTTATAATAGTCTAAAAATAAATAAAAATACTGAAGATCACTGAAAACGTCGTCCGTTAGCAAGTAAACAAGCGGGGATAACTCTTCACAAACTAATGAGGAAGTAATAAGGCAGTTGTCTCTCTTGAATGAAACCAAGCACTTGATAGCTTGTCAAGGTTGTTCATACTAGAAATCCAATTAAACGTATTCCTAAAATTCTCGATACTTTCTGGTCACACTATAACACCCTTGGTACTCTACAAGCAACAACAAAGACTGTGAGGGTCCAAGAGAGGCTACCAGGGGAACTCGGCAAGGCGAGCTCGACACCAGATGGGCTGATCATTGCCCGTTTTTTATTTCTGCCTTTTTTTGTTTTCCGCTTCTGCTGGGGGCTTCGCTGCCCACGACTTCCCTTATCCTGCCTGGTTTTAGAGGGCGATGAACGACCAACAATCGGTTTGGATCGAAAATTTTCATGGATATTGTTATGAGTAGTGAAACATATCTTTTTGCAAATATAATGTACAGTTTAGGTTGTGATGAGTATACCTGGTGTAATTAGATTTTGATTGAGGTGAGGGACCTTCACTTGAGCGAAACATATTGTTATGCAACTTGAGGTACAGCTTGGGGTGAGATGAAGTAAGCTTTCGTCACTAAATTGAATGTGGCCAGCCAGCTTATAGCGAGAAACTCAGATTTGCGCTAGACTGGTTGGGAAGTTGTTTGAGGACTGGACATTATTGCCAGATCATTTTATACCCGAGATGTGAATGTTCAGCGTTGATTCATGAACTTGAAATAACGTCTGGACTATGACAAATATGGACAATGTGAAACTAGGACGTCATGACGTACACGGCTTTGGAAGGATTTAAAAATGAGGTGAATCTGCCATATATCTTTGGCCACAATATGATTGCTAAGAGTATGTTGTGTGATCCATACAATTTCCTTGTGCGAGTGAAGTATAGACTCGTTAATCACACCTTCATTCGTAACAACATGACCTGCGAAGCTGGTCGAGTTTGACACATCTTGAACAAATAGTGTTAAACATGTTACAGCTGGATTACCGTGGTTTTGAATTCTGCTCTCTCAGTCATAAACTCACTCAAATGATACCAGCTGGCACTCAACATTTTCAGTTATGGTATGTTACAACTATTGAAAATATTTAAATGGTCCCTGGCAAATTTAATTTATCAAATGAAAGTGGGCTACAATTCCTCGGGATGTCACTCGTAATCTGGTTGCATCCATGGGCAGAAGATGTCAAGCTGTGATTGACGCCCAAGGGGGGCATACACGCTCTTAACTGTATTAAACGTCAAACGTGACCTTTGGACACTTTTGTGACCTTGTCATAAATTTCCATCCCTGTTGTTTCTCTGTACATAATTTTGTTTCCCTAAACAACCTACTATATGCTTTACAAAAATTGGAACTGTATCATAAATTCTGGCTTTGCGTTTCTCTTTTGAAGAGTATATCATGACCCTTTAACCAGCGACCAACATATTTTAAATCATTTTCGCTGGTGCCACTCAGAAAATAACCTTCTCTATTATACGGAAATGACACAAGGATGAATCACAGACAAACAATGACGATTCCCGATGTTCCTGGAAATGGTGAGCTGTACTTCGATACCTGATTCAAAAGAATGTACGTCTCATGCTTGTCCCATTACCATGACTGTGGTACGAGGCGACCTTTGTTTGCACCCAATATTGCCTGATAACTTTCAAGACAATTCCAACCCGTGGAGATCCGGGTTAGAATTGGCCTTCAGATTCCAACTAAGAGACTCGGGGTGGTCAGACTCGCTGTCTTGATTTACACATGTCATCGTGTCCCAGTTGCGTCGGTCGATGCTCATGCTGTTGATCACTGGATCGCATGGCCCAGACTCTATTATTTACAGACTGTCGCCATACAGCTTGAACATTGCGGAGTGTGACGTAAACAACAATCCACCCAACCTGCCCCATTTGAGTTTGATTCGTATCTTTCTTGGTACTTACCATATCTACAGATTGGCGTGGCACCAAAGGGTCTCCATATTCCAGAGGAGTCGCACACACGGAGCCCGACGCCACCATCGTTACGGTATCCATAGCTACATATATATGTGACTCGATCGAGGTATCTTCTCTGACCAACAGCTATAGCGTTTGGGTAGTTATCATGTGGAGGGCACGTGACAGCTGAAAAACGTATTCTGAATATGTGATTACAATTTGTTAGTGAGTGACTGAGTGAAAGACTGACAGCAGAAAATCGTAGTCTGAGTGAGTGAGTATGCGCACCACTTTGACGATATAACAGGAATAGTGCAATGGGTCACACGGCGCTGGAAACAGCCTTCGACCAATGTACCACATGTTGGGAATTGAGCCTGGGCGTGGTGACTAAACGCTTAACTTCACGCCTAGCCCATCGCCCCACGACACAAAAAAGTAGAGTATCTCAGTACTTCCTCGAGTAAAGTGGGTAACGAAGTGAGGCAAAGATGACGAAGCTGTCTCCAAGACAGACAGCTGTCAGACAATACCAGTGGCATTCCAGAGCATCTATCTACGTAAATGGGATATACTGATGTGTACCAGCTAGGTTCTCGGGCCAAACCTCCTGACCCTGTCAGTCGCCCCTTGCGACAAGCATGGACTGCTGAAGATTCAGTCCATCCTTGATGTTGATGAAGTCATAATGCTTTGTCTTTGCCATGAAGTAACAACAGAGGTGACTGTGTCAGCAGCTAGGGAAACGACAATTGTGCAGGCATGCGGAGGGAGATGATGAGGAAACAACAGATAAGCGGGGAGATGGGTATTGCAGTATAAATGAGGAAACGACAGGTGTGGGGGGAGGTGAGGATTGCTCTATGAGTGAGGAAACGACAGATGTGAAGGGAGGCGATGGTGACTCTGTGTCTGGGCAAACGATTGATGAGGAGGGAAGAGGTCTTATCTTCTTTTATGTTATCTTATAATATTTATATAGCGCACATACTCATGCAACTATTGCATGCTCAAGGCGCTGGTATTTGTTTTCCCTCGATCACTGGATGTCCGTCTCAGCGTCACATCGTATTATCAATGTTACTCCCTGGGGAGTATACAAAACGAGGTGCCCGGTTCACAGCTAGGTGGACTGGGGCATATAGTCACAATACTTTGTACAAGTTTACTGCACGTCGCTGAACCCGCAACTAGGTGTATGCAGGTATTCATGTGGCCACCATCTCATCATATACCAACGAATGGCTCCTTTTAAGTGCACGGGGTTGTCTACTGCAGACTAGGGGTTCCGACAACACAGTCTGCACACAAAGTTAACTCCAAGGTTTTTTTTACACCCGGTCACAGGTGTGCTCGATCCCGACACCTCAACCTCGCTGGATCACTAGCCTGGCGCTTTAGCCAGCTCAGCCACCGAGGAAACGACGACTGTGGAGGGAGATGGTCGCGACTGTGTCTGAGGAAACGACAGCTGTGGAGGGAGATGGTGCTGCTGTGTCTGAGGAAACGACATCTGTGGAGGTAGATGGTGGTGACTGGGTCTGAGGAAGTGACAGCTGTGGAGGGAGATGGTGGTGATTGGGTCTGAGGAAACGATAGATGTGGAAGGAGATGGTGGTGATTGTGTCTGACGAAACGATAAATGTGGAGGCAGGTGAAGATTGCTCTGCGTATGAGGAAACCACAGGTGCCGATGAAGTGTGCAGGAGCAAGAAATGTTACGGGCATGACTGATAATATCTACTCCCATTGAACAAGAGGTGGAGTGTCACTTACTCTGTCTCAGGGAACAAGTACGAGGACAAGTTGTTGCAAGGTCACTGGTTTCACAGGATCCTCTGGAGGCATGGAAGTCGCATTCACAGTTTGTGTCATCTCCTGCCGCACCTGTTGCGCAGTTGAAAGTCTTCACATTATTTCATATCAACACCACTGTAGAAGTTGAAAAACAATGCATGGGGCACGGATTAAAAGATGTCAGTATTTGTACCTAAGGGATTCAGTCAGCAGTCGGGATTGCAGCTATCATATCCAAGGCTTCATTGAAAATAAAACAGGATATCATCGTCTATGGACGTGTGGTCGGTAGTGAAAATTCTGAACGCATGTTTGCTTACATACCATACTGACAATTCAATAAGTATATAGACAGTGCATAAACAGATAGTCAAACACCTGGGTGTAAAATTTACACTGCCCTACTTCGACACTTCGAGTTATTCAATGTTAGACACAAACGGAAAATGATTGTTAAAGAAGGAATAAGCAGAGACCAGCATTTTCCTTCCGAAAGACCAACACGTTCGAGACATCAAAGTTCGACACAAACGTGTTTAACTTTAGATGAAGGTAGACACATAACAAAGTTACACATTTCTTGAGGTCATAAAGGGCACCCAGTTATATCTCGTCCTTTGAAAACACATTGTTAGCACTAGAAGATCCTCACCGGAGCACTCGGAACCAGTGTTGCAGGCCAGAGCACATTGACACATCATGTATTGCGGATTAATAACGCACTCGTGTATTCCCATCCAGAAGTTGCAGTATCGATGGTTATTTGTGCACGACGTCGATCCTGAAACACATACAACACAATACAGTAGTCAACTATCTAGTAGTCAACACTATGATCATTGTTCTATGTAAATAATTTGTTTGATTGTTGTTCGGGTAGCATAATGGTTAAAATGTCCGCTCGACACGCTGAAGACCCAGGTTCGATTCTCCACATGGGTTCAATCTGTGAAGCCCATTTCTGTGTCCCCCGCCGTTGCTGGTGTGAGTGAGTGAGTGAGTTTAGTTTTACTCCGCAAACAGCGATATTCCAGCTATATGGCCGCGGTCTGTAATAATCGAGTCTGGACCAGACCATCCAGTACTCAGTCACGGAATTTGCGGAATTGGGATACGATGACACGTGTGGCCACAAATCCCATTGGCCACCTCTTTCGACTGAAAACAAGTTCTAACCAGGTGGTGCCGTGGTAGTAACGAGCATGGCGCGCGGTTTGTTCCGTCAGCGACATTGCGGTTATATGGTGGCATTCAGCAGATACGAGCCGAGACTAGACACTCCAGTGATCACAGCATCGGTATCGGTCAAGGCAACTAGGATACAGTGACATGTGCCTGCGAGTCTGACCAGGCGATCCCGTTAGTCGCCTCTCTTACGACAATCCTAGTGAAAACATTGATTACAGAACAGCCCTGTTTCCTGTTTACTGGGTTCCGTCCTATTGCGCAAATTGTGTGATAACTAGTCCTGTATGTGTAGACTAATTCACTGAACTGGATACCTAAATATTAATCAGTATGATTTGATACGTCTAGGCACTTGCAAGTATGTTGCAACACTACTCTCCTTCTAATACTTGCAAACACGAAGCACAGTGCTCTGTCATACAACGAGCTCTGATAAACACAAACCTGGAAATCATGGAAATCTCAAAACGAGGCTCTGCCGCTGAAAAACTTTGGCGGTCTGGTACGAAATGTATGATATCAATCTATCAGTCCCACCCTTTCTGGTATGCTACAGCTGTAATTGAAGTAAATTTAGATTTCCTCAGGTCCAAGCTCTGAATATATCTTCTCACGGGGCTCTTTTTAGTTTAAACGCTCTTGTTTGTTTCTATCAAAATTATATATATTCAGAAACTAAGCGTTAGCGTGGTTGTCCAGGAGTATTTAAATCTAACATTACACATACTGTACATTTTACCCTGAAATCATTGTTCAATACGCTTGAGGTTAAATAGAGTTCAAGTATCGTACAAGCCCTAATTTCGCTACGCCGTTTTGAATCGATGAGAATTTACGTCACCTGAATCTTGTTTACAAACACGCATCTTGCCGCTGCCGCACAAGCAACAAAATGCCGTGGATCAATAAATAAAGGTTGAATGTAACTGAAACATTTTCGGATTGCGATCGATACTTTGTAACACAACATTTAGCCACAAATGCGCAGTTATTTCAGTTTAGGAACACGTGAGTTAGCCAAACTTATTGTCATGGTTTTCACGAATTTATTTTTTCTTGACTGTTACATGTGAACAGTACCCTCATATTTAGGGTCTTTGGACGTGTAGGAATTACGGTTGGTCTTGCAGAAATAATTTCACACTCATGTCATGAATTTGTGAATCATAATGATCCATGTTTAATGTGTTGCATTACACCAGCCAGTGTTTGTAACGTTTGTTTCTGGCTATTAGAGTAAGTGTATTTCATTCACAAACCATTACCCGATGATACTTTGTTTACCATAATTATGTTATTGATGATGATGATGATGATGATGATGATGAAATGTGGCGGAACACAAGAATTGGTGAATACTTTAGTGTATGTAATGATGATAGGATGGAGTTAACCGTCGTGTACAAGAATCAAAATGAACCCATTTGTTTGTTTAACTACACTGAGTTATGGAAACAATATGCAAAATGTATGGTTTCTTAACAGGCATCACTGAGACTAATTAATGCTAAGTGAAAAATGTATTAAAACAGTCCTGGGCGTGTAAAAGTCATAGTACGTCTGCCACCTCAATCATAGTATATTAATTTCACGTCGTGATGGGATATCCCAATGCATGATATTGTGCCCGACATAAATAGCGAACCCATGAGGTGAGTGAAAACAGGTGACGTAATTCCAGAGGATCATAGCGGCTTTGAGTCATCAGAAGCGAAGGCAATTGACTTCTCCTCATTGTCCGTCACAGGAATAAATTATAAGGAAACACATTCATCATGTTAACTAGTTGGTGCAATCATACGCTTATTCTGTTATTTGTCTATATCTTTAGCACTTGTTTCTTATCAGAGCAATAACCGGTAACACCAGGGTAACATGGGTCAACGATTACTTTGAAGATACTCGTTAGAAATCAATACAAATACATGCATCTTTAACGCCCTTATAAATATTCATTGTTTGAAATATGTTTGAGTCAACTGAGACAGATGTTCATGTAATTTGTTCTTCTGACTTTTTGCTTTTGTTTATCGTAATGATCATACAATTAGTTTATTATTTTTAGGTTAAATTTCTGCATAAAATAAAATGTTTGCAATGTGTTTTTAGTTGTAATAGGCAAGGTTGGTTTAGAAAGACCAAGGGATAAAACAAACCAGTCCTTGTGTGATACTAATATTACAAAGTTAATTTTGGTATACGTAACTCCGAGAAAAAAATGATTGTGTTGTATCATCAACCGTGTCGTCAGCAACATTAAAGATTGTTATTTTCGTACTTAAGTATCGCTCATGACACCAAAACCACACGTGGGATTTGGAGCGTTAGACACCCAGAAGGTTACGGTTCTACAGCTGCAATTATTGTTTTGCTGTTATTTATGCTGTAGTATTTATGCTTGAGCAGTCAAGTTTGCTTGTTGCTTAAAGATGCAAATGTGGAACATTTACTATGGAACCATGGTGTCCCAAGGTTTTATGGTATTGTGGAACTTGACGCCATAGTCTTGGGCGATGCCTTTGTACTTGCGGGTTTTCTGTTGGGGTTTCTTTGTTAAAGCTCTATTCGGAAACACCTAGATCAGACAATTCACTTATCAAGGGCATAAACACCGATCTAGTGAGGGTGATTGAGCATATTCAAGCTATGCTGAACAGCAAAAGAAACACTCTTTTTGTCAAATTTTAAATAGAAGACATAAGCATGAGCGCTTAATTTGAGATTTCATTATTTCATTCTACCATTGCTGCTCATTATATATGGCCGTCTGTAAATAATCGGTTCTGAAGCAGACAGTCCAGGGATCAACAGCATGTCCTTCGCAATTAGGACACGATGCCATGTGTCAACATAGTAAGCGAACCTGACCACCCGGTCCCGTTAGCCGCCTCATGCAACAACCATGGATTGCGGAAGATCAATTCTAAACCTGATCTTCACGAGTAATTTTCAGTGTCCCCTAGTCTGTTATACATACCCTGAGACAAAAGCATCCACGAAAGCCCATTTAAGCCTAGCTTATGTGGCAAGTCTCATTTCCACAGTAATGAAGTAAGTGTCAGGGGTGCTTTTCATTATATTCCTTGTTATTATGAATTGCGTTTCTGCCCGGTATGTGCATTTCAGAGACCAGCGGTTAGTCATAATGTTTGCTTTGACTCCATCAAAATCATTATTTTATGAAATGGACACACTTTAATACCCGTGTAGTCTTTAACAGATTGCTGTACACAGCTTTTCTTGCACGATACTGCCAATTGTTCTTCGATAACATTTCTGGGATTGAGAATGGTTTACGGCGCTTTCACACATTGGATCCATGTGGGGATTCGAAGTCCCGTCCTCATATGAAACTCCAGTGGCATTGTCATCTTGCTGAACAATTTGCATTTTGGAAGTTTCCTATTGTTATCACGCAGCACCAGTGGTGATTGTAAATAAGCAAAACATTTCTTTTATGTTGAATCAAACAAATTAAAACCAAATCAATAACTCTTCTTAAGAGTCTAATATTATTTTAAGACCTCCATTCATACATTTATTTCGAACAGTCCTACCAAGGAACCAACATTTAGAAGAAATCAATACGTTGGATATCATTGCTGCGAAAAGGCTCCAAACGTTTCACGAAATATTCTTTAAATGACTATATCCGAGTGAATGCCTATGGCTCCATACTGTTTTAGAACCGTTTTGACATGACTTCAGTTTGCCACGATTTGAGAATTGTTTCCAGAAAATGTTTTAATTAAATGAAACTGAGGAGCAATAGACGTCGAACACATTCCCCCTGACATCGGCATCAAACTGTGCAATGTTAGAGTACCTGGGGAACTAGGGATCAAAACTAGCTGTTCCCTGCATCATGTGTCTTTGACCTTGAGGAGATACAGTTTTGATAAGTAGTCAGTGAAAAAAACACGCGCTGCGAAAATCACACTTAATGTCGCATAAGTCCTCTGACCGTTGAACACATGCACACACGCACACACATAAACACACGTACACACACACACACACACACACACACACACACACACACACACACACACACACACACACACACACACACACACACACACACACACACACACACACACACACACACACACACAAACTACACTGCAATATTCCAGTGTCTGTTCTTGAGAATTTCAATCCTTAACTGAAAACTTCATCCAGTTACTTCGGATGGCAAAAACCCCCAGTATTCATAGAATCCCAATATGATGATTTCAAAACAAAAGCATGTTCAGTATTGACATAGGCGTGGAGGATGTTTGGAAACTCCGGAATTATAGAATGTGACGTAAATACTTTCACTATGGTAGTTCCTGTTAATTACTTACCAAAATACCATCAAAAAAGGACAATAGTTATAGAACGGACAGGTACGTGTTTCCTTTGACAGAGAAATTAAGGGCTCTAAAGCCAATTTTAGTTCACAAACACCCAAATGACGCTGTTAACGGACTGCTGTTGTTTGTTTGTTTGTTGCCTAACGAAGCACTCAGAATATTCCCGCTATGTGCAGTTCCGATATTATCGAGTCTGGGCCAGATAATCTAATGATCAACAGCATGAGTATCGATCATGCGATGCAATGACATTTGTCAAACAAGTCAGCGAGCCTAACTACCCGACCCTGTTATGTATGGCTTCTGAAGACCAGTTCTAACCGGTATCTTCAGAGCGCCCATGCGGTCTTTAACAAGGCCTTTCGATGAGTAAGGTTCATCTTATATGTAACGTTTTTGCAGCGGTTAGTCTCAGTGCTTCTGGTCTAAAGCAGCGGAGGGAATGTACATGATATTATTTCAAAAGGACAAGTCACTAAAAACAGTCCATTGTGAAAAAGGTTATTATTTCCCTTATTTATTTTATTCACAGCCAAGTTTGTACTTAAAATTTTCAAAAGTGGCTTTCATGGACAGACGCCGAAGAAATATATGACTGGCAAACAAGGATAAGTTGGACCGGCTCGGGGAACGCGGAGGCGGTGAACGGCGGTAAAAAAACCGTTTGCTTTGTGAAAGGGCTTGTAACTTACAGGCATAGTTAGCCCGACTGGCTAGCAAAACGTAACTCGGAGTGAATACCGTTTTACATCGCTGTTAACGTTATTTTCCACCAATATCGCCAGAAATGGGCTGTACACATTGTATCCACGTGAGGGGTTTCATACGGAGCCCCTCACGGGAATGTGTATGAAGCGTAAACTAATACATATTGTCTGGTGTTCTGCTAAATCACAAATGAATACCTTAAGAAGAAACATAACTCACCAACTTCTATCCACACTGAAAACAGTTGAATTAAAACGAAAACACGTAATACCGCCATCTTGAAAGAATAAACCCACTGGTGATGTGAGAGTTTACATAAACCGATCTGTCCCAACACTTAAGATTCATCATTGATTGGTCCCTGCATCGGTTGTTTATTGATTTACTTTTCGCACTGGACCAATACAAGTTGGCTCGCTTATAGGGATACAAAAGGTGAAAGTAAGACCAGCAAAAGGATCTAACAAATGTTAAAGCTAGTCTGATTAACAATACATCTCCAAACTGTGAAACACTTTTTTTAATGTGTAGGGGATAACATGACAGAATGAATCAATTTCCTCATGCAACCATACAAAATTAACAAGGCGCGTTCTGTAATAGTTAGGGTTACACGACTGATTACCATTTTCGTTGTAAAAACAATATACCGGAACTGTCTCATGGAAGGATTTTCCTGATATCTGTCTTGTATTACATTACAAAAAATCGATATTTTGCAACTGGGAATGGAAGTAGTCAGTGTTCCTTAAAGTTTGTTGTTAACGCCACATTCAGCAATATTACATTTATATGGCAGCGGTCTGTAAGTTATCGAGTCTGAAACAAACACTTCAATGTACAGCAATCTTCACAACTGTATGTCCACTAGGTCAGCAATAGTGACTAGGATCCCATTTGTCACATTTCAAGACAAGCCTGATTTGTTGACCAAATCTAATCCGGATCTTCTTTGCTTTAAAGCTCGAGAGAGTTTACAATCAGAAGAAGGAAAATAGCTTTTTCAACACTATTGACAATAATCAGGGATACTCTACAACAGGGATAGGTCACTCGCCTGCTTTCTTTACCATTTGTAATAATTAACGTGTGCCTCGTCATGCTCCAACGCACACGGCTCGTTCCCAGTGCAACTTCAGTTGTGTTTAACCAGGGAGACTGTATAGAGTATATACGACGGGATGTCAATAAGTTTTGAGCCTTGAGCATTTTTCATACCCAGGTGTCACAGCCTATGGTACGACATTGAACCTTGGGGTGTAGCTAAAGTGATATGTAAGTTTTGGTATCCTACTCTCAGAAGTTATTGAACCGCTCACATTGACAGAAAGAAACCCCGCTCACGGCAGTGAAAATGAATAAAATTGAGTATAGAGCAGTAATTAAGTTTTTAGTTCTTGAAGGAAACTCGGTGAAGAACACTGAAGAAAGGCTTTCAGCAGTTTATGGGAAGTCTTCCCCTTCATCTGCTACCATCAAACGATGGGGCAATGAATTTAAGCATGGTAGAGAGAGTCTTGAAGATGACCCCCGTCCAGGTCGCCCAACAACAAGCACTAGTCAGGAAAACATTGACTGAGTGCATAGACTTGTGCTGGAAAATCGTCGAATCACACTCCATGAGTTAGAGGGGACCACAGGCATTTCACACGGATCCATCGAAACAATTCTTCATGAACATGTCGTCATGTCTAGGGCGTGCGCAAGATGGGTGCCAAGAATGCTTACAGATGAAATAAAGCAAACAAGGGTCACCATAAGCAACTCCATGCTAACCAGATACAACAAGAATCCAGAAGATTTTCACTTTAGGCTAGTAACCTGTGATGAAACCTGGATCCAAAACACCTGAGAGCAAACAAGAATCCATGGAATGGAAACATATCACTTCTCCTAGGACCATAAAGTTCAAAGCCTCCAGATCAGTGCAGAAGGTAATGGCGACAGTCTTCAGGGATAGCAAAGGCGTCATCCACATAGATTACTTACCAAAAGGAAGAACAATGAATGGGGAATATTACGCTAACGTGTTGAGGCAAGTGCGACAGTCAATCAAGGAGAAGCGCCGGGGCAAGATCAGAGGTATTCTTCTACATCAAGACAATGTTCCAGTACACACCTCTCGCGTTGCAGCCGCTGCTGTCCAGGAATGCGGGTACGAAATCTTGCCGCATCCCCCCTACTCTCCAGACCTGGCACCAAGTGATAACCATCTGTTCCCAAATCTCAAAAAACACTAACGTGATGATAATGAGCTTATGGCTGCTACTGAGGCTTGGTTTGAGGACCAAAATGGCACCTTCTACAGAGATGGCATCAGGGCCTGGCAGAAAAGATGGAACAAGTGTCTTGACTCACAAGGGGATTATGTTGAAAAATAAATGTGGTTCATGCCAATATTTTGTGTTTTTCTATGCACAGCTCAAAACTTATTGACATCTACTCGTACATTGTAGATTATCCCTGGTTTAACAGAACTTCAGCCAGTTTATTATATCATTCGGAATTTTACAATGAATGAATGAATGAATTATAGTAAGAATTAAGAGCAAGAATTATGTGAATGAATGAACGAAATAAGAAAAAATAAAAGCAAGAAGTACATATGTGAATGAATGAAAGAAGAAATGATACACCGCGGCCTTCCCTCCCAAAACATGTTAAAGTGTAAACATCAGCTGTCCTTTCTGAAAAAATCTACTTTGAAACATTTTTGTTCACATTGATAATTAATTCAGATATCTTATTGCATGTAGGGAATGGAATGGACATTAACAAAATGTTAACTGTCACTGTCACACTCCCCTCAAAAATAAAGTGTAAAACTGTCACAAAGCGTTCTAAAACAAATTTCCAGGTTTGTCAAATAATAAGATCAGCAAGAAAGAAAGAAGTTATGGAATTATAACCCTCAAACATCAATGGCGAATCAGACCGGCAATATGTCATATTTTTCACACACATCAAATACACCCTAACATTTTGTTTTAGATTATGAAACTATCACTATTACTTGCAAACACATTTCATCTGATAGTACGAGTATATTCCCCTCATAGGAAGTAAAGGTGTACGTGAAAGATGTTTTTGAGGAAGTAACTTGGAATACTCAAACAACGGCGTTTACCATTTCAATGGCGAAATGTCATATTTTTCACACACCTCAATTACACCCGAACAATTGTGTAAGTCAGAAAACTGTCACTATTACTTGCAAATACCTTTCACCTAAAGGTATGTTCTCCTTCTAAAAACTAAACGAATGTGTGAAAGAAATTTTTATCGACACAATTTAGTCTGTCTTCACGGTGAATCAAGAATAGAAGCCAGCGAGGTCTTACTTACCGACTTGAAACTTTACTACAAATCTACTGTCCTAATACGGACACTAATACAAATTATTTTTCTCAAACTGAAGTGACAAAATAGTTAAACTATCTTCTACGTGTTGCATGTCGGTTGTTACAAATGTCAGCGAACTTAATCAGTTGTTGAAAATAAACCGGGCTCAATCATAAACACTATGCTGCCACAATATTGGCTACGCTGGTTACGTAACGACCCGAGACATACTAGCGTTCAGCGGCTTTTCGAGGAGTTTCTTCTCCCCTTCTATATAGGCTCCCTGCAATAATACATCAATGCAGTATATGAACCTAGAATGTCTGTCATATCTCCTGTGTTCACTTCAACCGAGACGAAAATGTAATTGTAATGCATAACTAAACGGACCAGCAAGCGTACTTACTCAACCCACTTGCACGATTCCGCGAATGCATAACTAACAGACCAACAAGCGTACGTACTCAACCCGCTTGCACGATTTCACGAACGAACAACTGAATAGACCTGCAAGGAAACTTACTCAACCCACCAGGCAGAACAAGTCGATAGTACAAGTATCCCCATATAACAGGGTGTATTGTGAGAGGCCGAATTTATTGACCCCTGCCGCAACATTGATGGAATATACATCAAAGCGGAGTAGAGTTCGCTCACTCGTAGTTTGATCCCAATCGGCAGGGCTGAAATATGCATATGGCGCGGGATTAGCTCGAAACTAAGACGGTAAGCAGGGGAATTAGCTCATATTTTAAGTTGAACAACATTTTGATGAAGATGAACGAATACGTTGTGTTTAAACTTCTTGAGTTATTTCCACAAGACATGATATGAATAAGTATTCATAGACGAGATTATGGAGGACCAGGTCAACGTCAGGCCGTTTACAAAGGGCAGTGTTTTCATGACCGCTACACAAACAGTCGGACAACCGGACTCCACGTTTTGACAGTATAGATGTGAGCATTCTATATATTGGCATGTCATATGCATGTCATGTATGTGATAACAATGACAGACACAGCCAATCGGGGTGACCAACAAAGAACATTAATGTCATATACATGTCCAAATATTTCTAAAACCCCAAACTATGTAGCCAAGCCACATGAGACGTACTTGTCATTGATACTTCCGGATCCAAATACCCTCAGACGGAGACGGTTGAACCTCGTTCTGTCTTTACATCTTACATGTTGTCAAAGCACATCGTAATTCGGGGACCGGACGAGAAGCTAGAAATCATTCCAAAAGAAGAGTTATCAGCCTTTGTATTGCCATTACCCGTACAAGATATCAATCAAATCGTTATCGAAACCTGTATTTAATCGCAAGGATTCGTGTATGGGTTCCATTCTTTATGTAGAAACGTTTGCAAATATATTGTACATGCATCATGATGAACGGTTTTTAAACATAGGGATTTTGTCAATGACGATTTCTGTCAAAATATTTTGAAATGAACTGCTGAATTTGTTTGTGTAACAACATATTCCTAAACTTGCTCCATGAAGAATCGATGTTATTTCCATTTTGTTAAAAATACATTTTGTAATTTTTTTTATTATAAATCAACAGCTGGAGCAGCCAAAGGTACACTAAATGTCCTCAAAGGAGATTTAAGTATTGTCCCCAGGAAGGGACATGTGACATTAGGTCATTTACAGTAAGGTTAAGTATACCACATCTTTAATCCATGAATATGTGTTATTTAATTCGTGACTACTTTTGTCAAAATCGGTATTAGCAATGCCAATATATATCTGAAAATGCCGTTATGGTCCATGAAGGCAGGGATAATCTATATCAGGGGTAGGTCACTCGCTTGCTTTCTTTACAAGTTGTACTAATTAACGTTTGCCTCGTCATGCTCCAACGCTCACAGTGATTTGGCTCGTTCCCAGCGAAACTTCATCTGTGTTTAATCAAGGATAATCTACAACACGGATAGCTCACTCGCTTCCTTTCTTTACCATGTTTACTAAATAACGTGTGCCTCGTCATGCTCCAAAGCATACTGTGATTTGGTTCGTTCCCAGCACAACTTCAGCTGTGTTTAAGAGAGCTTTAAATTTGTTTTTACAATGAATGCATGATTTACGGTAAGAATGAAGAGCTTGAATTTTATGTGAATGAGTGACAGAAATAAAGAAAAAGAATAAAAGCAAGTACATGTGAATGAATGAAAGAAGAAATGATACTCCGCGGCTTTCCCTCCAAAAACATGTTAAAGAACCTCAAAAGTATCGCGAGAACACGTGTTAACATCGGCTGTCCGTTTCTAAAATATCTACTTTGAGTGAGTGAGTTAATATTTAACGTCACAGCGGCAATATCGCATATTGTGACCAGAATATACGTGACAAAAACCGAATTTATATGCATATTATGAAGAACCTGTCGACGACGGACAGTAAAACCACTAGACTATCACAGTTAGTATAAAAACTAGCGTGGAAACTTAAAAAATGACAGTATCACTATTTGGACAGTACAGTATGAAACAGAGGGTAGATCACCATACCAGGGACCATTGGGACTTCCAGTACCTCTGCTATCTGCATGGTCCCTAGCTGGATTTACACCATCCCCTCAGCTGTTGGTGACTGTATGCAAGATTAGCCACAAATTAAAATGACCTATATTCTACGGCTAAAAATGTGGAAGATTAAATCTGACTTCAACTGTTTTGGGACTTACGTACCCTCTCAGGAGGACAATTTTACGGTACTTCAACCCCCTTCGAGGATACAGCCACTAACAATCTTAGTTGCTAATTCAACTTCCAATCATAAAATATTTATCTATTCACAAGTCATGTAACAGGTCTAATTCTTTTAAAACGCAATGATTACATGAGCACTAACCTTACTAAAAAGATCCTTCAAAGTTCTTGATTTAAAAAGGTTATCCCTAGTGATGGAATATTCCACACAGTCAAGCAAGACATGCTTGACTGTGATTCTTTCATCACAAGGGATACAAAATGGAGGATCTTCACCTTTAAACAAATATTCATGTGTATATCGTGTGTGGCCAATACGACATCGTCGCATGATGACCTCTTCAAATCTTGACCGACAACCCAAGTAGGTGTAACCAATGTAGGGTTTTATTTCATGTAATTTGCTGATACCTACTTGAGTGTCCCACTTCTTCTGCATCAGATCACGGATGTAAGACCTGATGATAACTTTATAATCAGTGTATGGAATAAGAACTGGCGTCACAGATTTGCTGAGTGCTGCTTTTGCAGCAAGGTCAGTCATTGTGTTCCCAGAAATGCCAACGTGGCTGGGTAACCAACAAAAGACGATGTCGTATTGGCCAGTAAGTAGCAAGATCATTATACAATTCAATTATTTCTATTAAAAGGGGATGTTTACAAGAAATATTTTTAATGGCCTGAAGGCAAGAAAGAGAGTCGGAATAGATTATATAGTGTTTATGTTCAGGGTGTCTTTGAATATATTTAAGATCCGTTAGTATGACATTAGCTTCAGCTGTAAAAATAGAACTATTGTCTGGTAATCTAGAAGATATTGTTCTGGATCCAATGACAGTGGCACAAGCAACTGTGCCATCGTCCTTGGACCCATCTGTAAATAGGATTTATAATTGCTATATTTATGTTTTAATTGATTATATTCTTGTTTGTACCGCAATTCATTAGTTTAAAAGACGTCAATGTTAGGTCGACTTCCAGCTCAATGCCGGCCGAAGAAAGAAAGGGTTTAATTCTATGTCCTAGAGGGGGGACAAGCGAAGATTTCTTGTTGTATGAATTCTCATAAAGGGGATTGAACACACAGGTATAGGCAGGGTTAGATTCATTAGAATATAATTTAGTAATGTATTGTAAAGACAGTTCTATTCGACGTTGTGTAAGAGATTGTTCATCGGCCTCAACGTAGTGACTATCAATAGGTGAAGTTCTGAAAGACCCAAGACAAAGACCTAGATCTTGGTGGTGGACAGAATCTAATAGTTTAAGGTTGCTTTTGCAGGCTCCACCATATACAATGGAGCCATAATCAAGTTTTGAACGGACCAGTAATCGATATAGGTGTAGGAGGGTAGTTTGATCCCCTCCCCACTTTGAACTGGAAACAACTTTCAACAGATCGAGTGCTTTCAGGCATTTGGCTTTGACGGATTTAATATGTGGCAAAAACGTTAAATGGGAGTAGAAAACTAGACCCAGAAAATTGGCCCTCTTTACTTTAATGGGAGTGCTATTTAAATACACTTCAGGGTCTTTATGCGGTTTATATTTCCTACAAAAGTGTAGACAGTTAGTTTTCGACTTTCAGAACTTAAAACCATTTTCAAGACACCATTTATCTATTTTATTTAAGCATAACTGCAGTTGCCGTTCGATGGTATGCATATTTTTACCACGACAGGAAATATTAAAATCATCCACAAAAAATGAACCATCAATTGAATTATTTATAACCTTGGAAAAACTATTGATCATAATGCTAAATAAGGTCACCGAGAAAATACTGCCCCGGGGAACACCCTGATCCTGATTATAATGATTAGAGAGGGTTGAAGCCACACGGACTTGAAATTGCCTGTCTTTTAAAAATTGTGATATAAAAAGAGGTAAACGACCTCTCAAACCAATATCATGTAGATTCTTCAAAATGTCACGCTTCCAGGTGGTATCGTAAGCCTTTTCAAGATCAAAGAAAATTGATACATCATGTTGTTTATTGACTATAGCATTTTTAACAAAGCATTCTAAACGTACCAAATGATCAATGCTTCTATGATTTTTCTTGAAACCACATTGAATATTTGTGATAAGGTTATTGATTTCAAGATACCAAACTAATCCATTATTCACCATACGCTCCATGGTTTTGCAGACACAGTTAGTTAACGATATTGGTCTATAATTCGACGGATTTGTATGATCCTTACCAGGTTTTGGTATTGAAACAATGGCATTTCGCCATGAAGAAGGAAATTTGCCAGACGTCCATATTGTGTCAAATATATCCACAAGTGTCATCAAACATGATTCAGGTAAGTGTTTCAGTAGCTGATAATGTATATTATCATCACCTGTTGCAGTGTCATGAGCTTGCTCAAGAGTCGTATGTAGCTCATGTAAAGAAAACACTTCATTGTAATCTTCCCCGTTCTTTGAATCGAAATTAAGTTTTATCTTTTCCTGTTGTTTCTGATGTCTATGAAACTCAGGGATATAATTCGCCGATGGTGAATTTTCGGCAAGAGTTTATTTATTTGCAATTTCGGATGTGTCAGTAATTAAATTATCTCCATCTTCAAGATGAACAGCAGCTTTTGGACCTTTACCTTTAATTCTTTGAACCATGTTCCATACTTTGGACATTGGCGTACGTGAATTAATTTTTGAGACATAGTTCCTCCAGGATTGCCGTTTGTTTTGTTTGAAGGTACGACGTGCTTTCGTATTGAGTATTTTAAATGTATTTAAGTTGTGGACAGTCGGGTGATGGCAGAATATTTTTCTGCTTTTATCCTCGCTTTCCTGGCTTGTCTACAATCTGTAGTAAACCATGGTTTCCGTACATGTGGATTTGTAGAGGACTTGGGTATACACTCATCAGCAATTTCATTTAAAACGTCAGAAAAACACTGAATGGGATCAGCTATATCACTAAAAACTTCGTATTTTAGATGTGCATAAAGCTTGAAATAAAGACAAGTCTGCTTTGGAAAAATCCCATCTCGAATATGATGGAGTCAGACGGATTAATTTCTGATAAGATAATTGGAAAGTGGTCTTTTCCACAGAGGTCATTGTGGACAAACCATTCAAATTCATTAAGTAGCCTAAAATATGAAAGAGAAAAATCTAGAGAAGAGTAGGTGCCAGGTGCAGGTAAGTGCTAGAAATCAGCATTGTAAATACACAAAGCATTATTGGAGATAAAATCTTCCAGTATTTGACATTTCGAGTTAGTGTTTGAACCACCCCATATCGGGTTATGACCGTTGAGATCACCCATTATAATACAATCCTTACAATCCCTTTGCTAGTATTCAAAGTTCTATGAGCAGAGATCTTAACCTGATAGCAGGTTCATTGCTTGCTGTTTCCTGTTGCATTCGATTAACAGGGATCCTGAACGCAACATTCCGCTGAACATTCTTGACTTCTCCTGCTGTGCCATAAACCCCTTTTGAAATCGCGAAAGGATTTAGTTTCAAGGGAGTCTTATCCAAAGTCTCAATAATCAGGAAACGTGGCCAGTAATCAACTAATGTAGAGGATCGTTGTTCGTCATCAGTGTCATGGGGACGTTTTGTTTTCTTAGAGGGTGTTTCGTAGTCCATGGTAAGTGTATAGTCGTTCATCATCCGAGCTCCCCACCCACCACGGAGTATCACAAGGACAATGGTAAACACAAGCGGATCACCGACTTGCAGCACCAAGGATACCCGGATGATATACTCCAGCAGAAAAATTAAAAAAGATCAATAATTCCACCAGATTGGCCCATGAGCCACTACCTTCTGGACATAGGACTCTAGGTAAGTTACACAATTGGATTTTCACAATCGAAATAAAATTATATCATCATGAAGCCAGGACAATTAACAAAATTTGTAAATAATGTCTCAAATATGTGTAGCCAAATTTACATGATTAGCATGACAAGCCCATTGGATGAACCGGGCCCATTCGACCACCCGTCTAGGTAAAGTAAGGGTCGAAGGGGTGTGTTGAGCAAAGGAAGGTTACAGGCAAAGGTTACAGGCTCCCAGCGCCCTCAACCCCCAGACTCCCGTCCTCCACCAACACAGGGCCGCAATCCACGGCAAACAGGATGGTGGACCAAATATGCCTCCGGATCCACACGGGGGTGTTGGCGAGCTCTTAGCGAGCTCTTAGCTATACCCATCACCCACCACGAGGAGGTGGCTCGCCACGGGTGCCATATCTACTTTGAAACATTTTTGTCTAGATTCATAATCAATTCAGATATCTTATTGCATGTGGGGAATAGCATGGACATTAACAAAATGTTAACTGACACTGTCACACACCCCTCAAAAAGCCGAAAGTGTAAAACTGTTACAAAGCGTTTAAACACCTTTCTAACTTTGTCAAATAATAAGATCAACAAGAGAACTATAACCCACAAGCATCAATGGCGGATCAGATCAGATCAGCGATACGAGAATGGAAGCCAGTGAGCTATAACATGCCGACTTGAAACTTTACTACAAATTCTAGTGTTGTGACAGGTGGTCAGTCAGTATATAATTTATTGTAGTTGCTAACGTTTTGAGGTATAATTCCGTTCGAAAGATACCTTTAAAGCATATATAATTTCCAGTTTTAGGAATGACAATAGAGGAGCACCAGTCATGTTCAAACGAATATTTAGATCTTGTCCGGGATAAAGGATTCTTTACTACTTACTGTTTGTGACTCCCACACACATCTAACTCCAACAACAAATGGTGTACTTCAATTTTAAAACCCAGTTATTTACTTGTAAAAGCATGTTACAACACCTCGATGCATACCTTACATTATGTACATATAACACTCAAATCCCACATGTTATATAACGTGTATATGCAAATATATACAAATGGTATCTTCCATATTCAGCCAACGTTGTGGACGTTGGGGTCGATTCACTCCAAGAAAGATTTGATATTTTTGATATACTATCTAATCCCAAACCTCAAGCCCCTGTAGTGAAATCACCATTAACTTTGTACTGGTAGGCATCTTTTCTGCAGAACAAAGACTGTATCGGATATCAAAATAACAAAGTCGACAAACAGTTAATAATAAGTGTTCATGTGTGTATCATGAATGTCGAAAACGACATCGTTGCATAATGACCTCTTCAGGTTTGGACTGAAATATATCTGAAGAGAAAGGAAACTTTCTTCAAAATAGGCTTAGTGAGTGAGTGAGTTAATATTTAATGTCATATCGGCAGTATTGCAGCTATATCGGGACGAGAACACTCTTGAAAGAAGGAATTAAAGTATATAGTCAAAAAACCTGTCGACGAAGGACAGCAAAACAACTAGAATATCACAATAAGAAATAAAACTGGCGTGAAAAATGAAAACTAATATCACTATTCAGACAATATAACATAAAAACAGGCTATAGATCGCCACGTCACATCGGCAGTATTGCAGCTATATCGTGACGAGAACATTCTTGAAAAAAGGAATTGATGTATATATTATAAACCTCTTTAGATGATTTCTCTTTATCTTGTAGGTTCCTTCAAACATGATGAAAACCTCGAATGCATCTTAGTTGGAGGACGTCCCAGGGACTTCTAAATGAAAACCCGGGTACTTTGTAATTACCTGTTACTCTATGTATAATTTTTTACCAAGTCCCTGGGTCTTTTCCTCGACGTAAAAAATACACTCTAACGAATGCAATCCAAACCAAAACCAACAGTATTTCTTTTACATGTCGTTGACCGTGTACTATCAGAAATTGAAATTGAAAGTTATGTTTCGTCTGGCCAGTTTTCCTTACTCCTGTAGAGAGACAGTGTCCGGTGTCTCCTCTTTGCTCGGGTCTGTTCTGATTGTGCAGCTCGCTGTGTCTTTTCTTGCCTGTTTAGTTGTAAGGATATTGGAGAGGCCGTACTTCTGTTCATCAGAAGAACGCTTGTAGGTACGGACAGCGGCATTTCTCTGTCCTGAAAGAAAACCTTAACTGTTAAGTATTTTGAAAATGTTCTTACTACTTGAATTATGCAAACCTAGTGATAACAGTTTTGAGTGAGTGTATTATTGTTTAACGCCACTTGGGCAATATTACAGCCATGAGCGTCGATGTCACATTTGAAATGAAACATTAAATGATCTCTAAATATAATACTGTAATATGTACTAAACTTGCACTAAACTTATCCTTCCAATTAGCCAATAACATTGTCATAGTTAAAGGGAACTAGCCTGTAATGTCGCGGAAACCTCGCAGTTCTCCGAAGCGGAAATCAAAGTCGTCGTCATTTTCAATTTCAGCAACCGACAGTGTTTCTGTTTGAGTTAGGAAAATTTCGTCTCCCTCCTCTCTCAGTGACATCTTGCCACTGAATGATAGCTGAGCGGTCGACTAGGCTACGTGGTTGACGACTCCTGCGCGTGCACTCCGTGACTGCACGACCCTGTTTCCCTTGAGTTGATTCTCGAGGCGCGCCTATACGGAATCGATTCGCTATAACGCTGATTTTCCCCGAATTGTGTTCTCCAACGAATGGGTGAGAAAAGAGAGCTCCTCCAAACTATCAGCAGAAGACAAATAGCCTTCACAGGGCACTTCAGAAAGGGGCAGCTGGAAGACCTATGTCAGGTAGAGTCCAAGGAAAGAAAGCCAGAGGTGGACAGAGACTGCTGTATCTGAATCAACTAAAAGAGAGTACAGGACAGTGTGCCATGAGGGACCTCTGGGATGCGGCAAGAAGTCAAACTTTACATCATTCGTCGTCAAGGGTCGACTCGACCATGGCACAAAGATAGATTTTGCTTATTCTCTTATTCAATTTTTACCAGATCGGTTTATAAAACGGATCAAACCTTTCTCCTCGGTTTTGGTAGCGCATGTAAACCCTTGGAGTCGGGAAAAATACCTCGGGCCTTCGGCCCTCGCTATTTTCCCTCCTCTGCGGGTTTACATGCGCTACCAAAACCTCGGAAGCGTGTTTGATCCTACACGTGACAAAACTGTCGACGAAGGACTGTAAAACAACTAGAATATCAAAATAAGAAATAAACCTAGCGTGAAAAATTAAAACTAATATCACGATTCAGACAATACATTATAAAATCAGGCTATAGATCGCCAACAGCTGAAGATAGATCACCATACTAGAGAAATAGGCTTAGCTGTAGTGATTTAGTGATTTAGAATCAAACATTTGATAGATGTTTCATTGATGATCCTACTTGTTCCTGTGGCGAGAACAGAGAACATGCAGCTAGCATTCATACTATGCTCCCCGGCATTGAAGATTTCTCTCCTTCAGGGAATAAAAACATCATCAAATAAGTTCAGAATGACAATTGAAACACACCGCTTTTTCAGGATGTACGTGTTATTTTTGCTGTTTGATTTTGAGTCCGCCATTTATGTCTGCTTCATAGAACTGCGTATGATTATTATGTGCTTGATGCGGGAAAACATTGATATAGAGTTGTTGGCCTGTTAGTTTAATCTAATTCCATTTTGTTATATCATGTAACCTCTAACATGTGAACAATGTTAGGGAAGTGAGTGAGTGAGTTAATATTTAACATCACATGCGCCACATCGTGACGAGAACATTCAACAACGAAAAAGATCATATGTACATCATAAAAACCTGTCAACGAAGGACAGTAAAACAACTAGAATATCACAAATGGGATTAAAACTAGCTTGGAAAGTTTCAACTAATATAGCTATTCGGACTATACACTATAAAAACGGGCTATAGATTGCAAACAACTGAAGGTAGATCACCATAACTAGGGACCATGGGGACTTACAGTACCTTTGCTTCCTGCATGGGCCCTAGCTGGATATACACCATCCCTTCAGATGTTAGCAATTTAGACACATCTAGCCACAAATTAAAAATACACATACACTACGATTAAAAAGAGGGGAAAGTCTAAAACGTACATTAAATGTTTTGGGACTTACGTACCCTCTCAGGAGGACAATAATTTTACCGTACTTCAACCCCCTTTGACGGTACAGCCACTAACAATTCAAGTGACTAATTTAAACTACCATTCATTAAAATGCAACTATCTACAGAACACAATAATCCAAATTCAGTTATGAAATCAATATCTTTTAAAAATCCAAGAATTAAATGAGAACTTACGATGTTAAAAAAGGTCCTTAATTGTTTTTGCATTGAAATATTTATCCCTTATGATGGAGAATTCAACACAGTCAAGCAGCATATGCTTGACCGTGGATCTGTCATCACAAGGGATGCAAAACGGAGGATCCTCACCTTTTAAAAGGTATTCATGAGTATATCTCGTATGGCGAATACGACATCGCCGCATGATTACCTCTTCAATTCTGGACTGACAACCCAAGTAGGTATAACCAACATAAGGTTTTATTGCATGCAATTTATTTATAAGATCGGCCATCGTGGTTAGGAAAGTGTATTTTCTGTAATTTGTATTAATATTTAATTAGCTATTGATTAAGAGATTTGAGTGATAGTTATTATGGGTCACATTTCATATAATCGGTAATAGCTTCTGCCTTTCAGGTAGCGCTTTAGAGTTGCCTCCCTTTGGTTAGTTTTGATTGTTGGTAAACGCGAGGCCGATCGCGAAGGTTCCATGCTTTGGTGGAATGCTCAAGAATATGTAATATTAAAGGCTGGTTGCTGTAATGACGAGGCACACAGGGACTTACACACGGAGTAATACTTGAACTAGGCCATCATTCGCCTATCTATATCTGTCTGCCTCTTCGTCTGATTATCAATTCAATTCAATATTTATTCCGACAAACCACACTATTGGTGGTACAGGTACAGTACAAATAAAGTCATCATGTAAATAATAAATTGTTATGATCACTTGGTAACAATAAATATATAAGTGTTTTATCCTTTTATGCTGCTATTGACAGTTCTTATAAATGTTGAAATATTTTTAACAAGTGAATAATCATCTAAGGTAAACAATAGTTTCATTTTTGCGAGATTCCACCATTTGCTATAATACGTGTGGATATATCGGGACTTTATGCTGTCAAAAAGCGAACACTTTAATAGGTAGTGAACTTCGTCGGCTATCGCCGCTGAGTTACAAAGACAACAATTTCTGTTTATTCTTGGTATATTTTTTCAGCGGCCAGTCGCTGTTGGTAAGTGATGGTTTGATGTCCGAAATGACACAATGGGCCGAGAAACATGTACAGGTAATAGAAGGTATTGTCCCAGTGACAAAACATGTACCTTTTTCTTATTTTAATATCAAGTATTTTAGAGTATTTTTACTGTAATATTTTAACATAATTTATGTATATATTTATATTGTCCACTTTTATTGTAACATAAGTTTCAAGCTTGGCAGGTTATTATTCATGTAACAACATCTAGTTGCCAGGTAAACAACTTGTAATTAATATAGCTCACCTAGTCAACCGCCAGTTCATTTAATTAGTATCGTTTCACAGTTCTCCATGCCATTGTCATAAGTTTCAAGCTTGGCAGACGCTAATCCGTTAATCTCTTATAACAACATCTAGTTGCCAAGTAAGCGAGCTTGTAATTAATATAGCTCACCTTGTCAACCGCCAATTCAATTAATTAGTATTATTTCATAGATCTCCATGCCATTGTTTAACAAAATCAGGTAGTTAGGTTTAATTGTTAAATTGTTAAAGTCTAAATTATAAATAACTTAATTGAGTCTGCTGACGTAGTTTCCTTAGCTGCGAAGACCTATAAAAGTCGGGTCTGTGTGCAACCTATGTCACACTTCCAGAATAAACTGTGGAAACTACATCAGCGACTCCTCATCTTTAACTATTATTTTATTATGTTTTAAGGTAAGCAACTATGTTTTATTTCGTAGCTTAGTCTATTTCAATCATCAATTAAGTCTCTTTACATATTGTTAAGTCAGACAGGATAAATTTATATTAAGGTATAATGTTAATGTTTATGTTCAGTCTTTGTTTGTGTGAAACGTTATTTATGTATATATGTTTTATTTATTAAGGGATGAATCATTATAATAATTATCTTTCTTGTCTCCCTTAGTAAATATTCCAACTAACTGTAAATATTGATATGGCTACTGTGTACAAAACTATTATTGTATTTACATTGAAATGCCAATGCAAGGTGAACTAAATATTATAGATAATTGTTCATTCTTTCATATTTGCAGGTGTGTTGTGATGATTGTGTGTATTATGTATCGTGCTGTAATAGTCACACTTCCAGAATAAACTGTGGAAACTACATCAGCGACTCCTCATCTTTAACTATTATTTTATTATGTTTTAAGGGTTCTTAGTGGTGAGAAAGAGCACTTTCTCAGTTGGTGGATGAAGAGTGGAAGATTCGGTACCTCGATGAGCAACTCCAAAACCAAGGGCGCAAATCCTACATTGACCCCCTACGGACTCCGGAGCCAGTCGTCCAGCACCACCCCAGTGCACCCAAACCCCAGATCCAGTACTTCCGGCACCCAGCAATCCAGGACGACGCAGGTATCTGGTTCTGACAGTAATCAGTCCACAATCAACGCCGACATACATCATCAACGAGACCCTAATACCAGCACATCCCAAGTGGAAGAACGAGAAGCAGGAATGCAGCAACCACAGAATCCACCAGTCACCATGGCAGTATCACATTCTCCATTGTTTTTGGATAAATTCCGTGAGGGAGCAAACGTAAAACTCTTTTTAAATAGACTAAGACATTCCTTCAAAATTAACAAGTATAGTGCTGACCATCAGAAGATCATTATTCCAACTCTCCTGGAAGGATCAGCTAAAGTTTGGTTCGATTCTATGGCATTTGGCATGGAGACGGATGTTGAGACCCTGCTTCAAGCCATAGAGGACAGATATTCCCAGACAAGCCTGAACCCAGCATCCCTCCTAATGCAACAACTTCCAACAGAAACTGTGAACCAGTACATTGACAGGTATCTGAGTGTGCTATCAGGCGATGATGTGCCAGTTAACATTCAGGTCCGAGTGGCATTGCAAGGACTGAAACCAGAGCTGAGGAAAGTAGTGGGGAATAAGGAGCCTAAAACCCTTAGCGACTTAAGACGCCATGCCCTTCTAGCAGAGCAGCTGGAGATGGAACACCTTCCAGTTCAGGCCATATCAACCAAAGATCCAGCAGATAAGTTGGCAGGCCTACTTGAAAGTGTGCTACAGCGGTTCCAGTCCCAGCCACAGTACCAGCATCCTGACCAGTACCAACCAGAGCAGCACCAGGCACGGTATCCTCAGCAACATCAGCAGCAGTTCCAATCAAGACAGCACCAATCACATTATTCCCGTCGGCAGTATCGACGTCACCATGGACAATACCAGCAACAGTCCCAGTCGTACCAAGCTCAGCCCCCACATCATGCTGCTTTTGGACATCTACCTCAGCAACCACAGACTCCTGGATTTCAGCCACGGCATACTGATCGGTGTAACGGATGTTCAGGTTGGTGTCCTTCTAGAAACCAATGTCCATTTTATCATCATTTCTGTAACCGTTGTAATAAACCGGGGCATGCTGAAATTGCTTGTCGATCAGCACCCAGACAATAGGATAGAGTGCCTGATCCTCGAGAGGGGCTCAGGCACTATGTTGAAGAGTATGGTTCAGATTCCATACAAACAAAACCTGCCTTTAAGTCTAAGTCAAAATTAACTCCCGAAAATCATTTAAAACTTCCAGAATTCCCCAAAACTTCATTTCAAACAAGAAACAATTCAAAACCTACAAATTATCCCAAAACTTTTGAAAACATTTCACAACCAACTTTTTATAAAATTCTTTCAGTAAATCTAACTGCGCCCATGCAGAAAAATACAATCAAAGTTAAGGTCAATTCAGTCTGTACTACAGGTTTGATAGACACTGGAGCTGAAGTATCATGTGTTAGTTTATCTTTGGTAGAAAAAGCAGGCTTTTCACTTAGCAATCTTAAGCCCTCACTTTACCATTCTATCACTGGTGTAGGTGGTGAAGCACATCCTGTTCTTGGTTATCTTACTTTACCACTTTCAATCTCAAATGTCACAATTGAGCACACCTTTCTTGTGTTTAAACACTTGCACCATTCTCTAATCTTAGGCATAGATTTCTTAGATACTAACAAAGTGACCATTAGCCTTCCTAATCGTTGCATTTCCATTCAAGATGGAACTATTCAAGTATCACTTGTAGAAACAAATGCAGGCATAGCACGCAACAATAAACCACATACCATTCCACCCAGATCTCAGTGCAATATACCTGTTACTATGTCCCGGGTCTCTTCCCCTGGCATCTATCTACTGGAACCAGTTCCATGGCTTCACTCACAAGAACTTGTAGGAGCCAAGTGCCTAATCAATACTCAGGGTAAGAAAGCAGTTATGTGTATAATGAATGTCACTGACAAACCTATTCACCTTTCACCACGCAAAGTTCTAGCTACTGCATCACAAGTTGATGAGTCGTTTGTACAACCTTTGGATGAACCAGTAAAGTCTGAAGTTTCCAAACCTCACCCTGAGGTAAGTGCTAATTCTGATATTTCTTTTGACCTCAGTAACTCTGACCTTACACAAGAGCAGAAACAAGAATTACAGTGCTTTCTACAATCTCAACGTGCTGTTTTTGCCAAAGACTGGACAGAACTTGGCAAGACAGATTTGCATCAGCATATAATTAAAACTGCTAAAGCAGATCCTGTCAAGATGCCATTCTACAGGCAGTCTGTGCCAGTTAGGGCTGAATGTGCTAAACAGGTAAAAGAAATGTTAGATGCAGGCATTATAGAACCCAGTGACTCTGAGTGGAGATCCCCAGTGGTAATGGTACGCAAGAAAGATGGTACGTATAGATTCGCAGTTGACTACAGGCGCCTTAACGCTGTCACCAAAAGTGAATTTTTCCCCCTACCCCGTTTTGATGATGTAATAGACTCAGTAGGAAATTCGGAAGCCAAATTTTTCTCCGTTCTTGATTGTGCTAGTGGATTTTGGCAGATCCCCCTCCATCCTGCCACTAAGCACAAGTCAGCTTTTATTTGTCAAGAAGGAATTTTTGAATGGAATAGACTCCCATTTGGTCTTAAAAATGCACCAATGACATTTCAGTCAACAATATCCAAGGCTCTTAAGGAAATGAACTGGAGGTATGTACTCATATATGTTGACGATATCATTGTCTTCAGTAAAACCTTTACTGAGCACTTACACCACCTCAAGTGTGTCTTCAGCAAACTCAAAGAGGCCGGACTTACACTGAAGCCCAGCAAATGTCGATTTGCAGCAAAACAGGTAACCTATTTAGGCCACATTTTTACAGAAACTGGAATTGAAACTGACCCCTTAAAAGTAGAAGCAATCTCATCTTTTCCCAAACCCCAAACCCAGCAAAACCTTCGACAGTTTTTAGGCTTAGCCAGCTACTATAGACGTTTTGTCAAAAACTTTTCAAAAATAGCTACTCCATTAAATAAACTTTTGCAAAAAGATATTGATTTCATTTGGTCTGACAAATGTCAAAAAGCATTTGATCAATTAAAATCTGCCCTGTGTTCATCTCCAGTTCTGGCATATCCCAACCTTCAGAAACCATTTATTTTAACCACTGATGCCTCAACCGAAGCCATAGGATATATTCTTGGACAACTAGATGATGAGGGTCATGAGAGAGTCATTGCCTATGGAGGTAGGTCACTACACAAATTTGAAAGGAAATGGCCAATTACAGAGTTGGAGGGTCTTGCAGTCTTAGAAGGCATCAATACATTCAGGGTATATCTTACAGGTAACAAATTTAAAGTATTCACTGACCATAAGGCACTTACTTATATTCAGTCCTTCAAGCAAACTGGTAATGGTAGACTTGCTAGATGGGCTCTTAAACTCCAGGAGTATGACTTCACCATAGAGTACAGAGCCGGAAAGAAGAATACCAATGCTGATGCTCTCTCCAGAAGGACCTACCCAGAACCAGATGTCAAGGAAGATGATGATGACTCACCATTCATCCCTATTGCAACCACGACCTCCTCCACTCCTTCAGCTCCAAAGAACAAGAGCGAATCAGAATCCATTCTTGTGACCTTCCAGTATGAGAATGAAGAACCATCAGTGACTGCACTTCAGATTCGAGAAGATTTCACTGATGACATTGCTGAGCGACAAAGGAACTGTCCTGACTTCAAGCTCATCTTTGACTATAAAGAGAAGGAAGAAGCACCCACCAACTACACAGAAGCCCAAATCCAAGGTCTCGTAGGTATATGCATGGAATATGATATTTTAAATGGGACCCTGTATCACTTTTTCCGAATGAAACACAGAGGAGCCAAGCCCAATCGCCATCCCACTATCAGACAGCTTGCTGTACCACGACAAGATAGGGAACAACTATTGAGAGCCTACCATGACTCAAAAGCTGGAGGATGCCACTTTGGACGTGATGCGACCAGACAAGCACTTCTTCAAAATTACTTCTGGCCAGGTATGTACCAGAGCATTGAGGAGTACATCAAATCCTGTGAAGAATGTCAGAAGTCCAAGCGTCCAGCACATCATAAGCCTGCACCAATGGTACCCATGCCTACAGAACCAGCCTTTGATCGCCTCCATGTTGATATCCTTGGCCCATTACCCAAATCAGCAAAAGGTAATAAATATGTTCTACTTGCCATTGATTCTTATTCTAAATGGACAGAAGCCTTTCCAATGCAGACTCAAGAAGCCACAGAAGTAGCCCAACTCCTCTTCAATGAAGTTTTTACAAGGTATGGTGCCCCAAAGTCCCTTCTCACAGATAGAGGAAGACAATTTACATCAAAACTGGTAAATGCTCTCTGCGAACTCTTAGATATCAAGCACTATCTGACATCTCCGTATCATCCTGAGACAAATGGAGTATGTGAAAGGCGGAACAGTACAATCGAGCAAGTGATGAGGATCTACTCCAACGAACGACAAGATGATTGGGATACCCTTATTCCTTGTATAATGATGGCCCTAAGGAAGATGCCCTGTCAGAGCACTGGTTACTCACCACACTACCTGCTCTTCGGCCGAGAAATGATGCTTCCTTTTGACACGAAACTGCTTCCCAAAGATACCCTTCCTCTTGATACCAAAGAGCGTCTTCAATCAATCCTTGACAACCTCAAGATAGCCAGGGATATAGCTGGAGAAAACATCACTATAGCGAAGCAACTCTCAAAGGATCGTCATGACTTGAAGGCAGCAGAGCCAAGCTTCAAGATTGGTGACACAGTCCTCCTTTATAACCCCAAAGTTCAGAAAGGCCATTCCCCTAAGCTAACCCAGAAATGGACAGGACCCTGGTACATTCGTGACATTGGACCAAACCATACCTTCAAGCTTTTCCATGCCGAGACACAGAAAGAACATAAAGCCCTGGTACATGCTAATCGTCTAAAGCCATTCCATCTCCGCCAGACAGCCAATCACCAGGATCAAGATGAGCAAGAAGTCCAGCATATCATTCAAGACCAAGACACCCAGACACCTGCACAGGATATTCCGGATCAACATCCAGATCCGCCAAGTACTCCAACACCAACTCCAACACAGGATGACACCCTATACCCCGTAGAAAAGATCCTTAGAATGAAGACTTCCAAAGGAAAAAGAATCTACAGAGTGAAGTGGGTAGGACATCCAGCATCATGGGAACCAGCTGCAAACATACCAGCGGATGTGCTACAAGACTTCCATGCAAAGATCACCCTCTCTGGAAAAAGAAGAAAACGCCAACCGAAATTTTTCACAAGAAGCAACAGACCATGATATCCCATATATAGCCAATACTTTCCTCCTTCTGTCATTCTCCTCTTCTAATTTACTAACACTTACTAATTATGGATGTGAATAAGCCTCCCTTCACCTTAGTTAATTAAGGTTCCTTAGTGCTAGAAGGTTGTATTAGACGTAATGCTTCCTCATTGAGACTTGTTCCTATCCAAAAACATTATTCTTTCTTTCAGGTGTCTTTAATCTCATTGGCTTTGTATTCCTGGGACTACTTATCATGGTGCAGTTGAGCTCGTCTTCAGCTGACAGTCAACTGATCCAGAGGATCAACTATGGTATCGTCTTCAAGCCATCAGCAAAGGTCAGGTTCGCAGATGAATACTGGATCCACACCTACGAACTTGACCTTCCAACGAAATTCCACATGAAATCCATCAGCGGATGCCATCGAGATAATGCTACCTGTAATGCTGTGAAGATCATCCAAGCCAATCTAAATGCCATCAAGACCCGGTGTGCCTCGTTCCTTAACATTACAACTCATCAGATCCAGTCCCTTATCCCCATTTCACGGCCACCCAAGAACCAAAGAACCAAGCGCGCTCTACTTTCATTTATTGGACAATTCTCCAAAGAACTTTTCGGAACTGCTACCACTGAGGATGTCAACATTCTGGCAAAGCATATTAATGCGTTAACACAGAATAGTCTCCATGTAGCAAATTCCTTAACCCAATACTCTCATCACATGTCATCCATCATGTCCACCGTTGACCACAGATTCCAGAATGCCCTACAAGGAATCAAGCTCAACCACCAGGCTATACGGCATGCCACTGCCAGTATTTCAGCCTCTTACAATAGTCTCAAGGAAGCATTTGCATCCCTTTCTTCTATCATGACACACCAGTTAGAGCAAGCCTCTCTAATTGAACATAAATTAGAAGAATTTAAACTTGGTGTGCATGATTTAGTTAAGGGAAAACTTTCGCCTTCACTTATTTCACCGGATGTTCTGTCCAAAACAATTCACCATATTAAACAGATTCTACATACAAAATACATTGGTTTCAACGTCTTGCAATCTTCTCCTCAGTTTTATTATAACCATGCTAAATTTTTGTATTCCAGGCCCACTCCTAATAAGCTTTATATTTCAGTCAAATTTCCTATCAGCTCTCTTAAACAATCGTTCAATATATTTAACATTTTGTCTTTTCCAGTACCAATTAACTCATCCTCTGGACATGCTACACAACTTTTACACCTTCCCTCTTACATTGCTTTGTCTGTCAACCATGAACACTACACACCCTTAACACAAGAAGAACATCAACTATGCTATGGTTCTTCTACACTACACTGCCCCTTTTACCCAACTTTCATTTCAGCATCTGTACCCTCTTGTGAAATGGCACTATTTCTCAATAATAAATTAGATATTAAGCAACTCTGTAATTTCCGTTTTATTGTACATGAACAGCAGTCAAAGGTAAAGCAAATTAACCCAACTACTGCATTAGTTTACAACACTCCCTTACTCACTCTTAGTTGTCCATCTGGTCAAAAAGTTGTCCAGGGTTGCAATTTCTGTATGCTAAGTACACCTTGCATGTGTTCCCTAAGCACTCAAACCTACTTAATCCCAGCAAAACTAGGCAAATGCAATAATAACACTTCTAATTTAACTCTTTTGCATCCAGTTAACCTTGCACTGTTACAGCACTTCTTTGACGATAACTCTTTAGATGCTATTATGGGTGACACCACCTACCCTGCCCCTATTTCTGTACAAATTCCTGATTTTCAAATTTATGATCACAAATTCAGTGAGGTAATTGCTAATGATAACAGTGATCAGCTGAGTTTAAAGCGCATGGTTAAAAAGGTCAAAAACAACAATGTCATTTATAAAACCTTAACAGATTCTCTATTAAATGGTGAAATTTCTATTCAAAGCAGCGGATTTACTTTAAACTTTTGGCTTACTATTTCATCTTTGGCAATTTCAATCTTCTGTGTAATAGCCACTGTATATATGTTCTTTAAGCTCAGATCCCTTACAACAGCCCTTTGTTTAGTAACTCAAGCAGCTCCAGTAAAAGGTGAACTTCCCCATTTTGAATATCAATTGCCATCAACTCCTGCTCCAGTAAATATTTTACCTGTAGTCAAAGTCCTTTATGAACAAATCCCAATTATTTTATCATTTTTGTGTCTTATCCTCCTCATTGTGATAATTTACAAACTTTATCAACGTAATCGTTACCATACTTACATTTATTTAGAACTGTCAACAGGTACAATGTGTCAGATGGTACCTTTAATGTACTTGTCGCTCTGTCCATCTTTCCTAGATGTAAATGTTCCACATGATTTGTCTGACATCAAGACTGACGGCATTTTCTTTCCCACCTTGTACATTAATTGTTCTAAGTTCACCATTACCAGCCAGCTTAACCGTCAGATGCTTGTTGTACCAAATGTCATTAAAATTTCTCCTATTGCCCGTTACCATATCAATAAAATTATGAGTATGCCATTTTCAGCAACACTATTTTTTCTACACCATAATATGTATCAACCATTAACGAATGCGCCAGCTTTACCTATTTGTTAGTTTTCCCCATGTTTTATGCCACTTTTGAGGGCAAAAGCTTGTCGTCACAGAGGGGTATTGTCCCAGTGACAAAACATGTACCTTTTTCTTATTTTAATATCAAGTATTTTAGAGTATTTTTACTGTAATATTTTAACATAATTTATGTATATATTTATATTGTCCACTTTTATTGTAACATAAGTTTCAAGCTTGGCAGGTTATTATTCATGTAACAACATCTAGTTGCCAGGTAAACAACTTGTAATTAATATAGCTCACCTAGTCAACCGCCAGTTCATTTAATTAGTATCGTTTCACAGTTCTCCATGCCATTGTCATAAGTTTCAAGCTTGGCAGACGCTAATCCGTTAATCTCTTATAACAACATCTAGTTGCCAAGTAAGCGAGCTTGTAATTAATATAGCTCACCTTGTCAACCGCCAATTCAATTAATTAGTATTATTTCATAGATCTCCATGCCATTGTTTAACAAAATCAGGTAGTTAGGTTTAATTGTTAAATTGTTAAAGTCTAAATTATAAATAACTTAACTGAGTCTGCTGACGTAGTTTCCTTAGCTGCGAAGACCTATAAAAGTCGGGTCTGTGTGCAACCTATGTCACACTTCCAGAATAAACTGTGGAAACTACATCAGCGACTCCTCATCTTTAACTATTATTTTATTATGTTTTAAGGGTTCTTAGTGGTGAGAAAGAGCACTTTCTCAGTATGTTTCAAACGATGGCAGATCTTTGAACAATTTGTGATAGTTACCCTTTGAACTTACATGTATTGCTTCCCTCCATTTCTGTATAAAATGATCTTTAATAGTTCTTTCGACCACTGAGGCTAGCCACTGTTTACAACATCGAACTACATCCAAGACTGACCGTTCACCGTGTAACATTCAGTATAACTGTTTCTCACTCTCAAACCAAGACTTTGGTGAGTTGATATTGTATTTGTGACCAACGACTTGAGATTTGGCTTAGCTGCATTGAACTAGAAACCTCTCTTGTGAATCATTGTATCTTGTTCTTGTCTGCCCAAAACATAATATTGAATATTTTAGACTTCAGTGTCATGTTTAGCTGGTGCATAGGGGATTCATTTTTTACGTCAAATTATTAACCGTAGCAACATTAATTTAACTAAAATATTGTTTGTATCAAATTTCTTCATGTGTTGGTATCACCAGATACATGACACATAATTCATTCTTCCCCGAACTGATAGTTCCGTGTTTGGAGGTGGTCTGAATGGCCTATGTTTCTGAAACGAGGCCACTGAATGTAACCAGGTTTCGGTTTGGTGATTTGTACGGCAATCGATTCGAGTTGAGTCTTTTGTCTGTTCCCATTCGTTTACTTTGTTGTTATATAAACTATGTCATGAAAAATTACTAGCCACATAAAGAAACCCTGCATTGTCAAATCACAAAAGGGGTTCTTTGGCGTGCTGTTATCCAACTCCACCACCAAAGCGATTTCTCTCCAAGACACAGGCCTGTGCATAACTTTCTCCCACGCGTCTATAGGCACGTTGACGTCCATCACCTTGAGAAATGTTAAACATTTCTCCACCAAAATATAAGAGTCATCGCTGCGGTGTGAAACCTGTGGTGAAGATGGGTCACCCTTATCTGTCTTGTCTTGGCGTTCTTACCCGTGGACCTCCAGACCGTGGCCGATCGATGATGTGTTCTGATAGCGTCTCACCAGTGCAGAAATGGTGTTCAGGTGGCAGTGAAAATGTCCAATGGAAAATGCCACTTGCGACATTCCCCCACGGACCATCCCAGTGGCCTCATGACGTTGTACAGACGTTAGCCTTGTCATGCTATGCGTTTCAATAGCCGTTTAATTTTTTTAACGATCGCAAAGGCAGGGGGTGAGTTTTGTCTTGCCATCGGTCACATGAATAAACAACGAATTCACACCCACAGCGAGTCGGGAGTTTCTTTTTTGTTTGTCAGTAGCTGTGACAAATGGACTCCCCAGTGAGGACTTTGTGTCAACGGATCTCAGCGTTGGGACCAGATAGATCGTTGAGCATCATACAGAGGGATACTGATCAAGGTCGTGTAACTCATTGACATTGTGATATAAACTGTGACTTGGCTCTGCCTACAGAATATATACTCCATGACTACGTTAGGCGTTATCAGATTATGATCCACAAATACGCTATTCATGGACATCAGCCTCAGAACGCTTTCATTTCATAATATTTACATGAATTTACACTGATCATCGGCAATATAGTTTCATCTCCACTGGTTTTACAGCAGTAATACATTGTCATTTGACACTCCTTGTTTTGTGGAGTTGGTTTTGATTATGATGTCGGCAATTGGCGTTGTGATGTGATATTTTGACTTTGTCGACTTGTGCATTTTATGATGTTGCGATTCTATGACACTTGAATTAGTCTGATATATAGGTTGTCTTGTGTCTATCATTGACATTTACTGTTGCCATACATAGAGATGATGACGTCACATGTAAACAACCATCACTACTTTTAGATTGAGTCTGCCAGTTAAATCGTATGATTGAAATGTTATTCACTGTTTTACACTGAAATCAGTTCATTGAGAGAAGGGAGAGATATAATTAGTATTTGAGTTTTCATATTGTCTTGTAAACATGTTGAGTTTGTGTAGACTTATGAAAATCTGGAAAATGCTGTGTTGTATAGGTGTGTGGAAGTCTGAGGGGATGAGTTTGAATGGTGCATTTGAGTGATTAAGCTAAACCCTCTATGAATAGGTAACGATATCAGCCTATAACCAGTACATCAACTTAAACGCTACCACTGATAGTCTTAGGTTGCGTATATGGTCTATAGTTAGGTACCCTGGTGGCTTAACTAGTTATTCCTTCTACTGCGAGGCTAGACTCTTACTAAGTCAATTCATTGGAGTTGATTAGTCAGGTGATGGGTATAATGTAGCAGGTGGTGTTGTTGAAGAATCTTTTATTGCTGAGTATTTATAGGATTTGGTTCTTGCTCTGCCTTGATTTGTTTGGATACCAGACATACTGGCCGCATACTAACATGCTTTGAACAACATCCAGCGGTGTATACATTGCGTGGCAAATGATTTTCGCGTGCTCTGTGGAATTTGTATGCTCTTTCGTTCAATATTCCAGATAGTTTTTGGTGCATTTCGTTGGTTACTTCATTGTGTATCCTGTGTTCTTGAAGTGTTAATATTGCCCCTTGTGTTTGAGTTTGGTTCAGATCAGGTGTTCCCGAGAATTACTTCCCAACTATGGCCGACTCGAATCCCACCGGAGATTATGAATATAGCATCCTCATAGAGACCCTAAAAGGTATGGGAATAACTCCTAAGGCAGATACCCCTGAGGATCTGAGGCAGTAGATGATGTCTTACCTTGTGTCTGTGGGAACAATACCAGAATCAGTTCTGGTAAAGGCTGAACATGACAATCAATCCAACCAGTCTGGACTAAGTGCAAAACCAGAGTCTTCTCAAGTAGCAGATGCTCTCGCGAATATCACTCAGCCGCCGCGGCTATCTACATTTCTAGGTGAACATGGAAAGGGAGAAGCTACATGTGAGGTCTGGAGATATGAAGTAGAGTGTCTTCTGAATAAATCAAAGTACCCTCAACATGTTCTGGTTCAAGCCATCCGTAGATCACTTAAAGATGATGCAGCCAGAGTTGCTTCCTTTTCCGGTGCTGACGCTAGCATTGATGACTTGCAATATTAGATAGCGTTTATGGAATTTGTGAGGAACCCGAATCCTTAAGAGCCAGCTTCTATAGTTCTAAACAGAAAGCGGATGAATCAGTCATATCTTGGTCATGTCGCGTTGAAGAACTTTATGGAAAAGCTATGCGTGGAACCAAATCTAGTGTAAGTCAGATGAATAAGGATCTTAAAAATGTATTTTGGCAGGTATTATTACCTCAGTACAAAGATGTTTCAGTTTATCAGCATGAAACCATACAGGATTTGGGGGAGTTAACCAAAGCTATCAGGCGCATCGACAGTGATCAAAACCAACGGAAAGCCGAATCGTCTTGCAAGCAAGCAGCGTGTAAGACAGCTATGGCATCGAGTGAATCCTCTGGTCTAAAGGAACTAACTGGAATGGTGAAAAGGTTGTCTGCTGACGTTACCTCTTTAAAGAACCAGGTGAGACAACAGCAGCATCATGACAAGTCTACATGGACTTCGAAGTTTGTACAATCCAGGAACTTACGCTCCCAAGGGCCTACTACAAAGGTGAGTCAGGACAATCATGGGTCAAGAGAACTGAGGGATCCAGTTGTCTGTTGGCGCTGTGGTCAGGAAGGTCATTTGATGAGAGGATGTAGAGCATACGTTTCACACCGACGTTCTTTAAACGAGAATCGACCTGTGGGGAGGGGTACGTCATGGGTGAACAGAGACAGAGGTTACAACCCCAAACGCCTTTGATAGGAGATGCCAGTGAACCTAGTGTGACAGTCTCTGGACTCCAATTTACAGCTTTATTGGACACCGGTTCAACTGTATCTACTATTTCTATCAGGATAATGTCTCATATCCCTATGACAACTACTGATGAAGTATTACACATCGAGTGTGCGGATGGAAACATGCTTCCTTTCTTAGGTGTTATTCAGAGCTACAGGAGTAAATTAGGATGATAGTCTGCCAGGGTTGCTTTTAGTGGTTCCTACAAGTAACTATAATGCCAGAGTACCTGTTCTCCTAGGAATTAATGTGTTGACACCTCTTATAGACAGATGTAAGGAACGTCATGGTACTGCTTTTCTGCAGACGTCATGTATACACACTCCATGGTACCTTGCTTTTCGCAACATGGTATTGATAGAGAGAGAACTTGTGAAGACAAATTGGCGCTTATGACTTGTTAACAGTGCAGAGACTCGAAACATAGTTATACCAGCAAATAGTAGCCTTGTCACCAGGGGATATATCGATAAGGGGAAACATTATCCTGTCCAACCATGTAAAGTATCGGTGTTGCCTAATGATATTGATATTACTCCTTCCCTGATGCTCTATCACCACGGGCGACAAGACATTGTTGAGGTCAATGTGTCCAATGTAACTACACGGACGGTGGTTGTTCCACCAAAGGCAGTAATATTTGAGGTGCAACCTGGTACCATAGCCGATGAAGACTTCTGTCGCCCATCCTGTGATGTGGAATCCATACTGGAGAAGGTTGAATTTGATGAGTTTTTGACTGAAGAGGAACGTCGACTTGGAATTCAACTGATATCTCGATTTCCTGATGTTTTCTCCCATGATGATTTGGCCTTAGGTCATTCAACAGCTGTCAAGCATCGAATTGACCTGATTGATGGGACACCCTTCAAGCAACGGCGTCGGAGAGTACCTCCTTCCATGTTTGCAGAGGTCAAAGATCATCGGAAGCAGTTGATAGCGTGTGGAGTAATCAGGAAGTCGCATAGCCCATGGTCATCAAATGTTGTACTTTGCCGCAGAAAGAACAGAAAATTGAGGATGTGTTGTGACATGAGACAGTTAAATCAACGGACCGTTAAAGACAGTTATGCATTGCCAAGGATTGAGGCACTTTTGGACAATTTAGCGGGAAAAAAGTATTTTACAAAGCTGGACATGAAATCAGGTTATTACCTAGTAGAGATTTTGGAGGAGCATAAGGAAAGAACAGCAGGGTCAGGACAGGACAGAGGGTCCTTTGGGGTTTTATGAGTACAACCGGCTTCCATTTGGATTAAGCAACAGCCCGGCAACGTTTCAACGTTTAATGGAAGAATGTCTTGGGCATCTTCAGATTTGTTGCATTTACATTGATGATCTGATTATTTATTCTCGTACTCTGGAAGAACATATTGAAAGACTTACTAGGGTTTTCCAACGACTTAGAGAATGCAATCTGAAATTAGCTCCCAACAAGTGCTCATTTTTCAAGAAACAAATACAGTATGTTGGACATGTCATATCAGAAGAAGGAATAGAACCTGATCCAAGCAAGATTGAAGTCATCAAGAACTGGCAGACACCAACTTCTCCGACTGAAGTTCGGTAGTTCTTAGGATTTGCTGGTTACTATCGGCGTTTTGTTCCAACGTTTTCAATGATTTCCAAGCCTCTAACAAACCTAATGCCAAGTCCAAATACAAAGGGAAGATCAGCAAATGTGAAAGAGTTCATCTGGGAACCGGAACATGACAATGCTTTTCAGGAATTAAAGAATAGGTTAACGTCGCCACCAGTACTTGGATTTCCCTATTATTCGTTCCCCTTTGAACTTCACACAAATGCCAGTCAACTAGCATTAGGAGCAGTACTCTATCAGAAACAGAACGGTCAACTCAGAGTGATTGCGTATGCAAGAAGAGGATTGAATAAATCTGAACAGAATTATCCAGTTCACAAACGGGAATTTCTGGCGCTTAAATGGGCCATCACTGACAAATTCCATGATTATCTGTATGGACATTCATTTACCGTATACACGGACAATAATCCTTTGACGTATGTTTTGACGTCAGCAAAATTAGACGCCACTGGACACAGATGGTTAGCATCTCTTGCTGCATACAATTTCAGTATCGTGTATAGGCCAGGGAAAGCGAATATCGATGCAGATGCCTTATCGCGACTGCCTAGTGGTGCAGCTCCTGTTGATGGACAAGAAGAGATCAAGCAGGATTCCATCAGAGCCATATGTAATTCAATGCTATTTCAGAACTATGTAGAATGTCTCAGTATGTCAAGTGAATCTGTGACAGCGGACGGAATTGAAATGCATGCGATGACTAGCAGAGATTGGAAGAAGGTACAAGCTGCTGATCCAATACTTGCAGTTCTAATTAAGTATGTTATTTAAGGGAAAAGGCCACCTCGTGATTATCTACCTTCTACAGAATTTACAGGCTTGCAACGGCAGTTTGATAAACTCTGGTTCAAGCGAGGAGTACTTTACAGAATAACCAATGAAGATGAAGAGACAAGAACTCAGTTGATTCTTCCATCCGCATTCAGACAGAAGGCTCTTAGAGGTTTGCATGATGATGTAGGACATCTTGGACGAGACCGGACTGTTCCCTTACTTCGTGATCGCTTCTACTGGCCTGGAATGGTTAGAGATGTTGAATCCTGGGTTGTGACAGATGTATTCGGCGCAAGACACAGACCAATACCACTTGTAAATGTCACTACGACATATCCACTGGAACTTGTCTCTATGGACTTTTTTACCTTGGAACAATCAAAGGGGAATTTTCAGCATATTCTAATTATCACAGACCGTTTCACGAAGTATGGACAAGCTATTCCAACTAAAAACATGACAACCCGGACTACAGCGGATGCATTGTGCAACAAGTTCATAGTGCATTACGGAATACCTACCAGGATTCATTCTGATCAAGGTGCAAATTTTGAAAGTAATTTAATTAAAGAACTCTGCACTATCATGGGAATGGAAAAATCGCGTACCACTGCATATCATTAAACTGGGAAATGGACAGTGTGAGCGGTTTAACAGAACCCTGATAGTGCCTGTTATTGTACGAAGCACTAAACAACCTGGTATACCCCTTATCTGTTGATGTTTGGTCGGCATCCAAAATTGCCAGTAGACATTGCTTTCGGTATTGATAGGAATCCCGGGTATGAAAATCATACACGAACCCATTGCGTTTGCATCTGCAAGAAGCATATAAGCTAGCTTCACAATGGTCTATCATGTCACAAGAAAGACAAAAGAAAGACTATGATAAAAGAGCTAGAGGATCTGCAATTCAGATAGGTGATTGGGTGCTGGTGAAAATTTTGGCACATGAGGGTAAACACAAATTACGGGACAAATGGGAGCAGGAAGTTTATATTGTCATTGATCAACCGAACGTTGGAATCCCTGTGTATGTGGTTTCACCCGAGTTAGGTGAATGTAGAACGAGAACTTTCCATCGCAATCACTTGTTGCCGATAGGACATTTACAACATCGACAGGATAATCAGCCCCATTCTACACCCTAGCGTAAATGGTGACACGTCAACGTCTGAGGGTGATTTGACTGAAGCTGAATCTACCTGTCTGGAGGATGACCCTGTCCTTGTTGGTACGGTTCCTGTCTTGAGTACGGACTCGGCTGCTGATGGATTACTTACAGTGTCCAGTGAAGGTGCATCTGAGTTTTCAGTATTGGATAAAGTTCAACCAGATGGTGACGATCATCTGAATGTTGGACAAGATCAGAAACCGGATAAGGAGATTGAGGGAATAGTGGAGACAGGATCTCAGATGACTGTCCCAGAAACGGTCGCTCAAACGGCAACGGAGACTACAGTAACAGAGACACAGACACCTCTAGTCGAAGCTGTGTTTAGCAATGAGACTGAAGAGACAACAGGTTTGGAAGGAGAGGTTTTACCTCGTCGATCCACAGAAGGAAACCTAACTGGATGACAAGTGGACAATATGTAGTGTCACAGAGTACAGGAGTTCCATCAACTGTTTACATGGTATTTGTCGGTCACATGAATAAACAACGGATTCTCACCCACAGCGAGTCGGGAGTTTCTTTTTTGTTTTACCGGCGTCAGTAGCTGTGACAACAGTATTGTGTGGCATTTATTTGCTCTGTTTCTCTTTCCTGGAATGCACGTGCAGCAAACGTATTGCACGTCTCAAGTACGAAACCACTGGCGTCATGGAACGTGGCACGTGCATGCATGTTGGATACATGTCACTAATCTCTGAGTTTAAATCCCTATGTGTCTACACAGGTTTCACGAATTTCGATTTTAATTTTTTGTATGCACAGTTTCTTTATCTGCCTGGTATATGACGTAAGAGGCGACTAACGGGATCGGGTGGTCAGACTCGCTGACTTGGTTTACACGTGTTATCGCTTCCCAATAGCACAGATCGACGCTCCTGCTGTTGATCACTGGATTGCCTGGTCGATTATTTACACACCGCCACCATACAGTAGGAATTTGCTGGATGCGACATAAAACTAATCTCACTCACTCTAGTAACGGCGGGGGACACCAGAAATGGGCTTTACAGATTGAACCCAATCGAAATTGGGTCTTTAGCGTGTCGAACGACCGCTTTAACCATTAGGCTACTACACCTCCCTTGGAACAAAGGAAACAAGACTGAATCACTGAAAGGTGTTCGCCAGGAGGATAAGCATGTCCCACCCGAATGGTAACAAACATCATTAAGTTTGATTAACTAGGTAAGTATTCCTCCGAAAATCCATATAACTTGTCAATAATCAGGTACGGAACAAAGTCAGGCGATTTACCATAAAATATTAACACATTAAGGCCGAATCGCTCATTAATGTACAAGAGAGAGTAATTAACACGTACAGGACGAAGTTCTGCAGGATCGCGTCCTAAAACCGAAGCTCTATTTAGTCCTGTTTGTCGCTTATAACGAATGCATGTATGTACAAAGTCAATAAAGCAATGCGGGCTCATCTCATTGAACGTCAATTATCATGGTCAGTAATCAATAACAAAGCTTTTACTGTTAACATTTAAAACAATGATATATTGATATGTGATTGCGTCGACCATAATGGGGAAGGTGTTTGGAGTATAATCAGAATCAATTAGTGCATCTGCTACTGTTAGTAGTTTCCAGAATTGATATGACAGGGTTTGTCAGTCTTTGGAACAAAGGAGGGTTATGTTCCATACTTTCCGCTTCTCCCTGTTGAGATTGTTTCATCGGATTTCTAGAAGTCGGTCAAAGTCAACGTTGGAACATAATTAAACATTTTTTACCAGTTATAGTTTTTTTTGTTAAGATTAGTCTTTCGTTTGTCATGCATACATGTGTACACTGCTTGGCAAAAGAAAGGTATCACCGACGTCACTTGATCTGTTTGATTGGCGTTTAAAGAGTTGGCAAGTGAGTGGGTGAGCACTCAGCAATATTCCAGCTATATGGTAGCAGTCTGTAAATAATTGAGTCTGGACCGAACAGTCAGGTGGCCAACATCGTGAGCATCGATCTACGCAAATTGGAGACAATGACTTGTGTCTACCAAGTCAGTAAGTCTGAATAGCAGATTCCGTTCGTCGGCTCTTACAAGTATAGGTTACTGATGATCAATTTCAACCCAGATCTTCGCGGGCATTAAGGTACAGGTAGCATCATGTTTGCACAAAGAACGTGGGCAGTATTATACCAGTCAGGTTTCTGAGCAAAATACGCTTAAACGAAAGCAGGGGAGCCCGAACTTTCAATTTGGACAGGAAACAAACTTTTCAAAGACAGACATCTCATGAACGCACCACCATTTCCCTTTATCACTACCCCTAGACACAAAGCATAGGGTGCAGATGCACAATGCAGTAGCCCCTATACACGTACATGCGGTGCCATTTTCTATTTTGTATTTTTTCAAGAAAGACGATAAATCACTCAAGACCATACTGACTGTAAATAATAGTGTAATGAATATATATGTTTATCAAAAACACAGTATAAACAAAGACAAATAAAAATCTTTTGGACTTCGTATTTAATTATTCTTAAAGTGCCATACCAAATTGAAGATGTTTCTTGCATTGTTGTCATGTAATTTTCTGACAGGGGTCCCGTACTGAGAAATGACAGGGGTTGACGGAATGTGTCAGCACTGACAGAATGGTGTGAGTAGCATGCTATCTGCGTGCACGATAAACAATCTGAGGTATACTGGAAAATCTATTGTACAGTATGCTCGACTGATCATTGAGGACTCTGTTGGCAAAGTAAACTAAACCGATAGTACACGAGATCGGTTTAATGGTAATTGTAGAATCTATTGAGCAAATGATGTTTGTCGACAATGGTGGGAATCAATAACTATCATTATTATGTTGGCTGTATTGATGTACAAAGTGAGTGAGTAAGTCTTACGGCGCTTTTAGCAATATTCCAGATATGTCAAGTTGGGGGACACCAGAAATGGTCTTCACGGATGTTCAAAGACGTTGAAACGTTCGACTGGTCGAGTCGTCTATGCGCACAATTTGCCCAGTTGAGACTGAGTAAATGTTATTCAAGCAGCATAAGAAAAATTTAGGTAATGTCTTCAAGAGTTAAGTATACAACCGATGACGAAAAGGACTATAACTACAAATAATTATCAGAGTTAACCGTACAAACGTGGACAAGACTGGAACTTGCGGCTGTTGGTTAAATTACAGGTTCGCCCCGATTACGTTTTTGTCGGTCGGCAGCACCACTGCCTAGTCCGAGAGCTTCATAGAAAAGCTGAGCGTCTCCACTTCTTCACGGTTCCTACAGACTGTGACTCCACCGGTGAAGATGCGGGTTAAAACTGGTCTTTAGCAACCTATGCTTGTCGCACAAGGCGACTAACGTAAAAGGTAGTCAGATAGTTGACACGTGTCATTGTATCCCAGCTGCGTAGATCGATGCTCATGATGTTGACCACTGAATTGTTTGGTCTAGACAGACCGATGTCATATAACTGTGATGACACGTGTCCACCAAGTCAGGGAGTCTCTCTACATGATGACGTTAGTCGCCACTTACAAGCATGGGTTACTGAAGACCAGTTTCTAAATCAGATCTAAGCGAGTGAGTTTAGTTTTACGCCGCACTCAGCAATACTACATATATATGGCGGCGGTCTGTAAATAATCGAGTCTGGACCAGACAATCTAGTGATCAACAACATGAGCATCGATCTGCACAATTGGGAACCGATGACATGTGTCAATCAAGTCAGCGAGCCTAACCACCCAGTCACTTTAGTCGTCTCTTACGACAAGCATAGTCGCCTGTAATGGTCGGATTTAAGAGATCGTCGGTACAAAAGCATATCTGGATTCACAATGTGGGGTTAATGAGTCATATCATCATGGTCGTTTTTTGTAAGCTCGGGGGTAGAGTTTCGTGTGTATACTCTCTCAAAATATCTCTGACACAACATTGTTATACGAAGCACACCAGGCTCACCTTTTCAACAGAGGTTTGTCGAAAACGAATCACTCAAAATGGTATTAGAATTATTGATAATTCCTACATATGCGGAAGTCCTTTTCAATCAAAAGAAGAGTGGCACTTCCATAAATAATACACAAATCAGCTACAATGTATTGTGTTTAACAGAATGGTGACAGAGGTTTCCCAGCGACACACCAAGACACAATACAGCTGCTTCTGATACAAAGACATGCAATCAGCTTCCAAACGGTTGATTGAATCAGCAAATTAACTAGACAAATTAGAGAGCCTCTATCAAAATCCGTTTAAACAAAATATATTTCACGTTAGCATTATTCACCATGTAAGTGTTTCTCTTCATTTGACCGACTGAGCTTATACATATAAAGTCATTAAAAGATGATGGTCATTCGGTACCAGTGACACCCAATTTGAACCTGAATCAACCCCCAGGATAAAGCTACGATGGTCAATACTTCATCAATGAGAAATCAATGAACCTATTAGCAAATAGTATCGCCTACACAAACCAAGGCCTAAAACTGTTATTAAATAAACATCTCATTACACTAGATGCATTTAAGCTTACACTGTTATCTTTTATTGTGACCTAAAATCCTTCTGATGGAATCTATTTTGAGGACAATTAGAACGTGTTCAGCTTAATCATGCGTCATGTTAACAGTGCTATGTGTGCTAACAAGGACGGACATCTACTTGACTATTCAACATGTCTGTAATTGAAGACTACATATCCAGTTGAGCGATCGTGAAAGCCGGACGTAGACCAGCTTTACTGAACACTCCACGGCCAGACGTTTTGAACTGTTTCAACGATGAAAAGTAAGTAATGTAGTTTTAGATGTTTGTTTAACACGAGGGTAATATGCTGGACATATAGTTTTAAGCGATGAACTGAAATGGGTGTTTTCCTTCACATCAGCTTAACCATGAAAGTTATTCTTGTAAATGTCGGATGTTATCAAATTATCACCCGAACTCGAGCAATATCAAATAGGACAAATTGTTATGGATAACAACTTCTTTATTGCGTGATTGCGACGTTTCGATACAGATTCTTGTACCGTTGTCAAGCAGGAATGATGCATAAAATCCTGAACTTATACACACACACACACACACACACACACACACACACACACGCACACACACACACACACACTAATTAAAACAATGTGATAACGTAGTATACAAAGAAAACACAATTGATAACCGGAGCAACATAATGCCATGATTGGAGAAGCAGAAAGCTGGAGAAGCCAGTAGTACACAATTACAAAGGATAGTGAATGGAAGCCAGGCATGTACAAACAAATGGGGTTACAATGAAGGAATTATAATGGAGGATGAGATGTTTATACATTTGATTGGGCTTGGTAGAGGAGTGCATCATAAGCAGATGGAATGAAATATCCTTGGTCACGGTTGATGGTGGGCTTGTGGCGTTTGATGTGAATGGCTTCGGTGAGCTTGCGTTTGGTGAAGTCCGTTTGGTTGTTGGCTAGGATTGTGATGTCAGACAACTCTATTTGATGAAAACCCTAATCAATTTGTCCTATTTGTACACCTCAACTTCTAAAATGCCACTCGAACAAGTTATCGAGCAATATCATTGCATGAAAAGAAAAGGCTTAGGCGATTTGTAGTTTTTAAAACGCTATACATTACCTATTGTGTTCAAAGAATAGTTAAAATATGTAACAAAAGTGTTGATAACATGATTTTACACAATTGCACAAATAAAAAATCGATTTTACCTGAAAATGTTGATTTTGATGAGATTTCTTAGAAGGATTAGAAAGGCACCACCACAAACGCGAACGAAATCACCTTCCAGTTGAAATTGTGCAGCAAAAAGCATTCCCATTCTGGCAACAAAAGTATAGATTACTTTCAGATATTGGCATTCGTTTTTGAAGGTGTTTCAAGGTCAAATCACCACGTCACGTCTTGAACCTGTGACACGGAACGTCGCCATTGAAAGAATGCATGCAGGAGATTACCGATCTTCTGTTTGCCTGGCGCCTGAATGTTTGGTTGAGCCCGGGAAACCCGACGTCGGAGTCGTGCTACGTCGTCACCATTGCGCTCATCGTCTCCATTGTCTAAGAGTATCCACTTAGACGTAAACACATTACCTTCTTCTAAACTGGTGTAACATTTCATGTCAATTTGTGGACGAGTTATACATGTTTTAAAATACAATATGTGTATTTTCGCAACAGATTTCTCGTCTGTGCGTTTCTTGTTTTGGATAGTGCACATATAACATTGTATGTAGGAAGGTATGGGGGTGGATTTTGTTTCAGAATCGGTAGTGCTGTCCTGGGAGAAGCTACATACACAAATAATAGCCACATGTTATGAAAACGCTCCGGGGTAACAAGAATGCCCTTTGAAATGGCAACGTGAAGGTCAACTGTCGACCGAGATAACCGTTAAAAAATACGTCGGTGAGAGAACCCAGTCCTGTAACCATGAACACGTAGCAAATGGCTGTGAGGGTAGCTCACTAGTCATTACTTCAAGCATTTTTCAAACAATATTTCCCCCAGGATCCGGGGACCATGTCCACCGAATTTATTTAAAGTTGGCTTTTGATGACAGAATCGCGGACAGGTGCGCGTTATCGAAATGATGACGGACGTCATTTGCCATGATGTTATGCATTGGTACAGCGCATCCCATTTGACAGAAGGACCTTGGCAGACCTTGCGCGTCACGAACTGGATTACCTGAGTTCCGTTTCCATCAGTTTGTCCGTGGTTCGTCGGCTTCGTCTCATCTATAAGCAGATAATGCAGGATATTGTTGCGCTACTACACTATATAATGCTATAAATTGTTCTTTTAAAATACGTTGCATTTCTACCATGATTTTATTTGTACTTCTTGACCGAAGGAGCCTTTGTCACTAATGTGATGAAAATAGGTAAAAGTGTATGTCTTCTTTCAAAGGTTCAGCATGATTTGTCAAAATTGAAAACTTTCAGCTAATGCGTACTTATCCATACTGTCCCAATGCTTAGGACTTAGGACTATCTGCAACGTAGTACTTAGTATCTTTTACTTAGGACTTACTATCTCCTACGTAGGACCTACTATCTGCCACGTAGTACTTAATATATCCTTTTAAAGGTTCGGATTATGAAGTGTGGTTATTAAATTGAGAAATGTTTGGTTATGCAGGACGTTATATAGTAGAAATGCACGTCAGTGTTAATACACAGTGTTACTCTCTCTGTCTCTGTGTGTGTTACGTTTGGGTGACGTGGACATAGCTGATCTAATTGCAGTTATGGGTGTTCTCGCTCTCACTTTCTCTCACACAGATACATGCACGCACGCACGCACGCACGCAGACAGAGGAGGGGAAAAGTTTCTGATATGAAATTCACGTTCTAACACGTCCTCCGAAAGTTTTGCTTTTCTTTACATGAGGCTAGGATGGATCAGATACAACGCTGGTTTCCGGTATATTGTTTCGTAATTGTTTACAAATTGACTTGATTCTGGTGGAAAAGTGTTGAATGCGGCGTAAACCAATACGGAAATGCAAAATATTGTCATCATAATTGTTTGTATAAGTATGAGGATATAAGTACGCATAGACTGCCACCGATAGACACGTCTGTGCACGCAGATTATGATTAATGTGCAAAGACCTCTGGAATATCCAGGGCATAATAGGAAAATGTAACGACGTGCAACACGTCCTACGTAGGAGATACTAAGTCCTACGTAGGTGATAATAAGTCCTCCTTAGGACTTAGTATCTCTTACGTAGGTGATAGTAAGTCCTACGTAGAAGATACTAAGTACTTGGAGACACCAAGTCCTGCGTAGGAGATAATACGTCTTACGTAGGAGACATTAAGTACTACGTCCTACATAGGAGATACTAAGTAGTAATACCTACGTAGGAGATATTAAGTCCTGCGTATGAGATAGTATCTCCGTGGCCCTAATACGCTACCGTACGAACGCAAAATATATTGTTTTGCGTGTTTTTTTATTTTTATTTTATTTTTTTGCGTAAAAACGTAGGTTTCTGTGTTAACGCGAACACTGGGTCCGAGTTGTCCGAGTTGATAATGCATGATCTCTTGAAAGCCATGTATATTTTCTTTTGCCGGTCAGTTTATATACGTAACATGCAAAGTGACTCAAACCGTGACCGTTTGTCTAAAGTGTACCATTTTACTCATCAGATGAGTATGGATTTCAGCTGCATATTCAAGCAATAATATATAGTCCAAGGCAACAGTTAATGTGATCAAAACATCTGTTTACATAAATGAGGTAAACGTTTATAACGCATTCTAATATTCTTAATAATACATTTCCTCCATAACCCAAACAGGTAGGGGTTTCGTATTTTTTATTTTATTCACTTTTTCGGAGAATACGTTTCGCGTACTTTCAAGAAGTCCTTGGGAAAAAGCCATAAAACGTGTATTTTAAAAAGTATGCCTCTAAACCGCGGATCATTGTTACCAAAATCACTGTTTAGACGGCGACGGATAAAAAAACAAATTTAGAAGAATCAGCTGACATGTCTCTATGAAAGATTGTGAGCCATTGAATTGCTTGATACCGAAACATCCCCAGCGCAACGCTACACACCAGTTTAACGTGCACAGAAACACCATATGCCGCTTGTGCAGACGTTGTAGGAAACATCGTAGTTGCAGAAGTGGCCGTCCAACAAGATTCCAACCAGTCACATTGACAACCCGAACAGTTCCTAGTGACAACAGGATATCGCCAAGTACCATTAGCCGGCGTCAGGCTGCACACTGAATACGGGCTAAACGACAAGTTACACCTGTTGCTAACGTCCAAGACCCCAGTTGTGCAAATGGCCTCTTGAATCGTGCTGATGGCCGCACCCGAGTTTACCAGCGACTTTAAGAGCGTTAAGAACTTTGTCCTTGAGGTCAATTGTTTTGGTGGCGGTTAAGCGATGGTTAGCGGTGGGAAAACTTTGTGCTAGACTTTCCTTGTCATCAATGGACATTTCACGGGTCTCTGGAGACCCAGTTGATAACCCAGTTGCGACGCCGTTTCTGCAGCAGAATGGTCCAGAAATGATCTTTCTGTAGACCTCATGTTACCAGCGTGGTTGAGCAATTCTTGACGCAGCGCAGACCCGTGGAGGTCCCGGGGTAGCAACCCATGCTTGCCATAAAAGGCGACTATGCTTGTCGTAAGAGGCGACGAACGGGATCGTGTGGTCAGGCTTGCTGACCTGGTTGCCACATGTCATCGGTTCCCAATTGCGCGCAATATCCCCACATCTGTCCATCTACGAAATAAAGAGCCACGCTTCCGGAACTCAGCCAGGTCCCACCCCCCACCACCACCATAGATATAGACTGCCACTGCACAATGCTTCTTGCGACGTTTGATTGGCATTAAGAGGCACAGGTGTCTCATGGTGCATATACACGTTATTGGCTGTGTGAATTTCATTTTGACAGTTCTCTCACTGTGACCTCATTGGCATGTGCTTTTGTGTTGGCATTTGCAAGAATATTGTGGAATGATGTTTTGGCAATATCAAAAAAATTCTCAGCATTAAAATATCAGTTGGTAATTCACATATTCATATATTCAAGTCAGTCAAAATAAATTTTGCCTTTGAGTATGCTTCGATCTTTCTGAAATACTGGTATGACGCCCAATTGATAGTGAATGCACATCTGACACTGACATGCAATGACGTGTTTTTTAAACTTTTTTTTCATGACGTGTTATTGTGTTTTGTTGTGACCCCACTATGTATTCACTGTTGTCGCAATTCTCAATTACATTCATCACTTTTTTGAGACGATTGTGCAGCAGTCATTTAAAATTCTGAAGGTAGAGCTGTTGTTCTATGAAGCTCTCAATCCAAGAAATATGTTCATCTTGAAGGCAGAAGCCGGATTCGAACTCGGGTCTTCGGTATGACGAACGCTTTGACCATTAGGCTACCCCTCTGCCTCAACAGTCATCACTGAGGGCGGTGATGCTTAAGCTTGTATGTTACAGGGAATGTGTAAAACCTGGAATTTCATGTAATCCCTAAAAAAGTATGATTTCATGAAACTTGAAATTGCTTGAATTGTTCGGCTGGTGAACATTTTTACGTTTACACTAAAAAACTTTCATTTTATAGATTAAGGCAATCCGCATAGTTTTATGATGAACATAAATTTGCCAAGAGAAATACATACACAAAGATCGGGTGATATTTTAGAGAAGCATAACACATGATATGTTAAACATTGTTATCAAAAGATACGTGCATTTAATGTATAATGTATCTGCAGTACATCAAATTAGCGTGCTGGCCGGTCAAGCGTCAGTAAAATGTTCCGCGAAAAGCTAAAACGGTTACTTCAGTGTGATGGCATACATACTTTCACAATGTGCTTGATATCAGAGCAAAATGTGCTTGATGGGGGGAATGATACAGAATTGATGGCCAATGGCAACTGACCGATGATCACTGATCATTGTGGAAATTGTTATCTGAAGCCTTTACACATCACTGCAACACTTACGATCTGGTACAGCACATGGCACACACAGAGTTCCTTCTTCTGAGTTTTATGAAAGGTCCATTATCATTGTACTGTATCTACATGCACTCTATCATTCAGGTTTTGCTTCTGGAGGGTTGCCAAATTATTGCAATATAAATATCCCACGTATTTTAATCATGACCATAGAGCAATATAAGGCCCTTGTGCGACGTCTTTAGTATTTAGACACGACATTTTTTGTGTTAAATTTGTCCCTTTCTCTCTTTAATATTGTTGGAAACAATTCGCTTTAGAATTGAGGATAAGCAACTGAAAGAAACTTATGATATGACACACGAAGCACTGTCTGGATTTGTGAATGGTTTTTCAAAGATTTATTCAGAAATATCTCGAAATGTTTTGTTGATATCAAGTTCTGAATACACAACACCATTAAGAATATGGTCAAAAGTAACATGTATCATATTTGGGATTACACCTTCTTTGTTAAGTACAGATTTCAATACTGTTGTTACGTTGAGTCCTACCAGGGATTGAAACCCACTTTATTAGAGTCTCATGGCCCTCACACATTCAGCAATCCTACCCACCCAGCCACCGCAACTTTCACAAAATTGGAAGCCGGAGAACTGGTAGTCAAGATCAGGTACCCCTCTGATAAGTGATAAACTGGTTCTGCTCCCATGGCCAAAGCTATGAATTAACAGTGTCTTTTTATCAAGTGGCCAAACGTGACATATTCATATTGTCAAATTTGGGATTTCACTATCTCAGTGAGGTCAGACTATTTGCTACTACACCCTTGCTTCAGGCTACAAACTGTCATTTTGCTAGAAGCGGTTGGTTAGACCCGTGACTTTGTGTACTGTCAGTTAGATGGAAAAGGTTTTGAACACCGAAAAGGGTTTCGTCGCATTTGAATTCAAAAGTATCAAAGAGTTATCATCGTAAATAATAATAATAGTTCATTTATATTGCGCATGACTCCATGAATATTTCATGTTCTAAGCGCACAGCCCAAGGGTTCACTGATTTGACTCATCGGAGAATGCTTGTTTACATAGTTTCAGAGAAAGAGTGTCACAGTCTTTAATGTTCACTTCAAAAGTAACAAAGAGTAACTATCGTAACTCACTTTTACAGAGTTGATTCATTCCGAAATCAGCATGATGTATATGCATACATGTATGTTTAATCACAGGATGAATATGTCTTCTATTCCAGGACCCGTGAAGGTCCCGGGGTTGAATTGGTCCTAAAATTGGCCATAAAAGGCGTCTATACATGTCGTAAGAGGCGACTGGCGGGATCGGGTGGTCAGGCTCTCTGACTTGGTTGACACATGTCGTCGATTCCCAATTGTGCAGATCGATGCTCATGTTGTTAGTGCAGACTCGATTATTTACAGACCGCCGCCATATAGCTGACATACTCCTGAGTGCGGCGTGCAACTAAACTCACTGACTCTATTCCCAGATTCGGGTCGTCATCGCCTTGTTCTGTTGGTGTTTATGCTGAACTCTCTTGTGGAAGCAGCATCTTTCACATCAGGCATGCTAGGACCAGAAGAATCAGGCACATCCATACACCATCCCGCTGAGCACCGTCCTCCAGCAGATCCTTCTCAAGAGGAAACACATACCCAGAGTGATGACAAGGGCAATTACAACGACCCACTGGGTGAGTTAATCACTGAACATTCACCTCAGAACTGATGAAACTTCAAATATACCTAAATTCTGAACTATGAATGTCCCTTCATCCCCAGCAGGGTGGAATAACTTTGATTTCACTCACGTACACACTCACTCATGAAGTCCATCAATAATGATGTGCGTTCTTGTATTTTAGCATACATGTGTAATGTAATGCTGGTAATGTAATGCTCGTCTTCCCTGTGTATAGTTACTCATTGCGCTTTGTAGGTCATTTCGTCTTCCGTATGTATTGTACTTTATTAGGCATCTCATGTTCCCTGTGAAGGTACGTATGATGCTTTGTAAGGCATCCCATCTTTCCCGTGTAAAGGTAATTACTGTGCTTGATAGGGGTTTCCGTATTCCCTATGGGTTGGAAGTTTAAGACCCGTGAAGGCCCCGGTGTAGAATAGGCCTTCAGCAACCTATACTTGCCATAAAAGGCGACTATGCTTGTCGTAAGAGGCGACTAGCGTGATCGGGTGGTCAGGCTCTCTGACTTGGTTGACACATGTCATCGGTTCCCAATTGTGCAGATCGATGCTCATGTTGTTGATCACTGGATTGTCTGGTCCAGAACGCCACCATACAGCTGGAATAATGCTGAGTGCGGCGTAAAACTAAACTCACTCACTCATTAGGAAATGTAAGCGCATATATAGTTTCGTGTGGTATGCGCTTTTGCTCTGGGGCGGAAGAGTTGAGTCCCGTGAGGATCGGGGAAAAGAAAACACAGAAAGCACGGACATGGAAAAAACACATGGGCAGCTCGTCGCTGAACCTCGAAAGGTATCATTCACAATAATGGCATGTTTGCACGGGAAATACAAACGTACCAACACACTTCATTGTATTTCCGGCAAATAAACTCCTGAAATAATTCATTTTGTTCTTTCACGAACACTATGTAAGGGTACGTATGGTGCTTTATACGACAATTCGTCTTCCGTATGTAATAGGACGTTCAGTGTGTTTCCTGTGTAATAAATCACTAACCGAAGATGGTGCGACATGTTCGTAAGGAAATATACGTGCATGCAGTTATCTAAAAGTGAGTGACTTTAGCTTTACGCCACATTCTTGAAATATCACAGCGGCGGACGCCGGAAATAGGCTTCACACATTGTGCGAATGAGGGGAATCGAAAACAGGTCATTGGCGTGACGAGCGAGCACCTTAACCACAAGGCAACCTCCCGGTTGGCTAAAAGGGATAAGATGAAATGCACTGAATCAAAGTGATTTCACAATGGAGGTCAATAGACAGTAATGAAGCTAGCTGGATTGATGTTCTTGTGTTCTAACAATATCGAGGCGAAGAACACCAGATGGACCTCATACACAGTACGCATAGGGGGAATCGAACCCGTATCCTTTATAAGTGAACGCTTTAACCAGTATGCTATCTCAGAGTGTATGCCTGACAGTCTTTGGGATTAGTAATTTGACTCACACCTTCTTCTAAACAGTTACGTGCACGGAATGGCTTTAAAACAGAACTGCACATGTGTTTCGCAATACACGAACATGTGGAGCAGGTATATCAGATTTTAGGACCTGTGTTTATTGTCGGGTAAGGAGTCTTGGGCGTTTTAGAAATGGTGACAAATGGTGTGCGGCGCTGTTGCAAATATTGAAATTGTGCTTATAGCTAAATAAAGCTAAAAGTGACCATGCATCTACACAAGCAGTTGTTATCCTTTCCCTGATATTAATCAGAGTCACTGGAATACTGCTAAATGCGGTGTAAAACATATCTCACACACTACGCATTTTCAAATAAGTCTAATTTCTGTACACGTTTTCTTTAGATATTCACGTTAATCTGCACTGCGAAAGAGGGACGTGCAAAGAAAGGTGTTGGGATCCGATCTGGCGCAAGAAACAGATATCCAAGGGATCTGTCAGAAGAAAACGTTCCTTATTATTAGACAGTAGTTTACTGCTAGGGTCATCTAATGAAGAGGGCAAGTCTGGAGATAACGAGGAGAAAAATGATTATGAGAAGAAAATGGTTATTCGCAGAAACGATGGCAATATGTTTCCTGATTTGAAGCTTTCGGAAGTGGCAAATAACAAATCTGACCAGGGTGAAGATGAAGATAGGGAAAACTTTAAACGCAGAAGAAATCCAACCACATTCGATGCAGAGTGCCATTGTGATGAATCATGTATTATATTTGGAGACTGCTGCTATGATTTCTTTTCTCTTTGCCTGCAGCAAAATCTAACTGAATTATTGTCTAGTGTTCAGACTACAAATGGTATAAGAAGAATCATTGAAAACATCACTAAAAACAACAAAACCGTGAAGGAGAGTGTATTGATGTACTTGTACAAGAGTTGTGAAAAAATGCCTAATGACATATCTACCCAACATTACTGGATGGTATCACAATGTTCGAAGCTGTACACCGAGAAACCTTTAAACAATACAGAAAATGACACAGTATCAAAATGTCATGATACTTCACTTGAACCTCTAGGAAGTGTTCCAGCATCTTTGAAACAACAACCTGAAATTGTTTTTCGAAATATTTTTTGTGCAAAATGCAATGGTGTAGACAAAGACAGCGTTATCATGTGGCCATCTAAAGCCGTGTGCTCTGGTTACTATAGCCCATCTGGTGTCACATATGATGAATTTATGAATAAATTTAGGGCCTCAGAATGCAGGGTGGAGAGTGAAGTGCCAGGTAATACCCAACCACGATCATGCAGACAGGATCATGATATAGACCTTAGTTTGTATCCAACAGATATGGATGTCGGAGCCTTTCCAAGTCTTGACAGTTTGATGTGCAGAAGTTATATCTATCCAGTGGTGACAGCTAAAGGCATCAGGGTGAGGAACAGCCATTGCTCAATGTCTTCTACTAAAGATAACTTTCGGAAATTCACATGTGACCCAGTAACGCACTTTTGGTTTCACGACGTTGAGATTCCATATTGTGACAAACATTCATGCAATGGATTGTGCAACCAAACCACTGATCAGGATTGTCATTGTGATATTAGATGCTTGACATATGGTGACTGTTGCTATGATTTCATTTCGACATGTCTGGGAAGCAATTTCACTTTACCCGACTATGCTGACAATGATACATTAATCAACACCTTGCTGATGCAACTGAAACCAGATGAAAATGAAATATCGACTCAAGGAAGAACCGACAGTAAACAACTCTCGAACCAAATATCCACGACAGTCACCCAGCTTCAGGGATTGTATATCAGATACAGAAGATGTGTTCGTGTTCTACAAACACACTTAATATGGGCCATAGCAAAATGCCCTCAGAATAATGAAGATCCGCTTTGCGAGTCAGCTACTTCTTTTACCAATCACTCAATTTTCACTCCAGTTTCATATCATCATGATGTGAATATTGTGTTCAAGAACATTTACTGTGGACGATGTCATGGTGTTCCAGACGAAATGTTGAATCAGTGGAATACATATATGTCCTGTGATCCTAAATCACACCCTTTTATAAACGTAGAAGCGTTCCTGTCAGAACACTGTAAGATCAACATTGAAATAATGGGTGGGCGTTCTTGTATGGAAGTGGACTTTAACCACGAACACGACCCCCTGGCGGATTCATTGTGCGGATCATACAGGTATATTGTGTACTCATCTGAACATTCAACACAATACAGAAGTCCACACTGTGCTTATCATATACATGGTGAAAAAGATATATCTTGTACTATGAAGACTCAAAAGAAGGAATCACTGGAGGATGAGGATGACAGTGCGAGGAGGGGTGGCGAACTTGGTGGCTTTAGCGTTTTGTTTAATTTCAAAGATAAGGATGTCCAATTTCAATCGACAGATGGTAAGATTATCTGTAGGTCAAATGAGGTGTATGATTTTTATGAGAAGATTTGTAGACAGATTCGTTGTCAGGAAGGCCAAAAGGCTGTCAATGGCACCTGTGTTGTCAGTGGTTTGGTGTATGCTGACAGGCAGAACCAGCTTTTCCCAAATGGCACATTACATTACACTGTTAGCTTCTATGTTCTCACAGAACTCCCCCTGCAAATCAAAGTCATTAAGGATTTATTAATGGTGGGGCCTCTCTTTGAACAGGCTTATGTGGTTGAAATACGTAATGTTTCAGCACTACCTGGTGATGCATCTTTTCGCGGGATAAAATGGGAATCTGGTCAAGATTTGAAACAAATGGTTAAGATTCATGTTGAAAATGTTCAATCCCTCGCAGAGGACATACACTTGATATCACACCTTGCCCAGCAGTTGGTCAGTAAGTTTGATCCTATGATCGTGGATATCATTCTTCAGAATTTCCATTCTGAAAGCGACCTGTTCTGCTCATATGGAACGGTTATGCGTTTGACGAACATCACTTTGGAATCCTTAAATGGGACACTCTATGCTGCAGACTCGTATAAATATTACACATTAGAATCTGTTGCCTTTGTACTTGGTTTGAAAAGTGCACCTCCTGATTTACAGGAGATTTTGGTTTGTGGAATTCCTCTAAAGTGTGACCCAGTCGTTTACAATTTAACCGATTTTATACAGGAGGACGGGAATCTTAGAAACCTGTATTCAGGCGTGATTCTAGAAAATACTTCTTTCTTCATAGCAGGAGACGAAGTGCTCTCTTGTCATAACTTTACTCAATCTGGGCCTCAGAGATACTCACAGATATTCTTTAAATACGATCGCGTACAGGACATTCTGACCTATGTGACTTCTGGTGTTTCCATGGTCAGTCTACTAATCACACTGATCGTGTATTCACTTTTCCCTGAACTGAGAAATCTACCAGGTCGTTTAACCATGTCTCTGTGTGCCACCCTTCTTCTTGCTCAGACTCTCCTGCTGCTCATTCATCTGCCCACGGGATGGCTGTGTCAGGCACTTGCCATCATTCTGCACTTCTCCTGGCTCTGCACCTTCATGTGGATGACAGTCCTGTCGTTAACACTGGCTCGTACATTCACCAGCAAAGGCCTTAACTCCTTGAACCAGAATATAGCCAGGACTCATGGCTTCCTCAGTCTCTGTGCCAGTGGAATCCCTTTGCTTATTGTCACTACCTCGGTTCTTCTAGATTTCCTGGAGCTTCCCAATATTTACATCGGTTATGGGGCACAAGGCATCTGTTGGATCGCTAATCCCCCTGCATCTCTCCTAGTGTTTGGTGTACCTCTTGCACTGATGCTTCTTGTTAATGTCGTTGCCTTCATCGTGACGCTCTGTAATATAGAGAAGAGTCTAAAATTGTCTGAAAACATAACATCTTCAAAGAAGGACAGAGCCAAGGTATTTATCTATGGCAAGCTATTCGTCATTATGGGCGTGTCCTGGTGTACCAGTTTTGTGGCAGCATTTGCGAACGTCAGTATTCTCTGGTATATGTTCATCATCTTGAACGGTCTTCAAGGGTTCTATATCTTTGTAAGCTTCGTCTGTACGGACAGGGTTAAAAGATTGCTCCAAAAGAAATTCACAGGTTCTAGTACAGATACTAGGACGACGTCTGCTATCACCTCTAGTACAGAGATTAAATCGCAGAAAACTGAAAAAAACAATATATGATTTCAAACATGAGCCAACAAAACATTCTTGTGAATTTCTTGGGGTTAGTTAGATATCTACTCGTTTCATAAACATTCTTAAACGCATATATATTCTGTTTTGTTCAATCTACTCGTTTCATAAACATTCACAAACGCATATATATTCTGTTTTGTTCAAAGAACGCGAGACGATATGACTGTTTAAGAGATCTAATGCATTCCTTTATACCACGAAATGATGCTCTTTTTGTTCATTTAAAGTATACCTCCATAGTACTTGTATACGTTATATAATATTTGATCAGATTTCAAATCGGGGAATTTGGCCAATGAGGTTTCACTACCTTTGTATACATGGATTCTCAAATATTGACTGATATAGGTCACACGATGCTGTTGATATTCCTCTCTAGTTGAGGTCCTTAATCGTTTGTTTATATGATGAAATAACTGCAATACGCACAATATGTATCTGGGCAAAGGGCATTAAACAGATCATATGCCCATGGCAATGGCCAGGCAACACTCAGTATCAAGTAGGTCATCTTATCTCCTTTTTCATCACCATTGCCGATGCGACTATAAATTGCAAATCACTCCATCATTTCATTCTTTGATTGATCTTTCCGATAATCAACAGCTGCCAGAAGGATGGCATTACTGCCCCTTTGGTACTTTGCAAAAACAAATGTAGCTAAAGTACTATAAGCTTACCGTGTATTGGCTTACCACTGGCTGCTGGAGATCTACAGCCCATTTGAATAATGTACACTACATACTCCTACAGTTACATGCACTTAGATTTACACGTGATGTGTATGTGCACTGTCAAACACAACGGTTAAAAACATTGTTAACATGGCGAGACAGTACTTAACTTTGGCACAGAAATGGGAGACAACTGGCATGGTTAATGGTGGAAACTCATTACGACAGGTTGCAACAACTTTTCACAAGTCTGTTAGCGTGATATCCAGACTTTGGAATCCGTATAGAGCGACTGGTGACGTCAAAATGAGGCGTGGTCGGGGACGGAAAAAGAAAACCAACCAACGGGATGAGCGGACCCTACGCCTTATTGCTCTGCGAGACAGGTTCACATCCTCCCCCAAAATCTAATCCAGGCGTCAGAATTTGTTCACGTACAGTACGTAATCGTCTTAAATCGGCGGGTCTTAAAAGCCGCCGTCCATTCGTTGGAATCAACATGACTGTGCAATACAAGCGCTTGAGACTGCAGTGGGCACGGAATCATGGAGGAAGAACCGTGCGTCAATGGAGAAACACCTTGTTTAGTGATGAGAGCAGGTACACACTAGACCATAATGACGGTCGAATTCGAGTTTGGAGACGCGTTGGGGAACGTCACAGTGCCTGCACCATCAAACAGCATGGTCATTATGGAGGGGGCTCTGTTATGGTGTGGGGTGGTTTACCTTTAACCACAAAAATATCCTGTTGATGGCAGGATAACAGGTGTACGACATCGTGATGAGATCTTGAACCCGATTGTGATCCCTTTGCGCGTACAGCAGGTCGAATGTTCCAACATGACAATGCCCGCCCTCACATTGCTCTTGTTTGTCGGGACAGACTGAGGGCTGTAGGTATTCGAGTGTTGCAGTGGCCGGCTAAAAGTCCTGACCTTAACCCCATCAAACATCTTTGGGACGTTCTTGGCCGCAATGTTCGGGACAGACCTGTTCAACCCAGCAAGTTTAATGAACTTTTCGTGGCTCTCCAGGAAGAATGGCGTAGAATTCCGATTAGTACCATCCGTACCCTCATTACGACGATGCCATGCAGTTCTCTAGAGACATGGGGGACACACCCGATATTGATTTTCATCACTTGACATAAGCCTTTTCATCTGTATGAACTTTTCTCTTACTGTTTCAAAGATTAAAGGTCACATGCCACCAAAAAACAAACATAATTAAAACACACTTATCACTTATTCATGACATCTAATATACATTGCCGCTTGTTAAAAAACACATAAACAAAATTATAAGCGTACAATCGCGATTCAAAAGTGCAATATTTTGTACTTGGGCTTACTTCCCTCGAAACGAAGCCCTCGCGAGACCGAACCCAGTCATAGCGGGTGGCTGTGCACTCAAGGGTAACGACGGATTCCGATTGGCTGGTTCATTTGCTGATACGCTGAGGGCTCATTGTGTGTACAGAAAGATGATCTGTTTGATGGGCATTTTATAAGTATGCCTAGTCACAAGAAAGTAAGATTCTTTATGGATAACAACTTCTTTAATTGTACTTGATGCGTCGTTTCAATATGGATTCGTATACTGTTGTCAAACAAAATCATTTACACTAGAATAAGTTGTTATCCCTAGAGAATTTATTTAGAGATGTTGGGTTTTGTAAATACACGTTCTATGTATTTGATTTCGATGAAATAAAAAACCATTTCTAGAGATGGCGAACTACTGCGTGACTGGAAAGTGTCATTCGTCCAAGTACAAAGCAGGACTTGAAAGAGTTTGCACCGGTTTCCGTCAAATCCAGTCATCCGAAAAAATGGATGTAGTTTGTTTGCAACCCACAGACATAAAAACTTATCATGTGTACAAGTATCACACCTGCCTGATTACATAATGTGGCAGAGACTGGACTCGGGTTCACGAGTCATAAATCAGTTTATTTTGTTTATGGTGTATAGCCTTATAGGTGTTAAGTTCAAACTGCACGTGGTCAATGATTGAAGCTGTCTATTGTATATTGTCTTTAGCAGACAGGCAGGCAGACATACAGGTGTCAATAAACCAGACACTGAGCTTTCTCTGTGACAGAGGCTGCTTTCTACAATCAACAAGGTTGTTTATGTAAAGAGTAGATTACTTACTTGTTTGTGTACACAACCAAGATTAGACTACTGCTTACGACCACATACTCCGAGCATGTATACTGTTTCAAGCTCCGCGAACCTATTCACTGCGCATGCGTTATGGGCGCAGCGTAGCGCAGCACAGTTGTTGAAACCAGTTTTCCCCCCAGCGCTGGGGGGAATTTAGTGACTCGTTTGAACTCCGATTTCGCGGGCTTTTTTTTCATCGCGTTTTTTTCAACTTTATAAACTGAATTGGCACTTTTCATGATTTGTTTCGGTAAGTGCATACCTAAAGGTATCAGAATCTGCAAAGTTGTGTTGTACGTTGCATGTGACCTTTAAAAGTTTTTTCCATGAGTATATTATTACTGAGCCTACGTTTAAGCTCAATACGTCCCTACACCAGATACATCACCTGGCAACGCACTTTGTTGCATACATGTATGTAGGGGGTATAGATATAGCATAAGCTTTTTCTTTTTGTTTCGTATGCTTGATAGAAATTGGTTTGTTTGTAGATATATAACGGTTTATTAATGATGTGTATTTATAGAAATTCCGTTGTTATGTTGTATTGTCTATTAAAGTAATGTATTTCTGACATATTAGATTAGATTTTAGTTGTTTGTTGTCTTTAGACCATGTTCAGTCTAATTTTACATATTGTTAGTGTATGATGTTTTATTCTTGATATGGTTGAAATATCGCCGATGTGGCCATAGATCACAAAGCTCACTCATTTGCTTGTAAGTGTATGCACTGATAGATTTCAGTATTAAATTTTGTTGTATTTTTTATTTGATAATGTTGATCAAAATTCCGTGTTTGTTAATTAAAGACATAGATGTTGTACACTTCCATGGTTGTGTTGTTAGTCAATGCCGACTTCTCCTTCAAATGTGATTTTCAATAATATTTCGATCACATGTATATTTGGACAGGTTTCAACGGTTTTACATAGGTTATTCTGATTGTACGAAGAAGGACGGAATATTTTCATATATATATTGTGTAATTGAACGCACTGTTCCCTGCGTTATCACTAATACAAACCTCAACACTAGTTGTCATCAATATGAGGAAACCGTATACACAGGATATGTAAATTGTGTTTTTTGTGTTGCATACATTTGTATATACACAACTGATCTGTGCAGGTGTATAAGCAATAACTAAAAGACTAGAAGACTAGTCAAAAACCATTAACTGCAAAAGGAGTTTTACCTAGGAGAAATATATGAACTCATCTTTTACTCTCTCATACTCTCCCCCTCTCAACAACATCCCCCGCCAAAAAAAAATGAAAACAAACAAACAAACACAAAAGCAATCCAAAAAAAATGGAATCAAAACCAAACACACACACATGAAACAAAACAAAAAAACCCCAAAACGATCAGGGAAGAGGTCAAAGAGATGCGGACAACGAGAACAGAAGTCACTAACATCACAAGACATAAAAGAAGCTTTGGTGACCAACTGCTGTGTGAAAGATTGCTTGAAGAAAATGTCTTTTGAAATTATCTCTCGACTGACATTGGTTTGAGTCTTCCTCCAAAATGACAAACAGAGCTGCTTCATCAACAGTCACTTGAGGGCAGTCTTCAGATACCATGAACAAAGACTCGGATGTTCTCTTCACCCTTGAAGGCCATGAAGCTTGCAGTGTTTGTTGCTGTACTGTATGTGAGATCAGCAAAACCAGGTACATTAGGCATAAAGGAGGTTTTCATGTAAAGGTAGAGGAAATACAGATGTTTCATAAATTTATTGTGTGTATGGAATCGTTTTTTCATGTAATTTGTTTAGGTATTATTTGTGTTAAGTACAATGTTGTGATTCATAAATGAACCAAAGTTTGATCAAAGACCTGATCAAAACTATGAATCGCAGACGTACCTGGAGGCTTAAGTGTGACTGGATCAGTATTTCAAAAGGTCGGTTTGCATGTACATTTCTAAATCATCATCATATCATCTGTATTATTATTTGTGGTTATTTTTTATGACACAGGATCTAGTGTCTGGATATATTATGTTGACAGCTTTGTTTTCATATCAGAGCAAACTGTCCAAGACAGCTCTTGTTCATCGTTCCAAGCATCCATTTCCAAGGGTCTTTAAGTAATCTGCTAGCTGTCTCTGTCCTTGAAATCAGCGTGTGCAGTCACTGACAGACAAAATATTTCGTGTGTGTTTGTTTACAGGCATGGGGACCGCATGCCACAGAAGGCTGAAGTCCAGCTGCCATCATGCCTTACAATGTGGCAAATCTTTGACGCCCATGTTGAAGATAACAATCATCTGCAGGACAAGCCATTTATTCATTCATTCATGTAGGGTATGCATGTTATCGAGATGTATGAAACAAATACATCAACTTAAGTGTAGTGTTCTCGCAGCTTGAAAGATGCCATTGACAAGTGTTGTAATATATTATATATCAAATCATGATGATGTTGAAATTGTTTCTTCTTGTTCCGTTCAAAGGATTTCACACAATGTTGTCTGTGCATCTTATACAGAGATGCACTACAAAGAGAGAACTTGGGAAAAGGAAGAAGTGAAGACCTTGAAAGAAGTAACACAGGGACAAATAGCTTTACAAAGGTTTGTTATTTCCGTAATAATCGATGAAGTTAATGAAAATGTAGTCTGATAAATGGATTTTGCATCATAATATATTAAACATGAGAAATTATACACGAGAAAATAACAGTAGCAACTCACAAAAGGATGTGAGCGTGTTTAGTTTTACGCCTCTCACAGCAATATTCCAGCTCTAAGGCGGCGGTCTGTAAATAATCGAGTCTGGACCAGACAATCCAGTGACCAACAACATGAGCATCGATCTGCTCAATTGGGAACCGATGACATGTGTCAACCATGTCAGCGAGCCTGACCACCCGATCCCGTTAGTCGCCTCTTACGACAAACATAGTCGCCTTTTATGGCAAGCATGGGTTGCTGAAGGTCTATTCAACCCCGGGACCTTCACGTGGCCTCACAAAAGGACCACTCACTTCGTGGTTGTTTAGAGGTTCAATGTATGTATGTAAGTATATTGTTTTCATATTTTAAATGTTTTGTGTTTGCAGGCTACTTCAATAGAAATATTACAAACTTGGGGACAAGGTAAAGAGGTCACCATCGAAGTATGTGGCACTCATCATAGACAACATGGACCAAAACAAGAGGAATCTTCCTGCATTCCCAGAACAAAGGTACATATGTGTGAAGATTACATATCGAATCACAGGCTCTTTAAACCGCTGAGCAGCTGAAACTCTCCTTTCAAATGCTGAATATAATGAATTTGTCCCAATGTGTGCAATGAATGTTGATTCCTGAAGACATTTGTCTTTGACACGTATACAATGCCAGTCAATAAACATCAAACATTTTAGATTGTTGGCAGTCTGGCATATGACAAGCACCATGTGACAGGTCGATCACGGAAACCAAGCAACCCATGCTGTCTGGATTTCATGTATTCCAGGTGATGCAAATGTGACTTGTACAGTGCTTCTGTATGGCCTCAGTAGAAGTGCACAGGTACCCACTACTGTATATCTTCAATATGAGTCATTGCCTAAGTAATCAAGAAACATTAAGTTCAAGTTTCAATTTTGTTCCTGCACAAATGCTATAAAATAGTATTTAATTCATTTACTAAAAACTACTGTTTCAGCTGAACCATCGGCAGAAACCCTGTAGTTATAAAATGACAATTCGCCCACAGATAACAAGAACAAGACCGTACTGTATTTTTGGCATTGTTAGTCAAACTGAAACTCTTCAAAAAGATATGTCTTCTTTCTGCAACTTATTTACATACTATTGCAGTGTGGGGATGCGTGCAACAGAGGTTACTAAGGGGGTCTTTACCCTTCTTAATTAGAATTAGAGGATATTCCAATAATCCGGCATGAAGATGTGGACCACCTGTTCAACGTGTTGGCAAAGGTTCTGAGACAGAAACGTGCTGCAACATGTGATGGTCTCCTGCATGTCCTTGCCAGCATCAACCCAAAGCCCATTCCTCCTGTATTGGATGGTGATGAAATGAGGCAATTGTTTATCAACTGTGATTCAAAAAAAAAAGACACAAGGAGATACATGTGTTTGTGTTCATAATGGACGGGTCTTCAGTCTCCATTCTTTTCCTTACAAAGAATGGCCGCTGAAAAGGGAAATTATCGGACAGGTGTCATTAGACTGTCACTCTGGACAAGGACAAGGAAGATGACACCCGAAAAGCCATGGGGAGAGACTTGGCCAAATGGGTGTCATCATCCAGGCTGCCTGAAGATGGTGTCCTACATTAGAAAAATGGGGGATATTCACACACCAGCAGGCAAGCTGCCTGCCCTAAGGGAAGAGAACGCCCTCCCAAGAAATGTACAAGAGGCAATAGAGTGAAGCAATGAAAAAATGCAGAAACAATCAACGATATTTTCATTGAATTACAATTTTTAATAAAAAATAAGTTGTAATTGGTTATACAGTTTTAGAGAGCATTGAATGTGAAAGCATCCAAACATCAACATGAACACTGATTTAAGCTTGTACTGTTTTTTACTTGTCTTGTCAGTTCTTATTATCCTAACATTTTCCTTTGCAGGTATCACTTACAAAGCACCGAAGGCAAGCCTCAGCAGAGCTCTAAGACAGTGGCCTAATATTATTTGATTTAAATATGTATATGCGATGTTTGTATAACCACAAGCTAATTTTGCTTTTTCCTCACGTCTTCCTTGACGTAGAGGTTTATCTGTCTCTTTCCTTTTGTCCCAAAGTGGTGCCTTTAGCTCTTGGCAGATTTTTGGCATTTGTTGTTTCCTGGTTTCGAGGCAAACGATTCAGACTTTCATAATCGAAGGTTTAGTTTCGGAGCTTGAAAACCTTTCATTATGTTTTTACAAGACTTGACAGACATATCAAACAGATCTTGAAGTGTTGCCTTTTGCAGTTTGTAGATTTTTGGCATTTATAATTTGTATAATTTCAAACGCGATTTGGACATAGTCACTTTAAGTGACTGCCAGATGATTTGTTCCTTGCAATATGTGGGGTCCGTTGAGATTTGTCATCCACTGAAGACCCATGGAATTGGTGTTCAGACTGACATTGATTTATCATTGTAAATATCCCAGCCTAGGTAAAAATAATTAAAAAACATGATGGTCTCGTGTCGTGGTTAGAAATTTCCTTCTTTTCTTGAAATTGTCATGTGTTTAGATGTGTACATGTGCACTGATAGACCCTACTTATTGATCAGTTTGTGTTTGAGGTGTAGATTTAATATGTCTTTGAAGTAATGGTTTGAATGCAACTTAAAAGTCGAAAATATTACAAAACGTTATGTAGTTTTAAGATATAAACATCTCATAGATCTCTTTTGTAACACGGTATTGTTAAAAGTGTCACATGATGCAATTCTACTCTCATAAGTTTACGTCCGTTGATATTAAATATTTGCTATAATCGTTTCTTCAGATATTCATATCTAAAATAATGATGAAATAACTGAGACATTTGCCTCCTTGATTGAAGCTCATTTTGAAGATGTCACAAAAGTACTGACATCTGCACAAGAAATATGTGTATTTTTTATTTATGGCTTTCACGAACTATATATGTTTCATTATTTACAAGTTATTCTTGTAATATTTTGTCAAAGTGTAAAATTTCTATTCTTTTGTTAAAACCAGACAGAAATATAAAAATAACTACATCAAAGTGTATTTTTTAATGTTTGGAATATATACATGAGTAGCATGTGTAAATTTGGTGATCTATGGGGTTTATGAAGCAATACATACAATTATGTTTTACGACCTTGTTCGTATTTTTGTTTTCCCATTACTGATGTTGAATTTGTTTTCAATGATAATATATATCTCGGTTGGGTTTCACCAAGTATTCTTATATTTGGTTGGCCTCATGAAATGGCTGGTCCATTTTTGAAAGTCAGAGGTGCTGTTTCAAATATTGTGCACCTGCCATATACAATAAAGTGTTCCAGTGTCCAGTTAGAGTTATTACAAAAGCAACAGAGGCATATAAGTCACATTATACATCTTTTCTGCAGAAAGAAAATATTCTGCCAGAAATTTCTGCAGAAATGCATTTTCAGAGCCAGTTTGTGAGCTAATGAACACATGAACTTGTATGTCAAGTTGGGACTGGCAGGCCATTTCCAAGTTGTCCCACCGAAGTAGTATAGGTACGCGGCTCCCATAACCACAAAAAGGCAAAATAAAAAAAGGAAGAGGTTCTGGAAGATAACAAGTGGTCCTACAAATTTCGCAGTTGGAAGTGCACTGCGTTTAGATATGTTGCAGGTGTGCTGATATAGAAATACCAAGAACCAAGCTTTTGCGCGAAGCCTAAAAGCTTCGGGCCGTTTATCCCTTTGAGAAGCAAAGTGGAAGTACCACATATCGCAAGCCACATATAGGAGAATCCGAGGCAGTGTACACCCTGAGCCACAAAGTTCCAACACTGCAAAGGTCTTCGAGACCCCGTTGGCGAAGTGTTCCCGCATCCTCCTCTCCAACCGAGAGAAACAAATCCTGGAGTGATCGGGACACACCTTCAACAGGTGCTACCTAGCCTGTATTTGGTGTACTTTCATGATATCGTAGAAGATGGCAAAATCGTGGATTTCGTCTGCATCTAGCAGCCCAATCAATTTCGACTTGCAGAGGGCAAACTCCAATCGTTCTGGCTATCGACTGCTATTCTGACCCGAAGGACAGAAACTACCACTGCACGGGCTGCCTCGCCACCATCTTCGAATCGGACAACTCGACTTCCACGTTTAACGTGCCATCGACCACTGGGTCAACAGCATGAAATGTGTTCTGTGGAAAAACAAAGTATTGGACTACATACCCCATGATCGCAAAAGTTTTGGAAGAAATCGATATCGTTATGTTTCTCGCACATAGAGAACCTGTACAACCTGCCTCCAGTGGTATATTCGACGCAAATTCCTACTCGACAGATAGGTGTACAAATGTCCCTGTGAGAAGACAAATTCTTGTACCTTTCGGCAGCTAGCAGGGAAAGCAGAACCGTCACAGGGATATTAGAACAACATTTGACACACACTGTTGCCAAACCAGGGTGGACCCAAGGACATGGAAGCGGCAGGTGCGCCGTGCAAGGGAACACCAAAAAAGCCGCAGACGTTCCGGGGGAAATACAGAGGGAAGAACAGACTGTTGCTGCTACTTGAGTCGCCGACGGGTGGAGAAACGATTGGCTGCAATATACACGAAACAGTTCAAGATGCCGGTGAAATAGAACGCCTCTGATTGGTGGGTATATCGTTCGTGTGCAGATTCAGCAACCTCTGTCATTCGCCCACATCGAAAAAGACAGATGAAGGAAAACGCGAGCTGCAGTTCTACTAGTCCATGTAGTGGATGTCTTCTCGGCTACCTACTGCATCTCGAACAATGTGTATGAAGAGCACAAAAACGGTCAGGACTACCAGAATTTGTACTACATTTTCAGCCACGACACGGAGAGTACATCGTTCGTGGTCCCGGGTACAAAGTGCATGTAAACAAAGAGTGCATATCGTTTGTGAACCTGGCTTTAAAGTTCATGCAAAGAAAGAGCATACGTTGTTTGTGGTAGGACAATCACCACGAACGGCTTGGTAGTGGAAATATGGTAAATTCTGTATAAAGGTCAACAAGACAACATGTCCAGTAGAAATGCAAAACAAAAACGTGCCACGATAGGCTACTGGATGCAAACAACCGAGAGACCAGTTTTTTTTTCACTTTTCGGCAGTTTCTGGAGAAATATGTCCGAGTATGGTAGGAATGTCCATGTTTTTGGCAATGTATTCCACACTGGGTTTGTTTGCTAGGGCATTGCGAATTCCTCGAATGGAAAACGAGGTGGACTTCCTCGTATACAATATGCATGCTCGAGATGTATACACAGTACAATATACTCTTCCAACTGTATACACACTTTTTTTTCCACTCCATATGATGGGGGTTACCGGATTTTGTTGTTGTGCGAATCGGTTTAGGTGTTTCTGTCTTCTTGTCGACTGGTACCACTTAATTGTATATGGCAGATGCATAATATTTGAATCAGTATGTCTGACTTTCAAAAATGCACCAGCCATTTCAAGAGGCCAGTTAAATATAAGCATACTTTTTTGTGTGTGGTCCATTTCGTCTAATGTTTTTAAATTCTTTTTTCAGGCGCCACCATAAATGATTGTCCAGTCATGAACGGGTCAGACAACAAGAGGGGTTACAAAATATATGAGACTGAAAAGTCAGCTGGTGATCGAAATGCAATGCTAAACAACAACGACGTCGACAACAACAACTAACCGACCAACCAACCAACCAAATCACGTATACACATATTTTGCTTGCTGCACATTTCACATATATGCATCTTTCATAGGTTCTTTACTGCTTAAACATGATCTGTAATTCAAATCTTCCTCTCAACGATTCCATACTCTGAACAAACGCAGTTCAAATGTTAAAAGGTTCTTCTCTTGTATACATTTCACTTCTATATTTAATGTGGTGTCCGGTTTGGGGTATTCTTCTTTGCCTGGGTTATCAAAGATAATGTCCTAAAACACTGTGCCGACTTAATACTCAAATGAAAGTTGCAGCTTGTGTTAAAGCCAATCTCTCTCTCTATATATTTTTCAAATAATGTATCTACATTGAACTTTTACATGTTATGTATTATATATTATATGACATTTCTATTGCGTGAATATCAGCTCAGGTGTACAAAGGCGATGTGTTTTTCCGTCGATCATATGACAGGATGTCAATTTCAACGGCTTCCAGATTTCCAAATGAAAATGATCGATGGATCGATAGTCGTCTGTTAACTCTCAATACGCTGGTCGCCATGTGGGTGGAATAATGCCGGTGCAAAGTTAACTTATAACTCCGTCAATATGCCATGCCTTGTAGTCTTGGCTGAAAGTTCAGGTCCGAAGTGAAAATATTTGAGTAAATGTAAATGTAACAAGGTCTTGTCATGTGAACGGATACTGCGTATGTACTTGAACTTGATTTTATTTTGTTGCATTTTTGACGTTTGATATCAACAGCTAACAATGATGATCCAGTTTACATGACGCACAAAATGGTTACAACTCCCTAAACAATGTACTTGACATTTCTTCACGCCAGTGGCAGCTGAAATTCATCAAAATATTTTAACAATAGTTTCATGGTATATCTTACTACCTGATGAACGCAGCGGTGTGGATGATACAATATTTAAATGTTTTGGGGGTCACGTCTGCTCTGAAATAAATTGTTCAGTGCTGCTCTAAGCATTTGACTTGAAAATTTGTATTGTTTGAAAAACGAAGTTAGTGTGACTGTCTCCACATTTCTCTGTTGTTCGAGGATTTTTTCTGCTTTCTGCTTGGTTTTCCTCCAGTTATCACAAACAAACTTCATACATTTTATCCATATTGGGAATCGAACCCAGGCCTTGCTACGAAGAGCGATCGTTTCAACTACTGAGCTACTCCACAGCCCCAAGAATGACACACATACAAGCACATTGAGATGTCGTAAGATTCATTACCACTACAGCCAACGAAAAATGGAGAACCGTAAACAAGAACGTTTCTCGTAAAATTTTATTCTTTTGTTTTTGACAGAAAAGGTCGTTTATTAACCAAGTCATGGCTTTTTCAATTTTACTTTTCCAAACTATCAAATACTTTCAATTTCTATTTGATCCGATGAAACGATACGAAGGTTTAAAGGTGATAGGTAGGAAGCAGCGTAGAGCTTTCAAACCTTTTGAGGCACCCCTGATGAGCCACTTCCTTGTGGTAGGTGTTGAGTAAAGCTAAGTGCTCATCGCCCGTGTGGACCCCGGGCAGAATGTGTTTACAGCACCCCATTGTCGTAAGAGGCGACCAAAGTGGGCAACCCGTTTGCCGTGAGTTGCCCCCCTGTGTCGGTGGAGAACTGGAGCCTTGTGGTTGAGGGCATTGGTTCAGGGAATAGCGTTCCTTTGCTCAAAACACCACTTCGCCCCTGACTTCACCAACACGGGTGGTAGAATGGGCCCGATTCTACCAATTGGTTGGTCATGCCGAGCCCTGAGCATTCTCATTGGTTTTGGTCAAATTTGATTTTTTTCATTTGTTTGCCAATGGGCCTTGAACATATAGCTTGTAGACCTGTAATATCTATTGATATATTAAAACCACATTAATCAAACTGTCATTACCTAGAGTCTTCATGGGTCTCATGGGTCAGTCTGGTGGATTTATTGATCTTGATTTGATACTTCTGCTGGAGGATATCATCCCAGTGCCCTTGGTGCTGTCAGCAGGCAACCCACAGGCATATATAGAGCATTGTCATTATGATACTCCGTGGTGGGTGGGCAGCTGGGATGAAGAAGATCAATGACTTTATCATGATACCCCCAAAACAAATCAAACGTACCTTAGAGGATAGTTCATCATCTGATGATGTCACCGTCTCAAAAGGCAAATCTAACCGTTGGTCTCGTTGATTAGTGATTTCTTCTTCGGATGATGGATCGTTGAAACTTATTCTGTTTGCTCTATTTGAGATTTATGGAATTGCTGGTGAAGCTGTGTCAATAAAAAAGATGCGATCTGGTTTAATATTACTTGAATGCAAATCAACATTTCAATCATCTACACTCATAACTGTTAAGCATCCCGTATCCGTACCTGTTACTGTGTCCCCACACAAAACTCTCAACAGTTCTAAGAGGATTGGTAGAGACAGAGAAGGTTGTCTGTTAAGCATGTCTGAAGATGCTTTTGAACTAAAAGACCAGGGCGTAACAGTTGTAAAACGCTTTACAAGTCGACAAACGGTCAGATTGGAAAAAGTTAAACACTTATCTGCTCAACTTTTTTGTTCCTGTTCCACTGTCATCCATCAAAGCAGGTTAATGCAGTATCAGTGTGGATACGTACATACCGAGCCCGCTTCGGTGTTACTCGTGTCACAAATTTGGCCATGGTGCCACATCTTGTACCAACAGCAATAAATGTCCTTTGTATGGTGATCTACCTTCAGTTGTTGGCAACCTATAGCTCACTTTGTACTGTCCTCTATAGATACATTGTTTTAGGTCTAATCACTAGTTTTACCCTCTACTCTGTGACATTCTAGTTAGTTTTACTGTCCTTCATTGACAGATATCAGTTCAAGTTTTACAGCAGATGCACATGCTATATTAACAACCTTAAACTATATTACAAACATAATATATATATATATAAACAATACATCCTGTATTCAAGCTCTCTTTCATGCCCCCAGACTATTAAAATTGTATCTTCTCAACATCCACTTTTAGCTTGCATTGATGAATTGTATAACGATCTTGCTACTGGCCAATGCGACATCGTCTTTTGTTGGTTACCCAGACATGTTGGAATCTCTGGTAACACAATGGCCGATCTTGCTGCCAAGGCAGCACTCAACACCTCTTCTCGTCCGTTATTCTGTTTTATAGCCGTCATAAGATCATATATCCGAGGTCTAATGTAAAAGAAGTGGGACACCCAAATAGGTATTAATAAATCACATGGAATAAAGCCTTATATCGGGTATACCTTCTTGGGTTATCAGACCAGATTTGAAGAGGTCATCATTCGACGATGTCGCATTGGTCACCCATGATACACACACGAATATATACTAAAAGGTGAGGATCCTCCGTTTTGTATCCTTTGTGATGAAAGAATCACAGTCAAGCATATCTTGCTTGACTGTGTCGAGTATTCCATCACAAGGGACACTTATTTCATTTCAAGAACAATGAAGGATCTTTTTAACAATACTAGAATTAGAATTAAAAGAATTAGAACTGTAAATAGATAAATATTTTATAATTGGAAGTTTAAATTAGTAACTCAATTTGTTAGTGGCTGTACCCTCAAAGGGGGTTAAAGTACTGTAAAGTTATTGTCCTCCTGAGAGGGTACGTAAGTCCCGAAACATTTGATACAAATTTAAGGCGTCTAGGTTTGTAATCGTAGTATTCATGTCAGTTTAATGTATGGCTAATTCTCCGCTTAAAAGCCAATGACTGAAGGGATGGTGTAAATCCAGGTAGGGTCCATGTAGGTAGCAAAAGTAGTGTAAGTCCCCATGGTCCCTAGTGTGGTGATCTACCTTCAGTTGCTGGCAATTATTGCCCATTATTATATTGTATTGTCCTCTTTAGTTGAACTGTTTTAGATCTAACTACTAGTTTTACATTCTCTGTGATACTAGTATTCTAGTTGTTTTACTGTCCTTTGTTGATAGGTTTTTATGATATAAATATGTTCCATTTCATTTTAAATGTTCTCCTCACGATATGGCTAAAATATTACCGATGTCCAGTCACTCACTCACTGGTACTTTGTGGTCTGTCTCGAATAACATTGAATCACCTACGATGTTTTGCAAATTGTTCGAAAGGGGATAACTCTAAATCTGCTTTTCTTGTTGCCTGCAAAAATAGTAAAGGTTACAAAAAATGTTTGTACTCGTGCTTCAAACAATGCAAAATTGAGATTGGTTACACAAAGACTGTACCCGTGCTTTAAACAATTCAAAATTATCATCAAAGTGGTAAAATAAATAGTTGTTCAGTGGTCCCTTGGACACCATGGGTTGACGTACCTTCGGGCTCAGGGAACGCAAACAAACACCGAAGGTACATCAGCCCATTTCCTCCTTGTTACCAGTGTACTTAAAAATTCGACGTAAAATGTCGACATGGTGAAGTTAAAAAGGACTGGGACAGTCAGGTCTACACAATTGCAAATATAGAAGAATATGTACGTATTGAAACGCACATATTCAATTCATTATCACATTAGTATGTTAGAAAAATAGTGGTACAGTAAGTAACTAGCCTTTTCTTGAGACACATCTTACGGATGCCTTTAGATTTACATGGCAAACATATACAGTAGAATATGAGAAATCTATTAAACTACAATGTGGGTTTGGGTATCTGCAGGACAATATACATAAAGACAGTGTGTTCAAACGTGCTAACAAAGAATTCATAGTGAAATCATCACTAAAACCTTTGACACCTGTAATTGAGCAATGTGAAACAATACCATATACCTCAATACATTTACACCTCCAATTACCCATGAGGATCCGGTTTAGACTTGGTCTTCAGTAACCCATGCTTGTCGTAAAAGCCGACAAACGGTAGTCAGACTTATTTCTTTTTTCCCAGTAGCGTAGATCGATGGTCATGTTGTCGTTGTCCAGAATGGACAGTCTGTACTAGATCATTTACAAAGCGCTGGACTTTTATGTTAATTCATTTAAACGTTTAACAGCAAATGTTCCAGCGAAATGGCGCATTTATTATTTAATGTCACACTGTAAAGGATTTAGGGCACTAAGGTGTCCAGTATGCAGCTTACTTGAGGCAAGACCAACAAAGGTGTTTACAGCGAGGAAGGATTTAGGCTATCGTGTGAGGTGAAGTGAGTACAAGCTGCTTTAAGTCGCCCCAGCAATCTTGCTAACGGTTTACACCGTTTTCCACGATATTCCAAGAGTACCACGGCAAGGGTCACCAACAAAGTACTTCACACATTGTACCAATGTGGGAATCGAACCGGGTTTTCAGCGTGACGAGTCATTAACCACACGGCTACCTCACCCCTGTGAAGGCAGTAAGCATGTAATGATGTATTCTCATGGAATCTGTATGGAGTAATACTGCCTTGCTGTAGGTTGGCTGAGCAATATGCTGAAACACCATTACTGTTAATGTCAATAAATCAAGAACATGAATGATACTTTACACGCAACACATGAATAATTTGTTTCTTAGCACGTGTAAGTTTTTACGCATTTGTGTACGTGCGTAAACGATGCTGTAACAAAGCTGATCCACTTTGGTAATGAGGAATCAATGTCCAGCATACCTTGGCACGAACATGAAACTTACACCTGACATTAACGATGTACTACATCAGCGTGCTAAATGTGTTGACATATGATAATTTACTGTCCCACAAACCACCTTCATCAGGTCGTGTGGAGCCATCTTAACAAGGAACATAAGGGCGCACAGTTCAGCGTCCATACCTGATACATCAGTGCTGAACATTTCCAGTCGAGTTGTCGAAATGGCTGGAAGTCGTTTGGTGACTCTCCTACTCTCGCTGGACTTTAACGTCTTATTTTCGTCATTATGTGCGGCTCAAAGTGGCTTTAGATCTGAATTGTTTATGCAACGGACTGTACCGATGAATTGTCATGATTCTGTACAAATAGTTCAAGTGTCATCGCGCTTAGCCTGTGCGGTGTATTGCCTAGATCATCCTGGCTGTTTCCTAAGCACCTTCGACCTCGACACTCACGCCTGTTCAAGGAATTCGAGAAAACCAAGTGCGAGAAGAAACTGCTCCGTGGGCGGGATAATCACATACATACAAAGTACTGGTAAGAAAACACACTTACATTTTTTGTGTGCCTGTCATCGTTCATATGAAAAGTTAGCCTCATGTGAATAGCTAAGCTTCGTGAAGTAGAGAATGAAGGGTTTTGAATTCCCACACTTAAAAATCGTATTTCATCGGAACTTGAATTACTTACCTGTATGTAGACAAGAATGATAAAGTTGACTTTGACAAATGATCGACAATGCTGAGCATCTGTTATGGGTGAGTTTAGTTTTATAGCGCTTGTAGCAATATTCCATCAATATGACGACGGGAGACACGCCGTATGCTTCACGCCGTGATGAGATTATTAATTATGATCGGTGCGTAGTTCTTGGTCTGTGAACCATAAGTCCTGCTCTTTCTGAATCGGTCACATATTGAGGGATGGTGTAAATCCACCTCTCTCTGTATCGCTCACATCCTGAGGCACGGTGTAAATGCACCTCTCTATGAATCGGTCACATCCTGCAGGATGGTGTAAATCCATGTCTCTCTGAATCGCTCACATCCTGAGGCACGGTGTAAATGCACCTCTCTATGAATCGGTCACATCCTGCAGGATGGTGTAAATCCATGTCTCTCTGAATCGCTCACATCCTGCAGGATGGTGTAAATCCAGGTCTCTCTGACTCGCTCACATCCTGAGGCATGGCGTAAATCTAGGTCTCTCTGACTCGCTCACATCCTGAGGGATAGTATAAATCCAGGTCTCTCTGACTCGCTCACATCCTGAGGGATAGTATAAATCTAGGTCTCTCTGACTCGCTCACATCCTGAGGGATAGTATAAATCCAGGTCTCTCTGACTCGCTCACATCCTGAGGGATAGTATAAATCCAGGTCTCTCTGACTCGCTCACATCCTGAGGGATAGTATAAATCTAGGTCTCTCTGACTCGCTCACATCCTGAGGGATAGTATAAATCCAGGTCTCTCTGACTCGCTCACATCCTGAGGGATAGTATAAATCTAGGTCTCTCTGACTCGCTCACATCCTGAGGGATAGTATAAATCCAGGTCTCTCTGACTCGCTCACATCCTGAGGGATAGTATAAATCTAGGTCTCTCTGACTCGCTCACATCCTGATGGATAGTATAAATCTAGGTCTCTCTGACTCGCTCACATCCTGAGGGATAGTATAAATCTAGGTCTCTCTGACTCGCTCACATCCTGAGGGATAGTATAAATCTAGGTCTCTCTGACTCGCTCACATCCTGAGGGATAGTATAAATCCAGGTCTCTCTGACTCGCTCACATCCTGAGGGATAGTATAAATCCAGGTCTCTCTGACTCGCTCACATCCTGAGGGATAGTATAAATCTAGGTCTCTCTGACTCGCTCACATCCTGAGGGACAGTATAAATCTAGGTCTGTTCGGCCCAGGTAGGTCCATGTAGCAGCAGATGCAGCCCTGGTTTCTGGTACAGTCATCTTCCGTCAGTTCGCGGCGGTTTTCTTATAAAATCGTTGCGAAATACTCAGACAGTTTTCAGGCTAGTTTGAAACCATTCTGTGATATACTCCTACTTGTTATTCTGACATCATGAATAATGTTTTGTTATTAGTCACTTCTACATGCTGATACATCTCATGATACACTGTAAATTACCTTTCTTTGCATACACATCATGACAGTCGAATCCAAAGCGCCTCATATCTGCACAGCTATCAAATGCGGAGCGGGAAAAATAGCGGCGCCTTGAGCATGTACTATATTTGTGAATATTTGCGCTGTGTAAATAATAATAATAAAAGTAATAATATCACACCGTCTTCAGGAATGTATTAGTCCAACGTTCTGTGATTATATTTTCAGGACGAACCAAGCCCAGAGGTAAGCAACTATCATTGGTATGTTTGTTAACTAGTTAGCAATATTCTAACTGCTAGTCCTTTTTCCAGACGCGCCTAGACGAGACAATCCTATGATTATGCATCAACCTACAGAACTGAGACATGATGACATGCATTAACCAGGGCAGTTAGTGGCATAATGCAACAAACATCGGTTGCACTCTCCCAAACCAGAAAACCTGTTCGTCGTGTTTCATAACAATACGAGTGCAGTTTGTGCTCAACTTAAAATGTTGTATTCATACACCATTCTGTGAGAGGTGGGTATTTATTTACATAAGATGTGTTGAATTATGTTATATACGTATATAACCTGCTCCGTTATAGCATATACCTGAGGGAATGTACACCAGCAACAGGAAGGGTCTTGCACCTGCAATTCAAACATATGCTGACCTTTCATCAAGTACATCCGTCCAGCGATGAAGGAACAAGATTATACTCGGAAATGTCGTGTTCCTCAAAACAATGAAGTCGACATTCATAAATTCTCGGATATTAATTTCTTTATATTTGGGAACACGATGTTTCGGGGTATATCCTTATTCCTTCCTCACCCGAAGGATAAAGTTGATGAAGGAACAAAGAAGTATTCAGAAACGTTCTGCTCATAATTAAACAAGCAGACATCCATAAATTCTCGGCTTCATAGTTCTTTCCGTTTCGTAAGTTCCTTAGGGCCCATGCAGGTAGCGAAAGTATTGTAAGTCCCCATGGTCCCTAGTATGGTGATCTACCTTCAGTTGTTGGCAACCTATAGCTCCTTTTTATATTGTATTGTCCTCAGTAATGAAACTGTTTTAGATATCATTACTAGTTTTAGATGAATGTCTGTGATATACTAGTGATTTTGCTGTTCTCTGTTAACAGGTTTTAGATTGCTTCAAGTATTATTGATATATATCATGGATTTTTTTGTATTTTTCTCGTCACGATATGGCTGCAATATTGCCGATGTGACGATAAATATTAACACACTCACTCACTCGTAAGTTCCCATGGTTCCCAGAGTGGTGAGCTACCTTCAGTTATTGGTTACCTATATTCTTTACTTCTTATTGTATTGTCTTCAATGGTAAAATAATTTTAGATGTGCATGGTTAAAACACCCGGATACTCTTGTTATTTTACAGACTTTGATGACTGTACTTATAACAGTTTGTATTTGTTATGCATTATAAAACTTATCTCGTCACTACATAGATGAAGTGTTGAAGAGGTGGTGCTGTTTCCTAACTCACTCACTCTTTCCTTTACTGTTTCCAGGGTGTGATTTGGACCTGAGCTACACACACGAACCACGTACGGGCCTCTGCTACAAACACTACAAAACCCCACTGACGTGGGACAAGGCTCAGGAACGATGCTACATGGATGGTGGCGACCTGGTGATGGGGGACACTGGAGCCAAGATGGATCACCTACAAACAGTGATAGGTGATGAAGGTAGTACTAGTATTGTTCTTATCTATTGTTTTTATGGTTCAGAATGAGCGGGTGAGTTTAGTTTTACGCCACACTCAGCAATAGTCCAACTATATGGTGGCGGTTTTAAGTAATCGAGTCTGGACCAGACAATTCAGTGATCTGCTGCATGAGCATCGATCTACATCAATGGGATACGATGGCGTGTCAAACAAGTCAGCTGGTCTGACCACCCGATCCCGTCAGTCGCACTCAGCAATACTCAAGATATGTGACGACGGTCTGTAAATAATCGAATCTGGAACAGGCAATCTGGTGACTAATATCATGAGTATGTATGTATGTATGTATGTATGTATGTATGTATGTATGTATGTATGTATGTATGTATGTATGTATGTATGTATGTATGTATGTATGTATGTATGTATGTATGTATGTATGTATGTATGTATGCATGCATGCATGTATGCATGTATTACTGCAGGTCGTGTGTTTCATGTTTCTAGGTCTTGCAACGTTTATTGGCGCTTTCAGACGTGGTTCAACCTGTTGGTGGGTGGACATATCTGAGGCAGTGAATGTGAACTGTGAACACTGCCCCTCCTGTCTGATGATAAACATGGAGGGTGAAGTTGGATGTGAGGAGTGCGGAAAGCCTCTCAGTTTTATCTGTGAAGTGAAGTAAACTAGGAGACTAATGTCATTTTTGTCTCTATGAGAACTCACTTTAGCAACATTAACATGAAACGATAGACTAGGAAGAAACATCCAAGTTCGGGGAGAGGTGATATCATAAGTTATCACATCGTGGCGAGGGAAATACAGGGGTTTTATCAGTCCCTCGTAAGGTTGTATGCCCACTCCGGCTCAGGGAATACAGCCTTGCTCGGGACTGATAAACCCCCGTATTTCCCTCGACACGATGTGATAACGTATTTATCTAGCTGAATGCTTTCACTGACTCAAGACAAAACAACACGCATCGAATCGACTTGTTGTCATGTTGACACCAACTGATCGTTTGACTTCAATGCACCGCACGTTACGCTTTTCTCACTTCGCGTCGTCACCGAGGCGTAGCGGGGTGATATGACTTTCGCAGCGGGAGTACACGACTTTTATACTCCCGCTGGCGGATCGTGATGGATGTACATGGTATTTTATCAGAGTCACGTGGACCAATCAAAACTCAACATTCTTACATGAGGCTAGATAATGGCTGTTATTTCTTTTAAATGCTTGATCTCATGGGTTATGTAACGGAAGGTCAGGCGGGTACATGCTTTGGGCGGTAGGTTATAGAGACAAATCCTAGGATGTTCATATGAAGGACAGTCTCTATACAATCCAGAACACATATAGAAAACATGGAATTCGGAACCGAATAAAGTCAAATGCACTAATGGTCGTCTTTTCTGTTGGTGTTGATCACTGAGTGGAACAAGATGGTCGTTGTCTGAACGACCAGGAAGGTTGTCTAAACGACCATTACGTATTCTGAAGAGCAGCGGCATGGTCCTTCGTTTGCGTAACGTTAGTAAGCCTGAAAAGCGAAACAGAAAACAAAAAATAAAATGTTTTCTATATTTGAATTAAGTAGATGAAAATATTCAACACCAATCCACGATAAACACAATGTATGAACGACCACTGCGTATTATAAAGAGCAGCGGTATGCTCCTTCGATTAGATAACGTCGGTATGCCTGAAAAGCGAAACAGAAAACCATTTTCCCTGTAAAATTAAGTTGATGAAGCTTTTCAACATTGATCAATAATGAACACAATGCATGGACGAGTAGCTATGGCAAATACTTAACCTCTGCAGAATGTATTTCATTACCTATAAAATGTTCCAGCCAGTGGTTATCTGCTGGGGTTGAACAGACTCTGGAAGATCAGTTCTATCAAAATGGAGATTGAATATCTAAAAGATAGATATCCCTACTTTTGAAAACTGACATATAGAACTTGGAACCATCACATGTTTGTTGACGCTGGTGTGGACTGGTGTATATAGAGAATTTAGAACATGTAAATTGTGTATGCCCTCACCTTTAGCCGATGAATTCCCCCAGCCTGTTTTATTTATATCAAAATAATATGTACAATTCCTTATTATAATAAAATACAAACCACGTTGAAGATCAGAAATGTAAAAGAAATGAAGAACAATGCGCAGTTCATTACATAAACTACGATTGTGTATATGTCTGCCGAATTTCAATATTTTATATTTATCGTTTGTATTTAAATGTTCATTATGGTTAAAAAGCAAAATGTCTTAATGTAACCAACTATAAAGCAACATAACTAACATCGTGAAAAGTATTATATTTATTAATGTGAAGAAAACCTTTCTCCTGTACCACCGTGGATTGTTCTGTTTGATAATAAAATGAACTAAATGAAATTCTAAGTAAGTGTTCAGTGATGTACCCTTTTCGTGATGTTTGTTTTGATGTCAGTCTATTGCACATGCAAAAACATTTAAAGGATTTTTAAAAAATAATGATAAAATTCCTTGACATTGGTCGGAACACAGCGTCCCAGGCGAACAACTGTGCCATTATCGTTTTCGAGTAATTCAATAAAATTGTTTATAACTTAGAAGTTTCTGTCCCTGTTGGGGCGTGGGGTACGCTAGTGGTTAAAGTGTTTGCTTAAGTCTCAGGTTCGATTCCCTACATGGGTACAATGTGTGAAGCCCACTTCTGGTGGTAACAGCGGCGTAAAACTAAGTTCACTCACTGTCCTCTGTGACCGCAATGTAATCGACAGGGCTCAGGTAAAACACAGCAAATGTGTCAATCGCGCTCATGAAACCCTCGAAGATCCGGGTTAGAATCGATCTTCATTAACCCATGCTTATCGTAAGAGGCGACTAATGGGACTGGGTGGTCCGGCTCGCTGACTTGATTTGCAAATGTGATCGTATCCCAGTCGCGTAGAAAGATCCCTATGCAGCTGACGATGATATATTTATATAAAACGGGTGGTGTTTGATTAGAGTCCTGGGACTTTCATTCGTAAGTCTATGGTATACAACAGAGTTACGAACGCGTTGTGTATTGGCCCCAATGTATATAAGTTCAACGCGGACTTGAAACCATATTCTTCCTCTGTCAATCATCTGAGTGATATACAATAAACTCACATCCTGTCCTGGCCGTGATGGTGAAATTTGATGACTGTTTTAAAGATCACTCTTTTCTTATTCATGACAACCCACCAGTTGTCGGCAATAAACTCAAACAAATGATCGCAAATTTGCTCTTTAGTACGCGAGAATGTCGTGACATTTAGTGGTTATTTACAATATCCCCTGGTTTGTCAAAAATGAAAGTATTGATATTGTTGATCGCATCTACGGAAAACTTTTGTTTTTTATACAAATATTGAAATTTCGGCAAAGTATCTTGAAATTTCAATATTTGTTGAGACGCCAAGTTGAAAGCCTACGACGCTAAGTTCAAATTTCAAAATATACTCTTCAAATAAATGTAGGGAAACTGCACTTTTTGCTGCAATATTGTAATCATTTAATAAAGAATTTGTGTACAGGAGCTTATATTGCCTACACGGATTAAAGACGTTGTTCATCCATAAAAATGTTCTCATCATTCATCTACCCAACGTCTAGATCCCCAATCAAAGTGGTCGGGGGTAGGGGTGGGGGATACAACTGGACAATTCTTACCCTCTATAAAAAGAAATAGGACAAATCTAACATTCAAACAAAAATGCATCCGCAAAAGATTTGATAATATCTACAAAACTTACCATGCACAATGCTATCAACATTACCAGATCACATTGCATAGTCGAACATTATTATAACGATTTCTTACTATTATGTACTCTTCAAAAAAGTAGTTGAACTGTACGAACTGTACGTTCAATGCACGACTGTGGAAATTGGGAGATATATGATCCTGAATCAATGATGATACAATAATAATGGATGTTTTGAGAATACATCACAACTTGGATTTCATTCAAGCAAAACTGTTCGTTCAGTTATCCCCCTCATAGACTGGAGTAGGACATGAAAATTTCAGGTTTATAATTTTCAGTCAGTAGTGTGTGATTTGACCCTGAAAACCCTGACCATGCAAAGATGCAAGAGATTATCGGAAAACAATTGTCTACAGTGATTTATCGACATGCCTGAAAAACGTCAAGATTCACAATGACACCCCATGCACGTGCAGGAGGCTTTGTGCACGTGCTTCCCATGCATTGTGTTAGCATGTGGTGATTACGTGAAATGATGCTGCATACACAAGATGAATGTCATTGTAACATTCCTCATGAGGTTTTCTTTCCACCAGACTTCAAAGTTCAGGTTCCCCAACTTTTTTGAAGTGTATGGTTTACACCTTGACATCTTGATACATGTATTTCACACTAGCATCTTGAAATGTCGAGAGAGAAAAAAAACGTAAAAGAAGAATAGCCCCAAGAGGCGTCCTTGCTACACTTCTATACAACTATGTACGACATACATGATTCCGATGTCAGTAATGTATTTGTAACTACTATCAGAGTCGACATTTCCATTTTTGAGTGAGTGAGTGAGTGAGTTTAGTTTTACGTCGCACTTAGCAATATTCCAGCTATATGGCGACGGTCTGTGAATAATCGAGTCTGGACCAGACAATCCAGTGATCAACAACATGAGCATCGATATGCACAATGGGGAACCGATGACATGTGTCAACCAAGTCAGCTAGTCTGACCACCCGATCCCGTTAGTCGCCTCTTACGACAAGCATAGTCACCTTTTATGGCAAGCATGGGTTGCTGAAGGCCTATTCTACCCCGGGACCTTCACGGGTCTCCATTTTTGATCCTATATTTGGCACTCCTACATGAATCGCTCATTATTACAAGTTTATCTTACATAGTCGCTGTGTGGCTGTATGGTGTACGGGTATTCCACCTTCATCCCTCATAGTATTGTCTTTCCTCAAATCGTCGTTGCGAAAAGCTATTCTCTCACGGTGGCATATTGCACTTCCAGGAAAGCTATCAAACCATTTTTGACTTCACTGGTTTAAATCTTGCTGTCCTTTGTAGAAGCATATTTACATTATGTACGTTTTTATGTATTAATGTACAACTCTAGGAGTCACGATATGGCTGAAATGTAATTCCCCACTGCATTGCGATGTTTAGTTTCTAAAGTTTCAGCATGTAATTGGTTTTAAGTCTTCTATAGCTGCAAGTACTGAATTTCTCTGTCCTTCAGGGTACTGTTGTACAAAACAGCCTTGGCTCTAAGACTGCCTTATGTCTATGTCATGGTATGGGAGGTACGGTCATCTTAGAAATAAACTAGCTTTGTACAACGCCACCCAGATATACACACACCGTGCCAATCGCGTATTTCACTGCATGATATTTCTACACGTTGAACCCGCCAGTTCTCCAGTGAAATGTGTTTTCTGTTTCGTGGTGACTTATCTGTCTTTGATTCGTCTGGTGTAAGATCACTCGCTGGTCGATGATCTCAGTGAAGTCGATACAGGTCAGATGGTGAGTGAGTTTTAGTTTATGGCTCTTTTAGCACTATTTCAGCCATATCACATAAACATCAGAAAAAAGGCAATTCACATATGTACCCATGTAGAGAATCGAACTCGGATCTTCTTGAGGAGCCAGCGCTTTAACCACTAGGCTACTTCACCGCCCCGGTACATGTTGACCATTTTCATTTTCAGATCATTTCGATTGTCCAGGGCATTTCTATGGTTCTGTGGCCAAAGTAAAATACACTTCACAAGATATGGCAACAGAATTGCCCTCTAAAACACTTACATACTAAGTATCATATATAATGTAATACCGTAACAAAACATTCTTCAGAGCTGTTACAAATCGGTCTTCACATCGGAGGAGCACCTCTGGATAGTCAGAAAGAACGCCTCTTCAGTACGTTGGTGCTGGTAGATATCTCATCAAGCTTGCTAAGTGATTGTAAGTTGTGTGTAATTATGAAACCATTGAAAGACCGAAAAAACAATGAAAGACTATTGTCAGTTCTGTGCAATTGTGAAATCATTAACCTTCTGTAAAACCAGTGAAAGACCGTGAAACAATTTTTCATGTAAAAGAATGAGAATGGTCTTACCAACACTTGTCATTTTTTAGACATCTGTAGGCAGAGTGGGAAGACACCATAAAACAGGTCAGTTCATTAACCAACTAAATGCTCAAGTTCAGTTTAGCAGGGGTAGAAAAGGTCAGATCGATGTATTTCCATTATTTTCACTTCCTGGACCGTATCGTGTTGTTCCAACCTGTAAGGCTAAATATAAGAAGTGTAATGTTTCCCGGGCATTGGCGCGTCACTTTTATTTGTGCGCGTAACAATGTGTTATTTCCATTTTAAAAACCAAATACTGATTTTGCTGCGTCCCGTATTTTTTATGCAGCGTAAGCAGTTGGGATCTGTAGGTAGTATTGGAACACTCCGGCCTGACCATATAGCGCTTTCACAACAATCTCATTCACCCACATTTGATTTTATAATATCGACACTAAGGACTGCTGCGGCCTGGGATTTACCCTCTACGATACTGAGGAATATAGGTCTGCAGGTGTGAGATGAACTCGTTTATTCTGCGGTGAGTAGATATCTATTGATATCGGTGGACACTCTGTAACAATATATAGTGTCATCATAAATACAAATTCATTTAGAGGTTAAATATAAACATACATATTACATCACATTGCGTTACATGCAATCAATAAGCACAGGTTTACAGGTACATTACTATCTGTAATAATGCATACGCCATATGCTCCTGTCACTGATAGTGCATGTACAAATATGTTTCTTAAGAATCGGTTTACCAAGTTCTAATGTGTCGTCATGTTATCAAGGACATGACGTAAGGCAATAATAAAATATATGCAACAATGCATATTATGCACTTATGCATGAATCTCTGGAATGTAGGATCATAGACAAACCATTTCATATCAACACTACTCTACTGGTGACCTCCTTTTGACCATTGATATAACACACTGCGCAAAAGGCTGCTGGCTTCCTTGGTTAAGTGTCCACCTTTGTTGTCTGTTCTCACATTAACATACGTGTCCTTTCCTAGCTTGTGTTCAGCTAACAAACGAGTAATTTAAGCGATAAAAACAGTGAGTTGTACGCATGCCTTGAACTGGTGTGAATTGCATGTTTATTCTACATTTCCAGTTGGCTAGATCGATATTCCTTGCTTTGATTCAGAAGGGAGTTTGATCGATAGTTTCTTTCAATAACTTCTCCTGACCATTGGCAATACATGCTTAGTACTGACTGGTATACTGTATGTGTCAGTTTTGTATCTTTGTCCTTGAATATCGCTGAGTGTGGCTGAGTCTTGCCTCTCCCCGCTGAATGCAGCTGAGCGTCCATGAGGATAACTGAATATCGCTGTAGCTCTTCCGCCGTGGACGGGTGCAAGGTGTTCGGGTTCCGGGACCGGGTTCGAATCCCCATATGGGTACAAACCCATTTCAGGTGCTTATACATCCAAGACAACTGGAACAGAATCTGTTCAGTCCATGTTCCTTGTGACTTGTGAATTTCCGCATTAGAACTGGTCTTCAGCAACTCATGTGTGTCATCGTATCTCCACTGCGAAGAGTGAGTGAGTGAGTTGAGTTTTACGCCGCACTCAGCAACATTCCAGCTATATGGCGGCGGTCTGTAAATAATCGAGTCTGGACCAGACAACCCAGTGATTAACAACATGAGCATCGATCTGCGCAATTGGGAACCGATGACATGTGTCAACCAAGTCAGCGATCCTGACCACCCGATCCCGTTAGTCGCCTCTTACGACAAGCTGAGTCGCCTTCTATGGCAAGCATGGGTTGTTGAAGACCTATTCTACCCCGGACCTTCACGGGTCCACTGCGAAGAATAGTACTGTGATGTTGATCAGTAGATTGTCTGGTTCACACGCCGTCAAATAGCTGGAACATTGCAGAGAGTGACGTTAAACAACAAACAACAAAAAACTAAGCACATTCTTTGCCGTGAACAACCATTTTAAGATGACTTAGCAGGGGAATCATAAAATATATATTTAGCAAAAGACTCTGAAGCTCTCATAAAAGAACAATGGTTTATCTCATATTTTAAATATTTGGTTGCTGACTTACAGCTCTGTTGCTTCGTGGACCCTAGCGATATTTACATCATCCCTTCAGATGTTAGCGATTTTGACAGATGCAGTAATAAATTAAAATAACACAGATTCCTGGATTAAAAACATGATATGCCTAACCTTACATGTCCACAGCGGAGAACAATATGTTAAAATGAATAAAATATACAAAATAAATAAAGTAAATAAAATAAACAAATAAAAATAGAAATGAAAAAATTACATTTCAGTAACAAAGTGAAAATTAACATAATTCGTTAATGGGGGTAGCAGGAATCGTCAGTGAGACAATTTCTGTGTTTTAATCCCGATCATGTTGTGGTTGTATATTGCACGCAGTGTTCGTAAACGTTTGTCGTGAAAACTGCAAACGATACATGAAATTACTTGCAAGACACGTTTTCCAAGTAAAGCACGTGCAGTGTGTCCGAAACAGGAGTAGACAGAATATAGAAGGCCAAACCTATTTCATCATTTCAAAATTTACGACGTAAACGAAGATACAAAATGCTAACACGGAATGCTACTGGCCGATATGTCGCCCCTGGGGAGTCAGCGGAGTCGCTGTCTGCCATTGCAAGACACTTAAATGACCACCATAGCACCATATCTTGATTATGCCCAGAAGTGGAAGACTAAGAATGACCAAGCCTTGCCAGGATTGACTCACCCGGGTGTTTCCGACTTCCTACAATAAAGGACATTGCAGGACACGTGCCAAATCGTACAGTTTCCATCGGACACATCAGAGTGAAGTCTGATAGGAGTGGGAATACAAGCATATCGACCAAAAACTGGATCTGTCCTGACACGACTACACCAACAACAACGTGTCCACTAGCACAGGCATGGTACCTGAGGAATTGGCGAGCGTTGGGTTAGCAATAAATCACTACACCGACCAAATCCTGCAAAACACCTTCTCTCACGCTTTAGCTGTGTTTCAACACGACAACGCTCGACCCCACACAGCTGGTGTAACAAGTGCCTAATGCAAACATCAGTGTCCCTCCTTATCGCTGGTCGGAACCTGGCGCAGTATCGGTGGGACGAGCTAGATCGACGCGCACGTAACGTCATCATTGGCCTCAAGCTATGCAACCACTTATGCAATTCCCTCCAAGACGATGTCAAGCAGTGACGGCTGCAAGAGGCGGTGTGACCAGGTGCTGACTGGAACGCCCCTTTGTGTCCACACATGTGCAGTGAGTGAACCTAATAATTATTAATGCTGACAATGACAACAATCCAAAATTTCGTGGTTTGAGTAAGTTTCCTTGCATACTTAATTGACTCGATTGTTTACAGACCAGCGCCATATAACTGGAATATTGCTGAATGTGACTTTAAACAACAAACTTTTAGGCAAACTGATAACTCACATTCCCGATTGCTCATTATCGATGACATCTATACCGATATATTGTATATAAAATGACAGATCTCGTAAGACAAATCATTCAGTGAGACATTTCCATGAGAAAGCGGTAATCAGTCGTGTAACCCGCAACTGTCGTTCGGAACGCACCTTGTTAATCTTTTGTTGTTCCATGAGGGAATTGATCCCGCCTGTCGTTTTATCTCCTGATCAGTTTGACAGAGGTTCCTTTTCACGTTATCAGTGAATTACTTGTTTAACAGTAGCGAGATGTATTGTTCATGAGACTGACTCTATCCTCTGTTAGATCATTTTGCTGGTCTTACTTTCACTTTTTGTATCCATTTAAGCGAGCCAGCTTGTATTGGTCCAGCGTGATAAGCGAATCAATAAACAGCCGATGCAGGGACCAATCGGTGATGAATCTTGAACGTTGGGACAGGTCGGGTGATGGAAGCTCTCACATCAGCAGTTGGGTTTATTCTTTCAAGATGTCGGAATTATGTGTTTTCGTTTTAATTCAACTATTTTCAGTGTGGATAGAAGTTGGTGAGTGAATTTTACCTCTAAAAGTGTTCATTGTGATTTACCATAACAACTTTGGCTAAATGGGATATGTGTATTAGTTCAGACTTCAGACACATACCCGAGAGGGGCTCCGGTTGGAACACCCCTCATGGGTACAATATGTCAAGCGCATTTCTGGAATATTGCTAATAGAGACGTAAAACAATATTCACTAACTCCGTGCAGTGTGCGAAATAGTTTCAAGGTCTTGCGAACCAGTCGCTTTAGCCATGTCTTAAAGTTACTAGCCCACAAAATAATTCAGTAGCCCTAAATTTGAATGTAGAAAATAAGCGAAATATTACTTTTATTATACCGTCATTCATCAGACCATAATCTTGCATGGTTTAAAAATGTGTCATAACGTAACAGGTCGGAGAGTGTGATATAATTACAAAATGACATCACGAAAATTCAATAGTCAGGCGGCCCAGTGACAGTGACTGTGGAGATTTACTGGCCCGACTAGATGTGTATTAGCCACGGGATAGCAGGCCAGTGAAGATTTCGGGCGCGACTGGATTTTACTCTCCATGGGCTAGAGGGCCCGTGGCTATTTCGCACACTGACTCCGGGTAGGATGTTTCTACCTGCTTATATTACTGTACATCCTTATGGTCCATAGAATGGCGATCTAAATTCAGTACAGTAATACCACGTATTGTTTATTAATTTATTGTTTTAAATGCTGTCAACTAGCTTTAATTTCTATTTGTGCTAATCTAGTTATTCTATTGTCCATCGATGACAGGTTTCCTATTCTTAATATACATAGTGTTTATTTCCCAATTCTAGTCACCATATGACTGAAATATTTCCCAAGTGACGTTAGATGTTAACTGCCTGCTTATCGCAAACGGCAACTACATTTAAAAAACCGTTCGGGTCGGATTGTGCAAGTGGATGAGGTTGGTAGTGGAGGGCACTGGTTCAAGGAACACTGTACTCTTCTCCACCACGCCACGCTGACCCAAGTTCATCTCGACGGTTGGGTGGATATGCCGGTGACACAAATCGACTGATCACGCTAAGCTCTGTGCAAACTGATTTAAACGACTGAAATCTTGTGTTGAATGGTTTGGCCCAAATGATATTACTGGAATTTTTAACGTCTTAAACTACTGAAATTTTGTGTCAATTGTTTTGGCCAATATGATGATCTACTTTAGTGTTTAAGTTATACACCTTAAGAATAACACTGACACTTAGGCACTGCATGCTGTCAAATATATACTGGCAGTGCAATGAAGTGATGACTATATCTATCCGGTTTTAAAACTGTACATGTACAGTATATTAAAGGTCTGTATTAGAATGTGTCATCTCAACAGAAAATACAAGAATTAACTGGCTGATGCAGTCCTGTATCCAACGAAGGTGAATCTATCCAAAAGTTGATATAAATGCATTATGAAAGATTCTTAACTCACTCTAACAATTTAATGCCATGGTATTTCACACATCACTCATCAAACTTCAAACATATGAATCGGTGATGTTCTTACATTTGGAAGCCAAAGTCTCAGGTACTGGCGATGAACAAAATCTAGATTTTACAAGCCACAAAAATAATAGATGAAGCAGTAACTAATTTTAGAATGTGTTTTAGTGACTTGTATCTTTGATGAGTATTTTCCGATATCCTCTCAAATTTGAGGTAAAGATAATGTTCTAAAGCAAGACAACATCTGACACTTCTTCAGTGTAATCCCAAATCAGCCATGTGTCAATACAGACGATGGACAGAGGATTGAGACATTATCTTTTGATGACCTGTCAGGACGCCTCAAGCAGCAAGTCAACGTCTCTACATGAACAGGATAAACTGTTGGAACATTCTAACTGGGACAGATTGCCATTGATAAATGAAAGTTTGCATTATTTCTTTTGGGTTCTATGTTGATTATTCTCCTGCTGCATTTCCCTGTAGGGGAACGGAAAGTCAAGTCCATTGAAGCCAAGACCAGCTTTACGTCAAATCCGCAGTATGAGCAGTAACGTTATCGTGTATCCATGAAGCTGCTCAGTGGCAAAAGGAATACGTCAAAACTGTCCAGAACTGTATCTCAACAAGATTGTCCAGAACGACAACCAGCTGAGATCGACAACTGACACAATATGCTCCCCAAACCATTATGGTGCCACTACAAAATCAACTGGCGTGACGTTAAGTTATCAGAACGTCAACTTGGTAAAGATACACCCCCCACGGATCGTAAAACTGCTGCAACTTAAGTCCAGGATTGAACCTGCCATTGGTCCACTCTCGTAGCTGAGTTTTTAGTTAGGCATACCAGAACCTGGAACATTCATGCATGGTGATGGAATCTCGTGTCGCAACACCGGTGCTAACCCGAGCATTAACAAAAAGTTGTCAATCGACTTTTGAGGAAGGGCGTGGCCACCGAAGAAGCAAAGGAATGTTCAAGGCCTCAAACACTGAGGAAGACCGCTGCGAATAAATGGACTGTCCCAAAAGTGACCGGTTTCACCTGGATACTTATACAAATGGGTTTTTTTTCTTATTTTTCTATATATTGTCTGTCAAACTCAAGCAAATTGTTCTTTCCATGTTCCAACCTCATGATCACGATTTCCAGGATTTCCAGAGATTGTTTTGGAGACACTACCCTTTAAAAACATCTAAATATAAATCAAGCAATCCAAATCTTCGAATGAAGTATTCCATACTATACTGAACATGTTTTATATCATATTATGACACCATCCAAGCTGTACCAGATAACAGGTATCCCGTTTACCACATTAACGACATCTGTGAAATTCTAGATATGCCTTTGTTAATGATTACTTCAAATTAAAATGGAGGCTTTTCTTACATTGGACATCGAGAATATAGTGAGGCCGCACACTTTTGGGACACCCCTCGTACGTCTTGCAAAACCCTATGATCCATGCTAATAACCTGCGGCAATACAATGAAATCTGAATGGCATATATAGTAGCCCATGTTCATAATTCTCGGCTAGTACGGAGTGTTGTATTAGTTTAGTTCTTCAAGATAAACATATCATCTATGTCAGTGTCACATACGTTATGATTGAACGCCGCTCCCTGTTCCATAGGATGATGCAATGCCCAACATAATTTCACTTGCGATCCGAGATTTAGGATATCGACACTATCCTCAAACACCAAAGCAAATCCACACAACAGAAAAAACGAATGCAGATGATCTGGAAGCTGAACATTTACCAAACCATTGCGTGTTGCAGTGTGAGCCTCGTTGACATTTGCTTTCATTGCACCCCTTATAACTGTGCTTCCTGTCACGCCTTGAAACATTACGAATGTTCCCACACATCACTGGAACTTACCAAAGGAGCAGAAGGAATACATCACTGAACTGACAAACACAGTAAATCAAATGTGATAGTGGCATATTTCTGGGATCGTTGTCTGGTCACCGAGTCGGACATACAACACAGATAAAACAACACGTCCTCTCCATCGATCGCATGAATCTTGATGTAGAAACCACAATATTTCTGGAATATTGCTGAGTACGGAAGTAAACAACAATCTGTTAGTCTTGCTGGTAGAAAACCTTTTTCAGTGCTTCATGTTCACATGCTGGCATAATCAGTTTCTATAAATGGATTAGCTTAGTGTGTGTACAGGGTATTAAAAGAAAGCAAATATTTGACTGTACATGACTCATGTACATTTCCACAGTTTGCAGAAAATTAACATACAGGTGCCACTGTTTAGTGCAAACAGGAACAGTGTAAAACAATATCCCCCACCAACTGATGTCCGTTGAGAAACAGCATAATCCCTTTGGAGACGTTGACAAAGGCAAATCAGCATTTACGACATTCAGCTCCACATCAACCTTTACATGACAGAAATCAAATATAACCCCACCGCTTGGCATTCGTAGGCAATCCAATGTTATAACAAATCTTTCGAATCGTTTTGCCTTTGCTGAAAACAAAATACCAGCATTCCTTAAAACCTGACGTTATATTAGTTTTGGCAATACTGAATATAATAAATTATTTTTCCAACAATTAAAAGAAAAGAATCTCTTGAACTGACATACCAATATCCCTCTTAAACAAGTATTTACACTGGTAGATCGAAATATGGCGAGAAGGGGTCAGCTGGTGCAATATGTCCTTATATAATACTGACCGAAGGTCGATTTTGACACAGAACCTCAGGCCACATTATTTGCTTTATATACTGAAACCATCGCTCAAGGACAGTTTTGTCAAAGATTTTTATGTTGACAGACAATTAAACACATAAAACAGGACCACCCATCCATTAATCAGTCCTCCGTTAGACTTTGTGAGAATCAATGGCAAAAACATTGGAATGCTAAAGTTCTCAATACGCTCAATACTTGGCGATCCCCAAACTATGTTTCAAGAGCAGATTCTCATACACCGATGTCGAAGCTGTGAATTATAATACAGACGATCAAACGCTAAGGATAAATAATCTAACTGTTCACCATCTGAAGAGCGGTGACTGTTTATTAACTGGTAAAGTTGACATTGCAAATCAACTTGACCAAACTCCAGCCAGGCACGTTTTGAAACATCACGATTGCTCCTACACTTTTTTGGAACATACCTCAAGTTCTGACATTTGACACAGACCAGGGGGAACATTTTTCCTGAATGGACAAACAGAGCAAAGGCTCAACAGCAAATATGAGTAGGTCAGGTTTTGAGAGAACTTTATCTGGTCACCGGGTCAGGCACAAAGCAGCTATAAAACAAAACTTCACCGCATTGGTCTTGATTGTGTTACCTCCATGCAGCTGAAATATTATTGAATGCGGCAATAACCAACAATCAATCAATCTTGCTTGTGAAAAAACGTCACAGTACTTCATGCTCACATGCTGTCGTAATCAGTTTCTATAACTGGCTTGGTTTAGTGACTTAGAGCGACGGAATGTGTATCGGGTATTCATAGAAACCAAATATTTGACTGTGCACGACGAATACACATTTCCACAGTTTGCAGAAAATTAACATGTAGGTGCCACTGTTTAGTGCAGTCAGGAATAGTGTAAAACAAAGTCGCCTATCAACTGATGTTCGTCGAAAAACAATATAATCTAGTTAGAGACATTGGGTACAGCAAACCAACATTCATGACATGCTGACGCCCGGTCCTTCGCGTCTACAGTGTATCATTAGCATTCGATCTGATCCTTCTAGTCCGACATTTAGCAATGTATTCTTAACCCCATATCAGGCTTTGCATAACAGAAATCAAATATAACCCCGCCACGTGGCATTCGTAGGCAATCCAGTGTGACAATAAATCATTTAAATCGTTTTGCTTTAGCTGAAAATAAAATAACATCTATCCTTAAAACCTGTTGTCTTATTAGTTTTGGCAAAACTCAAAATAATCAATTATTTTATCAACAAGTAAAACAAAACAATTTCATGAACTTAAATAACAATATCGCTCTTGAACAAGTATTTACATTGGTGGATCGAAATATGACGAGAAGGGATCAGCTGGTACTGACAGATACAATTATGCTCTTTTATAATACTGATCGAAGGTCGATTTTGACACAGAGGCCCAAGCAATGTCATTTGTTTCATGCACTGAAGACATCATCCAAAGGCTATTTGCTGATAGTTTGTCATGTTGAGAGACAATTAAACATTTAAAACTGGACCATCTATCCATTCACAAACCTTCCGTTGGGCATTATGAGAACAGTGAATGTCACAAACATTGGACTACTAAAGTTCTCAGTACGCTTGATGCTTGGCGATCCCCAAACTATGTCCCAAGAGTGGATTATCGTACGCCGATGTCAAAGCTGTGGAATATGACGCACAGCATAATTATAAGTGTCCCTGAGTTTCAAAAATAACAAGAGAAGAAAAGATTCCCTCTGCTAAATCCTAACCGAGATCACACAGAATATGATACAAAGGATCAAAGGTTAAGGATAAAAAAATCTACTGTTCGCGTTGACGATTTATCCAATGGTAAAGTTGAGATTGCAAATAAACTTGGCGAACTCTAGCCAAACATTCTTCGTAATCAGTATATGTCAATGAGTTTAAAATAGCAGGAAAAGGAGCCAAGATCATTCAGGTCATTTTGAAGACAAAACATATACTAGTTGTGTCTGTAAACATGGAGCGAATGGTAAATAACTACTGATTATTTTGGTATCTGGGAACAAACAATTACAAATATTCAATGTGGTTTCCAGAAAAATAGATGCACTATTAAGAATACATTGATCGCTTCGTACTTATTTGTCCAGTCTACACTAAATTAGGACGTAAATATCTGTAAATATATTCCATATACCAAAAATTAATTCGTCGTCATCATCCAAAAACGTAGATATTTCCTTGAATACTGCCACGTATTTGTTCTTTGCATTCAAAAGTAGGAAATTAATAAAGTCACATTAAGATTATATATGATGTACATACATGATTTTGATATTCTAGTTGTTTTAGACATGTGATGATCAGGGTTAGAACTAATCTTCAGTAACCCATGCTTGCCGTCGACGACTAACGGCATAGGGTGGTCAGGTTCGCTGACTTGGTTGACAAATGTCATCTGTATCCTAACAGCGTAGATCGATGCTCAAAGTGTTCATAATCGGTGAAAAACGTTCTTTATACCATGTTGGAGTCAGGATGTGGTTCAAATACCGATATTGATATCATTCACACACTACACTGGCAGTCGGAATACCAGACCGACTATCTAGTCATTACATCTTCATAGACACATATAATAAAGGAAAATGGTGTTGGGCTGGACATTGGAACGAGTAGGCGCGCTTACCTAGAGAGCCCATGGGAAATATCGAGTATGTATCAAATTACTCCTTACAGTAATTAAGGAAAGTGAGTGAGTGAGTTTAGTTTTACGCCGCACTCAGCAATATTCCAGCTATATGGCGGCGGTCTGTAAATAATCGAGTCTGGACCAGACAATCCAGTGATCAACAACATGAGCATCGATCTGCGCAATTGGGAACCGATGACATGTGTCAACCAAGTCAGCGAGCCTGACTACCCGATCCCGTTAGTCGCCTCTTACGACAAGCTGAGTCGCCTTTTATAGCAAGTATGGGTTGCTGAAGGTCTATTCTACCCCGGGACCTTCACGGGTAATTAAGGAAAGTGACAGAACGGCACGGTTTGTGTACAAGTCAACATACAATGGACATTATAGGTAATAGCACTTAAGCTATACCTGTGTTGGCAACACGACATTTGGCCTGTAGAATTGTGTGTGTATTCGGACAATGGCTTTCTAGAGGCTATATCAACTAAATCTTGTGTTTTGAAGTTCGTATAATCTACCGGGTAGAAGAGGATGTTCCACGTCTCTTTTGGCAATATTCCAACAATGTCACGACGAGGAAAACCAGAAATGGGCTACACACATTGAACCCATGGGAAAAAAACCCTTCGTCTTCGGCGTGACGAGGGGACACCTTAACCACTAGGCTATCCTACTTCACCCGTCTAATCTCAGGAGAGTGTGTGTCGCGGTATGACTCAATTGCAGCATACAGTACAGGGGCGGTACCATGTTTCCATTATTGTTTGTGGAAGTTGTATTCTTCACAAATATAATATTTGGTCTTGGCCATGCCTTCTTAAAGTCTAGATGCACACATTGCTATGTTACATATGTTGTATTAATCTGATAATATTGACAGCGGGGACACCACACAACCCTGTTGCAAGTCACTACAAGAAGCAGGAGTCACAAGCAAACTTGTTTCCATGGAAACACTGAAGACAACCTTCAATTCTGCTTAAAACGTCCTAATTTTAGATCAAAACGGTGTTCTAATTCTGCTCCTGAAAGACTTTCCACTGTTTAAGCTAGCTGTTTTCTTTTCATAAATTGGTAAGTTCTGCAAATAGCAGAAAACACAAGATGTAAGCGTCAGTCTTAGAGAAACTATATCTTCCAAATATATTCCCACACTCCATTCCCAAAGCATTAAACGCATAAATTAAAGGCAAGAATTTAAAATCTTCTGTTCAGCATAAACAATATTGTGATAAGTTCTTAATCGGAAAATCAGTCATTACCGAAAAATGGGTAATTACTAATAATCTTTGGATGAAAATTCATTGTCTAATTATAACTCTTAATAACTAAGAATTAGACACAGCACGAAAAAGAAAATGCGAAGGTTAATGAATAACAGGAAAGTTATATAACGAGTATATAAACACAACACGAGCTGCATGTGCACACTTTCATTGTGTGAGCGTATGACAGACCGTTAAATACTGATGATATTGATGATCACACATTGTTGATGCGGCGTACATAAGCAATGGTCACTCACTCACTCACTCACTCACTCACTCACTCACTCACTCACTCACTCACAAGTTTGTGCCTTAATATTTTCATCAGACCTTAACTATTTTGAACATCTTTGCTCATTCATAATGATTGCACAAGGCAGTTTCCCCTATGCAATATGTTCTGAAGGTGTTTTGAAGGTATTAGGTTTAAAACGCTTTGAGAGTTATTCCCCTTCCAAACCCGCGGCCTTCGATGGACGTGTACAAGGTCAACTGACAGTGTGCTTGAACTAATGAAGCCTGAAAGAAACCAAGTGTACTTTCACAATGTAATCAAAGTACTGCCAAACACTTTCAAACTGTGTCTGACAACCCATGTAACTTTGTTAGTTTGGCACTTGCAACCCAGTCATCCATATAATACTTCAAGTCGTTTCACATAATTCGAAGAATTATTTACGATTCGTTGCGATTCCGTCTTAAAGAGATTGTCAGTTTTGTAGAATCTTGACATAGCCCATTTCACCAAAGAGAAAGATGACATTCTGAAACAATTACATGTTTATGGTCGAGAGGTCGCTTCACTCGTTACCTATATAACGCATAAACTATTCGTGACTTCATGTGTTTCCAGTGAACCAGAGTAGAGGGAACGGCTGTTGCCATGCGGAAATATCCTGTCTGTCATTTTAAATAGGTAGCATGTGAAAGCTGTTAATTAAGTTGATGACACTCTCTCCACGGATTATTTCAATATATCTTGTCGAGACACACAGGATCACGATTAAGTGACAGGTACAATTATCTCTAAATGTAATTAACAAATGGTCCCTTGAGAAATATTAAAGCCAAGACTAAATGTATTCAATGATTTCGAAAACAAAACAGTATACGGGTAAAAACCGTTAATTGTTTTGGCCTGGTTTCCCTTGAGACGTTGTAGATGAAGTTCTATATTATTTATAGCCTTGTGTAACATACGAAATATCAGACAAAATATCTGAAGGTACTTGGACTTGCTGAAATTCGATGCTATTTCTAAACTGGGAATAAGACAATCACCTTTGATGAAGAACATAAATGAAATATTTCAACGACAAACAAATACTCATGAGAAAGAATATTGAGAAAACACAATACAGTATATCTTGTATATGATTGACTATTGAATATGCTCGTTATGGTGTTGGTTACGCAATGAGATACAACAGAAAATCCAATTATACAAACTCACTTTGCACTGAATATAATTGGTGATGATAATCACTGATGTAATGAGTTAAAAATGTTACTATTAGTTGAGTGGTTCAATGTTCATTTCAAGCTAATTTCTGTCTATTAACGTACGTTATCATCTTTGCTCAGTTTTCAGTTGACAGGGCTGAAATTTGGATTTTGCTTTGTGACAGGTACACGTAATGAATTTTACATTCGTACTTAATCGCAGAACTTGCCTACCTCAGATCAGTGTATGGTGTACCAAGAAGGGTAAAAATCATTCAGAAATCACAATTATGAACATAAGCGGCTATATGGGGTTAAATACCACAGGAGTTGCGATACTATTTTTCATATACGATAAAAGCCTGAATCAACGATCAAACAAAAATATAGACACACTGTTGTTCAGAACATGTCTTTGTCAAACAGCTTAAAATGTCGTAGCAATCTCCCCTATTACCGACATTAGCGTGTCTATACAGCTTGATATAAGTACCTATTTTTAACTGAGATTCAAGCCACCCGTTTGCCCTTGTTGAGAGCAAACTGCAGCATGGCATGTACAGACAAGTTCTTTATACTCCTTTTATCCCTATTTTCCTACCGTCATTGATCATTACTTCTGACAAACTCAACCTAAATCAAACAACGCCATTGTCCAGTTCTTACACTTCTGAAAGTCTAATCAGTTATTCATGAGTTTGTCGACTATTGTATTGTCTAAAAGACATAATGTAGGGATGAGGCCTCTCTGTTGAATTCTATAGCACGGGCCTTGGTTAAATAGTTTTGTTTGATTAATGAGTGATGCATTCAAGGTTAATTTGGTGTTTGATGTGCTATGCTGTCACCTCTTCATGCGATTAGATTATCGTTATAAAATTATGAACATATACCACAATATTCAACATTTAATCTAAACTCGTTTTTTATGTCACATGGGTGCGTATATGTGGATGTATTCACGAGTATACGTGGTGTATGGTTGAATGGCGACTGTTTAGGTTCATCTTCACTAGGGTACATATTCGATCGGTATTCTAGACGTGGGCGAGTCAAAACGGAGGGATGCAACTTTATGGATGACGCAATAAACAAGACGTTGTCACAGAATACATAACTTCAATGAAGTTGTATGCTTCATTTTTATCACTAGAGTGTATAGATGTAGAAGTATACTAAATTCTACTATGATTTCAGTAAATACTGGATTGTGATTGGTTAATCAAAGTCATTCAGAAGTACACTCTTAAAAAAAAGAAATATGACACAATTTTGCACACATATGTAAACTCAAACATGTTTTGTAGTTGCACGTTGTTTTTGGAATGTTTTAGAATATCGTGCTTGACCAAACGCAACCAAAAATGACGGTTGTATCAATCAGGATTGTCATGATGTGCGTGGATGTCATGCAGCACGAATATCAGGCACAATGATTGTTTATCACACGCAAAACATGAGTACAGCATGTGACCATGAAAGACCCAAATGAATCTCGCAATTTTATCCACGATCTTTGCAAGTACTGTACACGAGAATGGGACGTCTCAACGCTGCCGATCGAAATCAGGCAATTGGACGATTGCAAGCTGGCGAATCAAAAAGTGAGGTTGCAAGGATCTCCAACGTTCATCCCAGCACAATAGCTCGATTATGGGATCGATTTCATCAATGAACTTCGACAAATACCAGGAAGACATAGAGTGACCACACCTGCCCAAGATCGGTACATACATCCGGGTAACCCACCTACGTGACCGCCATCGTACCACCCGGGGCAGTACAAGTACAGTGTGGAACCCGAAGAGTGTCCGATCAGACAATCAGGAACCGTCTCCGAGAAGTAGGAATACATGCAAAACGTTTAAAAGTTCCCCCCTCCTTGACACGACTACTTCGACGTCGACGAGTGAGATGGTGTGACACAGTGCTGCCATGGAACTAGAGGCGCATATGGTATAACGATGAATCCTGTTATCTCCTCAGGCGACGTGATGTTAGAGACCGTGCCTACAGACGACATCATTAATTACACACACTAACACCACTACCGTTGTTTTTTTTCAAATAAGCTTCACACACTGGTCACAATGGATTGAAGTTGTTTTAGTGACGTAAATGATTTCACACACGTCCTCGACTGTACGAAACCAAAAGCACCAAAACTAAGCGCTGCTAAAACGTCACAACATTTAAGACACTAAAATCCATTAAAAATGACATTTAAGAGCGTTGACGCTGCACAATGCATTTACGAACACGCTGAGAAAACCCACCGATTCAGCTGAACCAACTGAGTTGCATGATAGGAGCTGTTAAATGCGAAAGGAATGGCAGATCAAGGTAAATTCGTGTATTTGACAGCCGATGTTTGTTGCTATATACACATTTACTAATCCTTTGAACTTCAAGATAAGAAGGAACACTCAAAATTTTCAAATAGTTTTGGTGTCATGAGCGATAGCTAAGTACGAAAATATCAACCTTTTCTGTGTCAACGATAAGTACCTATCACACAAGGACTGGTTTGTTTGTTCCATTGGCATTTATAACGGAACCTTGCCGTTTTTATATCCTTTTTATTGGCGTCACGAAATACCGAATTTACACCTAGCGATAATAGTATGTTATTTACGATCAATGAAAAAAGGAACGTCAGCAAAAACAATTTGTATGTTTCAGCTGGTTCCATTCTCATGCATGTTCTTGGAAGCCCCAACACTCATATTTCCAACAATAAATATGTCATAGTGGCGTTAAAGAGGCGTGTATTTGTACTGATTCCTTATGGGTATCTTCACAATGATCGTTGAGCCGTGTTATACTTGACCTGTGTTCAACCTCAAACGTATTGAACAATGATTTCAAGGTAAAATGTACAGGGTAATTTGTAATGTTTGATGAAATGCTCCTGGACAACCACACTAACGCCTAGTTTCTGACTGTGTATAATTTTGATAGAAAAAAAGCTTTTAGATTAGAAAGAAGAGAAGATATATTGAGAGCTAAGCGAAGAACCTGAATATGAGGAAATCTCAGCTTACTTCAATCACAGCTGTAGCATTTTCAGAAAGGGTGGTTCAGATGGGAAAATATCGCAGGTTAGGAACTGCAAAACAGACCAGCGGGGCTCAGTAGGAACAATATTGAAGTCTGACGTTTCTAAATCAACATTGTGTCTGTTTCGCCCTCGTCGATTCCAAAGAACTTCACAGAAAACAATCATTTGAATCATGTGCCTCTACATAGCATTTCCAATTATGAACTGCTGTAGTAGGGGCATTATGTTTTAGGGTTGTGTTTTACAGAAACAAACATAAAGTGTCAAAATTATAGGAACAGCGACAGTTCAATAACACCACTTTTTGAATTTTGCGCCAATTAGACTGGGTTTGACTTTGCGCTATGTGGACAGTTTCACTTCTGAAGTCTCTGTGAAAAATTATTTATGAATGTATGCTTGAAACGAAATCGGGAAAGGATGCAAAATTGATCAAAGCGATTCATGAAACAAATAGCGTGATAACTGAAATCAACTCGCTTAAAATAGTTTCCTTTTTCGTGCATTTCATCAAAGGGTGTTGCGTGGCTCTCGACAAAAAGCTGTGCAGTGTCCATAAAAAATGACATTTAAGAGCGTTGACGCTGCACAATGCATTTACGAACATGCTTCGAAAACCCACTGATTCAGCTGAACCAACTGAATTGCATGATATATGGGCTGTTAAATGTGAAAGGAATGGCAGATCAAGGTAAATTCGTGTATTTGACAGTCGATGTTTGTTGCTATATACACATTTACTAATCCTTTGAACTTCAAGATAAGAAGGAACAGTCACAATTTTCAAATAGTTCTGCTTGGTAGATATGTGGCGTAACCACAAGGATGATTCATGCTCCTTAGTACGACAAACAAACACACAAACACATATAGGCACTATGTGAGTCACTTAATAAGGCATATAACAGCTAAAGTCTTCAAATACATTATTTTACTTCTGCATATGAAGACTTCGGCCTTATCAAGGATTTATATCCTCATCCTTCTCCTTCGGCCGAATCGGTAGATATGTCAATAGTTTTCTGTGTCACTGTTACGCCTTGATCGTTTTCTATAAGCTACCCCGATGTTTTAAACCGAGTTCAACATCACATACAAAACGGTGTCCAACCGGGAGAGAAACATCTGAAAATACCAGTTTCTGTTAAGGTCACATTTCATGGGATGATATTACAGATTTAGTGAAATTTCTACTCTGGCACCTTTTGACATGTGCACTTTTTTATCAAACTAGTTTATGCATATTTTCCATTGTTTTTAGAATGTTCTTTAAAAGACCCGTGAAGATCAAGTTAGAATTGTTTTAAGTAGGTCATGATTGACGACAATCGCGTAAACTGATGCTCATGATGTTGATCACTTGACTGACATTGTCTCGTCCAGACCACCACCGTATAGCTGGGGTACGGCATTAAATAAATGTATGAATGTGTAAAACCTTTCAGCTCCTTTCCAGAACGAACCAGTTACTATCAACTCAAGGATTCGCGTTAAGAAGTGAAGGTGTCGCAAACGCATGCTATACAAATATACAGTCATAATTATATCAATTACAAAGCAGGCAGTTGGCTATTCTTTGCCCCAAGACGAATCACGTCTTCCACCAAATTATTTGTTTACTTTCTCCCAGCTGAGCAATTGTCAATAAGGCTGATTTCAGTACGCTTCATCTGTTCTGACTGGCATCGAAAGGCTTTGTTAAATACCGCATAGGAGCCTTGAGGATACCGGTTAGAACTGGTCTTCAGAAACCATGCTTGTCGAAAGGGGCGACTGACGTGGTCGGGTAAGTTAGGTCCGCTGTCCTGGTTGACAAATACCATCTTATCCCGTGATCGATGCTGTTGATCACTGGATTATTTGGTCGAGACAAAATTATTTACAGACCGCCGGACATAGGTAGAATATTTCTGAGTACGGCGTTTAGAAACAAACTATCACACAACAAACACCGGATGGCAACAATGGCTAATTCTTGCAGTAAGGGGAGTAACTCTGATGCATGTACATACTGTAACTGCCGCTAACATTTTGTGTTTCCAAATTAAAACTCGCTGGTGGCCGTCAATTTCTGTCTCAAAGGGAAACTCGTCACGCGTACTCGTCACTTCCACCTTTATCGTTTGACATCCGGGAACCTTTCTTTACATTTTCTATGGCGGTATGTTAATAACTAATTAGCAGAACCCACCATATTCAAATTCTTTCATTCCAAATTTTCCAAAATCCCCAAGGCCTATGTCAACACTTAGTCTAACTGCACGTTTTTTTAAATTTTGAAATTATTTTATTGGCTCCCATTGGTATTCCTGACTCCGCATATTTGATCGATTGAAACGCTGTGTTTTATTTCCACCCAAAGTAAATGGATGAAACACAGTATAAAAAATTGGGGATGGAAATTGTCGAGAATAGACATGCCCGAAAGCCGGGACGTCATTGTCTGTTCAGTGTAATTTTCGCGGTGCGTGTTTTCGTACATGAGCTAATCAAAGCTGTGATGGTTGTTGTCGAATTGATTGATTGAGTAAGTTCTTTTAACGCCGACCAATGAATCGGTAGCTTCTGAGTGAGAACGTTGGGTGCAGTACTGGTTAAAACTGAACGCCAGGGGTGCAATGTGTGACGTCCCTTGCGTGATATGGCTGACATATTGCTAAAAGCGGCTTAAAACTGAACTCATTCACTTGGATGCAACCCAACACCATGGTGCTAATAAATGTGAAAGAAAATCGAAGTCCCGTCCTGGATTAGGATTTCTTTCCAGTGGATGTAGCGTCTAAGGTCTGCACAGGGACCAGTGAGTTTTGATTCCTGGTTCCCCAGGTACTCTAACATTGCACAGTTTGAAGGCATGAGGATTGTCTTCAAAGTTTATTTCATTTCAGTTGTACTTGATGTAATATATAAACGTTTGTTAAACATTTTAATAAAACAATTCTCAAACCGGCATAACCGAATCTATGGTAAAACTGTTCTAAAACAGTACGGCACCGTAGGCGTTCACTTGGACATAAACATTTCAGAAATATTTCGTGAAACGTTTGGGGTCGTTTAGCAGCAATTATACAGGCCGGTACTGCTTTCCTTAAATGGTGTATCTTGGGAGGATTGTTTGTATTGAATATACTTGAAGGTTTTAGGAATAACAATAGAATTGTAATTGATTTAGTTTTAATTATGATTATTTAACATAAATGAAATGGACTGCTTAATAACAATCATGATGGGCGGTGCATGATAACAAATGGAAAATTCCAAAATGCAGACTGTTCACCAAGATAAAAAACAGTGAGATTGGAGTTTTAAATCGACATCTAGCCTCGTGGTTAAAGCGTTCGCTCGTAACGCCGAAGACCCGCGTTCGATTCCCCACATGGGTACAATGTATGGGGCCCATTTCTGATGTCCCCCGCCGTGTTATTGCTGTATTATTACTTCAAGCAGCGTAAAACCATACTCATTCACTCACTCACTCACTCACCATGTGTTCCTTAATGCAGTTAGGGTACATCTGATAGAACTCTGACTAGAATACTGTTGAAATGGTAGTACTTCCCAACTCATTTGCTCGCCGGAGTCATTTGCCACATGCACACACGGGTTATTTTCCCCCTGTATTGTTTTGCTATGCCTCACTGATCTGTTAAGGGAATCTCCCAAAACAATTTCCCCTATGCCCTGTCATTTTTGTCCCCATGCTTGTCGTGAAAAGGGTACTAACGGGTTCGGATGGTCAGAGTCGCTGACTTTATTGACATGTCATCGTATCACAGTTATGTATATCGATGTTCATGATGTTGATATTGGATTTTCTGTTTCTGGTCCAGATCACTGGATTGTCTGGTCCACGCTTGATTCTTTACAGACCGCCGTCATAGCAAGAATATTGCTGAGTGTGGTGTTAAGCAACAAACAAACAGAACAAACTGCGTACCATGTACTTGAAAGCCATAGAACCATATATTTTCGGTGTCGAACGCTCCAAATCCCAGGTGTTGTTTTGGTGTCATGAGCGATAACTAAGTACGGTAATATCAACACAAGGGCTGGTTTGTTTGTTCCATTGGCATTTATAACGGAACCTTGCCGTTTTTATATCTTTTTTTATTAGCGTCGGTATTCGGTATTTTAATACCGAATTTAAGCCTAGTAATAATAGTATGTTATTCACGACCAATCAAAATAAGGAACCTTAGCAAAAACAGTTTGTATGTTTCAGTTGGTTCCATTCTCATGCATGTTCTTGGAAGCCCTAACACTCATATTTCAAAAAATAAATATATCATAGTGGCGTTAAAGAGGCGTGTATTTGTATTGATGCCTTGTGGGTATCTTCAAAATGATCGTTGAGCCGTGTTATACTTGACCTGTGTTCAACCTCAAACGTATTGAACAATGATTTCAAGGTAAAAAGTACAGGGTAATTTGTAATGTTTGATGAAATGCTCCTGGACAACCACACTAACGCTTAGTTTATGACTATATATAAAAAAGCTTTTAGATTAGAAAGAGGAGAAGATATATTGAGAGCTAAGTGAAGAACCTGAATATGAGGAAATCTCAGCTTACTTCAATCACAGCTGTAGCATTTTCAGAAAGGGTGGTTCAGATGGGAAAATATCGCAGGTTAGGAACTGCAAAACAGACCAGCGGGGCTCAGTAGGAACAATATTGAAGTCTGAAATTTAATACACAGTGATTTGGAGCCTCTGTCAGGCACTAATGGTATAAGAGTTAGCGTGCGGACAAGGTTACACATGCAGTTTGAAACGGAATGCCACAGATATGCCAGGACTATCAGCAGTTGAACGTGAGAGGGCCATACGTATGCTCCAGATAGGGTCGACACTCGCCAATGTTGAAAGGGTTTCACGCTGTGCTGTGTCATGGAAGGGTCCCTTGATGGTGTGATTGGCATTGTCTGTATCCAGCTGGTCATGGTGCATGGCTGGGTGTCGTCTTTGGATCAGGTTGTGCAGGTAGACACAACAGCGAACAACAACAACGACGACAACAACAACAACAACAAAAGAAAAGAAATGAGGACCACAGAGAAGAAATGTCTGTAACTGATGGTAGAGACTGGTAGAGACTGTGGAGTTCATCGGTTTCCTGAGTTTTACGTGATTGCCATCAGGTGCCACCACTACATGTGGAAGGGTCCAACACCTCTCGTATTCTTGCAGTTGCCTGCCGTTCTTGCTCAGCGGTGAGATATTGTTGTTTGGGTCATTGTTGTTTGTTGTTGACACAGAAAATATAAAGCCCACAGATCCATGAAGAGTGCCGTCAGGATGTCCAGCCCACTTTTATACTCGAGTGACGATTTTGGAGACAAATCCGAACAGTATTGGGCCAGGGTCAGATTACCCTACGAATAGTAACCGAGTTGGCGAATACGTGTCGGGAGACTGCTGGAAGTGTGAGATTAGTGTTATAATCGGATCAGTCAGACACCGCCTATGAATATGGCATACAGACATCAGGCTGCTACAAGTCTTTCATCTGATTAACCCGATCAATGTTTGATCCCTAGAGGACTCAAAAAGGGGTGTCGTGTGAATTATCATCGGAACCCTGATATGTTCGCAAAACTGGGATTAGTTCGGCTTCAGATAAAATTCCATCTGTAAGTGGAATGACTTCAGCTATAAACAACCATCAAAGAAATCATTTACATAGGATAATACACATAATGTTGACCACTAGATTGTCTGGTCCAATAGCAGTCACCAATCTAGTCTCTCTCTCAGTCCCTGAACCATAGTATTTTCCCTACAGTCTTGCCTTCCCTGCAGTGCTTAAGCTCTAAATGAAGCAAGTCTAGATTTGCCATCGCCTCATTTCCAATTGTTTGATACTGTCAAAAGTATATATTCAGAGACTAAGCATTTGACTATCAACAAAACAAATCTGTAATGTGGTGTGTATATGTTTCAGGATCGACGGCGTGCGTAAATACCGATACAAACTGCAACTACTGGATGGGGATACACGAGTGCGTTATTAATCCGCAATACATGATGTGTTACTGTGCTCTGGCCTGCAACACTGGTTCCGAGTGCTCCGGTGAGGATCTTCCAAGTCCTATCAATGCGTTTTCAAAGGACGAAATATGATTGGGTGAACTTTATGACCTCAGGAAATGTGTAACCTTGCTATGTGTCTACCTCCATTTAAAGCTGAATACGCTGTGTCGAACTTTGATATTTCGAACGTATGGCTGTCTCGAAGTTATTGGTCTCTCAAATTTGTCACGAATGAAAACCATGGCCCGTGCGTATTCCTTCTTTAGCCACCATTTTCCATCTGTGTCTAACATTGGACTACTCGACGTATTCAAGTAGGGCCATGGCTATGGCATTGTCAGTATGGTAAATGAGCAAGGAATATAAACAAGGGTTTCCACCACTGACCACACGTCCATGGACGATGATATCCTGTTTTATTTTCAATGAAGCCTTGGATATGATAACTGCAATCCCGGCTCATTACTGAACCCCTTTAGGTACAAATACTGACATCTTTTAAACCGTGCCCCATGCATTGTTTTTCAACTTCTACAGTGGTGTTGATATGAAATAATGTGAAGACTTTCAACTGCGCAACAGGTGCGGCAGGAGATGACACAAACTGTGAATGCGACTTCCATGCCTCCAGAGGATCCTGTGAAACCAGTGACCTGGCAACAACTTGTCCTCGTACTTGTTCCCTGAGACAGAGTAAGTGACACTCCACCTCTTGTTCAGTCGGAGTAGATATTATCAGTCATGCCCGTAACATTTCTTGCTCCTGCACACTGCATCGGCATCTGTGGTTTCCTAATAGATTGAGCAATCTTCACCTGCTTCCACATCCATCGTTTCGTCAGACACAGTCACCACAATCTCCTTTCACATCCATCGTTTCGTCAGACACAATCACCACAATCTCCTTTCACATCCATCGTTTCGTCAGACACAGTCACCACAATCTCCCTCCACATCTATCGTTTCCTCAGACACAGTCACAACGATCTCCTTTCACATCTATCGTTTCGTCAGACACAGTCACCACGATCTCCTTTCACATCTATCGTTTCGTCAGACACAGTCACCACAATCTCCCTCCACATCTATCGTTTCGTCAGACACAGTCACCACAATCTCCTTTCACATCTATCGTTTCGTCAGACACAGTCACCACAATCTCCCTCCACATCTATCGTTTCCCTGAAAATAAGAACAACCTGAATATGCTTAGGAGCTCTTCTGATTACAGCGAGATCCAAAAATGTTTTTTCTCTAGATTGAATTAGGGATACCCTTATGTCGCCACAGCTTTGCAGTAGTTAAAGATTATTGAGGGCTACTAATTAATATTTTTCTGGCAGCTGTCTGATTTGGAGAGAGATTTGTCAGCTTGGTCATCACTTCTTCACTCACTTCACTTGAGGTAGTACTGAGATACACTTGTTTTTTTTGGGTGTTGTCTTTGCATGTATGGGTCAGTGGGGGGTGGGCGACTCGATTATTTACAGACCGCCGCCATATAGCTGGAATATTGCTGAGTGCGGCATAAAACTAAACTCACTTATTCGCCCTTCTGCAGTCAGCCTTTCACTCGATCACATATTCAAAATACGTTTTTTTCAGCCGTCACGTGCCCTCCACATGATAACTACCCAAACGCTATAGCTGTTGGTCAGAGAAGATACCTCGATCGAGTCACATATATATGTAGCTATGGATACCGTAACGATGGTGACGTCGGACTCCGGGTGTGCGACTCTTCTGGAACGTGGAGGCCGTTTGGTGCCACGCCAATCTGTACATATGGTAAGTACCACGAAAGATACGAATCAAACTCAAGTGGGATAGGTTGGATGGGTTTTTGCTTAACGTGACACTCAACAGCATTCAAGCATAAGCATCGGTCGACGCAACTGGGATATGATGACATATGCCAAACAGGTCACCGAGAGTGGCCACTCGAGGCCGTTAGTCTTACTACAATCATCGACTGCTGAAGACCAGTTCTAACCCGGATCTTCGCGGGCTGGAATTGTCTTGAAAGTTATCAGGCAATATTAGGTGCAAACATCGGTCGCCTCTTACAACAATAACGGGAATGGGTCAGACATGAGACATACATTCTTTTGAATCAGGTAACGAAGTCCACCACACCGTTTTCATGAACATTGGGAATCGTCATTGGTTGTCTGTAAATCACCCTTGTATCATTTTCGTATATTCGAGAAGGTTATTTTCTGACTTGTATATTTTCTCAAAATGATTTTAATAATTAATATCAGTTCAATACATTTAGGCATGGCTTCAGCCCAAATGTTTCAAATTGGTCATAGAGACATGATGTACAACTATGTGATATTTACCGTTAAAAAGTTGGTGATATTCCGTTTCGCGAGCATATCACTAGCCAATGCCAATGAATATGGAGGAAACATAATATATACCCATACAGATTAAACGTTTTCATAAAAATGGACTATATTATCACATTTTCCCTTAAATTCTCTTCATCATCTATTTCCTCTGTGGCTTCATCATTTGCATTCTATCACTCATGTAAATATGCATCATGTTTTATGTGATGAATTTGATTTGCCAGTGACCATTTTAAATGTTTCCAACAGTTAATAAAATATTTCTGTTGAAAATGTTGACTGCTGGTATAGTCCGTTTGGCTCATAAGCGGACCGAGAAATTGTACGAAAACTTATAAATATAAAATACTCAATAAAACGCTTATCATGATCAAAACATCAAACCAACTCTATGAGGTTTTTGCAGAATGTTTCTCCTGAAAATACAAAAAGACCTTTAGCAATCTATCATTAACATAGTGACACAGTTCACTATTTCTTACGAAGGAGGTGTGCCGAGAAAGGGACAGCCAGGTGTGCGAGAAAGGATCGAGACTGCACAGCACAGGATATTGTCTGTTCCTGTGCACGTGCCTCTCGAACATGAAAGATTTAGCCCGCATGGGATGCTCGTGGACAACGCAGTGGCCCCATACACTTGCATGTGGTGTCATTCCTGATTTTGACGGTTTTCAAGAAGGTCGTTAAATCACTGAAGACCATTAATTTTGGCAGTTATCTTGCATCACACACACACTTGTTAGTGATGGTTCCTTGTCGTTTTTTCTTGTTTTCTTTTTGTTTTTGTTTGTTTTGTTTTTTCATATTCAAACTTCACGCCATGCACCAATCATCTTTAAAGAGCGATTACTGCAAACAAACAACTATGGTCATAAGTAAGTACAAATGGTGAAACATTCAGTATTCTAATACCGACATTGTTTGACTCCGATATATCATCAAATATGTTCAATCGTAAACAAAAAATGAATTCCCCTACATTGATATTGATTCTCTAAATTGCAGATTCAAGCCTCCTGATACCCTGTTCGTCTATGGTGACTTCATTTGAACGTTGGTCTGCGCCAGTGACCAAGGTTGGGATCCTCGATTGGAGTCAAGACATCAACCACTTGGAGTGCTCGGACATGTGCTTGAGGGCGCCTGGGTGTTTATACTTTGTCCACGATCAAGGAAGCCGAAAGTGTTTTTTGTACTACAATGTTGTTCGATCCGGGTTCAAACTAACAGAGAGTGGTAGCGTGTGGAAGAAACTGTTTCATGTTCAGCCGGTTAGGTACTACAGTTAAGACAGCCTCCCCTCCAAAAAAGACAGTAAGGGATACAAAACATGACAATGTGTTAGTGAAGAAGTTTGGTTCAGCGCCGTTCGGTCATTGTAATGTAAGAAGAGCGCAGTGCTAGTCTCAGACGTTTTTGCAGTTATTGTTGTGCTTGCCAACCAAGGAACTCAAACGGGAGAACATGGATGTGAACGTACAAAGTATTGGTTCTGGCATGCAAACGGGATGCAACACTGCAGCGCCTACAACGACGGGGACAAATGTTCTGTCCCCAAGAATGGATTGAATTTTGTTGTTGTTTATTATTCTGGGAGCTTTAGGACGTTAGGTTTTGTTTTCGGAACAGTTCTGTCTCTGGTAGACTTGTTTAAATGTTCAATCGGTCATTACATGTCAATTTCACGATCCTCTGCTGTTTTGGAGAGTATGTTATTGTCAAAATGGTTCTTTGATACGTTTGCATGTACTTTCATGGAGGGATGTATGGTGGCGATCGATCTGCGATTTTATTTAGAAAATGAATATGACGTTCTGCAGAGACAATCTATGTCACGAAACATATATTGTGTGTAGACATTTACAGCTGCAAATCTAAAAAAATATCAAGTCTTCGTACAAATTCGCGGGTTATCGTGACAATATCGAATGTTATGTGTTAGTATGTGTGTATTTGTTCAACGAAGTGACTTTAGACAGTCTTGTGTTTTGGTATCAAAACAAAATATTTGTTTGCACCACGCGCAATTTCCTTTGCTAGGTGTCTCTTCCAACAAAATGTAGAAAGAGGGAAACATGTCTGTATATTTGCTTGGTTGACATCAGAATAAAAGTCATAGCTTAATTATTGTGTATGTAAAACATTAAAATGGAGTCAGCCAGGAAGTTAGGTGCTGACCTTCCATTAGGAGATATGTCGATTAAGGTAACATCAGGTAATGACTGTTAAGCACAGCAATTAACATGTAATCAGTTGAAGCTATTGTTGCAAATGTCAGTTCGGTTATTCATTAAACACATTGTTGAAACCCATGATATAATGAAAGCAGTGTTCACGTTACACCAGTTACAAGGTAAACTTCATTGTGCAAAGAAATATGACTGTATGAGTTGTTATACAGTCCAACAAAAGACCGTTTCACTATTGATTGCGAAGTATTTGAACATGACCAACAAAATGTTGTTTGCGTGAGCGTCCTCGGTGAGGTAAAAAATCAGAAGACGAGATAGTACAACTGGAACGAGGTGCATTTGACAACACGATAACAATGACTGAATTGTACATCGTGTACTTAGTCTAGTATAGTCACTTGGCGTTATGTATAGTAGATTACCTCAGTACAGGCTAACGAACAACAATATATACGACACTCATTCGTGCGATAGTTTGAAAATGGCCACTTACGCTGTCAACACAACATGTTTGATTGCATTGCTTGTTGTTCAAAGCTACTCGAAACAATTATTCAGAGCTATACGCCGTCACAGCAATTGCAGAATAATCACGGAAATATTTCCTTTTAGTCAGTCAATGCATTATTGACAAACTACCTGAATCCCACGCTGATTTCCGAAGGAACTGTTCAACCCCTGATCAAATCTCTACTTTATATGTATTAAGTAAAAATGTTAGCTTTGTGTTGATCGTTCTAAATTGGGACATTGTGTCACAAAAATTCATGTGTTCGTTATGACGGGCTGCGCCAGGGATGCATGTTTAGTCCTGATCTATTTTCCTTTTTCATCAATGAATTTGTTGCACTTTGAAATTCTTAATTTTGGTGAAATTAGTAAACAAATGTTCCCTTATTTAGCAGAGCTTCTGATACTTAACTTTGCTGACGATATAATATTAAATCTTGGACTACAAACTCACCTAAATATATAGAGAAAGTATAAACTTCTGTCCCAAAGAAACGATACCACCGGTTTGCAACGACATAAGATGAAAACAGAACAATAGACACGGTTACATTTGGTGTTATTCTTTTGATAAATCATTTCTCAATATCTGTAAAAGAATTCATTTCAGTCACATTTGAACACTGAATTAAAGATGGGTGGTACTAATCAGAGAAACAATATGAAAAGCGTCTCAAAGTCAAGTCAGTAGCGGGTATGTCCACCGTCAGCCTCAATTCACGCCAGAACACGCTTGCGGACTGCTGACGTCAAACGTCTGATGACGTTCGCAGTGATGCGTTGCCATTCCCCGAGAAGATACCGTTACAAAAGTCCTGAACGTTGTCTGGGGGCACAGGACAACTTTGGATTTGCCGATCGAGGTGGTCCCATACGTTTTCGATGGGATTCATGTCCGGTGAATATGCGGGCCATGGCAAAACCTGTATGTTGGCGTCGTTAAGGAGGTCCTGTGTCAATCTTGCTGTGTGTGGCCTTGCATTGTCCTGCTGGAAAATGATTCCACGAGGATGTTGCTGAAGAAAGGGCACCACAACAGGTTGTTCGATGTCATCACGATAACGTTGGGCATTCAGATTTCCCCGAATTACGAAAACCTTGTCTTGACGTCACCATATATGCCACCCTAAACCATTAACCCTCCACCTCCAAACGGCCGGACGTGATGAACACAGTTAGGCGCCAAACGTTCACCACCTCTTCGGTAAAGAAACTGCCGTCCATAGTTTCTGAAGACGAGGAATCTGCTTTCATCCGAGAACAGAACACGTGCCCAGTCACGACGTTGCCAGCGTCGGACTCGCCTGGCCAACATCGATCTATCGCGCCGATGTCGAGGCGTAAGGAGCGGTCCGCAGTAGGGATGACGGGGCCGGCTACCATACTGCCGTAGTCTCCTGTAGACAGTCTGTCGACTGATCCGGTGACCCAGTGCTGTAGCCGCCGTGGACGTCGCCGTTGCGGTGCGGTTCCCCAGGTGAATTACCCGGATGTAACGATCTTCACCGAGTGTGGTAACAGTAACCGTTACTCGTGGTATTCCACTCCTGGGCTTGTCTGAGGTGTGACCTGTCTGTCGTAGCCGCTGCATCAGTCTGGTGATGGTGATGCGTGCCCAGCCCAACCTTCTGGCGACGAAAACGTGTGTCGTTCCTTGTTGGATCATTCCAGAGGCTCTCTCTCTTTCTATGGCTGTCAAACGTGGCATGTCTTGTGTTCTTTTTGTTGTTGTGATATCAACGTTTTTATGCACGTGCAGAACTTACTAAAGCGGGAAACTTCACTTTCACGAAATTTACCTTTTTCCCGGAAGTGGTAAAGTGTTCCCGGTATTTTCCATCAAATACGGTCTGTTTGGGATATGCAGTGCCAATTGGCATGTTTTTGTACCCCCAAAAATCACTTAGTAATAAACTAATTTGAAAAATTTGGTATCGTTCCTTTTGGACACTTGTTTACTAACAAATGAAAATATCTGTAAATTTGGGGGAAAGAGCTATGGTCAGTGAACGTAGAAAAACAGAGACTAATAAAAATATAAGGATTTGTGTGTGGTGTAAAGGATGTATGAAATACACATTGTCTGTACATTTCCTCAATATCCTGAAAAGTCTCTTGTACCATGGTACTTAGTGAAACCACCGGAAATTGCATCTTTTCTTTATTCAAAACATCTAAGCTAATTAACTAATGCATGCACATATTATATAGTTTTCAATGTAACTGATGCAACACTGCATGCGGCATCGGACTGTGAGAGTTATTGTATATTTTGTTATGTGCGTATGATTGATGGTGGGGGGGTGGGGGGGTTGGGGGGGGTGGTGGTGGTGAAGAATACACGAAATTCTTCAGATTCGTCTATAGAATTTTGCATACTTTGCAAATGTATGGTGCCCAAATGTGTATTGAAATGCTGAAAATATACTGAAAGGAAGGAGAAAAGTGCAAGAAAAAGGAGCATTAAAACATCTCTCTCATTTAAACGTTCAGATGATAATAACTGAATATATTATGTTCACATCCTGAAAATGCAATGTAACACTGCACACATATTTGCCTAACTGTATTCCTATTCCTGTTTCTAATATCAGTTTGTGGAATGATTCCGTTTCTGCGGCAGGTGATTTTATAATTTTAGAAGCTGAATGTTATGATTTTCAAAAGAGAATGTTGATAATAGTACTGAAGAACTCGTCTAGGTCTTGTCATCGCACCGGTGCTTGCTTGGATCCATTTGATGAACGTCAAGAATGAGTTTGTTTTAGACGTGCAATGGATCATGAGTTGTAGCTATTATACGTTGTAATTTGTATGTGAATTGTTGTATTTACTATGCTTGGTGAGCCAAAAAATATCATAGCATTTGGTATCACCCAGAAACAATTTCATATCCTCCTAAATGCAACATTAGTGTCTTAAGTCGTCGTGATTAGACCATACCAAAAACTAAATTAATGTGGCTATCCTTGGACTGTAGATGAAATGCGTTTTATTTAAAAAAACCCGTTGTCTTTAAAAGCCATTTATCGTGACATTAAGCAGCATCAGGCAGATATAACACGAGTCTATGAACGTAAATACGTTAAATAAAGCAATGTAAATAAAAATACTCGGTACATCAACCTAACAGCTTCTCTAAGCTAAACATGTGTGCAAAGGATAGAGAGAGCAGGAGCTAGAGGCATTGTTTATTATCATACATTGCCATTATATTATAATTTAGTTAAACATTATACACAATAAAAAGGATAACTTTATCTCATCTGATAAATGTATATACGTTGAATAAATTAAAGTAAATAAACAACACCCCTACATCAATATATCAATAGCTTCTCTAAGCTTGCGTGAGAGAGAGAGAGAGGGGGGGAGAGATGGAAGAGAGTTATTATCTATCACATAATTTACAAAAAATACACACAATCAAAATAATAAACTTTATCTCTTTATTTAGATCCACTGTAAATTAGTAACGTGTGTGACAGCAATCAGTTCCTTTTGTCGGCTGTTATGAACAGCGAGTTGATGCTTGGAGCCCTGCAATATATCCTGCTCCTAAAGCTGGCCTCAAATCCACCCAGGTTAGAATAGAGACTCGTCATACAGCATACCTGTAGGGATGAGTTAAATGAACGTAACTTAGTTAAAGTGCAGTGGTAATCGATAACTATTATTTGCATTGATCTCATGGAAAACATTGCAATGAGTATTGTAGACCTACATATTGAACTGTATGTACATATTGAACGGCATATTACGAAATGGACAAGGACAAGGATCAATATTAAACATGTCATTTGTGATGCTACTTTTTTTCCACAAAGAGATGGGGTGAGGTAGCATAGCGGTTAAACTGCTTGTTAATATGAAACGACTGGGAAGCGAATAATCATATGATATCCCGGTGTCAGGGGTTTTCGACGAAGTAATATTTATCTTAAATAGATTCTATCATTTAAAGTTTTGTTTTTGCTTATCTTGATTGATACAGATATATTCATCTGTTTCACACAAAAATATCTACAAATGTCTACAAAAATAGCGTTGATGACAACGTATCGGCGAATTTGTAGCCGCTTGCAACATCCGGGTATTTTGTATGTGTTTTCGACGATGAGTCCTACTTTTCCCCCCGCACAGCCAGGGAGTGTTTTGATCACGTGGCTTCCTGTTAAATACATAACCCATCAACAGAAGACGACTGATCTTCCTGGATTTCGCTCAGCATTTCTGTTACACAACTGATTTTGCATCTGAAGTGGTATTAACGATCTTGGGTAAATAACATCGATGTTTATTTGCTCTTTACATAACTTAACTTCTGGATTTCAATTGTCCATAAAACGTGTAACGACGGGAACTCAGCATCCGCCCTACCTATGAAACTGTTTTTGCACTCTAATCGCGCGCGCACTTTCCCGATGTAGCCCTAGCGATACAATCGTCGAAATCACCGCTTTCGGATATATTTTAATGCCCGACCTCCCTTTAACATGCAATGTGACGTGCACATGACTGGTGATAAAGCTACTTTTACAACAATTTTGCAAAGAGAACCTGATGGTAATAACCCTTAATAACTGCATTGTTATTACACAGATTGTCATACGACAAAGGACAAAGTTTTAGCCCTTAAGATGTGTTCAGCAAACTTTTGGGATACCACAATATGAAAATAATGACACTGTGTGAGGATTTCATAATTTCAAGATTTGCTGTTAATGGCGAGTGACCACAAAGAATAGAAAACATATCGTATCCTCAAACATTCTCTGTCTATTTTCATTTAAGTGCTAAGCAAATAAAACGAGTGAGTGAGTATGGTTTTATGCCGCTTTTGGCAATATTACAGCAATGTCGCGGCAAGGGACACCAGGAATGCGGTTCAAACGCTGTGACCATGTGGGGAATCGGAACAGGGTCATTGGCGTGGCGAGCGAACGCCTTAACCACTTAGCGACCCCAATGTCCCTAGGCAGTTAAAAAGGGAAATCTAGTGCATTTTCATTATGACAGCACTGTCGGAACCACTGACGCATTTGCCTGCACTGAGATCACTGGAACCAAACCGGAATCGAATGTTATGTATACTGTAGAATCTATATCCTTTGATGAAATCAATATGTATGTACTATACACACACGTCCCTTTACTGGTGTTTTGAATGCGGCTAGTGAACTAACACTGGAATAATCTACAGGGAGGAAATTCCAAATATTTACTGTAAAGTTTGAGAAACGATTCGTTTTGTATTATATACGTATCCATTATCTTAATTGTTCAGTTTGCTTGCGTCAGTTGCATTATCTCTGACCGAGGGCGACAAATATTGTTCCAGGTCCTTAAAAAGACTACATATTTTGAAGATATCTCTTTTTTCTGACAAGGTGATATTTGCTTCGGAGAAACGAAAACACCGATTCCCATTGGTTACCTGACCAATATATTTGCATATATACATTATATCTATCTAAATACCAAACGATGATATCCTTGTTTACAGCAAACAGTTTGGTAGATAAAGATCCATTATCTTATGTTCTTAGAACAGCTGCTATCAGGGTTGGTTTGTCTGTCTTATTCATCCCGAGCTGGCAAAAAACATCCCAAACATACCAGCTGTGACGTCACGTGTTTACTTGGATGAATTAATGTTATGCCTACCTGAATACAACAAATAAATGTGGTCGTGTATGGTATTTCATTCGAACTTGTCTGTTAATGTGATGTCATTTTTTTCACATTTGCTCATCGATAGAACAGCATTGCATCTACATTTATTTATTCATTTTCTCAAAGCTCATAGTGATTAAAACAAACACGTACCTCTAGGTGAGGAATGTTTTTCTATGCTTTCATACCTTAGTTCGGTCGGCCCACGCAGTTAATACTGACTAGACAACAATAGCAGTATATACATCACAAATGTATCCTGTCATATGTTCACATCTAGGTAGACATGATACTTATCTATAAATGTACAAGTATTTCATGAAATGTATATATACATTGCTTTTGGCATTCCGGGCCAAGTTGTGCCGAAAACATTTGAGTCTATTTTGAGATGGTGTTTCGGTAGATCAGACTATTTTAAAGTGAGTGAGTGAGTTGGGTTGTACGCCGCTTTTAACAATATTCCAACAATATCAAGGTGGGGGACACCAGAAATGGGCTTCATGCATTGTATCCATGTGGAGAATCGAACCCGGGTCGTCGGCGTGACGAGCTAACGATTTCACCACTGGGTTGCCTCAGCGCAACTATTTTAAAGTCTAAACTCTCCCAGAAAGCACCAAAAAGAAAGTCCATCACACAAGTGCGTTAATTGTTGTAGCAGTTCATAGGATTGAACATGAATGACGAACACCGATCACCACTGGTTATTTCTGACCTACCTGACCAATGTATTTGCATATATATACTCGTCCTTGACCCAAAAATATATGTTTAAAATTGGTTCCGTTTAGCCTATTCAAAGATGAGTGAGTGAGCTTAGTTTTACGCCGCACTCAGCAATATTTCAGCGATATGGCGACGGTCTGTAAATAATCGAGTCTGCACCAGACAATCCAGTGACCAACAACATGAGCATCGTTCTGTTCAATTGGGAACCGATGGCATGTGTCAACCAAGTCAGCGATCCAACCATCCGATCACGCTAGTCACCTCTTACGACAAGCATAGTCGCCATTTATGGCAAGCATGGGTTGCTAAAGGCCTATTCTACCCCGGGACCTTCAGGGGTCTCAAGGAAGATGGAGTTGAATGAAATATCAACGAAACGTATACACCGGGTGTTGTTTTATATCATATAACTTTTTATCGATATTCAAAACATTCTTTAAATGGACGTAGGAATATCTACGACAGTCGGTATGGATGCTGGCATATGGCAAAATCATGTCATGAGACTACATTTTGTGTCCTGGAGTGCATGTACACAGTTGCAGGGTAACAATATGTCAGTTAACTGTAACGGCGGCCTCTATGTAACCACAAAGTTCGTGGCAACAAGCTCGAAAAAAATAGCTTAACAAGAAACTGGATGTTTTTCATGAAGCAATGTATATCATTAAAAACGTAGATATGTTTTATTAACAAGATGAAGAAGATGAAGCCAGGAGGCAGGTGATGAAGAGAAATCTAGGACCAATGTCAAAATGTATTCCTATGGACATGTTTCATCTGTATGGATATATAACTACCATTTCTCACATGCATTGACACTGGCTAGTGGTATGCTCGCAAAACGGAATTTCCCTATTTATGCTGATGGCATATGACTCACCAGCAATACATGCGGTCATGTAGCAAGCTAACTGCCCAGTTATGTTAGCACGGATGATGTATTTGGTAATGGTGCGTTTTCTCTCGGGGATCAGAGTGCTGTAGACGCCAATGGCGACTCCGAGGGCTGCGAGGTGGTTCTGTCCACAGAACGCGTATGTCCCTATCACCTCCGATCGTTTCTGTGAATTAGAAAACGTGTTCGTTTGGATTCGCAGATTCTGTCATATAGTTTGTCACACTCTTCAAAAATAAGAAAGAAAGAAACCTTAATATAAACGCAGATCGTCGTACTGCAGGTACCGCAGAATTGATCTTCAGCAATCCATGCTTGACATAAAAGGCGAGACCCGTGAAGGTCCGGGGTAGAATAGGCCATCGGCACCCCATGCTTGTCATAAAAGGCGACTATGCTTGTAAGAGGTAACTAACGGGATCGGGTGGTCAGGCTCACTGACTTGGTTGATATCGGTTGCAAATTGCGCAGATCGATGCTCATGTTGTTGGTCACTGGATTGTCTGGTCCAGACTCGACTATTTACAGACCGCCGCCATAAAGTTGGAATATTGCTGAGTGCGGCGTAACACTTAACTCACTCGTAATAGGCGACTAACGGAATCACATGGTCGCTCTCGCTGATGTGGTTGCTGCATATTACTGTGTTTCAATTGCTTAGATCGATGCTCATGCTGTTGATCACTGAATTGTCTCATCCTGATTCAGTTATTTACAAACCGCTGCCATATTGTTGGAATAGGATGCGCTAAACAACAGACAAACAAAATATGTGCTGACCAAAGATAAATAACCTCTCATCAACTCCACCACATACCGTCAGTATCCCGCCAGGAAGTGTCTTATTGGTCCAGTCCAGTATGACGTCAGTTCCGTCCCAGTGCCACGTTCCGTTGGTGGTTGCCACGTAGTGCTCAAGCACCACGCGGTTCTTGATGAGCTTCCCAAACAGATGGTAGCCATAGAAGGAATTCGCAAAAGTCTTAATTCCCAACAGCTCACCAATCTTCAGGAAATCTGACCTCGAAAAGCCCATGAGGTATACTAAAGGGTAGAGACCGTATGAGCACAGGAACTGAAAGATAGGATAACAAATATTGCATAAGAATTCAACTCGAAAATACCTGCCGTCTCTTCCGGTCGGTCCTATCTTCAGTCTTGATGGAGTCTTTGGTGATTTGTTGATGACACAACATAAAACGACACAGCACAAAATACCATGTCTTAATACGCGACCCGTGAAGGTGCGGGACAGAATTACTGACAAAACAAACTGGCACTACACTACAGGACTAGAATTAGTCTTCCGTAATCGATGCTTGTTGTAAAAGGCCACTAACAGGAACAGGTGGTCAGGCTCGTTGACTTGGTTGACACATGTCATCGTATCCCACCTGCGATATCAATGTTCATGCTGGTGATCAATGGGTTGTCTGGTCCAGACTCGATTATATACAGACCACCGCCATATAGGTGGAGAGCAGCGTAAAAGTAACCTCAGTCAATGTTATTACACGACGATAGAGGCACCAATGGCTATAAATATATGCGGTGTAAAATCATATTCACTCACTGAGCGATAAAAAATGCTTCAGTATTGCCATATATCCCTATTAATTTATCCTTTTCACAAAAAGGGCTTGTTGGAAAAGTTCACTTTCTAACTTATCAGTGTTCAACACTAAACGGATTTACCGCAAAGGACACTCCAGATACTCCAACTCTGTTGCCGAACCAAATGAGTGTCGAATCCACGAATTCAACAATAGCGATGTAGATGATCTGGTTGGCAATCACACTTGCTAGAATAGGTATAGACTCTCTGGCACCCTCCGATACAGCTTCCAAAATATTGTTGAATTTTCTGCAAACCATTGTGGTATATGAATTGATTGTATTGTTACATTTATTTCAACCCAATTAATCACGCCTAAACAAGAACTATTGGTGCATTTCGTTCCATATTATTTTGGTTTCACGTTTTACACTAACAACTGACATCAATGGATTACATGTACAGTGAGCGAGTGGGTAATATTCCAGAAATGGGGGTCACCAGAAATGTGCTTCACACATTGTACCCATGTTTGGAATCGAACCCGGGTCTTCGCACCCTCAGAGTCAGGCATCTACTCGCTAGCACACAAAGTCAGCCGCATAGCCCGCTCTACCACAGCGACTTCCACAGTAATATCACAGCTTTTGTTTTAAGGTAGTACATGACCATAAATATATAATACATTCGTTCTAAACTGAAAATTTGCTCCAAAACAGACTAATAGGGCGATAAATTTCAATATGAAACCTTTGTTTTACATTTTCTTTTCTTTTCGTTTTGTAAAAAAAGAACGTCCAACAACACCAAATGTTATTGGGGTATATTTTAAGGATCTCTTATCCCATGTAAACTCAATGGCGATGACAATTTTTATCAACACGTATCTGATTTCATAGCTAAAAATTATTTGTGTGTGAACACCTCTGGTGTAGATCAACCAACTATTGTCTGGTTATATTTCTCTGAAGCTATGAGGAAACTGACAACTGGTAAATGCCCTGGTGAAGATGGAATTCCTCGAGAATTTTTCAAGACTGAATAATCGTCGTTACGTGCCTTCCTCAAGCCACTATTTAACTCAGTATTAGGAATATCCACAGATTCCTGGAACTATACTCTAACCATACCTCTATTTACCTCAGGATGTTCAACGGACCCAAACATCTATCACTCCTGGATACACGCCTCCGTTCATGGATAGACTTGAATCATTATGATATTTTAACAAAAGCACCAGCTTGGTTCAGACCCGGATGTGCTACCACAGACAATATATTTACCTTCCAGACTCAATGTTCTAAATATCTTCGCCGATTCGTCTGTGTCTTTATAGATTTTTAAAATGCCTTCGACTATGCTGATAGAGCCAAACTTCCATATATGCCACTCATGTTAGGTTGCCATGGTAAATTATACATTCGTTTTCATAGTGTGTATTCGTCTGTAACACTGTATATAAGGTAGGTAATTGTAAAACCGATATGTTCTGGAGTACACCAAGGCTGCATTTTAAGGCCATGACTTTTCATCTGTTTTTTTGTAAATGAAATTATGGAAGTTATAGGTCCTGTAAACATGGTGTGTTCATATCTCAAGATCTTGATGATGATATTATGATGCTACTTTTTGCCGACGATGTAAATATGATCTGTATACGGTCACTGTTTACAGCAATAACTTAATGTTTCTCACCAATTTTGTATCACTTCGAATTTGAATATTAACACTGAGAAAACAAATATTGTGTTCAGAAACGGAGGTGTATTAAAAAAATGGATGAAATATGGTATGTATTGCAAGACTGAAATGGGTTACCTGTTGTAAATGCTTGAGTATAATATTCCCATCCAGACTAAATCGGTCAACAGCCTGTGAAACTTTATCTGCTCAAGCATAAAAGGTTATGCTATCTGTATACAAGTGATTAGAAAAGAATTCTTTTCTTTCTTTCAAGACTGCATGTGCCACCTTTGACTTGAGATTTTATATTCTTTATATTCTCTAGATTCGTTTATATGTTTTCGAAATTTTGAATATATCCACTGCATTGAAAAGGTCCATTCATCATATTTTTAAAAGCTTCCTCGGTTAGAGAAAGCATACTACAAGCAGGACTGGATTAAGGAAAATGGACCGTTGCAATTTAATTGTTCTCACTAGATTAAGAGTAATAAACTCTTGGCTGAAATTATTAAAATCAATTCTTATAGGTTTCGTAGGGAAATTGAACTTCAATTGGGCATCAGAGGTTAGACAGTTACTTTTTTCGACTTGAGTTTATCATGGATTTCTGAAGAGATTGGAAATGAATGTATGCTTTTATATGTTTGTAAGAGATAGAAACAAATATTGTCCAGTCTGTTAAATTCTAAGAATATTCGTGTTATCAAATCTAATTCAATTTATTTGAAACATGTTTTCAGTGCAAGATATGTTACCATCACCACCACGTACATTTAAATGTGTGAAGTGTATTTGTATTATAGGCCTGAAATACCGAACAGAATGAATCTGGATGAGACCTTTCACTGGGCATGGCATCCTTTCTTGCAGAACACACTATATTAAATGCTCTGCACAAAGGGCAGGCGTTTCATGTGATACGTTACGGGACTGGGATGTTATAAGCGTCTCTAGGTTGGATCTTGGTCCTCTGTCGTTCCGGGACGATCAGTTTGGACATGGCCAGAGCAGCGGGGGCCGACATGACGCTAGCGGCCAGCAGGTGATTGGCTGGAGCCTGGGAAAATATGTGAAGACATAAGTGAAAAATCGTTTGAGTCGGAAGTCCGATTGTCTCATAGTAAAAACTAGGTCAGTAGTCCTTATTTAGACATTATTGTTTGGTCATGATGTTACGATCAGTTTGGATATGACCAGGGCATCTGTAACGAACATGACGCTAGCGGCCAGTATTGGATTTGCAGGGCCCTGGGAAAAACAGGTGTCGCGTGTGCGAGTCTAGTCTGTTTTAGCAACACTCGATTAATGTCATGGCCGGGGACACTAGAGAATGGCTTCACACACTGTACCCATGTGGGATTTCGAATGACAGTCTTCGACGTGACGAACGACCCCTTTAACCACTGGACTACTCCAACGCTCTTCATGAAGCATGTGAAGATATATAAAACAAATGAGTCGAAAGTATGATTATTTGGAAGTAAAAGATACGGCCTTATTCCATATAAAAGTATTCTTATTTAGCTACTGTTTTACGTCTGAGTCGAACCTCGAACTCGACCATATTTGGACTCCTTAATCGTACTTAAATCTTAATGCAGGGATGCATTAGTTAGAAATTCCATCCAAACACAGTAAGCAATCAAACATGGAACAGACACTCCTTGATTTTATAAAAGTCGTCCGACGCCGAGACACCGAGCCTAACAACTTTTGGGTCTCCTTGGACAACCATAAATCCCTTGGCCCAGTGTTCCAGGCCAATGACAATGGAGAATGTTGCGTGTAATTATTGATGCTCTTTGGCTTCAACTGTCACACGTGTCCTGATTGCCATCATTTGAAACTTAAGCTTATCCACATGGGAAGACGACAAGGAGAACGGGATGTGTGCTCTTACTCGGTGGCATGGTTGATGCATACCATAGTCCCCTCACTGTGTGAGGTAGTGAATTGTTAATCCATTTTTTCTCTGCCTACCTTCATGGGATGGTTCTAGGGGTAACACCATAAAGCAAGGTATCAACTTCCACGTTATCATTAAGATATATACACAATAAACAATAAACAAGTTATCCGCAGGGGAGGAAATCAGTTCATTAAAACTGTACTGAGTGTCAGTACCCACGGGCTGATTATGTCGTCTTCATTCTACAGATTCACGAAGTCAACAATGAATGTGAACCTGACAGTGTTAACTGGGGGGAAAAGTTGCAGACAATCGGGTCGCCATGGAACGATAAACTAAGTTCTTCGAAAGATGAACGACTTACCACGAAGAATGAACTACTTTTCCGGAAGGATTAACTACGTAGCAAGAAGGATGACCTGCTCCACAAAAAAGATGAACTACCTAGCCAGATGGATTAGCTACAAGGTCCATCCCTCATTACCTGCGAGAGGGATGAACGATGGACCCCAAAGATGATCTACGTACCCCGAAAGATGTAAGCATTCCGAAGACGGATCCTGCAATACTCGCAAATCCTGCAGCCATCACTGCATGCAGTTCAGACGGAGTCAACAACGGCAGGAACGGTTTGATAGCGATAGGAGATTCTGCCTGGGAAAGACATGCAGTTTAAACTTGGCTTATCTCTCCAGAAAGGTCATTTTTAAATGCCTCGCATCTCCACCCCAAACAAGCAAGAGATCGAGCAGGCAGGAAGAAATTAGAAAATACAATACAATACAAGGTTATTTTTTTCAAGTCTTTTAATTTACTTTATAAGACGTTGAATTTCGTTCACAAGGTTGTTCCTACATTGATTTAATATTCATGATTGACGTAGATCAAGAGGTTTTGTTATAAACTATTTCTAAGCATAGATGAACAAAAATAAGTCCCCCTGGTTTATCTCTGCAAGAGAAATTATTTTTTGTATCACAATAGATCATACATAGAGATAGCTTACTATTTCGGAATGAACCTTCAAGGTCGGTTGGACATGGTATCAACAGAAAAACGGACAACCTAATGTCTGACCTTTGTTTACCCGGAGCGAGAAATAAAACGTGATTTGTTTTAGCCAAAGGTACTTTTAACGAGACATTCTGAATGGCCTGCAAAATGCAACTCGTAGAACAAATTAAAACTTCAGCCAGTCTCTAAAATCATATGATTATCTCTTGAAAGGACAAACTAAAGTTTTGTAAAGAGTTTCAAATGTTCTCACTGGTCCAAAGACTATGTTGAGAGCTGTGTTGACTGATTCTACTGGACTCGTCCCAAGGCAGAAAGCAAGGAACCAGCCAAAGTTGGCCACAAACGCTTGGAGAATCCCGTAGTAGTACAGCACGTTTATGGTAGAGCAAAACATCATTATTAATGGCATAATCTGGAAACAAATTCGATACCCTGATTGTATATACCTACAGGTAGTTGCGATTTCTGTAGCCAAATAGAACCACAACACTAAGTCGAAAATGCTTTCTAGTTAAACTGTAGGTATCAAAGAGAGCAAAACGCTAGAATAACAACGATTATACAAGGATGTTTAGCTACATTTGCTGATATTATATCCTCACATAACACGTTACAGAGAAAAGCAAGCCTCGATTTAGCGACAGAACAAATTCCATCGAGCGTTAAAAGGCAAATCCGCAGTGTTAATTGTGTGAATGGATAACTGAAAAATTAGAGATGCCCAGGTGTCGAGCATATAATAACATAAGTATATGACTGTATACCGAAAGAGGGTGAATTTGTATAAAATTGCCACATCAAAAGACGTTAGATATAAGTGGTGCTTAAATATGGTCTTTAATAATTTATATAAAGTTATATTGCATCGGGTGGGTAATTCTGAACGTTTATTTAACACTGGAAAGGAAAGCACGCCTACCCTAAATGCAAACATGTGATCTCTGTAACTCTTTCCAAAAACGAATTCCGAACCCTTGTCTGTGTGCTCGAGAAATTCTTCTATCCTCTCTCCAAGCCATCGGAAGGTTTCGTACCCCAAATTGGTTCTCAGTATCAGCAAGGCGAACAGAAACTGAGTTCCGATTCCCCAGAACACTGAATGCCAGTTCACCTGAAATGATGATTCATGAAGGTGAGTGAGTGAGTTTTACGCCGCACTCAGCAATATTCCAGGCATATTATGGCGATCTGTAAATAATAGAGTCTGGACCAGACAGTCCAGTGATCACCAGCATGAGCATCGATTTGCGCAATTGGGAACTGATGACATGTGTCAACCAAGTCGACAAGCCTGGCCACACGATCCCGTTGGTCGCCTCGTACGACAAGCAATGTCGCCGTTTATGGCAAGCATGGATTGCCGAAGACCTATTCTATCCTGGACCTTCACGAGCTCATTACGTTGGATGATATAGATGTTCGATGAGAATAAACAGTTCAGAAGTAGTGTCAAAGAAGTCAGACAGTCAGATGGTCAGACAGTCCACATGCCTGACAGAGGACTGTACCAATGACTGCTTTAAGGAAGAACATATTGCTGCCAAATATTTCCAACGTATTTTCAAGGAGCAGGTCCAGCTCACTCAACGAAAGCTCACCAGAACTCACTTGTGATGCTAAGTATGTACATAACATATACATGTAGATAGTGTTTGCTCCCAGTTACTTCTGTTCGGGTACCAGGTACCAGAGGTACCAGAAGCATCATAAATGCCCATGTCCCCACGTTAAGGGTCCCACTTCTGGTTGTTGTTAGTCTACAAAGTGATTCCTAACTAATGACGTTGTTGGAATGTCTGTTCGTATTAGACCTAACCTAGTTTGAAGTGCACATATACTTAACAGCCAAAGAAACGCAACTCACAAGTTTTTACATAAAAGAAACAAACATGAAGGCTTACTTTCATGAGATTTATTTTTTTCTTTTGCTGTTTAGTATATGCTAAGAAGCATGTTATTCTACACTCCTTTGATGAGTGTTTGTTAAAAATATAATATTTTGTACACTTGTGTAGCAAGGAAATGCTGAAAGATTGCCGACGTGACGTAATAGTCACTCAAAATATTCGAAACGTCAACGGTTTTGAATGAGATGAATTACCCTGGCTGGATGTTTCGATATCAGATATCCTAACAGAATGAAGAATACGAGACCAGCTAATGACACGAAGTTATCAGCGGCGAGGTTGCTGGTTGTCAAGTAGACAGCGATGAACACCACCAGGGCTACATACAGCATCCTGTCAACATAAACATCAGGTCATCTGAAGTTCTTACTTGAAAGAGAATGGTTTATGCACAGTTGTCGTTAATACTCCGTTCATACAAGATATAACGACATAAATAGATTTTGCAAGCAGAATCAGTGTTGGTGATGCCAAGTCCAGATTCCGATAAAATGTACCACGGTACATTGAGAAAAGCGGATACCAGCATACAAGAACCGTTGTTCTCGGAGAAAAGGGATTTAACGTCGATCTTAAAGGTATTTCGCACGTATGACGACGTACATGCGTGTGTATGTGTGGCTGCTTGTACTAGCCCAGACTCAACTATTTTCATAGTGCAAGCTTACTCAGATACAGAAAAAAACATGTGAGATCTGAAAACAGAAATATATTATTCAATACCAGTCTGAGAGGATAACAATATCATGTCGTGCGTGCAGAAAGCGACTGATTAAAATCGCTACAGATATCGTTCATCAATGTTCCATGGAAATTAAAAACATTAATATATCTAAACCTGGGTTTCGTTTTGTTAGGGAAAAGAGATTTTTATTAATAAACGTAGAATTCAGAATAATAAAAAACATTTAAAAATAAACACTAAATATAATACTTAACCATCGTATTATTCTGCTTATCAATGGCAACTTTTTAATCCTCTTTAACTTTGGAAGGAGGACATTTAGCGCCTGAGCTCCGAGCTTTACTTTTGCATATACAAACAGCAAAAAGACAGTTCCAAGTATCAGTCGCAGAGATCCTTCATCTCCGAAAGAAAACCTCATGCAGAATATCAAATATACGGCATAGGCGGCCAAGAACACCAGTGAACCTGCGATGCAAATGAACGTCTTTTGGCGTACTATGTTCGTCCAGACAGTCGCCCTTGCCCTAGCCACAACTGCTCCGCAATGTAGATAATGTTCCTTGTTTTCATGGTCTTCGTCAGGGCTGGTGGTGGCTTCATCTTCCCACTCTTCACTGTCGAATGTTGCCTTTGGACAATCTTGTACTGAAGTCCCCGCCTCCTGAAAAGGAATATGAGTATGTTTAATGCAGCCGTGAAGATCAGGTTTACAATGGGTCTTCGGTATGAGGAGGCTACTAACGGGAGCAGGTGGTAATGCTCGCTGACTTGGCTGACACAGATCTTGATTTTGATGAAAACTTCAGACATATTTACTAAAGTAATTGAGACCATGAAAAATATGCATAGATTAGAAATAAGGATCAATATTGAAAGGTGTTAACTAGAGACATATTAACAAATATAATTAGACACTCTAAGAAATAGGACTAATTTTAAAGTGCTAAGAATATCAAGTGTTTAGAAAATCAGCTTACTTGAAATTATGTATTAACAGTTACTGTATATATTACTCGAGACTGACTATTTCGGTCATTCCTGGGACAACTGCACTACAGAACAATCTGACTGTTTAGACAAATTAAACCTTCATGCTATATGAACAATATTTAGAGCGGTACGTGGAATTATCCATAACCAATTATGTCACGAAACAAATATCCAGCTCTTAATAGAAATAACAATGAATTAATTTTGTTCCACAAAATGGTTAATTAGTCGACACACGACTCTCTAACCAGTTTCCTCCCTCAGTGTGTATCAGATTAAAATCAATACAACCTATATATATAAACATGTAATTTTACAACTCAGGATACACAACAGATTCATTAGTAAAGCGCACCTATAAATATGCAGGTTCTTGTATATTGCAGATATTGCAAAATCAGACAAATGTGACGCCCCTTGCACGGTATAAAAAGGCTGTTTAGTTGCAATTCATGCTGACGAAATACTATATTTTCTGCGAACTATACTTGACTAACAACCAAAGCATGTAATCAGTAATCAAGTTTGGTTGAATAAAATATGTTTAAACCATTTTGGACTTGGGTACTGCAGTCTAAAGTATACATAAGTTGACATGAAACTTTTGATAAAATGAGCATAATGTGTTATGTGTACTTGGAAAATGTAACTGGACATTTTCTCTGCAAAGATGATTAGTCCAATGTTCAGAACGTTATGAGAGTTATAGTGCATCATTTGCAACTCGATTAAGTAAAGGAACTTAATTATAATTATTTTTGTGTTTATGATTTCCCAGTTGGCAATTGTTCGGGTGAGAATTGTCCGGGTGTCAAGTGATCTTAACCCCTAAATGTAGTTCATAGTTTAGTGATGACCAGTGTCATCAATGTCAATTGTATATTGTCCTCGGAGCCAGCTGTCATAGGTGACCATTGTCCGAAAGACAATTGTCCGGGTGCCAAGTGCCCTAGACCCCAACATGTACGGGCAGCTTATTGCTTTGTGATGACCAGTGTCATCAATGTCATGTGGTAATTGTCATAGGTGGCAATTGTCCGGTGGCAATTGCCCGTGTGGTAATTGCTCGAACACAGTTCTCGGGTGGTAATTGTCCTAGACCCCTACGTGCACAGCGCCGTTTAAAGCTTTGTGATGAACAATGCCATCGATATCCGGTGGCAATTGACCTAGGTGGTGTCCGCATGCATTTGATCGTGTGTCAATTGTTCGGTGTCAGTTTTCCGGTGGCAACATTGTCCTAGACCCCTACGTGCACAGCGAAGTTTATAGCCCTGTGATGACCAATATAAACAGCAAATGCAAAGTTTGTGTAGAAACAATTCCACATCTACCATTATCATTTTCAGTAGATTTCTTCATAACACGCACACTTACATGTGGAGAAGGATCCCTTTTGACGAGGTCAATTACTTCATCCAGCTGGTATCCCGCCATGTTTCAACCAGACAGGAGAAAGGAGACTTGAGGAGAAACTGCTGTTCTTTATTAATTAATACTATCAATGCCCATTTTATATATACTAGCACGACAATAGCGAGCTATGGTGTTAGTTTGGTTTGATATTGGATTACTTCTCGCTTGAGCAAGCCTTTGTGTCATGAAAAATACAACAGTAGAGAACAAAAACCATCAAAACATTTACACTACCGTTTCTTTCCACTTGAATGGATGAAGATATTGTCTGTGATGTTGATAACCCTATAGCATCATTAGTAAATACATGTGGTTCATTACAGAAAGGTCAACCTTCCAAAGTGTGTCAAAACAAAATGGCAAGGGAGGAGCCGATAGTCTTCACGCACAGCCCACTGGTTACAATGAGGTTAATATGTTGTTACAGTCACGCGGGATATACAGAAAACAGGAACGGCCAAAAAACCCGGATTCATTTATGAATATTAAAACACTAATTTGTAAATGGCATTAGACCATTTAAACAGCAGCAATACACTTCATGTACAAATTGGGCGAAATTAGCTTTTGTCATTTGTGACCAGTGAAGCTCTAAATTGTAAAAGGAATTCCAACATATCACGATATTTTGTGGGTATACCTTTACTCGTTCAATAGGTGAATTCGTTATGTGATCAAGATATTATTGTACTATTGTTACCTGGACAGCGTGTGGTTGCAACTAGAGGCCGGCATTGACGGTAGCATCCCTCTGCAGCCGAAAAGCACGGGCGTAGGTCTCATTGGTCTCGTTGGACAGCAGAAAAATTACCCGTGCAAACATCTGATCTGCAACCTTGGAGTCAGTCGTGTGGAGTTGGAGAAAGAGATTAAGACCTACGAGTCCCATCGCCGTACATGACATCAGCTTTACAGAAATGTTCAAGAGTCTTCCTAGTAGTGAAGCCATATATCTTGTTATCATCGCCGTCATCAATGCAAGGGAAGCGGTCGCCTGCATCTGTGGTGGTATATTCGTCTCAATGACGTGGAGGCAAAGTTGGGAAGACTGAACGTCTGGCTTTCTTAATGTAGGCTGCGGATTACGTAGTCCCATGTGTAGACGGGTCACGCTTCCCCACTACCGTACACATAGATGTCCACCCCATATCGCCAACAACTGCACTAGTGAGTGCATATTTACGGAAGCCAAGAAAAAAACCGCATTGCTCTGTTTTTGACATCCTCTACACCAGAAGCGTCATTTACACCCCATAGATTCGCTCCGTAGTCAAAAACAGGCCAAAGCATGGTGTCGTATAATTTGGTGAAAGTATATATGTATAGCACTTATGAGAGGCGTTTAGAGGATGGAGTAATAGGGAATGAACGGGTGAGCAACCTTCTTTATTACAAAAAGAAGTTTGAAATGTAATTAGAAACTACAGTCAAGTGTCCCTCATCGTGATAATGATGCTGTTCATCCCTATTTCCTATCCTTGCATGTACCTCGATAGATGTATGGGTCCATCCTTCAGTCATTTGTCAGATAGGATGAGCATGATACCATCCACATCCATCGAGGGACATCTTGAACAAGAACGAGACTGCGATGATAAGCATACCCAACGCTAGCGAGTACTCCCATCTGTTGTCCGTAACGAGAACATGCCTTGCCGGAGATGTCGAGTAGCTTGTGTAATGGTTTGGTGACTAACCGATATTTGCATTGGTTTACTATTTGGTGGTCACCGAATTTGAGTGACCGATTTGTCCAGTACACGTTTCGTTATCCCTGTTGGAAATGATTTCGGCAGATTGATGTACATTAACAAAATAGCAAGTACGTGTGGATATCAATCAACTAACCTTCATTTTTTTTTTTTTTGCTGGACGAGCGCGCGCGTGTATGTGTGCTTGTGTGTGCGTGAGCGTGAGCGTGAGCGTGAGCGTGTGTGACCCGTGAAGGTCAAGGTTACAATACTGGCTGTCAGTAACCCATCCTTACTGTAAGTGGCAAGACCCGTGGAGGTCGTGGGGTAGAATTGGCCTTCAGCAACCCATGCCTGCCATAAAAGGTGACTATGCTTGTCGTAAGATCGGGTGGTCAGGCTCGCTGACTTGGTTGACACCTGTTATCGGTTCCCATTTGTGCAGATCATGTTGTTGATCACTGGATTGTCTGGTCCAGCCTCGATTATTTTATTTACAGACCGCCACCATATACCTGGAATATTGCTGAGTGCGGCGTAATACTAAACTCATTCAGTGTAAGTGGCAAAAGTCGGGGTCGGGAGGATAGACTTGGTTCACCTATGTGTGTGTGTGTGTGTGTGTGTGTGTGTGTGTGTGTGTGTGTGTGTGTGTGTGTGTGTGTGTGTGTGTGTGTGGAGGGAGGGATACAGGTGGGCGTGATATTTAGGGACAGTTTCATTCTTTTGAAACTCACCAGGAAGCCGTACGTCTGTGCAGGGGCGGAAGGGTAGCCAAGTGATTAAACTTTCGCTCAAAGGTCCGGGTTCGATTCCTCACAAAAGTACAATTTGTGAAGCCCATTTCTGGCGTCCCATGCCGTCATATTGCTGGAATATTGCCAAAAGTGACGCAAAACCCAACTCACTCAATCACACCGTCTGTTCGGCACCCGTGGCGAGCCACCTCCTCGTGGTGGGTGCTGGGTAACGCCAAGAGCTCGCCGACACCCCCGTTGTGGACCCGGGGGGATATTTGGTCCACCAACCCGTTTGCCGTGGGTTGCGGCCCTGTGTCGGCGGAGGAAGGGATCCTGGTGGTTGAGAGCAATAGGGGCCTGCAATCGTGTTACTGTTGCTCAACACACCACTTTGGCCCTGACTTCGCCTAGACGGGTGGTCGAATGGGCCCGGTTCGACCAATCGGCTGGTCATGCCAAGCCCTGTGCATGGATTACATTTATATATGTCATTGCACAAATTTATTTTGGAACTGTGTTATTTTGAGTCTTGGCCTAATTGTTCATTTCAAACTTTTTGATTTCGATTTATGATGTTCCGAACTTGCCTAGAGTCTTATGCCCAGAAGGCGATGGCTCATGGGCCAATCTGGTAGGACGTATCTTTTCAAGATATTCTCCTGCTTGAGTATACCCTCCTGGTATCCCTGGTGCCGTCTGTTGGAGGTCCATGGACATAAGGCATCGTCCTTGTTGACACTCCATGGTGGGTGGGGAGCTAGGAGGGCGAACTATATTTAATACAACCATGGCACCCCCACTCAAAAAAAAGATCGTATGAATCTGATGATTCATTATCCTCTGAAGATGAAACTCCTATTGCCGTTGGTAATTCTGAAAATTGGTCTCGTTTCTTAGTCATGTCTTCACCAAATGATGGTCCACTGAAACTGAATCCGTTTGCTATCGCAAAAGGTATTGAAGGTCTGGCAGGTGACGTGAAAGAAATTAAAAAGCTCCGTTCTGGCTGTCTACTGATTGAATGCAAAAAGCAGATTCAATCACAAATCCTACTATCAACAAGGTCTTTGGCGAATGTTCCTGTAACGGTTTCCCCTCACAGGACTCTCAACAGCAGTAAAGGTATTGTCCGAGATGTAAGTCGGTGTCTTTCAGACATGGATGAAGATGACATTCTTTCGGAATTAAGCTCACAAGGAGTTACAGCTGTTAAACGTTTTACATCAAAACGAAACAAAGAAATTATTAAGACCAACACGTATTTATTTACATTCGGTCTTCCTAAACGCCCAGAATCACTAAAAGCTGGATACTGTCATTTAAGGGTGGATTCTTACATCCCAAATCCCCTTAGGTGCTACAGATGTCAAAAGTATGGTCATGGCTCAAAATCATGCCATAACCCAGCTGCCTGTCATCGCTGTGGTGGCAAATGTGAAGACAGTAAACTCTGTGATAAACCTCCTTCATGTGTTAACTGCTCAGGGAATCACCCCTCATCTTCCAGAGACTGTCCTGCGTGGGCATTTCAAAACAAAATTTCAAAACTGAAACATGACCGCAATATCACCTTTTCAGAAGCGAAGGCGTATGTTCTTGCTCTTGAAAAGCCAGGGCCATCTTATGCGGCTACTGCTTCTGCCTCAGTCCAAAATGTTTCCAGACCTGTTTCATGTCATTCGGTAGCTTGCCAGACCGAATACACGTGGCTAGAGTCCTCGACTCCTGTTCAGACTAAACGTCTTCAACAATCATCATGTTCTTCTTCATCACAAACTGAAGATCAATCTACAATGATACCAACGTCGCCATTGGCCCCTACATCGGTATCACAACCATCTCCTGTTGTGAAGACGACCAACACAAAGCAAGATAAATCAGATCGTGTACCGAAGGGTCAGCGTGATCCTATACGGATACATAATAGGTTTCACTCTTTGGAGGACATGGATGTCTCTCCTCTCCCCCCTCGGCGCAATAGAAGTAAGTCGCCTAGAAAAGGGAAAAATAGATCTCCCGTGCAACCTCCTGTCACATGAGCGTTTCCAGTTCGTTAATTCAGTGGAATTGCAGAGGCCTCAGGACCAATTTTAATGATTTACACTTACTAATACAGGATTATAAGCCGTCAGCAATATGTCTCCAGGAGACATATTTAAAAGAAACTGACAACTTTGTTTTACGTCAGTACAATACTTACCATTCATTCTCTCCACCAGGGACTAAGGCTACTGGTGGATCTTCTGTTCTAGTAAAGCAGGGTGTGATCCACAGTCCTGTGTTGCTTCATACCAGTCTTCAGGCTGTCGCAGTTCGGATAACTATGCACGTTGTTTTTACCTTGTGCTCACTTTACATTCCTCCAACATTGACGCTTCAGCTAGCTGATCTTCAAGCACTTTATGATCAGCTTCCCAAACCATGCATCATAATGGGCGATTTAAATGGCCACAACCCACTTTGGGGCAGTGACCACACCAACAATAAAGGTAAATTACTTGAGGACTTTATTTCAAATAATGACTTATGCATTTATAACGATGGTTCACACACGTATTTAAATCCTGGTACTGGTACATATTCTAATCTCGATTTGTCACTCACTGACTCAAATCTCTTGTATGAATTTGACTGGTGCGTCCATGACGACCTCTGTGGAAGTGATCACTTTCCAACAATTCTAACACCGGTAACCCCCTCTGATGTGCCTCCATTATCCCGATGGAATTTTAAGAAGGCTAACTGGCCTTTATTTGAAACCCTTTGTGCTGACAAACTTAAACTTGAACTTTTTGTTGATGTTGCTGACGCCGCAAAGTGTTTTTCTGATGAATTGAATAACGTAGCCAAACAATGTATTCCTATGTCCTCTGTACTTCCACACATTAGAAAACCGTGGTTCAATGATAATTGCAAACAGGCTAGAAAGGCTCGGAAAAAAGCTGAACATTATTTCCGTCGCCATCCTCTGGTCCACAATTTGAATAAATTTAAAATTCTAAATGCTAAAGCACGACGTACCTTCAAGCAAAGTAAACGCCATTCTTGGCGAATGTATGTATCAAAGATCAATGCACGTACGCCGATATCAAAGGTATGGAACATGATTCAGAAAATCAAAGGTAAGGGCACTAAATCTAGCATTCACCACCTCCAAGATGGGGATCAACTACTGACAAATAAATCAGATATTGCAAATAAACTTGGAGAAACCCTGGCCAAACACTCATCTTCTTCAAATTATGTACCTGAATTTCAAAAATATAAAAATCAACATGAAAAGAAAGCTATAAATTTCAATTCTGATAATGGAGAAGATTATAATGAACTATTCTCTATTCACGAGCTCCATACTGCTCTTGAGCAGGCTCATGATACTGCTACAGGAGCTGATGATATACATTATCAACTCCTGAAGCACTTACCAGAATCCTGTTTAGAAACCCTTTTAAATATTTTTGATGACATTTGGACATCAGGAAAATTTCCATCATCATGGCGTGAAGCTATAGTAGTCCCAATACCTAAACCCGGACGTGATCATACCGATCCTTCAAATTACCGACCAATTTCTCTCACAAGCTGCGTTTGCAAAACCATGGAACGCATGATAAATAATCGACTTTTATGGTACTTGGAAACCAATAACCTTATAACCGATATCCAGTGTGGTTTCCGTAAAAACAGAAGTACCCTTGATCACCTGGTGCGTTTAGAGTCATTTGTGAAGAACGCTCTAATCAATAAACAACATGCAGTGTCTATCTTTTTTGATCTGGAAAAGGCGTACGACACCACATGGAAACATGGTATCTTAAGAGATTTACATGATTTCGGTTTACGGGGACGTTTGCCTCATTTTATATCTAACTTTTTAAACGACAGACACTTTCAAGTCCGAGTGGGTTCTACCCTGTCTGATCATTACAACCAAGATCAGGGTGTCCCACAAGGCAGTATTTTATCTGTGACATTATTTAGTATTAAAATAAACAGCCTTTCAAGGGTTTTAAGTCATTCAGTTGATGGATCACTTTTCGTAGACGATTTTAATGTTTCTTGTCGTGGTAAAAATATGCATACAATAGAGAGGCAACTACAATTATGTCTCAATAAAATCCATAAATGGTGTCTTGAAAACGGCTTTAAATTTTCTAATTCCAAAACAAATTGTATACATTTCTGTAGGAAATATAAACCACACAAAGACCCAGAACTATTTTTAAATGGCACTCCCATCAAGGTTGTAAAGGAGGCCAAATTCTTGGGACTTATTTTTGACTCTCATCTGACTTTCTTACCACATATTAAATACCTGAAGCATAAATGCCTGAAGGCGCTTGACTTGTTGAAAGTCGTGTCTGGTTCAAAGTGGGGAGGAGATCAAGCTACCCTGCTACATCTGTATCAATCACTCATCAGATCCAAACTTGATTATGGCTCCATCGTATATGGTGGAGCCTGCAAAAGCAATCTAAAACTATTGGATTCTGTCCACCACCAAGGTCTGAGACTTTGTCTTGGGTCTTTCAGAACTTCTCCTGTTGACAGTCTCTATGTTGAAGCCGATGAGCCATCTCTTTCCCATCGGCGTGTAAAATTAGCTTTACAATATGTTACAAAACTCTACGCTAACGAATCAAATCCTGCATATAAATGTGTTTTTACTCCTCTCTATGCAGATTTGTACACCAAGAAACCTTCTCTTGTTCCGCCTCTTGGCATAAGAGTCAAACCTTTCCTTTCTGCTGCAGGCATTCGACTAGATAATATAGCCCCTTTCCGCCTGCTTTCTTCTCCTCCTTGGCAATTTGTTAGGCCACAAGTTGACCTGACACTGACAGCATTAAAAAAATCTGAAACTAATGAATTACAATATAAACAAGAATTTAATCAGCTAAAAAGTAAATATAATACATACAAATCCTTATTTACAGATGGATCCAAGGATGGTGGCACCGTAGCTTGTGCCACTGTCATTGAATCCAGAACAATATCTTCTCGCTTACCAGATAATAGCTCTATTTTTACTGCAGAAGCAAACGCAATACTGACGGCTCTTAAGTACATTTATAGACACCCCAAATGTAAACGATACATAATCTTTTCTGACTCTCTTTCGTGCCTTCAGGCTATTAAGAATCTGTCTTGCAAGCATCCACTTTTATTAGACATTATTGAATTGTATAATGCTCTTGCTACTGGCCAATGTGACATCGTCCTCTGTTGGTTACCCAGCCATGTTGGAATCTCTGGTAACGCGATGGCTGATCTTGCTGCTAAGGCAGCGCTGAAAAAATCTGTAACACCACTTTTAATTCCATACTCTGACTATAAAGCTGTTATTAGATCTTATATCCGTCATCTTATGCAAAAGAAGTGGGATACTCAAGTAGGTATAAACAAATTACACCAAATCAAGCCAACTATCGGTTATACTTACTTGGGTTGTCTGTCCAGATTCGAAGAGGTCATTATGCGACGATGTCGCATTGGTCATACAAGATACACTCATGAGTATTTGTTAAAAGGCGAAGATCCTCCGTTTTGTATCCCTTGTGATGAGAGAATCACGGTCAAGCATGTCTTGCTTGACTGCATTGATTTTTCTATCACAAGGGATAAATATTTCAGTGCCAAAACAATTAAGAATCTTTTTAATAAAGTAAATTATCATCTAATAATTGGTTTCTTAAAAGAAATAGAATTGTTGGATAAATTTTGAACAATATGTTTTGTAAATAGATAAATGTTATTTTATTATTGGTAGTGTAAATTGGCAAACTGAGATCGTTAGTGGCTGTGCCTTCAAAGGGGGTTAAAGTATTGTAAAATTATTGTCCCCCTGAGAAGGTACGTAAGTCCCAGAACTTTCAAAGTAACATTTTCACGTACCAAGGTTTTAAACGTAGTATATTTGTTATTTTAAATTTTGGCTAAATTTTCTCACAGTCGCTGGCAGCTGAGGAGATGATGTAAATCCAGCTAGGATCCATGCAGGTAGCAAAGGTAATGTAAGTCCCCATGGTCCCTAGTATGGTGATCTACCCTTGGTTGTTGGTGACCTATAGCCCGTGTTTTATATTGTATTGTCTTCCCTGATTACAGTATTTTAGTTTTCCATGCTAGTTTTATGTTCATATCTGTGATAGTCTAGTATTTTACTGTCCTTCGATGGCAGGTTTTTATGTTCTAAATTTATTTATTCTAATCTTGATATAAATTAAAATTGTTCTCGTCACGATATGGCTGCAATATTGCCGATGTGACGCTAAATATTAACTCACTCACTCACACCGTCTGTTCACTGTGACACCACCATCTAAGGCACAGTTCTTCTCTGCGAAGGGTTTCTTTGAGCATTTCTCAGTGATGGTGAGTTCATATCTCGATTCCATTTTGTATTTTGTTGGTTCTCAGCGCCTACGCTCGTAGGTTTTACCAACGTGCAAACGTCCTTGACCTGCATCAGATTAAATATTCCACTCATATGAAGCTGACGCCCTGTACTATAACCGGCAAACAGTTCACAACGATATTAAATCAAACTCCATACATTGTTAGAACGTAACATATGGTTTGCATCTGCTCATGCTAGATGCATAATACAAACTAATGTAGAGATATTGGTACCAATGTGAACTGAACAAATTAGTAGCGTACACAATGTCAGGATGTAACTCCGCCCGTAATATTACACAACGGTGTTAATTAGAATCCGTTGCCAACTATATGAACCGGACACGCATTTTCCCGTATTTCGTACTAATAAGTCCCCCCGCACGTGTATACATCTGTATACACCTGAATAATGGTATATATGGTGTACTGATGCACTAAGACAATTTGTTACGTGAATCATTTACATAACAACAATAATCGGCAAAACCATCGACCATAGCCAGGAGATTAATAACTCATCTCAATACACAGATGGTTTTCAACAACAATGCCGACTGTTTCTCAATCTCAATATACAGTAATCTATAAAGTTTTATTTTTTATTTTATTTTATTTTCATTTTTTTAATTTTTTTTTTTTGCTGTTTCAGCTATTTTTCCGCGGACATTTATTGTTCTGTGGCATACAAATTCAATGGATACATGGTGAAAGATCGTTCATCCTAAGTTAAAACTTTTCAAAATGAACATACAGTTTTATATTTCAACAGAACCGTGAGAATCCGAGTGAGAATTAATCTTGAGTAACCCATGTTTGTCGTAAGAGGCGACTAACGGGATTGTGCGGCCAAGCCCACTGACTAGTCTGCATGTCATCGTGTCCCAATTTCGTAGATTGATGGTCATGATGTTGACCACTGGATAGACAGGTCCATCGCTTTATTGTCTGGTTTGTTTACAGGAACACGTTTCATGAGAGAACTCCGTGGCTGTGTCAGATAAAGAACAACCATTTATCTGCCAGCGGCCTAGGTCTGGGATCTGCCCGTAAGCAGGACATGGTGTTTGAAATTATTTTCCGCTTATTGAATATCTTGCCCAGTAGATTATTGCCTTTTCACTCTACCTCAAGGACTTTCATTTACACGCACTGATGTAACATTCATGACAAAGGATGCACATCAGATGCTCGGTTGGAATGTTCAATAATAACGTAAGTGAAACTTATAATTTATATTTAAGCCCATTCTATTAATTTCCACATAGGAGAAGGTATAGCCTAATCCGTAACGGACCGAAAATTGTTCACTACCAACCCATGAACGCGGCGTAAAACTAAACTCACTCACTCACAAGACAATATTACGGCAAGAGTAACGTAAGAGTAAGTATGATACAACATTAGATTAAAAGTATCATCATATAAACCACACTAATCCGTTAAATATATCTGGTTATATAAATCACTGTTTTCTGTTGTTCATGAGTACAAACTACACCTAACATGTCCTTGAGTTCTTTGATAAAAGAAAGCTTACCAACAGTGACCTTATCTTATCGACGGACCAGCGTAAGTCACGCTAGCAGAGAAATCTGTTCAGCTGTCTTACTCCTTTCATTTGTTCAGCTCGTGTAGGGTCAGAGGAAAATAAGTTTCATTATGTTCCCCAAGACGCTGTGCCTGTTAGCACACCTCTTAGCTGCGAGGGGCGTTGAATACAACAGCTCTTGTATAGCTGTCACAGATGATGGTGTTATAGACCTGCGGCCCTTGGCAAACAATGACAGCTCGCCAAGGTAGAGTACACTGTTTACTGAATTTTATATAAAATACCTTTACATGCTGAATATTAATGACGCTTAAACATGTTTTCGTGATGCCCTTCCAAAAATGGTGACAACTGGACAAATACCATCCGCTGCCGCGGTAACCGCCAAACTATCCGCTGAGAACTTGTATCGCTAACAATCTTATGATTTCATTATATGGCGTATGTAGTGCACGGAGTTAGAAGACTGTTCGATTAGCTGTTTGTGAGTTCACTATGTACATATTTATTTTACCGATTTTAACTGCTTCATTTAAACTATTTTATACCCGGCATCGTTTGCATACTCAACGTAAACATAATTAACCATTTTATAGCAGTTTTAAGCTTGCCAGTCGATGTTTCACTGATTTAAAAAACCCTGTCGAAAGGTGGACACCATCTTGTTTGCATGTCATACAGTCGGTATGGAGCTTATTGATCTTCAAAGGAAAACTAAATGATAGATTTTTGTACATTTAACATGGCGGTAAGATAAATAAGTTGTAAACTTCCCCCTTGCGTAATACAGTCATTACCGGATCGGGTAGCATGGCTGCAAAACGGCGTAGACTCGTGAAGGTCCCTGGGTAGAATAGACCTTCAGCAACCCAGGCTTGCCATATGAGGCGAATCAAGGGATCAGTTGGTCAGGCTCGCTGACTTGGTTGACACGTCATCGGTTCCCAGTTGATCAGATCGATGCCCGTGCTGTTGATCACTGGATTGTGTGGTTCAGACCACCGCCATATCGTTGAGTGTGGTGGGAAACTAAATGCACTCACTCAAAACAGCGTACACCAGACCGCATTATTCTCGAGACAAGCATGCTACTTACAAAGTAGAAATTATCCACATGATGATTTCAGGACTCACACAAGAAAACATGTACGAATGGGTCTGTTTAACACATGTAGATACAACTTGTTTCAGTTCACGGAAATGTTCGAACCAAACAATCTGCATGAAAACAACCTGGACCTAAGGAAACATTCACGTAGTCTTTACACGTGAACATTTATCTGAATAAGATATTTTAGTTATTGTTTTGCTTTGTTTTAGTTTTTCTTTTCATAACTTCAGCTTCTAGACGAAGCATGGAAATATGACAGATTTTTTGTTGTTTGATGACGCCACTGCAACAAGCTACATCAGATAGCTTCGAAATGGTTTGAGTATAATGGTAAAATATGTTGTGATTTTTGTGCAATCCTAACAATGATATAAAACGTCAACACCAGAAAATAACCAGTCTCGATTAACCAGTAAGAGATTTCAATGAACCAAAAGGCTACGGTCCGTTTGCAGTGAAAACGTACGGCTGAATTTAACTTTAAACAAAAAGGTAAATCGAATAAAATGAAATTAAGACTGGAAATCCACATAAGTTTACATACATGAAATAAAACACCCGGAACAAGCAGGGTTGGTCTAAGTTGACGCTCTTCACGTACCGCACGTGCATTTGTTTAACTGTTCCAACTACTGCGCTTAACCCCTTGTAATACAGACCAGTTTGAAACTATGATCGTTTGTTAAACAACTCTTATCCACAGTTCAATATAATTCTGAGATTCAAATTACAGTTTGCAAGGTAAAACAATGAGGTTCCGCAATCTTAATTTGACTTTCTTTGATTTAGTGCTTCGTTAAAAGTGACATTCGTCGGTATGTTTTCTCGACAGTCAGACTATAAATGGAGATGGAAAATATATGAATGAATCAGCAAAACATCAGAGATTACACCAGGTGTTTACGATGAAGAGCTACATCGGAACTGCCCGTCACTCCCTCCGTTAACGTGTTCACAATGGTCATCCTAATTATTCCAGGGCGTGGTGAGCATAAACAAACCTCGAGGGTACGTGAGCCCATGGCCCCCGAGGGAACAGTGAACAACGTATTTATCTTACCGTACACCTGATTTTTAATTTTGAACTGTTTGAAGCACTTCTGTTGAATGCCAGGCGAATCGCCATTTTGCAGACGACACAAGGTAATCAGATTTTGAGTTATCTCCCTTCCATCGATTTTCAATAGAAAAACATCGGTAATTTCCGTGCTTGATGCGTTATTCAATGTTATTCGAGATGAAAAGGTACTACCATGAAGCACCAGCAGAGTTTGGAATTCCCAGCGGTGTACATTGAAAATAATACATCGCCTGTAAGCGAGGTACATTGAAAATAATAGAATAGCGCTTAGCCAATCAGAAAGCGACATTCATGTGTGAGGTAAGATAAAACGATATGACTGCATTATACACAAGAAAACGTGTTGTTTCTTCCAGATTCATGGATGTCATGAAGGACAGAGAAGCCATGTTGAGGTTCTCCTGGAACCCTTGTTACAACTTTGACGAACAAGGCTGTCGTCAAGTGGAGGTTGTGGTTTCAATCTAATGTCCATTTCGTCTTCTATTAGAGGCAGTGGGGTAGCCATGTGGTTAAAGCGTCTGCCGAAGGCCCGGGTTCGAATTCCGACATGTGGACACAGTGTGTGAAGCCTTTTTCCAGATCTAGTGTCCCTTGTCGAGATATTATATGAATATTGGTAAAAGCGGCATAAACTTGTCTTCTGTTAAGCACATTTAACGTTTAACTCTTAACTTAAGCTATATGACGCTGACCTGTCGAGTCTGGAACAGATAGTGCTGTGACTGATATTATGGGCAAGGTTCAGCGCTGTCTAGGTACGATGAACCATCAACCAACTCAACGAATCAGGCAACTTCTTATCCCGGATCTCCAAATGATTATGTAAAAGCTTTGATAAAAATTTATAAGGCGTCACTGACATTTCTTGCTATAATTGGACACATACATCCACGGTCTTAAGAGGGGTAGTGTAGATGTGTTGGTTCGCCACGTCTAATGCACGAATTTGACTCCCCATCGAATTAAAAGTGTGAAATCAATTTCTTGTGTCATGCTATCGCTATTATCAGCGAAATGTTCAAGTTACTCTGTAGCAGATACTCTAAACGTGACTTCGGCGTTAGGTATGAGACAAAATGCCCAATAAACGTTGAATGACAGGAGCACTTTTGTAATAGACAGGAATAGTTGGTTGGTTTGTGTTACACACCGCACTCAGCAAAATTCCAGTCTAGTGCGGCGGTCGTACATTATCGACTCTGACCAGACAAGATAGGGATGAACAGTATGAGCATAGATCAAATGGGATCCAATGACGTGTCAAGCAAGTCAGCGAGCCAGACCACCCGATCTTGTTTGTCACCTCACGAACATGTGTTGCAGAAGACCAGTTCTAACGCAGATCTTTACTGGTTGGAATTGTCTTGCAAGTTATCTGGCAATAGTGTGCACAAACTTAAGAACGCCGTCATATAACTCTGTACTCATGCGTGCAGCGTTAAGTACATGCCAAATGTTATCGCTTTAGACTGCTCATAGGTAAATAAAATGGCATCAGCTTGTCAAACAACAATAAACAGGCAAATAATGTCTCATGCATTGATTTAAATGCTGACATTTCTTGAAAGTGCCGGCATAATAATGGTTGCAATATCTCTAATTACAATGCAAATGGTAAGCTAAATGCGAATATTTGCTTTGGACTGGCTCAAAACATTTTCTCAGTTCGGTGTCAGCGGAATTGAAGGTCAAGGTCATGCTAGGTAAATGTATCCATTACCCATGCTGAGAACGTCTCTCTTGGCCAGTGTCACGCTGACCTCTGTGGATGCGGTACCATCGTGTAAGAGTTGTTATTGTAGGGAGCACAAGTTCCGGTGGCTATACTATTATGAGAGTAACATTCCATTCCAGAATGTAATTTTCAAATACTTTCCTTTGTCAGAAATTATTAGTGAAAGCATTTATCAAGCGCGCTTTTCCAGGCTAGATATCGTGCTCAAAGTGCACAGTCTGATCATTATTACTCCTGATAACCCAAGGAGCCTGTGAGGGGCTAAGAGATTAATAATCTAATGACTTTTTTCACCGTGTACCCAGTTTATGCTGGGTGAAACGAGGCAATTTTTAATAAACTCCCTCTTCCCTCGGGAGTCAAGCTGCCACACACGGTTGCCCATCCAAGGACTCTTCGCGCCAAACGTTACCTAACTGCAAGTAAACTTTATGCACATGAACACACATCTGCACACACAGGACCGTCTGTATGTGAACGACTGAATGTCGTTTTACCCCTTGCCAGCAATTATTCAGCTATTCACGACGAGAACCTGTCAGCACTAAATCCTACATGTGTATGCAAAGGACAGATCTTAAGGACAATGTAAAATACCAATCACATATCATAACACTAAAAATGAAGGCTTTGTTAAAAAATGTCTTTTCATGAAGAGCAATTTCCGTTAAAAATCACAGAATCTTGTTGAAATGAACACGTGTAAATTGTTTTAAAGTACAAACATTAAAGTATGTACACGTATTAATACGGTATCCACACAGGCTAATGTTTCATGGTAGACTGAGGTGGAGGGAATACACAATGGAAGCACCCTATCACGCCATACTTCTCTAAAATCAGTATTGCTTTCTCTCCTTAATGCTGTCAGCCCTCAGCGAAGCTACCGTATAATTCATTCCGGAAAATATTACGTATTAAGATTACAGTGTGAAATTCGAATGAATTAATGCAACGTTGCATTAAATCGACCTTCGCGCTCCCTCTCCCGACCGAATTTCATTTCAAGCGAACTCCATAGTTATATCCCTTGGTACACTCTTTACGAATATCGTACAAATCGATATACGATCGAGGCTAGTTCGGCAAACGCTGACAACACCGCGTGCGACAGTTTTCGATGTACGGAGCAATCGTTACAATCCATAAGCAGCAAGTGTTAACTGTTTGTTAGCCGTTCCCCTCGAAAATTTAATTATCGCTTACAGGCAACCCCTGAACTATAATACGTCTCTTTCGCATCAACAGGAAGCTAAAGTGAGTGCATATGCCACACAATACACATTTTAGACCAACGCCTTTTCGAGAAAGCGTGACATTGTGCCTTTAAAAGTAAATAACATGTTAACTGTGAATACAACACCATCTGTTCGACAGCAGACACTGGATTTGTTACTGCAGATGGACGGTTGAATATTATGTATGAATGCAGTTCGTTTACAGTTTGTTAATACAAACTTGACTGTCAACATTAATACACATAATGTCATATAACAGAGCTGCAATCAGTATAAAGGATCCCACTGGGTACTGTTGTTTGTTCCAGAGCAGGATTTACTTCTATGAATGACACTAACTTAAAAATAGCTGATAGCCTGTAGACAAAATAAAAATAAATAAAAAATAAAAATTAAAAAAAAAAACAAAGAAAGAAAGAAAAGAAGAAATATAATGCATGAAAGGACAAACTAGGACACGCATTTTTCTTATGGGGGACATATTCACTTTATGATAGGGTCCTTATTCTCGCATCAAGGATCAAATATCAAGGAGAACTTTTGTATTTCAGTTGTGCGAACTAACCCCGCATTTTGACCTCAGCTACAGCCTCGGGAACTCAACACAAGCTAGCTTCATACAGGACCCCACTTTCGGTCTTGTCCTAGCTTACAACGTCTCTGATATCTACGACAGCAGGTGAAATAGCTGGTAATTTTGCTGGCGTTGACAACACATAAGTTCCTCTCATATTCCCACTATGTGTGCACGTAGATATCTTCCTCATCTTTGCTCTGTTTAGATACATTCGACCATCTGTCCAGCCTTCAGAAATATAGTTCGGTCACCAAGTTACTTCTCATGGCGTTCAACGACAAATAGTAGGCCCAACTGCATTTCTGTTTAATGGACATGACATTGACACTCCAGAAAAAAGAATCAATTAATTTTAAAAGATGAGCATACCCTGTGTAAAGACAATGTCCTGGGCAAATTTGCAAACAAGTTCCTAGTGTTTAACTTAGGGTCTAGTGGGATGACTACCCTAGATTCTGGCGGTATATTGTCCCCCATTGGTTGCACATATGATCAATGGTAATACGTGCTTATCATGGTTGGATCGAGTCTTCTCACTAGTGATTTTAGAAGCATGTAAACTCTCAATGCCGAAAGTCCCGAGAAGATTTAGGTTAATGTTAGTTCCTGATGTTCTGTTAGTACACAAGTCGGCCTTTGAGGGCTAGGGTTTCGTGTTGCCCATGTTATTGCAGGTGTCGTTCTGGCCCAGAAGGATAGGATTGTGTCAGATGGTTAGTTTGAAACATTGCAAACATTATGTTTCAGAACTTCGATAATCCGGCTTATATGTGATGTAAATGAAGAAGGCTTGTTGAAAGTTGTCGAAGATGACCCAAGCCAACAATATGTACGTACACCTGACATCCTCAATATTTAATGGTCGGGAGTGGTTAAAGCGTTCCATTGTCACGCCGAAGAACCTGGTTCGATTCCCCACGTGGATTCCATGTGGGAAGCCAATTTCTTGTGTACCCTGTCGTGATCGTACTGAAATATCGCTAAAAGCGGCGTAAAACTAAACTCACTTAAGCAATAGTCAAACATTCGATACAATAACGACAGTAAAGGATACGTGGCAAACAATAAGCATAATGAAGTCGTTGATCGCAATCTGGCAATTTGCTGCTGATCACAACAGATACAGTGATGACCAATGACTGTTTGATAGAGAATCATATACAGATAATCGTACAGGCAACATGTGTACAAGGAGATATTCATATTTATGTGTGAAAGATTGAGTAGAGATATTAACATGCAAGTGTGAAAGATTGTGTAGAGATATTCATATTTATGTGTGAAAGATTGAGTAGAGATATTCACGTGCAAGTGTGAAAGATTGTGTAGAGATATTCATATTTATGTGTGAAAGATTGAGTAGAGATATTCATATTTATGTGTAAAAGATTGAGTAGAGATATTCACATGCAAGTGTGAAAGATTGTGTAGAGATATTCATATTTATGTGTGAAAGATTGAGTAGAGATATTCACATGCAAGTGTGAAAGATTGTGTAGATATTCATATGTATGTGTCAAAGGATGTATGGCAAATATTTGCTCTGTGATGAATTTATCAGGCTGACTGACAACACTACGCCTAGCTAACATAACGAGACGTAAATATGTAGAAGCACCAGAGTACGTCTATAGAATATTCTTTTGAATATAACAATGCAGGTAGAAACTTGGCCAGGTGGTTCGGATGTTTTTATACCTTTATGTTCGATATGATTGTGTTATATACTCGGAGATGCAGTCTTGATTATTGGTAAATACCGGATGCTCATCTTTCTGTTAGTCATTGATTGCTCATACGAAAGAACCTAAATGTGTGCCACCTACACGTTAATTCACTGTATATTTGATATTTCCATAATTAGTTCTTCAAAAGCTTCCTTGATATTCAGCCTAAATAGCATGACACACCGACACGCACACATTCACGCACTCACTCACGCAAGCACGCACACATTCACGCACTCACTCACTCACGCACGCATGCACGCACGCACGCACGCACGCACGCACGCACGCACTGTGGCTAGGTAATTTCATGTAAAGTTATATTCGAGTGGGAAATGGGATTTAACTTTGTATCTGTGATAGTTTAGTTGTTTTACCGTCCTTCGTAGACAGATGTTTTTACTGTACCTTTAATTATTATATATTGACCTATTCACAATATGGCTGAAATCATGCCCACGTGACTTAATTTTTTAACTCACTAACTCGTCTGGGAAGACATATGAACTTTAAACAACATGCACCCTAGCCTGTTTGAAATATTGAAACGTTGATATGAGTGCTGAGGAGGAGATATTCTAATATACCCATTATTAGAAATACAAAATATGAATGAATGAATGAATGAATCATGTTATCATCTCATGTATTTTATTTTCAATCATTTTGTAAGTTGTACGATGTAGACGGTATTACCTAAATGGCACATTCACGTAAATGCGACTCTGAAATACTTTGTCTTAATGCCCTCAAATAACGCTATCACGATGGATACTCACATATAACAGCGAGTTCGTCATGACGATCATAATGAATACTTAATGACCTCAGACAGGACGATCACAGCGAATACTTAATGACCTCGAGCTCAGACAGGACGATAACAGCGAATACTTAATGACCTCAGACAGGACGACCACAGTGGATACTTAATGGCCTCAGACAGAACGATCACAGAGAATGCTTAATGACCTCAGACAGAACGATCACGGTGAACACATAATGACCTCAGACAGGACGATCACAACGGATACTTAATGACCTCAGACAGGAAGATCACGATGCACACAAAATGACTTTCAACAGGACGATCTCAGTGAACATGTATTGACCTCAAACAGGACGATCACAGTGAATGCTTGATGACCTTAAATATTGCGATGAAATAACACGATTACAATGATTATTTCGTGGTCTCACATATGACGTCCTCAGTGGATACATCAAATAGGATGACCTCAAATAGGATGATCACAGTGTAAATATAAGATATGCTTCAAATGTAAATATAATTTCGGTCCAACTCGCATAGCTGCACAAAAGTGCACACAGGCCATGTTTTCGATGACAGCAACTCTTGCAGATGAGAAATCCATTCTTAATTTGTGCCCACAGTGCGTTTTCACTGATGCGCGCCGTTGATTGTTTTACGGTGATGATTGTTTTTTTGTTGTCTCGCGTGTTTATCCGACAACAATCAAATTCTTTTATCACATTAATAATACATATATCGAGTTTTGTTGATTGGACAGAAATTACAATACATAAATTTATTTTCTCCGAGATGAACTCAAGTCCTAATATTATGTACATATCGTATTGACAGATAAATGTTGACAAGCGGATATCAAATATTATATTTATGACATTTTATGTCCCTTGTAATGTAAACGTGAAAAAAACCGCTTTGTGAATTGCATACAAATATAATTGTTCATACATGGTTCCATTTCATCACGTGATCAACATTTGTGTAGCTCACACGTATAGCAGCGTGTTATGACTTCATATATTTATCTGTAGTTATTTATCTGTCGTCCCAACAAATCTAAACTGTAGGAGTCAGCAGGGATTTGCGCACCCTTGGTAATACCCCAGCACAACCGTTCAAGATATTGAAACCATCTTGTATTTTCCTGAACCTTGTTTGGTAAACAAGTGCAATGTATATTTGGCACAAGAATACAATACACATTGGATGAAAAAACATTCAACATCATATTCATGCAAAAATATATTTCAATCTAATATTGCACGAATGCTTCAAAACTAGTAATACAGGTTCTGAAGTGATGATATTATGAGATATTAGTGAGTGAGTTTAGTTTTATGCCGCACTCACCAATATTCCAGCTATATGGCGGCGGTCTATAAATAATCAAGTGTGGACCAGACAAGCCAGTGATCACCAACAACAACTGGGAACCGATGACATGTGCCAGCCAAGTCAGCGAGTCTGACCACCCGATCCCGTTAGTCGTGGGTTGCTGTAAGCATATTCTACCCCGGACCTCCTCGGGTAAATGAGATATTATGATGGTTGAAGAATTAGTGAGGGAGTTAGAATTATAAAGTTAAAGTTATTTTTCGTGTGGGCAATGTTACACACGATCGATGAAGTTATTCATTTTGCAAAATCTGCAAAAGTGAGCGTGTTTAGTTTTACGCCTCACTCAGCAATACTCCATCTATACGGCGGTGGACAGTAAAGCAGTTTTGTGATATCATGCTACTGTGGACGTATTATCACCACATATACGTATGTTATCGAACTAAGACGTATCGTGGTAGGTTAAGACCTGTGGCAAACAAGTTTTATGCATATATCTTAGCATTAAACATCGTGTCCGAGCGCAAATTTCGAAGCGACGAAAGCCGAGATGTCATCTTCATTACTTTACACGATCGCACAGTTAGGATGGAAAATTCAGTATGTTATAATGTTTGTTTGAACACTGTATGAGTACTGTAGTTTTATTCTTCAGTTTATTCGCGATTGTTATGAGGACGACGGCGGTGATCGTTATAATGTTTGTTTGAACACTGTATGAGTACTGTAGTTTTATTCTTCAGTTTATTCGCGATTGTTATGAGGACGACGGCGGTGATCGTTATAATGTTGGTTTGAACACTGTATGAGTACTGTAGTTTTATTCTTCAGTTTATTCGCGATTGTTATGAGGACGACGGCGGTGATCGTTATAATGTTGGTTTGAACACTGTATGAGTACTGTAGTTTTATTCTTCAGTTTATTCGCGATTGTTATGAGGACGACGGCGGTGATCGTTATAATGTTGGTTTGAACACTGTATGAGTACTGTAGTTTTATTCTTCAGTTTATTCGCGATTGTTATGAGGACGACGGCGGTGATCGTTATAATGTTGGTTTGAACACTGTATGAGTACTGTAGTTTTATTCTTCAGTTTATTCGCGATTGTTATGAGGACGACGGCGGTGATCGTTATAATGTTGGTTTGAACACTGTATGAGTACTGTAGTTTTATTCTTCAGTTTATTCGCGATTGTTATGAGGACGACGGCGGTGATCGTTATAATGTTGGTTTGAACACTGTATGAGTACTGTAGTTTTATTCTTCAGTTTATTCGCGATTGTTATGAGGACGACGGCGGTGATCGTTATAATGTTGGTTTGAACACTGTATGAGTACTGTAGTTTTATTCTTCAGTTTATTCGCGATTGTTATGAGGACGACGGCGGTGATCGTTATAATGTTGGTTTGAACACTGTATGAGTACTGTAGTTTTATTCTTCAGTTTATTCGCGATTGTTATGAGGACGACGGCGGTGATCGTTATAATGTTGGTTTGAACACTGTATGAGTACTGTAGTTTTATTCTTCAGTTTATTCGCGATTGTTATGAGGACGACGGCGGTGATCGTTATAATGTTGGTTTGAACACTGTATGAGTACTGTAGTTTTATTCTTCAGTTTATTCGCGATTGTTATGAGGACGACGGCGGTGATCGTTATAATGTTGGTTTGAACACTGTATGAGTACTGTAGTTTTATTCTTCAGTTTATTCGCGATTGTTATGAGGACGACGGCGGTGATCGTTATAATGTTGGTTTGAACACTGTATGAGTACTGTAGTTTTATTCTTCAGTTTATTCGCGATTGTTATGAGGACGACGGCGGTGATCGTTATAATGTTGGTTTGAACACTGTATGAGTACTGTAGTTTTATTCTTCAGTTTATTCGCGATTGTTATGAGGACGACGGCGGTGATCGTTATAATGTTGGTTTGAACACTGTATGAGTACTGTAGTTTTATTCTTCAGTTTATTCGCGATTGTTATGAGGACGACGGCGGTGATCGTTATAATGTTGGTTTGAACACTGTATGAGTACTGTAGTTTTATTCTTCAGTTTATTCGCGATTGTTATGAGGACGACGGCGGTGATCGTTATAATGTTGGTTTGAACACTGTATGAGTACTGTAGTTTTATTCTTCAGTTTATTCGCGATTGTTATGAGGACGACGGCGGTGATCGTTATAATGTTGGTTTGAACACTGTATGAGTACTGTAGTTTTATTCTTCAGTTTATTCGCGATTGTTATGAGGACGACGGCGGTGATCGTTATAATGTTGGTTTGAACACTGTATGAGTACTGTAGTTTTATTCTTCAGTTTATTCGCGATTGTTATGAGGACGACGGCGGTGATCGTTATAATGTTGGTTTGAACACTGTATGAGTACTGTAGTTTTATTCTTCAGTTTATTCGCGATTGTTATGAGGACGACGGCGGTGATCGTTATAATGTTGGTTTGAACACTGTATGAGTACTGTAGTTTTATTCTTCAGTTTATTCGCGATTGTTATGAGGACGACGGCGGTGATCGTTATAATGTTGGTTTGAACACTGTATGAGTACTGTAGTTTTATTCTTCAGTTTATTCGCGATTGTTATGAGGACGACGGCGGTGATCGTTATAATGTTGGTTTGAACACTGTATGAGTACTGTAGTTTTATTCTTCAGTTTATTCGCGATTGTTATGAGGACGACGGCGGTGATCGTTATAATGTTGGTTTGAACACTGTATGAGTACTGTAGTTTTATTCTTCAGTTTATTCGCGATTGTTTTGAGGACGACGGCGGTGATCGTTATAATGTTTGTTTGAACACTGTATGAGTACTGTAGTTTTATTCTTCAGTTTATTCGCGATTGTTATGAGGACGACGGCGGTGATCGTTATAATGTTGGTTTGAACACTGTATGAGTACTGTAGTTTTATTCTTCAGTTTATTCGCGATTGTTATGAGGACGACGGCGGTGATCGTTATAATGTTGGTTTGAACACTGTATGAGTACTGTAGTTTTATTCTTCAGTTTATTCGCGATTGTTATGAGGACGACGGCGGTGATCGTTATAATGAAGATAGTGTTATTGACCACATTCATTCGATACTTGAATATTTCTCTTACATCGTAGGGCATGGTGTAGTACCTATGCACTCAATATACATACACCCTTTATTCGTTCCGTTAACATTTTTCTCCCATTTTCAGAACTTCATCCTAAGAAGTAAGCACTGCTGTCCCAAGACGCAGTCTAAACAGTCCACCTGAACAAGACTCGTAGGAATAAACTGCAGTCTTCACGTCTGTAAAGAGCACATGTTATTTGACGCCGTAGCTACCATTATTCTGCCGTGCTGTTTGTAAGTTTGAAGATACAAGTATATTGTGACTGAAACGTGGTTGACTGAGTCTGTGCAGCTTTACGTCGCTTTCATCAATATTCCAGCAATATCAAGGCTTTGGACACTGTGGTTTTAACCATAAGGCTAACCCTCTCCCCCTCTCTCTTCTACACGGTCATTTACTCTTTGGCACCCGTGGTGGGTGCTGGGTAACGCCAAGAGTTTGCCAACACCCCCGTTGTGGACCCGGGGGGATATTTGGTCCACCAACCCGTTTGCCGTGGGTTGCGGCCCTGTGTCGGTGGAGGACGGGAGTCTGGGGGTTGAGAGCACTGGGGACCTGTGACCGCGTTCCCTTTGCTCAACACACCCCTTCGACCCTTACTTCACCTAGACGGGTGGTTGAATGGGCCCGGTTCAACCAATCGGCTGGTCACGCCAAGCCCTAAGTGTTACATTTTGTAATGTAAAAATTTGAAAATTTTATCCTTGTAAGTCTTGGCAAATTTTTGGACCCTCACAATTTCAAATATACACTTTCATGTTTTTGCCTAGAGTCCTATGCCCAGAAGGCGGTGGCTCATGGGCCAATCTGGTGGAATGATTAAACTTTAATTTTTCTGCTGGAGTATATCATCCGGGTATCCTTGGTGCTGCAAGCTGGAGATCCGCTTGTTTTTAGCATTGTCCTCGTGATACTCCGTGGTGGGTGGGGAGCTCGGATGATGAACCAATAAATACTAACCATGGAATACCAAACCCCTACCAAAAAGACAAAACGTCCACTTGACATTGATCTTGTTGATACTGAACACAGATCTACTAAAGCATTTGACTACTGGCCACGCTTTATCGTAATTGAGACTGAAATTGAATCCTTTTGCGGTATCCAAGGGAATACAAGGAATTGCGGGTGAAGTCAAAAACATCAGACGCTTGCGTTCAGGTGCTTTAGTTGTTGAATGTAGTTAGCGGCAGCAAGCCACGAACCTGATGGCGATTGACTCGTTTGTGAACATTCCTGTGTTGGTCTCAGCACACAGAACTTTGAACACCAGTAAAGGAATAGTGCGAGACCGTGATCACTTATTTGCTGATATGACAGAATTTGATATCGTGTCAGAGATGAAGGATCAAGGAGTCACTTTTGTTAAGCGATTCAAAACTCGTAGAAATAATGAAACCCTTGAGACAAACACATACCTGTTTTCCTTTTCGTGTCCAATTGCTCCAAAATCAATAAAGGCTGGCTACTGTAACATCAATGTGGATACTTACATTCCTAATCCTTTAAGATGCTTTACATGCCAAAGATACGGCCATGGTGTCAATACATGTAAATCATCTGTTACATGTGCTCACTGTAGCGAAAAAACTCTCACGACGGAAGACTGCAACAGCACTTTCAAAAAATGTACTAATTGTGAAGGAAATCACTCATCCTTCTCAAAAGAGTGTCCCATTTGGAAATAGCAAATGGAAATCAACAAAATAAAATTTACACAAGACATTAGTTTTGCTGAAGCCAAAAAACAAGTGCAAAAATCTGAAACTTATGCTTCCGTATCTCGATCAACGTCTGATACAGCCAAAATAACCAAAATGTCTATGAGCTGTCAAACCAACTGGACATGGATAAATACTGATTCACCTCAGATTCTGTCACCTGAAATATCCACTCAGACTGCGGAAGTACTTCCAGACTCATCCCGTATTCAGGATGCATCTATATCTAAGGCATCTAAATCCCACTCACAGTCTAAATCTGATTCTCAAACAAATGCGAAAGACATTGCAAAACACCCGGTAAAATCAAGAAATGTATCTTCATCACAAAAATGTCAAAATGGCAGAGCCTCGAAAGGTTCAACAAACAAAATCCAGCTGTTTAACAAATTTGGATCGTTGGAGGACATGGATGTGTCCGAAAATATCACCCACAGGGCACATAGCTTGTCGCCCTCTAGAAAGGCAAGGGGTAGATCCCCAATAAATCCCCCCAAAAGATAGTTTATTCCAATAATATTGTACAGTGGAACTGCAGAGGATTGAGGACTAATCTGCATACATTACAGCTAATAGTCCAAGACTTTACACCTTCAGCGTTATGTCTCCAAGAGACATATTTAAAACAAACAGATACATTTGACCTTCGTCATTTTAATGCATATCATTGTTATTCACCTCCGGGTGATAGAGCCACTGGCGGATCATCCATTCTAATCAAACAAAACGTTATTCAAAGCCCTGTTCCACTTATTACTAATATGCAGGCTGTTGCAGTGAGAATTACTTTACATGTAGCGTTTACGCTATGCTCTCTCTATATTTCGCCGTCTTCAACGTTTGCGAAAACTGATCTTCAAGCTCTATATGACCAACTCCCGAAGCCCTGTATTATAATGGGAGATTTAAATGGACACAACCCACTCTGGGGTAGTGTAACTACAAACACTAAAGGTAAGTTGTTGGAGGACTTTTGTTCTGACAATGATTTATGTATTTATAATGATGGTTCCAACACATACTTGCACCCTGGGACAGGGACCTATTCTGCTCTTGATTTGTCACTTACAAATTCAGAACTACTAAATGAATTCGAATGGTCAGTCCACGATGACCTCTGTGGAAGTGACCATTTTCCTACTATACTAAAATCTGTAACTGCATCTGATGTTCCTCCATCATCAAGGCGGAATTTTAAAAAGGCTAACTGGGCTTTATATGAAACCCTGTGTTCTGAAAAACTTAAACCTGAACGTTTTATTGACGTTCCTGATGCTATCAAATGCTTTTCCGATCACCTGAACTCCATAGCTGATGAGTGTATACCAAATTCCTCTGCAGTTCCACACATAAGAAAACCATGGTTCAACGATGAGTGCAAACAAGCTAGGAAGGCAAGGAAAAAGGCAGAACATTATTTCCGTCGCCATCCCATGGTGCATAATTTAAATAAATTCTAAATTTTAAATGCTAAAGCACGGCGTACTTTTAAACAGAACAAACGCCAATCTTGGCAAAATTATGTATCTAAAATAAATTCTCGGACACCTATGTCCAAGGTATGGAACATGGTCCAGAAAATCAAAGGTAAAGGTACTAAATCTACTGTCCATCATCTTAAACATGGAGGTCAATTGCTTACTGATAAATCAGATATTGCAAATAAACTGGGTGAAACCCTTGCTAAACATTCTTCCTCTTCTAATTATGTACCAAAATTCCAGCAATATCAAAAACAAGAAGAAAAGAAAACTATTAATTTGAATTCTGATAATGGGGAAGATTATAATGAAACTTTTTCTATTCATGAACTGCATACTGCTCTTGATCAAGCTCATGACACTGCTACTGGAGCTGATAACATACATTATCAACTCCTGAAGCACTTACCGGAATCCTGCCTAGAAACTCTTCTCAATATGTTTGATGATATTTGGACATCGGGTAAATTTCCTCCGTCATGGCGTGACGCCATAGTAGTACCAATACCTAAACCTGGACGTGATCATACGGATCCGTATGACTAGCTGTGTTTGCAAGACCATGGAACGCATGATAAATAATCTTCTAGTTTGGTACTTGGAAACAAATAACCTTATCACAGATATACAATGTGGTTTCCGTAAAAACAGAAGTACAGTCGATCAGTTAGTGCGTTTAGAATCATTTGTGAAAAACGCACTAATTAATAAACAACACGCCGTGTCTATCTTTTTTGATCTTGAAAAAGCATATAACACAACCTGGAAACATGGTATTTTGAGGGATTTACATGACTTTGGTTTGCGAGGTCGTTTGCCTCAATTTATTGCCAACTTTTTAAATGACAGACAATTCCAGGTCCGTGTGGGTTCTACCCTGTCTGATCATTACAATCAGGATCAGGGTGTTCCACAAGGCAGTATTTTGTCTGTCACACTTTTTAGCATAAAGATAAATAGTTTATCAAAAGTTTTAAACGATTCAATTGATGGAATCGATCCTTATTTACAGATGGGTCCAAGGACGGTGGTGCAGTTGCTTGCGCTACTATCATTGGATCCAGAACAGTATCTTCTAGATTACCAGATAATAGTTCTATTTTTACAGCTGAAGCTAACGCCATATTAACAGCCCTTAAATATATCCAAAGACATCCTAAACATAAACAGTACATAATCTATTCAGACTCTCTTTCTTGCCATCAGGCTATTAAAAATATTTCTTGTAAACATCCACTTTTAATTGAAATTATTGAACTGTATAATACTCTTGCTACTGGCCAATACGACATCGTCTTTTGTTGGTTACCCAGTCACGTAGGTATTTCTGGGAATGTGATGGCTGATCTTGCTGCCAAGGCAGCACTCAACAAATCTGTGACACCACTTTTTCTTCCATATTCAGATTACAAAGCTTGCATTAGAACGTATACCCGTGATCTGATGCAGAAGAAGTGGGACACTCAAGTAGGTATCAATAAATTACATGAAATAAAACCGTATATTGGCTACACCTACTTGGGTTGTCAGTCCAGATTTGAGGAGGTCATCATGCGACGATGTCGTATTGGCCACACAAGATATACACATAAATATTTGCTTAAAGGTGATGATCCTCTGTTTTGTATCCCTTGTGATGGAAGAATCACAGTCAAGCATATCCTGCTTGACTGTGTAGAGTATTCCATCACAAGGGATCAGTATTTTAATTCACGAACTCTGAAGGATCTTTTTAATAACACAAGCTCTCATTTAATCATTGCATTTTTAAAAGAATTAGATTTATTGACAGAATTGTAAATAGATAAATATTTTATTATTGGAAGTTTAAATTGGTAACTGTGCTTGTTAGTGGCTGTATTCTCAAAGGGGGTTGAAGTACTGTAAAACTATTGTCCCCCTGAGAGGGTACACAGACATTCAACGTAAATTGAAACTTTCCACGTTTTTAATCGTAGCATAAGTGTCTTTTTATTTGCATGGCTAGATGTTCCCAAATTGCTGATGGCTGAGGGGATGATGTAAATCCAGCTAGGGTCCATGCAGGTACCAAAGGTAATGTAAGTCCCCATGGTCCCTAGTATGGTGATCTTCTTTCAGTTGTTAGCAATCTATAGCCCATTTTTATCTTGTATTGTCCTCTATAGATAAATTGTTTTAGGTAAAGTTACTAATTTTATATTTTCATCTGTGATATTCTAGTTGTTTTACTGTCCTTCGTTGACAGGTTTTATAATAGACATATATTTCATTTCAGTATTAAATGTTCTCGTCACGATATGGCTGAGATATTGCCGATGTGACGTAAAATTTTAACTCACTCACTCACTCTTTTACTCTTTACAAAAGTGCAATTTCTGTTTTGTACAAGGATTCCTTCATATCTACCTGTTTGAACTTTTCTTGGGGCCAAACCACACCTCAGTTTGGCAAGCGCACACCTGTAACCTACTGGCAGATTCCATAAAACAGTTTTCCGTTCTATAATCTTGTTGTTTTGGGGGGCTTTTTTAAACTTATAAACTCTAAGGTTGTTAAGACTACTTTGTCCTCTACCTTATTTGACTTAGAATTCAAATTTACAACAAAGTGTTTCGTGCAGACATTTTGTACAAAATCGCATACACACGATTTGCAATATTATATTTGGAATGTATAACAGATAACCTAAACCAGTATGAACTTCTTTCGTATCCTTGGATTCCTGTTTATACATCTTCCTACCCAAATGGAAACGTTCTTATTTATATGACTTGTTATATTTTTCAGTCGTGACTTGATACACCTTTCCATTGTCTGACAAAAGGTGGAATCCAACCCTCATCCCCCTCGATTACAACATTGCAAAAATACATGCATAACAGAACCCTCGTAACACGTACTTATTTAACTCGCTTCAATTCATTTAAAACTGATAACATTAGAGATGGTTCTGACAAAAAATGTCTTTTACAGAGGACTTTCACTGAAGTTAATGTATTAGAAATCCACCCAAATACATCACAATGTCCAAAACGAAGGAACTAAAGATGTGATTCTGAAATGATAAAAACCCACACAATCATCCTCAAATGTCTGTTGAAAGCCACTATAGACAATGTTGCGGTTCCGCTCTTGAACACATCACATAAGTATGGTCTTGTCCCTGAAACTTCAAAAGTGGCTGCAGTGACTGCATTGCGAAAAAAATGTCAAGCCTCGATCGGGATGAACTTTAAGAAACTACAGTTCAGTGTCAAAACTGTCCTTTATTTTAGACATTAGAAATTATTGTATATCGGTGTCTCCGCTGTCATCTCAATTCAAAGTGATCTACTCAAACATTTTCAGTCTGCATATATCCGTCGCCAGAGTACCGGGAAAACACCTGTCACAGTTGACAATGACATTATGAAATCTATGGATCAGAAACAATTACACTGTTTATTCGTCTGGATCAATCCGTGACCCTTGATACAATCGACAATGTTGTTTTGTTCAAGAGATTGGAATCTCCGGCACTGCTCTTGCATGGATTAAGTGTACTACATCGGGGTCGGTGAACTCAACGTCAACTTCTCTCACAGTTGGAGTGCGTCAAGGTTCAGTACTGGTGCCTCTCTTTTTTAGCATCTACGTCCTGCCAATTGGAGACATTGTGAAGAGCCATTGTCTTCGTTTCCACCACTCTGCTGACGATAACCAGCTGTGTGTAGCCACTGAACCATCTTAGGCACACAGAGGTGTCCACCCAATCGAAACCTGCCAAGCTCAGATCGGAACACGGTTGACATTTAACAGTCTCTGAATAAATGTCAGCAAAACATAATTTTGTACTCTGGAATAACATCAGCAGCTGCAGAAAGTCTCATCATTACTCACTGCCAGAAGCCGTGGACTCACTTTCGGACAGCCACGTCCATGAAGGAACGCGTTGATCAATCGTGATCAATTTTTTTTCCAAATGCACAACATCGATCACAATACATTACCTTCTCAAAACACAAACAAACTCTTGTTGCAAAGTTTTATTACACCAGAGCATCATTACTATAATGCAATCTGCTTCAATATCTCAGCATCTCTGCTATCTAAACTTCTCAGAACTAAAACCTCTCCAGCACGCCTCAATATTCAAGATGTGAGTGAACAATATTACTCATTTACATGCACTTGACCTGTCTGTGATGATGACAATGATGTTTTATATCTAATACAACAGACTTTTTATGTTTTTTTTTTTAGCAACATTCCGGTATTATCATGGAGGACTCACACATTGTACCATGTGGGTATCGAACCTCGGTCTTCGGTGTGATGAGCGAACGCTTTAACCACTAAACTATTACCGCCCCATTACTCTTAAAGACATGTCTCTATCCTCAAGTCTTCCAAACTATCCATCTACTTGTTTTGTAAAAATAATGTGTTTAACCTTGTACAGTACAAGTGCGCTACAGAAATACATCATGATAAATGCCAGTATCATATTTGCAGAAGGTCATGCGTCTGGTCAATATCTTCCTCAGATTTTCGTCTCGGAATATAGTATCTTCAAAACCTGTTGGATATAACTGTTAGCCTCACTAAGAATCTTTATCAGCACGGTGATCTACTGTCGATTCTCCTCAGTTTGTTCTACAATCAATAGTAAAACATATTATGTGTATATAAACAGTGAGCCAAAATCAATCCAAGCATGCCTTCTCGTGGTTAAGAGAGTGAACTCGAATTCCATTCTCAGCTTCCTGGGGATAAATATGCCTCAGGTTAAACTGATATTACCTAAGAAGTTTAACGTTTCACGTTTATGGCCTACCTGTTTGCTGTGTGAAACGAGGTCAGCTTGGGGCTAGACCGAAATTTTCCATACATTCGGTATTTGAACTAGGCACTAAAACAAAAGAAAACGTATGTTATGTAAGCAACTATATATTTATCCGTTATTGTGACATCAGTGATTGGATATGCATTGGATATGCCTGATATAAGTGGATATGACTGCTGGGGTGTATCCATGTACGTACTCCCAGGACCTTAGAGTAATTCAGAAAACAACACGCGTACGGGCCTAGTGGTTCGATTTCCTCGCATGAGTACAATGTGTGAAGTCCATTACTGTTGACCTCTGCCGTGATTCTTGCTGGAATATTCATAGGAGCGTCGTAAATCTTCCCTTTCACAGATAACAATACAGGTCCGCCTGCACTCGTTGCCAAGGCCAAATGGACCGGATATTAATCTCGGTGTTTGATGGCTGCCAATACGGCGTGAAAATCCGGGTTGGAATTGAGAGTTTGATGGATAGAAAGGAATGTAAGGTGCGTGCATGTGTCACAACAGTCCCTAATGTGTATATTCAAGCAGCAAATAAAAGTAATAATAATAATCATCATCATCATCGGCAGCGGCAGCAGCAGCAGCAGCATCGTCGTCGTATTAATCTTCAACCACTCATGCTTGTCGCAAGACTTCACTGACGGGATCGAGTGGTCAGGTTCACTGACTTAAATGACACATCTCATCTTATCACAGTTGTATAGACTAACGTTCATGCTGTTGATCCCTGGTCCAATTCCGATTATTTTCAGTCCGCCGCCATATATCTGGAGTGTTGCGGCGTAAACCTACACTCATCCACTCACTCTCTCGTGATATCATTCACCTGTCTGTCTACAGAGAGCTGGAACATTGGGCATTGTCACCTTTGGGCAGTTGAGTGGGTAAAACAACATAGTTCAGTATCTTGTTTTCCGCCGCACTCACCAATATTCCAGCTTCGTGGCAGCAGTGTCTTAATAATGGAGTCTGGACCAAAATATCCAGTAATCAGCAGCGAGATGATCAGTGGGATTATGCAAGTGAGATACAATGATATGACTTTGTGTTAGTCGCCTTGAGTCTAACAAACGAGAAAGAAGGAAACTTATTCATTCCTGCTAATTACACAATATAATTGCTATCTGCATTCACACAGAGCGCACGACGGTGGGTTAGTGTGGTTAGACCTAGTGGTCCCTCACACCGAAGACCTGGGTTCCATTCCCCACATGGTTGGAAGTGTGAAACCCATTTCCGGTGTACCCCGCCGTGATATTACTTGAATATCGCTAAAAGCAGCGTAAAACAAACCCCCTCTCTCACTTACTTACTAATTTAGAGCACTTTATAAATCTTCGGCTTTGTGATAGGAGTTTTGACAAGGTAAATACAGGATTCAAAACCCACTGGATGGAACAACGCCCAAGGGAAGCAACTGTGTGCAAGGAATTGACGTTGATCTCAACATTCTAAGACTTTCAATTCATTCCATTCTACAATTCTGGAATGTAGCAAATATACAAAAAGTAGTCATTGTTTCCATGGACAATACAAATTGTAACAAACTAACTCCTGCTTAATTCATGGCATTAAATGTAATATTAATGTACGTATTGATTAGAATGTTTCGGCATGGAAACGGTCAGCATTGGAACTTGGAACGCAAGTGACCTACTGTCCTTTGCGACACCATTTATCAAGAAAAATGGTCTCGTCACCATGGAGATACCGCTGATGTGCTGTAAACACTACACTCGCTAGTCAGGTGTTTCATCGTTTTAATTTATACTTTAGTCCCAGGTGTATACTTGTACTTGTACAATTGTACTTACAATGTGATTGCCAGCCTGGAATCTCAGAGTCAGCATTGACTTTCCACTCCAAAGGGAGTTTAGAATAAAATCGACTCCACACTCATCTTTGAATGTGCCCATGTGCCGTGTGGAAATGCATGCTAGTATAAACTGAGGGGCTAAAGAAACGTTACCTCTTTGGAATTGAAATCCAGATTCGGCTGCACTCATCTTTACAACAATGGTTTTAGTTTCACTTGGTAAAAAGGCATGCAGTGCTTTTCACCATTTTATCCAAATATGGTCTGTATGTTCTTCATGCAGAGTGAAAGAACTAACTGACACAGGTACAAAACGGATTGTCAAACATACATTCTACAGCAAAAACACTAAAAGACTGGCTCGATTAACTTTATGACAAAGTGAAAGAGCGATCGAAACCATCGAAATGGAAGCCTCCCAGACCCACGGTGCAAGAACGCGTGGTTTTCACCAAACGATACCGTCATCACACGTTACCGTCATCACACGTTACCGTCACCACACGATACCGTCACCACACGTTACCGTCACCACACGATACCGTCATCACACGTTACCGTCACCACACGATACCGTCAGACAGAACTGTCACAATGCCCAAAGGGGACCAGTATCTCCATTTAGCAGGGGTATTGTTGAGCGCGGCGTAAAACTAAACTCGCTCACTCCAAGCCTTCAAGTTTCAAACGAGTGGTGGTTTTAACATGTCACATCTTAAAATATAAATGACAACGAATTTCCTAAATACAGCATATAAATGAACATATGTTAAGCATTAAAAATACATTTTCAATAATTCAAAATGTGAGCGTGTGAAATGTCAGAATACTTAAAGATCAGACACGAACCTCAACCATGCAGTTTTTGAATTATTCCTATTTAATTTGCGAATAAATACATTTAAAATAAATTAATTCTGTCAAACCATGTAAAACAACAACGTCAACTGTCACAAACAGAAAGAAATGAATTTTTGAACACCATGACGCGAATTAAATTATATTTTCATGATCTATAAATATAAGCGTAAAATGACAGTTATTTTTCCGAGCCACAGAGCGCCATGGGGCCTCCATGTAATGGCGTTCTTCGCGTTCATCTTCATGGGTTGGGAGTGTTTTATGACTGAAGAACACCTATGGCTCCAACAACGACAGGTGAGAGTTCTCTGCGAATGGAATTGTTATAGCAGTTTACATTATATCATTGTTTTATTTCTACATTGAGATGCTGGAACACGAACGTATAGAATATTCAATAATAACATTTAATATTAATTTAGTTATATACTTGCTGTGAGGGCATGCGATTGTTCCTGAGTCGAGTTAAAGCTCATAACAGTGCGTTATAATATCCCTGTAAGACCCGTGAAGGTCCCGGAGTAGAATAGGCCTTCAGCAACCCATGCTTGCCATAAAAGGTGACTATGTTTGTCGTAAGAGGCGACTAATGGGATCGGGTGGTCAGGCTTGCTGATTTGGTTGATACATGTCATCGGTTCCCAAATGTAATGATCACTGGATTGTCTGGCCCAGACTCGATTATTTACAGACCGCCGCCATATAGCTGTAATATTGCTGAGTGAGACGTAAAACTAAACTCACTCACTCACTCACTATCCCTGAATGTACATGATGTGTATTTGCCGTAATGGATTTGTATCTTTCATTGATACTGCGCATATCTCTTTACATAAATTTGATTTGGGCATTGTGCCGCTTCCGAGAAGTGGCGTAATAGCAGTAAATGTTAATTACTTGCTAGTTACTCACCAACTTCTTAAATGCTCATCATACCGTGGAGTCATAGATTGGTGAAATCACATGTTAAGTGTTTTTATGAGTTTCTAAAAATCACCCTGAAATCCGGCATCTCTGTAAACCGACATTTTATACCGGTCCCGAGCACGTCGGTTTTGAGGGAGTCCACTGTATAACAAGTCCGCACTTACTCACTATAGTCAGTGAGTGAGTTTAGTTTTACGCCACACTCAGAAATGTTCCAGCCATATGTGGCGGCGGTCTGTAAATAATCGAGTCTGGACCAGACAATCCAGTGATCAACAGCAGGAGCATCGATCTGCTCAAATGGGACCCGATGACATGTATCAACCAAATCAGCGAGTCTGACCACTCGATCCCGTCAGTAGCGTCTTACGACAAGCATAGTCGCCTTTTATGGCAAGCATTGGTTGCTGTTCTACTGTGGACCTTCAGGGGCCTAGAAACTGTTTTGATTAAATAGGGTTTGGGTAATACCCAACAGAAGTATAATTAGATTACAGGCTACATACAAGCCATAATTAGGCTAACCAGGGATCGCATCGGTCTTTGAGAAAATCTAAATGACTTAACTTGACTGGATGTATGCCAGACAGTTGCAGGGACATACTCGATAGTGACCTTAGTGACTTAAACTGAAGACAATGCATCAACGTTGTTATGTTTGACGTGATTAAAATCTGAAATTCTATCCGATCAAATATTTGTGTCTCCCATTACATAGTGGTTAATTGTCCTCGTAAGAAAGTATGTGTAAATCCCACAGTATTCGTAGTATTTGCATGCATGCTAGACTTGATTGTTATTTGAATTTGTGGCTTAACTCCTCAAATGTCGCCAGCGGCTGAAGGCATGGTGTAAATCCAGTTAGGGTTCATGCAGGTAGCCAAAGTCATCATGGCCCCTAGTATGGCCATCTTCCTGCAACAACTGGCCCCAGACTCCATTTCTACATCGTCGTGTTGATTAGTAATGTTTCTTTGTGATCTTATAGTTATAATACTGTCCACCAAACCCAATATTAAATTTCTCGTCACGTTATTGTTGACGTGTTGTCCTTGTGATGAAATTGAAATATCAGCTCTCACTTACAATTAAACTTTGGTAATGGCGACTAATGATTTACAAACAGTTGTTCTTATAGTGACTTCATGATAAATTCACATAAATTCGATCATTTTCATAGTGTACTTAGTCGGTAAGAGTTGTATAGATCAATAATTTTATAAACAGATGACAGACGTTTCAAAGTCTGTTGTTTTCAATAACCCAGGCATATACATGCCACTATTCACCAGTGATATTATTGTTAATCATTTCTTTGGGACAGTTTTTCTCAAAGTTACAGCTCCGATGTTTACCGCTAATCGATAGATATTTAGTTAACATAAGTTTGTTAGCAAGAACTGTTTGAATTACAAATTACCATATTTTTCTGTACTAGAAGACACAGTTGAAATTGCTATCCTTTTTCAGTGATTGGGTTAGATAAGTAGGAATAATTATGCTCTAGGAAACATGTATTTCCATACATTCAACTTTACTGTGACACTGTAAATTAAAAAACAAACAAACTTGCATACATAGTGACGTACATATCATGTCGTAGACATTTATGGTATTTAGATGTAGGTATTGGTAAAAATGTTGATAAATTAGGAACACCACACAGAGTGAGTATGTGCGTGAGTGTGTGAGTTTGGTTTTAGGCCGCACAATATTCCAGCTATATGGCGGTGGTCTGTAAATAATGGAGTCTGGACCACACAATCCAGTGATCAAGTAGAATAGATCTGTGCAACTGGTATACGATGACATGTGTCAACCAAGTCAGCGAGCCTGACCACCCGATCCCGTTGGTCGCCTGTTACGTCAAGCATGGGTTACTGAAGATCAGTTCTAACGGGATCTACACGAGTCCACGCCACATACAACATATATCAAGTAGAAATCACCTTTTGTCTTATATGTACGTATATATTCTGTACATGCTTGTGAATCATGATTCCCAAATAGTTATTGTTCTCACTGTAAATGTTTCATCTGACATTCCCCATGAAGAGCCTGTGCCAATTCCTGAAGAAGTTGAACATTCTCCCTAGCTCGAACTTGGTGTCCCAAATAGTGTTGTTGGATGGGGTTCATTGAAGGCGTTTTAACTTTCGTTGCTGTTGTTCAACAAATGGGCGGTGAAAGGAGAAAGGTAAAGTCTATCGTCGTCATCCATGAATATCGGACGATGGGCATGGGGATGACCATCAGTGATTGCATAACACGACGGTGGCATCCAGTACTACATACTGACCGTTGGGTGTCTCAGGTACCGTGTCCAATTGAAACCACACGATACGCAACCAAACACTGAGCTACCATCAAAGGGGTAAGCTACTTGGATCATCGCCTGCTGATCTGATTCGATACCCTATGTGTATGAGGATGTGTATAAGAGGGCGACTTTCATCAGACCAATGAATTCAACAAAGACACACGTGCATTAATCAACATACGTGCATTCCACGTTTTTTGACAATAGGATAACTAAAGTAAAGAAAGGTTAATACATGCTGGTGAATATGGTTTGGAAAGTGTATGAAGCATTCTGTTTTTTCCTGCGTCATTTGCTGAAGATTAGTCCAGATCTGTTATTTTGGGTTCAGATTGGGACTTTCGGACATAATGATATTTCGAAGGCGTTTTGCAAATGACAACCCGAGAACCGTAAGGGCAAGAGCTGGCACTGATTCATTGATGAGTATCGGACGACAGGCAAAGGGATTACTCTCACTGGTTATAGGACACAACGGTGTTGTCCAGTACTACATCTCGATAACGCTGACTGTTGACTGTCTCAGATACCGCAATGGGATCCAAACGAACCCAACCTCGGCAGAAAAGTACCACGTCCCTGTACGCTACAGAGGTGATCGGTAACGTGTAGAAAACCCACGAACCATGCACAAGTTATTGTTTTCTCGGAACCGGCACAATGCCAAACCTTCCTGTCTGTGCCTATCTTGAGAAGGACATCTGATCTGATCGACGGCCCATCAGATCAGCAGCCCTTGGCATTGTTCTAATAGAGAGTCGAACTGCAAGTCTCCATGGACAGTTCTTTGTTATGGTTCATGGGAGTGTGTCTTACCAAACGATCTGCACCTCTTTCATCCCCGTCACTGGCCTTCCTCCGTCTTCCAGATGTTGGAACAGCCTTTCCTTTTCGGCGGCACCTGGAGATGTATGGCAAAATCACCGATCCTGACCACCTCATCCTTTAAGCCGCCTATGAGCGGTTTCTCTTGGTTTCTATAGATATCATTAATTCCATTTGCTTTGACTCAATTACTTAATGATTTGGCTGTTTTTGTTGCATGTTTGAGACTAAATCACTCTGGGGGATAAGGCACGTTTAGCTGTAACTGGCACCCTTGGCGAGCCACCTCCTCGTGGTGGGTGCTGGGTAAGGCCAAGAGCTCGCCGACACCCCCGTTGTGGACCCGGGGGGATATTTGGTCCACCAACCCGTTTGCCGTGGGTTGCGTCCCGTGTCGGTGGAGGACGGTAGTCTGGTGGTTGAGGGCAGCAGGAGCCTGGAACCGCGCTCCTATTGCTCAACACACCACTTCGGCCCTTACTTTACCTAGACGGGTGGTAGAATCGGCCCGATTCTATCAATCGGCTGGTCACGCCAAGCCCTGTGCATGGTGACTGTATTTTGCACATTTAACTATTATTGGGTATTGGCCGTTTCTATGTCAAATATATACACTATTTATTGATTGAACTGCCTAGAGTCATATGCCCAGAAGGCGGTAGCTCATGGGCCAATCTGGTGGAAGAATTAATCTTTTGGTTTTTCTGCTGGAGTATATCATCTGAGTATCCTTGGTGCTGCAAGTTGGAGACCCGCTTGTGTTTAGCATTGTCCTTTGTGATACTCCGTGGTGGGTGGGGAGCTCGGATGATGAAACATATATACTACCTATAGAATACCAAACCCCCCCAAAACGCAATAAACGTCAACTTGACAACGATGATGACGACCAACGACCTTCCAACTCAATCGACTATTGGCCACGATTTTTAGTTCTAGAAACTGTAGACAAGACACCAATGAAACTTAACCCTTTCGCCATTTCCAAGGGTATACATGGCATTGCAGGTGAGGTTAAAAACGTTAGACGCTTGCGTTCAGGCTCTCTGCTGGTTGAATGCAACAGAAAACAGCAAGCAAAGAGCCTCATGTCAACAGAAGTATTTGTTGGAATTCCCGTCTCTATCACTGCCCACAGGACTCTGAATACCAGTAAAGGCATAATCAGAGACAGAGATGGATTGTTTGCTGATATGTCAGAGTTACATATTGCTTCTGAGATGAAAGATCAGGGAGTGATTTATGTTAAAAGATTCACGATCCGCAGAAACAATGAAACGGTCCAAACAAATACTTATCTGTTCTCCTTCTCATCGCCAAATCCTCCGAAGTCTGTTAAAGCAGGTTATTGTAGTCTTTCAGTTGACGTGTACATCCCAAATCCTTTGAGATGTTTTAGATGTCAAAGGTATGGGCACGGTGTTAACACTTGTACCAAGCCCATTACATGCGCCCACTGTAGTGAGAATACTCATGTCACAGAAGACTGTAACAGTGACCATAAAAAGTGTACAAATTGTTCGGGAAATCATTCGTCTTTCGCCAAAGAGTGTCCAGTCTGGAAAAAACAAATGGAAATCAATAGAATTAAATTCACCCAGAACGTCAGCTTTTCTGACGCAAAGAAACTTGTGGAATCTGCAGCACATACTGAATCATTTGCATCAGTTGTAAGAACTCCTGAATATACCTCAAAAGTAACTACCTCGTCGATACATTGCCAGACAGATTTGACGTGGGTTAAAACAAATAATGCTCAGTTCGTTGCACCCGAACAGTCTACGCAAACCTTGACATCTTCTGTCAACACTCAGGTGGTATCTAAAGCCGGGTCACAGTCCTGTAGTCAGATTTCATCTGTATCTGGAGAACAATCTTTGTCTCAGCCAACTCACAAATCACGATCAAAAACAAGCTCGAAGAATATTGTTCAAAGTAAAACTGGCTCAAGAACAGAATCTTCAAAAAAGAGTGGCAGACCCCAGAAGGGTTCAGAAAAGCCTGTAAAATTATTTAATAAATACGGATCGCTTGAGGCCATGGAAGTGTCAGAAAACTTCCATCCCAGGGCACATAGCCTGTCGCCCTCCAAAAAGGTGCGGGGTAGATCCCCAATAAATCCCCCCAAAAGATAGTTTCTTCTTATAACATCATACAGTGGAACTGCAGAGGGCTAAAAAATAATTTCAATGATTTACAGCTATTCATCCAGGACTTTATTCCATCAGCAGTCTGTCTGCAGGAGACATATTTAAAGCAGACGGATACTTTTGACCTACGCCATTTCAATGCTTACCATTCTTTTTCACCCCCGGGTGAGAGGGCCACTGGAGGAGCTTCTATCCTTATAAACCAGAATATTATTCAGAGCCCTATTATTCTTAATACTGGTCTCCAAGCTGTTGCCGTGAGACTTACTTTACACGTTGCACTCACACTATGCTCTTTATATATCTCACCGTCTTCAACACTTCAGAAGACCGAACTTCAAAATTTGTATAACCACCTCCCGAAACCCTGTGTTATTATGGGAGACGTAAATGGCCACAACCCACTCTGGGGTGGTACAACTACAAATGCTAAAGGTAAAATACTAGAGGAGTTCTGTTCGGAAAATGATTTATGTATTTTCAATGATGGGTCGAACACATATCTACATCCTGGCACAGGAACATATTCAGCCCTTGATTTATCAGTTTGTGATTCAAGCCTTCTAAATGAATTTGAATGGTCAGTTCATGATGACCTCTGTGGGAGGGACCATTTCCCAACATTACTAAAACCTGTGAATCCATCTGATGTTCCTCCATCATCAAGATGGAACTTCAAAAAGGCTAACTGGCGTTTATATGAAACTCTGTGTGTTGACAGGCTTAAACCTGAACTTTTTGATAATGTTCCTGATGCTATTCAACGTTTTTGTGATGAAATGAATGTTATTGCTCATGAGTGTATACCAAAGTCCTCTGCAGTTCCACATATTCGCAAACCATGGTTCAATGATCAATGTAAACAAGCTAGAAAGGAACGGAAAAAGGCAGAACACTATTTCCGTCGACACCCCATGGTGCATAATTTGAATAAATTTAAGATTGTAAACGCTAAAGCACGGCGTACTTTTAAACAAAGCAAACGCCAATCTTGGCAACGATATGTATCAAACATTAATTCACGTACACCAATATCTAAAGTCTGGAATATGATCAAAAAAATCAAAGGTAAGGGCTCCAAATCTAGTATTCACCACCTTAAAGATGGAAACCAGTTATTAACTAATGAAACTGATATTGCTAATAAACTTGGTGAAACGTTGGCAAAACATTCTTCCTCGTCAAATTATGAACCTAAGTTCCAAACACATCAAAAACAGCAAGAAAAGAAAACTATTAACTTTAATTCAGATAATGGGGAAGACTATAATGAAACTTTTTCGTTACATGAGCTTCATACTGCTCTTGATCAGGCTCATGATACTGCTTCAGGAGCTGATAACATACATTATCAACTCCTGAAGCACTTGCCAGATACATGCTTCGAGACGCTGTTACATATTTTTGATAATATTTGGACATCTGGACAATTTCCTTCGTCGTGGCGTGATGCTATCGTTGTTCCCCTTCCTAAACCTGGACGTGATCATACGGATCCTTCCAATTATAGGCCAATTTCACTTACTAGCTGTGTTTGCAAGACCATGGAACGCATGATAAATAATCGACTTGTCTGGTACTTGGAAACAAATAACCTAATAACAGATATTCAGTGTGGTTTCCGCAAAAACAGAAGTACAGTCGATCACTTAGTGCGTTTAGAACCTTTTGTTAAGAATGCCATAATTAATAAACAGCATGCAGAGTCGATCTTTTTTGATCTAGAAAAAGCATATGACACCACTTGGAAACATGGGATTTTAAAAGATTTACATGACTTCGGATTGCGAGGCCGATTGCCTCAATTTATAGCCAACTTTTTAAATGATAGACAATTTCAAGTCCGTCTGGGTTCTACCCTGTCTGATCATTACAGTCAGGATCAGGGTGTACCACAAGGCAGTATTTTGTCTGTTACACTTTTTAGCATCAAGATAAACAGTTTATCAAAGGTTTTAAACGATTCAATTGATGGATCACTTTTTGTGGATGAATTTAACATTTCATGTCGAGGTAAAAACATGCATACTATTGAACGGCAAATGCAGTTGTGTCTGAACAAGATAAATAACTGGTGTTTGGAAAACGGCTTTAAAGTTTCTAAGTCAAAAACTAACTGTATACATTTCTGCCGTAAATACAAACCACATAAAGACCCTGAACTGTATCTAAACGGCACACCTATTAAAGTTGTTAAAGAGGCCAAGTTTCTGGGTCTTATATTTGACTCCCACTTGACGTTCTTGCCACATATTAAATCCCTTAAAGTTAAATGTTTGAAGGCACTCGACTTGTTAAAAGTTGTTTCCAATTCAAAATGGGGAGGCGATCAAACCACCCTACTTCACTTATACAGATCACTCATTCGCTCCAAACTTGACTATGGTTCCATTGTATATGGAGGAGCCTGTAAAAGCAGTCTCAAAATGTTAGATTCTATCCATCATCAAGGTCTTGGATCTTTTCGAACTTCTCCTGTTGACAGTCTCTATGTCGAGGCAGATGAGCCATCTCTCACTCAGCGACGTATAAAATTATCTTTACAATATGCTACAAAACTATACTCTAACAAATCTAACCCGGCATATAACTGTGTTTTAAATCCTCTCTACGAGGATTTATACAACAAAAAGTGTTCTCTTGTTCCACCTCTCGGACACAGAATTAAACCCTTTCTTTCTTCGGCCGGCATTGAGCTGGAAAACATAGCTCCTTCCCGTCTTCTTTCTTCTCCTCCTTGGCAATTGGTTAGGCCACAAGTTGACCTAACATTAAGTACATTTAAAAAATCAGAAACTAATGAACTACAATACAAACAAGAATATAATCAGTTGAAACATAAATATTGTGGTTATAAGTCCTTATTTACAGATGGGTCTAAGGACGGTGGCGCAGTGGCTTGTGCTACTGTCATTGGATCCAGAACAATATCTTGTAGATTACCAGACAATAGTTCTATTTTTACAGCTGAAGCTAACGCCATATTAACAGCCCTTAAATATATCCAAAGACATCCTAAACATAAACAGTACATAATCTATTCAGACTCTCTTTCATGCCTTCAGGCTATTAAAAACCTAGCATGTAAACATCCACTTTTAATAGAAATTATTGAACTTTATAACTATCTTGCAACTGGCCAATACGACATCGCCTTCTGTTGGTTACCCAGCCATGTTGGAATCTCTGGTAACACATTGGCTGACCTTGCTGCTAAAGCAGCGCTCAACAAATCTGTATCACCACTTCTTATTCCTTACAGTGATTATAAAGCCACCATTAGATCTTACATTCGTGATCTCATGCAGAAGAAGTGGGACACCCAAGTAGGTATCAATAAATTACATGCAATAAAACCATTTGTTGGTTACACCTACTTGGGATGTCGGTCCAGATTTGAAGAGGTCATTATACGACGATGTCGTATTGGCCACACTAGGTATACGCATGAATATCTTTTGAAAGGTGAGGATCCTCCGTTCTGCGTCCCTTGTGATGAAATAATCACGGTCAAGCATGTCTTGCTTGACTGTGTTGAATATTCCATCACAAGGGACAATTATTTTAAATCAAGAACTATGAAGGACCTTTTTAGTAATGTAAGTTCTCATTTAATTATTGCATTTTTAAAAGAATTGAATTTATTGACTGACATGTAAATAAATAAGTATTTTATGATTGGAAGTTGAATTAGCAACTAAGATCGTTAGTGGCTGTATCCTCGAAAGGGGTTGAAGCACCGTAAAATTATTGTCCTCCTGAGAGGATACGTAAGTCCCAAAACGATTTAAGTCAGATTCAATCTTCCACTTTTTTAATCGTAGAATATGTGTCATTTTAATTTGTGGCTAATCTAGCATACAGTCGCCAACAGCTGAGGGGATGGTGTAACTCCAGCCAGGGACCATGCAGGTAGCAGAGGTACTGTAAGTCCCCATGGTCCCTGGTATGGTGATCTACCCTCTGTTGTTGGCGATCCATGGCCTGTTTTTATATTGTACTGTCCAAATAGTCATACTATAATTTTTTAAGTTTCCACGCTAGTTTTAATACTAACTGTGATAATCTAGTGGTTTTACTGTCCTTCGTAGACAGGGTGTTCATAATATGCATATATATTCTTTTTTTGTCATGTATGTTCTCGTCACGATATGGCTGCAATATTGCCGATGTGACGTTAAATATTAACTCACTCACTCATTAGCTGTAACTGCATCACGTCATAAAATGTCCCCATGTCATCATTCAAGCCCCTTCGATTCCACACCACTTCGAAAAACATGTTGAACCCAATTCGTCCCCATCACCTACTTGCTTTGTATGTCCTTTTGTTCATGTCATGGTTTTGTTTTGTCACAGGGTCCACTATACTGAACATGTCAACCGAGAAAGATGTGCTCAAAGAAAATTGCGGGGCCTTTGCTCTTGTACAAACTGGAAAGTCAGATGTAAGTAATATGGTGTTTCTGCCATTGTTAAAGTTCAGTTGGTCGGATCAAGGTTATTTAATCACACTGAAATGGGGCATTGGTCCCAATGGTACATGGTGAAGCTGATTGTCAGATTGTGTGTGTTGGCCGAAGAAGTACAGATAATTATAACCTGAGTATGTGTGTAAATTTTGCAAACATGTATATGAAAACTCAATTCCTATCATTTCAATTGCGTGCAAGTACGCTTGAAATTTTTGTAAATACTCAGTACATTTGATTGTATATGCGTACATCCAAAACTGCCTAATCTTAGATTGTCGATAGGTGGACAGATGAAATAACTGGGGTACATTAACAGGTTCTATTTCAATGCATGCACTTGGCATCTTGCAGTCTTCTTCTCGTTTCTCTTATTACAGATTCAATGCATATAACAAACACATACACCAACATTTAAACCTTATTATATTTTTACAATTAATGGAAAGGAAAAACTTAGGACACAGGCGAGTACATGTCAGTGACCCAAACCGTTAATTGTAGGTGTGGTTGGCGTCCTGAGAAGTTTCCAGGCCTATGACAACGTGTGCTTCTCGAAAGAGAGGAGGGGGCTGACCGACATGACTTAGTTGATGCATATTTCTTAACCTAAGGTGCTGAGGTCAATGCTCTTGCCGTTGCTCACTGGATTGTGATGTAGACTAGATTACTCACACAACGTGGCGCAAGCCGTGTATTGCTGAGTTACACAAAAAACTATCCGGTTCTGCGCTTGGTCGTCATGCTCATTTGTTCGTATGTTGTTTAACGCCACACTCAGCAGTATTGCAGCCGTATGGTCTGTAAATTGTTGATTCTTGACTAGATAATCCAGTGATCAACAACATGAGCACCAGTCAGCTCAAATGGGGTATGGTGATGTGAGTCAAGTCAAGCAATCCTCTTACGAAAATCCACGCCCGGTTGATGAAGACCAATTCTAACCCACATCTTCACGGTTTTGTTTGTTCTGTAGTCAAGCTTTTGAGCATCATTCTCCTGATGGTCCTGAGACTTATATGTAGAGAATTTACTAAAATAATATTTCTATGAAGATCCATTCTGATCAACAGGACGTACATAATTCAACGACATGAGCGAAGCATTAAGCAATCTCAATTTCCATTTCTTAATTAAGGTTGGCAAAGAAGACTTTGAAGAAAATGGACTTCTGACGCATTTAGAAGACCTGTCAGTCGAAGAGGAGGAACGAGAAGAAGAGCGAGAAGATGAGGAGGAGTTTCGAGAGTATTATTTGAAATGTGGAGGAAGAGTAGCTCAAACAAGAACAGCGATCCTCCGCAAACTGAATCAACACAAGACCATTATTGGCCGTGTTGTCGGGTCTGTCATACTAGTTGTCTACCTGGTGTATCTTGGCTTCTGCGTGGACTACTCGTTTGGGGATGAAGGCTCTGTCAGGCTTGTATGGGGCACGTGTTTTGTTTTATTTCTTGTTGGCTATAGCAACTTCAGCGGGAAAATCTTCAAGAAAATCAGGGAAGACTGCCGATGCCAAACCCTGAGAAGACCAATCGTTCGAAAGGGAATCAGATGGTATGATTTGTCTTTAATGAGGTCATTGTTCATATTTGTATTTTGTTTTACTGGAGTTCTGGTTTTGATGTTAGAACTTATCTTCATTCTCGTTTAAACTGATTAAAATAGAAGTTTCCTAAAATGAAATCATTTTGTTAATGTTGTTTGGGTATGAAAATCAGCATACAACAGTTTTTCCTGTTTTCTTTTGTTTTTAGAAAACGTCTCTTGCAGAAACTGCTGAAAAAGAATTCGTCCCTGTGTCATTCCTACCCCACCCCAGCCTAAATAAATATCTACGCATATGTTCATTAAACATTCAATTGATTTTTTCGGGGAGATACTGTGTTTATCACTATGTACATGCTGGAATATTGGGTTTCTTTATAAGATACTGTAGTACATATCTGTTTGTGTCTGTATATGCTACTGTTTCAGGTTCCTTTACCTGTCCATACTCCTGTTTATTATCACCTACCTGTGTCTCACCATTTTACAAACAAGCCCCGAGAACTTCACGTCCCTCGCCGGACTGGTGTTCTTCATAGTCATCGGTTACATATTCTCTAAACGGCCAGACCTGGTAATAATATTTTGTTTTCTCTTCTTTAACGCCGCTTTGAACAATATTCCATTTAGGTCCCGGATGTCTGTGAATATTTGCTTGTGATTTAATATGAGCAATTTACTACGGATCTGGTATACAATGATATCCAGTCTGACTACCCGATCATGTTAGTGGGCTCATAGGATAAGCATGTTTTGCTGAAGACCAAATGTACCCCAGATGTGGAGATCTGGGCCCCATTTCACGAAGCACTAAAGTAATCGTAAGTAAGTAATCGTAAGGTAACCTTAGTGCAATGTTAAAGGATGGGAGTTAAGGTGAAAAGGAGCCCCAAGTAATAAAATCACACTTTAGACTTAACTACATCATTTAGTACCACCAGTGAATGTTTTCCTTACGTAATACGTCAGACGTAAGTGATCCCTTGACCTTGACATGCCAGCAACCGTAGTGCGGGTCGAATCTCGCATCAATCAAAATTACTTTTCCCGGGCACAATGATATCCACGATCGGGATCAATGCTTTCACCTCAGTGATAACCTTCGATTACACTTTGAATGCGGAAAAATATATAACCAGTATTAGAAAGCAATCCAAATTAGTAAACGGGAATCTTTTCTTCCTACAGGTTAACTGGCATGCAGTGTTCTGGGGGATTACAACACAGTTTCTGTTTGCGCTGTTCATCCTTCGGTCGAGGTTTGGATACAGCGTTTTCAACTGGTTGGGGGAGAGGCTTGAAGAATACATGAGACACACAGACAAAGGTTCTCAGTTTGTGTTTGGGGACAGCTTCAGAGATCACCAATTTGTATTTGTGGTGCGTTTGTTTTTTCTGTCCTCACGAGTACTTGAACGATACATATGTGCAGTTTTAAATGGGCAATATTTTATACCCAATCTGTGCAACTGACCATAACATTCTTTGGACAGGGCGGTTTCCCAGTGCACGGAAATACAATACAGTTTGCATGCAGTGTACAAAAATTAATTGCTCATGGCGTCCAATGAAGTAAATCTATATCTCCTAGAAAATATCTTCTGATCTTAGACAAGCGATATCTCCTGTGGAACACAGTTTTGATAAATGCATTTATCATATATTGTCATATACCAATTGTTAAAATCGTACGTATTAATCCAGCGATGACGGCGTTATTTGACTTTCCCTTGCAGACCATGCCACTGATTATTTTCATGAGCTCCACTGTCAACATGTTATACCACTATGGAGTACTCCAGGCTATTGTCAAGAACTTCGGGAAGTTCCTCTTCTTCTGTATGGGAACGAGCGCTGTTGAATCTGTCAACGCTGCCTTCAACATGTTTCTTGGGCCCGTGAGTATTTCCAAACGAGCTTAACACAGTCTACAATGCCGTTTACAAAGCGGGTTTACCTGTGCAATATTCTCCATAAAGTTCCATAACGACATCCATACAGTTGGTACATATAAACTTGTACTTGTGTTTTGATGCATTAAGTGATGTTTGTGTTGTTCCGACTTCAGTCCGAGGCTCCAATGGCTATTAAACCATTTCTGCCACTTTTGACTGCATCCGAGATGCATGCCATCATGGTTGCAACATTCTCCAGTATTTCCGGAAGCGTTTTTGGAATGCTTGTGAACTTTGGAGTAAGTAATATCTTCTCTTCTTGTCATTTTTTTGTTATCTATTTGAATAAGATAGTTACAGGCATGAAGTCACCCCAATCTAGTCCATCCTGTCAATAGACACCAACGTCAATTCTACCCCGTCTAATCTGATACCCCTTCACGTCTACCTCATGTAACAAGACACAGGCATGTAGTCTACCCCTAATGTGACACACCATTTTGTCGTTTTGTTCTAACAATATGAAAGGTATATTCCTTCATTTATTGGAGACCCTTGACAGATAGGTCTTCATTGACATATGCTTGTCATAAGAGGCGAAGGATGGACTGGTCAGGCTCGATGGCTTTGGTAGACACATGTCATCGTATCCCGATTCTGTAGATCGATGCTCATGCTGTTGGTCGCTGGATTGTCTGGATTGTCAGACTCCATTATTACATACTGCCGCCACATTGCTGTAATAAAGTGTGGCGTTAAACAACCAGCCAACCATCCAACCAACCAATCTTCATTGGGAGGTACGACGTGTCAACCCAACGGCAGCAAGTGGAGTTTCAATAACATTTAGTTGTATCGCACTGCTCATAACCTTTGCTGTTTCATCAGTGTCTCTATGGTGAAAATATCTAATCATATATGTAATGCAGAGTGTCACTCGGTTTGCGTCTTGTTTTATGAGCAAAACGAACATTGAAGACTATAGTTACCAAACTACATTCCTTAAATCATCCGTTCAGCCATATTTGTTGAGATCTAATTATATTGACACCTGAGTCACGGAAATCACTGAAAGGAAAATACTAGCAATAACAAAATCGATGTCCTATATTTACTCAGAAATAGATCCCACAATTACTGCAGGTCTTAAACAAATACCAATATCATGTCACTGAGGAAGGAGTAAAGACATACTCCAAACGTTGTGTTCGGGTAACAAAGAAGATGATGTCAATAAAACCCTCACCTTTGTGTGTATTACTTTCAATGCCATTCAAAGACACGCCTTCAAAATTTGACACCAATGATGTGGGTATTTACCAATATGTATTATTAACCCATGTAAACTCAGGATAGAAATAATGCGGCGCAATGCGTATGAGGTCATCAAAATCCGCATTGTACCCCAGATTTCGTATTGAGCCTCTGCCGGTTCTTCTTTCCCCAAAGCTCATTAAAACATATTAAAGCAAGATAAGAGGGTATATAATAACTATAGTACATGATACTAGTGCATTTGGATGTTTTGTATGTCATGGGAGTGGTCTTTGAACTCGCTGACACCTTCTCATTACAAAACATCCGAATGCACTAATATGACGTCGTTCTATTTATATACATACGTTAGATGGTACCTCTCTGACTGTACCTCTTTACTGCTTGATGGTGGTTCTTTACAGTGTTTCATGTCATAAGCATCCCTCTGCAGGCTCCTGCCAACCATTTACTCACGGCGTCTGTGATGTCTGCTCCCGCCGCCCTCGCAATGGCGAAACTGACCATGCCGGAGACAAGACGGACACGGGTCAAACCAGAAGATGCTTACAACATTACAATGGCGTAAGTACAAATAGACTACACAAGTCAGTCTGGACCATCCTGAAGCTTGGCAGATCCAGAAGCCGCATGTCCATGTAAAATTACAAGGGACTAAATATACAAGTGTCAGACATAACATATTACATATCCACATAAACGATTTGACACACGTAGGAAATCACAAATATGCCTAATATAGTATATATATTCCTAGGCTTCTTCACAAACTTTGCATCGCAGAACTTGTGAAGAACCCTGGAAACATACAGGAACACTTGTGTTTTCATACTGTCGTTTGTTCTTTCTTTCTGTTAGTATAATTTAAAATGTACGTATTCAAGGTTGTTATAAAGCGTTCAAAACGGTTAATGACAGAATTTGAAGTGTGTGAAATGTGACAAATGATGTCCGATACACGCCGATGGAGGAAGATACACGTTTTTCTTTTCATACCATATTCAGGAGGGTGTCTTGATATATCTTTCAGCAAATTTCAGAGCGTATTGGAAGCAATATCTATCGGTGCTGTTGATGGTATCACCCTGGCATCCACCGTCGTTGTCAACCAGATCGTCTTCATCGCCGCCATTGAATTTATAGACACCGCATTTCAGTGGTTTGGGCACCGAGTAGGAGTGGAAGGCGTCACGTTTTCGGTACGTGTACCTCCTTTTGTAGAGCTGGTTGACTTTGTGGGATCGATGACTTATTGGCGAATCATTGGTGCGTTCTATACTCTTTCTAATACGTATGGGAACCTAAGGTGGCGATTAAGATAGGAAGTATATGAGCTTTAACAAACGTTACGAAGACAAACATCTTATGAACGCACCAGTGTTTATATTTATCATTACCCAACACAACTCATGGCATGCACGTGCACAATGCAGCGGCCCGAAACATTTGCATGTGGTGTCATTCTTGATTTTGACGGTTTTCAAGAAAATTGATAAATCACTGCTGACCATTAATTTTGACAATCATTTTGCATCACACTGTTGTTAGTGTTCGCTTTCATCTGTCTTTTGTTTGTTTGTTTGCAAATGAAAATTGTACACCTGTGGTTGTCGAATTTCAGTGTTATCTCAGTGGTGCAGATCGATGTTCATGATGTATGTCACTAGACTCCAGCTCAGCAGACAACAATACCGCAACCTGCTGGTTGTGATCGAACTGATTATCGTAATGAGATCAATCCATAAGGCATAAACTTGTCAACTGACATAATATCCTGAAGATCTATACCACGTCCTTACATGTCGACACTGTTTTAATTTTGCCTGTGGATTCATGCATAGTTCAGTTCTCAAGCTGTCAGTGAGTTAACATCTTGCCTTCACTCTAAAAGCTGATCATTCGTGTCTATATGCTTATGAAATACATACAATCGGAAATGAGTTATTTGACATTATTGAGTGGAATATTGCTGAGTGCGGTTAAACAATAAACGTAACCAATCAGTTAGTCGAATACAGAGTGAAAACAATGTGAACAATCCCTAATGTCGCCGTTACTGTTTCGATGACACTCTTTTTCTCTCTACCACAGCTTCTCTGTTCCTACATGTTCTATCCACTGGCGTACATAATGGGCTTCCCCAAGGTCGACCTCTTCAAGATAGGTGAACTAATGGGGATCAAAATCTTCGCCAATTCTTTTGTTGGATTTATGGAGTTTGGAAGACTGGTCATCAACAGGAAGGATCTTGAGCAATATCAGCTGGTACACAATGGCACCTGGCATTGGCAAGATGGCAATGTAATATTAGATGCAACCAATGTAACCTTGGTCGGCGGAATTCTTGAAGTTAGTATCTGTGCCTGTGTCGTAGATGTTTTTCCATGTCTAACGTAATATCCTCTATGATCCATGAGTACTCGGATGACATACGAGGCATTAAATTTCATTAACTGGACTGGAATTCATAGATTCAGGATTTTTAGAAATGTTGAGAAAATGATAGGGTAAGTGGACAGCCTTGTCTGACACTGGTATAACAGTCAAACACATCTTTCTTCCCCATTCAATTACGTCGATATACATAACATCGCCATGCAGACAGTGAAGCGTCTTGAAAATCATCCTATGGATACCATTCTCTGAGAGGAAATACAAGAATATGTTGCTGGAATATAGCTAACAAACAAATACTTAGTCGTAACTGTCTCCTCTTTTGGATTCCATGGTAAAGCTGATATACAGGGCTCAATATAGCTTCTCATAAATTCGTTCTCTGCTGTATCTTTGTGTTTTGGATTGAAGGACGGTAATTGTCGGCTTTTTTATCCGCAGCATCGTTGAATTTGAAGTCAGTAGCTTGCTACGTGCTTGTACACTGCCTGTAAACTCATGTCATTATTGGCACCTTGTCAAGTTTTCCTAAAGCAATTTCAGTTTCAACATTATCTGTCACGGCGAATTTAACCGTGATGGGTGTCATCATATTTCAAAACATGAACTGTATCACAAGTTATGTTTGAAATATTGGACAGATGATAGTACATGGTACAGCATATAAAACATCACCACCCCCATATACATCAATTATAACCGTCCCAAAGCTTCAAATACTCCAACAGACATTTCCTGAGCGATTACCAAATTACATGGAAGCAATGTTCTACTTTAGGACTCACTGTGGATCCTTGTTGCTTCAAGTACACTTTCGACCATTTTGTTCCATATTGTTTGACGGTGTTTTTGTGCATCAGTCTGCCAGAATTATATGCCATGTCTCAGATAAACTTTCTACGTAATGCCGCCCGTTTACTTAGTCACTAGTGCAGGATCCGATGAATGCCTGCTTCTCGTTCAGTGTGTATAAATTTCGTTAGGGTCACGCCATTTAAATAGCTAACCAACACTCATGTGTAGAAATATATCAGCAGGACAGTAAATCGTTTGCTTAACAGTTGTAAAGTGCAGTTTTGATGGATATGATAACAAGCTGCCACTAGATGAGGATTCCATTGCCATCGTATATGTTGTCGACTTTGTGAAGCCTTTAGTTAGTAAAATCTGTCTGTGACAGTATGGAACAGAAAAACCCAATACTTGAATGTACAGGAATGTTTCGAACTCGTGTCAAGTTCGTGTATTTCTTTGATAAAGACTGGAGTGTTCCTCGTGTTCGCCAAAAGGTCTGTGTCGTGCACGCGCGCCATTGATAACATTAGCCTTGACCTACTCGCACTGAAAAGACCTAGCAATCTGGTTGGTTATAAAAGAAATCTGTCCCATCAGATTGCCAAGGACGCCAATGGCAAACTGGCATGAGGTAAACCTGTTTTCGGTGAATTAATGTACGTACGTAAAACCATTATGACAGTTAGGTATAAATGCCTAACGCTGTGTGATTACCCCATTAGTAACTATATATACCATATAACCGATGCCAGTTTTTGCGCTAAAATCACCTGTGGAATTTAGCTGAGTACGAACAACAAACGCAAACATGTGAATATGCCGAATCAGAATGTAGCACTCTAAATAGTCACAAATGGGGTACACAATAATAATCGCCAGCCATAACCGCATATCTAATCTATAGACACTCATTCTCCCAATGTATTTCAGAAACGGTCTGAGGTGCTAGGTACATATGCCTTATGTGGACTCAATCACATTGGAGCTGTTGGTGTTGCCATGGGGACGCTGATCGCACTGTGCCCTGAACGGAGAACCACCATCACCAAATATGTACTGAGAGCTAACATCACTGGGCAGATGGCCTGCTTTATGACAGCATGCATCGCAGGTGAGGGAGTAGAGTGACTGAGTGAGTTTAGTTTTACGCCCCCGTTAGCAATATTCCGGCTATACCAAAGCTAGGGACACCAGTGATGGGTTTCGCAAATATTGCCTTGACGAGCGAACACCTTAACCAGTGGGTTACCCCTCCGAAAAGGTGACAGGTTTGGGACTGTTTTCGGTAATTTGTGGATTAAATGCACGTTTTATATGTGTAGTACTTTACGTTCAAAGTGTGCTTGGAGTGGTTTGCGTGACTTGGTTTCACATACGGAACCCGTTTAGGAAATTGAACTCTTGTGAATGACTTAACCTTTACGAAACGTAGACGTAATTTGTACATATTCTTAAACTGAAATGGCTATGTTTATGTTGTGGCTTTGGTGCAGACTCGTTCAATTCTCTGCATGGGTACAATGTGTGGAGCCCATTTATTGCATTCTTCCTTTGTCCGTGTGTTTTGTTTGCCGCACTCAGCAATATTCTAGCTCTGTGGACCAGAGACTCCAGTGATCAACAGCATGAGCATCGGTCTACTCAACTGGGATAACATAAGTTATGTCAGTCAAGTCAGCGAACCTGACCACTAGATCCCGTTAGTCGCCTTTTACGACAACTCTGGGTTGCTGTAGACCAATTTTAACCCGGATCGTCACGGGTATTCTTCCTGCTTTGTAACTGGTTTGGATAAAATCAAAAGCGTAATAAAATTACATTCATTCAGGCGTAGGCATGATGACTATTTTGTTTCCCACAGGTTTGCTGTACGACGAGTCGCTACAGTCGACGTGACCTTCTGTGAAAGGGCAGCTGTGCTGAAACTACAACAGAGAACCAGAGATTATAGCTATAGTGTTTCCATATTACCAGTACCATGTATGCTGACTTCTTTTATACCAAACGCGTCATAAAGGAATGCTGTTTCAACAAACTGAAATGAAAAAGTCTTTTTAAAAAATACTTTTTTAAAGTATAACGTGTTATAAACGTACTTTATTGTATATGAATGTAACTTATATCGTCAGAGTCGTAATTGTTTGTTGTAATAGTCTCTGGTACTGTAGCTCACTGGAGCAATTATATTACAAGTGTATATAATCTGAATAAACATGTTGGGTTGTATTCTGCTTTCTAGATTAATTGGTCAGCCAGGATTGTCAATGGGAATAAATGTGTACATCAGCGCCAGCTAAATATAAAAAAATTCTGGAATATTACCCTGTAGCTTATTATGCTCGCAGACATGTCTGATTTCAGATATCTCATTTTTCGTGTTAATTATATTGCTTGTATTGTTCGTGTTGTCGTGAAATTGGAAGTTTGGGCATTGTTAAAATACCGTTTAATTATTCTTAAAGTGCTCCTGGATTTTGTTATTTTTGACATTTCAGATGACTTTTAATGAATAAAATATACTTTCTAGCACCGTGATAAATGTTCAGGGGATAGGTGAAGTGTTACAAATATGAACTAATTTTGAAAAAGCCAATGTCTTGATAGCAACAATTTTGTCTATCAAGGCCAGATGTGTATTTCTCCAAGTGGTCAGTAATCTATTAATTTCTTCTTGCCTTGTCTTTCAGTTGATACACTGGTTACTGGTAAAGGAGGGTTGTTGAACTGTCAAGTAAATACTAGCATTAGGATTGGTTGAACAGTAAACTGATTGTTGGTTTAAGGAATATCTGAACAGTCAAGTGCTTACAGATATAAAGGGTAGTTGTAACAGTTTATTGATTATCGGCATGAGTGGCTTGTCAGTCACGTGCACGTGATTACTCTGCTATACTGCTATGAGCCTCGTAACACTACTCACTCGCTCACTTAACCGAGAGTCAAAGAATCGAGACATAATATTAGCAGTAGAGGATTCATGGCAAATAATAAGCACAATGAGTTCGTTGATCTCAATGTAGCAACTTGCTAATAGTCTGAGCAGGTACAGTGGTGGCCAAGGAATGAAGACGGAGGCACTGATCACAGCGGTAGGTGAGACACCGTTTTCTCTGGAGTGTTCACCATCATGCGGGTATATATATTGCTTGACTGAAGGGGACTTGCATTATTAAGTGACGAATCTGAAAGAGCTGTTTTCCCGCGTGAGCGGGCACCTCACAACAACTCGCCTCTTTCAGTGACCTACACATTCTCTTCCCACAGAGGTTACTTGTCATATCTTCTTACGAACCTCTGTTCTAATACGGCCATATTACCTGAGTTCCCATAAAATCCCCTAGCAGCAAAAAATGGCAGCAGATTTATTTCCCTTTTTTTCTGCCCAATCAGAACACGTGTTACATCGACTTAGATTCAACTTGACAAATGCAAGTAATGTGGAGAAACAAAAATGACATGACTGAGTTCTGTCTAGAAGAATCATTTGAGTATCGCGCTCGGCAAGAGGTTCTAGTTTTCACGATGCATCCGGAAATTACCGAGATCTTTCGAACGATCACTTTCGAAACAAGGTCGCTGATTGCACTACTAAATATGCTTGCCTCCAATCACGAGTCTTGAACACTCGCACCATGAAAGGTTCGTATCAGAACAGAGGTTACGTAGGAAGATGTGACAAGTAACCACTGTAGGAAGAGAATGTGACCTACAAGACTCGTTCCCGTACGCACGTCGAAACATGAACCTTCGTGAATATTTGCACAGTACAATATAAATGTCCAAGAGCGTCTGTGGTGGTTTGCTCTCGGGTGGTAGTTTAGGATGGTGGACAAGAGACACCACGACTAGACGCACAATCCGTCCACTTCTGTCGATGATCTAGTCTCCATGGATAGTCTCACTGGATGGTCTCGCTGGCTGACCATATCAGTCAGGTTTTTATACACAGGGCCATTACGCCACATTGTGCAAGGTCACTGGCCCATGCACATGTACATATGTAAGATTCGCCGACGTAGGGAGGTGTTAGTTGACACGTATTGATAGCGTTTGAGAATTAAGGGTCCTGCCCGGAGGGGGGTTTATGATAAGAGGGGATACACCGAATGTTTGCCGAATACATTACATAGACGTAGGGAATAGAATTTCGGTGCACTTTGGACTTATATTGAAACAAATAGATCGTTTGAATAAATGAAGTTTTAACCCTCTGATCCTTTTTCGGGGCCTCTTAGGCCCGGCATGACATTTAAAAGGTGATTCTGAGTTTACCTTTGGATGTTTTTTCACATGCTTTTATGACTTTTTTTCTAATTGTATTTTATACATATTCTCTAAATTTCTTCCAAAAACTTTGCATTTTCATAATTATTAGAGCGATTTTTAAAAAAAGGTCACACTAACTGCCAAGCGGGCTTGTCAGGCCCAGTGCCTTGGCTGATTTGTAACTTTTTATACTGATATCACATGAAGTGAGGACTTTGCTGCAGGGACTGGCATCTTTCACAGCAGTGACGTGCAACACATTCATGTCACTTTTTTGTGCAGAACCATTTAAAACATAATTCCTACATGTGGCTTTATTGAAATGGCTGGCTGTTCACGGCGTATCCTCGACGTTGACGCGTCTGAAAGTGATTCAGGAGATAGTTTGTATTTGCCATCAAGTGATGAAGATTCTGAATCCTCTGATACAGGAGAGTCTGACACTGACAGTAGTGCTGCTGCTGAAAATTCCATCAAATACGCTGGTAAAGATGGGAGTGTGTGGTATAGTCAACCGATTACTCAACGTCGTGCACCTGCCCATAATGTTATTCGCGGTCCTTTGAAGAAAGTGATACACACGGACCACATATCGACCGAATCTCATATGTTTCAGGCCTACATTAGTACGGAAATTATAGACATCATTGTCAAATACACAAATGCAGAGGGGCAGAAGAGAAATGATGAGCGGGGTAAAGAAGCATCTGAGTGGCTGAATACAGATAGGGATGAGATATTTGCACTGATTGGCATACTTTTAGCTTGTGGTCATTTGAAGCAAAATATGGTGGATGTTGATACTTTGTGGAGCACATCGTATGGGCCACCTATCATAAGATGCACAGTGAGTAAAACAAGATTCAGAGACCTTCTTGCTGCTCTGAGATTTGATGATAAATGTTCACGTTCCCAAAGGCGTGCTAAGGACAAATTTGCACCAATACGTGACATCTGGACAAAGTTTGAGTTGTCCCTTCGAAGGTTTTACATACCAGGCGTCAATATTACCGTTGATGAACAACTTGTACCTTTTCGCGGCAGGTGCAGTTTTCTTCAGTATCTCCCATCCAAACCTGATAAATATGGGATAAAGTTATTCTGGGCAGTTGACTCGGAAACATTCTATCCACTTTCATGTATCCCTTATTTAGGCAAAGAAGGAACCAAAAGACAAGTTGGACTTGGACGGTCATTGACACTAGATTTGTGCAGGCCATTCTTTGGCTCTCACAGAAATATCACTGCTGATAATTTTTTTGCTTGTCGTGATCTGGCTGGTGATCTCCTGATTAATGGGCTCACATTTGTTGGAACTTTGCGCCAAAATAAAAAATTTCTACCTCCAGAATTTACATGGAAAAAGGGAATGCAACTCTACGAATCGCGCTTTGCCTTTCAAGATAAAGTAACCCTTGTACAGTACCAAAGCAAGAACAACAACAGCGTGAGGTTGATCAGCACCATGCACAATCAGCGAGAGATTGATGCTTCATCAGAGAAGAAAAGCCAGTGATTGTGAATTACTACAACAGCACCAAGGGTGGTGTGGACACAATGGATTACATGGCCCACCAATACACAACCAAACGAAGGACAAGAAGATGGCCCCTTGTTATGTTTACAAATATGCTGGACATAGCAGGCATTGCAGCATTTACAGTGTGGACAATGAAATATCCTGAGTGGAAATCCACAAACACTAGCAGGTACATATTCTTTACTGTTTTCACATGTAAACTTAAGTCTGTACCTCATTGTTCTCCATCTATAGGTGCATTGTGTCGATATTATTCTTGCACTCTCTTACACTCTTCTCTGTAGATATATATTCTCTCATACATTCTCTCACTAACAATTGTCTATCTCTTCTGCTCACATTTCATTTCATATTTCATTCTCATATATATTCTTCCTCACGTCTGTCTCCCACTCAATTAATCCTCTCAGTGTCTCATCTTGTAAACATCTGTCAACCCTCTATGCTATTCCCTATTGCCACCTTTTGTAATTCTTTACCTGTCCCTCTATTAGTTCATAATACTTCCATGATTCCAGAAGGAGGGAATTCTTGAGGACAACTGCGGAACAGTTGATGTCACCACAGATACAGAAACGCAGGAATGAAGGAAGAACAACTGCCAATGTTCGACTTGAGATTTCCAAGATCTTTGACACAGCAGAGGACACAGAACCATCCAGCCCAAAGAGAAGAAGGAGGTGTTGCCTTTGTCCATCGTCCAAGGACAGAAAGTCCAAACAAAGATGCGACAGTTGCACCAGAAATGTTTGCAAGGAACACAGTACCATGAAAATTGTCTGTGATGACTGTACTCCTTGACTGTTGCAGCAGCTCAGCCATTTTACATTATCAGATGTTTAGCTTACTGTTTTATAGTTTAAATTCTGTGACAGGTTTTGGCAGGTTGACGTTGACAATGCATAAATATTGTACCTGAGTGTTCTATCAAAAGAAATAATGGAATAACAAATATCTTTCTTTTTCATTTAAAAGGCAAGCTTTATTTTTCTGAATATTACAGATAATTTGAAATTATGTTTTGTTCAGTAGGGCTTGTAGCGCTCCTTTTGACTCTTGGTGGTCTTGCATTGGTCACATTTCTTGGTTGGTGGTCGCCAAGGAAAGTCAATAAGTTGTTTGATGGTCAGCCTGATGCACTGCAAAATAACATAGCTTTCATAAAATCCAATAACTGGCATACTGACATAGTTAGAGTTTATAGTCATTACAAAACTAATCATTCGGAGCTGTAAAGAGTTACATATGCGCTCTACTTACATCATCTTTCTTGTCATAGTGGGCATCATATTGGCCTGAAGATGCATCGGCAAAACGTTGTCGGACAACATTGCGTATTTCGAGGGGGTAGATTAGGGTAGACCCAGGAGTCGCAAGCTTACCACCATGCTGAAATATACATTGTAAATTTCATGTAAATCATTCTGAAATGTTAAATAAAGAATTTGAACGTAAACTATATATTGTAATGTTATACATGTGGTTAGAGCGAATGTTAAAGTAACAACAAAACGAAACTAAAAGAAAAACAAAACCTACCACAAGCTGCCCATACATATATCTATAAACCTCCTGACGGCTGGTTCCATGATGCATGAGGATGTGATAAAGACCCTGTGGAACTTTGTCTCTGTAACCAAAGATATCATTATAAAAAAACCCCACATTTTTAGTTAAATATCACTGGTTTAAAAGGTCTGTGATCAATAAACTGTAAAATTTTGAAACTTAATAAACTTATCCAATTTGTGAAAATATTGCAAATACTTACCCATTATTCTCAACGATCCTCATGAATTCATTCATTGTCCTTCCTTTTCCTAATAAACGAATTGCCAAACGCATCTGACATCCTAGGCAGCAGACACTGGATTGAAACTTTAAGTTTACTAGCACCTGGGCCTGACAGGCCCCCTTGGCAGTTAGCATGCGTTTTGTTTCACCAGGAGCAGAGGGTTAAGGAAACTTATTGAAACGATTTAGTCTATGACATAAACATCAACTTTGAGCTACAGAATGAGCAACGTTCAAAACTGAAACATATTTACAAAGGGAATGACTGCATTATTCTAGCAGCCGTTTTTAGAGGTTCGTGAACTACTTCTGTCTCCATGCCCGTTTGCGCTTAGACAGGGCCTAGTTTTAGACATGGTCACGTGGGGGTACGAGGCGCCATCCGCACTGCCGGAATGGCACGAGTAGTTGCGAATGGACATCTCATTGGTAGTTACCTACAAAAGTTGACCTGTACCAGAAACTGTAGCTACGTAACGTGACTAACAAATTACCTGCAGTTGAAATCGGTTTGCGTTTTATGTTTTTACATAATAATGTGCTCAATACATGTGTTTTCAAAATAAAACCCAAGTGCACTTTGAACTTAAAAAGTGTATGAACTCAGACCTGACCTCGTCACTATGTGGTTGGAATAACTGTTCTTGCGATGTTCTGAAGGCAGACGTCGTAATCCACGCTTGTTGCACCCATTGCATGCAGTGGCCTCCAGAGTACAGTCTCCCGGAATCACTTCTGCTTTCACTGTGCGAGCAATGCCGGGAGACTGTTTGTCTAGGAGTTCGGTAACTAAAGCATGGCATGACAGATGGTATTTATTCAATGCAGTCATACAAAATATCGTTAAAATAAATAAATAAATAAATAAATAAATAAATAACATATACATAAAAAAGCATTGCTGGATTTCCTAAAAATATCACAACCGACCCACAACCATAGCACATATACATGCACACACAACACACACCACGCACACACATATATACACATGTTCACACGCTCCTGCGCACACATACACACACAAACACTTTATAACCTCAATGCGAGATCTGTTATTGATTTTCCTGAAGTACACAGTCTATACAGCGACGAATCTCCACTGAAATATTACACAAGCATTGACCGACTATGAGAGCCGGTGATAGCCTGCTTTAACTACTTAGATATGATCTACTTGTGGTACACTTGGGACTATTCGGTCGCAAATTCCTGCTTGCCCGACCATTTCTCATAGAAACATATTGATTCTGTTCCAACGTTCTTCGACTGGAGTTACATCGTTCATGGTTTGAGAGAGTAGGCTAGTGCGTGAGGATAATTTTTCGCTGCACGCAGCATAACCCCTGCTATTTAATGCGGACTGTAAATAATCGAGTCCGGACCAGACAATCCAATGATCAGCAGCATGAGCATCGATCTGTGCAATTGGCATACGGTGAGGTATGTCATACAAGTCCGTGAGCCTGACCACCCGATCCCTTTAGTCGCCTCTTACCTCAAAGCTGAAGTGAATCTTTCACAATTACACTGGTAAACACAAGGAAATTTTCAAATTTGATACAAAGAAACTGTGTATAAAGTAAGTCCCGACTGTGACTCAGCGTATAGCTCCTGTGTTTTCTCGGGTAACATCAAGCCATGCGTTTGTGAAGCAGAATACCCTTTTTGCGAACTAGTTTCTAGTGAAACATTATCACAATCATGAAAGCTGAGTTCGTTGGATGATTAATATTCAAAATAATATTCAGTATTTCTAAAATACTTTCAAGTCAGTTCACCGATGGCTCGCGTCAGAAACCTGCGCAAAAGCATGACAAGCTGTCACGTCGAAGGACAAAAACGCGATGCATGCGGTCTATATTCCCTCGCAAAATCTGCAAACATGAGTACGTAACAAACCGGATCGGTTTTTTTTTTGTTATCTTTTCTCTAAATACACAGAACACCTTTATTCGCTTTTAAGTCATTTTGACAAATATTTTAAAAAGTCGAACATATTCCTGCATATCTATTATTTACCTTTACCTCACCTGGGCTTCGACGTATGTTGGAAATAATTTGAAATCGACTGCGGTAGTACACTGAAAATATTACAGATAAGCCTTTACCGGGTCCAGACCAATATTACCTGATTAGATCTACTTGGAAACGAAGACACACTTAACATTCTACATTTCTTTACGACCAGTTGGTTATTGAGAAGCTAAACATATTGTCCAAGTTAAAAATAAAACAAATCGTTACAAGAAATGGCGCTTCCTGGAAACGCCAGAACCCTTTGACGGCTTCGAGATGATCTACACAGGTAAGTAAATACCGTATCTTGGTTACGACAAAATTTCAATATATTCGCATGAAATTAATTGTTTGTTTATTATTTATCAGTCATGTTTACTTAAATGAACGTAAACGTAAAACTACAAATTTGAAGGTATTGCCTTAAAATTGATGGTTTTATGTGGTCAGTGTAACAAATTCATGAGTTGATTGTTTTTGTAGTGATCAGAACACAAGGTATTGAAGCTGTAATGGTTATGCGCCATAGGTCTAATACATTTTTCAATCTAATTAAACTTATGTGGTGTCATTTATTTGATGTACATATTATATAAGAAAGCAAGTTTTCTATGACAGAAGGATATTGCTATTCCGAAACAAAAACCAAACCGTTTCGACCTTGTATTTTGATAACGTATTTGTCACGTGGTAATGTTTCGTCACGTGGTAATGTTTGTATTTCCTAGGAGTTAACATGATTTCATTTTGGATTTTTTTTCCTTGGATCTGATGGGTTTGTTTGTAGCTCACTGAAAATATGGTGTATGCGGCGCTTTTGTTTTTGCTGTTACCACTGATGATTATGTCAAAGCCATTGTGTTACAACGTTTCATTGAAGTTACCAGTACATAACTGTGAGACAACAGACGAATTCTTCATTAAACAGCTGCAGTCAGATGGCCTTGCGCACTGTGCCTCTCAATGTGCTCCCATGGGAAAATGTGCCAGCTTCTTCTACAACTTCATCACCAGGAATTGTCGGCTACATCACAAAGAGTTGTCTGCCCTTGACTACGGAACGGCTGGCCATTCTTCCTGGATCGCTTATGATGTTCCCGGTAAGAGATGACCAGTTTGTCAAAATCACTCATGTCACCTGCCTGAAAGTTTATAGAATTGAATGAACTCTGTTATCATGAAGCACAGATATGGAGATTTAAGAGTTTTATCTTCCGTCCCAAATCGTTGAATGATCTTTGGCCGTTGTTTGTATGTTGTATGCCTGTTGTTTAATGCCGCACTAGACAATATTCGACGGTCTGGGCAAAGCTGAAACACACGCGCGTGCACACGCAATATTGATCGATTATCGATCGATTATCGATAAATATCGGAGAAGTAACTTGGTAAGTGGTGACATTTGTTTTTGCATGGATTATTAACAAAACGCGCTGAACATAATCAGTGGAATCAGCTGATCGTTTTCATGTTTTGTTGACGTTTTGCAATCGGTTAATTTACGCATGACACTGGATATCTGAATACCACACTTTTAAGCCTGCGTTATCATATGACGACAATGCATTCATGAAATTCAGTATGGCCGGGAGCTCATACGGTGCGCGAAATGTGAAAGTATTCTTAAACAATGCATGCATTTTGTCTTGAAGTGATGGTATAATGGTCCGTGTGTACTTTAATATCACATTACACATGCGTGATTTTATTCAGGCTATGTACATAAGTACTATATGTTAAATATGTAAAAATATAAATAAATGCATACACATGCAGATACAAATAAATATGAGTTTGAATCATGTCTACATGGAATGATTGTTTCAAATTGAAATTTATGTCATCAAAAACAACACAAAAAGATACATATGTCGCGTAATTCTATCATACACAAGCTCCGTGGATGGACACCATTATGTATTGTGCGTGGAGACAAATCCCTTTAAGTGACTTCTTATCTTTAGAGAGTAAATGGTGTTTAACATTCTGAAGAAATGGATCAATAAATGAACATATATAATGACTGACAGCACCGTCTGATGAACACATGTTATAACGGCTAAAGTAACTTTGGACCTACAACCAGTGTGCTACCAGAGAACGGCAGCCTTTGACCCATGGCTAAAAACCTTAAAACAATGGATAAAATCTGCATAATATAAACAAGAGGACAGTTTGGAGAACTGACTTACTTGTTGAATTCCAATCCAATATGGCAATAAAACTTTGTAGCATAACTTATTTAATTAAGAGTCAACATATGCATTCTCTCGCGATTTCATATGGTTTCCAAATATTTAATGATATATTAGAAGTGTCTAAAATTGAGAAAAAAGGATTCTCGCAATAACGAAAGCCTCTTTTTATGGTCTGGCTACGGTAGTGGGGTCATTTTCTGTCACCAGTTTGAAAAGACATAGGCAAACGTATTCTTTGTTTTTATCCCTTTGTAATCGCCCATTCGCACCTCGTAAGCACCAATTTGGCGATGAAAAACATAACAAAATGTGGATGGCCTTACTGAAGAGGTTTTGTTTTTCAATATATTTCCTGTTAAATGTGATGGGAGCTTCTGTCCTTTGTGCCTAATGTGGTATATAGTCCTTTAGCAAGATGCATCCTGCAACACAAACATCTGCCAAGCAACACATTACTGACACATGGTATGTTCATCTGGCATTCAATGGACATGATTTAATTACCTATGTGTGACTTAAGAATTTCATGACTTTCGGTTTCAAGCCTGAGATTCAGAGATTCCTTACATCTGCATTAAACGCAAGTTTTAAAAGAAGCTAATGCCCAAGTAAATGGTTCCATTACAAATACAACAATACGGATTATCATTACACTGGGCAGTCTTAATTTGTGTCTCCATCCTCTACAGTTTATAAGGTGAATTACCATGTTCTAAGCTTGCTATGTTCACTGACAAATACAACCATATATCATGATTTATTTATTAATTTTTTTAAATAAATAAATAAATAAACATTACGATTGTCAACAGCTGTGACAGCCAAGTTTAGCTGTACCCTTGACCTAGTCTTTTTAAGTCACATTTGGCGGTCGCGCAACTTGGAAACTAGAACAGGTTCTTGAATACCGGTTCTCGCATGTCGCAAGGTGTCGTGAACAAAGGGAGCCGGGACTCTGCTTTAGTACGGGACTAGCACCTTGCAAGGCTTGGTGGAACCATTTCTTTTCAGATCCCACGGGATGTAGAGATACAGACGGCTATGTCCTATTCAGACCCGCCAATCTGTGCTACAAGGTCTACACAGAGGAGAAGAAATGGACTCAGGCTCGGGGTATATGTCACAGCGAGAATGCTGAACTCGTCACACTCCAAACAAATGCCAAAAAAAGCGCTATTGAAAGTGTGGTTCTTGCTGGTAGGTACATTCTAGCATATTGAACGGTTTTGAGTTATGCTCCGGAAACAAAATGATTACGGACGGACAGACAGGCGAGGCGTCGACTATAACCCCACGCATTACATGCCGAGGGATAGTAAAGGTTTACAATAACTGTATAGGTCACCTGAGGACGTACATCCATAGACACTCGGGATAAAATCTGTCTTCAGTAACCTATGCATTTCGTAAAAGGCGCCTAGCAGGACCGGGCAGTCTGTGAAGAGAACGAAAATCTTGCCGGTAAACTGAATTGGCTAATGTGTCGATTCCCTCTACATGGAACATCGTGACTGCATTATAAGCTGTTCACTGGTCACCAGGGGGGCATGGGTTGATGTTTGTTTATGTTCCTTGAGCCCATAACATAAACAAACATCGAGGGTACATCAACCAATGGGCAACGAGGAACCAGTGAAGAACTTATTTATCTTACCGGACACCTCAATGCTGATTTTGAATTGTTTGAAGCACGGATACAAAGCTTTTTGTAGCCACTGCAAGATTTAGTAGACAAGACAAGAAAAACACATTTACGGCTATGTCTATTCTATCGTTTGTATTCGCAAAACATCGGTAATGTCCGTACATAACACGGGAGGCAGTGTTATTCGAGATTAAGAATCTCCACCACGAAGTACCAAATGATCTCGGCATTTCCAGCGGGGTACATAGAAATGTTACTCACTTGTAAGCGGAGTACATTGAAAATAACAGTATCTCATCCAGTCTGAAAACGATATTTATGTGAGAGGTAAAATGTATGGTTTTGTTTTCAGGTGATTCGGATAATGTCTTGTATCTTGGCGGCAGAGACTACAATGATGATGGCACATGGAGATGGATCAACGACAATTCGTCTATATCCTGGGCAGCGGATATAGAACCGAATAACGCTAACTGTTTAGGGATCACTTTCGCAGATGATTGGCTGATGTACGAGGGGCATGACTGCGATTCGGAAAAGCTATTCATCTGTGAAAAAGTCTTGTAAGGTGTTATTGTCCATCACAACTTAAAATAAAACCCAGTTTGTTCGCGGGCTTGTTTGGTAGCTACCGTGTGTTTCTCATTTGCATTTGTAGGGCTAGGGAAACTCACTGATAATCGGAAATATCGTCAATAAGAAAAAATAATGAAAATTGTGTTATCGATAATATTATACAATAAATTCTGTGTTAAATAAAACGGTTTTAATTTCCTCACACAAAATAAAAATTCAGGACTTTATTCATGGTCTGTTTCCAACTAGCAGCTGTTTTGCTAATACTACATTCAAAAACATGTCACCATTCACCAGTGTTGTGAAATATGATATTTTCTTTCCGACTGATTTGCTCAATGTAAGTTTCCGATTCTTATCAATAATCGACCTATATTTAGTTAACGATCATCGATCTCTGATCTAAATCGATATGGGATACTATGACATGCATAAACCGTATGCAGTCACATCTAACCAAGACCGATTGCTGACCAGTTTTATCCATGAACTTTTTAGACTCCTTGACCAGTAACTGGTTGTAACTGTACGTACGGAAACTACCTATTTTTGCGTCTTTTACCTACACCGATTTTGAAGGATTGATGGTATTTACAGTCATTAAACTATGTGTGATAGGTGCAGTGGTTTTCTTAATAGTGTTCACACCAGGAAGATTTAACAATTTATTAAAAGACAATACGGACACAGCAATATTCCAGCTATATGGCGGCGGTCTGTAAATAATAAATTCGGAACCAGACAATCCAGTGATCAACAGCGTGAGCATCGATCTACGCAACTGTGATACGATGATATGCGTCAACTAAGTCAGCGAGCCTAAACCACCCAATCCCTTTAGTCGCTTCTGACGACAAACGTGGGCTACTGAAGATCAATTCTAACCCGCATTTTCACGGGTTATTTGTGGGTATTACGCAGACAGACGGGGATACAACAGGCCTCCGGCACAGAATATGCGCACATGATCATGTGTTTCCTTGGTCAGGATTATTGTCCTAATTCTGGGTTTTTAAATACCTGTTACATCGCCAACAATCATCAACGCCTTATCTACATCATCCGCTGTGTTTAAATTCTGCACACTTGATTCTCTCTCGCACTAAGACTTTGGTGAGTTTGCTATGTTGTATGTTGTGGCCCATTGACTTAGAGTTTGTCTCCCTTGAATTGTATTTGTAATCAGCTTTGTGACTATTGACTTGCGACTTGCTCTCGTTGAATAATAATACATAATTTGAACGTTTATGACTTGTCTTTGTTCTGTTTTGCTGGTTCACAGGGGATTTCTTACATAGTTTTTGTCACGGTAAATTCTTAACCGTAACAAAGTATAAAAGTAGTGTATGGCTTCACCTCATACTTAGTGATATATCTGTCTCTTAGTGTGGAGTAAGAATAACAGTTACGAAGTACGTGCATTCCACCCTCAGTGTTTAAGTATTGGTCACTAGAATGTCCGGTGCAAACACCGCACAGCTGTAATACTACAGAAACAAATACATACTCGTGCTAGAGCTACAAATCTAAAAACGAAAACGTTTTGTCGCGTCTACGTATAGAATAGCTTAAGACCCATCAATGTGATAGTTGATACGTCAGTCAGTTGGGGTTTTGTTGTTCTCACCTTCAATGTGTATTTACATAACTAAGGGGATACTCTCTGACATACTGATCAGAGGCTATTTTCAAGGTGACACCCTGCACAAATGTATTCATGTCAGTGTGCGAGCCAGAGATTTACTGACCCGACTAGATTGTTAATAGCCACGGGCTAGCTGGTCAGCGACCATTTTGCACACGTTCCTGTCTATGATCATCATGGTTATCCTTGGTTATCCTTGGTTATCCTTGGTTATCCTCTTATACAACCCAGTTTTAGCCACTTTTGTCATAGTTTTGCCCGTTGTACTAAATGGTTCTTTCTCGAGTGAGCCAGTCGCAGTTGTTGTATTGATCACCTATAAGTAAGAATGACGAATATGCATTGTGATGTAAGGTCAATTTGAAAATAATTGTCATTTCAAATACATGTACTTTAAAATAGTTAAGTTTAACAAAGTTACAGCAACAGGCGCTTACACGACATGGCACATGACTAAAACTACAGAAAAAAAAACAGAAAAAAAAATCCCGGCTGGACCTTTTCCAGGCATTTTAATTTCCATCTAATATTTGGTAACTGGGACTCACAGATGGTGGAAGGACATACTGTGGACTTCCCCTAAACCAACATCCCCCTAATTCGAACTTCCCTATAAACAGACATATATATTTGGTCGTAAATTGGTCCGTCTATAATATCATATAAGAAATTCCATCTTCCGACCCTCAAATCCGGTCCCAAACCATTGTTTTAGTACAAATTGACTCGAAACCTCCATTGTAATTTCACCCCGGATCATTATGTACATGTAGTGGATTAACTGTTAATGATTTGCTGATTACTCACCAACTTCAAAAGTTGAAACAAATAATTTCTTGGTCAATGGATTCATAGTTTGGTGAAATCTCATGTTAAGTGCTTGTTATGGGTTTCTAAAAACTCTCTCCAAACCGACATTTTTCACCGGTCCCGAGCAGTGTCGGGTTAGAGCGAGTCAATCGCATCCAAAATGACACACAGATAATTTGAGAAATGTATCTCTTTCACTCTTCCCGGACTAACATTATCAAGACTGGCATAGCATTGGTGCCAGATTGTAATTATTACTTTTATAATAAGTTTTCTTGACTACACCATTTCTGTATATTGACTCTTGACAGTGAATGGCTGCATCGTATAACATCAATACGTGTATTATTTTGGCTTTATTACGAAACTGTAGCTTTTATTAAACTTGTAATTTGGGCAATTTTGTAAAATGTAAGAATGATAACTAAAATAAGAATATAAATATTGAATGTGCATAGTTCGTAATAACTGAATACAATTCGCAGATGTGTAATGAGTTGAAAGATTTATTCTAGAGGTATTATGGATTAAATGGAAATCTCGTACATTACTTATGAATATTTCGGATGGTCAGGCAAGATGACTTTGTGATGCGCATACTGTTGATCACTGGATTGTCTGCTCCAGACTCGAATACTTACAGACCGTCGCCATATAGCTGGAATATGCTGAGAGAAGCATTAGACACAAACCGACAAACCGACTAACCAATAATGTGAAACAGAGACCAAGGGAAAGACATTTGCACACATCAGCAAACAATGTGAGTGAGTTTAGTTGCACGCCGCTGTTAGTAAATATCCCAACTATAGCACCAGGATATGGGGACAATAGCTATATATATATATAGACTTCATACATTGTACCAATACGGGAAGTCGAACCGGATCTTCGTGGTCATGAGTCAACACTTTAACCATAAGGCTACCCCACCGTCCCTCAGCAACCAGTAACTCAACGAGACAACACGAAAACCTAAGAATGTCTGAGAATCAAGGAGTTGGATCGATAATACTGCAAACGTGAAGCATGGTAAAAGTAAAAGGCTCAGAAATTTTCCGGATTTCCGTTGCCAAAACCGCAAACCGTGGCTGTTAGACGAAAGGAGACAAATCTTGTAACTTATAGCCGGAATATTGAATGTGTCCCTTTGCACCGTCTCCAAACATTGGTATCGGTTCCCGAAGCATGAAATGTCATGTCGACGCTGTGTTGCAAAGGACCTTTCATGAATGTCTTCAGCGATGGTCATTTGTTTATTTCGGAATTCATCGGACTTCAGGGATCGGATGTCTTGCATATGGTGGCGAAGGGGTTATAATGCGGGTAGTCCTTTCTCACAAAGCCAGGTCACCGCTGATGCAAGTATAAAGCAACGTAAATTTTCAGCCCTACGAAACTGAAATGCTAATGGTTCACGTTTGTATTTTATATTAGTTCATTAACATCAATGACATGTCAATAACTGCGCCTTTTCAGTAATTACTCTAAAACGTAGACGTTAGATAAGAAATTAAACCTATTAATTAAACTTGTTATTATGACCGTTATGAATAAGTAATTTCCCATGTCGTTTTCCAAGAAGAAGAACCATTCTTCAGAGGTTTCAGCAGACATTGTCATAACTAAACCTTGGCTATCCAGGGAAATTGTGTGAAGAAAACAAAAATTTTGAATAAATACTACATTGACTTATGTGTTGATTCCCTCTACACTGAACATTGCGATTTCATGTGACGTTGTTTATTTTCGTATTAACTGCGGTCCTCCTCAACAACCAATGCTTGTGGACACTAAAGGGATCGGGTGGTCAGGTCCGCTTACTTGATTGACAAATGTCATCGTATCCTAGTCGTTTAGATCGATGCTCATGTTGTTGATCATTAGGATTGCCAGGCCGACATGTACAGACAGCTTCCATACAGCTGGAATATTGCGTCGCGAAACTAAACCTGTTCACTCCTCCTGAAAAAATATTGCGCCGTTTAAGAAGTCAACCAACCAACCAACTGTGCTCCGTAATGTCACAAGTGCATAACAGCGACTCGTACTTAAAACGCAGTGATTGATTATATCGGCTAGGCCTTCGTCTCCACACACATTTCACGAAGCCTTCCGATTCACTACATCACTTCCTGCGACCACTCGGCAATTCTGACCTGGAACTACTTTACTGTGATACTCCGTTTCCTAAAAGTTCTCCGCCTTTGATATTCAGCCTCAGGGTCCCTTGGGTCATGACTTGGGACTTGGTGGCACTTCATCATCTGTCAAACTGGTCCCATGTTCTATCGGATACATATCAGATGAATGGGCAGAACATGGTGGTGGTGATGGTTGAGGCAGTTTGGGGTCGGCCGTGCAAAATAGGGACTGGCATTATCGTGTTGAAATATCCCTTGGCTACCATGTTGGTTCTGTCAGAACCGAAAGTATCTGCCACAATTTATCTGAGTACTGCACAGCGTCAATCCTTCACTGTCAATTAAACCAATCAGTCTTCTGATCTCCACTAATACTAGACCACAATATGACGCCTGGGTAGAATGGATGAACCTCGCCGGAGTTAACAGTTCTTTGAAAACTCGTTCTATGCCGTCATTAGCAAACAGCTACGAGTTGATCCAGAAAGAATGGGTCTTCGGCAACCCACGTTTGTCGATTATCGAAGTTAAGCGATCAGGTTTGCTTGCATGTACCCCACTCGATCGTGTACAACCCCGCGTCATATACAAAATACACAAAACGTCCCCAAACCTGGTTGTAACAGCACTTGACGAAATTTTCTCGCTTGTCACATTCGAACTAGTTCCCCCCATAGTAGCCCAGAGCAGATGTTGTCTATCCAGAACATTACTCAAATGACAAAAGGATATTACTGATTTTACTATACGTCTACAGTTCTTTGACAGTGTGTGATAGATATCCCAACGCTGTAATCACTGTGACAGTCCTTGCAATGCTAAAACACCACTGTGGAGCAAGTAACATTTCTCATTTCAGTTGGAATCCTTTTCAATTTAAATGTGATCTTTTGTTATTATCAAAATTATACGTATTTAAAGATAAAGGGTTAGTCTGTTGTCGCTATCATCGACACACACGTATTTCGAGTGTTCTATTTACTACCTGTGACTATCAATACGTACGATTGCCATGTCCACAACGGCGAACATACAAACCTTCCTGGAATTTGGACCTGCTGTGTCCTCATTTCCGCCATGCTGACGGCGCGCTGTTGGGTGTTAGTTATAGCAGTTTTGTGTTGGGCTTTCCTGCATTGCCCATGGTAATAATAATATTAGTGGCTGTTTGTAAAGAGCCAAAGTTCACCCACTGCAACATGCTCATGGCGCATTAAAACTATTTACAGAAGAAGGGAAAAATCAATTGTCGGCTTTAGTAAGAAGGAATGTCCTTATGACCTTGTTAAAAGAGTCCAGGGTTTGGGCGATTTATCTTTCCATAAGAGAGGCGTGACATGCTGTAAACGTGTCTTTCCAGAAGAGGAGAAACGAGCTTGGGGAACTTTCAGGAGCTGTTGGCGCTGAGATCGGAGAGTTCTCAAAGGCACATACTGGGTGAAGGGAGATAAGAGATATGGTGGGGGAAGGTTGTTGAGACACTTTAAAACATGAAGCCAGTACAAAGATTTGCACATGCAAATGCTCAGATCTCCTGGACAGATCTAAGATAATTTGTTTCACAATACTCACGCTTCAATGACGATGACATTTATGGGGAAATATGAACATCATCAACTTAGAGTCTGTTTGCAGTGACAAGTACCGATGAATTTCATTTTTAAAAATGTTAAATCGAATAAAGTGAGATCAAGATTTTGAATCCTCACAATTTTACCTTCCCAACTGAACATTTAAATCTCAGAATATGATTCAAGCTAGGATAAAAATGGTTAAACACATGATCACAGTTTCAAATCGCTACTATAGGTTTGTATAACAAGGGTTATGAAACACCGAGAACAAGTGATGTTGGTCAAAGTTAACGCCCACGTCCACGTGTTTCACTGTTCCAAATAGTGCGCCTACCCTCTTGCCAATTAATACAAACCAACAATAGTGATTCGAAACTATGATTCTTTTCACTGCAAACAGACTATGAGCTTTTTCCTGGATAGCTTTACATAAAAGCATACGGTACATGTGAAATTGTACATGGAAGTGATAACAACAGCCAAGTGTCAAACCTTCATGTTCAAGTATATTCCCCATCAAAACATTTACACTCACTCACTCATATATCTGAAAGCGACATCGTAATTAACATATGTCACAGTTGGGATTTCACTTTCTTAGTAAAGTACAAATTTTAGTACTTTTTCGGTTGAGTCCCATCCGGGATTCGCACTCGCACCCTCAGCACACAAAGTCAGCCGCCTGGCCCGCTCAGCCACCGCGACTTCCACATTTGAGCGCGGCAGGCGGCTGACAAAAAAGTGTCCACGTCGTGCGAATGGGTTCCTGAGGTAATTAACGCCAGACAATAGACAGAGTGTGTTATTCCACGACTTGGGGCAAAACTAGATTGTGAAATTATAAGGAAACGAAAGAAGGATTTTTTGTACATGTTTCTTTCTTTCATACGTAGCATGGTATACAAAAGTATTTCTTTCATAAATAACAAGTGGATTTAGGATGGTAAGCACAAGTAGTTCTTTCAATGACATGCATTGGTACACAAAAGTAGAATTACAATTTTAATAGATACGACACTGTTTCGGCAAACATGATGACGCCGATGTCCCCACGGTTTAAACTGTTCTTGCAGATTTGAATATCGTGCCTTTTTGGAAGGAAGACACTGGCTGGCCCCATACTGCACCAGGTTGCATTCAGATTTCTCAAAGACATTAGGGTGTGCTTTCCCAGTGATCTTCATGAGCCCGTGCCACCCTTCCAAGTGATCATTTGTTCTTGGTCCACTGGTATCGTGATGGTTCCAGTCCTCCTTGGCGGTTTCCACTCAGTTCGATGCAACATAATCTGCAACCTGAACACAGCGGGGATCCTGGGGTATGTCTGCTAAGGATTGCAACCATACATCATCAACTTGTCGAAAAATCAGATATGTTTATTAGAGGAATCATGTAGATAGCACATGTCAAATAATGTTAGTATTGTAATTACTTTAGGATTAAGTAATTAAATGAAAAAAATATAACTTACATCGGCTAACGGGACCAATGGCAGAACTGCACATCACCGGATGAAACGGGTGATCTCTGGGTCCACATTATAGCTTGTCTGCAGCCCACACTGTTGGGACTTCCTCCGAATACACAGGGTATAGTGAAAAAAGACCACCCCTTCCACGTCGACATGGGGAAGAAGACTGTCAATACTGCACTCTTGGTCGCAGCTTCAAAATTCATCTGAAAGACAATTTTTTGAAAATGTAATTAAAATGGGTTTTTTTCAAATAAGTAATACTATATACTGTACAATTTTATTTAGATGTTGATGTTTTCTATACAGTTCGGTTTACTTTACACTACTGAGAATAACGATTGTTAGTCTTTACCTGGAATGTTTGAGGATGCACCTGAAAACACCTGGCAGTAGCGGCATCTCGGACCAAGGTGAAGGCCCTTTGGTAGGTCTCCTTCTTCTTGTTAGGCAGCAGCAGAAAGAGGGCTTGTCTTGTTCAAAACCATAGCATGCAATGTGTATAGCTGGTAAAACAGGTTCGGTGTTACGTAGAAAGTGCCATCTCCGTAGATGGTGGCAGCGGTACAGAGGTGGTCTAGATTGGAGTGCTGAAGCCAAGGATCCTGTTATCACTGCCATCGTCAATCAGCAGGAATTCTTCTCCACATGGTAGCTGTTTGAGATGGTCTGGGACGTCAAGATCTCGTCTGTGGGATGGCAGGTGTGGGTTAGCCGCTCGTCTGGCTCTGTACAAGATATCTTTCTTCGTGTGGAAGGCGGGCATGGAGGCGACTAGGCAACGGTTCTCGTCTGTCCATGGGCCATTCTTGAGAGATGAAACAGCCTCGTCAAACAAACTCGGCACTGGGCTCAGCGTTTTTGTAACTTTTTCTGCATGGTTTCAGGGATCTAACATACAAAATTATTAATATAATATAAGTGTGAATAATGGCATGCATATACATATTAGAATCTAAATATTTGACAGATATAAAATGAAATATGACATACTTATTTTAATATTAAATATCGACAAACCTCAATATCATTCGGAACAGCGGGGTGGTTGTAGGCACTGGGCGGTTTTGTGAGGATATCGCTGTCAGTGGAGACAGTTGATTTACGACCCTTGATGGTACATTACCAAGAACACAAGTCACTTCTTCTCTTCAAGATCCTGTATGTGTGGCCATTGACGCAGAAGTATCTTCCACCTCGAGATGTAGGAAGAAATTTGTAATCTAACTGTACGTTTGTCATAGCGAAAGTGATGTATTGACCACATTTTGTCAGCGTTGTATAGTACAATTTCTTGACACTGATTAGTTTACCCACCTGTCGATGTATAATTATCGGAATGAACATATTTTATAACATCAATCAACACTGAAAACAATTTCTGAGTGAACTCACTTGCCTATCATAAACACACGGTGAACTACCACAAGGTTACCAGAGTGAACACAGTTCACGGAACTAAAACAGTTTCGGGTGAGAGTTCACATTTTGACACTTCCCGACCAGATAATCCCCCACTAAAACAGCAGATGACATTAAAGGTACACCGTACCGCCTGTCCACATCCTGCGAATGCAAAATTTCAGGTTGTCCACGTCCCGAAAATGAACCGAAAAAACACGCGACATGGCTTTTCACTTAAGAACAGAAGCACAATGGGAGTGATGAATTCGTCTCAGTATCTCTGTCCGGTCAGATTTCCATCCACTATCGGCAGACTTCTTATGCCACTCATGGTAATACTTCCCCGAACCATAAAGAATCCACCTCCTCGATCGAACCCCACAACTGCAACATCAGCGTAAATCATCACTATAGATGTTTTTCACAGGCTATCGTAACACAGGTTACGAAAATCCTATTGCAGTAAATAACATGTTGTGTGCGTGAGTAACATTGATTGATATACTGCGTGTATGTGTGTGTTTCTGTTTCTTTCTGTTACTAAAGTTTCAACATAAGAAATTTATTTTTATTTCTATAGCGCATATCAATTCTGTCCTGAAAATAGTAGACTACCCGTCAGTTTTCAAACTGTCATTGCGACTCGTAGACATTGACGGAAATGCCATTTGCAAACCGTTGTCATGGCAATGGTTTATCAAAACAGATTAGAAACAAAAATGGCCAGTGTGATGAGCATGATCACATTAGCAAATGCCGCCCAAAGGCTCCCACCTGTCTGCTTTCCGTCAACTGATTTTTGTCCGATTCCATCGAAAACCATTGAGGTCCCTCCACGGGGAAAAGACAACACTAGAACGCTGATTGTGCAGACAGGCAGTTTAAATTCCCATTAGTTCTTACTGACTGACAAGTCTTTGTTGGAACAAAGTGTGAAGCCTCAAAGTATGTAGAATGACGTTAAAGGAATGACGTTTTCATGCGTGCTGTTGATGTAACGTTTTCTCCAATGACGGCGGTTGACAATGGCAAAACGTTAAATCTTCAAAGAGAAGAAACGATACACACATTCAGATCTTGCTGAAAACCGTGATTGTCCTAGACAAAAATTAAATTGTGCAATTACAACCCCGTGGATGCATCATTAAAGCTTGCCATGGTGTACATAAAATCGAATGAAACTTCACGCAAAATACCTATATGTTTGAAACAAGATGCAGTGTTAGAGCTGGTTTAAAATGAAAGTTTATTTCACAGAGGAAGACAATCACAAAGCCTTGTGATGATCTGAGTCCCGATCTCATACTCAACAGGCCAAAGAAATGCGACGCGATTGGTGTCAAGGTGACCACGCAGAAGAATGCCGGAAATGTAAAACAACAAGGCGTCCCATCTATGTCCAGATTCCGACACACCTGCTCTCTTCTAATCTTGTCACTACGTCAACGCGACGTCGCTGAAAACACAAACTACCCAAATTACGATGTTCAGTCTCTCACGTCCAGTCTACACGCCTATGTTCCTATCAGGGGCCGGACTTATTTTTAAAATGAGGTAAGTGAGGATTTCTTGTTCATACGTCATCTGATTTGCACTACCACCAAACAGACCGTTGTTTTGTTTTCAGATATGCTTCTCGTGTTATGTTTTTGTTTATTCACCCACCAGAAGGAACACAACAAATGTCCTACTAAGAAAGTGAAATCCCAAATATGACATATGTTGCAAATGTCCTCTCCTCTGATATTGTCTGTAGATCAACTTTCCGTCAAATCCAACACGAACTGCCCAAGTTCACTATTTTAAAGTCGTTTGTTATTTTAGAATTGTACGTGCGTTCCTTGGCACAAAGGCTGTGAGAGGAACTCCATTCAATGTCAGTTTCCTGCAGTTATCAACCCCCATAAAATATTGTTAGATGTTTAAGAACGTTATTTACGCTGAAGGGCGCTGAACGGAAAGTGATTTCGATGGACTTTGATCGTTACTCACAGTTCCAGACTTTGAAAAGAAAACTTTTTCTTTATTCCTAACGTTTGAAGACGATGTGTGAACTGAATTACTGTTTCGGTGTTAAACCAAAATCTTTCAAGATCCATATCATTTTCCGCACCGAAATGTGTACTACGCAGAATTAATGCATTTTAGAAAGGTGTTTGTTATCCACATAAAATATCTGATGACTATTTGATCTTGGAAGTCAGATAAATCAATGGCGACTCACATTTAATTGATTATTAGTGAACTACCCAAATGATTGAGTCGAGGCTGTCAAGGAGTCAGCACGGTTTTGTAGACAGACTTAAACAGATACCACATTCGTGAGTACTGACTATATCAAACCTACGTGCAAAGGAATACCCAGTTTTGATTATCAACACAATAGAATCGATTTGGCATAACTGGCAAAAATACCGGTGAAAATGATTAGTCTACTGAAAATCAGTGATGACACCAGGTGTTCACTAAATGTGTACGCGTGTTGGAAACTTACTCTTTAACATTAATCATGTCTCCAGTGAACGCGAACATCTTTTGCAAAACTTGCAAGCAATTCGGTGTCTATGCGCTAGGTATGCAGTGATAAGATCTGAATATTGCCGTTTGTACTTTTGGACTATTGTTACTTTACATATTTAGTTTTTTGGCGATGTGTGTTTTGTTCTCTTGCTGATGATCGAGGTGCCCGTATAATGTAGACCTTGGTCGTGACTTTGTCACATAGTGTTCTTTTTTGTGGTCTGTGTCTACACTGCATGAAATTTGTGTGAGAAGCTTCTTTACTGCTTGCTTACTTCTGGAAATGTCCCGACTGAAATAATTCAATTTCAGTTTATTTTGGGGCAGTGGTTATGACGCAGGAGACTCGGGTTCGAATTTGTTAATTTGTCATTTGTGTGTTGTTTTTTCTTATTTCACAGTTTTGTTCTATACGTACTGTATTGTTTTGTGTCTGGGTCAACAGATGCGTTTCAGTTTTCAAATCACCACGTAACAAGTACTGCTGTCTTGTTTATATTTAACAATTCTTTCACTGATTCCTATATGATTGAAATAAACCCGACATGAAGTCAGTCTTTCTCCGATTGACGTATCTTTGTTAACTGTCGCTTTCAGTGTGCGTCACATTTTAAACCTAAACTGATTTAACAGACAAGTTACAAAAGAGTCAGTGCCGTTTGTTGGTACATTCAGTGAATCAAATGAACAGTCATGCTTAACGTATTTTACATAAAACATTTAAATGACAAATTCAGTAACAGACAAAACATTAAAATGAAAATAAATAGGCTCTCTGGGCTTGACTGGAACGTTTGACTACAATCAGCTGGTTTCATCTATCACCCAATAGACAAAATATGATGTCAAAGAACTCTTTAACACATTTCATAGATGTATGTTCAGTGAATATTTGTGTTTGGACATTACTTCAAGCAAATGAAGAATAGATTGTCGGCTCTGATAGGGGTGGAATCGGAACTCTGTCTACTGTCCTAATTACCCACAGCACAGAACAGGCACCGAATAGTATTGCAGAGGAACCCAATTTATGAGAAATAACAGATACTGTTGTATGATTGGAGGCTGGGGACAAAGGGGTAGATCCCTCAACAAGGGAATGTTACTTTCAAACCCAGAGTAATAATAATATCAGCAAATTCAGCAAGATGTATATAATTGTGGTGGACATAGGCCATGGAAAAAGACATATTTAAGTGGAACAGAAAGTGTGAATTATATCGCATACTTTGTTTCTTTGATATTATGACTTTCTGCTAAGATACCAGCTTGGCACCTCGCTATGGTTAAGCTTATGTCATGAGATGACGTATAAAGGCTTCATCCACACGAGGTAGGTTCGATGCGGTAGCCTGATTGGTTAAAGTGTTCGCTCGTACTCCGATGACCCATGTCCAGATTAAAATGTCCCGACACCCGTCACAAATTAGTCTTCATATCGGACAATCACATAATGGTATCCTATTTGTGCGTGTTCTACTACATAATTTCCGTTTGAGGTTTCAAACTGTGAATACATTTGGAGTTCATTTCATATCTGCTCACAGTGTAGCTATTAAATTTCACAATGACGATAAAGTCGAGTTACTTTTCTTTGCTATATACTACTTCTCAATAAATAATCTCCTAGACATTAACATAAAGTACCATGTTGATGTACTCTTTAATATACACATTATCATGATTATCTCATAAAAAGCAGGTCAAGTGGAAAAATAGTCAGGGCAATTATCTTTCTAAAAGTCGCTTGTCCTATGGCAAGTCGTTTTTTCAAAACTTCTTTGAACCCCCGTGTCTGTTACTCAAATCAAATAAACACTTCTTGGGTTCAAAGTAGTTTTCCTTCACTTTACATAATAGTTGGTAAGTGAAGAATGCAAACAGACGGGTGCTGCAATCTTCCAGAACCTTCCGTATACAGATGGCGTTTGTCCTCGACGACACACAATACCAGCATATTCATATTTTGTGTCTTCGTCACGATGATGGAACAGCAATTAAGGTTAGACGGAGTGATTACTGTCTAGAAGTGTTGACAGCTCCACTACACGCTTGTCCGTGATGTTACTGCTCCCTGACAGCTGACAAAATCATGGCAGAGTGAAGTACGTCTCTGGCAGATAATCTGATCATATCGTCTGGAGCACCCTTCATGTACTGTGTTTCAGTAACCGTTTCTTAACATGAACTGAAGTAAAGGTATTTTTTCGTATGTGCCTTTTGGAATATGTGCACATTTTAAGCTAGCATAGTTTGTAATGCAAACGTTCAAGGTATCTGAGCATTATGTAAGGAAAGTAATGTAACGAGGTCACCACAGCAAGATCAAGGTTAATGTGCATGTATGTATACCCCAGATACATCATACCAAACAGCAAACAACGTAATCATTGTGCTTAACTCAGATGATTTAACAGCCTACCACACTGACTGACCACAATCCGTTATCAGGAACATTTTTTGTGAAAATGAAGGCTGGTATCTCTTAAAAAGACAGGAAATGAATATAACATTTTAGGAAAATAGGAAAAACTTAAAGTCATTACTTCTAACGATAATACCTACAATTCCGTGACACATCACTGAATAATAACTGATTGTAAGAACCACGTGTATGTTTATTGCATAACCATCAGCTGATAATGGCAGTGGATCAGACCCCTGGAAGAACTAGCTCCTTCAGCCATAAATCATCCTCAAGAAATATAGGACTATTCAAGTCTATCTCCCACGTAGCTACACTGACCGACCCAACAGGAGAAATTATGTAGGGGCGGGTTTGTTTCAGACAGGATATCATTTTCTCTGCACCCTGACGACTGACTAATAACCGACAAAACCTACAGCATGAGCATGTGTATAAATGATGATAGACGGCCTTTCGAAAAAAACAGATAATTCTTCTCCACCGACAGCAATCATTACAAATATATACAAAGGCAAATCAATTATGCAAGTGTAAAAAGAACGAAACAACTGGGACCGTTCGTGTAAGTTATAGTAGCGAATTTGGGAATGTGACCCGCGTGTCTTCGGTACATCCGTGGGAAGGTGTCATGTTTAGGGTGCCTTACAGTCAGTTGGGATTCTATACCTATACTTGACGGTTGTGTGGTAAGGGTAACTATTTCTTTCTTCTCAGATAATACGGGAGCCTAAGTGTAAATGTGCACTGTATTGGGTGATAAGCATGCGTTAACACAGACGTGACCCTTCAGATCCGGGTCAGAATCGTTCTTCTTGCTTGCGATTAAGGGGATTGGGTGGTCAGGCTCACTGACTTGGTTGATTCATATCATCGGATCCAGATCCATCACGCAGATCCATGGTCATGATGCTGGTCACTGACTTCCCCGGTCCTCTATTACTTATAGATCGATATATATAGCACTAATATACCTACTAGAATATCGCTAAATGTGGCGTTCACCGTATTTGTCATTGCTAGGCCCGAGTTTATTACTGGCAGTAACCATTACATATTTGGTTATGCCTTTTCAACTATTAACACTGTGCCATTGTGCCTCACTGTATCCTTTGATAAGCACGTGTGTGTGTGTTTATTTTGTTTTGTGGATAAAGCAGGCAAACTGTCAGTCTAAAATGTCATTGTGATTCGTAGATATTGATAGAAATGTCATTTGCAAACAGTTGTCATGACAATGGCTTATCACAGAAACATTAGATACAAAAATGGCCAGTGCAATGAGCGTGATCGACATTAGCGACTGACGCCTAAATACTCCCACTTGTCTGCTTTCTGTCAAACATCTTTCAGTGCCCTTTAATAGGGAATAGAAAACATAACAACTCTGGTTGTGCAAATGGGCAGTTTAAATTCCCATTAGCTTTTACTGATTGGCTCTCAGATATTGAACAAAACGTGAAGCTTCAAAGTAAGTGGAATTGTGTCCATGCCTTCATGCATGCTATAGCGGTTTCTGGAGTGATGACAGCTGACATCAGCAACGAAATGAATTCTTCAAAGAGTAGGTAGTGTTGAAAGCCGTGATCGTCCTGAACGGAAATGAAATTGTCCAGTGACAGCCACATGGATGCAACATTCTATGTTGTCATGACATACATAAAATCGAATGAACGTTAACACAAAATACTGTTATATCTGAAACAAGATACAGTGTTAGAACTGGTTAAAATGAATGTATATAATTTTACAGAGTTTATCACATATCGGTAGTAAATATCAAAACCTTCTGATGATGTGAGCCCTGAACTTACCTATTAACCAGACCAGTGTTAGAACTGGTTTAAGATCTTACAGAGGCAGAAAATCACAAGGCCAGAGAAATGTGACGTGATTGGTGTCAAGGTGATCATGCAAGAGAATCCAGAATATGTAACACCACATGACACCAAGGCGTTCCATCATTCATCTGTTTTTTGACGATAGAATAGGCCTTCAGCAACCCATGCTTGCCATAAACGGCGACTCAGCTTGTCGTAAGAGGCGACTAACGGGATCGGGTGGTCAGGCTCGCTGAGTTGGTTGACACACGTCATCGGTTCCCAATTGCGCAGATCGTTGCTCATGTTGTTGATCACTGGCGTGTCTGGCCCAGACTTGATTATTTACACACCGCCGCCATATAGCTGGAATATTGCTGAGTGCGGCGTAAAACTACACTCACTCACTCACTCATTGTTTTTGACGACTGTTTTGTGATCGTCAAGAATAATCCTACGCTTTTGTTGACCACTTAATGTCAGATGCCCTACTTTAAGGTACAGGTGCAAGTATGAAAATACCGGAAAAGGATTAAAATGAACAATTCTTGCTGTTGATGCTTCTTTGCATTTGCGCTATCATCAAATGGACCACTGTAGCATTTTCGTATATAAATTTATTTCTCATCTTATTTTATGTTCATTCACTCACCAGAAGAAGACAACAAAGGTCCTCTTCTCTAATGTTGTCACAAAGTCAACGTTGTGACGGTGAGATCAATCATTCCCAGTTTGCTACTGTTTTCAAGCCCTTGAAATTATTAAAATTATTTATGCTCAAAGGCGCTGAGAGATTGAACGGAAAGCGATGTCAATGTACTTTGATCTCTACTCAAAGTTCTAGACTTTGAAAAGTAGACAGTTTCTTATAAAGCATGCATAATTGATTCCCTTTCAAGATGACACAGGAACTGAATGGCTATTTCGTGTTAAACACAATTCATTCAGGTTCTAATCATTTTCGCAGCGAAATATGTAGTATTAAAGCTCATGATTCACCTAATAAAAGTGTTTATCAACCACATGAAATATGAGATAGTGATTTGATCATAGTAAACAGATAAATCAAAGGGGTCTCTCTAACACAGATCAAATGGACATTTAATGGACAGTTGTCAAGTGAACGACCCACACGCTACGATACACAAATGACTGCAGGGTCAGCATCGACATTCACCGGCCATATGGATCAGTGGTAAGTAACATTCTACAATGCAATGCCGGCAACTTATAAACATTCGTATCCAGTTAACAGCGACTGTTTATCTACAGAAAAGCGACTGGCCATGATTACAAATCTTATTTTGTCATAAGTCGAATCACTCACAATATTTCTGTCAATGTCAGAGGAATACAACCCACCTTCTTGAGTGCTGAATGCTCCACGCACGAGAATACATAAGATCTAACTGCAAGGAAAAATATTTTTGATTATCCCCCAGATATACATGGTATAATAGGAACAAAAACCTCCGAAATAAATTGTGATCTGAAAATCAGTGATGACCTCACATGTTCTCTGAAATGGCGAGTATGTTTGAAACTTTCACTGATGTCTCCCGTGCGCGAGAACATCTCTGCTGTGCTTGCAAGCAGGTCGAGTCGTTAAGACCTATCTATTCAGTCTAAATATGTAAACTTTGCCGTTTGCATTTTTACAATATTGCTTTTACTTATTTAGTTATTTGGCACTGAGTGTTTTTGATTCTGGTTGATGGTCGAGGTGACCGTATAATGTCGACCTTGGTGGTGGCATTGAATTATAGAGTAACCCGTTTATGGTCTATGTCCACACTACGTCAGTTGCTGCACTTGTATGAGAAGACTGTTTACTGTTTGCTTACAGATGTAATACCTTTTGTAAATGATGCGATTGATAAGAAATAAAATAGTTTTTTCACTGGAAAATGTTTTAATGTCAAATGATAAGTCACCTTTTCTCTGATTGACGTTGTGTTTTGAGTGTTTAGTATAGCTGTCTGTGTACCAAAACTGATATAACGGACAGTATTCACAAACGAGTCAGTGCCGTTGGTTGTTACATTTAATGAGTCAAAAGAATCTTAAATAAAATGAAAATAACTAGGCATCATGGGTTGATTCAACTTCACGTTAAACTGCAGGAAGAGTGGTTGAACTGTCATCTAATAGACAACATGTGATGTCCAAGAAAGCATATTTCCTGAATAGTGAATATTTTGTGTTTTGGCATAACATCAAGCATATGAAGAATTGCTTGTCGGCTCTGATAGAGCAGGCAGACTGGAAACGGAACTCTGCCTATTGTCTTGATTACCCACAGCCCAGAACAGGCGCCGAATAGTAAACTATTTTATGAGAAATAACAGATACTGTTGTATGATTGATAACTGGAGACAAAGGGACAAACTCGTCAAACAAGGAAATGTTACGTTGAAACCAGGACTGATAAAAATGGCAATAAGTACAGAAGATGCATATAATTATGACTTTCTGTTGCTAGGATACCAGCTAGACTCAGCGGCAGTTATATGATTTATTTTTGTCTCATGAGGTGATTTATATAAGATTATCGTATACATTCACGGCGTTCACATACGTTTGGTTTGCGGTCTAATGGAGGAACAGGACTGCACATAGGTATTTGTGAGTTACGTTTGTGAGATTTGTTTCAAGGTATCAGGTCCCAGATGTTCAGAATGCACTTCTTGCTTATATTAAAGCTTGTGGCAGTTTTAATACTTTATAAACGTTTGGGAAAATAGCAAACCTTTGTGATGAGCAAGGTGTAAATGGGCCTAGTTGCCCGAACACCTATTAAACCTTAAATTATCTCTCTATCTATCCCAGATATAGGACTTGAAAAATCCCATATGCGCAGATATATACTTACACACAATGGAATATGATGAGGTAGGTTCGCTGTGGTAGCCTAATGGTTTAAACGTTCACTAGTCACGCCGATAACCAAGGTTCTATTAATGAACATAAGACGTTATCAGAGTCCGTTCCTCAAATATGAAAAAGACCCACTTCTTACGTTCAAAGTAATTTTTCTATTCCAGGATATGTGACAGGAAAAGAATTCAGATACGCGGGTGTTCTAACCTTCCAGTACCTTCCGTACATAGATGGCGCTTTTGTGTCTTCGTCACGATGATGGAACAACAATTAAGGTTAGACTGAGTGATTACTGTCTAGAAGTGTTGACAACTCTACTGCATGCCTGTCCTTGATATTACCGTTCCCTGACAGCTGATCAGATCATGTCAGAGTGAAGTGTGTCTCTGACAGATAATCTGATCACGTCACTCATTGTCTTGAGCATTCGTCTGTTTCTGTTTCAGTGAATGTTTTCTAACATGGCAGAGAGAAGTAAGTCTCTGGCAGATAATCTGATCACACAACTCATCGTTTTCAGCATTCACCACGTCCTGTGTTTCAGTGAACGGTTTCAGCAAGACTTGGAGTCGATGGATTTAGTCCTGTGCACTTTTGGTCCGTGGGAATATGTTCTTAAGCTGACATGGATTGTAACACAAACACCCAACAGTCAAGATGTCTGAACATTACGTAAAGCAAGGAATACATCGAGGCCAATACGTCAACATCGTTCCAGAAATCCAAGCATGCTCTTTATCTATGACCCTCACTTCCAGTTTACAATTGACAACTATGACCTTGACGTATCCCGTGCTGTAGTGACCTACTGATCTTATTGGGCATATTTGATTTATAGCCGATGAGCTTGCAAGGTCTTTCCAGTGTGTTGTAGGTCAAAGACAAAGGCTGTCAATGGCAAACGAACACGACACTGGCCTGTTTGTAATGAAACAATGTACGTGAACTCATTATTAGGTGTAGGTGTCACTGAAATAATTGAGATTAAGTTAGCGGTACAAGTTCTGAGTGAGATCTCGTAAAAATATATTCATGATGTTTAGAGTTTCCAAGATAGAAACCTTGATGTTTGTAGTTTGTGTCATATTTTGTAGCTAAAAGTAGTCGTTTGAAATGTAGGATTAATATGTGTATTTTTAGGGAGTTATTGAATCTGTCCTTAGACGAACTATGAATGTTGACCACGTCACATCCAATTTCTGTTGGTGGTAAGACCCTGTCAGTGGCACTATATGTCTTCGTGTCTCTTGATCTTTGATCAAGCTTACAACATTCAAGGCTCTCTGAAGCGTTCAAAGAGTCTTTTTTCTGTGTCTCAGAAAACCTTTTGTAACATGAACTGAAGTAGAAGGTCTTACTCCTATGTGTCTATGGACTATATGCATGTGTTCTTTAGCTCACACACTTTGTAATGCAAACATTCAACAATGAAGGTATCTGAATATTATGTAAAAGGGAAGGATTAGATCGAGGTGAACACACCAAGGTCGTTCCAGGACATTCAATCATGCTGTCTATGACCGGCACTGCCAGTTTGCCATTGGCGACTTTGGCTGTAAACGTCAATCATATGTCCGATGTATATTCCTCATTTTCACGTGTATCCTACGTTTTGTTTTCAGGGAATACACGTCACTAGCCATAGCATGTGTTTATGACAAGGGACACCGGTGTTGTACAACACCTGGTTTCATCATTGTTGGATAGTGATTCATAGATACATATTCATGATGTAGTCGAATCGTAGCTGTACTTGTGAATGGACTATTCTTATATCAGAAATGTGTTTCTGACCCCGTTTTTATTTTGATGTTCCTTGAGAGATATGATATGATATGATATGATATGATAATTACATAGCTGCTCAATATGATCTTAAAACGGCTCCTTGATAACTCGGCCTTGTTACATGATGGTAACTAATATCCTTGATATGATGTTAACCGATATCCATGATATGATGGTAAAATTTGCTATGACGGCTCCTTCATATGATGGTAACTCGACTTCTTGCAACGAGGTGACTTTGTCTTAGACGTTAAATGTTAACCCTCCGTGGTTGCTTTGATGCTGGTAATATATGCGACAACAGAATGATTCCAGATGTATTGCATAGATCACAAGACATCAGTAATGACACCAGGTGTTCATTAAGAGGACAAGCGTGTTCTGCTCTGTCGGTAGCACCCTCCACATTTACATGTCAGAACAAATGTCTGCATGTGGCCTAACTCATTACGACGGTGGCTTGAAAACTGCTCACAGTCGAGTCTGAACCAACACAGTATGGACTATCACCCAACACACTAACTAACGCCGGTTGCAGTGACCGCTGTCAGCAACAATCTGCGACACGTTCATGCATCATTGTTAAACTAAAAGGAGACATGTTCGATTCCTGTAGATTTCTCAGAAATGGAGTGTGCGTGCTACATGCAATCCAACACCAAATCACTTTACTATGTGGAACAAGTCCAGTTCTTCATGAAGACTTGTTTACTGTTACTGTGCAAATGCCACCTGTTGATTCATCAGTGATATCACATTGCCCAGAGACATTGACATAACCTGAATAAAGTTATCCATGGTGGACATAAGATATGTCTGCCTTGTAGCTGGGATCTAATGTCGTTTCCCACGGTTGTAATATATACATCAACTGAGACTGATGGCTTTGCCTGATGTAATATAGAGAGTCTGGATCGGTCACACCAACATCAATACCTGAGTGCAGGGAGGGAAAAGATCTGTAAGTTTATATAGAATAAGTGAAAATGAAAACCCAGTCTGGATTATCTCCTGAATTAGAATCCATTTTGTGTAAAGGGCAAAACAGCTGCGAATACTGACTATGAACAATTTGGACTATAGTTCTTTAAGAAAATTAGTTGTTTACCGAATGTGTGCATTAGGGGTTTTTTTACCGTCGTTTGAGGCGCTGGTATAATGTCGATGTTGGTGGTGACCTAGGTGTAGGGTGAACTGCCACATCCCCCACACCCTCCCCCTCAGGCGCCCTCCCTCTTCCCCTTTGCGGTCGATGTCCACAACGCGTCAAGTGCTTGACTTGTGTGAGCAGCGTAATTACTGCTTGCTTCCAGATGTGATAATTTCTTGAAATGTTTCTACTGATGAAATAATTTAAAAAATAATTTTAGAAATTACTTATTTTACAAAAAAAAATATGACTGACGTTGTGTTTTGTGTGTTTACTATAGCTTTCTGTGTTCCTCATATTTAGAACTTAAAATGATTTAACAGATACCATGTTACGTAAGAGTCAGTTACATTTCTTAAATCAAATAAATATTAATTTAAAAAAACTTTGCGTCAGCCATTGCAACTTCGTGATAAACTGCACACCGAATGGCTAAATTATTTGCTAACAGAAAACACGTAATAAGTGCAAGAGTTTAATTCTGAGGCGCATATGTGGCGAAATTTTGATGTTATCGCATACCTTCAAGCAAATGAAGAATTGCTCGTCGGCTGTGACAGAGCTGGCAGACTGGAATCGGAACTGTGCATACTGTCCTAATTACCCACAGCTCAGAACAGGCGCCGAATGTTTTATTTTAGCCGAAATCAATTTATGAGAAATAACAGATGCTGTATGATTAATGGTTGGGGGCAAAGGGACAAATTTTTCAGCCACCGAACGTTACGTTGAAACCCACACTGATACTAATGGCAATAAATGCAGGTGGTGGATGTAATTCTGTGTTGAATATAGGAATGGGAGCCAACATATTTAATGGGACAGAAAGTGTGAATTATATTGCATACGTGTTTTTTCGACATTCTATTCATAAGATACCAGCTTGGCGCCCCACATTGGCTAGGTTTGTCTCATGAGATGAATTAGAAAGGGTATCGTTTAGATCCACGGTGATTATCGACGTTATGCATGTCTTACAGCTGAACGGATCGGATTTGCATAAGGGCTCTGTGAACGTTTGTACTGACAAAAATAAAATCTGATTCTGTGGTTAACCTAATGGTTAAAAAAGATCACCCATCACACCGAAGACCCGAGTTCAATTAGAGATGAAAATACTTTATCAAATGCTTGTTACTCAAATCAAATATTCAATTCCGCGGTCAAAAGTAATGTCCGTTCACTTATAGTCTGGTTCATAATTATTGAGAATTTTTCTTCTTACTTTGAGCTATCCTAACACCTCAACTGATTCACTGATACTTAAAACTAAGTAATGGTATAAGGGAGGTAACTCATCTTGGCCTACTGAGTATAGTACAATTAGAGTTACTTCCCCTGAATTTGTAGCAGACGTCATTTTCCTCAGCACTGTCAACAATGTCTGCTGAAGATAAAAGAAGGTTGATTTTTGAGTTGTGTAATCAAGGAATTGATGATGTAAATACATTGGCAGAGAGAACAGGAACTCCTCTTTCTACTGTGTATAGGATTAGGAAGAATTTTAAAGAGGGAAAGGATTTTGGGCACCAGAAAGGAGCAGGGAGACCCAGAAAATTGGACTTCTCAGATCGCGTCCGGCTGGGAATTTTAGCGTCTAAAAAGCAAAGGGCAAGCATCTCCAACATCAGGTATGAAATGATAGAAAGGGGATCAACAGTTGTATCAAAATCTACAGTTAGAAGAAATTTGATTGATCTTGAATGGGAGAAAAAGACTGGAATTCCTTCTCCTCTCATGAAACAAGAACATACAGACAGGCGTGTTGAGTGGTGTTTGGCACATGAAAACTTTGACTGGGAAAATGTGATTTTTACTGATGAAAGCTCAATATGGGTATATCCCAATAATGTGAAAATATGGACAAAGTCTGCGTCAACACCGTTGTATCGACGACCTAAATACAGCCCAAAGTTTCATGTATGGGGAGGGATATCCTTATTAGGAACGACCCCGCTGTGTGTGTTTGAGGGAAATCTGACAAGTCAACGCTACACTAACATATTAGATAATTTTCTCCTTCCAAGTGCACATGTGTTTTATGGAAATGACTGGATTTTGCAGCAAGATAATGATCCTAAACACACCGCAAAACATGCCAAGCAGTGGTTTCAGGAGAAAAATGTGACTGCATTACCATTTCCTGCATATAGTCCTGACTTAAATCCCATTGAGAACATTTGGGGGATGATGAAGGAATGTGTGAATCAAAAGGGGTTGACAAAAATTGAAGACATGAAGAGAGAAGTGGTCCGATACTGGGACAGCATAACTCACGAGACACTAACCTCTCTGATAGGAAGTATGCCTACCCGTCTTAGACTGTGCCGTGAAGCTCAAGGAGACTTGATAAAATATTAAATTGTTACCTACACAACATGAAAAGGTCAGTTCACTCTCACAATACATTCAATTTTATCTGATTTGTTCTCGTTTAATAATAAGAAATGCTTTAGCTATTCTCAATAATTTTGAACCATACTGTACTTCTCAGGATAATTGACATTAAAAAATGCCAACAGGCGGGTGTTCTAACCTCCCAGAACCTTCTAGATGGCTCTTGTCCTCGACGACACACAGTATCCGCATAAACATATTTTGTGTCTTCGTCACGATGATGGAACAACAATTAAGGTTAGACTGAGTGATTTCTTTCTTGAAGTGCTGACAGCTCTACTGCGTGCCTGTCCTTGATATTACCGTTCCCTGACAGCTGATCAGATCATGTCAGAGTGAAGTGTGTCTCTGACAGATAATCTGATCACGTCACTCATTGTCTTGAGCATTCGTCTGTTTCTGTTTCAGTGAATGTTTTCTAACATGGCAGAGAGAAGTAAGTCTCTGGAAGGTAATCAGATTACACGACTCATTGTTTTCAGCATTCGTCACGTCCTGTGTTTTAGAGAACGTTTTTGTAGCATGAAGTGAAGGAAACGGATTTATCCCTATGCGTTTCTAGATTATGTATATATGTTCTTATGATCATGTGGTTTTTAACGCAAACATTCAACAATCAAGATGTGTGAACATTATATAAAAGGAAAGAAATGTAACGAGACCAACACACGAAGACTGTTCCAGGATATATTCAGTCATGACTCTTTGATCTGATTTGGCATATTAGACTATAGAGGATAAGCTCGCTGGCCGTTTACAAAGCGCTGTAGATCAAGGACAAGTTCGTCAATGGCGAACGAGCACGACACTGGCCTGTTTGTAATAAATAGACGTATCTGAACTCGTTTTGATTGTTAGATGTATGTGCCACGAAAATAATAAGATTTTGTTGGCGGTACATGTTCTGAGCTATTTAGATAGGTAGAGTTTCAAAAGTAAGGTGGTGATGTTTGTAACAAGCTGTGATATTTTGTAGCTAAATGTTATGACTTGAAAGGTATGTTTAATAGGAGAATTTCTAGAGAGGGTTATACAAACTCATAATATGCTGACCTTGTTACGTACCTTTTCTTTTTGTGATAAGACTCCGTCAACCAGAACATATGTCTTGATGCTTCTGGCACAGGGTTATAACATTCAAGACAAGTTGCTTGATCAGGGTGGCGACATTCAAGACCTCAGTAAAGCTTTTCAAAAAATTTATCGTTAGACATTTCCAGGGACGGCAATCATATGTCCGATGCAGAGCATCAGCTTCACGTATATGCCACGTGTTGTTTTAAGGTAAACACGCGACTAGCTTTTGCACGTGAATGGAACATCGTCGTTGCAGAACAACTGGTTTCATCACAGTTTGATAGTGATTCATAGATACATATTCATGATGTAGTTGGATCGCAACTGTACTTATGAATGGACTATTCTTATAACAGATTTAGGTTATTCATGTGGAAAAGGTTCACTTTGATCATTATGATGTTAACACGGCTTCTTTATATGATATTAACGCAACTCCTCGGTACGATGCTAACTCGACTACTGGTGTTAACAGGGATCCTTGATATGACGATAAAAGGGATCCTTGATATGATGTTAAAAGGGATATATCGATCCTTGACATAATGTTAACTCGACTTCCGATGTGACTGTGCTTTGATACTAATAACATACTGGACAAAATAACTTAGAGATATTGGTATTTTTATAGTTTGTTAATGTGTCAGTGAATTAACAGGTCATTATTCAAAATATCAAAATTTGAATATGTCCATAAATATTTTTGTGTAGCATATATACGACAACATAGTGATTCCAGTTGTATTGTACGAATCAGTATGAATCAGTGATGGCACTAGGTGTCCATTGACAGGACAGGCGTGTCCTGCTGTCGGTAGCACCCTCCACATATACATGTCAGAACAAATGTCTGTGTGTGCCCTAACACATCACGATGGTGGCTTGAAAATTGCTCACAGTGGAGTCTGGACCTGAGAGTCCAGTGTCACCAAACACACTAACCAATGCCGTTTGTAGTGACGGATATGTCGATGTCAGTAACTATCCGCGACATCACTGTAAGCAGAAAGAAAAACAAGCTCGATCCCTGTAGATTTCTCGAAAAATGGACAGGGTGTGCGTGCTACATGCCATCCACCTCCACATCACTTCAAATGCGAGGTCTAACAAGTCCATTTCTTTCCGAACACTGGTCTGCATAAACCAACAAATGCTACCTGTTGATTCATCACTGGAACAAGTCCAGTTCTTCACGGAGTTCTTCACGGAGACTTGTCTGCTGATACTGTGCAAATGCCACCTGTTGATTCATCAGTGATATCACATTGCCCAGAGAGATCAACATAACCTGAATAAAGTTGTCCATGGTGGACATACGATATGCCAGCGCTGTAACTGGGAACCTGTGTCATTTCCCACGCTTGTAATACATCAATTGAGACCGGTCACGTTGCCTGATGCAGGATGGAGAGTCTGTATTGGTCACACCGACAGCAATACCTGAGTACAGGGAGGGAGGCGGTCTGCAAGTTCCTTGACGGAGAGCAGATAGGAGTACGTGGCAACCGAGTATCCACGGCACAATATCAGAACCCCAGTTGGCCACTACGCACGTCATACATTTAACAAATTCATTTATCAAATACTCGATATCGGAAGTCCAGATGACTCCCACTCATTAGGCAAATCGTGTAATTAAACATTCGCACTGTTCAGTGAGATACTGTCTCCTCTGAGCTTTGTAGTTACAGACTGCTAATAGATGACCAGCCCGCCCCCGTGCACCTGTTGACCGCTAGATACAGTATTGTCCAGGGGATCTAACAATAACCTCTGACCAGCAGAACAATGGTCACAGAACTTTTGGCCAAGAGAGCACAATCATTAGTGAACCAAAGCAATTAAATTTAAGACAACATCGATGGAAGCGCATTTTGGCTAATTACCTCACATATCCAGGTTAATTAGAGCCTAATTAGGTTCGTTACGAATGGCCCATCACTGACCAGGGGGAAAGAGGACAACAAACGACCAACCCTGTGTATATAACGGACAGGCAATAGGCCTAGGATAGAAGTTGTAGAGAGGGTCGAGCCTACGTCTGTGAGTGTAGCACCGAATAAGCAGTTGTGGATCCTCAGACGGACTGGTGTTGTTGATGAAAGGTCATCCACTAGAAAGGCGGCACGACCATCTCTAAGTACGATACGAGCTATGCTGCAACAACAAAGAAATGTGTGCTACAAGAAAACGTAATTGTTCTTAAGGTGATATTGTAATCTTCAAAAGATTGTTAAGAATATGTTCTTGTACAAAAGATTATGTGAAACAGAGTTCTCTGAAGACAGGAGAGTTAAGCTGAAACTCGATTTCATGATTATAGCACCGGAGCGATGCTCATATGGATATGTCTGTGTCTGAGCGCCTGTCTGTCTGATCTGGCTGTGTCTGCATGTGTCTGTCCCACTGTGCCTGGCTCTAATTGACTGTTTGCCTCTGTGCGTCTGTATCTGCAAGCGTTCCTCCGTCTCTCTGTCTGTGTCTGTCTGTATCCGGGCAACAGACTGATATTTACAGATGTGAAGCAACTCGGCAGCTGAACTTTGATGAACAACTCATACACAGTGTAGTCTACCAGTTTGGTATGTCCCAAAATGTAGTATCTTCTGAGAGATTCGTTTTGTTTTGAAGAATACGAGGATCGAACCGCAGACTTTCCACCCTCTGTGTAAACGCTTCATTCAGTACTTTATCGCCTCTTGAGAGGCTTCACAGCTGCTTCATAAAAGGGCCATACCCGCACTCATGGGTTTCCCTAGAGTGGAATGTCTCAAACCTTTCACTCACTCACTCACTCACTCACTCATGACCCTGAAGCTGAGATACAATGAAACTACTTCCTTCGAAATAAACCGGATATTCATTTTTGAAATCTGTTTTTGCTCCTCTAGGATCGTCAGATCTACTTCATGCACTTAATGCGCATGCGTGCACACCATTGATAAATCGTACCAAAGAGCAAGGGACATAATTGTTCTTAAACAGACGAATAAGAACCTAATACAATAATTCACAACAATCCGATATTGTGAACCTATTTATGAACAATACAAATGGAATCCCTCCAAACAAAATAGACAGGTAATTAATATGGCATTTTAGGAAAAGAGGAACATGTTGAAATCACTGTCTTACTGACGATAATGTCTACAATTATGTGACACATCACTGAATAATAACTGACTGTTAGAACCGCGTGTATGGCTATTGCACAATTATGAGGTGATAATGCAGGTGAAGCAGATATCTGGCAGCACCAGCTCCTTCAGTCAAAAATCAAACACAGAATATATAAGGTTATTTCAAGGCACCATCAGAGATTTAGAGAATAACCTACGAGGTGTGACTACGGGAAATATGGCCGAGTTACGATAATGTTCACAGTGCCGAGAACATATTTCCTGTAATCACTCTTACCGACCATGGTTATTCTGTTTAGAAAATCAGGAAGTCAAAACCACCCGGAGGCAGGACGTGAGACCTCATACAGCTGATTTGTATTCATGCGCGTGATAAACCCAACGTCTCCAGCCTTAATAGCGTAACTACGCTATGGAAAGTAGTAAACCATTGAACTAACTAACAACTAAAGCATTATTTCATCAAGTTCTTACACCGGAACATCGGTCATTCACGGCTGTGTTTAGTGACGGGTGACAGTGTATTGTTGAATCCTATAAACTTTGGAGAAAGTCGACGGTTGAATGTTGGGAAATTTAAAAGACAACCATCCAACGAATACATTTAGGAAAGGTTTCTGTCAAGAAAACCAACACGTTAAAAGATTAAACGTTCCGTTCTGTGGAAGGCGTGTTGCAGTCACCTCGTTCCAAGAAGTTAACTCCACTCGGGATCCGTGTCAATGCGAAGAATACGCCTCTTTGGAGCAGGAGGTCGACTAACAGAGTCATGCGACATGTTGAAGTGAAATACACCACCATAACTTGGACCTGAGAATACTGCATCTACAGAATGAAGATTTATGGCATGCGACAAAAATTAAGACGTCATGGCAGTCTGAGGCAGTGGATGTGTGGGCAGAGTGGCGGAGTTCCAAGGGTTTGACAACAATTTACTAACGGACTGCTACTGTTCCTCATTAACTGAACAACACCTTTTTATTCATTGATTTTTTGCCCGGAAATGATTTGATGCGGTCAGAGAGAGTCTGGATGAGACGTTTTTCTTTACAAACAGTATGCAAACGATTGTTTCCTTTTCTTTTTTCTGTGTAAGGTTATTTTTTCTAAAAAGACCATAATTTATAACGCTATTTATTGCGTTACCTTTATATTTCCTTTCATCAATCTTTTTGTGAGTACAGCAGTTTCTAATCATCAATGAGACGGGGAAAAGTTGTCAGTGAACTTTATTTATGAAAAGTAGTTCCGTCAACCAATCTGATTTCTTCTCTGTTTAGTTTACCAATCAACTCCGAGAATAAAAAAACTGCACATTGTGCAAATGTGCAAAAAAATATTACACGAGGTCTCCCGCCCGCATGAGTAACAAATTAACTTAGGGGTAAGTTTCTCAGCGACTTTACAACTAACTAATAGAGAACAACTGCAGCGTGAATATTACAATGGTAGAGGGGCGTTCAAGAAAATCCGGACTATTCTTCTTCAGACAATTGCATCCGTCAAAAACATATACAAATCAAACTGCAAATCAATTTAACAGGTATCACTAGCACTGTAAAATCTTCCATGGTCCTAATCAGTACAAGCACCTATCCCAAAACAGGCGTCCATGTCGCTACATGTGTGGAAAGTCTTGCACACGTCATGGACACGACATTAATTTAAAGCTGCTGTTCTGCCATGTTACGTCAGTAGAGTCCTCGTCTTTATCATAGGCCTTTTAATTGCAGTCACCATCCTTTTCCTCACCATCAATATCCTCACTCGATATTTTGTCACCAGTACCATCCTTACCTGCATTTCTATCACCATTATCACCCTTACATGCATTTTCTCACCATCGCCATCCTTACAGGCGTTTTCATCAATATTATCATCCTTGCATCCATTTTTATCACCATCATCATCACTGCATGCATTTTCTCACCATCACCATCCTTACAGGCGTTTTTATCATCACATCATCATCACTGCATGCATTTTCTCACCATCACCATCCTTACAGGCGTTTTTATCACCATTATCATCCTTGCATCCATTCTTATCACCATCATCATCACTGCATGCATTTTCTCACCATCACCATCCTTACAGGCGTTTTTATCACTATTATCATCCTTGCATCCATTTTTATCACCATCATCATGACTGCATGCATTTTCTCACCATCACCATCCTTACAGGCGTTTTTATCACCATTATCATCCTTGCATCCATTGTTATCACCATCATCATCCTTGCATGCATTTTCTCACCATTATCACCCTTACATGCATTTTCTCACCATCACCATCCTTACATGCGTTTTCATCAATATTATCATCCTTGCATCCATTTTTATGACCATCATCATCACTGCATGCATTTTCTCACCATCACCATCCTTACAGGCGTTTTTATCTCTATTATCATCCTTGCATCCATTTTTATCACCATCATCATCACTGCATGCTTTTTCTCACCATCACCATCCTTGCAGGCGTTTTTATCACCATTATCATCCTTGCATCCATTGTTATCACCATCATCATCCTTGCATGCATTTTCTCACCATTATCACCCTTACATGCATTTTCTCACCATCACCATCCTTACAGGCGTTTTTATCACCATTATCATCCTTGCATCCATTGTTATCACCATCATCATCCTTGCATGCATTTTCTCACCATTATCATCCTTGCATGCATTTTCTCACCATCACCATCCTTACAGGCGTTTTTTCACTATTATCATCCTTGCATCTATTTTTATCACCATTATCATCACTGCATGCATTTTCTCACCATCACCATTCTTACAGGCGTTTTTATCACCATTATCATCCTTGCATCCATTGTTATCACCATTATCATCCTTGCATGCATTTTCTCACCATCACCATCCTTACAGGCGTTTTTATCACTATTATCATCCTTGCATCCATTTTTATCACCATCATCATCACTGCATGCATTTTCTCACCATCATCATCCTTACAGGCGTTTTTATCACCATTATCATCCTTGCATCCATTGTTATCACCATTATCATCCTTGCATGCATTTTCTCACCATTATCATCCTTGCATGCATTTTCTCACCATCACCATCCTTACAGGCGTTTTTATCACCATCATCATCCTTGGATGTGATTTTATCACCATCATCATGACTGCATGCATTTTCTCACCATCATCATCCCTACCCACGGTCTTCTCACATCACCATCCTTATCTGCATTTTCTCACCATCATCGTCCTTATCTGCATTTTCTCACCATCATCGACTCTTTCCCCAAGACCCTTCTCCCCATCACAACCACTATCATCATCATCATGGCAGCAGATTGTCTCTCGCCGTCGTCATCATCCACCTTTCTCTCAAAATCACCTCCTTTCCTTGATCTTCCTCGTTAAACTATACTGAACATCATTGAAAACGCACCACCCCTAAAATTGTGGATTTCTAAGAGCAGAAGTGAGCAATCTATGTAAATTTTACATATTTGTGTAGACCAATGTTTGATAAAGAAAAGAAGCAAAAAACAATCAAGCAAAACAGTGAAGATTTAATGCAGCTGACAATGAAATAAAGATGGGGTCAAAATGGAAAGTCAGTAGCGTGTATGACCCCCGTTAGCAGCAACACAAGCTGTGCAACGTCTCCTCATTGAACGGATAAGTCTCTGAATAAAGTCCTGAGGCACTGCATTCCACTCTTGCTGCAAGGCATTGTCGAGTTCCCCAAGGTTGTTGATCTGCGGACGACGTGCGAGGCGTTGGCCGATGTAATCCCACAAGTGTTCGATGGGTGACAAATCTGGTGACAATGCAGGCCAATGAAGTAGAGGAATGTTGTTGTTAGCCAGATACTGTATCGAAACACGTGCAGTGTGGGCTCGTGCATTGTCATGTTGAAATGTGTGCAGATCTTGATGCTGGTGAAAGTAGGGAACGACGTTGTTCTGAAGAATGTTGTCACGGTAGTAAACGGCATTCACTCTGCCACGACAAACAATCAGAGCGGTTCTGTGGTGATAACTTATCCCTCCCCACACCATAATGCTGCCTCCACCCCACCGATCGGTTTGCACAACACAATCCTGATGATAACGTTCACCCCGTCGACGCCATACCCGTAGACGCCCGTCAGCATTTCGCAAGTGAAAACGCGACTCGTCGGAGAACACCACACCATGCCAACGTCGTAACAACCACACACGATGCTGTTCAGCCCATTGTCGGCGTTCACGGCGATGCCTGTCAGTCAGGATGGGTCCAACGTAAGGGCGTCGACAACGTAACCCTGCTGCACGGAGACGGCGTCGGACGGTGGAAGCGCTGATCAAACCACGTCGACCCTGGACTGCGTTGGCGGTTCTGGCAGCGGGCAAGGTTCGATCCCGAATATGGCGCCGTACAATGTCTCGATCTTGACGAGGGGTGGTAACACGTGCCTGACCTGGGCGTTGCCGGTCCCTGCTGGTTCCTGTTTGTTGGTATCTGTTAGCAAGCCTCAGAATGGTCGAATGATGACACCCAAATCGTCGTGCAATGTTTCTGCTTGAAGCGCCGACCTGCAACATACCCAAGGCCTGTTCTCGTTCCTCTGGTGACAATCTTGGCATGGCGAAAAAACTTTACTTACGAAAGTACTGCGAAAATGAGAACGGTTTTGTGCCGAAGGTCATTTATACCCCTGAACAGCATGCTTTCTGCATGCAATTTGTGCCCTTCGTGTGTGATGTGCATGAATTTTGTTGTTTTCATGTGATGTGTTCGATGATGTGTTCGAACGATCCGTTTTTTACTGTAGAGCGTTATTTACGATCTAGTGTGTTATTATCAAAATTCCCACCATTAATTTTCCATTTCCAAAAGATTCTATTGCCTTATTTCAAAATTTACAGGTGGTGCGTTTTCAATGATGTTCAGTATATAATCCTCGTGCAATCAAACAGAGAAACAGATGAAAGTACAAGTGTTTCTTATATTCTTTTCCGAGTTTCTTCACAAGGTTAGTATTGCACTGTGCGTGAAACCTTGGTCATGAATAAACGAAAGCTTGCACTTTTATATGTTCCCTTATTTTGTTTCCATGAGTATATTTTCCTTAGGCGTCATCCTTGCTGTCATCTTCATCATCGGGACAAAGCGTAACCAATTTTCTGCTGACAAAGTGAATGAAATATTTTTATAATGCAATCACGCTTTCAGGAAGCCATATTAAACGATATGATTGTTGGCTTGGCTATTCTAGGTACTAATCAGTATTTGTTGAAAGGTCAGACTCATCCGTCATGCACCCCCTGTCATAACGATATCTCATTCATTTACGTCCTGATCGAGGATCATATGCTAAAATGTTCAGGGTAGCTAAATATTATCCGGTTCAATAGAAATCAAATTGTTGCTGTGCTTTATTATGTTTCATATTTCATGAATGTAGTCGTTAGGAATATCAGGGTGTAGCGTTGCATGGGGGGTGTAAGAGGACTCCTTGTATAAGCTATACGTCGTTTAAAGTATATTTAGAATTTAAATAGAATTTAGAATTGTTGAAATCTATGTTAACATGTAATATTATTGCTGGTTAAGCTTTTGTCTGTCGTCAGCAGCTATGGAAATACGACCGATATACACCTTTGAAAAAGGTAGGGGATATTCCATTCTGCGAGCATAGCTTTGGACAATGCCAATGCATACGAGGAAAAGTGGCCCGTGAAGGTTCCGGGGTAGAATAGGCTTTCAGCAGCCCATGCTTGCCATAAAAAGCGACTGTGCTTATTGTAAGAGGCGACTAATGGGATCGGGTGGTCAGGCTCGCTGACTTGGTTGACACATGTCATCGGTTCCCATCTGCGCAGATCAGTCTTCATGTTGTTGATCACTGGATTGTCAGGTCCAGACTCGATTTTTTACAGACCGCTGCCATATAGCTGGAATATTGCTGAGTGCGGCGTGAAACTACACTCACTACGAGGAAAAGTAATAGGTGTCCATTCCGATGAAACATTTCTTGAAAAATGGAATAAACTGTCACATTTACGTATACCCTTCATGTCTCTTCATCAATTGCGTTTTATCAATCTTGTAAATCCAATATCGCATACGTTTTAATGGTAAATAAATTCTGTGGTTTAATATCCACATTTTGTCCTTGTTCTCAAACACACTTTTTCACTGTTAAAGCATTCAATAGTAATATCACACCAACAGGTGTGACCTGTGATGTTAATTGTCATCCTGCACACGAAATGTAAGTAATATTTATGTGGACTTGTAAATGTCCAGCGACTGAACCACATCAAATGAAACTAAAACGGTTCAGGGGTTGAGTCAAATACACCGTACGACTACAATCAGGTAAGATACAGAGGATGGGTTCATGACGAATAAAAATCTTTGTGTAACATGGGGCTGGCTAAAAAGGTTCATAATCAGAAATATCGTCGGGAGGAAAATTATTATAGATCGTCGATACATAAATAATATCGGATGTAAACCTTCGTGATAAAATAGTTTTAATTTTCTGACACAAAACACAAAGTTAGGTTTCGCGGCTTGTAAATTACACTACAAACAAAAAGTATGGGAACGCTCTAACATTTGATGGCATTTCTGCTGTTCCCGGCGTGATATTGCTGGAAATTTGCTTTAAAACGATGTAAAACCAACCTCCCTCACTCTAATATTTGGTAGTGATATATACACTTAAACAAGGTGAGGTCAGTTATACTCCAAGTTAAATGCCACTTTTTGAGTGCTTAGAGGAATGTTAGAACTTGCAGCGAGGCAACTCATTCATTATTCGTTGAATTTGAGAGAAAGGAAACAGTGAAAAACAAGGGTGATAAAACACAGCTGCACCGGGTTTCATTCATGCGTCTGTATAACAGTCAGGTGCATGCGGAAGGCATATTTTCTTTGCAGCTTGTGGCAACTGTGCATTGGCTGTTGTGAATCGGTTCCGCAGGGCTTGAAGCACAACAGATCGGTCATCTGCCCTTGATGTCTTTCCGAGTCTTCCAACGCGAGGTCTGTCCTGTAATCTACCAGTGGTCTGGAAGCTTTCCTGCAGTGTATGGATGACACACTGGGACACCTAAAGACGGCGAGCAACACATCTTACGGATTCACAACCATGTAACCTTGCAATGGCTTCGCTACTATCGTGGGCGCTTAATGGTTTGCGATGTGGCATGGTGAAGAAGTTGTGAGGCTTTAGTACTGTCTGAGGCGAGCAACTTCGCTCTTCGTCACAAATGTGACGTCAGTGTTAGGAGTATTGATCATGACGCTGCCCAATGGTTTGCGCCATCTCCTAATAGGCGACAACCTGTGGCAGTGTAGTGGAGCCAGTGCTCTACGCCTTAGAAACATTGGACACTGGCATTTGCGCCAGCTGCATTCGCAGGGAGTTCCTCTCTCTGAAGAAGATTTTCCAGATGCTTGGTAAAGCTCTTTGATTAGTTTTTAAAACGGAAATGAGAGCGTGAGTATTGACCTGTTGACATTTGTTTCAGTAACATGTTTACTATGCTATATGATGAACTGATGTTAACTGTACATGCGGCTGGCTGGACGTCTTTAAGTTGCATTTTCAACAGAAACGAACACAACTACCATCCCTATAGTCCTAAGAATTCTCAAAATGTTATTTTATAATAATTTGTACGATTCCAATTATTCATATGAATGCGGTTGTCAAATTACGAAATATTTAATGATAAGAAATGTTGATTGGGAGATATACGTACTAAGTTTGAAATCAGAGGTATATAACGAAATTATAATAGGTCTAAATTTTATTTGAAACCATTTCCGTATCGTTTTAAACTGAATATTTAGAGCTATTAATATTCCATTATGTATCTCAGAACGTTTGTCTCCTTTCTGCCACAAAACTGTTATAACGATTACAAAAAGGTATATTTTGCGATTCTGGAAAATCAATATGTAACGTGATTATATACCTCTGAATGACTTTAGTTAACCAATCACAAGCCAGTATTTACCGAAGTTATGGTAGAATGGTGAATGCTCGCTACTAGTAGCAACTGTTAAAACGCATAGAAATTAAAGCCATTGCTTCATAAAAAAATATATGACTCTATGCTCTCGAGAAGTCAGAGGTGAGAAAGATTTCTTTAAACCGGACGCTTAGATGCGGTTAACTTTGTTGGTGCTATTTTACTGTTAGACCCCGTATTTGCGTTTTCCTAGATTTCTGGGGAAGACACAGTAAAATCTTAAAGAACAATAAATATTAAAGATTAGTGACGAGCGATAACAGTCGGAAAATAAGTCTCGTGAATACTAGCACTAATACATAGTAACACGTATGGAACTCTTCAGCGTAGAGCGTAGTAATATTCAAAGAATAATGTTGTATTCTCATAAAACAGCCAGCTAGTGTTGGACGATTAGGCAGCTGGTCATTTGTGATTAACTTGTGAATTGCTAACATCAGTGGAAGCTGTCATCACTGGCGTTTGTCCAATAAGTTGTCAACACCGGCATAAAATCTCAGTCCCATCCGTGGTTTATACATTTGTCACCAGCTCTACAATCTGGTGCATTGTCTAAACAGGATTATTTCCCCAGTCCCAAAGAGTGCCTGTTTAGACAGCTTGAACCGTAGTGTCAGCAAGTGTATCATACCTCGTGGTAAGAAGCTTGGCATAGGCCAAGGTTATGCGTGGCGGGGTGCATTGTGTTTTCAGTTTCTTATCAGACTGAGTCATAAATCCAGACGGGTACTCACATACATAGATAATCCAGTATCTTTGTGCACTAAGGTAGGTGTTTGGTGGGGGAGGTAGCCTAATGGCTGAAGCGTTCGCTCGTCACACTAAAGACCCGGATTCAATTCCTCACATGGGTACAATGTCAGAAACCCATTTCTGTTCCCCCACCGTGTCATTGATGGAACTAAAGTTACTCACTCTCCCGCTTGATACACTTAATAGCACAATATGGATATGCCCCCCAAAAAACCGAAACGAACAGTTTGATAAGGCTTGATGTGAGCATGTAGGTAGTTGCCCCCTCATTTCAGTCGTAAGATTTAAAGTAGTTTGTGTCGAGATAATCCAGTCTATTCGATCCAGTGATTAACATCATGAGCATCGCATTGTGCAGGCATACGTGATGCCATAAGTCCCCTGTGACGAAAACACTTTTTTTGCACAAACTCAACTGCAATCATTAATTTCTAGAGAGACATAGGTAGCCTATATTTCAACGCTGTATTTTCATTCTGATAACATTAATGTGTTCTGTACTTCTGCCATATGTCACATGGTCATCGTGTTGCATATCAACCTGCATTTCGATGACGTGTCCTAAAACCCGTCCTTCCTAAAGTAATCAAGATTTAAAAAATACCACGCATTATCTTATCAAAACACCATTGACATGTTTTACGGACATCTAGGTTTTACGTTTCCAGAATAAAATGACATCTGACTGTCACGTTATAATAACTAACCAGCGCAAATGGGCCTATAATGCCCAACGCTAAAGGGCACATCAGTAACGGATATCATTCTGAAATATGCCAGTCTGCTAGGATTAATGAGTAACTGTGAAACTAATCATTGCTCATCGCAGATCTTGAAGCTGCAGGTTCTATCATCTGTCAACAAAAACAATAGAGGCAACATCAAAGAACACTAAAAAATCAAATTCCAGATTTAGAAGCTGATTACAAGTTTCAAATTAAGATTTTTATTTTGTCGTAGAGATCGCATTCTTTTAAATTAACCAAATGACGTTCGTAACGTCTGTGACCAGTGAATGTCCGCAGTAGAATAGGCTTTCGGCAACCCATGCTTGCCATAAAAGGCGACTATGCTGGTCATAAGAGGTGACTGATGGGATCGGGTGGTCAGGCTCGCTGACTTGGTTGACACATGTCATCGGTTCCCAATTACGCAGATCGATGTCGCAGATTCATGTTGTTGATCACTGGATTGTCAGGTCCAGACTCGATTATTTACAGACCGCTGCCATATAGTTGGAATATTGCTGAGTGTGGCGTAACTTCTGTTAACAATGTTTCATAATGAAACCATACTTGGCTTTAACTTCACTGTAGTTATTGATAAAACCCCTTTCTTTCACTGATAACTGAATATTTGTAATAGCAATATCCTTATATTAATGTAAGGTTCTGCAATTTATTGACAGAAGTAATAAGTAATTTACATAAATATTCAGCGGTTTTATAATGTAGTTTGTAGAATGCGCAGAATTTAAATAATAATATGTTTGGATGTTGGAACCAGTGGCCTTTATACTGAATAAATATCGGTCGGTCGGACTGAATGCTTGTAATAGCTGTGTCCATTGTGGCATTGTTTAATCATGATGGGGGTGGGCCTAGGTCGTCTGGTTCAAGCGTTCACTCGTCACGCCTAGACTGGGGTTCCATTCCCCACACAGGGCGTGGAGCCCATATTGCTGGGATATTGCTAAAAGCGGCGTAAAACTGATCTCATTCACTCACACACTCACTCGTGCATTCTCTTCCCACAGTGGTTACTTCCGGGTCACATCTTCCTACGTAACCGACCCGTGAAGGTCCCGGGGTAGAATAGGCCTTCAGCAACCCAAGCTTGCCATAAAAGGCGACTATGCTTTTCGTAAGAGGCGACTAATGGGATCGGGTGGTTAGACTCGCTGACTTGGTTGAGACATGTCATCGGTTCCCAATTGCGCAGATCGATGTTCATGTTGTTGATCACTGGATTGTCTGGTCCAGACTCGATTATTTACAGACCGCTGCCATATATCTGGAATATTGCTGAGTGCAACGTAAACTAAACTCACTCACTCACTCCTACGTAACCCCTGTTCTAATACGACCCTTTCATGGTGCGAATATTCAAGACTCGTGATTGGAGGCAATCAGATTTAGTAGTGCAATCATCGACCTTGTTTCAAAACTGATCGTCCGAGAGATCTCGGTAATTTCCGGATGCATCGTGAAAACTAGAACCTCTCGAGCGCGTTACTCAAATGTTTCGTCTAGACAGAACTCAGTCATGTCATATTTCTTTCTCCACATTGCTTGCATTTGTCAAGTTGAATCTAAGTCGATGTAACACGTGTTCTGATTGGACAGAAAAAAGGGAGATAAATCTGCTGCCATTTTTTGCCGCTAGGGGATTTTATGAGAACCGCGAAATATGGCCGTATTAGAACAGAGGTTCGTAGGAAGATATGACAAGTAATCTCTGTGGGAAGAGAAAGTCACTCGTCATGATCTTGTTTTCTTTAAATGCCTTGAAGTTTATTCGACGAGTATTCTAGCGGTGCTTCCATTGATGAATTATGCATTGCCTTCAGCAGGATTTAAGTTCACTGAACGAAGTGTTGCTGTCGTTATTGACCTTTCAAGCGAAACTGTGGACACATAATTTCATTTACAGTTGCTTTTGATGCCCGTGTGGTCAATGACGCTAACATAATTTACAATATTCTTTCATCGTACAGTTTTATGTTTTAACTCTATTATTTCCAGTCCGCTGTTATGAAGTTGCACCATTGCCGAGCGCGGCGTTAAATCACAACCAACCAACCAACCAACCAACCAACCAACCATGCCTATGGAAATGCTAGAGAGTGCATTTTAGTCGAATGCGTGTATTCCAATTCTGTAGCTTTTTGTATGTTTTGTAAGAAATTTGTCATCTAACCATTGAGACAGTTTCGACACTTTCCCGTGAAAAGAAACCGGAACTTGAATTGTTCATTCTTTAGTCATTTTGCAAGAACTAAACGGTATACGGTGAAATAGCCGTATTTTGGACCTGTAACAGCTTAAAATGATATTGGTTCGCAGGATTTGTGCGTATCAGAAAATACAACTTGATCTGCTAATACTCGTATGTTTTGTATTATTTTGTATTATTAAAGTTCTTGCTCAATTTAATTGTAAGTTCTCTCCTCGCCCTGCATGCCTCGCCGGCATTTGCGAGTCATTTCTTTCAAGACATTTACTTAAGTCAATTTCTAATGAAAAAAAGAAAGAAAATTAATGGTATTGGATGATGACACAGATCTACAAAATAGAACCGTTCCAGTGTTGTCTTTCATTCTGTACTTGCGGTTTTATTCAGTTTCAAGTGCCAGGAAAAGAGGTTTTAGATGCATTTACAAAGCACAAAATGTGTCTACAATTTACGGTATCTTTCTTACGACACTGTAGTCAATGCACAAATCAACTCGATTCGCATTATTGTCTCCATTCTCGTCCCACAGAGGTTGCGCCTGTGATTCCTGCGTTACATTACGTTACGTCACGTTACGTCACGTTACTTTATGTTACGTTACTTCACATTATGTTACGTTACATTACGTGACGTTGTATGGGAAGATATGACAGGAGTAACTTCTGTGGAAAGAGAAAGCATTATTTTAGAAGTACTAACTTTTTTATGCAAACGTTTACTTTAGTTCGAGACGTTAATACTGACCCCTACCTTGTTGTAAAACAAAACTGTTTCCAAAAAGGTTTTACATTTTAAAACATCAGAATCTTGTGCTCAGCAGTCCTAAGTTGAAGTTCATTTTTGTCGGAGAGGCCTGAATATCGTATCCTTCATCTGTGCGTAATAGTTTGCAAATGTTTATAGCCAGTCGGACTAGCTACAAGATAATTCACTAGCCCAAAAATTGAATGCAGACATGTGGTTTACAATTATTTTTTTTTAAAACTGCTAATACAATGAACCTTATTATCAAGTCATCATCTTGCATGCTTTAAAATTGTATTATAGCTTATAAAACAAATCCAATAGAGTGGTATGATTATAATAGGACCCAATATGAAATTCACTAGCCAGTCGGTCCAGTCGTAGAGATTTGTTGGCCCTACTGGATTCTTACTAGCCACGGGCTGGTGGACTAGTGGCTATTTCGCACACTGTACACACATCCCATGAACGAGTAATTCGATGTGTATCAAACTCAATCAGGCCGATCCGACACGCGAGATGACAACTACGACATCTCTCTGATACATGCCACGCCGTCTAGGTGTTGACCAAACTACATCTGATGTTGGGAAATGTATCTCAAATGACTCAATCTAAAGACAGTCTCGAAGTCGCGTTATGCACTGATTACGTTACTACAGAAATTGGAATCGCATGTGTTTCATCGGTTCGGTCTCAGCTAGTCGTTACATAAATTGAGTAATTATTCACCAAGCTATAGTTTGCTCAGCTGTGACCTTCAGATGGACCCTTACTCGGTGAATATATACTTCAATTCCTCATCCCTAATTCTTTAAACCCCATCCCGTCTGCATTTAAGGCTAGTACTTTTTGGTCCCGTGCCTAGCGGTCGGCATTACTTCGGTACAACAAGGACTAGTCCACTCTAAGTCGGAGTACTGTGTTCATATGTTAGTTGTTTGTCGCTGCACTCAGCAATCTTATACCTGGACCAGAAAATTGGGTGTTCAACATCATGTGTATCTATCTAGGCTGTCACCCATGTCTGTGAGCCTGTCCACTCGATCCCCTTAGTCGCCTTTCGCAACAAGCAAGGATTGCTGAAGATAAATTCTCACCTGGTTCTCCACGGGTATGTGGGATTCTCACATTCTATTGGTTTCATCGGCAACAGCGTCTACAGGTAATGCCAGACTGTCATGTGGAGCTTTACACCTCACCTTGAAACATCTAACCTATAAAGAATCTGTCGTATCAGACACCTGAATGAATCAGCATGTCAGGCTCGGCAGCTCGGATAACGGCGTGCCTGTGTGACAGATTACTCAAAATATTGCTCATAATATTAACCAATAGTTCAGGGTATTTACCGGCCAGGAATGTGGCACATACTTGCTTATTAGTTTGTCTAAGGAACCTGTCATGTCTGTTCGAATCCTAGAATTGCTATAATTATGGTAATTGCTTATAACATTGACTTTGAGTATCTGCTTGGCCCCGTCCTATAGCTGGAATATTGTACATACATGTACTTGTTTACAAACTACTTTTAGTGATGTTTAGAAACTGATATGATGAAGAGGAAAAATCTTAATGGAAGACAACTTCTTTACTGCAGTGGATACCGCGTTTCGGAATAGATGTTAACGCCGTTATCCGGCAAGTGATACATAGAGAATCTCACTCAAGTGTCTGCTGATATCAAATATATCAACACGAGGTGATAAAATAACAAAGATATGATTGACATCAGTAGGGGGGACCACATGACAGTCTGCCACTAGACTTGCAATGCAGCGATGTCATAACACAGTGACGTCATCAAGTTAATGACGTCATGGCATTGTGTGGGCAATTTACAAAATCTACTGTCTACTGTCATCTCCTACGACATATTGTCTGATCTCACACAAGCGATATCTCCTATGGGACACAGTTTTGGATGATATATGATATCATGCACAAGAACATTTACATGAAGGATATTTGGAGTTCATACAGCTGAAGAGTTTGATGTTCAATGTGATGACGGTGCTTATGTTTGTGAATAGACATAATAGCCATAAAGCCTAGTGAACAAAGAGTTATCATTTGATTGGTCTGGATTAGGTGACGGTAAGCTTTAGGGATGTAATAACTTTGATCTCCGATCTCTGTTGATTGTCGGGTCTTTGATGTTGATTGCCTCAAAGAGTTTTCTTACCTTGTAGTCTAAGCGGTTGGCTTCAAGGATGTTAATGTTGTTTTAAGAGATGGGATAATTCTGACCATTATTGAAAAGGTCAAATACTTCATCGCTCTGGTCTGTCAGTCAGCATGTCACCATCACAGTAAATCCATCGCGTAATCTGAGACTTTCTGTAATCTTGCGGTATTCTGTAATCTTGCCTTGTAATTTTCATCCTTGTACATTGTCAACTGGTTACGTGATCAGGCTAGATGGGAGGAAAAAGAGTCTAACACTGGGGGGTTACTTTGAGCGCTTCGGGGAAATTAACAATACTGACAAGATGTGAACTTTACTCGACGTTAAGTTTAACCAGTCATTGGTGACTTTAAATTTAATTGATGTGCTACAGTTGAAGTAAAATGAAACTTGACAATATCTCTGTGTTGCCATTTTGTTCACTCACTTGGAAGAAATAATCAGGGAACGTCGAGAACGGTAATGTAAACTTTAGACTGTGTGTCGATAGATTTCTCTGAACTGTACAGGGACATTTCACAGTTGTTGTCTTGTGCTTGAAAAAACAACCGAACATGCAGTTCAAAAGAGCTCTTCAAATTATGTCTCGATCACTCGAAGAAGCAGATTCGAGAGAGCGTTAAACGCTCAAGAGCAGTGAATGCAGTCAGTCATTGAGACCCTGAAACGAATTCATACAAGAAAGGCCATTCAAGTGGAGAATACCCTATTTTCTGAAAATTTAGAAAGTCTCGATCTCCTTTTCATTATTATATTATATTATATTATATTATATTATATTATATTATTATATTATATTATATTATATTATATTATATTATATTATATTATATTATATTATATTATATTATATTTTTTCTGTAAAATACTTTCATTTCAGATGATGTTAGTCTACGATGAATGTTACTTTGCCTGATCACTGAAATCAGTGATGAGACCAGGTGTTCGGGTAGCTTTAAATGATTGGAAGAAACTATACTGTTCTTATGAAATCGTTTTCCAGGCTGGTGACAAACCATTAGTCCACACAAAGAAATGTATTTAATATTCCGCGTTTGTCCTTTTGGCTGAAAGACACCGAGCGAAAAATAATGAGAATTTGCTACTCAGGAATCTTTTGAATGGGTGGATTTCTCATAATTGCCCGGCATTCAGAGGCTAATGACATGCTTACCCTTTTGCGAACACATGGTGATGTATTCCTGTACAGTTCAAGATACTTGAACTTTCATTCCCAAAGGAATCCGTTAGGGCAAATACTAGTAATCGAAGCAGGGCCCTTATTCTCGAAACGTTTGCAGCCTCAAGAATTCTTTGATCGTTGCCAAGGTGTTAAGTCTTTGATTAAGAAGTTCGGAGGGATACGAGCGTTTCGAGACTATCTAGCTAGGTTAGTATTTTCTGGCTTTGAAATAGCATATTTAATTGGTAAACATGTTAATAATGCCCTGTGAGAAGTGATTTAGTGAGTTTAGTTTTACGCCACACCAAGCAATATTGTAGCTACATGTATATGGCGACAGTTTGTAAATAATCGTGTCTGTACCAGACAATCCAGTGATCTGCAACAGGATCATCGATCCTGGGGTACGATGACATGTGTCTGATGAGTCTGACCACCCTATCCCCTTTGTCGCCTCTTCGGACAAGCATTGGTTGAATCGATTATTTACAAACCCGTCTTCATGTGACTGAAATATTGCTGAGTCAAACAACAAAGGAAAAAAGGGAAAAAAATCTTTAACACTGACGTTAAAGACATTTCTCAAAGGGCAATATTCACCCTATTCACTCACTTTACCTATTACATATATGTGCGGCATAAAACTACATTCACTCACTCACTCACTCACTCACCCACCCACTCACTCATCCACCTCCATGCTTATTTGACGCAGCCAAAAAGATCGTTATTGCCTCCCGATCAACTGCCAACGGTGACTTAGTAAATGTCACACACGGGGATGAATGTCAGATAGCAGACGTGCTCTCATTAGAGAGACACGCAGATGCTATATATTTCACCGTGATATCTCTAGTTGGCCCATGCTATTGTTCCAAGTTGATCCCTACTCTCACAGGCACAACTATATTTCCCGACAACTGTTGACAGTATGAGTGGTAGATGGTTGTTAGCCTGTACCAGAGACAAAAACAGCATCGGCTGACCGTTATTCTGTTATTACGAGTATGATCAGAAATAATCCCGAGTTCGTAAAAGTTCCCTTATCATCTCATGGACTCCTGTGTAGTGTTTACATCATCCGGAAGCATCACTGCCGTCTTTTGAATTTTATTGTGATATATTATCGCAATGACGTCACACTAGAATTACGTCATAGATGAGGTCATATTTATTACCATACTATCAGAAATATCGTAAACCGTAAATCGTATCGAGTTCGTAAAGTTGCTATATCATCCCACGCACTCGTGTGTTTTGTTCACATCTTCAGCATCACTGACGTCATTCGAATCTTATTGTGATATATTGTCGGAATAACGTCACACTAGAATGACGTCATAGATTTAAGACAAAATGTAATTTAAAAGAGGAACTGTGGCGGATGTAACACAGTAGCTTGTGTACACCGGACGTAGGTCACAGAGCTCCGTTTCTCGCCGTTTTCTGTGGGTTGTTGTGGCCGAGGGGTTTTCCTGTGTATCACACTTTATCATTTTAGACAGCTAAAAAAGGATTTACTTTCTGGATTTACCTTTAACAGGTACTTTCGAAAGGATATCACATGACACAGGGGGGCACCTGTCGCGTATGACGTGGCTTGGTATGCGCGGAATTGCCGACGCCCCCAGGATGTTTTATTTTCGTAAATTGACTATCGGTATGAACTCAGAGCCACTATTGTCTGTTTCGACTACTAATGAATAAACAGACACCTACAGCTGGCTTTCACAGACCCTTTGTCACAAGCATTCGGTCAAATCAAACCGCACTTTATTGTAAATATCTACAGGGTTTTTTTCCCATTGAAATTTTCAAATATTATTGGATATGTTTGGCCAAATCTTTCTAATTTTATGCAAAAAATTATTACAAATAGTGGTTTTGTTCTTACTTTTCAGTATTTGTACCCCCGCGCACTTGTTTGAAGGGTGTTTTTGCTCTTTAAATCTAAAACAGCATGTCCTAAATCGTACTCGCTCAGTTTTGAAACCAGGGATAGCAGGTTCAAATTGTCGGCATCTGAAAGGTAAATTTGTAAACTAGAGTGAAGAATTTACTTATGAATAAAGTTAACTGCCTTTAAATTTCGCAATAATTATTTACGTATGCAATGAGAGAAAAAATTAGAAGTGTTTGAAGTCCAATTTCCTTTTTATACAAATATACGTGCAACTAGCGTTCGAGTAGACGCCTACTGACTTTTCAATTTATCAAATGTGAAACGTATTATCGCGACCTGTAGAATTAACCTGCTTCGAAGTTTCTTCAGTGGGATTAGACTCAAGACATTCTTCGTCAAACCATTCGCTTTTTACTTAAAAAATATCACAGAAACTGTCTAGCAATAGTTGGTATCTTAAGTGTTCAGCGTCCTTCAATGTCCTTCTTGGACTCTGCGATAATGTTCACGTCACACAAGCAACGTGCGAAATATTCACTGGCCCACTAGCCCGTGTCAAGCAAAAATCTAGTCGGGCCAGTAAATCTCCACAATCGCTGTCACTGGCCCGGCTGGTTAGTGAATTTTCATGGTCTCATTTTGTAATTGTATCACTCTCTTCGAATTGTTACGTTGTAATACAGTTATACATCTCGCAAAATTATGGCCTGATAGAAATGTTCATCATATTTGCAAGCTTAATTGTGAAAGGCCATTCTACATTCAGATTTCGGTTTGGTGAATTTATTTGTGGCCTATTAATTTTCAGGCATTGCTAGCCCGAGTGGCACACTGCAGACAAGACTAGGATGACAGTGTATTAAGATCCACTGAACATTCACAGCATCTGTCATCTTGATGGTCAGCTGTAGTTAGTGTTGATATCTCTGATCGCACAAACCCGGAATGTCTATAAAGTCTCAGCTATGGCTAGCACTTCCAGACACATATCCTGGCTATTTTTCTGAGGAAGGGCAGTTTTGCATAACGTGTGTGCTAATAGATCCGGTGCTGGTTTCCGTGATTTCCTGTTTCCTGATCTCCGGAATTACAGAAACTCGTCACATGGGAGTGAAAGGAGAGCATCAGGTTTTCAATCACGCCCAGGCTGGTAATACGTCCAAATGCATCCTCCGAATCCCTCAGCAAGACATTCTTGAATAAAAACTTCTGAGAGCGTGGGTGCTTCTAACACTAACCTCATTATCGGCGGATGATACGTATTTAATTCAGACGTTCCAGGAACGAAATCATCAATATGTTAACGTCCAGTAAGCAGAACACGAAGGTCAGAATTGTGTTAACACCATTTCAATGCCGCATTGTCCTTTCCGATTGGTTCTTCAGCAAACAGTTACAGTCACTATGTATACTATAGAACGTATAGAACGTATTTATTATTTCTGAAAGAGGTCGTGCACTCATTACGACTGAACTACACACTGGCAGCGTTTCAGCGGCATGACACAATTCCTTTTCACAATATGTATTAATATGTTGATTAACCCTGCACCCAACAACATTCCAGCTACATAGCCAGACGATCCACTGATCAACAGCATGAGCATCGATCTTCGCAGTAGGGAGACAGCGTCATGTCAACCAAGTCAACGAGCCCGATGCCCCCATGCCGTTCGTCGACCAGCGTGAGTTGCTAGAGTCAGCGCGCCTGACGCCCCGATGCCTTTCTTTGACCGTCGTGGGTTGCTAGAGTCAGCAAAACTGACGCCCCGAAACCATTCGTCGACCATCGTGGGTAGCTAGAGTCAGCGAAACTGACGCTCCGATACCATTCATCAACCATGCAGCGTGGGTTGTTAAAGACCAATTCAATGAGTGAGTGAGTGAGTGAGTTTAGTTTTACGCCGCACTCAGCAATATTACAGCTATATGGCGGCGGTCTGTAAATAATCGAGTTTGGACCAGACAATCCAGTGATCAACAACATGAGCATCGATCTGCGCAATTGGGAACCGATGACATGTGTCAACCAAGTCAGCGAGCCTGACCACCCGATCCCGTTAGTCGCCTCTTACGACAAGCTGAGTCGCCTACCAATTCAACACGGTTTGATACTATAGAACGGACAGTAAGAAAAAATAAAGATGAGGCAGTGAAATGAGGCGCCGCTGCAGTTTATCATACTCGTACTGTCTTCATGGTATCCCCGAATGATCTATACCACCTTATTAATCACTGAAGATAGTCAGCTGCTAGGAAAGCCCCCTGCAATGCATAAAATACATAGAACGTCTTTGGCTGTACAAAGTTCACAAGATGACTATACTGTGAGTTTATGTAGTCTCTTGTGACGTTACAACCTCAGTCTATTCGTTAATTAAGCGCTACCAATGCATGAAAAATAATTTCAACTAATAAAATTAAAATAATTCTCCTCCACATTTCGTAGTCACTGCATGATAAGTGATGTCACATGTGTCAATTGCTGCAGTTGATAAAACACCAGACATTATCTTACCAACGGTTCCAGCATGACTGGCTAACCAACATATGGGTGAGTGAGTTAAAATTAAACGTCACCTCGGCAGTATCACAGCCACGCCGTGACGAGAGCGGTTAACACTGGAAAGGACTGTATGTATACTGTAAACAACTAGAATATCACAATTTGAATTAAAGCTAGTATGGCAAATTGAAACTAATATCACTGTTTGGACAATATAATATAGAAACAGGCTATAGATCGCTAACAACAGAAAGTAGATCACCAGACTAGGGACCATGGGGACTTACAGTACCTTTACTACCTACTTGGACCCTTATGTGGATTTACACCATACTATCAGCTGCTTTTGTAAAAAATATTAGCCACAATTAAAATACAAGAATATTACGTCTACAAGTCCATGTAAGTTTACCTTTACTTCAAAAGTTTTGGCACTTTTGTACCCTCTCAGGAGGACAATATCCGACAAAAACGATGAACATACATAGGATATCTTTACAGCAAGATCACCAGTTTTATGAAAACACACAATGTTTAATGCTTTCCCGAATGATTAACTGAAGCAGTAACGAAACCTTACATTCATATTGTTTACATTAGGTCTTTATTGATACTTTCCAGTCTTGGTAGATGATTATTGACTCAGTTAAAATGGACAGTTGCTGAATCCAGTTCATCTCGACTACATTCGTGCCAACAAATGCGTCACCATCTATAAATCTATCAGAGACGTGTGAGCATCTTCCTGTTTATTGATACTATTGTTGATTTGTATCTTTGAAGTTAAAAAACTTAAATCTCCCTCTGTAACAAAGTGATCGGGTCCAATAGAGACAGCAGAAAAGGTCAATTTTATACTCATTTCAAGATGTGGAATAGAAGATGGCGTTTGGGGTTGCAAGTCCTCAGGCAAGATTAAACACGCAGGCAACTGTTTGATCAGATCGAACTTACAATCGTTTGGTGACATGTAACGACAAGTGAAGCATCAGAGCATAATGGTCCTTAGAATTGAAGGGTTTCATGACACCTTGTCAAGACATCTGTCAACCCAATGGAGCTATAACCCTTGCTCTGAACCAATTGGCATCCTCATGGTTGATGAAAGGCATCTATTCTACACCCTGTTTTGAATTTGAAACTACTCTCAAAAATAAAACCTTCAAATATTTATTGTTTAACTTGATATGTAGTATAGTTAAGGCGCAAGAACATGAAGTATATCTTTTACAGATTCCAGGCATTCTGACGTTCAGAGTATGATGTTTATTTTTCCTTAAACCAGAAAAATGTATACAGATTCCAGTGTTCGTCATGAACAGACGATGCATAAAAAGATATACAAAACCTTATTAATCGAGCAAAGTGTCCCAATGACAACCAGTCAAATATGATAGTTCATTAAATTCCTTGTATGTATTGTGTCATATACACCGTCCGGTGAATAATTGACCTCCCTGACGTGGGTTTGTGACGATTACTGCCACGGTTTAAGATACGCTTATATGGTATCCTAATAATTTAACATACTTTTTGTTGATTTAAGGCTCGCGGCTCGCATATTCGCCTTATATACTGAACAGCAAAAGAAACCATAGTTTCGAAAAAATAAATCTCATAAAATAAGCATTCATGTTTATGAATTCTGTTAAAAAACTTGACTTGAAACAGTTGCGTTTCTTTTGATGTTCAGTATATTATTTGTCGTCTTTATATCTGTTGAGGGTTTATAAATAAAGTATCCTTTGAAATGTGACATATGAGAGTCACTGTGCTAAAAATTTAAAATTTATTTGAAACATATCCCTTTCTGGTTTGAACCTAAACGGATGTTATCAAGTATTCAGAACATTCTTGTTCTAGGAGGAATGGTGCTAGGAAACAGTAAACGAGCTTGTTGTGATTGAGTGCGCTTAGTCTGACTTGATGTTGACCGTGACGTATCTGATTTGGAACGTCTTGTACGCCGAAATAGATTACCAGCGCGAAGAATATACAATTATCAGTGCAGGTTACATATTAGGTTCCGAAAATGAACTATTGACGAATGTCATTCCACGGAGACGCTCAGTATTATCCCCATTAAAAGTTCCAGTATTCAGCGTGAAGCAATAGATATCAGTTTGTTGTCTATCGACTCGTGAAGAATGGCTTGTAGCACGTACTGACTAGGTGATTATCTTTTATTTTCCATAGTTCGGTATTTGTTTAAGCCATATTGTAGCGGTCTGTAAAACATCGAGTATTTGATATCATGAGCCGAGGAGTCCGAGAAAGTCCATCTGATCAGGTCTGTTGCATGTTATGGACAAGCATCCTATCCTGCAACCCAATTCCTATCTAGTATAAGGCAAAATATTAAGGATATCTAGTTATTTTTATTCTATACGAAACGTTTACTGGACTGGACTTCTTCTTCATTGTATACCCAACGTTTTCTGGGGTCAACTCTTTGTTTATTCTCTACTAAACGTTTTCTGGGCCCAGAAACATTGTGTATTGAATAAAGAAGCTGACATCTATAATATTTTGTCTTGCACTTGAATACCAACTTCCATATCCCTCTCAAGAACCCAATTCCCATCTAATTCCTAACGGAATATATTTCATTTGGTAAGGTCGTAAGCAATCCGACGTTGTCAAGCTCGATTTGTCGCTCTAAGGGAACAGTCATTAGGGCATGCGATGCATGCTGGTTTGATGCTGCAATACCAAGCTTTGCCTCTTATGTGTCTCCCGAAGCGGAATCTCTGAGTCTCTACACGGTGCATAATTAAAACATAATAAGTGGATGCTCTGGTTCATCGATCACTTGAGTGTAACAAACGCTATTTTCAGGATTACACTTTCTCAGTAAAGTACTGGTTCTAGCACCCCGTAAAACAAAAAAAAACAACAACATGAACTTGGCCACCAGCTTGTCAGTCTTCCTTGTTTCAGCATTATGTTTCCTCATTGTCGTGTTTGATTGTATGTCAGTAGATGAGTCCTGTATTCGTCGCTTCATAAAATATGGAATTTCCATGTTGTTATTGCCATAAATATGCAACAACTGATGCTAATAGTTCCCGTTTACATTTCCAGACTGTGACATCTCATCAGATCAGTGGTGACAGTGGTCTCGTTTGCCACATCCGGCTTCGATGGGAAGCACAGAATGAAACAGGAAGAACATTGTTGATATCGGACGTGGACGTAATCGAATCCGGCGTCAAAACGGCCGAGACAGTGGAAATCGTGATATTTTGCCGCTATCGTGCCACCAAAGACCTGATCAGGACAACAGAGCCTCATTTATTCAAAGTTTTACGCTGTCAAAGATACATGTTCAAGTTAGCACTACGATGTGGCATGACTGTTATAGGCAATATCATCAACCTGCTGCCTCTAAAATTTAATGTCGACATCAAAAGGAGAATATATTTTTATGCTTAGACGGAATTTACAAATATCAAAACATGCTTCACTCATTAATGTAGGTATTACGGTTACACCATTCATGTAGCAAACATCCATCTGTAATATTTTGACAGATGTGTCTAAAAGTATGTTTTGAAGCAGACACTATTAAACAGACTAGGCAATGAGAGAAGGATTACATGATGTTATCATGTCACTATCTCTAGTTGGGTGTGTTTTGTAGGTGCATCTTTTACAATATTTCCCAACGTTAATGGTCATAATGTATGTATTCCAACCTTCCGGACCTCTTGTATTCCAATTTGAAGCCTTTCATATTCGTCATCTTCAGGCTTGATAGATCTGCTTTACGATATGGAGGCGATTAATTGGACAATCTTTTCATATAATATATCTGACATGTTAGACAGGTATGACTTTAATGAAGAGGATGCAGATGAATACGAGAGGCTATATGCAGCTGGAGTGTACATAAACAACTATTATCTGTGGATCATCTTTGGATTTGGGTTCCCTGGAAACATTGCCAGCACTGTCACCCTGAGCAGAATGAAACCAATGACGACATCGAAATTTTATGTGGCGCTTCTGGCTATCATTGACAATCTGGCAATTCTACAGAAGCTTATTTATCATCAGCTAACGTACCACGAAGTTACGATTGGAAGCACCGGTTGTAGAATAATGAACTTTCTTTATCTTTGCCTCGTGACGTACTCAAATTGGATACTTGTGTTTATGGCGATTGAACGGTTCATGGCAGTAACAATTCCATTAAGAGTGACTGTTATCTGGAACCTGAATCGTGCTCGGTTGAGTATGATTATTCTTGGTGTGGTTATTGCAGGAATATACTTCCACGCGTTTTGGACCACACTGTCTCATGATGGCATGCAGTGTGGAATCGCAGAGAAGTACATTTTCTTCTATAAAAGGATATGGTACTGGATCAACGCCTCGCTCTACTCGTTCATTCCATCAGTCATCCTTATTGTTTGTAACGTATTAATTACACTTCGAGTTAGGAAATCTCGACAGAGGAGAAGTCGACTTTATTCTGAGACTGAACGTGAGAGGAGAGTTCATCTGAATCGGTACGAAAGGCAAATTACGGCCATGCTTTTGACTGTGGCCGTGGCGTTTCTAATTCTGACTTTACCGAGAACCATCTTCATCTTGATCCATTCTTCGTGGACGCCTGGACGATTGTCTCTGAATTACGCCAGAAAACTTTTGCTTGACCAGTTGACGTTTTTCTTATGTGATGCCACCCATGCTGTAAATTTTTACCTGTATTTCATCACTGGTCAAAAGTTTCGGCAGAGTTTTATTGGTACTGTGTTTGGGCAGTCCCACAACTCTAGTGTAGCGTTTAATCATTCCCGTGTACAAATGACCCTCAATGGGAGCGGGGACACATCCCTTAATCCTGGGAGTTTAACGTGTAAAACATGTGTGAACGTCAAAGGGCATGAATGGATCGTGCTCCAACAACGCCACGTCTATAAATAATAGAGGTGGCTAACGATAGATAAGGGTCATAGAGATCGATAATGATCAATATTGAAGACGTAAGTTTGAGAGAAAATGCCCCAAGTATCTGCATGGGATGTCAACAAAACGACGCCTTGAAAACAAATATCAAGAAGAAAACCATTACATACAGTCCTAAATTAGTATTTATTTGTTTGAGAAAATTCAAACCATTTTCTTTCACAAACTTTCAGTACGATGATATTGATGACACAATGTTCATTTTGGTAATCAATATCGTCGATATTTCCGATTATCGATCATCTTTGCCAGCGTAATAGATAGAAGTAAACATTCACTGTCCAGTTTCGGTTTGACAGTAGCATGACACTGCTTTTAGGTCTGAGTGAAGCACCATATATCATTTTCCGATACAGAATTCTGTGGTATCATGTGTCTATGTACCTGCTGTTTTGCTCAGCAATATACCCGACATGAAAATACTATATAGTGGATAAGGCAACTCAGTGATTGATACTACTGAGTAATGGGTAATTACTGAGTGACTGATTCACGCCGTTGGGTAGCTGAAACATCAGTAATCTGTCATACAGACACTGAAACAAGTATGTTCATTATTATGGGATGTTTATAGAGCACACATATTCAGGTAACTAGTACACGCTAGTATCAATGACAGCCCCCGCAAGTCTAGAAATTCAGGCAAGTCTAGATTTCCACAGCGTCAGGAATGAAGAAAGTCCCGGGGCTCCTTTTCATTATATTTTTTTTTTCACTGTGAACCTTTCGTCTTGTAAAAATATGTTCATTTCAGAGCTTACTTGTTAGTTTAAAATTTCATCAACAATTCGACAAAATACGACAATCCGAATGGTCAAGTCACCTCCTGCGACTGCTAAGGTTGATAAGAGAACCAGTATTCTTATTGAAAGGGGTTCCCGGCCTGTAAGACAAGCAGTAGGCGCTGTGGACACTTTAGTCCTGGTGTTGACGGGATGGATGTGTCCCGACGGACACACTGTAGGGTACTAGGTACACTTGTACCAACGGACTGGAAATATAACAATACATACCTGATGAGCTTCAGGTCAATTTAATCAGTTTGGACATATTAAAAGATACACTTGAATATTTGTGTCTACGCCAGACGGCCACCCCTACTGTAAAGTACTAGGTGCACTTGTCGTCAATGCTTGACGTTACCATGTCAATCTGTCGTACCAACGGACTGGAAATATAACAATACGTACCTGGCGATCTTCAGGTCAATTTAATGAATTTGGACATATTAAAAGATACACTTGGATATTTGTGTCTACGCCGGACGGCCACCCACATTGTAAGGTACTAGGTACACTTGTCGTTAACGCTTGATGTTACCATGTCAGTCTGTCGTACCAACACACTGAAAATAAAACAATATCTACCTGGCGAGCTTTACGTCACTTTAATGAGGTTGAATATATTCATAGATACAATTGAATATTTGTGTCTATGCCTAGTTACACGTTAAGCATGGGAGGTCCTCTAGTGTGATTATTCTACAACTCCAGGTGTGCAAGTGAGCATTACTCTCGCCATACCACGGAGGGTTAAAACAAGAATGGACCTCTTTCATGTTGCTCATGTGTGGATTCGAACCTGGATCGTTCTGGTGATGACCAGCTATCCAGTCCAAATTCGGAAATTACATTAGAGCCTAAGTGATGAAGTGCAAAGACAAAATAATACATCGAACTGTAGACGATCACGAATAAGGTGTTCGTTTATTATCTGGTGATGTAGCTAGCTGGCTAAATTCCTGGAATATCCAACAACGTGTCAGATATCGTGTACCAGGTAACACATGACCTATTAATCCCTTACGATCTTCATACTCGTGAATGTCCGGGTTAGAAACAATGTTCTGCCACCCACGCTTGTCGTAAGAGGCAACTAACGAGATCGGGTGATCAGGCACGCTGACTTGGTCGTATCTCATTGGAATAACTCGATGTATGGCAACTAACGAGATGGGGTGATCAGGCACGCTGACTTGGTCGTATCTCATTGGAATAACTCGATGTATGGCAACTAACGAGATGGGATGATCAGGCACGCTGACTTGGTCGTATCTCATTGGAATAAATCGATGTATGGCAACTAACGAGATCGGGTGATCAGGCACGCTGACTTGGTCGTATCTCATTGGAATAACTCGATGTCCACTCTGTTGACCACTGGACTGGTTTGTCCAGATTCGATTATTTACAGACCGCCGCCATATAGTTGGAATATTGCTGAGTTCGGTCTTAAACAACGATTTTCAATCGAAATATACATGACCAATACTGTAAGTTTTGGGTACGAGTCGAGGTCACATTGACGTCAGGTCTTGTGTTATCAATACATCCGAACGACTGTTACACCCATGACTCTCTTCAAACACGGGAACCCGTTCTCGCTCTGTAGGTTAAACATAGACCATAGATCTGCATGCACGTCATATACATAAACAGAGTAAGTTAGCAGTGGCTGACATATTGGATTGTCGTGTCGACATCGACTCGTTCCGATTTCAGCCCGATATTAACACTTAGAATTCGGTGACATTCCAAACTATGGACACGCACCTCTCAATAGTACATTTCCCCACACATCCTGCCTGATTTCCACGACATAACACCCATTTTATCAACTTTCACACGTCCTCAAGCACGAAAATCGAACCAAACAACCTCTGGGGGTCATCGTTATCCCGCACTCGCTGCCTCACGAGCGATCTCATTGAATCGCTGAGTGAAAGCATTTTGCAGAACGAGTTTATTATAATCGCGCGAAATTTAAACAATCTTTTTTGTATTGAAGCAATACATTTTTTAAGCCAGCATATGACTATGGATTCCAAGGATATATATATATATATGTATCACCTCTGGGATGAACGTTATCACGCACAGTCTTCTTTTTCCAGTCTTCTTTTGTTTTTTCTAAATAAACCTAGTAAAGAGATCACAGAAGATCCAATTTGTATAATTTTCACATCTTTTGACATTTTCTGATGCAGATGTTAATCTGTAATAAACATGTAAGGGTTACTGCTTCATGAACTTGATATCTTTAAATATAAACTTCAGATGGACTTCAAATCTTCTTCATTGACACGATTAAACATCTTAAGTGATGATTTTTTTATGATATCATAAATGGTTTAATATTGAAAGACTTGTTTGCAGTCTAACGTTTAGTTTTATCTCATACACATGCAGATTGATTATTGACTGGGTTAATAAGTGAAATTTGTTTTAAATACATTTCTTAATAAATCTTTAATAAAAAAACATTTCTAATCTGCTTATGTGAACGCACAGTACAGATGGTTTATATTTTCTGTTACCACAGAGTACTTTTTCAAGCATTGTATGGGAAAAATGGATGTACGTTCAGGAGAGGAAAATTCAATACATTTCAAAATTCCTTCTGTATCTGATGCATAGGACTTCATGCGTTATAACCTGCAGCTGAATATCTTATGGCATCTGTTCGAGTGTGCTACTTGTATATTTTCTGAATTGGTTAATGTAAGCATTCTCCTTTTCTGCACATGACAGAATGTGTAGAGCAATTATAGGACTATATTTAAATGTAACAATGTCAGCAAATAGGGACCTCAGTCACAGATGTGCCAGTAAATTCTATTTTACTTATACCCATCGATTCACCAATGTTAGTATTTCCAATTGTGAAAGATATTTGGCCATCGTGGAAAACATGCAAATGTAGGCAAATAGGATTCCTACTGAACTAGCTGATATGTTTACAGAGGATAAGTTCTGTATCAGATTGCTTTGTCTTGAATGTCTTCATACGAATCACAGGACAGGTTATCTAAGTGGACAGTTTCTTTGAATTTTGTTCCTTCGTACACACATAGAAGTTTTGCCCAATCACCTATACTTGTTTGTCTAGATTTCTTTATTTGTGGAATTTACACCTTTCAAATGTCATTTTGGATATATTTGTCAGTTCACCAATAGAGATTCAAGACGATGAACCTTCTTCAAGCTTCCTGTGTAACCTGCCAAAATATCTTTTGATATAATCTTTTTTCAAATCATTGCTCTGATCATTAACATAAAATTAAGATTGTTTTACTTCAAATTATCTCCTTTTAAATAAACATCAACGGTGTTGTTTCAGGAGTTGTCATTGTCAATTAACAACTGAATTAGAGACCTTTCCGAGCATGTGATGTTCTCATAATGTTTATACATAACAGGAAGATTGATTTACATGTATGCTTTAGTTAACTAGCTGGCCAAATGTGTGAAATTGTTCAACTGTCTAATGTTCCACTGTATGTTTTTTTAACACCCGGTGTATATTGGTTCATCAGTTTGTATATGTAACTTATGTAGTGAATCATTGACGTTTTGCAATTTGTAACGTTGCACCTTTTCACTGTTCATCATTTATTTATACCAAACATCAACCAAGAACACTATTCATGGAAACATTATAACAGTTTAGTAATATATCCAGTGAAGACTTTGTAGCAAATAAAAATATATTACAGACCCTTAAAAAGTCAAAATTGTTTTTTAAATTTAATAGAGGATATCAACGATTAATGACAATTAAGTAGAATTTTTATTATGTAAGATAATGCAATATTTATTGCAGACTTAGTATGAGATGATTTAATTCAGATATTCTGCCTGTTTGTCTTACAGAGTTCTTGATATTGTCAGTAGCACAATTCGCTCATGTTTTTGGTACAATTTTTGCTGATACATTTCTGTTCATTAAAAGAACCCCGTACAATTACGGGCATAGTTTAACATGTTCATAATTATTTTATTGTTGAGAAATATTTGCTGGCATTATTCAATTATAGAGTTAAGATACATTGTGTATCTCCTTGACTTTATTCTAGCTTATTACAAATAAATCAGAAGCCACGAAAATATATGTCAACCACCCCTTCAGCATTATTTTTCAATTACAGCCTAAATTAATATTTTTTCAATACGTAGAGCATATATTTGTGTAATTATTGTGAATAAAATTTCTCAAAAGTCTTCAATATGTTTGTGATCTTTTGTCACTGAACATAAAATTACATTTTTGTGTAACTAACAATTTTGAGAAACTTAAATAAAAATACAATTATTGAATCTAAGGTTCAATAGGTGTAGCTGTAGCTGTGTAATGTAGTCATAAAATTTATCAGCCATATTCCAAAATGTAAAATACTTTGAATGCTTGGAATCCATAGTCATATTATGGCTTGAAACATGTCTTACTTTAGTAATTCTTTTTAAATTTCGCGCGACCTTAATGAACTTGTTAATTATGGCCTGAAATCGAATCGAGTCAATGTTTGCACGACAAGCCAATATGTCAGCCGATGCCATCAATGTTTCTCGGGCGCATGTTTTTATATAACTTGACGAGGGCGGTAGGACATTTTTAAATGTTTGATAGAAAACAAATGACGAGGGAGGAACACATTTTTATTTATTATTCCCTCAGAGATACAGTTTGGAGAGTTTAGCAGGTGATAATGAGTCGTAGATTCCGTCACTCTCGTTCTTACAGACATTCATTCTTATAGTGGACAAATGGATGGTCTGAACGCGGCAAAGTCAAAATTGTTTCTTTAAAATGGCAATAAAAATTGTTCGCGCACAAACACAATTTGATGCCCGAGAAACATTTCACTGTTTTAATTAGCCTTATGTATATGGCGTGCGTGCAAATCTGTGATCTATTTTTAACCTAAAGCGCGATAACGTACGGGTTCGTGTGTCTTCAAACATCAACAAACTTGGCGTTGTACAAGGAATGGGAGTCTACATAATCGCAGTATGTACAGTCTGCTTGATTTCATGAGACCTATGAATTGTTCACTTACACAAAATCGAATAATTGAAACAAAACTTGAAAAAAGCTGGTTAGCAATCGATCATTTTTTGGTTGTCACTTTTCGAAATATTTTACGAGGGACGACCACTTGCATGTGAAACGTCTAGATAATCAATAAGCGTGTGTAGTAAAATTTCAATTTCACACGTGCAACTCGCAAACCTCGCTGCTCTATCAGCAAGTGGTCCCCCTCACCTCGTACAAAACAGCGAAAAATGACAACCAAAAACATGATAATTTCTCAAACAACTTTTTTATGTGGGTGTCAAAAATTATGTGACTAGTCAGAGTTGGTCTGTCGATTTTATGAGCAAACTTTAGTATTGTGATACTGTGTTAGTGAGCAATTAATTAGTCTCAAATGAAACCAGACGGACTAAGTAAGACTGGGAAACAGTCTAGCTGTTTTGGTTTCACAGCGTTCGTCTCTCTCTGTCCCATGCTTGTCTTCTGATCGTCTCTTTGTGTTCTTACCGTTCACCACTTCTTGCTTATCAGACAAAATGTAACGACTAGCAATCTGCATAAAGCCTCAATTCTTGTGGACCTATTCTCTTCAGATAGTCATATGCTGACGAGATTCACATACATTAGTATCTCGACAAGTCTGTTACAATGTGTTACAAGAGTAGAAGGTGTTCAAACAGATTGAGATTGATTATGATTTTACAGGATTTCAAAACAATAATAGAAAACCAAAGTGCTAAAAATAGTTCCCCAAAACACATATAGTTCTTTTCTTTTGAAACAGAAAGGCTCGGAGTCTTACAAATGAGTTACAAAATGTCTATAAATCACTTATACAAAGTACCTTTAAATTTCTGTTTATTGCATGTAGGTAAGTCCGAAAACATTCTATGTAAATTTAGTACGGCCAAACACGTGATATATTTCTTGTTTTTAGTAATGGCTAGATTTTGGTATAATTGCCAATGGCTGAAGGGATGATGTAAATTCAGCTAGGGTCCATGTAACAAAGGTAGTGTAAGTCCCCCTATTATGGTGATCTATCTTCAGTTCTTGGCGGCCTATAGCTCGTGTTTTATCTCGTATTGTCCTCTTTAATTACAATATTTTAGCTTTCAGTGCTAGTTTAATGTTCATATCTGTGATAGTTTAGTGTTTTTTGCTGTCCTTCAATGACAGGTTTTCACGTTTTCAACTTACTGATTTTAAAACTGATAAAAATGAAACTGTTCTCGTCCCGTTATGGTTGTAATACTGCCGATGTGACAATATGTAACTCACTCATTTTTGGCATTTCATTTTTGTGACCATTATTTGGACATTAACAGTGCCTGTCCACTGTATACGACTAGGTAATGAAACCGCTTCTTACATTTGGCCACTGTTGACGGAACACGATATGACAGAATCACAGCCTTTATGTAACAGCATCGAGCGATCTCAAATTATTTCTCTTATGTCCTCGAATTCCATAGAAGGCGTATTATTTTACAGGTGGACAAAACATTCCCTTAGAAAATGTTTTTGAAGGCAGTTAATGAATTGCTTTGGTGTTACCTGAAACGCGTACATTTGGAAATGTGATCGCGATCTTTTCCCAGTGTTCTAGTGCAGATATATCGTTTTGTCGTGTCTTGTGTTCATTTACCGAAACAACTCTGCCTTTAAGTGATTACTGTGTACATCACAGACGTGCTTGATTGATATCTTCTGTTTCTGTGATTCGATTTAGAGAGTTTCGAATAGACCATTTCCTCAACAATGACGTTGAAACATTCGCCCACACGCAGCAAAGAGCTTACCGACACTGTTAGAGACGTTAATAGGGGACACCTGGTAGGTCAGTCGAGATTTTGTAAATGTATATGCAGGTTTTCATTTGGTGCCGCGCCACGTTTGTAAAGCTATCTTATGCCCTGCCTTTGGTTTTGTTTGTTTGTTTGTTTGTTTGTGTGTTTGTTTGTGTGTTTGTTTGCTGTCTGCATTATGCCGGCTTATCTTACACTTTCTCTGTTGGTTTTTGTTTAACGCTTCCCTCAGCAATATTTCTGCAATATGGCGGCGGTCTGTAAGCAATCAAATCTGGACCTGACAATCCAGTGATCAACATTATGAGTATCCACCTACACAGCTTTGATACGATGACAACGATGATACGTTATGATGATAAAATACGATGTCAACCAAGCCAGCGAATCTGCTCTAACTGATCCCTCTTGCCACAAGCATGGGTTACTAATAATCAATTGTAACCCGGATCTTCACGGGTAAGGTTTTGCCTTTGATCCACCATTATCTTTATTAGCAAAAACGTGTTCCACGATCAGAAACAGTTACAATGTCGTAACTTTCTTCCACTTGCCGAATCGCAGTCTGCGGTTTGTGAACAAGGCCAGAGTCAATAGCATGAGTTTTAACATGACACAAGGAAAATAATCGAATCTGGGCGACACAATCATTTGACTGTCATCATGGGAATCGATCTCCGATACGATGACGTGTCAACCAAATCTTCGAACCTGACGACGTATCTGTTAATCGCCTGTTAAGACAAGCATGTGTTATTGAAAATCAGTTCTAACCCTGATCCTCACGGTCCTGCAAGAAACTGATCCTGTAGACCTAGTCAATAGACCTACCCGATCCCTTTCTTCGCCTCTGACGGGAGGCATGGGTTGCTGGGAAATGATTCAAACCATGATGTTCATGAGCAGTCTGAAACATTAATTAATCGAACTTTTATGAGCTGTATGTTTTACATTCCTGTTGAGAAGATCTTGCATTTCTGTGATCATGCCATTGGCCTGTGTGAAGAAACACAGTTCATTATTTGAAAATTGTGACCTTTTGTCGTTATGTCAAAGATTTACTGACGTGATTTTTGATGCGTTTATATTTTATTACTGGGTTTTCACAGCAAAACACTTTCATTGACACATGACATGACAAGGGATGTCTTCCACAATTGAATTTGTTTGAGTAGTAATCTTTTTATTATAATTTGATTATAAGGTATTAGTAGATGTCCCGTAGCTCACCTTCTGCAAAATTATTTTAAATATAATACGCTGTTTCTTGTATGATAACAGAGACAGAATATTAAATTTATCAGATGGGGTTCTGTTTAATATTAGTCCGTTGCTATTTTATGGAAAGTATGGTAAGTAAAAAAAACAGGAAACGACAAACCCTTTTCGAATGGCACGAAATCTTTTCAAAAGCAGGGCCCTTAATTCTCGAAACGTTCGTAACCCTAAGAATTCTTAACTTTTATCGTTACCAATGTGTTAAGAATGGGCTTAAGACGTTCGTACAGCTACGAACGTTTGGAGAATAGCTAGCCAGGTTCCATCGCTCAATTTCGAAGATATCATTAGCATGTGTTTATTAATCACTATTCAAATTGATGATACCAGGTGTACGCTGAAAAGTCAAGCTATCCTGCTTCATCGGTGGCACCTGTCTTAAACACATGCATAGGCAAATCAATTGTACATATTTGCTGATTACACCACGGATGTCCTTTTCACTCTTTCGGACTCATAAATCATAAAAAGATTTTACAAAAGAACCCATTTATTGAAACATACGTCCATAGTACGTTTTGACTAAATAGAATAAGAAAATACATCAAAATATTAACATAAAATGACATGATTAATACTCAGTGCCATCAGCAATGGGGCCAAATGTAACTTTTTTTACATGTTATATGTGTGATTATGCCTAGTGAAGTACAGATTCTAGTAAATTTACTATTGTTGGTTTAGAGTCACCCGGGATTCGTAGCCACACCAGCGGAGTTTGGCACCTTCAAAATGCAGTTGGTGTGTTTTAACGTTAGAAACGTTATTAATATACTTTGTATATACTACCCATCAAAAGTTTAGATTCACTTCAAGCACTTGCATACTATATATATATATGGTTACATGGAAGATGCATTTCTACACTTGCTCGATGTAACCAACAGTACACCTTATACAGAAGGATTGCACGAGGATTATGCATCAAAGTTTTGAAAAGCATGTGGGAATATCGAGCATGTCAGCTGCTGCGTAATGTTTTGTTAAGAATTCGACAATTTCATTGCGTTTCATCATTTACTGAACTGATGACAATGATCTTGTCAACGTTACGAACCTGCTTCACAACACATTAGTTCATATGTGAACAGTTCCTTGAAACAGTATGGAATATTTTGAAAAATCTAGTTTAGAACAGCTGACTGAAGTATGTGGCTACATTTGCACTAGTGATTCTGGGCTTGTTGATGGGTAGTATGTTACAAACAAAGGATATGGGAACACCCTAGAATTCGATAGCCGTAAACTAAAAACAGGGTGAGGCCATTATACTATAAGGTAGCTGCAACTTTTTCTTCTTTTGATTTTTGTCACGTTCGGGTACAAACAACCTCTGTATTATGTCATTCCATGCATACAGTCTGTTTGCACTGCCATATATACAAAGAAGAAATACAGTGTACTCTGTCTAATTCGGACTGCCTCTGGGCCGTCAAGAAAGTCCGAATTAGACAGAAGTCCGGATAGTAGAGTGCTGGGTTAAAAAATGGAGTTACGTCCCTTACCTTGACAGATACATGTACACGTGACAAATACAACAGGAGCACAGATAAACAATTCATTTCTTTTTATTGACATACATGTACTACTTAAAGAAATCTGTCAGCAAGGATTGAGAACTGGTTGTCATGTTTTGTTTGATGACCATACTTTCAGTGACAGATTCTAGATGTGCGACATTGTGACGCAGAGTGAGTGAGTGAGTTTAGTTTTACGCCGCACTTAGCAATATTCCAGCTATATGGCGGCGGTCTGTAAATAATCGAGTCTGGACCAGACAATCCAGTGATCAATAACATGAGCATCGATCTGCGCAATGGGGAACCGATGACATGTGTCAACCAAGTCAGCTAGTCTGACCACCCGATCCCGTTAGTCGCCTCTTACGACAAGCATAGTCACCTTTTATGGCAAGCATGGGTTGCTGAAGGCCTATTCTACCCCGGGACCTTCACGGGTCTTGTGACGCAGATGTTGTTCACCATGGCAAAATGTTTGATCTCTCGGCACATTTTCAAGACCTGTGCGTACGTTAGGTCTTTGACTGGTGACTCATCAACATCGCCTGCATCATCACCTGCATCATCATACATATCGCATCGTCAGTAAAACTAGTATTGTCTTTGTCAGTATGCAAACAATGCTTAATTTATGTGCACGTTAGCTGTTAAAGTATATGTAGTTGTCACACTTGTTTTGTGTTAGATCTCTAGTGTAAGATGTCACTCATAGATTCAGTTTGTGCTGTGGTGTTAGATATTGCCAACAATAAGTGGGTGAGTGAATTAATATTTAACGTCATGTCGGCAATATCGCAGTCATATCGTGACGAGAACATTTAACATTTAAATGAAATATATACAGGTGGTAAAATCTGTCAACGAAGGACAGTAAAACAACTAGAAGATCACAGTTTGAATTAAAACTAGCATGGAAAGTTAAAACTAATATCACTATTTAGATAATACAATTGTTGTATAACAAGCTGCAAAAGGAATCTTAGCCTCAGTAATGATAATGCGTCCTTGGAGGTATATGTTTTTCATCCAAGGACTTGCTACTTAACCAATGCTCTTAGATTCGTCAGTAACAAATGCACTTCGAGTTTCATATTACTTTCCCTTGATAGTATACACTACAGTTCTGTACTACACAGCCTTATCCGCATATCAAATTAATTTTAAAAAAGGTCATTTAAAGAGTATATGAAGACTAGTACATGTACGTACAGTGAAAGAGTGGGGTTTGATCGGGAATCCATGTGAAGGAATGGGGAATTTGTGGCAGCAGGTCTGTTTTCAAACTTACTAAGGATTTGATGTCTGTCCCTATAAACGTAATGTAATTTTAAACCAATATATGTTTGAAGTTAAATGCAGAATCAACATCTTCAGAATTGAGTGAGTGAGTAAGTGAGTTTATTTTTACGCCGCTCTCAGCAATATTCCAGTTTTATGGCGGCGGTCTGTAAATAATCTGGACCAGCCAATCCAGAGATCAACAACATGAGCATCGACCTGCGCAGTTGGGAACATGTGTCAACCAAGTCATCGAGCCTGACCACCCGATCCCGTTAGTCGCCTCTTATGACAAGCACAGTCACCTTTTATGGCAAGCGTGGGTTGCTGAAGGCCTATTTGACCCTGATACCTTCTCGGGTCCCTTCAGAATTGAAATCTGAGCCTGAGACTGAGTCTGAGCCTTACACGCAGGACGATACTTTCAGAATAACCCACAATCAATTTAGGCGTCCAAATTAGACAGTCATAAGACTCAGTGTAAGTTCCCCAAGCTTATTCCCATGTAAAGTCCATGCATGTTTCAGGCCATCCCTACACAGTCTGAACCACCTCATAGTCAAGATCCACCTTACAAGTCGATCCCGAAAAAAGAGACGGTGGAATCATAAGAAAACTGTATGTAACTTGGAAAGGAATATGTAAACTAGGAAGGACAAGTGTTCATGGATAATCAGCTTCTTTGTCGTACAATTGTGTCGTTTCGGTATAGATTCTTGTACCGTTTTCAAGCCATCTATACCGAAACGATTCAGTTGTACAATAAAGAAGTTCATCAGCCATAAACATTTGTCATTCCTATTCCTTAAAACGTTCAGAATGACTCTCAAACAGTATATGTACAGTTTCTGGGTTAGACAATGACTACTACTTATTACGAACACATTCTTTTTTTATGTGATGCGGAAATAGAAATAAAAAATATGAAGTTTCAAATCAGATGTCCAAAGGTCACCAGTTCTGAAGGTCATAGAAGAAGGTCATAGAAGAAGGTCATAGAAGAAGGTCATAGAAGAAGGTCATAGAAGAAGGTCATAGAAGAAGGAATCATGGTTAATAAAATAAACTTAATAAATAAATTAATAATGATTAATAATAATTAATAATAATTAATAATAATAAACTTTGATTGATTTGAAACATCGCCTCATGCTGGACAGCCTCATATTCTCAAATATCCTTTGCACGGTGCCACCCTCTCCGTTACAAAATGCAAAAAAGTTCTGAGGGACGTCAGGAGAAGGGAGTGGATGACAGTCATCGACCGCATTTTTCACTCATGATTACCTGTTGACAAACTTGATTGAGTGAGTGAACATAGTTTTATGCCGCACTCAACGATATTCCAGCTATATGGCGGAGGTATGTAAGTAATCGAGTCTGGAGCAGACAATCAGGTGGTGAGCATCGATCTGGGCAACTGGGAACAGGGCACATGTTTAAACCATGTCAGCGAGCCTGAACGCCGGGTCACGTTGGTCGCGTCTAACGACAAGCCAACATTCTAACCAGGACCTAACCAGGTATCATAAACTGGACAACACAAGTGGACGTCGAAGTAAAAGTCCTTTACTTTCAAAGGATCCCGACCCATGAAGATCTTTATCATGGATTGTCTGGTCCATTCTCGATTATGTACAGATCGCCGTCATATAGCTTGAATATTGCCTAGTACGGCGTTAAGCAATAAACAAATCGTAAAATGGAGATGTATGGTTCTGTGTTGGCAATAGAAGTTACAGCAGTGTCCAAGCGATAAACGCTGCTGGCATGTGTCTGGCTCATTCAGCAGTGAGCGATGAGGTGTGGGGTGCTGCTGAAACTATCTGATTAGATTTCTGACTTGGAGTGACAGGACGTGATGTTTAATCTAATCCTGTAGTTGCTAGGTTGACAATGTGTGTAGGACGGAAAAAAAAAGATGTTACATTTTTTGTCGAAGATTTTTAAAAAATAACTGCATTATGTGCGACAGTGGCAGATGTTGCAGTGTGGCATTATTGAACCAAACGTTTAGAAGAATTGTCACCAGTATCTTGGTCAACGGTTGCCATCGATACCGTTGGTGTTGTTGAAACTGATATCACGTTGAACATGAATCAGAAGTGGGTTAGAACTGGTCTTCCGTAACCCATGGTTGTCATAAGAGGTGATTAACGGGATCAGGCGGTCTAGCATACTTGGTTGAAACACATGTCGTCGCATCCCTGGACTTCATACATTTTGCCCAAGTGGAGAATCGAACCCGGGTCTTCGGTATGACGGGGAACACATTAACCGCTTGGCTACCCCACTACCCCAGTATGGCCATCACATTTTGACAATAATTCTGTTAATACTGACATGGAACTATAAATGGCAACATTGTTTCACAAAGAAGATTCTCCCACGTTGTAATGGTTTGCTTGTCAAACAGATTCATCAGACGTTCTTACAAAGTCTGTTGCCCTCATTACCCCCTCAAGTTTGGAAAAAATATTAACGTTATTGATAAGCGTTATATTATTGCATTTTATTTATCACATAATATTTATATAGCGCACATATCCACGCAACTAGTACATGCTGAAGGCGCTGGTACGTTTTCCCCCTTGATCGTTGGATGTCTGTCTCAACAGCACATCGTATTATCAATTTCAGCTCCCTAGTGACCATACAGCTCTGCAGCCTCTAGGCGCACCGAGTTAAAGCGGCTATCCCATCCTTTCCCAAACCCATTCACAGTTGGTTGGACTGGGACACACATTCAGTGCCTTGTTCAAGTTACAAAGTGTTTGTACGTATTCATGTGGCCACCATCGGGCCATCTACACCAACGGATTCAAGGGTTCTTTTAGGTCAACGGGACTGTGCACTGTACAATAGGGTTGTGACAACACTGAAGAGCTGGACACAAAATTGACTACAAGGTTTTCTACACCAGGTCACAGGTAGGCTCGGTCCCGACACCTCAACCTCGCTGGTTCACTAGCCTTAGACAGCTCGCCCAGCAGGAACTCATATGGTGCATACCCTCGTGAAAGGTTTCATGTATTTAGAAAATACGTTGTAAAACCACCTGCACTTAACATTTTAATTATGTGTCAGCTACTCAGATGATCTGAGAATTATCCAAATATACTATGGGTTTTAACACCTTCGCTGTAGGCATTTGGTATCTGTTCCACAACCAAGTCAAAATATTTAACAAATGTCAACACCGAAAATACAAATGCCTATTGTGATATAACAGTTTTCTTATGCTATAATAATCACACGGCTGATGTATATGAAAAAAAACTTGCATACCGTTCAGTCATGTGACTACAACATAGATAAACAACTTACTCACAGCAATAATTTCAAACGCTGGACTATAGATCCGAGTGAAAGAAAAATAGCAACACTTGAAACAGTTGAAAAATGTTCTATATGCGCCATCACATATGCAGAAGATTAATATCACTGTGTAATGAAACATGTAAAGAAACGTTTGATTCGACTGGTTGGTTTGTTGTTAAACGCTGCACTATTTCAGCAATATTTCATCTCTATAAATAATCGAGTCTGGACAGACAACCCAGTCATCAACAGGATGAGCATAGATCTACACGGTTTGGATATGATGGTAAACAAGTTATCGAGCCTGACCAACTGATCCTGTTAGACGCTTTTTACCACATATATACTTGTATATATGGGACGTGCAGCTGCACTGTATACTCACTGAAACTCATTCAGTGTTTACAGAGATGTCCCAAACATATAGCATTAATTACGACATACGTTAGATATGATGTTTAACTCTACAGTATCTTATATCGAGGACAACATAAATGTTAGGATTTGAATCTAGGGCCTCGTCTTTCTTTCCAGTTCATGAATGGAAACGAAGGATTCCCTGAATCCAAAGTTGCTGTTGTAGCACTTAAAGATGTGAAAATGTACCGTGAGGATAGCAGAACATTTTTTATGAATCTTTGACAAGGCTCGACAAATTTTAACATCTGTACTTGCCTAACTGGGTTTTGACTCGTCCTTCTAAAATTGTACTTGCCCTATAAATCATGCAACACAATGAATGTAAGTTTTTAAATTTTTTTTCTTATTTCAAAATGTTTGCTTGCATTAGAACGACAATAAATATTACTTACTTCGCCTTCTGTTCAAACTTTGAATTGAATGGCTCTCCAATGCCACATAGTATGCAGTTGTGAAATTTCCAAAATATCCGACATCGTTGTCGACGATTTGTTATCAATGACAGTTCAGTACGAATAGCAACAAGCCGCTTATAACATCAGCACTAGCCCAAGTCCCTTGGCTTTGCAAGATGATACGCAGTTAAGTTTTGAAATATTTGAGAAAACTAGCGGATTACAAATCACCATAATTGATATTCTAAACCCAACAAAGTATGAGTTAGTGAAAATATCGTTGTCACCTGGCAATTAAATGCGTTTACTCAATGTCATGATCGTTGAAACATTACTTGAAAGCAAAGTTTCCACTTCATCAGTTTAATCCAATTTTCAATTTAGCACACGTGATAAAACATATCAAGTATTTCATCTAACCTGGAAATAAGGGGAAAAGTTGATGGGAAACGATCGGTAATCACAAGAGGGAATTCCTTACAGTAAAGCGTAATCTGATTGGACAGAAGCAACATTCATGTTGTAATGATTTTTCTCATTGGTCAGTTTATTTACAGCAGCCAATCACGATATTCAAAGCTTTTACGGTGCACTGTATGTGTTAAAAATATGGATATCAAACGGCCTTCAGCTATTGGTCACTGATGTGAAATCTGTCCACGCATGGTTAATAATCGGATGCAGTTTTGGCAGAACCAGCTCAATTTCGCTATATGGTGCCCTACGACTGGGTGCGGCCTCAAGTTGACAGACACTAGCCGTGATAACGTGACTAAACCGTTTTCACTTTTCATGTGTATTACCAGATCAGATGCATCCTCAAAGAGATCAGCGCCCCGCTTCTACAGGACAAGGCGTGGAATGTAACGAACAACACGTACAATCGGCGGGCTTACGAAAGGATTTGTAATGAATTCGGTATTTGACCCCAAGACGTATTGGCGTTTGTCTGGTCCAAACCACGGTTTGGGTATTCCATACGATGGTGTGAGATCAGTGAAAGAGGTCAGTGATGATTTACTAAAATGGGATTTACTTCGTCAGGACTTTGCTCTGTCGAGTAATGAATGGAGAGATGATTGTATGAGTTTTAATAGCGGTGTTGCTTTCACTGTCCAATACGTGAAGTATCTTCATCGTAATGAACATCAGGAGAGACAGTAGATCCAAAACCATCCATCTGGATATCGTCCATATTTTTGAAATTATATTATATTGATATAAATATATAATAATGACATTTGGTAGAAAACTAAATCCTTTTCGAAGATTAAGAGAACCACTGGGTGTCAAAGCCGTTCGTCAGTTGGTTACTATTACAAACAATCCCAGTAAGATAGACCAGAACCAGGTACTGTTGGTTAGATTTCCAAACTTGGGTTAGAACGACATCAAAGTACCAGGTACGATACGATTGGCGTTTAACATCACGTTGACTTCCGACAACTTAGCGGTAAATAGGTGCTTAGCATAGATGACAGTGATGTGTATTAGTGTAACACAGACCTATGGAAAAGTCAGCGAGAACGCGCCAACAGCGTGTACCAGGGAATCAGCAAATCGAATAGGTTACGTATCGGGTACGCCTTCACACCAGACGAGACAGCCAAACTATCAAATAGTGAAAAAGCGATCGCTAATGCATATGGGAACAGGTTCTGTATCCCACTAGACTTTGAGTTGCTAACTGGATATGCACCATTTTACCAAGCCGCATTGGGTGAGTCACTTCTCTGGAATACGAACTCACGTTCAATGATTACAGCAAAGTTGTGCGACAAATGGCGAAAAGCATAGTTATGAGATCGACAACATATCGTTGGAGTTTGACATGGTGCTAAGTCCGTATCTTGCGCGCCAAATTCGTAATCAGTACTCTGGAAATATGGCCATCCTGTACGATAGGTTACTGCGACATAGAATGATAGTACGTGACCAGAGCGACACTGTATGGAATATGAACATGAACGTTCTTGCGTGATCGATGAAAGGGATATTGATCATACCCGTGGAGGAATACCGTTCATTCGAAAGAGACAACAAGAAATTTGTCAATCCAGGAATCAACAAAGTAGAAGCGACCACTGAGTCCGTCCCTAATCAGTTATTTAGTCATGCAACTCAATAGTCAACAACATGGTCAGCGACTTGGATCTATCCTCCGATCATACCAGTGATCACCTAACCATAACGTACGCCTTATGGTTGGATATGAGAACGACAGATGATGACAATCTAATGTTAGTGGAAGTCGTATCACCAGCACACAAAGTCATGATAGAAAATTAAAGTTGTGGAAGTCGCGGTGGCTGAGCGGGCTAGGCGGCTGACTTATACATCAATTTCTTCACTTCAGTAACCCATGACTCGCGATTATTATCGTCCATTCTTTTTAACATAATATAGGTTTGTTTTGGATATCTAGTCTCGTCCATAATCAGTAGTCTACACCAGTATTTAACACATCTTGTTATAGAATCTCAGCAAATATAACGGTGGCAGTATTCAGCTAAAACAGCTGCATTTGCTGTGTTATTACCAACACCAAGAACATATTTACAGTATTTCCTATGAAATCTTTCTAGCATTAACCACTCTTGAAAACCCCACATTTCCGAGCAATACAATAAGATAGGCTTAATTTGTGTATCAAACATCTGAAATAGGACAGTGGGAGAAAGATTTTTCAATTTATGATGAAGCTGTTTGATTGGAAGGAGGGCTTTATGAGCTTTATGAACGAGAGTCTCTACGGCTTTTGACCAAAATAGTCTGTTGGAAAATAAAATACCCAAGTGGCTGTAATAGCTTGTGGTTTTCAACTTTACATGGTTAAACCTCCAGTTCTCGGTTTCTTTAATTTACTTCCATTGCGAAAAACAATTATCTCTGTTTTTGTAAAATTAACCTTTAAACCCCATTCACTGTCAGATAATAGACATAAATCATCAGCACAGAATAGTGAAAAGAGCTCTAAAACATGTACTCCAACAAAAATACCTCTTTCGCCCGACAATGTAAGATCCTGTTCAAGTTGTTTTACAAACATATTGAATAGTAATGGACTGATTATACATCCCTGGCGTACACCACTCAAGGAGTTAAAATATTCCGAAATACTATATTTTGATAGTTTTACAGCTGATATAGATTTAGTGTACATATCGAGCACTATTGAAAGCATTTTACCACGAATGTTGTTTCGAGAAAGAACATACCATAATAAATCTATATTTACACAATCAAATGCTTTATGAAAATCAACATATAAACAAAAAAAAATCGACCCTTAGCCTTAGACAAATATTTTTGGATTAAAGCCTGCACGGTGAAAACATTATCAACAGTTGAATGACCTGACCGGAATCCAGCTTGACATTTTGGATTTAAATTATATTCATCAACAAATGATTTCATTCTTTCACTAAAAATTTATGTGAATATGTCCATTAAGGAAATACCTCTATAGTTATTACCGTCATTTTTGTTCCCCTTCGTGTGAAGTGGGAAGATCATACTCTGTGACCATGCAGAGGGAAAGTCTCCAGAGTTAAAGATACTATTAAACAATGCATGTAAATAAGGTAATAAAATATTACCTCCGTGTTTCCACATTTCTGGGACCCGTGAAGGTCCCGGGGTAGAATAGGCCTTCAGCAACCCATGCTTGCCATAAAAGGTGACTATGCTTGTCGTAAGAGGCGACTAACGGGATCGGGTGGTCAGACTAGCTGACTTGGTTGACACATGTCATCGGTTCCCCATTGCGCAGATCGATGCTCATGTTATTGATCACTGGATTGTCTGGTCCAGACTCGATTATTTACAGACCGTCGCCATATAGCTGGAATATTGCTAAGTGCGACGTAAAACTAAACTCACTCACTCCACATTTCTGGAGGTAGTCCATCAGGACCACATGCTTTGCCAAGCTTTAAAGCTGATAATGCGTTTGTTATTTCATTTATGGTTATCTCTTTATTTAGAATATTTTAACTGGAGTCATCATCAATCGATGTGAATGCATTATACTGTTTAGCAAACGTTATAAAATCTTCGTCTATGTTAACATCTATAACATCCAGAATATTTTTAAAGTAGTCAACCCATTGCAAACTGCTGATAGATCTAACCTGCGTAACTGGTCTGCCTAGCGACTTAACACCCGACCAGAATGTTTTATAGTTGTTATCCTGAGATGATTGCAGTAATTGTTTAGTTGTAGCTTCGTTGTACAAATCACACTTCCTATGACACATTTCTCTGTATTTTTTTCTAGTAGTTCTAAATTCAGTAAGATGATTAAAGTTTCCTGTAACTCGAAATTTATCTAATGCTGAATACTTTCTTTTCTTCAGGTCTTTACATCCCTGGTCATGCCATACTGCACTTATTTTTTTAGTGACTCGAGTTCTGATTAACATGATTGCATCTTTTCCCGCTTTCTTGGACAATGTTTATAAGTTTATTAGCAGCTTCACCCATGTGCTTCTTTCATAAAGCAGGAAAATCGTTCATTTGCAACAGTGATGTCCGTACACTAAGAGATTTAAGAAATATGTCAGAGTTTGATGGCTTCCATTTATATCTATCGATCTGGTGAACATTCCCTTCATCTTCGCTAGCATTATCTTCCGATCTACTGAAGTAACATAATAGGGGAAAGTGATCTGATTCGGTGCGGATGACCACTTCAAAGTTTTCAATTGTTTCAAATATTTGACTGGAGCACAAAATATAATCAACCAGACTTCCACCGCTGTGTGTATGACAGGTGAAACTACTATTAGCATCTCCAGGGAAACGGCCATTTAACATAGGAATTCCAAGTGAACAACAAAGATGGATCAAATCTGTACCGTAAGCGTTTACTTCATTGTCTCTTGGCCTCCGTAAAGATCTAAAGCAATCCCTTTGGTAAGTCATGTCATTCAAAATACTAATGTAAGAATCACTTTTATCATCGTCATGTAAAATAAAATCGTTCAGCAAACCTGTTCTGGCATTCACATCACCTGCAATTATTACACCAGCATCAACGAAAAGCGACAACAACTGTATAAGGCAAGACTCAATGAAATCAATCCCAGTCACAGTACGAACGAGTATCAGTCATGGCTGAGGATGCATACGGATGTACATACACGATACCAAGTAAAACATCTCTTGGGAAGCCAAATATCTTTGAGTCAAGAACATGAATTCTATCGCTGAAGGGCGTATTAACATATTTAATTCCCTTACATGTCGATACACTGTGTAATCCGTGAACTGTTCTTCTATTCGTTTGAACAGTTACTCCATACTTCTGTGAACCCGACGATGTCAGACGAAGTGCAAAATTCTAAGAAATCAGTGTTAAAAATTGTGTTTGCAAGACCATGAACATTCCGCGTTAGTAATGATAAACAATGACCAGATGCAAAACCTAAGATCCAGCCTACATGCTATCTCCGCTCAGGTTGACGCTCGTGACTTGGTGAGTGACACTCCGTGTCATGATATACTCGGACCTGCGCCCTTGTGCACGAGAATCTGTTGTAACGTTTGAGTAGGACAGTTTGAGTAGGACTTCAACAGCACAGTTCATTTCTGAATCATATGTTAAAACTGGGCCATTTTCAAATACCAATTTATAAAATCTTAATCGACATTTTTCTCCTTGGTTCCGTGTTCTGTCCATTTTTACCTTTAACTTTTTACGTTTATTTCGGACAGTTAGAGAAAATATCGTGTCGTGTTGTCAATGGCGAGAACACGGATAAATGTATAAACTCTGCATTTGGGGAATCTTTCCCCGGATAGCTTGTATCTGCACCAGCTGATGCTATAGATATGATTGCCGAACCAACGACACACATATGTGAGTAGGGCCGTGGTTATTGTAAGTCTGTATGCGGTAAGATCAGTGAATGGCGTCCAAGTTGAATCGTGATCGTAAGGTAAGATTTTACTTATCTGTTTCAGTCCTCTTGGTTGGACAAATCGGCCACTTCTTTGCCAGGTGTCCACAGGGATCACCATAGCTGAATTTCTGGGGTTTTTTCAGGAACCTTGATGTATCTTACACATTATTTCAGCAAAATAAATTGTTCTCTATACAATTCAAACATGACCTGCTTCACCTCGCGCATGCGCACATTCATTGTGACAGTGATCTCTAAGTGAATCACCATTCAGAGGTTTACACAGCATACATGACAATGTGTGCTTTTGTTATGGGTTTTCCGGTCTTGTTGTGTCATATGCATTGGTGTTTTGTTGTTCAATGTTTTCTTAATCTCTTTTTTCCTTCGTTTTGTAAACACTTCGGAAATTTCTCAGCCGCGTCTGGGCCTCTATAAATAACGGGAGGGTTAGTTTGGCCAGCACAACGAACGACCACATACCCGAACCCGAAATTTGTTTAATTTTGTGGTAGGTGAGGGTATTAGGTGTATTTCCGTGTCAACAACATGGCATCTAGCCTTTATATATACAGTCAATATATTCCTGAGAGTTCCACCATTGCCATCAACGTGGAATCTCCTAGGCCAGCCTCGTGTTTACCTCATGAAATAATCAAAAATCACTCTATAGAACTACCTTAAACACCTGGGCCCCGTTTCACAAAACTCTCGTAAGGCTAAGGTCTCGTAACTTTTCTCGTAGCCTTTGCACCTCCTATGTTACAGTATGCCAGGTACAGATGCTACGAGAAAAGTTACGAGACCTTAGCCTTACGAGAGCTTTGTGAAATGAGGCCCTGCTGATAAAAAACTGATACCAGTGAACATTTAGGATATGAAATGAGGCCCATAATAATTATTACTTAATTAATAATACAATTTACAGCAAATAACACTATCATAATGGTTGTTCTCCCAGCATTTTCTAGCTGCTTGATATCAACACGGTTCTATTCTCACTGTTCTCAATTATCTCCCCATTACCCCCAATGCAAGCTGCATGGAGAATATTCTGTTATTTATGTCTGAACTTAGGAAGCATCCAGTGGCAAGACTTGTGACCGCTAAACTACCGATATCGCTGCAATCGTTTCGCGAGTGGGTTGCGTTTGTTTACATTTGAGATGCAATATTCCTTCAAATTTGCCATCATCCCTTCAGCTGCTTAGGGGGCCTGATATTGGTACCATCAGAATCAACTGGCACCAAGTCCAGTGTGCCCTTGACAACAGCCCTCATAACAGGAGTCCAACCATCCTGACCAGTACGGCTGATGTCAACAACGCCCCTCAAGAGGCATCTCCCCTAAACATGCCCAGGGAAAAGCGATGCTGCCACCAGTCAACCAGCAATGGATCAGCTCTTTGCGATAAAAGCAATATGATCAGTTCTGTACACCCTAACCTCCGCGTTGCCATTATCTGGTGCTGGTGTCATGCCCTACTTTCCCGTACTGTTGATATAAAAGTGTTCCATAGGAGTACAAACTTCAGCATGTCAGCATCTCTTTCAACACAGACCAGATGAAGGATTTGTGTTTACCATCATCTAGTTATGATACGTCGTCTCATTCATGTACAAGCAGGGACGTTGAAGTTTCCTAGTGTTTAAAGCGTTCGTCTGCCACGCCGAAAACACGGGTTCGATTCCCCACATAGGTACAAAGTATGAAGCCCATTTCTAGTGTCCCCCACTTTGATTTTGCTGGAATGTTGCTAAAAGCGGCTTAAAACTATACTCACTCACTAAAATTTGTGCAAAAATGTCCAGCATATCTCTACGTTCTTTGATTGTCAAGCTAGAGGTTCTTCCCTGGTCTTCTCTGGAGTTGATGTCAACTTTGCTGGGACATATTCATAATCTCCAGACCTACTTTATCATCTCCAGATGTACTTCATCATCTCCAGATCTCCTTTACAACAAGTCATGAGGAGGAAGCTGTAATCACTACCAATGAGTAATGATAAGTTCCTTCCTTTACATACACGACAGCCAAATGCTAATCTTGTTTCTGTTGTTGTCTTTCGAATCATCATTTCTGACAGTTATAATAATGTTATTATCCACATCGCCACAGATAATATTTCACAAAGATCGGTTGTTCTTCTATCCTGAAGATGATGGGTCTGCAAACCAAAATATATACCACTGTCGACAATAGAGGAACAGCACGTGGACGTAGGACATGCATGTTCCATCTACGCAGCAGATAACTGTACTTACACTAAACAATTTCATGAAGAACGTTATCCCCGATTGTAACACAGATGTGATGAAACGGTCCTTTGTGCAAGTTGTCGACAAGATCGATTTGTGTCGTCAACGTTATTTGTTCGTCTGTATCCAGAATCTAATGTTCCAGTCACTGACTTTTAAGTATTAAGAGTTCATTTCACAATGCTTGTTCCGTCTGCCAAGATGTTAAGTAAACGTAACCGTTCATGACGCAGGAAGGGTCCAACAGTGCTACTGAAGATAGCAGAGCTAATAGTTCTTGAGGAAGGCATCTTTTGATCAGGTGATCGAGGTTTGAGGTGTTTAAAATGAAGATACATGACTAATATCAATGGTAAAGCATGATAGCAATCACATATACTGAACAGCAAAAGAAACGATACTCTAGCTTTTTGTCAGTTTTTACACAGAAAAAAATCAATTTTCTAGAAATTGCTTTTCTTTTGCTGTTCAGTATATTAGCGGGTACCAGTTGAGCTTCCATAAGAAATACAACAAACCTTGCTCACCTCAAATGGTACAGACGACTCAATTTCCAAGCCGTACCCCATGGACTCCATGGACTATGGTAATAGTCATTGACATTATGTGAGGTTATTGATAGTTATTAGATTTCCTGAGGAACATATCCGTGAAAATGACGTCATAGTCTTGTTATTCGTCGTGCGAATATATATATTTATTTCACCTCGCTCATGAATGTCGCTTTTATGATTGGCTAAGCGCTATTCTATTACTTTCAATTTACCCCGCTTACAGGCGATGTATTGTTTTCAATGTACACTGCTGGGTTTCCGAACTCTTCTGGTGAATCATGGTACTACTTATTTATCTCGAATAACACTGAATCACGCATCAAGCACGGAAATTACCGATGTTTTGCGATTGAAAATCGATGGAAGGGAGATAACTCTAAATCTGTTTACCGTGTGGCGTCTGCAAAATGGCGATTCGCCCCGCATTCAAGTGCTTCAAACATTTCAAAATTAAAATTCAGGTGTTCGGTAAGATAAATACGTTGTTCACTGGCCCCTCGGGGCCCATGGGCTCACGTACCCTCGAGGTTTGTTTATGTTCCCTTCGCAAGTGAACCACTTAAAATGTCCACGACAGCCACAATATATTTTGGCTTGAACTACTGAAGGTTTTTCGCCATGGTAGCTACTCCGAATAACTTCAGTTGTTCGTTCTTACTGCACTTAAATTTGCTACTTATTGTGGTCCGTGAAAGTCAGCTTATCCAGTTAGTAAGTTAAATTAGGAAGTTCTTTAGCTTTGATTAATGACAGATGTCCATAAGTTCCTTTGTCCTTCTGTGATATCACGAGTACATGGATTATTTCTTCGTTCTGTGCTACGGTCACCCAATAAGAAGTCAACCAGCAAAACGTGATATCATAGCCACATAGAAACGTGTTATGTTGCGTGATTGAGTTTAGTTTTACGCCGCTTTTAGCATTATTTCTATCTCAAGGACAGCCTCCCATGTGTGGACCCGTGAAAATTCGTTTTAGAACTGGTCTAAAACCCATGCTTGTCGTAAGAGGCGACCAGAGGGATCGGGTGATCAGACTCCCTGATTTGATGGAAACATATCATCGGTTCTCATTTCCGTAAATCAGTACTCATGCTGTTGATCACTGGATTGGCTAGTCAAGACTCGATCATTTACAGGCAGGCGCCATATAGCTTGAATAATGCTGAGTGGGGTAAAATTAAACTCACTCACTCACTTGCCACATGCGTGTCAAGCAGCTGGGACGGCGAAGGGTATTGGCAGTGTTTCTAGGGTTGGTTCAGTGAAATGAATCTAGAATAAATGACATTATACCGTGTCCGTTTACCATCGTCACTCTTGGGGCGATGGGGTAGCCTAGTGATTAAACCGTTCGCTCGTCACGCCGAAGACAAGGGTTCGATTCTCCACATGGTACAATGTGTGAGGCCCATTTTCTGGTTCCCCCAGTAGTGATATTGATGGAATATTCCTAAAAGCGGCATAAAACTAAACTCACTCATTCACTCACTCACTCATCATCACTCTCATGGATTGAGTGAACTACAGTGAACTATTCTCCATGCGAATATGTTTCGTTATGGAAACAGACAGTAGGGATGGTCACACAGTGCAGTACGAGATTAGATAAGGGTCCCTAGCTCGAGGTTCCCTACGTTACAACATTCCACAGGTGTGGGTTAATAAAGATATGGCAATGTCATACGTGTGCTAGCATTGACCGTGACTGCATATGAAGCTAGCCTTTCTACCAGATGTGTTTTCACTAATACAGTTTAAGTCTAATGTACAATTGTGCCTACTGCCTACTTCCCACAAGCCTCACTATAAACATGAATATGTATCAATCCAATTTGAGATTGTTTATTTCCTCCAGATTTTAGTCCGAAGACTGCAAATTTCAAAATTATCGTAACGGCTTTACAACAAACAAGCCCATTATAACTTAACAGGGTTTACAACAATTAGATACATGGTGTTTCAAAATGGTGTACGGAACTGCGCCTCAGGAAATATGGAATTTACAAGGATCTTACAGTCATGTACACCCTTCCAAAACACCGTGTGACGAATTTATTACCCTCAAGATCTTTTAATTTAGCTTATCTGTAAACAAGAAAATTCAACATTAGGCAGATTGAGACGCAAAATGCTTTGCCATGCTATTGCATGTGTGCCCATAAAGGGAGATAACCCGAATGGCTTAGTCTATAATAAAAACGATCAAACTTGAGGTTTTGTACATGACAAGTGAAATACAGGAATATTTTTATTGACACGAGCAAATAAATAAATCATGGCAACAATTTTATTACACTGTTTACACTCATAATTGTATACGTCGACTCTAAAATGTCGAAGCGATCAGACGTTTGGCAGCCAAATTCCATCTAAGGTCAAGGTCATTCGTACATTGTTTCGTAAGCTTTGGCTAAGAACCAATGAGAATTCGACAAATTTATCTTAAGGGTAATAATCGGGTGACAATTTCTTGTTTATTACATAGGGCGACGTTTCAATGTAGATTCCTACACTACGTTCAAGCTAAAAGTTACTACAACCAAGATTTGATCCAACTTCCCTCATCCAGTCATGCACTATTTCAGTTAAATGCTGCTGTTAATGTTGGTCACATTATGCATATTCTTCACATTACATGGTTTTTATCACTTTAACCTTGAAAATGGTGAGCGTTCCCTGCCCCACTGGTAGCACTTGTCATAAACATCGACGTTTTCAGGATGCACATGTTGTCTGGGTATGAGCGCTCCTTCCCATCGTTAGCGGTGTCCTTGGTTTGGTACCGCTTGATATCTTGGCGCAGATCAGGATAGTGCCCGGATTCTGAACAGCAAGCACAGCCTTCTTGACACTCTGGGTAATGCAGGAATCCTGCACTTTTGGAGAGTCTACATATTCTTCAGAAGGTTCTAAGTGGGATCGGCTTGGCAGTTTTTTCTGGGAGAAGCCCCGTTCGTAGTTTGGGCTTCGTGTAGAAGGAGCGAGGGCCCTGAGCTGATGATGAGCTTTACCAGACTGACCGTGCCAGGATCAACAGAACCCTCTCTGCTGCTTATTACCTTGATCTGTAGAACATAAGAATAAAGGCTTGTCAGCTGTTGACATGAAAAAAAATTGGAAACGTAAGTTATAATAGGGAATTGCATAAGACATAATTTTTAATTTTTAATTCAAATTGGTGAATGCCCTCATCACCGAACGATTTTCTGAGGTCTTGAAAGTAGTAACCTTTATCATATGAATTCTTCGAACACTTGGTGAAAGAAGCACGCTCGATTTTGCTTAAAAAGTTTTGAAATGTAATGACCAAAGACCGATGCTGTTGGAATATTGCTCAACATGAAAGGATAGTTGACTATTTGTGTGCTTCAAAAGTTGCGAAACGTAAACACCAAAGACTGGTGCTTGTAGAATATTGCTCAACAGGTAAGGGTGCTTGACTATTGCAAGATGAAACTACCCCGCTGTCATGTAGGGAGTTCTTGTCACTCTGAATCCCCATGCATACATCTGAATATTAAGCAGTTGAGGCATCTCTCTACGTAATTTCAAGTTCAGATAGGTTAATCAGTGACAGGCAATTGGCTGTTTGATGGGATATTCACGATATCTGTTCACACGCCATGTGTTAAAAGAACAATATACAAAATTCACTATCATGATCTGTTTTAATGCTAAATGTCTTTGAAAAGTATGATTTGCCCATATCAGGTAAACATTTATTATATAGGTGTATACTCAAATCAAGTTAATAACATCAAAGGTTTCGAAGTCGAAAGATCGCGTGTCATCCGACAGCGTGTGTCCTCAATGACTCAATGACTTGTCTGGTGTAACCTAGATTATTTATAGCCCTCCGTCATATAGCTGGACTACAGATACAACAAATACTGAATGGACGCGTAGTCCAAAGAATAGTATTGTATTTCCACGGCATAAACTCGATCGTTCCCGAGGAAAGTGACTCACACCTTTTGTCAATGTATCCTGATATGTGACATACGTAGTAATCAACACGAGAGCCACGAGAATATTATACTACAGTGTTCGATGAGGGACTAGTGTTCATAAACCTTGGAAGGACACATCTGTAAGTAGGATATCTTCATTGCTATATCCAGGGGTCGATGGTGTGGCTTAGTGGTTAAAGCACTCGCTTGTCACGCTGAAAACCGGGTTCGATTCCTGTCATGCCACAAGAATATCATACTTCAGTGCTCGATGATGGACTAGTGTTTATAAGCCTTGGAAAAACACAACTGTAAGTTGGATATCTTCATTGCTGTATCCGGGGGAAGATTGGAGTGGCTTAGTGGTTTAAGCGTTCGCTTGTCACGCTGAAACCCGGGTTCGATTCCCGTCATGTTTAAAACCCACATTTGGTGTCACTCTCTGTGATATCACTGGAACATTCTTAAGAGAAATAGATATAAAATAAAAGCGATGTTATCCCGTCCGGTATTTGTTCCCCAAACAAACTGTTTTCCCTCTTGGAATATTGTTAAAAGTGGCGTGAAACCCGACTCACTCACATGTATTTGTGTATAATAGAAATCTTCCCTCCGGTTCTCTAATTTGAAGTTTAAATTATCTCAAATGTGTTCCGGGCGCATAGTTAGGGGTTAGAGGTTAAAGCTTTCGTGAAGACCCGGGTTCGATTACCCACACGGGTTCAAAGAGTAACGCTCTGGGATATCTTTGTGACGTGACTTGATGAGACCTCCAGAAAATTTTTCAGGCTATTTACTCCCATGTTTGTTTATGTATGAGTAATTGCATTTTGAGGAGTAACTAGGACTTTGTATACTCCCATTAGTTTAAATATTTGAGTACCCTTACACACAGTTTCCGTTTTGTGTAATCAACACTTCTAAAAATATATATTCTCTTATTTTCAAACATTCACCATAGACGTCATGTGACTACTACAGTAAACTCCGGACAGCGGCTACAGCTATCATATTATACGTATACATATAGGCATCGTTTAACATTTGCTAACGCCGTTGTGGAGTTTGGCCCCAACGACGAATTGCGCAAGCCAGTTTAGTTAATTAGTACGAAAGGTATTATAGACCTAATGGGTTTTAAGTGATTAGTGTGCGTGTTTTTGTACTCCCAGCTCTGTTATTAATTGAGTATATGTGATTTTTATTGAGTAAAATACGCAAATATCCGCGTTATCTGGAGCTCTGCTTGACAATTTTCATGACACCCTTGTTTCGTCTGCATATACTCTCTGGCGTGACCTGATTACTCCGTGACACCCTTGTTCCGTCTGCATATACTCTGTCACGTGACTTGATTACTCCATGACACCCTTGTTCCGTCTGCATATATTCTGTGACGTGACTTGATTATTTCATGGTACTCTTGTTCAGCCTCCATATACTCTGTGACGTGACTTGATTATTCCATGGTACTCTTGTCCAGCCTCCATATACTCTGTGACGTGACTTGATTATTCCATGGTACTCTTGTCCAGCCTCCATATACTCTGTGACGTGACTTGATTATTCCGGGATACCCTTGTTCCGAACGCATGTACTCTGTAACTTGACCTGATTGTGTCGAAATATCCTTGTCCCCTGTAACATTCCCCGTGACTTGATTTGATTATGTCGCGATACCCTTGTCCAGCCTCCACATTCTCTGTGACTTGAACTGATTACGTCGATATAGCCCAGTCTCAACACACTCAATGACATCAACACGTTAAGTGCGGTAATTTTATCCATCTGGTTCACGGTGTCCTGTTCACAATGCAAAGATCACCCTTTGCTAAATTCGACACATACCTGGACTCATTATCACGTGTGGTTAAATCTACAATGTGGGATTGAGGTCAACTATAAGAAATACATTTGCCTGTTTGCTCTCTTCTTTGTCAGTCACAAACAGCAATATCATATGAAAAGAGAATATTCACTGCACATCACCGAGTCATCACCACGTACACAACCGATCTGATCTCCATGTAATACAGTTTCTAAGTTCCTATGTAATAACCCGGAATCACCGTCGTTGTCAGTGTTATACAACCAGGGAGCCTATGTAGAGTGTTATAGGATATCCCGGATGCAACTAAGAACGAATACATTTTTGTAATGTATAAATAAACATGACGACAGTAACATATTGAATAACCTTGATCCTTGCGAGGTCCTTACACAATGAGTACTAAAGTCTAATGTAAGTTAAGTGGCGCCTAGATAATATTTGATTGACGACAGAGAACTATAGGAATACTCGGGATAACAAGGGAAATAACACGGATAACAAAGGGAATGACATAATTACACTTAAGGATTGATTTAAATACAGAAAGGAATATCGCTATTCAGTGCTGAAGACTGTCTACCCGAAGGTGAAAACACAGGGCCGTGAGGATTTTAGTTCGAAAGGTAGGTCGTGACTCACGTTATACCAACGCATAGGATGTCTTCCTTATCAAATCCCATTTTGAATGTTCATTATAGGCAGAGTATTAATACTAACAATACTGCATTTATATAATGAATTCATGTCCACGCTTGCTGTATGTTCAATGCTGAGTACACATTGAAGGTTTTTTCCCTGATCGCCTAACAAAGCATACTGATATGATTGACGTTAACAGGAAATATCATTCATATTGTATATCATTCATGTCGAATTAACCTCACTGAAATATTAAATCTGTACATTTTATACACGTTATGCCCTGTTACTTGTTGTGGGATTCGTCACCACGGTGGAAGGAACGTACACACATTGAGGTGTAAGTACAAACTCTGTCTCATGTGAATCTCATGTCGTCATCAAAGAAGCGGGTTCGATTCCTGTCGTACGTACAAGGCGCGAAGTACATTCTTGTAGGTCAACGACATGGTGTAGAGAATACAGGAAGCTGGGTTGAAGTAGCCTGAATCCTTAAAATGGACATAACTGCATTGTATCGTGAAGTCCATTCTTGTAGGTCAACGACATGGTGTAGACAATACAGGAAGCTGGGTTGAAGTAGCCTGAATCCTTAAAATGGACATAACTGCATTGTATCGTGAAGTCCATTCTTGTAGGTCAACGACATGGTGTAGACAATACAGGAAGCTGGGTTGAAGTAGCCCGAATCCCTAAAATGGACATAACTGCATTGTATCGTAGACTGTACCGATAATTACCTGCTCTCGTTATTTACTCCTAAGTTTCCTGCAACATGGTCTAATATCAAGGAACAATCTTTTCTGTTTGCACAGATCAAAATGTCAACGGCTGAGGTTCCAAAGCGTGAACGCAAAGCAACATGTAAGTATGTTTTGAAACTTTAATGATAACATGTGAAGAGGTTCTCGAAGATGCACCGAGAGGTATACTGAGTGAAAGTTTGACAAACAGTACGACCTCGGTGTACTGCTCTGAATACAGAACGCCAGCGCAAACGAATAATCAGTCATAACCGTAAAATCAATTCTGTTTGGTGTAAAGGGGAAATAGCTGAGGAAATTTTATAACTGGATTGCTGAATATATACTGAACATGCTAGCAAACGAAACGCAACTCTGTATGCCAGGTTTTTAAATAGAAGAAATAAACATGAGACGTCATTTCTTCGATTCTTTTGTTGTTTAGTATAGCTATTGACATTAGGTGTCTGCAAAACATGTAAGAAATATCGTGCGCTACAAGTAAAGGTCATTAAACAAACTGCCTGATAATGGAATAATATAATTCATGGCAAACCTGACAAGTAATATGATATATGTCCATTTCAGGTGGTGAAGAAGATGAACAAACTGTGGAAATCAAGGTAAATACAACGTAGAACAGAACTCTTTGCTTTACTCCTGTGTCAACACGATTCCGACGTCATCATTTACTCTACAAAAACAAAACCTGGCATAGTCAAAAAATTAATTTTAGGAAGATATTTGACACAGACCAATCAATGTTGAAACCCAACGTGAATGGGAGCTGACAGGACGGCATCGTAGCATGAGGTGGTAACTCACTTCATCGTGTCCAGACAGACCATCTCAAACCTATGGACCCGACACAACAATTAATACTGTGAGTGTTAATGACACACCCAGGTCAGGTCGACCGAAAGCTACGACCGCTGTCTAGGATTGCTACACCCTGATGAGAATTTGTTGTTCAAACACTACGGCCGCATCAACCACAATCCAAATCCATATACGGCGCCGAATCTCCGACCAGATATTGAACTATGGGAAGCCAGACTTATTACCAGAAAGCCAGAAGACCAGTTCAAGGTCACGTCGTTCCCTTCATCAACGTCAACGGTTGATCTTTGAAGCATGGCGTTGGACGCGCTCCTCCAGGAAACAATGGTCAGGGTGTTACCATGACCAGTCACCCGATTTGTCTCCCATGGATCATCCATAGGATACTCTTGATAGACGCTTACGTCATACATACGCCTTACGCACGTCAGCAAGAACATCAAAACATTCACTGCTGCCAAGCTGTTGTCGATGGTCATACCGGCCACTAACATTTTCCAACCATGCTTTTGCCAAACACTTTATGGATAATCATGTTTTGGTAATTTTGCGTGCGTGCGTGCGTGCGTGCGTGCGTGCGTGCGTGCGTGCGTGCGTGCGTGCGTGCGTGCGTGCGTGCGTGCGTGCGTGCGTGCGTGTACGTATATTAAATCGTTATCCGATGACGATAATGGAGGCGTTTGCGAAACACAGTGTGCCTTAGGCGATTGGGATTTGACTGTTGTCCATTCGAGGAAGAGCCAGGGAGTCGAGTGTTCGAGAACGTTCGGCACTGATTGTGCTCACACAGACATATGCTAGCCTAATATGTTGTTTTCCATATAACATGTGAAAATACATAATACGCCAGACGACGTGTACAAATATATACTCTATACGACCAAACTATTGCATATCCCCTAGAAACGTTTTATGAAGTTAAAATGTTTTCAAATTGTAATAACACTTTGCAACATAAAGATGTCAAAGTAATTAATTCATTATCTTCTTTTCTTTATTTCAGCTAAAGCATTTGGAGAATGATTTCGAAAGAACCAGACAAGCCATAACAGGTATGTATACAGCAACTAAACAGGGAATTTAACAATATTCAAATAGAAGCCAATAGGATCAGTCTGCTGCAGGCCCGTGAGGATCATGGTTTGAACTGATCTTCAGTAACGCATGCTTGTCCTAACAGGCGACTAATAGATACGTCGTCAGGTTCGATGATTTGGTTGACACATGACATCGTATCCTATTTGAATTATAGATCGATGTTCATGACGTTGATCACTTGATTGTCTGGGCCTGAATATTCACAGACCGCCGTCATATAGCTGGAATATTGCTGATCGCGGCGTTAAGCAACAACCAAGACACACAAACAGTATAGTGTGTGATGAAAAGAACGTTAACCCTTGTTTTGTTTTATTAAGCAACAAGCTCTTTTTATGACATCGGATAGAAAGGTGTGAGTATTGTACCACACGCCTATACTAGAGAGATATATAAATTACAACAAGACTCCCCAGGGAGTTTTAAATTACGATGTGACTTGGAAACATCCAATGATAGAGGGACACAAATACCAGCGCCTTGAGCAAGCACCAGTTACATGAATATTTCCGCGATATAAATATCCTATAATGAAAGGCTATATATTAGTAAATTCGAATACTTTTCACCGTGTATGTTATTTTCATTCCAGATGATATCATGAAGTACCGAGGAATTGAGCTGGAGGTATTCAATTACGTTACAATTTCGAATCCATTTGAGTGGTTAAATATCAGTATGATAAAAGGCTTAATTGTAAATACAATAAGGAACACATGGACGCAGGAAATACCGTAACTTTCCCATTAATAAGCGTCAAAACGTCGACAAGATCATAAGGCAAATTTGTAATGGCTTTTAAAGATGGATACTGTTGAGGAAGGTTTCGAAAACATGCAGCCTCTTAAGTAGAAAGGTTGATAGTGTCTGCCCGGAGAAATCTGTGGGTGGATGCTTGCTGATTCCTTATATGGCGGTACTTGTTGTCTTGCCTAGACATTGGTCTCATGGGATTACACCTGTACTGGTTAAACAGGAGGCACTGCAGCTGTCTGAGAGTGGGTTATCCCCACACAAACCCGCTTGCACACATGCAGGCCGCTCCATTAGTGCAAAAGGGGCAATGAGTCGTTAGTTGCTATATCACCTCACCTCACCTCACCTCACCTCACCTCACCTCACCTCACCTCACCTCACCTCACCTCACCTCACCTCACCTCACCTCACCTCACCTCACCTCACCCCCATGCATGGTGAACACAGATAGCATTTAAAGCATTAAAATTCGGGGGTGTCAGTTTCTATATTTTGATAGACAAAATTTGTAGGAGTAAGTATTTACTCCGACACTTTTGGACCCTTTATTTAAAAGACGTTGACATCCATAAATTCTCGACTTTATGGGAATCGCTTCCCAAAGACTCCAGATAAAATTGTATGGGCAGAAACATCTAAGCGAAGAAGTATTACAGGCAAATCTATGACAAGCTAATGTGCTCTATTCCTTTGATTACAGATAGAAGACTTGAAGGTTGAACATCAGAGGCGAAAGGACAACCCTGGTATGCAGAGAACAAGTATCTCCAATCCTCGTGGGGATTCTGTGAGCCATGGTGGACGTGATGGCTCCGTTAATTCGGTTAATGTTAGACGTTGCACTGAAGCAACTGATTCAATATTCGTTGTAATTGAGTGAAAAAACAAGTTGATGTAAAACGTAACATAAGAAGTGTTAACAATACGTCATAATAGTGTTTATTGTTCATGGGCTTAACCTTTGTAATGTGGACAATTCAAAGCTGCCTCTTCTTAGTTAATACTTCGCATGAAATACTGAAATACGTGCACGGATGAATATCTAGCGACACTAAACAGTTGCATCAGCCCTGGTGCATGTTTTTAAGCTTACACTTACGAAGCCCTTATCTCTGCTTGCTCATGTGTCGTATGTGTTTTATCAGGGAGTCTCAAGAGTCATTTACACGTACTCAGTTAAAACTGGTAAGATATCATTTAGTTGTCTCTGTTTGTCTGATGTGTTTCCATTTTCCAGACAAAACATCGCTTGAAGCCATACCAGATCTTCTGGAGCAGGTACAGTGACATTTCGGTGACAATACATTGATGTCAATGTTAAACTCTACGCCGCAGCAATATTCCAGCTATATGGCGGCGGTCTGTAAATAGTCGAGTCTGGACCAGACAATCCAGTGATCAACAGCATGAGCATCGATCTGCACAAATGGGAACCGATGACACGTGTCAACCAAGTCAGCGAACCTGACCACCCGATCCCGTTAGTGGCCTCTTACGATGAGCATATTAGTCGATTGTGGCATGATCTCTTTAGTAGCGAATGATGGTTGTTACCTCTAGCTTAAACTTACATCATCCTTACAGTTTAACATAAGCGTGTTATTATATACACCCCGTCCGAATGATATAAGCGATTCCCTTCATACAGTGCTGCTGAGGTGATGCAGACATATCTACTGATAATATATAGTCACTGCAGTTAGCTGCAAGACGATGCAAGTGGAATGATGTTTCATAAACTGGTTCCTTACCTCAACCCATGAATGTAATCAGTCTTCATTATCCTCGAAACTGACTTCATCGTATGTAAACAAAATGCGGATGTATCACTAAAAATCAGTAAAGGTTTCGTCAAATGAACGCATGTATAAACCGTTTTCATGGAGACAATTTATTTCTTGGTGCCTAAGATCATTACATTTCTTTGATCTGACAGCGGCGTATTTGAGAAATAAGTAACACGCTATCAGTTTTAGAAACTGTGCTGGTTTCAGTTCTCATAAAAATCATATTGAAAATGATACTATTTCATGACACTTCTTAAAAGAGTTGGCTAAACGAATCGATAATCAGAAATATCGTCCATTGAAATCATAAATAAACGATTATCGATATAATAATTCTGCAGTCGATAACATCACAAATGAACTACTGTGATGAAATCGTTTTTAAATCTACTCAGGAAGTAAATTACTTTAAGTTCGGCTTAAATTAATGGGTGGCTCCTAAAGTATATTCAGGATCGTGTTTTGGCGGTAATTCAAGCTTCGACTTGTTACGTCACCGCTCAAGTCAGATTTTAGTCATTTTTTTTATACTTCTCCGATATTTATCGATAACCGATCTATATTCGTTTAACGATTATCGATCTCTAAGACCTGTAACGATAAACAACCTTACGTCTTGGTTCTTTAGATCACCACACCAGCTCTTTGTTTTATTGACAGCAGGGTATTGAGAAATAACTGCAACGCTATCAGATATTGACACAGCGTTGGTTTTAATGCTTATACACTGTTCTTTGAAAATGCAGGTATTTCACGCCTAACGTTTCATTTTTTTATTTCACAGATCGAGGTCCTGAATGATGATCTGCGGGAACTGAAAGCTGACCTGGAAAGTGAGTGTACAGTAGCCATATACAACACTGGCTTAGTACTGACCCATGCGAAAAAGTTTTCGGACACCTGACCTCATTCCTGTTGACGTACACGCTATTCCAGTGTAGCATAAATCATTTTCGTGAAGTAAATTTAGAATGGATCTTTGTTAAATATGACAGAGAGATTTGAAATCATCTCTGCTCTGTACGCACCCAATTTCAGTTCAGTTTTCCAGCCACTATTCAACTTATGGCATCACATTTATCAACTTTCGTATAGTTCCACAATGCACAATCCATTAGGCCACCATGTTAAAGAGTTCACGGCACTGTAATATGTTGATTGAATTGTTGCCATTCGATAAATTAACAATGGAAATTTAAACAGAAATTATGTGATTTGACTTGGATCTTAGCAAATTTTAATTCATGAAAATCACTCATGCTGCAGTAAATTAACACATAAGTCTATGGAAATTACGTCAAGTGTCCGATACGCTTGCACGACTCGTGCGATTTGGGGCCTAAATTGTTTTTGGGTTGTTTTTTTTTTTGTTTGTTTGTTTTGTTTTTTTATTTATTGTCTCACTATTCGCTCAACAATGTGAGTGAGTATAGTTTTACGCCGCTTTAAGCAATATTACCGCAATATCACAGAGGGGGACACCAGAAATATGTTCCATACATGCTAGCCATGTAGAAACTCGAACCGTGACTTTCGGCGTGACGGGCGGACACTTTACCTACTTGTCTACCCAGCCGTCCTCTGGTATGGTATGCATAGCAAATAATCCAGTGATTAACACCACGAGCTCCTTAGAGTAAAACGTTGAAATTAGTTACGATAACGAAACTATATTCTCATCCAGATTAAACGTACATACAACTCAAACAAAATGTATTGACAATAAAGTATGTTTAACATTAATAGATTTTTCTTTCATGCCACTTTTTTTTCAAACAGGCAATGTTGATATAAGTGTTGAAGACAATACGCTCGGGGTAAATGTGTTTTTGAGCCAATCAACCAGACACGTCACAAGAGATATGTCTATTTCTCAAGCCTTCATCAAATCATTTGTGAAAAAAAAGACAAAAACAAAAGGCAAACAATGATATACCGAGAATAAAAAGCTAAGCGCCAGCTTATTTCAAAACTAAGATGTGAAACTGTGGAAATGTTAGGCTGAACTTACTGGGAAGACCAGCGCATGTTCAGAGCAAGTTCATTGGTAACTGTTTTAGGGATGTCATAATCATTTGTATTTACAATTAAAAGAAATGTTGTTACAGATATTTTGACACTGCTTCTTAAATCAAAATAAATATTCCTGTTGTGCTTACGCAAAACTATTCAATTTAGGCTTCATTTGTTAACAGTGCCAGTCATGTGACCATCTAACAGTGATTTCTGATTTTCACAAAAGAAGGTCACCTTTTTGATAAAAACAAAATGCATGTTTTCCAAAAGCACATTCATCCTGTTGAAAGTGAAAGGTAATTTCCATTATGGTTTTGTTATTAAACTAAAAGTACTAAACCGATTTATGATAGCTCGTTTTTTCTGAAACGTCCTATGTGCCAATCTCTATATTTTTTCAAATTACTCACGGTTTATTATGCTGATTATGCTTTCACGTTGTCTTCATTTTTTTACAATATTTCTAGCTATTACAACTGAATATTGTCATGTATGATAAAATATTGTATATATTGTCGACATTTGTTATAACGTTAGGCCACTTTGGAATTGTCATTAACTAATCTCAATGATCATGTAAAGCAAATCTTTTTTCCCAGTTTAATATATATTCAAAAACAATATTCGAAAAAGGAAGGATATATTCCATTTTGCGAGCATACTACTATCCAGTGCTAATGCACATGAGAAAAGGTAACATATATTGGACATAAATAGTTACGGATATATCTTTATTGAATGGTACATAAGTACTGGAACCTCTGAACGTCTTCACAGTAGGCAAAGTTCAAAACTAGCAAGTGGATGTTCTGGTTCATCGTTCCCTTGATAGTCTGGTTTGTTTACGAGCACCAGTTGCTAAGCAACAGGACGGAAGTGTGGCATCGCGCTGTAAATACATACAGTTATTCTCAGGCAAAGAGTGTGAGTGAGTTTAGTTATACGCCGCTTTATCACTATTCCAGCAATAGCACGGTGTGGGACACCAGAAATGGTCTTCATACATTGCACACATCTTAGGAATCGAACCTGGGTCTTCGGCTTGACGAGCGAACGCTTTAACCACCAGGCTGCCTAAACGCCCCTCAAAGAATGAGAATGGCGGATGCTACCGCTTAGGCTGGAGATACACTTACGTTGTGCTATCACTGATTTTCAATGGTCAAATTGTATGATATTCACAGATATTTGGTTTGTAAACACCAACTGGCGGTGGGATAGCCCAGTGGTTAAAGCGTTCTCTCGTCACGCCGAAAACCCGGGTTCGATTTCCTACATGGATATAATATTTGAAGCCCATATCTGAATTTCCCCGCTGTTATACTGCTATATACTACCTTTAAACATTTGTTTTATTTCGAAATGTGGATTGGCAAACAAAGAAAACATTGCTTATATGAAGATCACTGCAAGAATCAGTTGGTACTACTTTGTAAAGTGTCCGCACGCATATTCCATTAGACATCCGTTTGGCATGGAATCCTAGAAGGGACATTGACGTACTTTGGTTAATACTGACATTTTTGGTGTCCCACGCCGCGATATTGTTTGAATACTGGTAAAAGCGTCGTAAAACTAAACTCACTCACACAGTCTTCCCTTCCTCTGTTACAGAATTTCGCACTGAAGACGTTGCCGATTTAGGGACAAAGGTATGCCCTTCTTTCTTCTGAAACCTCTCCGCATCGAGAATAATTTCAAATTGACATTAAGCTCTTTGTTTGACCCAGATAAAACTCGCGATCATGGTTACGTTGTTCAAACCTGAAGTTGGTGATAGACCATATACTTGTGTCGTCCCACCGGATAACATAAAGATAATTATCAAACGAAATGGCCTATGCAGTAAATACATCACTGATACGCATGGCCAGTGGCAGTCCTAATGGGATCTAGTATCACTTCTTTTGTAATACGACCCGTGAAGGTCCCGGGGTAGAATAAGCCTTCAGCAACTCATGCTTGCCATAAAAGGTGACTATGTTTGTCCTAAGTGGCGACTAACGGGATCGGATGGTCAGACTCGCTAACTTGGTTGACACATGTCATCGGTTCCCAGTGACGAAAATCGATGCTCATTTTGTTGATCACTGGATTGTCTGGTCCAAACTCGATTATTTACAGACCGCCGCCATATAGCTAGAATAGTGCGGCGTAAAACCCAAGTCACTCACTCACTTTTGTAATACCCGTTTATGTGCATGTGTTCAGCTATATTTAAATATATGAACAAACGTATCAACTTGATATGCACAATGTTGTAGAAGCAGAGACTGCATACTAAAATAGGTTTTATTGCGCCAACTAGAATGTACATTCAGAAATCTATTATGTGGTCTCCCGTATATCAGCACCATGAAGCATATTTAAGCATGATTACACTAATTAGAATTTAGTCAAGTGAATTAATTAGAAAGTGGTCAACTGTAACATATATTATATTTGGGATTACACCTTCTTGGTGAAATACAATTTTCTAGTACTTTTCTTGAGTTGAGTCCCATCCGGGAATCGAACCCACACCCTCAGAGTCAGGCACCTAATCGCCAGCACACAAAGTCAGCTGCCTAACCCACTTAGCCACCACGACTTTTTGTGGAAGTACTGTACTAATTACTTTACCAGGAAAGTGTAATCTCAAATATAACATATGTTATATATTTAAGCACCTTTAAGAAGACGCCATATGAGTATGAGAGGGTTTTCGTCGCCGATATTAACTATACTGTCATGTTTCTATCGGAATTAATGTAAATATACTACCCATCAAAAGTTTAGCATCATTAGTGTAAATGTAGCCACTTCAGTCAACTGTTCTAAAACAGATTTTGCAAAATATTCCATATTGTTTAAAGGTACTGTTTACACATGAACTGATATGTTGTAAAACAAATTCACGAAATCGATGAAATAGTGAAAATTGGCGAATTCTATCAAAACTTGCCACCAAGAGGCAGTAATTCACATGCACGATATTTGCACATGCATATTGTTTGCAGTTGGTTCCCCCAAATTAGTGGAGTAATGCATCTTCAATGTAACCACAAATATATACATAACATCGAGTGAGTGTCTTAAGAAAGTCTAAACCTTTGATAGGTAGTATGCATTAGCACACAGGTCCTATTTAAGAGCTATAGAATACTGTAAGTATGGAATACCGTAAGGGTAAATTCTCGCGATTGCCCATTCTCGACCTTTGAAAACAAGCTTAAAATGCCAAAAGGGCGAAAATGCTAAAGACCATCATTACACGTAATGCTTGAAATCTTAACTGAGGTTAGGAGAACCTGTCAAGTAAGTAAAATATACTGTTTTCACGTGAAGCAGAAACAGTTCAAACAGCCTCGGTAACTGTTTAATGGTTACATAGCCCTTTGGTAACATATATATGTGGGAAAGTAATTACTGTTGTACGTGAAAGATTGGTACATCACAGACCGTATCCTTCTGAATCACTCCAACACCAAAGCCGTTCTTGTCACTTCTCCTATAGCCACACGCTGTGACATTAGACTGTCCAGAGCATAGTGAGTCAGTGTTTCTTTTGTTTTTCGATGAATGAATACTCTGACCTTTAAAAGAGGACGTAATGAAATGTGACACGTGACAACAAGTTCATGATTTGTAGTCTTTTCGTTACAGATACAAAACGTGAAGGATGAACTCGGGACAGAGACACAGGGTACTGAAGGTGCGCTGTAGGGAGTTGCTTGTGAGAAAGGCAATTAATATCCTCTTCAACTGTACTTTCAGTGTACGATTGTCGAAACTGGGAGATATATGTGATTGAATCAATGAATAGTGAATGTTTTTAGAATGCATCACCACATGGATTTCTTTCAAAGCAAAGCTGGTCGTTCTGTTATATCCCTTGTTAGGTGAAGGGAGTATTTCAGTTTCACAATTTTCAGTCAGCAGTGTGTGATTTGACCCTGAAAACCCTGACCATGCACAGATGCAAGACAATTATCGGAAAAAATGGTATACAGTGATTTATCGACTTGCTTGAAAAACGACAAGATTCATAATAACGCCCCATGCACGTGTAGGAGGCTCCCACGTTATGCACGTGCTTTCCATGCATTGTGTTTGCGTGTGGTGATAACGTGAAATGATGCTGCATACACAAGATGAACGTCATTGTAGCGTTCCTCAGTGGGTTTTCTTTCTACCAGACTTCAAAGTTCAGGTTCCCCTACTTTGTTTTGAAGAGTATACATTACAGCAAAACGAAAATATACACCTACAGACAGATCATTTAGAGTTCCTATCATCGATCGAGGGGTTAAGGCGGTTCACATTCCGCAGGAAATATGTCCTTTAGCTGGAACGCGAGATAAATTTGTAACCTGAAATATGTTCTGTAGCTACAATGGGAACGGAGGATGCATTGCAATCTATGCGAAATACGTACTGCAACTACATCCAGATGTAATCTGTAGGAAACATGTACTGTAGCTGGAACAGGCCCGAAAGACGCATTTGTAGCATGTAGGTAATATGTAGTAGACTTATAGCTACATTTAAAGCGAGGTATGCACATGTAATCTGTAGGAAATATGTGCTGTAGTGGATCTATTTGTACTCGTAGGAAATGGGTACTGCAGCAACATTTTAAACGAGGGATGCACTTGTAATCTGTAGGAAATATGTACTGTAGCTAGATCTGGATGTAATCTGTAGGAAATATGTACTGTAGCTAGATCTGGATGTAATCTGTAGGAAATGGGTACTGTAGCTAGATCTGGATGTAATCTGTAGGAAATATGTACTGTAGCTAGATCTGGATGTAATCTGGGTACTGTAGCTACATGTTGAATGTGGGGATGCATTTGTAATGGACAGTAAATTAACAGTAAGTGACTAACAATAATGTAGTTGTTCACAATGATGTAGTTGTTCACAATGATGTAGTTGTTCACAATAATGTAGTTGTTCACAATGATGTAGTTGATCACAATGATGTAGTTGTTCACAATAATGTAGTTGTTCACAATGATGCAGTGATTAACAATAATGTAGTTGTTCACAATAATGTAGTTGTTCACAATAATGTAGTTGTTCACAATAATGTAGTTGTTCACAATAATGTAGTTGTTCACAATGATGCAGTGATTAACAATAATGTAGTTGTTCACAATGATGTAGTTGTTCACAATGATGTAGTTGTTCACAATAATGTAGTTGTTCACAATGATGTAGTTGTTCACAATAATGTAGTTGTTCACAATGATGTAGTTGTTCACAATGATGCAGTGATTAACAATAATGTAGTTGTTCACAATAATGTAGTTGTTCACAATGATGTAGTTGTTCACAATAATGTAGTTGTTCACAATGATGCAGTGATTAACAATAATGTAGTTGTTCACAATAATGTAGTTGTTCACAATAATGTAGTTGTTCACAATGATGTAGTTGTTCACAATGATGCAGTGATTAACAATAATGTAGTTGTTCACAATAATGTAGTTGTTCACAATGATGTAGTTGTTCACAATGATGCAGTGATTAACAATAATGTAGTTGTTCACAATGATGTAGTTGTTCACAATGATGTAGTTGTTCACAATAATGTAGTTGTTCACAATGTTGCAGTGATTAACAATAATGTAGTTGTTCACAATAATGTAGTTGTTCACAATGATGTAGTTGTTCACAATAATGTAGTTGTTCACAATAATGTAGTGATTAACAATAATGTAGTTGTTCACAATGATGTAGTTGTTCACAATAATGTAGTTGTTCACAATGATGTAGTGATTAACAATAATGTAGTTGTTCACAATGATGTAGTTGTTCACAATAATGTAGTTGTTCACAATGATGTAGTTGTTCACAATAATGTAGTTGTTCACAATGATGTAGTTGTTCACAATGATGCAGTGATTAACAATAATGTAGTTGTTCACAATGATGTAGTTGTTCACAATGATGTAGTTGTTCACAATAATGTAGTTGTTCACAATGATGCAGTGATTAACAATAATGTAGTTTTCACAATGATGTAGTTGTTCACAATAATGTAGTTGTTCACAATGTTGCAGTGATTAACAATAATGTAGTTGTTCACAATGATGTAGTTGTTCACAATGATGTAGTTGTTCACAATAATGTAGTTGTTCACAATGATGCAGTGATTAACAATGATGTAGTTGTTCACAATGATGTAGTTGTTCACAATGATGCAGTGATTAACAATAATGTAGTTGTTCACAATGATGTAGTTGTTCACAATAATGTAGTTGTTCACAATGATGTAGTTGTTCACAATAATGTAGTTGTTCACAATGATGCTGTGATTAACAATAATGTAGTTGTTCACAATAATGTAGTTGTTCACAATGATGTAGTTGTTCACAATAATGTAGTTGTTCACAATGATGTAGTTGTTCACAATAATGTAGTTGTTCACAATAATGCAATGGTGCATTTTCCCACAGATACAGAAGAACACAAGGCCGAGACAAACAGAAAGGTATGACTTACTACGCCCCATATGTTCATTAAATGCGTTTGTTCGTGTGGACCTACTATTGACAGCAAAATAGTAGCAACTCGGTTTCCGAACATTCTTCACAAAACCCCGTAATTTTCTAGCTTCAATTGTATTTCGTTTTAGAGAATAGGAAATAATTCTTTTAATCTTAAATTTGTGCTATCAACTCTTTCCCAGAATTGGGACGGTTGGGTAGCCGGGTGGTTGAAGCGTTCGGTTGTCACGCCGAAGACCCGGGGTCGGTTCCCCACATGGCTACAATGGGTGAAGTCCATTTCTGTTGTCCCTGCCACCATATTGCTGGAATATTGCTAACTTTGGTGTATATATATTGTCATGTATTAGATATAAATATGAAGATAATAAACCGATCTTCTACATTACAATACCCGAGAAGATCCGAGTTTACAACTGATCATCAGTAACCCATGCTAACAGGTGGTAGGCTGGCTGACTTGCTTGATTGTCTTGGCGCATGTCATCGTATCCCAAAAGCGTAGGTTTGTGCTCATGATGTCGATCACTGGAATGTTTGGTCCAGAATCGATTACAGACTGCTGCTGGATTGCTGGAATATTGCTGATCATGGAGCTAAACAACAAACATTCTCGCCTTTGACATCACTGTCGTTGCCATCTTTCTGGGACTAGGTACTGGGGTCCGTAGGTCTAATACGTCTTTACAACTAGCGAGCATGGGTATGGTTCATATTAACATTACCTTTGGATCCTGGCGTACCCAAGGGACGTAACTCTGCACAGCGAGTTCCGCGTCATTGGCGACTGAGAAATTGGCACAATGCACTCATGAAGATGCACAATCGGACGAACACTCAAGAGTTAATAAACGTATTACGTCGGTCCATGCAAACATATGGTCGGCTCAAAAAGTCGATTTCCATCTTGTCAGATTCTTGTTGTATATCTGATGCTGCTTCGTGAACTAGGTATTCTTGTATTGCAGGTCGAAGCGATGAAAGACAGTCTTCACCAGCTGAACAAGTATTCTGATTGTATGTGTTCGCACGCACGCATACGCACGCATACGCAAGCACTCTCTCACACACACACACATCTAGCAGTAGTTTTATGCGTGTTTATTGTAAAAGACTACTTTACCCGGGTTAGAAAGGATAGATCTTCAAGTAACCCATGCTTGTCATACGAGGCGATAAACAGGATCCGATGGTCAGGTTCTCTGACTAGGTTGACAGGTATCGTATCTCAATTGTGCAGATTGGTGCTCATGATGTTGACCACTGGATTGTGTGATCCAGGCTCGATTATTTACAAACAAGCGTCCTGAAGCTGGTATGTTTATTTGTCTGTATCTCACGTGGATCGTTGTTCCCAGGGTCAATGGTCTGCTCCAAAGTCGATAGTTTAATTAATTCGGCGTTGTAATATAAAATCGTTTCATACAGCAGCCTTCGCTAGCTAATTGATTACATTTTACTTTCAGCCGAACGGGAGAAGCGTCATGCTCTTCAGATGAAGGTCAGTTGCTCATTTGAAACCACAATCACAAATAATACAACATTCGGTTTTGTTAGAATATTATATCTTAAGTAGTACCTATTACCTCCCACGTAAAACTTAGCATCTCATACATAGTACTTATTATCTCATACGAATAAGATATTGAAAGTGAAAACAAAATCACCGTGGCCCTATTACGCTTCCATAGATTTCAAAGGTGTGACGCTATGTTGCAAAAATATTTCTTTGCTTTCTTTGACTTCAGTGAACTCTGTTTGACTGAATGAATAGTCAAATCCATCAGAATCAGTAAAACTTGCGTGCGTGCTGGGATATTTCAAATATGTACTTTTCTGTTGCAGATTACAGATTTAGCTGGTAAACTTGGGCTACGAGAAAAGCAAAAACCAGGTTGGTTAATTCAAGATAACACTGGGTGAGAGAAGTTATTACTTGGCAAAAACGTTCTTTTTCGAATTGACAAAAAAAGATGAAAAATGGCAGAAAAATCCATCTTTGCTACCATTAATGTGTTGCCTCAAGGCAATTGTGTGGGTTAAGCATTGTCCATATCACTTGGAACATCGATCACACAGGACTAAGGGAAGCAGATGTAGTAATGGACTGAGGCTGTGTTTCGCAAAAAATATCGCGTTCTCAGTTACTTTCAATGCCGTTTTGATTCTGCCCTGAAACATAAGATAGCACCAATAATAGCCTGAATCCGTGAAGATCGGGGTTAGAATTGGTCTTCAGTAACCCATGCTTGTCGTAAGAGGCGACCGACGGGATCGGGTGGTCAGGCTCGCTGATTTGATGGACATATGCCGTATCAGGTCGATGCTCATGCTGTTGGTCTTTTGTCTGGTCCAGGCTCGACTATTTCCAGACACCCGCCAGATAGCAGTAATTTTGCTGAGTTGAAAGCAAACAAACGAAATCAGACTAAGCCGACACCATGTGATATAAATACTATTCAAATCAGCTTACAACCAACACACTCGCAAAGTGTCTTTGTTTTTATGTTTATGTTTTCCAAGTATTAATTGTAACTGATATTCATGTAATGCAGTTGATGGTTTTGGAGACGAGAACTTCGTTCAAGACATATCCAGTGAGTACACCTCAGAGACTGACATCCACACTGCATGCAAAGAAGGAGACCTGGATCGCCTGAAGCAGTTGCTCTCTGATCCTAATGTCAATGACAGTCTAGACAAGACGTCTTTGTTACTGATAGCAGTGGAATACGGCCACAGAGATGAATTTGACTTCCTCGTTAGCAAAGGATTCGATGTGTACCAAGTTGATAAGTTCGGCAACAACGTCCTCCATGTTGCCTGCATCGGAGGGGACGTGGACATTGTTTCTTATATCATATCCCTGGACATTACTGATATAAATAGCCGTGGGCAATTTGGACGGACTCCTGTGATGGCCGCAGCAGAAAAGGGTCATAAGATCGTCCTGGACGTCCTTGTAAGTCATGGAGCCGACTTGTATTTGGTCGACGATGACGGTGACAACATCCTTCACGCAGCCTGTCTTGGGGGTCATGTGCAGATGGTTGAGTACCTCGTGGCTCAGGAGATTGTTGGCATCAACAGTAGAGGAGACAATGGTAGAACACCGCTGATGGCAGCTGCTGGGATGGGCCATCGAGGTGTATTTTACTATCTTCTCAGCATGGGAGCTGATGTGTCACTGATGTGTAAGAGCAAGAACAATATTCTCCACGTGGCTTGCATGGGCGGCAACTCTGTCATGGTGAAACGCATTCTCTCAAATAACTTTTTTGACATTAACAGTAAAGGAGAATACGGCAGGCCTCCATTATTGGCAGCTTCAGGGAAGGGACATCGAGATGTTCTGGACCTTCTTCTACAAGCAGCATGCAATGCTACCTTGGTGGATGACAACGGTCATAACATGCTTCACGTTGCATGTCTTGGAGCTGATGTGGACACGGTGAAGCATGTCCTGTCAAAGAATATCGTTGACAAAAACAGTCGTGATAGATACGGCCGGTCTCCGGTCATGTTGGCAGCGATGAAAGGATGTAGAGATGTTGTCCATGTGCTCTTGGATCAAGGGGCTGATTTAAACCTGGTGGACGACAGCGGTAACAACATCCTGCACGCTTCCTGTCTCAGCAACCAGGCAGACATGGTGACGTATCTCATCTCGCTTCAGAAACTTGACATCAACCACAAGAACGCCAGTGGGTCGACAGCAGCCATGATAGCAAAGGAACAGGGAAATATGTCTTTGTATGACTCTCTCGAGTCCAAAGGATGTTCAAAGGAGTAGATCAGTCGAAGACCATTGACTATGCATGAGTTCCAATTAATCCAGCTCCCATTTAATTTTAGAGCAAAGGAATTTTGATAAAAATTGAACATTTAAATTAGTGTGAGGTTTCACAATCTGTGATTTTAATAGTGTTGCCTCTCAGGGAATGTAGCGAAAGCTTGTTGCCCTCTGATGATGTCACATGAATCCATCTAAGTTCGTCTATAAACTACTCCATAAACTACTGTTGTTAGTGCTAAAATGTAGTTTGCGTTCGTTTAATGTTGTTTACAATGCAGACGGCCACTAGTGAGTGAGCGAGCGAGCGAGTGAGTTTAGTTAAATGCCGTACTCCGCAATATTGCAGCTATATAACGGCGGTGGCCACTAGTGACAAAAGCGACTGTGTAAAATCTTGCTGGGAATAATATAGTATATATATAATAATTATATAGTATCCCTACTATTTTGGACACTATGTTTTGTTATATGCTAACTCATGTTCTTAGATTATATTTTTGTTTTGATATTGAATTGGTTTGTTTCGTACCTAATCTGTGATACTTATAAACCGTTTTACTGGTAATTAAATTTAAATATTGTTCACTTATTCTCATCCAGATATGGATGCAGTATTGTCGATGTTATGAAAACATTTCAATGCTCTCACTACAAGCGTATACGTTTAAAATGTCTCAGTATATCACTATATGAACAATGAATTTATATTTATATATACAGAACAGTTTTTATTACAAATTTGTTTTTGAAAGTAAAAAAGCGTGTTTATAAGAGTGGACAGTTTTTTTTTTATTTGACCCCTATCGTCGTATTAGATTGTTGTATTTGAAATCATGTTAGTAAATGCTAGGGACCAAATACGTCAGAGACCAGATATGTCATGACGATCCCTTGCGGATTCCTTCCCCGCTCTTCATCCAATGTTGATGCTAGGGTGCGTTGTGGAGGAGCGTTCGTCAAAACAGACGAAAACCTGTTTTCTTGGGCGAATTCCCATTTCACACAATCGATTCCTGACAGTTCGAAAATTTATCTCAAACCAGGCATGACGATAACACAAGTGAGCAGCCCGGATGTAGCGGTCAGGGGTTCGGGTGCTAACTCTTTAACGGTCACTTCTCGTGCGGAATTGGTCTGCAGGAAACGATTGTAAAGGTGAGATGCAGTCCTCGCTGAACGTTGAAATGTCGGGCAACTGCAGACTGCAACTCCCCAGCTTCAAGGCGCCCATATTTCAATTGGCGGCACTAAGTCGTGGAATGGTGATTCCGTCTTTTCCAAACAAAAAGAAATGATAAAATTAATCGCAACGTTTTCCTTTCCATGGTGATTGATACCGCAGGTTTTTTTCCGCTTAACTGCACGGACATTTTGCTCTGCATATTTCCTTGGTGACGTTTTAACGACTATTTCTATAAACGCTTCTAAACCAAGGGAAAGCTTTTAAAATTACCGCGTTTTGGCACTGAGGCTGTTTGCAATAACACGATGACGTTTTGGAAAGAAATAGTATATTTGTATTGTTTCTGCCGCAATATTCTCAAAATCATCTGTGCGTATCTTGTTTTTGAAGATAATAATAGATTGGTCTGATAACAATAGATTGTTAAACAATAGTCAAATGATAAAATACCAGTAACAGAATACCCTAACGACGACGGGGCTCGATACCCTACAAAGGTACGGTGACTGGAGCCCTTTTCAGATGGATGTTCAGGGTGGTATATTGCTAAATTCGGTGTAAAACCATATTCGTCGGAAGTACTATTTCTCTCGAAATGATTAGCCTATGAATAAATTTTCAACACCGTTAATTATTTATCCTTTGAAATGTCTTTAACCTTTCTGTCAACAATACTGTTATCCGTGGGTCTGTACCGACATTTCCCAAAACAACATATCAGGATTCAAACTATTATGAATGTTATTTCAACAATGATGAAAGCTTGTATATATTTCGGCTACATAGTCCTGAAATACAAACGAGTTTATGCTCTGGAAACGTACAATATATGGTACACAGATGTGGATGTGCTTTTATGTAAAACGATCAAATCTGAAATTTACAGCAAAATGTCAGTGATTTCATACTGAAATTTATACGGACATGTTATAAAAAATTGTTTAAAAAACATGCAGCACCTGCCATTGACAGGACGCCCTTTGAGTCGACTTCGATTTCAGTAAAAAGTGTTGAAGTGATACATGTTTCCGCTCGATAATTTACACGATATATTCTGACAGATGGATCAATATTTTTGACTTTACGTCAGGAAGGAAGAAAATACAAGAAGATATTCCGGCAGAATAAACCAGAACCTGTCAAGGCTGAAGACCATTGGGAATATCTGTAGAGGTCCATGCAAAATCACATTTCCAGCGTTTGAATCACACGACGCCGCGATCGAGTTTCTGGCGTTACCTCTGGTTGACAGAAGTTTGACTGAAGCAATGACCCACAGTAATTTGACTCTTTCACCCAGCCAATGTACGGATAATTGCAATATGAGATCATATGCGTCACATCAGGTTAACGCTCTGACATATAATGATGCACTCGGCAACATTCCTTTTATCAGAGACCATATATAGTCTCTGCTTTCATATTGTTGCTTTCTGTATATGATTGGACCTGACAGTCCAGTGATCAACAGTATGACCATCAGTCGATAACGTCTGTCAACCAAATCAGAGAGAACTGACCTCCAGTAGTCCATGCTGGCATAAGAGGGGACTAACGGATCGGGTGGTCTGGGTCACTTGGTCGACCCATCAGATGGGTAGATTGATGCTCATGTTGTTAATCATGGGGTAGTCTGGTCCGGACTGAATTACTTACAGACCATGACCATATAGCTGGACTGGTACCAAATGTGGCATAAAACTAAACTCAACTAAACACGTACAATCACTAATTTCTAGGGCTGACATTTGCTATAAATGTTTATCTTACAACTAATGGATAGCTGACTTGGCTGACAAATGTCAATGTATCAGTTTTGTAGATCAGTGTTCATGCTGTTGATCACTTGATTGTCTGGTCCAGACCATTGCTGTACAGTTGGAATATTGCTGAGTGCGGTGTTAAACAACAAACCAACCAACCACTTACTATTTTCTCACTCAGCTCTGAGGCAGCAGGGTAGTCAAGTTAAATGTTCGTCATACCGAACACCCAAGTTCAATTCCCCACATGGGTACAATGTGTCAAACCCATATCTGATATACCAACCCAGGATATTGCTGGAATTCTGCTAAAAGCGGCATAAAAATAATTTCACTCATTCAGCTCTAAATAACATTTGATTTTATGATTTCCAAACAGACATGAAGTCCCCACTGCAAGTTACCTATAAATTATGTTTATTCACACAACTAAGTTTCCAACATTGTTGTCCTCAAGGTTTCTGTACAAATCCACAACAGCACCAGCTATACAGATATATGGTAACGTACTGTTGGGTGAAAAAAAGTGTGTACTTCAACATAGGATTTGACCAAAAATTATAAACATTGTCAAATTGCACACTGAAACTTGAAAACACAGCTTTGTTTATCTTAAATACATGCATACAGCTATGAAGATCAAAGTTAGAATTCATCTTCAGTAATCCATGCTTGTTGTATTGTTTGAGAAATTTACCACAAAAGTTATTGTACGATACACTCATCAAAAAAAGAAACGCAAAATGAAATTAAAAAATGATACTTACAGTTTTGTACACACATGTAAACTTAAACAATTTTTTAGGGTTGCACATTGTTTCTGGAATGTTTTAGAAGATCATGCTTGACCAAATGCAACCCAAAATGATTTTGAACGATTTTATCGATCAGGATTGTCATGATGTAGATGCAGCACGAATATCAGGCGCGACAACTCGATTGTGGGAGCGATTTCCACAAATGACAGTTCAAGATCAGGAAGATCTAGAGTCACCAGACCTGCCCAAGATCGGTACATCCGGGTAACCCAACTACGTGATCGCAATCGTACCTCCCGGGACACAGCACAAGAACACTTTGGAGCTAGAAGAGTGTTCGATCAGGCAATCAGGAACTGTCTCCAAGAAGTAGGAATACGTGCCAAATGTCCAAAAGTTGCCCCCTCCTTGACATGACTACGTCGACGAGTGAGATGGTGTAACACGGTGTTGCCAAGGAACCTGGCAAACTGAAGGTGTATGTGGCTCAGTGATGAATCCCATTATCTCCACAGGTGACGTGATGGTAGAGACCATGTCTACACAGATTCTCTGTCCACACCTTATTGAGGGTCAACAGCAGCTCTTCCAACAGGACAACACCAGGCTTTACATAGTATGTGCCACCGTGGACTATCTGGCCAATAGCATCCTCAATACCATTCCGTGGCCCTCCAGATCCCAGGATTTAAACCCAATTGAACACCTTTGGGATCAGATCGATAGACGGGTACATTGACAACGTAATCAACCACAGAATCTTCAACACTTGTTCCACATGGTGCAGGAGGAATGGAGAGGGATTACGCAACAAAACATCCTACAACTGATTCGATCTGAAACCAGGAGGTGTCGGGCAGTGGTAGCATTAGGAGGTGGTCATACAAGGCACTGACTTCAACACCACCTGGTGGACAGCAGTAATGATTGTAATGACAGTTATTCTCACGAAATATGGACAAGATAGCAATGCATTGCTCCACAAAATTTCATTCATGTATCTTTGTTTTCCGCTGGTCTACATGTCCTTGAAGAACACCAAATTTTCATTGATATTTGGGTTTTGCGTTTCTTTTTTTGAAGTGTGTATATTATAGATAACACAATTTTCACATCAACAATCATTAATAATATTTCCTGTCGACAATATTTTCTATTATCAATCATTTTTGCCAGCTCTGTTATCCACAAAGGTGTGAGTACACACATCAGTGTGGAGGGTCAGTGTCACATGGTCCTAGTTTCTAGAGTGGTGGTGGGGTAGCCTAGTGGTTAAGGCGTTCGCTCGTCACACTGAAGACCGATGTTTGATTCCTCACATGGGTACAATGTGTGACACCCATGTCTGGTGTCTGTGATATTGCTGGAATACTGCCAAAAGTGCTGTAAAACTAAACAATCTCTCTCCCTGATGTGACCAGAGGACTCTGATTGTCTGAGCAACAGATGCTGACTTGACGGATACTAAAATCAAGATTGTACATATATAAAGTTTAATGCTTTACATTTTTGCATTGGACACGATAATAACAAATGTTTATTTCTTAAAAGCCTAGCATCAATTGACAGATGTACCTGCACCAAGACATGGTGAAAGCAAGTCCATTGACATGTGCATACAATACAAGAGTCTTGTGAAGTGCAATGTCTTGTGAGTACAAGAAGGGAGTTTTGAAGGTAGAGCTCAAATTGTTTATTTAATGTTTCTAAATTTCTGAAGGGAGATAGTTGTAATATTGTTCCATTTATCATGTGCACTGCTCCATGCATAATGCATACTGAAATCATCCAAACAATCTCATCAGTATTACTCCAGATACCCCATGCTGCTAGAAGGCTATAGGTGGAAGACATTTCTATACTGAGTACAGTACCCATTTTCTGCTGGGTGAACAGTGGCAATCTTTAACAAACTCACATGCCTTACTTGAGATCACATGTGTTACATATGCTTTGCTGGAGGCAGGACTGAAGCCATTGAAACACTCAGGAGTCAAGCTGACAAACACTGTTATCCATGCCCAACACTGCCTAACTTCAACTGATTTGTGATTATACACAGGACCACGTGCCACCACCCGTATTTTCATAACTGAGTACTGAAACGTGAGGAGGTACAGAAATGAAACAAGTTGAGGGAACAAAATCAGCAATAAATTTTACACTACTTACATTTTTACAACAATTTCAACAAAAATTGTATGACTAATGAAGCTATGAAGCACCATGGTGTATATAGTAAAAGCGAAAAAAACCCTCTCCATAAGAGTTTTTTTTATACATTGTTTCCAAAATGTTTGCTTTAAATTTTATATGCTCCCAACTGAAAAGTTACATAAATAATTTTCAAACAGAAAGCTGCAACATGAATGGAAATCAAGCGTTCATAGTTTCAACATGGCAAAATCAGTAATACAGTAATACAGAAAATACAGTGTGTAAAAATGGCAGAGATTATTTCCACAATCAACTGATTCATGGCAACTGCGGATCCCATTAAATAATGTTGAGAAAAACCATGAGATCTCATGAAATAGGTTTATCCAAATACTCATTAAAACATTCCTTAGGTGTAAATGCAAATATCCAAATTCATGTTCAGGTATGCTAAATAAATTAGATTAAACACATTCTAAATCACTACTGGCATACCAGACTAAGTATATAGTACTTATAAATAACATGTGAGTTCTTCCTCTGCATTTGAATGGTATTGTTATAATCAAAGACAACCGATTCTAAATTTAACATGTAATAAAATGGAAATAAGAACCAAATTTCGAAAACATTTGTGACAAATTTTCATGCAAAAGACATATTTCTACACAAATCATCATTAGGTTATAAAATGGTGGACTGACCTTGACATATACTGTGGCACAACCTTGACACATATCATTACAGGTGACACAGAATGTTTCATCTAGCTGAGGAGGAGGAGGTTTGATCAAGGGTAGAGGTGTGATCATGGAAAGAGGTGGGGTCAAGGGTGGAAATGTGGTCAAGGGTGGATGTGGGGATAAGTGTAGAGTGGCATCATGGACGGCGGTAGGATCAAGAGTGGTCAAGATTGAAGCAGGAGTGGATTATGTAAGTAAATATTTCATTTGTCTCTCGCCTTTTAAACGAAAGACTGAAATCATGTAGTTTTTCTGCTATTTTCTGATGGCAGACAGCAAAACAAAGCAAACATATGGCTAAGACGCTCACCAGCTATACCGAACACAACTACAGCATGTTGAGTTTTGTCATGACAATACTACGTCTATACATAACAACACCACAGAACATACAATAAACCACTGCATGTAGAAGTCTTTGTGCTACCTGATATAGTGGGGAAATACAGCAGGTCAAACTGTCATACTACAAGTGCAATATCTGTGGGTGGAGAAGGTGGTAGTGTGGATGACAGAGTGAAGCTTGCACTGACACAAAGGAATACATCAGGCTTGTGCAGCAACAACTAGCCAGCTGATCATACAGATGTCTTACTCCTCTTCACACTATATCTTTAACACAAGCTGACCTCTTCGTGCCACAAATACATCTCCATCTTCCTCTGGAACTGGATTCCCCACCATCTGGGCCAAACTTCGTTTTTCTGGGGGAGCCAACTGAAAGCTGAATGAAAGGTCACAAGACTTGAGGCTGTCCAGCTCCAGAGCTAGCTGAATCAAACCCTTGCCTCCCATTAGACTAAAGATGTTCCAGTCCAGCAACAGTTCCTCCAGATGTTCTTTGTTCTCCAGGGCCTTGACTAGAGCCTCCACCCCTTCATCTCCTACCATGTTCTCCCTCAAATTGAGATGCTGTAAGAATCTGAAGAACAACAGGCATGTTGATAGCTGCTTTATCTTGTCATCAGACATGCCATTCTTCTGCAGACAGAGAAAAGTAACATTTGCCATATTTTGGAAATCAGACGGATCGTTGAAGATTGATACTTTACCGAGGTCACAGTCCCATAGACTGACATGGTCCCATGCTGATGAAGATCGGAACAGGATCAGAAGATTCTTATAGAAATTCTCAGTGTCTCCACTTGTGCTGTTGCAGTCGAAAAACTGTATGTTCCTACAGGCAGATAGCTTCTTACACAGCTCAGACGAGGATCTGCCTGTCATGTTGTTGTTCCGCATAGACAGTCTCTTCAGACACCTGTGAACTGGGAGCTGCTCTGAGAGGATGCGGACACCTTCGTCCCCTATGTTGCACCCCCAAATGCTAAGGATCTCAAGGTGCTTCAATGCAAACACAAGCTGACCAAGAATGGCTCCTCCAACATCACCCAAATGGATATTGTGGATTCTCAGTGCTTTCAAATGTGTCTTGGTTATGAGAGCTGATGAAAGTATTGCAAATCCACTTGGGGAAATGCTGTTGCTACCAACATTGATGGTCTTCAATTTGTCCATGTTTCTTATTTCCTTGACAAGGACAGGTATCATGCTATCTGTCAAACCTGTATTTTCTAATTCCAGGGATTCCATGCAATGAAATCTAGACAAGCCTATTTCTCCTTCATCTAGATTTAATGAGCATCCATGTAACGACAGGCTGCTCACTATGGCTGGATTCAGCACAGATATAATTTGCTTTACCCTGCAAGTATCCAGACCTGAGTTGTCAAAGATGTAACTGGTAATATGATCAAACTGAGGTAGGAATTTACACAGCAGTGATACCTGCTCCTTGTACAGAGATGTGTTTGACATGTCCAGCTTAAATGACCAGTCTGATGCTCTTGTGGAAGTGAAACCTTTGGCTAGATATGCATCCAAATGAAGACAACCACCTGACTCAAGAATGGGATCACTATCAGGGGAGCTGGTCTCTTGGGATTGCCCCCTAGGCTTTAGTGGTTTGCCACTATAGAATGCAGCATGAGCGACAGCACTATCTGCTTTCCAAACTGACAAATCCTCCCGACATTCCATGGGTTGTAAGAGGTCAAGGAGAGCCACACATCTGAAAGCAAGCTGGAAGTTATAATCACAGGCTTTGGAAGAAAGTGATATCACATTACCCTGTCCAACATGCAGAGCCTCCTTCAAAACCAGTATACTCTCTTCAAAAGTCTTGCTGTCAAGACTGCCTTTGTTAACCAGTTCAATCTTTTCAAGGCCAAAGTTTGCCGCAACTGTTTTCCATGTTCTCCAGTGCCTGTCTACATCAGGTGACTTGTGGCAAGCAAGGAAAGATTCAAAGTCAAAATGTTGTAGGACTACTTTTAGACTGTCTTTGACTTCTGCAGATGTTTCACTAGCCTTAACTGAAGACAAGAATAGAGCAACATCAGGGAAGTACAGAAGTGAGGCTGGAAAATGAGGTAATTGTGACAACAGTCCACAATAACATGCTGCATGGGCCAGGAAGATACCAGCAAATGTGACCAGACTGAAATCAACCGAAGATTCAAGTGTAAAGTTTGGGTCCAAGAACAGGGTCAATGGCAACTGATCAGCCATGCGAGGAAGGTGGTAACAAAGTAAATATGCCCTTCTCACTGACCCAGGGATGCTGTACACGTTACCACCTTCAGAGGTCAAGGTTAACCATCCTTGGGAAATGAGACTCTCAACTGGATTGGACAAAGTAGGATCCAGCAGGTCTGCTTGAATCTCTTGACTGATGGCAAACTCCTTCTCATCATCACTCCATACCACCTGCCACTTGTCTTGTCTTTTCAACTGCACTGTGTCAACATTTCTCTGCCTTTTCATGAAGGATCTTATCAAGACATTCAACCCAATTTTAGTCAAATCATTCTGAACACTTTCAGTAATGCTAAAGTATTGATGAAGGCGATCCATGCTATCCTTTATGGTATGACATAATGGCTTTTTCAACAAAGACATCACTTTATGTTGCAGTTCTGAGGTGTCAAAGGTTAGACTAATTACTTCCTCAAGAAATTTCTGATATGAGGAAGGTAGAATGTCAAGAAGCATTTGAGCATTAACTGGTTTCTCTTCACCAAATGTGTCAACAGGTGTTGTGAGGGCTGTCACGTAACTGCTTGGAGATGGCAAATCTGAAAAAATGAAAAATAAAGTAATTTTTTAACCTTTACAACATTACTTACAAATAAAGATTCAACATTGAATGACAAGAAAGTACATTGTACATTGTACCCTGGTTATATTGCCACCATGGATATATTATAATATCATGTTTTTGCCCAAATGGAGGTCCTGCCTATGTAATACTCTTGTTATAATGCCAAACTGCATTTAATGCTATTTGCTAACGGTTTGGGGGTCCAAAATCATTTTCCCCTTGTTATAATGCCAAGCACACTGGGTGCAAGTAGGATACATACATAAATCGGTTAGCTGGCATAACATAAATTAAGTGACCAAGTTCATTCATGCTTTAAGTAGTCTTGTAATCGCTGATGGGATATCATATGTGACAATACACTTGCCAACTGCAACAAGAAGTCACCTGTAGCCCCAATATGCTGGGACCTGTGAAGGTCCCGGGGTAGAATAGGCCTTCAGCAACTCATGCTTGCCATAATAGGCGACCATGCTTGTCGTAAGTGGTGACTAATGGGATCGGGTGGTCAGACTCGATGACTTGGTTAACACATGTCATCGGTTCCCAATTGCGCAGATTGATGCTCATGCTTTTGAATCACTGGACTGTCTGGTCCAGACACGATTATTTACAGACTGCCGTCATATAGCTAGAATATTGCTGAGTGTGGCATAAAACTAAACTCACTCACTCCCCAATATGCTGGAATTATCCAGTCATTCAGGACACATCACGCTTAGTCATGCTGTTGACTGCACAGGGCCTCTAACTGTCCTACCGGGCTATAATGCCACCTTGGATATAATACAGTACTATATGATCTCCTGGGTGGAAAAACTGTGGCATTATAACCAGGCTATATTTTACTTCTGTGGCAGAGAAGTTAACCTGCTTGCACAAGGTGCAGCCTAAGATAATAACCTAGTTGCACTAGCCAAATTCCAGTTGCACTGCTTAATTTGCAATGTATATTGAAAGAAATGTACTATTAAATTATCTAGATGTCTTATTCAGATATTCACATTTGTGTTGACAGCACTGATGAATAATACTGAATGTTATTGTCAGGTCAAAGAATCACAACAAGCACGTAATGTGTGATTTCACCAGCAAAAAAATCATTAAGATTTTACTTTTTCAGAGGTGATAATCAATTTGCATTACATGCCGGGGGGATAAAAGTATGACCAGCAGGGTACATAAAAAAGAAATAAAATGGTCTTGCCTTACTTCAGTATACTTTTATCTCTACTCTAATATACTAAACTTGGCTTGATATTCCCTCTAACATATGAATACAAGAATATTGATTAATCCCTGTACTTAATTTGTGATGTAGTTCAAATGAGCGTAAACCAAACATGTTGATTCCTAAATACATGCTGGCTGATGGAACTCACTTGTGAATTTACAATGTCGGTTACAAGAGACAGTTTGCACTAAAAACATATTTGGGACCAGATTTGAGAATTCAGAATAGATGAATGTTGGCATAGAAGGAGCTTCTTATATAATATTATATAGTGATAAATTTAGGACAAAATGAGCATGTTGATTTGCAGAGAATTTCAGATTATGGAGATATCAGTTTAAAGAAAGTCCACTGTATTTATAAGGACAGGAGCAGGAGGGAAAGTTCAAAGGTGAAAGAGTTTGCTCATGTTTTATTCCCCAGCAAAGTTTCATGCCCATTTCTGGTGAACCCTTATGTGATTTTAAGGTGAACCCTGAAATATGCTAGAAGCAGCATAAACCATCACTCACTCGCTCGCTCACTCACTCACTCACTCCTACACTCACTCACTCCATGTAGGGGCGTTGTGTGGCCCAGTGGTAAAAACTTCACTCGGAATGCAAAAGACTTGGGTTCGATCCTCCACATGTTTACAATGAGTGCAGACAATTTCTAGTGTACCCTGCCATGATATTGCTGGAGTATTGCTGAAAGTAGCATAAAACCCAATTCACTCACTCACTCTGTAGAACGATAATTGATTCTTACCACTGTCATCCAGAAAATATTCACATTCAGAGAAATCATCTTCCAATATTGTGAGTTTCAGCGACAAATTCTTGACCTTCACCCCTCTGCTAGCAGCCTCCTTCTGGATTCTCTGTCGTGTTGCTGTGTTGAGGATCCCCTTAGACAGAGCATCGCAGAGTGCTCCCCCCTCGTGTAAGCTGCGCAGGTTGTAAAGTGACTGAATACTCTTGACTTGGAAGCTCAGTTCGAGGCAACCATAACTACTACTTCGGAACAGGACATCGCTCATCTGCAACACAGTTTTGGAATGCTTGTTTGCAATTAATAATATTTTTCACAAGTTTTGGTTTCTCTGTTTCATTTCATAAACACTGCTTGCTCGTTTCAAGTCATGATTGAAGTTATCTTAAAGAGTTCAAGAAATTTATCTTCTTATTATACTAGTCATCCTTTCATGATGTGAAATTTGCAAGTGCACTGGGTGCAATCTACAATGAAAATCTGCAATCTGCAAGAAACATAACCAGGAAAATTTGATAAATGACGCTAACCAATTTTGATCGGTTGTAACGAACCAATGATCAATTATGCATCATGTGATTCATAACTGAAACATTCTACCTAAATATTCATCTGAATCTTTGTCTGTTATGAAGCAACATCTACTGTGCTATTTGAGACTAAAATATATTTCCTCATAATGTCAGTTTCAGTTTGATTTCATTTAGACTTCATGTTATGAATATAACATCAACAGTGATGTCCTGAAGATGTATACATCCATGGGAAATGGACAATTTATAAACCATCATTTATAACATGAAAACAATCATCCATCACAAATGTCTTGTTCACAAACCATCAGAGTGTGAATGCATCATCCATGATAATTGTATAATTCACAAACCATCAGAATGTGAATGCATCATCCATGATAATTGCGTAATTTATAAACCATCAGAAGGTGAATGCATCATCCCTGATAATTGTATAATTCATAAACCATCAGAATATGAATGCATCATCCATGATAATTGCATAATTTATAAACCATCAGAAAGTGAATGCATCTATCCATGATAATTGTATAATTTATAAACCATCAGAATGTGAATGCATCATCCATGATAATTGTATAATTTATAAACCATCAGAAGGTGAATGCATCCATCCATGATAATTGTATAATTCATGAAACCATCAGAATGTGAATGCATCATCCATGATAATTGTATAATTCATAAACCATCAGAATGTGAATGCATCATAAATGATAATTGCATAATTTATAAACCATCAGAAAGTGAATGCATCTATCCATGATAATTGTATAATTTATAAATCATCAGAATGTGAATGCATCATCCATGATAATTGTATAATTTATAACCCATCAGAATGTGAATGCATCATCCATGATAATTGCGTAATTTATAAACCATCAGAATGTGAATGCATCCATCCCTGATAATTGTATAATTCATAAACCCATCAGAATGTGAATGCATTCATCCAGGGTAAATGTAACATTCACAAAAAATCAGAATGTAAAATTTACAATCTCTAAATTTTCAATAATTTCTGGTCATACTATATATGTGACAATACCTGTCCCAAAAGTTGTAGAACTGGCTGTAGTTGGTGTGGTGTGTCAACAAGCTCCCTGAAAATTGTGCTCACAATGTCCTTAAATATGTTCAATGTCTCATCTGAGGTTTTGGGCTCCTCTCCATCGACATCCATGGGTTCCTCCTGACAATCAATATCCATCACCATCAGTACCTCGCCTGCAGGGCAATCAAACAAATCAGTGCTCAGGATGTAAACTGCTTACTCGTTGCAGTCTGATAAATAGACAGTATTACACAAGATCTCAATACATGCAAATTATACAACCTGAGTGTCCTTCCTTTGGTATCTGAGTGAAAGTGTAGTGTATTTTGTTTTTACAGATTTGGCTTTAACAAAATGGGCCTGCAGATTTCATTTCGGGCCTGCAGGTGGCGGCAGGCTCTGATGGCCAGCTGGCAAATTAAAGTATCACAAACACTATGAGGTATGGGTGGATTACTGGCAATCTTTAATTTGGCGGTGATAGGCCGAGGAAATTTTGGTTGATGTGCAGCTGAGACACAAACAAAACATCTGTCTGTGTGTGTCTGTCTGTCATCCCTAAGGGTTGCTTTCACAGTTTTACTTACACCTCATCCTCTCTATCTCATCAGCCACATGACCAAGGTTGACAGTAGGGATCCGAAGGGCCTTTATGAGATCTTCCACCCAGCCCGGACGTTGGCAAAGTAACGTGAGCATGACAGATGCTGCTTCACATCGGCCATTGTTATCATATGCTTCCAGAATAAGTTTCTGAAAATACATTATTCTTTGCAAATAACCATGCATTCTCAGGGATTGGGATAGAGACCTTTAACAATGGGCCATTTTCGGGATTATTAGCCGTTTCCTGAATATAGAATGGGCCATTGCCTACACCAATTTTACAATTTTACATTTCCTAAATTAACTGGTGATTCCATCACAAGCAGTGACAGAGGTCATCACAAGCAATGATAGAAGCAGACATATCCTACCTTCTTTTAAATGCATAATGCCATTGAAACCATACCCTATCATTTCCAAGATGATTTGACCCGTGAAGGTCCGAGGGTAGAACAGGCCTTTAGCAACCCAGGCTTGTCGTAACAGGTGACTGACGGGATCGGTTGGTCAGACTGACTTGGTTGGCACATGTCATCGGTTCCCAATTGTGCAGATCGATGCTCATGCTGTTGATCACTGGATAGTCTGGTCCATACTCGATTATTTACAGACAGCTGCCATATAGCTGGAATATTGCTGAGTGTGGCGTAAAACTAAACTCACTCACTCACTCCAAGATGCTTTGCTAAAAGATCATAGGCACAGACAATACCTTATAAGACGATAAAGAACAGATACAGTCTAGGTAATCAAACATACCCTTGGCAACCGATGATGCATGTCAGATTGTCATTGTATTATAACCCCAGTTTACAGCATAGACCCCTACTGTTCACCTTACTCTGTAGCATCCTATTTTCTCTGTTAATTGCCACTGTTTCACCTTAACATTATAGGCAGAGGCATTAGTTTTTGGATGGAAAATATGTCTCAGCTTGGCTCACAATTAAACAGAGCAATCTCACTCTCCACCAACTGAGCCTATATCCACAGTCCCACAACACGAGTAAAATGTCGTGTGACTAGTCAGCTTCATCTGGAAGTGGATGTACTGATTTAATTTTCATTGGATGTAGAAATGTGACGTTCATACTGCCCCATGTGATTTATGATAGTCATAAATATATTTGAAATAACAATGGGAAGATATTTAACATGGGTCTTAATGTAGGAGCATAGTCATTTAAGGCTTGAACTACGATTGTTAAGTTAGGTCACTGACACCATCATTTTTATAGTCGGTAAGTATTAAATTTGGCATATGAGGAAACAAATACAGTCCACTGTACACTGTATCCCCATATATAGCGTAATAAGGGTAAAGCTAAACATGTAATCACCAGCATAGAAAGCCAGTCCTCTAACCCACTCAGCCACTGTGTTTTCCATGGTAACATAAACTTAAGTTACCTCATCAGCTGCAGTCAAGGCCTCGATGTAAAAGCGAAGATGACGGGGGTCCACATTCTCCACAAAGCAGGGACGGATTTTTCTGTACAGTCTGTCATGAGGTGGATCATTCTTACAGGACTGGTGATACATTGTAGCAGGTAACACCGAGATTCACCAGCAGACTGAAAGTAACAAGGATGAAAATGATCAACTCACCTGTTTTCTGAGGGACTGTTGTTGCTTTGCTACAACCTTTAAGTCAACAGCTACAACACAAGATGGCCAATTCAAAAATCTGGTATCCAGAAAGGAACATATTTTTCAGAATATACATAGTTTCTGAGGGACTGTTGTTGCTTTGCTACAACCTTTAATCCAACAGCTACAACACAAGATGGCCGATTCAAAAATCTGGTATCCAGAAAGGAACATATTTTACAGAATATACATAGTTTCTGAAGGACTGTTGTTACTTTGGTACAACACTAAATTCAACAGCTACATCATGTAATAATGTAGTTTAACATCTTGTCCCAAAAAAATGAACATATTGTATCAAATAAACAGTCCATAATAATAAATACTAAACAAGAAACTGTATATGTTTTAGAGTAATCTATACTTGCCAAATACTTACTGACTTGCACTGGATCTTTAGATATATTAGCATCAAAGTGTGTAGGAGATTGTAATAATACCTATGGCACCAGACCAAACCATTCAACAGTTGATGAACCCTGAGTGGCACATCTGGAAGCCTAAACCTGTTTGGCAATTACTGCACTGTCCCAGCAATGTTACAATTCCCAAATCGTGATAGATACAAGTAAACAAAAATAACTGACAAAATCAATGACAGCCTCTTCACGTAATTTCTGAGCATAATTCTAAAATACTTTATGTACAAAATAGCTGATCCCCACTAGTACATGTTTGCAAAATTGATGAGTGCACATCCACCCTCCCACCCAACCTGGAACAAAATGGGTGACCTTGCCCCACTGTAGTAAAACATGTGTTCATTAGTAAATGAAGCACGGATGAAATTAACAATATGATGTGCTGCAAAAAAAACAAACAAGTGAACATACAGGCATACAACTGAGATCTAGTTTTTCGGATTCTGCACTCATAATTTTACAAAACTTCCCAAAGCATTTGCAAAACCATTGCGTATACGGACTGTTCATAATTCGTGGCTAGGGGGTGATAATTGTTTTCGTGGATAAGCATGTACATGATGAATAACTACACACATGCACACACACCCCAACCTAAAATTCATGTACAAAGTGATCATTCATGTACAAAATCAATGACAGCCCCTTCCCATAATTTCTAAGAATAAAACATAAACAAAATATGTCTAAAACATTTTTTATGTACAAAATAGTTGATCCCCCTACTACATGTGCTGCAAGATTGATGAGTGCAACTCCCATCCCCCGACCTCTGCAGAACAAAATGGGTGACCCGCCTCACTTGAAATCATCATTACCCACTTGCCATACATTATGAAACTTGTGAAGTGATGAACAGATTTCAATATTTCCATTATTGCTTTAAAACTCCTTATCACTTAAGATAGTTTCTAGATCATATCCGTCAATGTAAAAGAAGGCATATTTTATAAGACATTTTCATCTGTTTGAACCAAGCAGTTATACTCACCTGCAGTCTTCTGAGAAATGACAATGACACCAAGTATATAATATCCCCTGTTAGCAAATCTAGAGTATTTGTCAACAATTCCCCAAAGATCGACAACATTTTCTTGGATTATATTATTCCACAGACAAATATCTAGTTTCCTGATAACAAACTTCTGACTAAGCTGTATCATTCTGATGTGTAGGAAATCTGTCATCCAGTCGATCAAGATGAAGAGGATGTCCTCACTCCTTTAGATCATAATAAATATCCTGAGATGAACAGGAATACAGAACTGAACCTTGTCCTCACTATTAGACAACGTAAAGGCACAATGTCACGCTTTTTCAAATTCAACAATATTTTTATATACTTGTATGCATATATATATATATATATATATATATATATATATATATATATATATATATATATATATATATATATATATATATATATATATATATATATATATAAGGGGCGAAACGATTCAGTTCAATTTGTTGTAAATCAAATCTGACATCTTAGTTTCATTATGTCAATTTGAAAGAAGGCAAAATGTGATTCGTTGAAGCCAAGCTATAGCTAATTATCCGTTATGTCAATTTGAAAGAAGGCAAAATGTGATTCGTTGAAGCCAAGCTATAGCTAATTATCCATTATGTGAATTTGAAATAAGGCAAAATGTGATTTGTTGAAGCCAGGCTATAGCTAATTATCCAGTGAAGATTGTTGCTAGTAGATGTCACCAAAGTGCTGTTCTGTGTTTAAATATAACTTATTTGTTTGAAAAATGTTACATCTTTACATTCCTGTACAAATCTTGGAACAAAGTTTTCAGTGTGATATGTTTGTTTTAATAAACTCTGAGAGTTGAATGAAATCTGATCTTTTTGCATGAATTATAGAATTGAAAACGATCCACTAAAGGATAGAATATTGAAAATCGAATGGAATCGCATCGAGGGCTGCATGAATTGTTGCAGTCCTAAAAATAGCTCCCTACTGATACAAAAGAAAACTCATAATACCTTACGACTTGCTTGAAATCATTTATTGAAACTTTCTGGCAGATAGGTCCCACACACATAACACTTGACACATGGAATGAAATTGAAACATTGAAAACAGTTGCATGGTGTATTGTTAGTGTTTAACAAACTCACCTCAATCACGTTGCGTTATAGGATATTCATCAAGAACACTCCAAGGGACATAACTCTATGTTTGGTCTGTAGAGGGCTCAAGAGTTGATTTAGTGCAACGTTGCATTAATGCATTCAAACTTTTTAATTATATGGTAGGTGCACTGGGGGATGATAATTAGTATTAATGATAGAAATGCAATATTGATTTTTAGTGAAGTGTGGCGTGATAGTGTGCCTTTAAGTATATTATGTAACATGTCCCCATTGTTGAGTAGTTACAGAAAAGTTACTCTCAATTTCTCAAGAGCAGCTGTGCCACATAGACATAAAGGCTTATTTTTTTAAGAAATAGTATCATTCTTGAGAATACTCCCCTTCCATTCACATTCCAAAGTCCACTGTGAACAGTGTCTTTGTCTTTGGTACAATGCAGAGAACCCTCTCAATAGGCCATTCTGCATAAGTACTAGTACTCAGACAACGGAGGATGTCACAGATGGATTTTGACAGACCTGTATGCAAAATATGTCTTGCTTGCTGTATGACACCACTAACAAATATTCCACTGTATGACGGTAGCGTGTATACAGTGGACTGCAGACCGGACCGGTCTGATATTACCAGCAATGATCCACAAGGAATAATCCACCAGCCACAATACAGCAGCAATGATCCACCAGCAATAATCAATAATCTGCCAGCAAACGATCCACCAGCAAAGATCATCCAGTAACGATCACCATCATGAACACTGATGTACATACCTGGAATATGATGAAATGTGTCAACGAAATCAGCAAGCATGACCAATCAATCCTGTTAGTCGCCTCTTATGACTTAATGAGATTGTGAGGTGGCCTAGTGGTAAAAGCGTTCACTTGTCTCGCTGAAGACCCAGGTTCAGTTCACCACAATGGGTACAATGTGTGAAGCCCATTTCTGAGCTAGCCTGAAATGGTATCACTGGAATATTGCTAAAAGCAGTGTAGAACTAAACTCAGTCAGTCAGTTTAGTTAGTTTAACATCTCTATAGGATGGTAAGATGTGACACAGCAAAACTATTTGTGTAGATAGACAGAAGTCATGGACGGACATACCTTTATAACTTTCACTTTCACTATTACACAATTTCCTACATGTACAGAACTACTTTAACAGCTTCTTTTATCCTGGTTATTATGAAATCTGATGTGTATATAGCCGATCTTCTGTGTTCATATATTATGAGTTTCACACACTTTAGAATCTAGCAAATGAACAGATAATGGAACAATTCACAGATCACTAAACGAACACTCAGTCTTTGACAAATATAATATGATATATTATGAAGGCGTTCAAGTGACATTTGATTAAGGAGAGGATTAGGGCTGGGAGATAATAGTCTGCATCTGAACTGTGGTCACGTAGAGAAACCTTGCTCCAATAACGGAAGTCGTTTCACTAGGTAAATATGACTTTTCTTCACTAAATGTTTTTAAGGTTTGAAAGTTTTTTTATCTCCTCTTAACTGTGTGATTTGATGAACTGTGTTCACTTAGTTATTTTATGCGAGTGTTGAGGTCAGTATGTAGTTTTTGGAGTGAGTGAGTTTAGTTTTACGCCACACTCATCAATATTCCAGCTATATGGTGGTGGTCTGTAAATAATGAAGTCTGAACCACACAATCCAGTGCATGGGTTGCTGAAGGCCTGTTCTACCCCAGGCCTTCAGGGGACGAAGTTTTTGGAACATTATTCAACATGGCTAACATGCAAGTCAGGATGTACCTCATCCTGAAGGTGGCCGTATATTACTACATGCTGGTTTGCAAGACCACTGTTAGACCACCACACTCCACAAGTCCACTCTTTCCATCAAAGATTAAAGAAAAGAAGCCAAGAAGAAGTGACACCCATTCCTACCATCTATACTGAAGAACTTGCAGGAAATGTGTGAAATAAATAAATAAATAAATAAATAAATAAATAAATAAATAAATAAATAAATAAATAAATAAATAAATAAATAAATAAATAAATAAAAATACCTTTGGTTATCATCAGTTGGTTCGTTATGACTGCACATACTCAAGAAGAGTAATGTTCAATTTACTGTTATATGTTTGTGAAAAGAAGTATTGTCTGAAGACTCCACAGCGTTGATTTCCAAGATACTTCCACTATATTCTGTATAGTCATCTCTGTTCAAAGAGAAAAAGAAACTTGCTGCAAAACTACCCACAGTTGAATGTAAATGTGTTATGAGGCCAAGGCAGAAACTTGTACAGGCAGCTTGATGAAATACTTAAAATATTCATGACAGAATTTGTAATCAGCACAAGATATTGTATATGGATGCAGTACCTCATGTGATAGATTTCTTATTTTGATGTATTATGCTATCTGGAATGTATTTGTATGTCCATATGTGCTGTGCTGAAGTTAAAAAAAGTTCTAATTGATAGAGATATATACCCAGATATAAGGCACCATGTTTTCATACATGAATGAGTTCTTTTGTTTGTTTTGACCTTGAAATAAATTATAGTGCATATATCTCACTTTTTTATTTTTATTCTTATTCTTAACCTTGTATTCTTAAGTGATCGATATAATTCGGACATGAACCCCATGAAATTGATCTCAATGAATTAATTAATGATTAATTTCTATGGTTTACGCTCAGCTAGCCAACAATTAAAACAGATCACTGAATCTTAAAATCAGTCATGCATGTGTGTAATGATGCAGTAATGTGACATCTCTATAACCAGTTAAGCTACAGTTTGTATCAGACCTCATCATTGACAGTAAGGGTTAAGGGTTGGGATGGGGGTTGTATAATTTTGGGACAGTGAGAGAGTCTAAATATCACATGAAATACCGAGTAAACTTCAAATGAAAAATAAAAGTTGTAAATACCAAATGGAATGCAAATAATGAAAACCAGAAAAAACAATCAAATTTAACATGAATTGAGAAGAGTTGAGTAAAGTAAAAACTGACGGGCTCAACAGCACATCTATCGTGGTCAGCGTTTCAAAAACTGTGCAATAACAACCTCATCGCCTTACCTGTGATTAGGAAATTCCCTGACTTAATCTCAACACCAGATTAAACGTGAGTCCATTCCATAATCACAAACTCGAAACTTTAGTTTCGATATTGACGTTTGGAAATCCCCGAGAGGAAGTTGTTACTATTTATAGCATTCGCAACTTCTCGCGCTTTTCCGTAAAATATCATATCACACGAGAGGAGGTGGTGATAGTTGAGGAGTTACTTCCCTTGGCATGGTGATGCATTTATGCTGCGCGCAAACTGAACATGTGAAGAAGTCGAAATCATGATAAAAACTGTCGATATGTTCAACATATATCACAGTGATATATGTTTATTTCAAGTCTAGCATGCTCCAGATGTGCATGTCACTGAGATGCAACACACAAAAAGACATGAAGATGGATGCCTGAATGAAAGGAATTTCACGTACCGGATAGACCGGTTGGCCATCCATCTTTGAGCAACGACATCCGTGACGATGCGGTTTAGAATTGCTGTTGTCCTTGGTTGTCCTAAGAGGCGACTAACAGGATCAAGTGGAAGGACGACTTCACTGATTTCGTTGTGATATATCGCATCCCAAGTGCGTAAATCGATGTTCATGCTGCTGATCACTGGGGTTATTACCCCTAGGACAAATTTGTCGAGATCGATTAATAACCAAAGCATACGCAACCATGTAGGCAGATTTGCCAAGGTGTACGAACCGTACAACCCGTGAAATCTGTCACGTTACACACTACACGAGGGTAGGTACGAATTCTAATGACCTTGAACTTAGTGTGTCTACCAAACGGCTGATCGTTTCGAAATTTTAGAGCTGACGTAGACATTATGAGTATGAAAAGAGCAATAAAATTGTTACTATAATTTCTTATTTGTGTGTGTCAGTAAATGTATCCCAAAAATAAAATGTCTCTGTATTTCACTTGTCGTTTAACAAAGCTTAAAATTTGACCATTTTTATCATGGCTAAGCCATCCCGAGTTATGTCCCTTTACGACCGTTCAGGTAATGTCACAACGAAACGTCTTGCGTCTCATTCTGCCAAATGTTGAATTGTGTTAATTAAATAAAAGCTAAATTAAAAGATCTTAAAGTTGATAAATTCGTCACACTGACATAGCTGAAATATTGTTGAGTGCGGTACAAAACTAAACTCACTCACTGAGTAGCGAGCAGGGAAACAAGAAGAACCATTTTTTAAAGTTTTCTGAGGCGTTAATGATCGAGTCACGCAATCTTGAGCATTATGTGGACTGGGATATGTATGTATATGTAACTAGGATACAATGATGAAGTCAGCGAAAATGACCACCCAATCCCGATACCAAGATCAGATCGAAACCGGTTTTTGACATGTTCACCGGCAAATGATTGATTGAGTGAGTATGCCTTGACGCCGCTATCAGCAATATTCCAGCAATATCACGGACACCGGAAGTGGTCTTCACAATATGTACCCATGTGGGGAATCAAACCCCGGTCTTCGTCCTGACTAGCCAACGCTTTAACCACTAGACTATCCTACCATCCCGTCTGCAATTGAACCACTGATATTCAGCCAACCAAGAATGATTGATGTTTTAACAGGAATCAAACTTAAGTGTGCCATTCTTAACGAGACATAACTATAAACAGTTATCAGTGAGATCGATGTTTTTTTTCCTAATACAGCAAACTGCATTGCCCAACGCGCCTTTAAATGCGGCACCTAGCAAAAACATGTAATATGTAATTAATGTGTAGCATAATCTTGAGAGTTGAGTTTTACGCCGCACTCAGGAATATTTCAGCGATTGTCTGTAAATAATTGAGTCTGGACAACAGCATGAACATCGACCTACGCAAACGGGATATGATGACGTGTCAACCAAGTCGGTGAACCAGGCCACCCGATCCCGTTAGTCGCCTCTTACCACAAGCATGCGTTACTGAAGATCAGTTCAAACCCGGATCTTCACGGGTCCCGAGTAGCATGATGTTAGATTGGCATGTGTCCTTTCATAGTTTCATGATCAGTTGTAGCACAAAAAACACATGCTTACACTTTAGAACTGAAAACAAAAAAATGTGATTGATGAAACAGTTAAAAAATAACATTCAATTTGTTTTCATGTTTCCTGGGCGGTTTCTGGCATAGTGCCATGGCATTCGACCTCAATAGTAGTAACGTGTTCCGCCGGTCACTTATAGTAGATAAAACATGTCTTTGTCTACGCTATGCAATACATTTTGTCTGAAAACAGGCTGACACGTCGCTCAGTATACAGGCAACATCGATGATCTATTCTTTATATCTTTTTCATAACGAGTAGGAAACCTGCACAACGATTGTTACTGTGTTAAACAACCCAAGCTGACTCAGTCTCATTTTACCGGACGGTGTTCCCAAACACATTCAGATAAAATAGCATTATCTGAGTCATGTACTGATTCCTCGCCAATTCTGAAATCAGACCCAGAAACCATCTTCAATATCCGCCGATCCGCTAGACTTGACAGATATTAAGACCGGTTCCGCTGGTATTGATACTGGTTCATATACAATAACTGTATTTACAATATTTACTTGGTCAGTATCTGCTTGCGTTTGATCCGCTAGATTTGAGTTTATTTTAATGATTTGCATGTTTTGCTATGTACTTTGTTTGTCTTAACTTTATCTCGTGTTCGGCAGAATGTGTTGCTTTTAGATATGTTATTGTCTCCCTGTTTTCAAATTGTTTCATCAGTTGTGCTTACACTCTGTATTTTCCTGACTACGCGCCTGGCACCAGTTATAAGACGACTGTTTGGTGTGTGAATGACTGAGTATATGGTGTTACACCGCCTTTAGTGATGTTCCAGCAATATCATGGTTTCCCACACTGTATCCAATAGGGGAATTCAACCCTGGTCTTCGGCCTGACGAGCGAACATTTAACGCCCCTTGCTGTTTGGTACAGACAATCCCGTGACTGATAGCCTGACACACAACTGGGATATCCAGTTAATCAACTCACGAGCCTGGGTAACTGACTCCCGACCCATCTTACAAATTAATACAGCCTCATCGCTGTGGTAGGGTGAACTACGGTTTAACGTCCGACTTGTGAATATTTCTATCACATGACAACGTGCATGTGTGTGTGTATATTTGGCTGCTTGTACTAATCCAGATTTAAGCTCTTTTAGTGATAGTTTGCTGAGATACCAAGTCGCAGTTATAAGCATGAATACCCCACTCAGTATACACCGTTCAATGGCCATAACAAGGATCGATAGTATAAACAGTTAAAGGGACATAACAAGGATAGTATACACCGTTAAAGGGACATAACAAGGATAGTATACACCGTTAAAGGGACATAACAAGGATAGTATACACCGTTAAAGGGACATGACAAGGATAGTATACACCGTTCAATGGACATAACAAGGATCGATAGTATAAACATTTAAAGGGACATAACAGGGATAGTATAAACAGTTAAAGGGACATAACAAGGACAGTATACACCGTTAAAGGGACATAACAAGGATAGTATACACCGTTAAAGGGACATGACAAGGATAGTACACAGCGTTAAAGGGACTTAACAAGGGATGATCGGACTGGGCTCCGTATACAGCGTCTAAGTAAGGTAACTGTGGTATTATAGTATCTCAGCGCATATTATCATCACCAGTTCTATGACAATGTCAACCATGATGGCAGCCATTCAGACTACGCGTTCAATTTGATTTGACGCCTTTGTTTGGGGGACTTGCAGCACTTGGCTTCCTGCATGGACCTTACCTGGATTTACACCTTCTCTTCGGCCGCTGGCGTTTGTGCTATTTATATAGTTACAAACCATATTTTTCAACACTTTCAAGCAATTCAACTTCTTGGTAATTCTGTTTGGTTAAACATATTCTCCACCGTTTTCACACTGTCATACTGATCCCTTGTGGTGGAAAAAAATCAATCGAGTCATGCAAAACATGTTTGACCGTGAATATTTTCATGATGCATAATGAGGGCGAATTGCAACAATAGGGTCCTGTCATGTCCAAGGGACACGACCCTGCACAGCGCGTCACGTCGCTTAAAGCACAACTGAATTTTAACCATAAAGCCGAAAATGTTCAGGCCTAAAGGCAATGTGTGCATATACACCTGGCGCTAGACTGAATACTACATGGAAGGATATAAAAGAAGAAAATACGACATGATATTTGAACAACTGTATTATAAACCTTCATCAAAGTTCACTATTACTCACACATAAATATCATATTTATCGTTCTCGAATGTTGATTTTTTTTTATATTATCCGATCGCAATAAGCATCGACAAAGAAATAAGTGACTTCCCACAGTTTGTTGTGGAATAATATGACATGTCTCCGCGATCCATCTCGAATGATTTTCGACGTAAGCGATAGGGCCTCCTGAATTTTTACACCAGTTTCATTCAAAAGTCAAAACTGGATCGATGGTGATTAATTCAAGAAAATATAACCATGTTATTATATTCTTCGTCATTTACATTTTGAACACTTGAAATCATACAAAATATCTGAATATGTCGCTTTAAGTGATTTTTAAAGAGAGGAATTTGCAATTATACGTTGGCTTCAAAATGTCTTTCAAAACATAATACATGTTCAGTAAAACTCAAACACGAATCATCCTTCAAAAGTTCATTTTGGGGGACATCATCCGATTGCAACAAGCACAAACAAAGGAATAACCGACTTCTTAGATTTGGCTTGGCAATAAGTGGGATAATAGCTGGTAATTATCGTAGTAAGTGATAGCTCTTCCATCCTGGTTCTTGGGCCGCTCATTTACATAGTAGCCATGTTAATGAGAGGCCCGGATCCACGATGTAGGTTTTCTTGAATCTTTCACAACAGTTTCGGGACATCTCTGGGTTCGATGCGCATGCTCGTCGGGTATTCCTTCTTCCGGCGCTCTCGCTCAGTTTCAATGGCCTCGTGATAGTATCCGTAATAATCACCCCTCCTAGCACGTGCAGGGGGTACCCACTGGTCAGCTTTGGGCCAGGGGTTTTGGAAGATGTCCCTGTGTGGCATGGAGGGGAGATTGCGTGTGTAGCCAGACAGCCTGAGAGCAGGAACCCCAGACTGCTTCAGTCCCACGTCCTTGTGGTAGTAACCTGGGAGAATAGAAATAACGGTAAAGACTAATTACAGTCTGTTGGCAGTGAAAACGTACTCATGAATTTCACTTTAAACAAAAAATCAAATCCAAATAAAGTGAAATTAAGATTGCGAATCCTCAGAATTTGACCTTGCCAACATTTAAATCTCAAACGTTTATTCAACTTAGAATATCTTCGATGAAGCGTGAATGTTCCAGTTTGATAGTCTGTTTCTGAAAAAAAGAAAGAAAGAAAAAAACAAATCTTTTGAAAGGGCTTTCGATAGTGACAAACATGTCACAAACATGGATACGTGTCGGCAAAACATCACATATGTCCTTCATACCTACGTGACTACCAGTGAAGGTCCACGTTAGAATATTGGCCTTCAGTAACCCGTGCTTGTCGTTAGAGGTGACTGACTGGATCGGGCGACTAATTTGGTTGACACATGTCATCGGTTGCGTAGGTCGATACTCATGCTGATCACTGACTTTTCTGGTTCGGACTGGATTACCGCTACCATAAATTACAGCTGGAATATTGCTGAGTGTGGCGTAAAAGTAAACTCACTTACTCACTCATTAACACTTGAACGCGTGAATTGTTGCAAGGTAATATTTGTTTCATATTTCAGGTAAATGACCACATTTAACAAGACAGCAATGAATATGACAAAACCTCAAGTATCCACCTTTTGTACAAATTATGACAGTAGTAACGCACGACATCACACACCAGGTGACCTGTGACGTACCTCCAGGGGTGTCCCTCTGGCGTGTAAAGGCCACCCACTGGTCTTCTGACTGCATGTCTATGGCGTCTCTGCGCGTTTCTCGGGGCAAGGAGCGATAGTCTTGGTACTTGATCCAGTCTCGCTCCGAAGGGACGTAGTACTGCTGGCCCATCCAGACGTGAGACTTCCAGTCCCCCGACAGATAGTTGTTGGAAGGGGTGGAGTAGTGGGGCTTCGGCAGTTCAGAAGACATGGCTGAAATACCACACGTGCAGTAAGTGAGTGAGTGAGTTGAGTTTAACGCCGCACTCAGCAATATTCCAGCTATATGGCGGCGGTTTTTAAATAATCCAGTTCGGACAAGACATTCCGGTGATCAGCAGCATGAGCATCGATCTGCGCAATTGGGAACTGATGATGTGCCAACCAAATCAGCGAGCCTGACCACCCGATCCCGTTAGTAGCTTCTCACGACAGGCTTAGTCGCCTTGTATGGCAAGCATGGGTTGCTGAAGGCTTGTTCTACGCCGGACCTTCACGGGCAACACGTACAGTATATTTCAGATAGCATTCCGGGTGGACGTGTTGGCAGGTGGCTAAACATTAGCGGATCCGGGGGATGGAGGGGGAGTTTTCAAAATGACTAAAGACCACATTGAAAATGCAATGCTTTGCAATGGCGGAGACATGAGAGGGTTCAGGCGGTTCGAACCCCTGAACTCCCTCTTTGAAAATTCCTGGATCCGCCTATGCTAAGGACAGATGAATATGAACTGTTTCATTCTGTTTATACGAATTCTTTGTTGCTCTACGCTACTCACTGGACAATATCCCAATTGTATTAACCACAGGGACTTGTATCGCTTAGAAACAGCGCTCGAAAGACATATATGTGTATAGACCCTACCCTAGTATCCTTTTATATAGTACTAGGGTAGGGTCTATACACATATATGTCTTTCGAGCGCTGTTTCTAAGCGATACAAGTCCCTGGGGTATTAACGCCGCCCGGAAATCATTTGAGAACCACCGCAAAGATCTGATTAAGAACTGGTATTCACGGTCCACTGCATCCGCAACACTTCGCATTTCTTAATTAAGTCCATGATAAACTTGAGAGTTGCGATAGTTCGTAACGCTGCGGACACTTAAAAATCTGGATCGGGACATTCCAACCTAGTCTTGTCGTAAGACGCTAAGTATATTAGCTGGAGCATGCCATTGTATACCAGTTGCTACCCGCGAAGATGCGGGTTAGAATTGATCTTCAGTAACCCATGCTTGTCGTAAAAGGCGTCGTCGTTTCCTAGCGGCGTTGGTCGATATTGTTGATCACTGGATTGTTTGGTCTTGGCTCCTTTATTTACAGACCGCCGCTCTATAGATGGAGTATTGCTGAGTGCAGCGTAAAACTAAACTCACTCACTATACCAGCTAAACAGATGAATGCACTTGAAAAGCAACGAATGGTCCACCATTTTCCGGCAGTTGTACCGGGGATATTTATGAATGCGGTGTGAAACATCAATTTTGAAAAGAATCAGACGACATGGTCGTTTCACTGGCAGTTGGCTTGATGGTCAGATGAAATGGACCCTTGCCATGCACAAAGGCGATCTTTGAAATTTACTTCACATTAAAAATAGAAAATTAATTTTGAGCTGCCAGGGTTCAGGCAGTTAAGTATCAAATGGCGTGTACACTGCGATTTGAGCATTATTTAAATATGACCCCAATATGTCTTTCAGAAATTTAGTACAATGGATATCATTGTGTGTGATCAGAATAGAGCAATGTTAATTATAACTTCTGTACTATTCATCCGGTACATTTCTCCCTCAGAGTGCAAAATTCTGAATCGTAGCACGAATCAGCTTTGAAAAGCCTGGTGGAGTTATGTCCCTTGAAGGATGTGTCGACCGCATATCGACAAGACAGTACTGATCGCAAACTGTATTATTTTCAGTTGAGAGTATAATCAAAATATGCTTTGCATGACATGTATATTTATAACTGAAAAGTACAGCGTAAACTCGTACATCGTCAAAGGTTCTTATGTGGACTGAATGCAGGGTTCACAGTTCAAATATAATGATGTATTCAGTCGGGTAAATATAAACAGTTTTGAATTATTAAGGAAATGAACAAATAATGAAATTACCTTTACGAGTCTACAAAGGACACGAGACCATCCGTTTGTTTATACTTGCTCTGTTTCGATACCAGGTGGCGTTTTCGGGCACCTGGTTGTTGCTACGATACGGTAAACAAGATGGCCGCCATGTATTCCAGGAAGTAACCAGGGGAAAGTGTTGACAGCGAATACTTGAGCGTGAGATGTGTTTCGTCTTTCTTGGAAACTGTCATTTTGATCAAGTTAGCATAGAAACAGAAATCTGTTAACAACAACCAGTTCAGTTCATAATAAATGTTGGGTTTTTTTGTTTTTGAAATGATCAGAAATTTTCTCGTGCATTCATCGGCATTTGACCATAGCATCAAGCAAAATTGGAATCTGATAAAAAAAATATACATACTGAAGTGACGCAAACGTCACGCATACACATACATATGTGAGAATCACATAATAACGAAATATTTTATTCCATGTTCACAGCCTTAAAAAGTTGATGTAACTTAATTCAATATGAACTGAGTTTTCTTGCTTTATTGTAAATTGATACAGAATGTTATGCTGTGCAGGTAATGTGTGAAAAATAATTGTCCAGAATATATCTACACAGGATGTACAAGGGATAATTCATAGAGGGCTTTTACTGTAATTTCAGATTTTGTGTGCACATAAAACAGGAAATTAATTCGAACGTGAAATAAAATGTTAAAAATGTCTCTGCTTTGTTTACATCAATGATGTAATCATTCTCATCTTAACATATTGCATGTATCAGAATTCATTGTTATGTCAAGTTTGTCAGAAAAGGAGAAACACAGACTACATGCAATATATTCATAATACAGATTTTGTGAGTGATTATTGTTCACATCAATTTGGTGATTAATTAATTTTATGATTTACAGAATGTCTCAAATGGGTAACTTCCTACCTCTATTTCAGATCAAACTTCAAGTATGTCACGCGGTTCATCGCGAGGTGATCTAGAGACAGGGAAGGGGACCATGTTAAGTGAACGTGGTCCACACAACAGTGTCCCTGTGGACAACTACCCAAGTGGAGATGGGAAATCGTACGTGTATGAGGGATCTGGATATTACGTCCCATCAGAAAGAAGCTGGGTGAAATACCATGAGTACAGGTCCATACCCCCTAGCACTCGCCGAGATGCTATTTTGTTCGAGTCCGAGGAACAGTGGCGGAAATATCAAAGTCAGCGAGACAGCCGCTCTGCCCCTGGTGGTGAGAATATAAATTATTATCAATTTCCAGACCTGCCTACCTGGCATATTTTTTGTATGGTTTGTTATCATTAAGTACGATTATACGCCCACATAACAGATTGTACGCCAGTCGAGTTATAGTTGTCCAAAAATAGTTTCATTTCACACTGTAGTTCAACTTTTAGCATTAACCATCACTGAGAACATCCTTGTCTGTTCTTCCAATATTGCTTACAAATGGCAACCGCATGGCTGACCAAGGCATTGACAAATCCCAGATTCGAAAATCTGAAAATTACCCTCTGATCAGACTGAGAAATACACTTCCATCCCCAGAACAAACAGGTCAACTAAAGGAGCCAAGTATGTGTATTGTACATACTACCATGCAGACATTAATATTGCGCATTTGGGAGACATGCTGTGAGGAGCCAGATTATATCCTTTATGAGATTGTACACTCCTACACCTCAAAATACATTTTTAACCACCTTGATTACACTTTGAAAGCCATTGGGGTAGGCAGGTCTGAATTACCAATGCATGAATCATATGAACCATTTTGTACACAAAATACTAGCAGTAGGCATATGTCCCTGCATGAATCATATGGACCATTTTGTACACAAAATACTAGCAGTAGGCATATGTCCCTGCATGAATCATATGGACCATTTTGTACACAAAATACTAGCAGTAGGACCATTTTGTACACAAAATACTAGCAGTAGGCATATGTCCCTGCATGAATCATATGGACCATTTTGTACACAAAATACTAGCAGTAGGCATATGTCCCTGCATGAATCATATGGACCATTTTGTACACAAAATACTAGCAGTAGGCATATGTCCCTGCATGAATCAGTAGGCATATGTCCCTGCATGAATCATATGGACCATTTTGTACACAAAATACTAGCAGTAGGCATATGTCCCTGCATGAATCATATGGACCATTTTGTACACAAAATACTAGCAGTAGGCATATGTCCCTGCATGAATCATATGGACCATTTTGTACACAAAATACTAGCAGTAGGCATATGTCCCTGCATGAATCATATGGACCATTTTGTACATAAAATACTAGCAGTAGGCATATGTCCCTGCATGAATCATATGGACCATTTTGTACACAAAATACTAGCAGTAGGCATATGTCCCTGCATGAATCGTATGGACCATTTTGTACATAAAATACTAGCAGTAGGCATATGTCCCTGCTGACCACCTGGGCTGGAAATGATAATCAGCCATATCAGCCCAAAATCTGTATCAACCGATTTTCCTGGCTACAAAACTGGTACTGAATAAAATATACTCAAACGCTTGAAAATTAAAAAAATGGAGCCTAGTTGATTTAAGAGTTGAGTTTGTTGATGCAGTAGACGTTAAAAGGGTTGTTATATGTCAGTTTCTAAGTCATCATGGACTGATATGACTGGCAAAAGGAAAACTGTCATGTAATAACCTCCTAATATTAACTGTTTCAAATGTTAGAGATTTAGTGAGTGAGTGAGTTTAGTTGTACGCCACACTTTATATAGTGGCAGTCAGTAAATAATCAAGTCAGGACCAGACAATCCAGTGAATCAACAGCATGACTATCAGTCTGAGCAATTGGGAAAAAATAACATGTGTCGACCAAGTCAGCGAGTCGGACCACCCAATCCCATTAGTCACCTTTTATGGCAAGCATGGGTTGCTGAGAGCCTACTGTTTTCCTGACCTACGTGGTTTTGTTACAGATTTAAGTGAGCGACGGAGTTCATAATCTGTTTGCAGTGACAACATACCGATGAATTTCATATTAAACAGAAAAGTAAATCCATCAAAGTGAAAATAAAATTGCGAATACTCATACCTTTTGCCTTGCCAGTTGAAAATTTAAATCTCAGAATTTTATTCAGCTGAAGATAAAAGTTGTTTAAGAAATGATCTTAGTTTCAAATCGTTATTATTGTTTTGTATTTCACTCACTGAATACAACCCTCGATCTTTCAGGATGCTGTGTGCTGACTATTTTGTTAAAAAAATACATGACATGTACATTCCTCTTAGCGAAGACAAAAGTCTGCAAATAAGACACAATGTCTAGAGAGTATTTTTTCCATGTCTAAGTGAACTAATCACTGACATATTATTATTGCAGGTATTACATTCACTGGAGTTCCCCAGCTCCGTTCAACAACACCATTATCTGCATTACTGCCATATCAGCGCAATGCATGGACGAAGCCATGGTCTGGGTCAGGGTTCTTTGTGGCTCCTACAGACAAATGGATTCATGAACAAACCGGTCCAGGAATACCCTCCAATGCCTACCTGTTTTACAATGAAGAAGACTGGATCAAATTCCGATACCAAGTGGAAAACCCATCCATGAAAACAACCTGATTTGTACTTGATTTAATATGCATCAGAAACTGAGACCCATATATTTTCTCAGCATTTATTGATCCATTGTCCTTCAAAATATCAATATTGTTTTCGATTTTGGTCATGAGGTAGAAAAACGTTCAATAACATGAAAGTATCCTCAAGCCATTTCTAGCAAATCATTGTGATTGCCCTGTGAATGATCTTGCCAAAAATTATCTTGCATATGCTCTGAAAAGAATAAAGAACCCCACGCTGAGGTCTTAGTCGTGCTAATGACAAGTAGCTATCTTGATGCTTTCTCATGTTTTCTTCCCAATGAAATTATACATTAGATAATATAGTATGTTCAACTGATAATCATTTGTCATCAGATTGACACCAACCCAAATGACAAGTGAAGTGTAGTAAGCATAGCATATATACACACACACCAGACATGGTCAGACGGACTGCTACCTAGTAGAACCCCCACCATGAAAAATATTCTTGATTATGCATCATTAAAATCATATGATTTTGTTTTCTCTCACGCACGCACACGCTCATGAACAAAAAGGAAAAAAGATATATATAGGACAGTCTGTGACCTCTATATGGAAATTATATTTATGGTTGACATCAGGTCCAGATCGAGGAAATAACTGGTATTACATTGCAGTGCTGTTAGCAAATGTAGATGTGAAAGTGTTCTAGAAGTGTATTTATTGAATTGTACAAATAAATTGCTGCTGCACTTCCAACAAGTGAGATTTTACTTATTTCTTTAGTTTTTAAGTGTAACAGCCATTAAGTGTCCGAATCCTGAGCAGGTATTGGAACCATGGACCTTCTGATCATAAGGTGGACGCCTTGCCCACATGCCTGAAAAGGTTAACCCACCCACATGACTGAATGGGTTAACCAATCAACAACGGAATAGGTTTTAACCCATCTACATGACCCAAAAAGTTAACCAGCCCACATGACTGAAAAGGTTAACCCATCAACAACAGAAAAATATTAACCCACCCATGATTGAAAAAGTTAACCCATCGACAACAGAATAGGTTAACCAGCCAACATGATTGAATAGGTTAACCCATCAACAACTGAGAAGGTTAACCCATCTACATGCCTGAAAAGGTTAACCAGTCCACATGATTGAATGGGTTATCCAATCAACTGAAAAGGCTAACCCATCTACATGACCCAAAAGGTTAACCAGCCCACATGACTGAAAAGGTTAACCCATCTACATGACTGAAAAGGTTAACCCATCTACATGACTGAAAAGGTTAACCAGTCCACATGATTGAATGGGTTAACCAATCAACAACTGAAAATGTTAACCCATCTACATGACCCAAAAAGTTAACCAGCCCACATGACTGAAAAGGTTAACCCATCAACAACAGAAAAATATTAACCCATCCACATGATTGAAAAAGTTAACCCATCGACAACAGAATAGGTTAACCAGCCAACATGATTGAATAGGTTAACCCATCAACAACTGATAAGGTTAACCCATCTATATGCCTGAAAAGGTTAACCAGTCCACATGATTGAATGGGTTATCCAATCAACAACTGAAAAGGTTAACCCACCTACATGACCCAAAGGGTTAACCAGCCCACATGACTGGAAAGGTTAACCCATCTACATGACTGAAAAGGTTAACCAGTCCACATGATTGAATGGGTTATCCAATCAACAACTGAAAAGGTTAACCCATCTACATGACCCAAAAGGTTAACCAGCCCACATGACTGAAAAGGTTAACCAGCCCACATGACTGAAAAGGTTAACCCATCTACATGACTGAAAAGGTTAACCAATCTACATGACTGAAAAGGTAAACGCATACACATGACTGAAAAGGTTAACTTATCAACAAGAAAGGTTAACCCACACACATGACTGAAAAGGCTAACTCATCAACTACAGAAGAAGTTAACCTGCCCACTTGACTGAAAATGTTAACCAGCCCACATGACTGAAAAGGTTAACTCATCAACAACAGGAAAGGTTAACCAGCCCACATGACTGAAAAGGTTAACCAGCCCACATGACTGAAAAGGTTAACCCATCTACATGACTGAAAAGGTTAACCAATCTACATGACTGAAAAGGTAAACGCATACACATGACTGAAAAGGTTAACTTATCAACAAGAAAGGTTAACCCACACACATGACTGAAAAGGCTAACTCATCAACTACAGAAGAAGCTAACCTGCCCACTTGACTGAAAATGTTAACCAGCCCACATGACTGAAAAGGTTAACTCATCAACAACAGGAAAGGTTAACCAGCCCACATGACTGAAAAGGTTAACCAGCCCACATGACTGAAAAGGTTAACCCATCTACATGACTGAAAAGGTTAACCAATCTACATGACTGAAAAGGTAAACGCATACACATGACTGAAAAGGTTAACCCATCAACAAGAAAGGTTAACCCACACACATGACTGAAAAGGCTAACTCATCAACAACAGAAGAAGTAAACCTGCCCACATGACTGAAAATGTTAACCAGCCCACATGACTGAAAAGGTTAACTCATCAACAACAGGAAAGGTTAACCCATTCACATGACTGAAAATGTTAACCCGTCAGCAAGCTGACAAGGTAAGTATGTCATGTCAGGGATTCCTCTTGACCTGCTACAAACTACCACTTCAGCAGAATGCTTGTCCCCGATGCACAGCAAGGCACTGAGATATATCTTGCTCATATTTTAAACAGCTATGCTCAGCCCACAAATGACACCAATGCAGCAACAATAGGCACCACATCCAATAAAAATACCACACTCTTCAGAATTCCAGCTATATGGAGCAGTCTAAATAAAAATCTAGTCTGGACCAGACAATTCAATGACCAACAGCCAAAGCATTGATCTACATATTTGGGATTCAATGACAAATGCCAAGTCTTTGAGTCTGACCCCCTGATCCCTTTAGTTGCCTTTTACAAAAAACATGGGTCACTTGAGACCAGTCTTAACCTGGATCTTCATGGTTCACCAAGAGGCAGTGAGATGGCAATGCGGAATATTGTTCACTCGTTATGTCAATGACCTAGGTTTGATTCCCAGGTTTCTGTCTCTAATGATGATTCAAAAGCAGTATAAAATGACATTCACTCATACACAAGTGAGTTTAGTTTTATGCCACTTATAGTAACATCCCATCAATATCACACCGCGCAGTGGGATACCTGGGGGGCGGTGGATGAGCTGGTGAGCTGGCTAAGGCACTAGGCTAGTGATCCAGCAAGGTTGAGGTGTCGGGATCGAGCCCACCTGTGACCACCTTGGAGTCAACATAGTGTGCTGACTCTTTCCGTGTTGTCACAACCCCTAGTGTGCAGTACACAACCCTGTGCACTTAAAATACCCACAAAGCCCTTCGTATATGACCTGATGGTGGCCACATGAATACGTGCAAACACCTAGTTGCGGGTACAGCAACGTGCAGTGAACTTTGACAAAGTACTGTTGACTATGTGTCCCAGTCCACCCGGCTGTGAATGGGTACCTCATTAGGATGAGAAAGCCTCAATAAACTTGGTGCGCCAAGTGGCAGCAAGAGTAGTATACTCCCCATGGAGTTGAGATTGAAATACGATGTGCTGTTGAGATTGACATCCAGTGATCGAGGGAAAAATACCAGCGCCTTGAGCATGCACTAGTGCGTGCACATGTGTGCTATATAAATATATATCATATCAAGAGACACCAGAAATGGGGTTCACAAACTGTACATATGTGGGTAATCAAATCCACGTTTTTGGCATGACTGGTTGCTTCAATCTCTACACATCCCATCCCCCACTCACAAATGACTATAGTCCACTAACCATCTTCATTAAAGGTCGACGTATTAATGTGCATAAAGCATATAAAGGATATAAAGGATATAAAACAGAGAACAGTAATATATAAATGATGTATTTATTATCCCCTGAATTAATACATTATGGAATGTAAAGACTGAAAAATCAATGCTCCTCATCTGATGCCTGACCAGGAAATACAGAGAGCTATTGATGGACATCAGTATCCTACAGTTACCATGGTAACAAGGTCATGGCACCACCGCATGATATATGATTTTGTCAATGTAAAACAGTGGTAAAGTACAATTACACCATTGCAGATATACCAAGAGGAAATCATTCAAATAATCTCCCCTCAACACTGATTTATTTCTTAACTGTTGAAAGAATGTGAAAGTTACAACATATGACAACTTAATTTCCTTTTTCTTCAAATAATTTTTGGTTTGAATAACTCCTCTTTGTCAGACTTGATATGTTTTTCAGTGGACCACAACTGGTGAATCTAATATAACGGTAAATCAAATATGTCATTCTGCAAGGGACGGTTTATAACAAAATGACAACACAATGACTTTGAGTGAGATCTGGAAGCGAGAATCTCGCCCCTTTAAACATGGTTAATATCCCATATCAGTACTAACAGTTAATCTGTGCCAGACAAGATGAAGCTAGCTAAAATTAGCATATGCTTATCAGCAATATTGCAACACTCAGTTTCAACTCATTCCTTTCATCTCCAGGGTTAAGTTACTAGCCCACAAGATAATTCACTAGCCTGAAGTTTTAGAAATTAAATTAAAGATCACAAAATCAGATGGCAATGAGATATTGCTGGCTTGACACAGGTTTCACAAGTCTGAGGGAGTGATTATTTGATATTTACAAAATGACCACAAGAAAATTCACTAGCCAGTCATACCGGTAAGTCTGGAGATTTACTGTACTGACAGGATTTTCACTTGCCATGGGCTAGTGGAACTGTGGCTATTTTGCACACTGCTTACAATGGTTATAGCACTAAGATTGCTTTGTGAAACTGGTTCCATTCTGCAATTTCAAATTACCTGTGATTAAAATTCATTAACATTTACTGACATATGACAGTTTTTAGGTTTCAGTGTTTAATTTCTCGTGAACTTGTTCATGAACATGGGCTGGTTTAACTCACATATGTTTGACCTATAAAAGAAAAATCAAGGAGAAGTAACTGAGATTGGCAGAACCATGAAAAAGGATCCTGGTATTAGTGAAGGTTTACTGACATACTTCTCAGGGTCCTGATACATATAGAGTTCGTAACTTTATGATCTGTTGTAACTAAATAATTTACTATAGATTTATGAATGTCGCAGCGCAACAAATGCTTTGTGGCCCTGGAGATCAGAGAATGATCTCTTCTTAGACTCTCACAGTAAGTGACAACAATCAAAAACCATCCAGCATCACTCATGGATCTCCACATCTTCACCTACAGCAGTTTATGACACAAACACCCTCATCATTATTATTGTTATTATTAATACCCTTATTAATACCCTTATTAATACCCTTATCATTACACCTAGATAACTCTTACATCAGTTGTATCAGACACACAACACATGTATTAAGCAACCATTCATCATTACATGCCATTCACAACAAGTCAAGCGTGTTAGAATAAACTTTGTTACTCCCATACACAGAACCGAGAGACTTGTGTGGTTTTCCGTCCTAAATAAAACAGTATCTTCATGCTATCCATCTTCACGCTATCCAAAATTACAGGCACATGTTGGCAAACATCTTGAGTTTCTAGAGTAACTGACTGAGGAACGCAGTTACCTCTACAATTACCACAATTAATTATTACAAATCCCTGTAAACATATTTACAAATAAACTACAGTCCACAAAGTTTCGTTGTCCTCAGTGAATTAACCTTGTAAGTTCCAAGTCTTGCCAAGTAAATTTTGAATTAATTCAGAGGGACAGATAAATCAAAATTCTGGATTGAAAAACAAAATGAGAACTTGGAAACTAACAATATTGAGACCTTACCAATCATATTCAAAATGCATCAATCCTTACTTTACCAAACAATCTAGATCTGTTTTAAGTACCAACTCATTATACACAACGCCCAGTTAACCTATCATAGTCGACAAAGACGGTAAAGGACTCACATTCTGCTTCTATTTTGTATTAGACAGAACTGACGAACATAGTAGTATATATGTATATATACAAAATACCCTCACTGCCATGTATTTTCAGGTGCCCTGATGAAGCAGTATGCATTAACCTGATGATACTAAGATGATTGACTGGAATGAATACATTAAAAACACTCTGCAAAACACTGCCACTCATAAACACTTGGGTGACATATCTACCATTGTAATACCACTAATGTGAGGGTTAGAGTGGTCTCCCTTTATGGCATGCGGTAACCTAGGATGGGAATCGTTGCGTTGTTCTTCCAGCAAAATCCAGTTGTTGGTGCACAGTGGTAACCAACTGGACAGCAGTGGATCTTGTCCTCACAGCAGACAGCCTGCAACATTGTGTACAACATTATAGTAAAGTCTGCAACATTGTGTACATCATCATAATTCAGCCTGCAACAATGTGTACAACATTATAGTTCAGCCTGCAACAATGTGTACATCATCATAATTCAGCCTGCAACAATGTGTTCAACATTATAGTTCAGCCTGCAACATTGTGTACATCATCATAATTCAGCCTGTAACATTGTGTTCAACATTATAGTTCAGCCTGCGACAATGTGTACATCATAATTCAGCCTGCAACATTGTGTACATCATCATAATTCAGCCTGCAACATTGTGTTCAACATTATAGTTCAGCCTGCGACAATGTGTACAACATCATAATTCAGCCTGCAACATTGTGTTCAACATTATAATTCAACCCGCAACATTGTGTTCAACATTATAGTTCAGCCTGCAACATTGTGTTCAACATTATAGTTCAGCCTGCAACATTGTGTTCAACATCATAATTCAGCCTGCAATATTGTGTTCAACATTATAGTTCAGCCTGCGACAATGTGTACATCATAATTCAGCCTGCAACATTGTGTTCAACATTATAATTCAACCTGCAACATTGTGTTCAACATCATAATTCAGCCTGCAACATTGTGTTCAACATTATAATTCAACCTGCAACATTGTGTTCAACATCATAATTCAGCCTGCAACATTGTGTTCAACATTATAATTCAACCTGCAACATTGTGTTCAACATCATAATTCAGCCTGCAACATTGTGTACAACACCATAATTCAGCCTTCAACATTGTGTTCAACATCATAATTCAGCCTGCAACATTGTGTACAACATCATAATTCAGCCTGCAACATTGTGTTCAACATTATAATTCAACCTGTAATATTGTGTACAACATTACTGTTCAGCCTATAGTTCAACATTGTAGTAATCGTCTCAATCCACATCCAACACACACCCTCTGTGCTGGTAGTGAGAGCAAATGAAAGAAACACCTATTGTGAGACTCACTATTTTGGTGAATTGGGTGGAGTTGAGCTAGGCTTTACATCACATCAGCATTATTCCAGCTAGCCAATTCAGGTGGAATATAGGGTGTGAATCGTTGCTCAGATTACTGGATTATCTGTTACTGTCATGAAACAGGCCACTAACATGTAGCTGAATACTGCTGATTTCAACCTCATATGACATATAGATAAGGAACACTTACATTAGCTTCTGGACAACAGCCATAGGAATTATTCTGAAGCTGACAGCAGGTACTTCCATCTGGGCATTTACTGGAGTCGTTGCATGTGATGTCCTTCACTTTGTGACCATTCTTCGTAAAGAGTTCTTGTTGCCAAGGCAATATGATCTTCGGTAGTTTTTTCAAGGGTTTGGAAATTGTTGGGTTTTTCTTTAACCAATTCACTGAGTAGCCATCTGGTCTCTTACATAGGCCAGATCCTGGAGAACATGTTGTTCCTTCAGGGCAGCAGTGAACTCCATCAGAACAGCACACAGCCTGGAAACAAATTATTACAGGACATCACTCAGTGAAAGTAGTGACAGCATTTCCAGGAGATCACTTCTCAAAGATCATTGACTTTCTTACCTTTAGCAGAGGACAGCATCCCCACTCGCCAGACAATAGCTTACAACAGGTGCTTCCATCTGGACATTCATGGGTAGAGTCACACATTACATTTTCCACATTCTTCACAATGGGTGCAGTTTTCTTGAACCACGTGAGAGAGAGCCCATCTTGTTTGTTACATCTGCCAGATGCTGTATCACAAGTTGTTCCCTCAGGGCAGCAGTGAATTCCATCAGAACAGCACACAGCCTGGAAACAATATCACAGGACCTCACTCAGTGAAAACAGAAAGAGCATTTCCAGAAAAATCACTTCTCAAAGATCATTAACCTTCTTACCTTTGGCAGAGGACAGCATCCCCACTCGCCAGAGGACAGTTTACAACAGGTGCTTCCATCTGGGCATTGATGGGAAGAGTCACACATTATGTTTTCCACATTCTTCACAATGGGTGCAGTTTTCTTGAACCACGTGACAGAGAGTCCATCTTGTTTGTTACATCTGCCGGATGCTGTATCACAAGTTGTTCCTTCGGGGCAGCAGTGAATTCCATCAGAACAGCACACAGCCTGGAAACAATATCAGAGAACCTCATTCTGAGGGACAAAAAAAGAGATTATTTCCAGAAGATCACTAACCTCATAAACCATCACTTTCTCTATGGACACTTTTATTCGTAATATCCCACAAATCTGATACAATCTCACTCCTTTGGGCAATTATCTAAATAAAGTCCCTCTGACCCGGGCATTATCTTAATAGCATCACCCTGCTACTGAACTTTGAATTATTACATTCAAGTCTCGATGAGATCCGACATCGTCCACTGCACAGCAAATTGTCGGATTAGACAGGATGTCAGAGTAAATAAATGATACTAAATAACATTTATTCAATTTGTTACCAAAAAAAGTATGTGGTCTTTTCTTGGAAAATGGGCTTACTTTTCAATAATGCCAGCAGGTCATGTTTTATCATACACATAGATCATTGACTCTCTTACCTTTGGCAAAGGACAGCATCCCCACTCGCCAGAGGACAGTTTACAACAGGTGCTTCCATCTGGACATTGATGGGTAGAGTCACACATTACATTTTCCACATTCTTCACAATGGGTGCAGTTTTCTTGAACCATGTGAGAGAGAGTCCATCTTGTTTGTTACATCTGCCAGATGCTGTATCACAAGTTGTTCCCTCAGGGCAGCAGTGAATTCCATCAGAACAGCACACAGCCTGGAAACAGAATATCACAGGACATCACTCAGTGAAAACAGAAAGAGCATTTCCAGAAAAATCACTTCTCAAAGATCATTAACCTTCTTACCTTTGGCAGAGGACAGCATCCCCACTCGCCAGAGGAAAGTTTACAACAGGTGCTTCTATCTGGACATTCATGGGTAGAGTCACACATTATGTTTTCCACATTCTTCACAATGGGTGCAGTTTTCTTGAACCATGTGAGAGAGAGTCCATCTTGTTTGTTACATCTGCCAGATGCTGTATCACAAGTTGTTCCCTCAGGGCAGCAGTGAATTCCATCAGAACAGCACACAGCCTGGAAACAGAATATCACAGGACATCACTCAGTGAAAACAGAAAGAGCATTTCCAGAAAAATCACTTCTCAAAGATCATTAACCTTCTTACCTTTGGCAGAGGACAGCATCCCCACTCGCCAGAGGAAAGTTTACAACAGGTGCTTCTATCTGGACATTCATGGGAAGAGTCGCACATTATGTTTTCCACATTCTTCACAATGGGTGCAGTTTTCTTGAACCACGTGACAGAGAGTCCATCTTGTTTGTTACATGTGCCGGATGCTGTATCACAAGTTGTTCCTTCGGGGCAGCAGTGAATTCCATCAGAACAGCACACAGCCTGGAAACAATATCAGAGAACCTCATTCTGAGGAAAAAAATTTATTAAAATCTAAATATTTTATATACTTACCTTACCATAGGTCTTATGCATATTACCTCAAGCTTCACTAGAAGAGATCAGACAGTCGTTGATTCGCCATTCCCTAGATGGCTACCTCATGTAATCTACGAATGTAGTCACGGACGTGACGTGATCTCCCCACTCACGCAAGCGCGAACAATCCAAAAATCACTTTTACTGGCAACAGGAAGGTCCGAAGAGTCCAGAGTGGGGAGGAGCATCCAGCGTTGGGAGGGAGTCACCACCCTATGGTAAGGTAAGTATTTAAATATCTAAAATATTTAGATTTTAATAAATTTTTAACTTACCTTACCATAGGTCTTAAGGCATATGGCTTTGACAGATGCAGATGGATGGTGGTTTGGACTCCGGAGGACCATCCCTCAGCAACCAGTGCACATGCATTAGGAGAACCTGGGAGACCCATGTCAACAGTCACAGGACAAACCTGGAAGCAGGACAAAGAGTAACCCAAGGGAACTCCAAAGAAAAAACCGACGCACCCTGAGGGTGAGGTTAATCTTAAGACCAACGGTAAGAAACAGTTTTATTACCTAATGGGCGGCCGGCCGGGTAAGTTGCTGGGCAACCACCAACAGACTGAAAGACTGTAGTCCCTCCATGTCCTCAACTGCCAAGTCCCTCAGGTAGTGGGAAGCGAAGGCAGTAGACCACTTCCAAAAGCAGCCTTCCATAGTTCGTGGCACTGTGCAATTACTATGGAGGGCCAAGGTAGATGCCAACGCTCTGATCTCGTGTGGGTTGTTCGCCACCGGATGAGGTAGATGCTTGGCATCAAAAGCCGTCAGGATCGTAGATCGAAGCCATAAGGCGACTGTGTTCCTGTTCACCTCCCCTTGCAGGTAGTCGAAAGTGGGATGAACAGTCTTTTACGAGAACGTCTCTTAGAAGCCAACTTCCGGATGTAACATCTGAGGGCTCGAACGAGACACAGCAGCACCTCCTCCAAGTCATGTTGTCCCAAGACTGAAGATGAAGGAGGAACGGAGAACAGCCTGTCTGGCTGTCCAGGGAGCTGATTCTTGGCCCACAGGAGACCCAAGTGGGCTCGTCCATGCCTCGACTGCTCGAAGCGAACCTGTGTGACGTCCAGGGCATGAATTTCACTAACTCTAGCCGCGGTAGCCAACACTAGAAGGAAGACCGTCTTTTTAGACAAATACATGAAGGAGGCTTCCTCTAAAGGCTCATACGGAGGTCCTCTTAGATGTTGTAGGACGATGTTGAGGTCCCGACCTTTCTGGTTCTCCAATTTGAAGGCCTTGTGTAGCGCAATAAGTTCTGGTACCTTGGAAATCTGTTTATCCGCTTTAATCACCAAGGAGGAGTTCAAAGCCGACAGATAAGTCCCCAAGGTACTGCCTCTAAGATGCTTGCAGTTATGCAGGAACAGGAGGAAGTTCGCTAAAAACTGTGGAGAAGCTGTCATAGGATCTTGCGGTCTTGAGTACAAAAACTCTCAAATGAGCGTCACTTGTCGTCACATAAGGACCTAGCAGACATACGATGCGCACAAGCTAGGATGCTTGCAGCGCACGAGGAGTAGTCCTTAACTCTCAATGCCTTCTGCAGATGACCCAACCGTGCAGATGAAATCTCAGCGGGTCAGGATGAAGCTGCCGACTGTGCGGATGTCGAAGCAGACGTAACTAATCTGGAAGCTGGTACGACTCTCTGCTGGCAAGACGACGCAGGCCAGGGAACCATGGCCTGGTTGGCCACCAAGGCGCGTCCAAAAGCAGTCGCAGGTTCTGAGTTCACTAACTCTAGCCGCGGTAGCCAACACTAGAAGGAAGACCGTCTTTTTAGACAAATACATGAAGGAGGCTTCCTCTAAAGGCTCATACGGAGGTCCTCTTAGATGTTGTAGGACGATGTTGAGGTCCCGACCTTTCTGGTAAATCAGGCGATTATCTTCGGCACTTGATATGAGTACCCCTTGGCCCTCAAGACTTTCACAAATGGTCCAGGCGCAAAGATGAAACCGCTGAGGATCCAGTTGCAGTGTCCTATTGTGAGGATGGTACAACAATTGGTCCCACTCTGGAAACTAATTATTTGAAACGTGTCTCGACACACAATATTTTCTGTTGGTGATAGACGTAGGGGGGCGAGATAAGGCGTCTGCCATGAAGATGCAGGTTCCTGGTATGTGAGATACTTTTATTTGGAGGATCAGACTCGACCACGTCGAAGGGTAGAGACAACAAGAAGTGTAGTAGAGGTCGAGGCCTCCTTGACCCTTGATTACCTAGAAGGCTACTACAGAGTTGTCCGTAAGGATCATCAGTAGCTAGTCTCTCGGTGCTGTCAACCAATGATAGACATGCATCACTGCTTTCATCTTCAACTGGGTGATGTGAAGAGATAGATCTCCACTCTTCCAAAATCCTGCTGCAACCTCCTTGACTAGATAGGCACTCCTCCTTGACTAGATAGGCACTCAATCCTTGGAGAGACGTGTCTACCTAAAGATGGTTTAATATGTAAGTTCCTATGCACACATTGAGCAGCGAGCCTACCACAGGTGTGGTGTCAAGACGTGCAATGTCGTAAACCTGTCTTGAAATCATGATCCAGAAACCGCTGTGATAGACATAATAGTAGACGTCTACGTTTGATCATATCCTAAGGTGATGTGAGCAAATCGAGTACACATTATCACTGACATAGTGATAACGGACAGAGTACAGCTTGTTTATAACAACGCCTTGAACTTCGACCCCCGAACCTGGGACGGCGATGTGATGAATCAAATCCCGCGGAGTTAGATTCTCAAGTCATCCAAGCTAACTTAACAGCGTGATAATGAAGTCCACCTCTCTCAAGATAAGCTTGTATGCCGTGAAGAATGCGTCATTCTTCGACTTAAGTGCCATCACAATCGCCGTCGCCTCCTGCCTCCTTGTCGAAGTCCGGGCAAAAAACCTGTTCCTCCAGGTCCTCCTAGGACACGGAATTCGAATCACGCCGTAGTGTAGAAGATGATGTTGATGCATGAGCAGCAGATTCCTTGGACGGGATCCAAAGTGGTTCCGGCGACCGAGATGTGGAGGAGTGCCGAGGTGATATGGACTGGGAGAGCAAGCAACGTCTTCACCTGGTAGTAAAGTGAAAGTCCTCATTCAAAGGGCGACACGGGGACTGTGAGCCTGACTGAGAGCGCCGACAAAGACTACTGTGGAGGGTACAGGATCGCCTACTCCCAGGGAACCTAGAGCGTGATCTGCGCCGAGAGCGCTCAGTCTCCGAGCGCCAAGCGTGCCCTTCATCCAACTGTCGTGCAAAACATCTTCCCTGGACAACGTATGCAACACCCTGGGTATACAGTAAGGCACAGGCACAGTCGCTGAAGGCGGTTGTAAGTCAGGGTCAGAGATCCCAATGACGACGCTGGAGACGAGATCCTTCTCTTCCGCTGTGCAAAATGCTTCCTCTTAGCCGCAATAAAATCTTGAAATCTGCCACCAATAACACCTCGCAGTACTGGCAGGGTCCGTCAAAAGACCAGGCTAGAGATGCACAATCCGGGCACCCAGGGTGGGGAACTTTCGCCGATAGCTGCCCCTAGCAGATAGTGCAAAACTGACGAGACATACACAGTTAACTGTAACAAAACAAGACATAACAATGCCTTGAAACCAACGCTAGGAGGTAGAAAAAACACTCCTATACGAGAAATGCAGCACCAACGCAGCCCCACTATAAAGTAGGCACGCCCGTAAGCTCGTGACAGTGAAGGGCAAACAACCAGAAAGGCTGTCTGCGTACATCGCAACGTGGCACGAAAAGACGTCTTCTTCTTATTGAAACACGGGCAAAAATACTAATCGACATGGAAAACCAAATGGAGGAAGAAAAACCAGCAAGATATAATACCCCCACGGATGCCATGCCACACTCACATATGACGTGGGCGAACCCACCCCGAAGTGAGAGAAAAAAACAACATGAGGTAGCAAAGTAAGTGCAGTTAAATGATTACTTACCTTAACACGCACACCTAAGGGATAAAAACCATACCTACCCGTGAGGAAACAACTTTATTGAACCACAAAGAAGGTAAACTAAGTGAAGACCTATGGTAAGGTAAGTTAAAAATAGAGATTATTTCCAGAAGATTACTAACCTCATAAACCATCACTTTCTCTATGGACACTTTTATTCGTAATATCCCACAAATCTGATACAATCTCACTCCTTTGGGCAATTATCTAAATAAAGTCCCTCTGACCAGGGCATTATCTTAATAGCATCACCCTGCTACTGAACTTTGAATTATTACATTCAAGTCTCGATGAGATCCGACATCGTCCACTGCACAGCAAATTGTCGGATTAGCCAGGATGTCAGAGTAAATAAATGACACTAAATAACATTTATTCAATTTGTTACCAAAAAAGTATGTGGTCTTTTCTTGGAAAATGGGCTTACTTTTCAATAATGCCAGCAGGTCATGTTTTATCATACACATAGATCATTGACTCTCTTACCTTTGGCAAAGGACAGCATCCCCACTCGCCAGAGGACAGTTTACAACAGGTGGTTCCATCTGGACATTCATGGGTAGAGTCACACATTATGTTTTCCACATTCTTCACAATGGGTGCAGTTTTCTTGAACCATGTGAGAGAGAGTCCATCTTGTTTGTTACATCTGCCAGATGCTGTATCACAAGTTGTTCCCTCGGGGCAGCAGTGAATTCCATCAGAACAGCACACAGCCTGGAAACAATATCACAGGACATCACTCAGTGAAAACAGAAAGAGCATTTCCAGAAAAATCACTTCTCAAAGATCATTAACTTTCTTACCTTTGGCAGAGGACAGCATCCCCACTCGCCAGAGGACAGTTTACAACAGGTGCTTCTATCTGGACATTCATGGGTAGAGTCACACATTATGTTTTCCACATTCTTCACAATGGGTGCAGTTTTCTTGAACCAAGTGATAGAGAGTCCATCTTGTTTGTTACATTTGCCGGATGCTGTATCACAAGTTGTTCCTTCGGGGCAGCAGTGAATTCCATCAGAACAGCACACAGCCTGGAAACAATATCACAGGACATCACTCAGTGAAAACAGAAAGAGCATTTCCAGAAAAATCACTTCTCAAAGATCATTAACTTTCTTACCTTTGGCAGAGGACAGCATCCCCACTCGCCAGAGGACAGTTTACAACAGGTGCTTCTATCTGGACATTCATGGGTAGAGTCACACATTATGTTTTCCACATTCTTCACAATGGGTGCAGTTTTCTTGAACCAAGTGATAGAGAGTCCATCTTGTTTGTTACATTTGCCGGATGCTGTATCACAAGTTGTTCCTTCGGGGCAGCAGTGAATTCCATCAGAACAGCACACAGCCTGGAAACAATATCACAGGACATCACTCAGTGAAAACAGAAAGAGCATTTCCAGAAAAATCACTTCTCAAAGATCATTAACTTTCTTACCTTTGGCAGAGGACAGCATCCCCACTCGCCAGAGGACAGTTTACAACAGGTGCTTCTATCTGGACATTCATGGGTAGAGTCACACATTATGTTTTCCACATTCTTCACAATGGGTGCAGTTTTCTTGAACCAAGTGATAGAGAGTCCATCTTGTTTGTTACATTTGCCGGATGCTGTATCACAAGTTGTTCCTTCGGGGCAGCAGTGTATTCCATCAGAACAGCACACAGCCTGGAAACAGAATATCACAGGACATCACTCAGGGAAAATATACTCATGGAAAAATTTAAGGGAATGCATGTTTCTTAGGGCAATTCAAAATTTCTGTTTACTAACTTCGGCGCTGTGTCTTATCGTTTTCGTGAACAGCACTTCACTCAAACTCACCATAATGTTTTCCTAAAGTTACATGCACTTAGATTTACACGTGACATGTATGTGCACTGTCAAACACAACGGATAAAACCATTGTTAACATGGCGAGACAGTACTTAACTTTGACACAGAAGTGGGAGGCAATTGGCATGGTCAATTGTGGAATCTCATTACGACAGGTTGCAACAACTTTTCACAAGTCTGTTAGCATGATATCCAGACTTTGGAATCTCTATAGAGCGACTGGTGACGTCAAAATGAGGCGTGGTCGGGGATGGAAAAAGAAAACCACCCAATGGGATGACCGGACCCTACACCTTATTGCTCTGCGAGACAGGTTCAAATCCTCCTCCAAAATCAATATGGAATTCAGGCGAAGAACAAATGTCAGAATTTGTTCATGTACAGTGCATAATCGTCTTAAATCGGCTGGACTAAAAAGCCGCCGTCCATTGGTTGGAATCAACATGACTGAGCAACGCAAGCGCTTGAGACTGCTGTGGGCACAAAATAATGGAGGAAGAACCGTGCGTCAATGGAGAAACACCATGTTTAGTGATGAGAGCAGGTAGACACTAGACCATAATGACGGTCGAATTTGAGTTTGGAGACACGGGTTTCCCTTTAACCACAAAACAGATCTTGTGCATGTTGATGGCAGGTGTACGATATCATGACTAAATCTTGAACCTGATTGTGATCCCCTTTGCAGGTACAGCAAGTTGAATGTTCGAGTTCCAGTATGACAATGCCCGCCCTCACATCGCTCTTGTTTGTCTGGACAGTGTGGGGGCTGCAGGTGTCCCGATGTTGGAATGGCCAGCTAAAAGTCCTGACCCTAACCCCATCGAACATATTTGGGATGTTTTTGGCCGCAATGTTCGGGACAGGCCTGTTCAACCCAACAATTTGGATGAACTTTCCGTGGCTCTCCTAGAAGAATGGCATAGAATTCCGATTGGTACCATCCGTACACTCATACACAGCATGCCACGATGATGCTAACAGTTCTCCAGAGACATGGGGTCACACCCGATATTGATTTTCATCACTTGACATAAGTCTTTTCATATGTATGAACTTTTCTCTTACTGTTTCAAAAGATTTATAGTCAGAGCTATTTCATGCGTTCCCTTAAACAGAAAGAGCATTTCCATTAAAATCACTTCTGAAAGATCATTAACAATCTTACCTCTGGCAGAGGACAGCATCCCCACTCGCCAGAGGACAGTTTACAACAGGTGCTTCCATCTGGACATTCATGGGTAGAGTCACACATTATGTTTTCCACATACTTCGCAATGGGTGCAGTTTTCTTGAACCACTTGATAGAGAGCCCATCTTGTCTATCACATCTGCCAGATTTTGAATTACAAGTTGTACCCTCAGGGCAGCAGTGAAATCTATCAGGACAGCATACAGCCTGGCAACAATAACATCAGACCTCACTCAGTGAAAATAGAAAGAGCATTTCCAGAAAATCACTTCTCAAAGATCATTAACGTTCTTCTTATTGAGATTAAACAGTTAACACTTTTAGATGCTTTGGATAGATTGTTTAAAACATCAGACGAATATGCACACAGACTGTTCTCACACTTATTCCTTATTCATTTGACTTCAAGTTTACATTTAAGGTACTTCTATCAAGAAGGAGTTTCAATAACCTATTATACTTCTCGTTTCAGTCGAGAACATTGATTATTCCCAAATGAGTGAGTGAGTGAGTGAGTTTAGTTTTACGCCGCACTCAGCAATATTACAGCTATATGGCGGCGGTCTGTAAATAATCGAGTCTGGACCAGACAATCCAGTGATCAACAACATGAGCATCGATCTGCGCAATTGGGAACCGATGACATGCGTCAACCAAGTCAGCGAGTCTGACCACTCGATCCCGTTAGTCGCCTCTTACGACAAGCTGAGTCGCCTTTTATGTTATTCCCAAATGAAAGATGATGAAAAGAAATAATAAGATTGATACCTTTTAGTAAGGAACAGGGCAAGACCAATGGAAAGGAAAGATTGCATCTCATCTGTAATTGCAGGCCTACAGCAGAGCCTGAGCCACAATCAGAGGATCTAACTGATGACGGAGATATCTTGGAGGTAGTGCGAGGCAAAAGTGGTATTCAATCTCCTAAAGCACCTCTCCATGAAGGCCTGTAGGGAGCAGTTCCTGTGGGAGAGCCATGGTAGATGCCAAAGCCTGTGTCTTGTGGCTGCTGGCCACTGTAAGCGGAGGAAGGTGTGTGTAAATAAAACTGCTAAGGATGGTGAATCACAACCAAAATGCTGGAGTGGTATGAGAGACTTCTGTAGTTGAGGCAGTCGATAGAGGCATAAATGGTCTCTTGTGCAACCTGCATCAGTCCTTGGAAGTAGCCAGGCAGACCTGCGATGCCTTGACAGGACAAATGGAGAGATCTTCTGAGTCATCAGGGCTCAAGATAACAGCGGAGTTGTGAAGTGTGACCCGGCTGTCCTGGTAATTGATTTATTGCGACAAAATCTCATCGTAAACTGGAGTACGAAACCAGAAAAATTTGCAGAGGCCAAAGCTGAAGTTGGAAGTCGAAGTTGAAGCTGAGAGTCAAGGCCAGCGCTGATTGCAATAAGCTCAGAAGCTTCTGCCACTGGCGAAGAGTATGGGGTTGAGACAGTGAAAGGAAAACCAACTGCCTGATCTTGTAGAAAGCCTTCAGAACAAAGAATTTGCTGACCTCGGTGTCGAACACCACCCTGATTAACTGAACGCGGCATGTGGGGATTAAATTCTGCATGTCCAAGAGCATGCCTAACTGGTGAAGTAGCTGAAATGTTAGGCTCATGTGATGAAGCAAAAGGGCATGATCGGTCTCTGCCTGAATGCACTTGCCTATATGTATGCCTCAAAGATTATGCCGTTACGATGTAGAAACCTGGTGACAGGCTTCGTCACCTGTGTCATTAGCCACAAAGACAAATTGGACAAACTTGCAATGAGTAGAAAGATTGGGACGTGCAGGTGATCGCCCAGCTTGAAAATGGTCTTGAGGAATGCCTCAACTCGACAAAGTCTGCCCTGTGGACCAGAAAGATGGGCGGTACAGAACCCCGGATCGGCAGGAACTGCACCCATGGATTTTATAGTAAGTTTCTGAATCAGTGTTTCTATGGTGGACTGCAGGACTGCTGTATGATGAGCGTGATACTTCCTGTGGTCCGGATGAAGAGTTAGAGGCAGGTTGTCGATCACAGTGAGTTGAAACCCCTTGGTCAGCGTGGACAACAGGAGGGGACATCCAAGATGGTCCAATGCAGGGCATAAAGCCCAAGCCTTCCACCTTCCAGAGAATCCATAGCAGGCAGGACAGGATCTGGGAACTGGTTGTGAAGCCATGAAGGTGTGACACTGACGACCTGAGTGACCTCTGGCAGATCCTCAAATCGGAGGTCTTGCAGGTGGGCATCTTGTCCAACATTGGTCACTATATCATGTATAGCACCACTGAAGAGGGATCTACCTGACCAGGGTTGAAGTAAACAGTCAGTGTGGAGTGAGTCCTCCCAAGAGGATAACTGGAGAGGATATCTCTATATCACACCCATTTTTTGGAAATGAAAGCAAGTGGGCCGGCTGATTGAGGATGTTCTGAAACTATTGCTACTGCTGTAAGACCATTGAAGCCTGAACAAAAGCTTGCTGAGTGGGGACTGCGAGAGATAGAGACAAGGCCACAGCTTCCATCGCTATTAAGACCATGTTAAGAAGGCCAGAATCTTACAAACAGTGTCATCCAAATGCTACAATTCTCTGTCTTCCAACAAAAGTGGAGATACGCTCTTTGTTTCATCCCCAACACATCATCATTCACAGGAGGGGACACAATCAGTGTAAGCCATGCACATGAGAAGAGGCCAAGCTGAAGCAAGGCACAGCAAAGCTTGCCTTTATAGAGATTACCAAATTCCTCATCTTAGGAAGATGCAATCTGTGTGAAAGCAGGCACAGGGAGGAAACGTAATAGAGACAGTATCTGTCATAGCAAGTAAGAAGAACCGATGGTGATTGACTCCAAGTAGTAATTGCAGTGACACGACACTGGCGTCAGATGTCAAAACAGAATCCAATGGCCAATGCAAGTGCCTCATCCAAACAGTGAACCAGTGCAGTAGGACCAGGCCACTGCCCAGAAAATGGAATCAAAATCAAAGGGCTTACACGCAGAAACATTGGAGATGGATTCCAAGCCACCAGCAGAATAGGTCTAGAAGTAATCGCAGGTGTAACAACAGGCAAAGCTGAAGGCACAGGAGGTACAGTTGATCTAGTGTCCGGAACTGAAGGGTAAAGAAGTGGATGCATATCCCAATGGATGAGATAAAAGCATAGCCTGAAGTGGTGCACTGGACCTAAGTGCTGCACTGGAGGCAGAGTGGATCCAAAAAGACATAGGACACCAGTGGATAATCCGTTGGCAAAGAAAGCAGCGCTCAGGGGTGGTGGTTAGGGAGAGCGCCAAACCAACAAGTGTCGCTGTATGAGACAGTTGAGAAGACTGAAATGGCATACTCAGAAGGGGGTTATAAGGGTCTGAATATGTAAGGGTTTTCCAGAGGAACACTGATTACACGATACCATTTAGAAAGTGGTCAAATGCAACATATCTCACATTTGGGATTTCACTTTCTTAGTAAAGTACAGATTCTAGAACGTTTTGGTTGAGACTCAACCGGGATTCAAACCCACACTCTCAGACAAAGGTACTTTACTTCAACAAAAATGAACCCCTCTGATGAGTGTAAATTGTGTACCCCTCTGATGAGTGTAAATTGGCACAGCGGTGGTGTGTTTTCTTCAATATTCTGCACACTTTCATACATGGTCAATAGAAGTCCTCCCAGCAGTGCATACCTTGGGGCAGGGCAAGTTTAAAAATTATGATACAATGTCACACACTGAAAATAGTGAGAACAATTCCAGAAGATCACTTAAAATAGACCATTGACTCTCTTACCTTTGGCAGAGGACAGCATCCCCACTCGCCAGTGTACAGTTTACAACAGGTGCTTCCATCTGGACATTGATGGGTAGAGTCACACATTACATTTTCCACATTCTTCACAATGGGTGCAGTTTTCTTGAACCACGTGATAGAGAGTCCATCTTGTTTGTTACATTTGCCAGATGCTGTATCACAAGTTGTTCCTTCGGGGCAGCAGTGAATTCCATCAGAACAGCACACAGCCTGGAAACAATATCACAGGACCTCACTCAGTGAAAACAGAAAGAGCATTTCCAGAGAAATTACTTCTCAAAGATCATTAACCTGCTTACCTTTGGCAGAGGACAGCATCCCCACTCGCCAGAGGACAGTTTACAACAGGTGCTTCTATCTGGACATTCATGGGTAGAATCACACATTATGTTTTCCACATTCTTCACAATGGGTGCAGTTTTCTTGAACCACATGCGAGAGAGTCCATCTTGTGTGATACATGTGCCGGATGCGAGATCACAAGTTGTTCCTTCAGGGCAGCAATGCATTCCATCAGAACAGCACACAGCCTGGAAACAATATCACAGAACCTCACTCAGTGAAAATTGAAAGAGCATTTCCAGAAAAACACTAATCAAAGATCATTAACTTTCTTACGTTTGACATACGACAGCATCCCCACTCGCCAGTGTACAGTTTACAACAGGTGGTTCCATCTGGACATTCATGGGTAGAGTCACACATTACATTTTCCACATTCTTCACAATGGGTGCAGTTTTCTTGAACCAAGTGATAGAGAGTCCATCTTGTTTGTTACATTTGCCGGATGCTGTATCACAAGTTGTTCCCTCGGGGCAGCAGTGAATTCCATCAGAACAGCACACAGCCTGGAAACAGAATATCACAGGGTCACACTCAGTGAAAAAAGAAAGAGCATTTTCAGATGCTGACTGAATCACTGCTTTCCTATGGTGATCATTTACCCTAGACCATGGCTCTCATTACCTTTGGAAGTGGACAGCATCCCCACTGGCCAGAGGACAGTTTACAACAGGTGTTTCCATCTGGACATTCGTAGGTGGAGTCACACATGACATTGTTGACATCAACAGCCTGCAATAAGGCAAAGATGAAAGTAGGTTTTGACAAGTCAGCATCTCTTCTTCACATTTCATCCTGCAACTTAAGCTGTGCCCACATCCCTAATTTTAGATTCACATAGCAACCAAAGTCTTGTCAGTATGTCTCTTTCACAGTTCACCTAGCGACCAGTCATCTCAACATCATGTGTCAACCAAGTCAGTGAGCCTGTCTCTTACCACAAGCATAGTCACCTTTTATGGCAAGCATGGGTTGCTGAAGGTCTATATTCTACCCCAGACCTTCACAGGTTTATCAAAATAGAAGACAATGTGAAGGAAATATGTTTTGAACATTTTTCAAATATTCTGGAAAATAAGATATTCCAGCAGTAGATCTCACCCATGTGAGGAATCAAACCCAGATCTTCTAAGTGACAAGCAAACAGTTTAACCACTAGTAACCCACTACACCAACACAAGAGAAAGTACCTGGATATTAACACTGTCTGGGTTTACAGAGAGTAAAATGCATGAATGCAGCAAAAAATGAGAAATGAAGTTATTAACATGTCTCTGCCCAGTAGAAAATGATAACAAAAAGCTGTAGACTTCAAATTCCCTGAAATAAAGCTCAACTGCATTTCCATGTAATTCAATGTAATTCAAAACTACACACTTTCAATGTTTGTACCGAGCCACAACCAAAATTCGTGGATAACCTTGATTAATGGATCCCTGAAATTATTATGCCAACTTGTAAATAAAGTTTTAACTGATGAAGCGGTACTTTTGATGTACATACAATGCCATGCCTCTCTGACAAAAAGTTCCGAATCTCTACATTACACACAAGTACACTAAATATACTTTTCCATCATTGAGATAAATAGCCCGATCACCAATACCATCATTGCCAAATTTTATTTTAACAAAATGTCAAGTAAAGAAGATACCATTCACACCAACGTCCTCACTTCTCGTTGTCTGCTTTCCTTGGTGTCAATACTTAATGCAGTGGGCTTGCATACATAGTGACATAAAGTAACCAGCTACGTAATCGACGAAACAGGTGGGCACATGAATGGGTGATGATTGCAAATGGCTTCCGTAAACAAACCTTTCATTCACAAGTGGAATATTTGGCATTTTCAGTTTGTGAAATAAATAGTTAAAATAATCAGTGCATATACAAAATGAAATCATGCATTTAAAATATCAATTCTGACGCACTTCCGTTATATTCACTAATAAAGGTTACACGAGCGTAATATATGTTCACAAGATTTATTTGTTGTTTGAAATGAAACACCACATTTTTTCAGCTGTAAGATGGGTGCCTCCTATTTGGACCAGACACTCCAGTGATCGACATCAGGATCAAATTACAATAAACATAACAATAAACTAGAAATATTGTACCAACATGATGTATGTAAACTAAATATGGACAAATAGTATATTTCTTTAGCTACATAGTCTAATGATCTAAATATGGACACTGCACATTTTACTGTTACCTACCAATTCAATAAGACTGTCACTCCAAAATACTCTATGTGTTGAGCACATATGAAACATTTTCTAAGCCTGCACTCATTGCATAAATAACACTGATTTGTTGCATTATGCTGCACCAGCAATTTTGCAGCTATTCGCATCTAAAGCTAATAGGGATCTAGTACACCCTTGTCCTCTTCACAAGATATTCTACATGTTTTACAATATACCCAAACTTCGAAGTTCTGGTGATTCATTTATAGGGCAAACGCCGAATGGCAGGGCAGACGCCCAGTGGCTGTTGTGAGTTGTTTTATGAGCATTAGAAATCAGGAAGTTAAGTTAAATACACACAAACATCAATATAATTTACCTGAGATAGGTAATATCACCTCAGATGCAAAATTTATCACAAGTATAAAAAATAATAGCAATAGGCAATTTTTAAAGAAGGAAGCCCCATGATGACAACACCCTCTTGCAGTGAGAAGCAAAAAGTAAGAATCACTGTTGAAGAGCCATACAAAATCCCAGAATGTGGAGGGTGGCAACAGTTTTGCTGATACGATGTTATCAATGCTATTTTTGAAGGAAACATTTGATTTTCATGTGTGAAATAGATGAATGTATCCTTTATAACTCAAAGTCGGTGAAAGAAAAACATTAAATGACATAAAAGATGAAAAATACATTTTTGTCTTACATCATCTAGAACCCCTGACACTGGGATAACGGTATATCAGGTTATCAAAAGAACAACAGCTAACACCAATGTGCAGCCACAAATATGTTATCACCGTGTTACAAGGTACTTACTGTCGAAACAGTCACAATCCCAACCAGCGCTAATACTACAACCTTCCACATCATGGCTAAAGATGATATGCCCTGTCCTTGTCTGTGGGCTGATATATGAGTAAAAATAACCACAATGGGATGTTTGATAGTTATCATCAAGGTCACTTGATAATACAGGTATCAGGTATCTACTGCCAAAGTTCACAAATCAGATTAAGTGGTTGTTGCAGTGTAAAGGATTGATTTTTTTCTCACTTTGGAAAATGTACTTTAACATAATTAGAAAAAGCCTATGTTACCGTTTGCTTGATGTATATTGTACTTTGAAACACGTGACAATACTGTGCCAAAGAACAGGTGTAGAAATTGTCCCATAATGAAGGAGCAGGCAGTTTGAAAAGAAATTGTTATTCTGCACAAAACTTCTTAAGTTCAGGGAAATTCAAATGCTGCCTTCAATGCAACATTGTTTAACAAATCATTAAAGCCTCTTTCTGTTATTGGTCACTAAATTAGAGTGAGTGAGTGAGTTTAGAATTCTGCCGCACTCAGACCCATTCCAGCTATATGACAGCGGTCTGTGAATAATCACGCCTGGACCAGACAATCCACTGATTAACAGCATGAGCACTGATGCTGGGAACCGATGACGTGTCAGCAAGCCTGACCACCTGATCCCGTTAGTCGGCTCTTATGACAAGCACAGTCACCTTTTATGCCAAGCATGGGTTACTGAAGGCCTATTCTACCCCTGACATTCATAGGTCTGAAATATCTAAGAGAAAAAGGAAGCCTTAAAAGATCAATATACGGAAATATCATTGAAGAGAAGACTTAGTGATTACTATTGCTATAAAAATTACATATGCATGTCTTCTCATTACAAACATGATTTAGAAAACAGTTGCATTTTTCTGCTGTTCAGTATTGATTTTCCTACTGCCACACCTGTTCAATTTACCGTCTTAGCAGATCTCATTATTCTCACTATCATACAGTATCTATAGCACTATCATATGACACCTGATAGTTAATCAGTCAGTCAACCTTTAGTCTGCCCTTGATCCAAGACCTATTGCAGTGTTTGCAATATTAGCCCATGTGAGTGAGTCCCGTGAGCTGCATCCCATGATTGAGGTCATCACGTGATAAGTCTTAGGTGTGAAACTATACATGTGTGATCTCCTTATCGTTAAAATATTCCAAGAGTTACCAGGGTAACCAGATCCCCTGCTTTCAGCTTCCAGTCATTGACACTGGTCCTCAGTACTCGAATTACAGAGGTGGAAATAAGCCATTGCCCGACATCCCAGTCTGGTGTTTTTTTCTGTTGGGCAAGCTAATTTGTATGTCACAATGTACTGGTGTCCACTTGACTTTTCATTGTTAATTATGTTTAAAGAAGTACTACCAGGGAGTAGAGTTGCCATTGCAATATACCTCACTTGTAAGTGGGGTACATTGAAAATTATCTTACCTGACACATAAATGTCATTTCTGATTGGCTAAGCACTCTTCTATAATTTACAATGTACCCCTCTTACAAGTAGCAACTCATGTGGTACTTTGTGATAGTACTCCTTTATCTCGAATAACAGTGAATCACGCATGATTCAAGGAAATTACTGATGTTTAGCGAATGCAAATCAATAAAAGGGAGATAACTCTAAATCTGTTTTTCTGTTTTGTGTAGTCTGCAATATCTACCAATGGCTACAAAAAGTTTTGCCTCACATTCCAATGAATAAATTTCGATGAAACATCTAAATGTAGTTCCTTGAGAATGCTAAGAAGGGGAATTACACAGCAGTAATTACACAATCATTAACAATATCTGAGGGGAAAACATCAAGATGTAAGATTCGAAACAATTGATTCACACAGGTTGGCTGAAGTGTAGGATCTGACAGCCATGCAACACAGGGGTTCGGTAGAATAAATACGTTGTTCACTGGTTCCTCGGGGCCCAGGGTTTGATGTACCCTTGATGCCGCCCTCGTGACCAGTGAACAACTTATATAATAGGAGAGCACTTAGCCAAACAGACAGCGACATTTATGAGCAAGGTAAGATAAGCACGTATATATGCTCTCTGTATCATAACTCTCATTGGTATCTTCTCATAAGACAGACCATTTAACACAACACATTTTATACGGTTGGTTGCATAAAGATTAATTAAGTTGTACACTTGAAAATAATCATATGTGCCAGATTAAAAAAGATAAAATTAGGTTTAGAAAGGGTAATACCACCTGGTTTCTTAGTTAATGCTTCTTACAGACTACCAGATAATAAATAGTGGATCACATGTATACTGGCGTCTCCTATTCTCGCGGTACTTACAAATATCAGCTGAAAAGATAATATAAACAGTTCTTTTCGTATGTATGCTTGCTGTTTCTAAATGAAGAGATTCCCCCTCTAACATCTGCATCTATCAACTGCTTGATCCATCAAGTGTATTATCTCACTTGAGCTTGATGAAAAACATGGTCGTCCGCAGCTGAGTTTTCGAGGCGTCTGCTATTCTCGCGGTACAATGAGAAAGTAACGTTATTAGGTGTAAGGAAGGGGAATCTTACTGGGAAGGGCGGCTAAAGTTACGATTTTTCCAAGTTGATTAAAACTCACGAATATTGGTTACACTGCACAATTTTGATAATTCATAGATTTAGGCCACTTCCTAGTTACCGGTCAAAGATGTAAACAACCGCTAAGTACCACGCATCGGCAACCTCGGCAGAAAATGTGTTTACTGCAAGAATAGGACACCTGTGAGAATAGGAAATGGCCCTATACATATTATTTTATTTTGTAGTGACACTGGGTTAGATCATTAAATAAATGGCAGTCAACAGCGTATCACTTCTATATGCCATCAAATATTTTTGTGCACAAAGTTGCTGATCTCCTACATCCCCAGAACAAAATAATTGTGACCCCCATATAAAATCATCATCACACCCCCCATAAATAAATTAGGAACAGTCCCTAAATCATCAATACCAAAACTCAACCATGTGATATAATTTTACATTGGACAGCGCTACCTCTTTTTGTCTGGTGCAACAAATTTGTTACCTAAGGATGAACATGGTGCAAGCTGTTTTCTTTTTCTTCAGTCGACCCCTTAATTATTATCATCCTCACGTATAATATATATATATATATATATATGATATTTTCAAGATGCGTTAATCAAGCTTGTATCAATCTTCCTGTGAAATATATCTACAGAGAGGTAAACTTATCAGCAGGTTGATACCTTTACCTATCAAAAACTGTCCTTAATAATGTGATTTTATGTATGCTATGATAAAAAAAGGTAGTACTTTATAGTTGTACATACTTTGAAGATATATACATGGAAAGAAATTTCAAAATATCCCAACACCTGATATCTTGCATAGTTCCAACATGTCATTATTAACACTAGCAAAGCAACCTGAGATGAAAACCTACTTGCACTGCTTTTACTGCGATATGTAATGAACGAAATATGCAAATGAATTATCTAGATGTTTTGTTCACATGGCTACCCACTCTAAAATTGACCTGCACCTGGGGCAAGGCAGACTGTTAACTAGGTTGAACATTGCAATATCTGGTTGTACCAGTGCAAGTAACAAAACACTGAACTGAGTCCTGCTGAAGAATAATGAAAAGGCAAGTGTGAAAGCAAAAAGGACAAAAAATTGCGTTTAATTCAGAGAAGAGAAATATGGCTGAAAAAGTGACTCATTTTGAGTGCGGATAACTATGGTCATATGATGTTAACAAGTGCAGCATGTTTGAAGGTTTGGGCATATAATTCACAAAGAATCACACAAGTATCAATAACCATGCACAATGTCAATATCTGGTGTAACCTCTGCCAAATGTAATTCCACACCCTCCTCCACTCTGAGATGTAGAATTTGATGCTTAGGTATTGTATTCCATTCTTGTGAGTGTGAATGAGTGAGTGAAATAGTCAGTCTTAATTTTACATTTGATTATTTCAGCAATATCATGATGAGGAACACTAGAAATGGGCTTCACACTTTCTACTGTGGGGAATGAAACCTGGTTTATGACATGACAAGCAAACACCTTAACCACTAGCCTACCCAACTGCCCTAATGCTTGTTCGATGGCTTGTTCCAATACATCAAGATTTTGTGCTGGAGTATCTTTCTGGCATATTCTGTGACCCACAGTGTCTCAAACATGCTCTATGGGATTGAGATTGGGCCTCGTGGTAGAGGCAATAACCCATAACAGTAACCATTGACGTGGGCTATCATTGATGTCCGTGACGACAAGATATGTGTTAAAAGGATTGTCATCAAAAAACTTGCAACAATAGGGTGTAGGGTGTCAGTGATGCACAGTTGTCCATTCAGAATTTGTCTTACCATCATCACAAGGTCAAGTATATAGTGAGTGAGTGAGTGAGATTAGTTTTAGATCAATTTTAGCAATATTCAAGCAGTATCAAGGTAGGGGACACCAGAAATGGACTTCATACACTGTACCCATGTGGGGAATTGATGTATTTTATGTGACAAGCAAATGCTTTAGTTTAACTATTTGACTACCCAACCGAAGCTCAAGTAAGCGAGAGACACCCGGCACCTTCAGTGAACCCCACTCAAATAGTACTTGCTCCAAGATATTCCGTTGTGCACATGCTGTGTTCTCCAGTATTAAACATAAGCTCAACTACTTGTTATGAACAAAAGGAGACAAGCAGGCTCTTCCACCTTGACACCAATTCTACTGACATTAGGATTAATAAGAACCTACTTCTGCCGGTTTGTGCTCTGGGAATAACATAAATTGATGTCTATTAGATTGTCCATACAGATTTTTTGGATTTGAGACTGCTCTGACGGACAAACGATGATTTGGATGGGTGACGTCTTGTGATTTTGTGACGGGATATCAATGAGGAATCACTTATGGTTGACTTGAATGCAGAGTCCTTCAAGTCATTAGTTCCTTTCTTGCTGATTGGTTGATAATTAATGGATGATAAACAACATCTCTTGCAAAAAGGGTCATCAGAAAATGACAATTCCCCCCGTACTAACACACCCATGTCCTAGGAAGACCTACTGAGACACACCCATGTCCTAGGAAGACCTACTGAGACACACCCATGTCCTACTGAGACACATCCATGTCCTAGGAAGACCTACTGAGACACACCCGTGTCCTAGGAAGACCTACTGAGACACACCCATGTCCTAGGAAGACCTACTGAGACACACCCATGTCCTACTGAGACACATCCATGTCCTAGGAAGACCTACTGAGACACATCCATGTCCTAGGAAGACCTACTGAGACACACATATGTCCTAGGAAGACCTACTGAGACACACCCATGTCCTAGGAAGACCTACTGAGACACACCCATGTCCTACTGAGACACATCCATGTCCTAGGAAGACCTACTGAGACACACCCATGTCCTAGGAAGACCTACTGAGACACACATATGTCCTAGGAAGACCTACTGAGACACATCCATGTCGTAGGAAGACCTACTGAGACACACATATGTCCTAGGAAGACCTACTGAGACACATCCATGTCCTAGGAGGACCTACTGAGACACACATATGTCCTAGGAAGACCTATTGAAACACCAAGGTGGAGCTATCCATGAACACTCATGGTCAAGGCAGGGTTTCCATGATGAACTCATCTTTGAGGACAGAGCTATTGAGACACATCTGTGTGAAAGGGTAGAGCTCTTGATGACATCTATCTTCAAGGCATATATCTCTTGGTGGATATTCATGTTCAAGACAGAAAGCTCTTCATGAATGACATGTTCAAGGAACAGCTGCCACTGTGGATCGATTTTTTCATTATCATTTCCTTTTATCGCTGAAGACACTTCCTCATTAATCCTCACTACTACTGCCAATAAAAACATTTTCTTCTTACCTGAGACACCACTTTTTTCAAGGTCAATGCAATAGACCTTTCATTGTCAGACTGAAGACAGTGTCCACTCTCAACATCACACGTGGTTCCTTGTGGGCAGCAGTGAGTCCCGTCCGAACAGCACACAGCCTGGTGTTGGACAAAATGAATACTCACATAAAAAAATTTTCTGAATGAGCTTTCAAAACCATTTGTTCAGAAACAAGAATATAATTTATTCATAAGATGACACAGGACAAACCAAGCTATAGCATGTCTCTGAAGACTGTAATAATAATTCATATACATTGTCCTTAAAATGACACCAGAAAATGGGCTTCACACATTGTGCCCGTGAGGGGAATCGAACCCGGGACTTCGGCGTGACAAGCGAACACTTTATCCACTAGGCTACCCCACCACCCCCGTATGCAACTGGGATACAATGACATGCATGAACCAAGTCAGTAAGTCTAACCAATCGATCCCATTAGTCACCTATTTTGTTAGACATGGGCTGCTGATGACGAACTGTAACCTGTTTCTTCATGAGTGAGGGGGATAAAGGTGACATGTAACAAAATTAGCTCATTCATGTTGTGAAAGATTTTCAGTTTTACATAAATTTGCTCAGATCAAGGAATTATCTTCCAATGGCAACAATGTCCTCTTGGCTACAAATTCTGAAGTTTGATATTCCAATCAGAAACTATATCAGTTTTAGTGGTTGTCGTTGCAAAGCCATTTGAAAACAAACATGAATTTGAGTGTTTAGCATATTTACATCAGAGTGAGTGAGTGAGTGAGGTTTTGTGCTGCTTTTAGTTTTAGCAATATTCCAGCATTTCAGTGGGGAACACCAGAAATGGGTTTCAAACAGTGTATCCACAAGGGAAATCGAACCCGAGGCTTCGGCATGATGAGCGAATACTTTGACCTTTAGGCTACCCCACATCTGAAGGTGCACAACTAAATGGGACTGCGAGAAGATGTCTTTAGGAAGGAAGACTTACATTGCTGAAAGTACAACAGGCCATGTATCCTTGTGCAGCCCTACAGCAAGTATCTCCATCATTGCACTGCTTCTGGGTGCCATTGCAGGTGAACACGCCTGGATCAGGAGTCTTCAGGACAGTCCTAGTGGCCAGTGTCTTCACTGCCCAGGGGACAGTGATGCTGTCAGATATACAGGAACCAGCACTGCAGGTGCTACCCTGGGGGCAGCAATGGATCCTGTCGGGACAACACACTGCCTGCAACAGAAGAAACTGCCTTAGATTATGAGTGAGTGAGTGAGTGAGTGAGTGAGTGAGTGAGTGAGTGAATGGGTGAACTGCTTGACGAGTATTAGATGAGCCACAACCTGACAAGTGACTCCAATTTGCATATAGGGAATGCCCTTAAGAACATTCCATTAGAAACAAAAGGGAAACAGGTTGTCGTCTAAACATTGATTTCGTGTAAATCGTGTTTATAATGTTATATCATACTACTGGACATGTGTTAAACACAGAAGCGGCATTGCTTTCATGCCATGGTCAGCATATACTGCACATGCTTAATCCCCGATCTACCTCATGTACCTGTAACAACCAAGTGTATTCGTCTGCATACACTGTCCTGCCTGCTTGTCACAAACGCGTGTACTGCACAGGCTCATCTAATACATGTCAAGCAGTAGTTTTAGGCCACTTTCAGCGGGGGACAACTGGAATGGGTTTCATAAGATATCAAACCCTGGTCCTCAGCATAACAAGTGAATGTTTTAAACACTGAGCTACCCAACGTCCTCTACAAAGACAGTATAATCCTAATCATAACATATTATATCTGTGCACTTTCAGAAGAGAAGTTTTTACAGGGTTTAAGTAGATAGTTTTTCTAAAAAGAGTGTGAATAGGTTCTTTGCGAGGCATTTCAGAAATTGTGACGATGATGAAAAACAAAGGTCTGTGGATAATCAACTTGCAATGAGTGTGGTGTTTTGGTGTGGGTGCTGACACCATTATAAAGGAGGTCATGCAACTTTATACAAGACAATTTCTTGTTTATCGCATAGTTCCCAAGTTTTACACTCTTATTAATTTGAAATGCCCCACCCTGCAACAAACAAAAAGCTGTCATCCATAAAATTAAAATTAAAATTAAAATTAAAATCAAACTTAAAATTAAAATCTATGAATCAGTATTGTAAACCAAAAGGTACTGTGTTCTGTAATCTGATTGGTTGAAAAACATGATCAAATGGTATTAGATTCCTGGAAACTGCAAGACTGTTCACTGCGTATTGACACGTAAACAATTGTTTTGTTGTGTCATCAACAGTGGTGACGTCATTCAAATCGTATTGTGACGTAAAGTTTGAATGACAACACAAATGAGCAACTCCAGATGCTACCATGGGAACCAGTTGAAACGGCCAGCTGATGACACTTCACTGCTGTACCCCTACTTGATGTAAACGAGTGCAGACAGTAAAACCCCTTTGGTTTACTTTTTTGTTTACAAAGTCGATAAACATCATGTGTTGGTCAATTTCCAGGTGTTATTGAGTATTTGAAGCATGGGAATATTTCATTTGAAACCTCCGGCTGACGCTGTTGGTTCCAAATGCATTCCCATGCTTCAAATACACAATAACACCTGGAAATTGGCCAACACATGATGTTTATCTCCTGATTGATTCATCAACTTCTAGAACGCTGATAAAGCAATAATCATACAGTTACCTGTGGCATGGGACAGCATCCCCACTGGCCTGTGACCATCCGACAACAGGTGTTTCCATCCGGACATTCAAAGCCACCACCACACTGGATGCTGCTAGGTTTAGGGAGGGGTCGGGATGGGGTGTTTCTGTAAAGGGGAAGGGAGATGTGGCCGTTCTCTCCGTCACATGTCTGCGATGTCAGGTTGCAGATCATGTACTCTGGGCAGCAGTGTATCCCGTCTGAACAACACACAGCCTGGAAAAAACATCACTTATGTTCAGATTCATATATTGATTTGGATCAGGTTGACTTAGATATGAAGTCCGGGGTTCCTTTCAAGAAAAACCTTCAGGAAGGTTAACCATAACTCGGATTATTTAACGTTCCACTGAGGTTACTTTACTGACCTACTATCACCTTAGTGCTTCATGAAAGGAGATCCTGGGTGCCGTTGTTCAAGTGAGTGAGTGAGTTTAGTTTTACGTCGCACTCAGCAATATTCCAGCTATATGGCGACGGTCTGTAAATAATCGAGTGTGGACCTGACAATCCAGTGATCAACAACAAGAGCATCGATCTGCGCAATTGGGAACCGATGACATGTGTCAACCAAGTGAGCTAGTCTGACCACCCGATCCCGTTAGTCGCCTCTTACGACAAGCATAGTCACCGTTTATTGCAAGCATGGGTTGCTGAAGGCCTATTCTACCCCGGGACCTTCACGGGTCCCGTTGTTCAAAGCGATCAAAGGTGATTGTAACTCCCATACCATAACATAGACTGTCATAGGACTAAGGTTTTCTTTTGCGCAACGACACTATGGTAAGTAAACGTACATGTCAAACAGACCTGTGGCAATGACCAAGCTCTCTTCAGACTGAACTACCTTTTGTTTGTTTGTTTGTTTCCAACCACACTCATCAATATTCCAGTTACAATTGACAGTAGTCTGTAAACAATTGTGTCTGGACTAGACAATACATTGATCATCTGCATGATCATCAATTTATACAACTGGGATACGATGACATGTTGCAACCAAGTTGGAAAGCATGACCACCCGATCTTGTTTATAAGATACCTCTTACAGCAATCATATGTTGCTGAAGATCCATTTTTATCTGCCATATAACTGAAATATAAACAAACAAACAAATACTTTTATCTGCCATATAACTGAAATATAAACAAACAAACAAATACTTTTATCTGCCATATAACTGAAATATAAACAAACAAACAAATACTTTTATCTGCCATATAACTGAAATATAAACAAACAAACAAATACTTTTATCTGCCATATAACTGAAATATAAACAAACAAACAAATACTTTTATCTGCCATATAACTGAAATATAAACAAACAAACAAATACTTTTATCTGCCATATAACTGAAATATAAACAAACAAACAAATACTTTTATCTGCCATATAACTGAAATATAAACAAACAAACAAATACTTTTATCTGCCATATAACTGAAATATAAACAAACAAACAAATACTTTCATCTGCCATAAAACTGAAATATAAACAAACAAACAAATACTTTTATCTGCCATATAACTGAAATATAAACAAACAAACAAATACTTTTATCTGCCATATAACTGAAATATAAACAAACAAACAAATACTTTTATCTGCCATATAACTGAAATATAAACAAACAAACAAATACTTTTATCTGCCATATAACTGAAATATAAACAAACAAACAAACAAATACTTTTATGCCTCATAGTGCCAGAACATAATACTTTCCCTTCAGGTCAACACTACCTGCAAATGCAAACACTTGATAAGATGCACGTCAACATCTCAGATTCTGAATCCCTTTTGTCACTTGTGCTCCTTTTCCAAATACTGAGTTGACGTACTTAATCAGAAGTTTTTTTCAGCCAACCTATCCATTACAAAACTAGAGGGATGAAGTAACTATGGTCACTTCCCCAGTCCTACGCTACACAGATCAGCATGTCAGCCAGTCACTGAGTGAGTGAGTTTAGTTGTATGCTGTACGTATTCCAACTGTATGGTATGGATCAGGCAATCCAGTGATCAACAACATGAGCACTGTTCTACTAAACTAGTATACAATGATTTATGTCGACCAAGTCAACAAGCCTGATCAACCGATCCTGCTAGTACAACAAGAATGGGTTACTGAAGATCAGTTCTATCAAACAAACATACATCACAACAAACATAAACAGCAGCTATAAACCAGCTGATTCCTTGAGATAGGCTCTTGGAAATCCAGATACTGTTAATAATAATTCTGACAATGCAAATGTGTTACATCTTGTCTAATTTTCCTCAAATGTTTCTTTAAGCCTCAATAAAGCGTAATATATGCCTTTAACATGCTATTACCCCCTGTAAGGATAAAGGCACAAAGAAACATACCTGAAAGGAGTCAAGACTCTGACTGAAACAAAATCACTGAGCACTGATCATACAAAATTAAATGGACAGATCAAACTGGAGACTGTTGTTTTTGTGGAACTCTAGACTAATAATCAGATTCATTATCTGTCCTCTGTTACAGTGACTGTACCAATTTTCACTTCATCTTCAATGACAGAGCATGGTGTTCAGTTCATCATACTCTAGATGCAAGGTATGAGTATTCTGCAGCAGCAGCAGCAGCAGCAGCAGCAGCAGCAGCAGCAGCAAAAATGTGCTTGATGATCGGCAAGGTATTAGGTAACCATTTCAAGGCAAAAATGTTTACTGTGCAAAAGGCCACCAGCCAACCTACATTGGAGTCATACATACAGATTATGGTTGATAGGTATGGTGCAATAAGTAGTAATTTATGATCCAAACATGAATTCATGTTTCAGATAGAAAATTATGCAAAAGTAGTGAAATATGACGGGTCTACAAAACGTTATATCATATTGTTACATTTAATAAGAGCATAATTAATATAGTAGGACAGCTTTATTATTAGATGCTGGTCAGTTGATGAAAGAAGCAGTTTTAAAGCTCATGAAGGCGCCTTAAATAGAAGTATTTGGTATGCAAATATTTACAAAAAGGTCAAACAAGTAAAAAACGTGGATTTTATTTTCCACACCTACATCACACAGTGGGCACTTTCCTTGCATCATTCAACATAAAAATGTCTTCCTGGTTCACCATTATGTTGATCAAACCTAACCTAACACATATATGGATATCTTACTTTATTTGACTTTAGGAAAGACAGACAGACTCAAGTAGTGATTTGTACATTCTAGAAGAATCATACCGTAAATTCTTACCAATGATTTAATACCATTCTAGACTAAACATATGACTTCTTCCTCAAAAATGAGTTAAAAACAAACTGACTGGCTTAACCATACAACACCATAACCATGTGTAAACAGAAGATTTCATATAAGAGATGCCCATGTCACTTAAACAATGTTGTCCAAACGAACAAGAATGTTATAAGACTTTCTGGGTAGTCTATGTTCTTGCATACACAATATCTTAAAACCAGAATGTTATGCACCGAATATGAGCATTTATATACAGGGGATACCTCCCACATTCACCATACACCAGACAATTTGGTGTAGATGGTCCAACATTTAAAAATTTCTCATATTTCAGATACAGTCGTGGCCCATTTATCCGAACCTCACATATCTGGAAAACTCGGCTTCCGAACGAAAATTCCTTAAAACGAATTCATAACGTTGTAAACGTTGATCAGTACACTCACCTATCCGGAAATCTGGTTTCCGTAATCGTACGGTCATTTCTACATACAAAACACTAAATTATGTACATTTTTGACTCATATATCCGGATGGCTGAGCTCCTATATGTTTAAACACGCGATTACCAAGGGTCTCGCGTGACATAACAAAGAAGTCGGCAGTCTTTGAAGCGTGAGAAGATTTAACTACCTCTGAGTAGCAAGGTGACACTGAGTTAATTTTGAGGCGTGTCAATTTGTGGGTCACTATAATTAATTAATCCGGATGATCAAGCAAGCTTGGACAGCTGTGAGTGAGAAGACAATTGCTAACTGCTTCGTCATGTGGATATTATCCAATCAAATGAGGACATGGCCTTGTTGGAACTTCGCGATGCACTACGATCCTGTGCACAAGTTGCAACTGTGACTGTTACTGCCGATGATCTTGTGAATGTCGACAGTGACGAAGTGACCAGCGAAAGTCCTCGCTTTTCTACACAGACAGTGCAAAAAGCCATGACTGATTTCTTCAAGCAAGCATTACTGCAAGAGCAGGTATGAGACATTTTATGTATGCCCTGATATTTGTTTATGTGTAATCAATAAAGACTATGCCTGATGCCTACTATGTTTGTTTCTTTGTACGTTTCTTTGTACATATGGCCCCTGATTCAAATATCCGAACATTTGCTTATCCGGACAATTTCAATAAATACACAAGTGTTCGGATAACCGGGACACGATTGTATATTTTTTTTTCTATGCATTCATACTGCTGAAATCCCTAGATCTCGGATCCGTACAAAAGAATAGGGTGAATTTGGCAATCAAACCATTTAGAGGAAATACTAGGTATGAACATACCAATTTCAAAGAAGATTTATCAATGCTTTCCTGGCTTTTAATGATAATTCAGTAACAGATGTTTTCCAATTAATAGTAGATATAAACTTAAGATTAAGATAAGTGTAAATAATTTAGGCTGATCATTTAAGGACCTCTAGAGGATATCTGGCAACCTTTCCTAATACTAACAATATTTGTTTTATCTAGATTAACTGTACACCGTTTCTTTGTTCCATATATGAGGTCTTGAGCATTGTGTCTTCATGTCAGTGGCAGGGCTTGACAGGAGTTGATGCCAGTGGTGTACAGGAGTTGGGTTGACAGGAGTTTATGTTGATGCCAGTGGCAGGCTTTGACAGGAATTTGTATGATGCCAGCGGCAGGCTTTGAGAGGAGTTTGTGTTGATGCCAGTGGTTTTTAGGGGTTGGTCTGACAGGAGTTTGTGTTGAGGCCAGTGTTGCAGTGGTTTGACAGGACCTTGTGTTGATGCTAGTGTGGTAGTGGAATGACACAATGTAAAGACAGTTTGTTTTATACCTGAAAGAGTGGTTGCATGGGCAAGTTTTGACATGCAGTAACGGTGAAGGTTGACACAATGTCAAGTCAGTGTGAAGGTGAGTATAACACAGAATATCTGATCATTGTGTATTGGATGGATGCACTAAGCAAGGGTTTCACACAGATACTCACATCAGGCAGGGGACAACAACCATAGAGGCCCGACTCAAGTTTACAGCATGTGTAACCATCAGGACACTCCGACTGTCCATCAGGGCACATAACAGCATAGCGAGGCTGTGTGCCATGGCTTGGCTTTTCTGAACCCTTTGCAGGAGTTCTCTCAAACCAGTCAGTCATCGCATCTCCTTGCAAACATTTCTTGAGAGCAACATTACAGGTTGTGTTCTCTGGACAGCAGTGGATGTGATCAGAACAACACACGCCCTGCAATATGATGTCATCAGTACAAGACGTGACCTGCAACCTGACCTGATCAGTACAAGACCTGCAGATTGATCTAATCAGAATAACACATGACCTGCAATTTGACCTGATCAGTACAAGACCTGCAGATTGATCTAATCAGAATAACACATGACCTGAAATTTGACCTGATCAGTACAACACACACCCTGACCTGATCACAAGACATGGCCTGTCCTGCATCTTGACCTGAGAACAAGACATGACCTGTAATTTAACCCGATCAGTTCAAGACATGACCTGCAATTAGACCTGTTGGGTACAAACTGAGACTTAAGACATGACCTGCAATTTAACCTGATCAGTACAACAGATTCCCTATAATCTGACCTGATCAGTACAAGACATGACTTGAGATTTGACCTGATCAGCGCAACACATGTCCTACAATTTGAACTGATCAGTTCATGCCCTGACTATTTAATGTTAGCAATACAACACATCCTTAAGTTTTGTTATTACCTCACACAAAATGGAATGAGAATAGTACATATTCATTCAAGCTTATCATGGCTGGAAGATGCCAATAAATGTTGCCACTGGAAGTATACAGGTCAAAATTCCACAACCTGGACCTTGGAGAAATGACAAAAATTGTTAAATTACCTTAGGATGAGGGCAGCAGCCAAACTGGGTCTTAGTGATTGAACAACATGAGCTGTTGTCTGGGCAACTGGACTTTTTATCTGGACACATCACATTGCCAAGAGGTTTGGTGTCCTTCTGGGACTTGATACTCTTGTCTGAGCTAGGATGGTTGGCTTGTCCTCCACTGTGCTGCATCTTCCTGGCCCGAGCTGGCCTTTTGTCCTCCCAGGTGATGCTGATGCCATCCTTGTTGCATTTTCCCGCACTGACGTCACAGGTCATCCCGGATGGACAGCAGTGGATATGGTCAGAGCAGCACACAGCCTGTGGGTATACAGGTATTAAACAGTGAAAATATATGCATAAAATGTTCAGTCAAATGATTGCTGAGATTGGGATAATGTTTCGCGTATGCTATGATTTTCTGATTTAATGCTGTTTTTAACGGCTACAGACCGTCCAGGGATTGAAATAAGGGTTTTTTCAAGTGTACCTCATAGGCACTGACATGATGACCTAAGTGTGCCATAAGGGCACGCAGGTAAGAATTTAACTATGCCATTGTAATCTTAGCTGTGCCATCTTATAGTTATACAATGGCACTAATAATTTCAATCCCTGCCATCTCAAGTATTAAAAGAAATAGTGAGTGAGTATGATGTAGTCACTTTAAACAGTATTTCACTGGGGACACAAGATACTGGATTCACGCACTGTAGTTATCTGAAGATCTGTCCTGTGACTTTGGTGTGAACATTCTGACTATGGCTACCCCACCTCGAACAGCAGGTATAGGTCAAGGTTTTACGCTAAAAAAGCCAGTTTGAGGTCTGCAGATTAAGCTCTGAAAGGAAGAATGAATCCTACCTGTGGAATTGGGCAGCAACCCCAGTCTCCTGACGCCAGCTGACAACATGTGGACCCTGATGGACACTCTGTCTCACCTCCAGGACACACCACCGATGCTTCCATCTCCTGCAGAACAAAATTGGAAATTTCAAATATAAATTGTATATTTATAACACTTATCCTATCTCACGGTATGCACTTCTCTCCTTCTTCCTACCATTGCATGGAAATGTATCGGATGGAAGTCAAAAGGATGATGACCCCTAGTATCCTGTGTATAATTCCGAGAGACATGAATAATTAGTCGGGAAGATGTAGATGAAGATATTGCAGTATCTGAGATAAACATAGATGGCGTTGTAGAAGGAGACAAAATCTGTTGAAGAGATGTCAAAAACCAGCTGGTGAGAGAGAGAGCCACACAAACAGGAGCTGCTAAACCAGTAGAGATCGCTGTCCTGTTGGATGTCATAAGATCTTAGAAATAAGAGGGAACACCATACTGTGCTGAAGTGCCGAACAACCATGGAGTGTTGAACCCTTTGGGAGAGACGCACTGGTCTGTAGGTCTGAACCAATCAGAACTGGTGCACTGGTCAGGTGTGCCGAGCCAAATGGGAGTGGTGCACTGTAGGACTTTCTGTGAAATACTTCTCACTTTCACCTGGGGTTATTATCAACTCTATCAGTGAAGTGCAAGTCGAAATTACTGTTGGCCTAACCATGCCAATGTTCAGATCAGCTTGTCCATGCAGTACAAGATATCCGAAAGCATGTAAGTGGTGGTAATGAACAAAAACGTTTTGATATTTTTCTGAATATTAACAGCAGCACTGGTATTTCTTTTGGCGTTCGTGGAATATTGCTGAGTGCGGCGTAAAACTACACTCACTCACTCATTCAGTGTGGGTCGACAATCTGCAACTGTTTTAGATACTATTGCAGCATAGTATTGCAGCATCTGCAGATGCTAGAGCCACCCTATGTGCAATAAGACCAACACTGCTTCTCATCCCTGTCATATCGGCTGCCACATCTGAACCCAGTCCAATAGCCTTTTCAAGAGGAACATTCCATTCTGCTAAACTTCATGCACACATTCTGCTGTACCACTGTGAATGGGGTAGTTTCCAATGAATAGTGTTTTTGGGAACCAATTTGTGTTAAAAATTTCCACAAATATTATAAGTTTTTTTTCAACTGTCACATTTACAGTCTCATCAATGATGATTCCCCAAAACTGACTCTTAGAAATTTTGTCTTTCATTTCATTCACCATACTTTCGATCTTTCATTTCTCCTATGCCATCAGAATGTGTGAAAACGTCACCAGTCAAACTTGAAAAGCCATTTATATTTGTAGCTTGATTAATCCAGGAAATGTAGACGTCACCAAAATTTCTTGTGCAATGTACAGTTCTTATCATAGCTGTTAACTTTGCATCAGATTTCTCAGTTGTAGCCTTTAGATGTGTACTCATAGCTTCTCGCTGAAGACTTGCAATTATAGCATGATGAGGGGGTGCACTGTCATGATGTTCTTTTAATGTAGACCTTTTCAAATTTATGCATCCTTTCGTGAATCCATTCACTTTTCCTGCATGTTGGCATATTTTATTTCACAGAACATTAATACACTTCCACTGTCATCCTCATAACAAAGCCATTGAGAACTGAATTGTTGTATTTTAGCATTGCAAGTTTTAGGTTTGGAGTTCCCACTTAAACAGAGGCTTTCCCCTTTATTGTGTTGATTACTGGTTTCTACATCTGTTCTCAGTTCATCATGATTGTGGTCCAATTCACAAACCTTTCTTTTACCTCCGGAGAAAGTGGAAGGCATCGTCTGATTTTTTACTGGTCAGTTTCACATTTGACAGTTACCATGTGCTTTTAACAATTGGATATGATCGTACATTTCCGCGACAATTTGTAAGCCTACATACTATTATAACTGGATGAGATACAAAGAACACTTGATTTGTTCAGAATGACTGAGGAACCATTGACTAATGGCATTTTGTACATTACGTCACATGATTTGGATTGTTTATAAATCTGTAAGTTCTTGAAACCATATTTAGATAGAAGTTTTTCTTGAATGACTTCTCATTGACATTTGATATACATGGCATGATTTATAGTAGGCATTTTATGATTTTATGTTTACCAGACACGAGGACTGACAACATTTGAATTTATCGGTCCTGGGCCATTTTTCCAGCTAAAAGCTGGCATATGACAGTGAACAGAAACACCATCAAATCAATCAAGAATTGGCAAGACAAAAAATGCTAAGCCTGTATTTAATAGAAATATATGCAAGCTAGTATATACAGGAAAAACAGCTAAGCTAGTATACCAGTATTACCTCAACATGCATCAAGGTCTTGTGTCTCATCCGGTCACTGTCTGTGCCAGGGTCAGTTATCACTAGTCCTCCTGATGACTGACTTGAGGATGACCTCTGCATCCAGGGAAATGCGATTCCATTATGTCTATTACACCTGCCAGCTGACGAGTCACAGGTAGTTCCAGATGGGCAACAGTGGACTTTATCTGGGCAACAAACAGCCTGGAAACAAAACAAGGACAAGGTGACAACTTTATCCTGGATGGAGGAGAGACTGTGTGAGTGTAGTTTTATGCCATTTCTAGCAGCATTCCAGCAATATGATGGTGAGGGACACCAGAAATGGGCTTCACACATTCTTTCCATGGGGGAAATGAACCTGGGTCTTTGTGTGACAAGCAATGCTTGAACCACTGGGATATGACAACACCCCTAAATGATGGAGGAAAAGCAGTTTTATAAAATGTAAATATGTAAGGTAAGTAACATGGCTATGCAACATATTGTAAATATATACCTCAATATATGCTTTTGCATTGCAACATATTGTAATATATACCTCAATATATACTTTTGCACTGAAATATATTGTAATATATACCTCAATATATGCTTTTGCACTGCAACATATTGTAATATAAACATTCTCTGGAATACCAACCCCTTTGAAGTAATGATAAAATACTAATGAAAGAAATGGGCACAGGAGAGTTCTAAACCAAAACAAGAGATCATAAAAGAGTTTTCAATATACCATACACATTAAAACAAGAGTCATCAGAAGATGACATATCCCCCGGCCTCCACGTTTGAAAGGACACATCATCTCACTGTTACTCATTGTTTTCTTAGACTAAGTTTGAATTGTTTCCATGGAATTCATGAAAATTGTAATGCCATATATCTGTAATCAGCAAAGTCACAATTTCAAGATCTGCCTCATATATCTGCTAAGATCTGTTGAAAGATATAAAATGGTTTTCAAGTTGTGCTCTGGAAACGAAGCCCATCCCTCCATTTTGAGACTAAGTCCGAAATGTTTCCATGGAAACCAAGAAAATAATACATCACAAAAACCTTTAAAAACCAAAAGGCACTTTGGGGTCTGCCACACATATCTGCCAAGTTTTATTGACAGATATTAAGAAGTTTTTGAGTTCTGCTCTGGAAATGAAACACACCTCTCACTTGTCAGACTAGGTCCAAAACGTTTCCATGGAAATGGAGAAAATAATAAATCACAAGATCCTGTACATAGCAAAAGGCACCACTATAGGTATATTTACCAATTTTGCAGAAAAATATTGAATATTTTTGAGTTAGAGGAAACGAAGCCCATCCCTCCAGTTTGAGACTAAGTCCGAAACGTTTCCATTGTAACTGAGATAATAATAAATCACAAAAACCTGTACATAGAAAAAGGCACAACTGTGGGGTCTGCCACACACATCTACCATGTTTTGCCAACAGATATAAAGAAGTTTCTGAGTTCTGCTACGGAAACGAAACACACCTCTCACTTTTGAGAGTAAGTAAAAAATGTTTCCATGGAAACTGAGAAAATAACTAATCATTAAAACCTGTGAATACCAACAGGCACCACTACAGGTTCAGACTCATATATCTACCAGGTATTGCAGAAAAATATTGAATGTTTTTTGAGTTCTGCTCAGGAAACGAAGCCCATCCCTCCATTTTGAGACTAAGTCTGAAACGTTTCCAAGGAAACCAAGAAAATAAGAAAAAATGAACAAAAATTAACCTGACTTGCTGTCAAGGGGAACAACTCTGTTTCATTTTGACTCGACAGGATCAAAACTGGTTTTTGCTCAAGAAGAAACATTATGGCAACATTTGCTTGAACATGACTGAACAATTCTATACCAACATATAAGGCACTACAAACCTGCAGATTCATTTGAAAAGTGTGCCTTGTTGCCTAGTGTGGGTGTGTACCTGCATACCTATAGCCTTGTGGGGTGAGTACCTGGACACCCGTAGCTTTATGTGTGGTGTACCTGCACACCTGTAGCCTCATGTGTGGTGTGCACCTGCATACCTACAGCCTTGTGGGATGAGTACCTGCATACCTGTAGCCTCATGTGGTGGTTGTACCGGCACACCCATAGCTTCATGTGTGGTGAACATGCATGCACACCCAAAGCTTCCTGTGTGGTGAACATGCACGCACACCTGTTGCCTCATGTGTGGTGTGAACATGCACACCCATAGCCTCACATGGGATGTGAACACGCACACCTGTAGCCTAATGTGAGGTGTGTACCTGCACACCTGTACCCTCGTGTGGTGTGAACATGCACACCTGAAGTCTCATGTGGGATGTGAACATGCACACCTGTAGCCTCATGTGGGACGTGAATATGCACACCTGTAGCCTGCTGTGGGGTGTGTACCTGCACACCTTTTGCCTCATGTGGGGTATGTAGCTGCAAATCGGCAGCCTCATGTGGGGTGTGAACATGCAGATTTGTAGCCTAGTGTAGGGTGTGTACCGTCACACCAGAAGCTTTGTGTTGTAGGTACCTGCCCTTCATGTGAAGCCATAACATACTGCATGAAGTGACACACTTGATGTAAAGACATTTCAGACCAAGTGAAGTGGCACCTTTGATGTGAAGACATGACACCAGTAATGTGAAGCCAGTCCTGTGAGTGATGATATCAAGATCAAGCATCAAAGTTATGAATGACACAGCTGTGGATAGAAAACAAGCAAATTGTATAAGATTGATTGATGAACACTTGAATATGTCAAAAGAAATTTATTTAAATCACTTCACATAACAGGTATTTATGAAAATACAGACTATTAACATGAAGCTACACAAGCAATAGACAGTACTGGGTAGCAACAAATCAGTTCATGAAATATTTTATTCCATTCAGTATGAGAATTAAAGGAGGAAGCTACTAACAACATGTATCTGAGTTGGCAGGAGCAACCTTCAGTCCTGATGTGTTACCACAGACAGGTGCTAAAGGTCCCAGGTGCTAAATTGAAAATGACACTCAAAATATAATGTCCGTATTACTATCATACAACAATAACATTTGCAAACATGCATCCAGTGTATATGATGTTTTTGAAAGCCAGTTCTCAAAGTGTCAGTTTGTTAGCAAAGTGTTTGAAGTTATTTTGCTGAATGGATTAAAGGTCACAGACTGAAGAAAAGCATTTGTCTCAAATATTTTACACACCCTATCATAACATTCTAAAATTCATAATATTATTGGCAATCAAACATATTAATGTCATTTACTATCTTTTAGTGGCTTATTCACCCAGAATGGTGACATTAAGTTCATTAGAATTTAATCAAATTCAACAGAATTAGACTCAAATGTGTCCTGTAACAGAATTCATAGGGAGGAAAAGGCAAATGTGTTCATGGAAAGGGAGAGGGTAACCATGACGTGACTTGTAAAGTAAAGTAAAGTTGTGCAGTCTGTGCAAGGCAATAAGCAAACTTATGTTTCTTAGTTTATTACTTCTGAGATAATGAGTACAGTACGAGTATTTCAGCAATATCACCATGGACAACACCAGATATGGGCTTCACACATTGTACCCATGTGGGGAATTGAATCCAAGTCTTTGGTGTGGTGAGCAAATGCTTTAACCACTAGGCTACACCATTGTTCCTGATAATGGTAGGGATAAAGATAGACTGAGTGGATGGGTAGGATGTGCTGTCCTCTGAACTATATTCCAGGGCCCGCTTGCACAGAGCAATCTTAGTTACAATCAATCTTAGGCACCTACAATCAACTTTACAATCACCGTACAATTGCTCTAATCCACTTGCACAAACACGATCTTAAGACAGCATGGATTTAAGATCGCAATCTTAACTAAGACTGAACTCTTCAACGTTGAAAGTAGAAATTTCTTGAACTCGACTCCTGTCTACAGTTGTCTTCAAGTGCGCATAGCATGCAGCGCAAATAATACGTGGAACTTGTTCCCGCACGCAAATGACATCCCTTCCTTAATCGCACCTTGCAGATTTTTCATCAAAACAAAACAAAACAAAACAAAACAAAAAAAAACCCAAACCCACAAATCTTTGAAGGAAACGATAACGTTGAAGAAGGAAGCGATAACGTGGAAGGTAACATGTATAATCACTCGTACCTCAGGGGTTATTCTCTAATTTTTCTACATTCTAATTTTTTATGAACTAAACATGTGATACTGCAACCACAGACCTATCATGTTTTATAAAGTATTGAAATACAAACAAATACGTTAACAAATTGGGTCTTGAGTTATTGATCTAATAATCATGAAATTAAAAGATAGCACATAAATAAAATTTCCTTATGATATAACACCTAAATGTACCATGATTTGTCAGTGGTTCTCAGTTGAACATAGTTTGGCATCTCGTAGGTGTTATTTGGAGTAAAATCCCCAATATATCCCGCAAGCATTAGATTTGTAAAGATATGAAAGTGTGACATGACTGTGGGAGTGTTGTGGAAAATTCATGACAGGGAAATATGAAAACGTTATTATTTCGTGTGTGTTGTATGTGTTGTTGAATGCTCATCCACAGTATATTAATTCCTTTATCCTATTGATAATTATTTTTTCGTTTTGTCAAAAAAAATGTTTTATGCAAATTTCACATACCCCAGCAAGTGTATTTTTCCCGTTTGAAGAATACTTGTATTATATTTAAAATGCATAGATTACAACTCTTGTCTCTCGTCATATTCAATTTTTACAAGTAGAAAAACATAATTCTGCACGTTATCCAACTGTAGATTATTTCAATGATAAACTAAGAGAAAATCATTAACCGAAAAGAAACATGTGGAGATCTGTTCTGTCACAAGAGAACATGCATTGTATTTGGGCATGGCAGATTTTACGGCAACGGCATAATCTGCAAAGGGAAACCACTCCCATCTTGCGTAAAAACTAAAATTAGCTGCCCTTGAGTTATTGAAAAGGTCATGGCCACTGCTAATCGCAGCAGACACCTTTCGTTACTATCCTTTCCTTGTTTATCAAAAAGGTATGGTGTTCATACTTTTTCCAACACTGAATCGGGTGAGAAATGTACTTTATGATATCGACTCGATAATGATGTTGTTCACTACCGCAAATAACGATATTTTTGACGTTAAATCGATGTTGCATTCTCCGTGTTGTTGAAGTGTCGAGGCGAATCATACAGTTTTATGCAGTATGAAAGCAATCCCCTAACGTAAAGCTAATTATTTGCGTGGAATTGACACCAACCTGGACGCCATTTTGCTCTTGACTACAATGATCTTAGCTCCTTACAATTGGTTCCGACCAATTGTAAGTTTTGATTGTAACTTACAATGATCTTAGCCTAAAATCGCTTTGTGCAAGTGGATGGCGATTGTAGCCGGTGCCTAAGATCGGGATCTTAAGGATTTACAATAATTGTAGCTCTAAGATCGTTTTGTGCAAGTGGGCCCTGCAGGCTACACCATTGTCCCTGATGTAACAGGGACAAAGATAGGTTGAGTGGATGGGTGGGATGTGCTGTCCTCTGAACTATATTCCAGAAGGCTACACCATTGTCCCTGATGTAACAGGGACAACGATAGACTGAGTGGATGGGTGGGATGTGCTGTCCTCTGAACTATATTCCAGCAGGCTACACCATTGTCCACGATGTAACAGGGACAACGATAGACTGAGTGGATGGGTGGGATCTGCTGTCCTCTGAACTATATTCCAGCAGGCTACACCATTGTCCACGATGTAACAGGGACAACGATAGACTGAGTGGATGGGTGGGATGTGCTGTCCTCTGAACTATATTCCAGCAGGCTACACCATTGTTCCTGATGTAACAGGGATAAAGATAGGCTGAGTGGATGGGTGGGATGTGCTGTCCTCTGAACTATAATTCCAGAAGGCTACACCATTGTCCACGATGTAACAGGGATAAAGATAGGTTGAGTGGATGGGTGGGATGTGCTGTCCTGTGAACTATATTCCAGAAGGCTACACCATTGTCCCTGATGTAACAGGGACAAAGATAGACTGAGTGGATTGGTGGGATGTGCTGTCCTGTGAACTATATTCCAGAAGGCTACACCATTGTCCACGATGTAACAGGGATAAAGATAGGTTGAGTGAATGGGTGGGATGTGCTGTTCTCTGAACTATATTCCTGCAGAATCACCAACAAGGACGCTAAATCAGCGTCACATATTGTACCACTGATGGAAATCCATCCATTCTTGATTCCTCTTCATGTCATGTCAGCTACTATGGAAATAAAGGCTCTCACATCATTTGGACATTACTAAGGCTGCATAAAAAAGATTAAATGTTTCCCGGGTAATTTGTTTTCAAAAGTGAAGAGGACAGTAAGACTTTACTTAATTATGAGAGAAAAGAAAGTGACAAGGTAGGAACACAACTTTCTTTTTCAATTCTCTCTCAGAAATACAGTTGGGAAAGTTCACAAGATGTTAATGAGTTGTAGGATTCAGTCTCACTGATTCTTACTGTCACTTATTCTTATAGTGGACAAATAAATGATCATGACATGGCACTGTCAAATTTATCTTTTTAAAACGGCAATAAAAAAATTTCCACACACAAATAAAAGTGATGCCCTGAGGCTTGAGAAACATTTCACCTTTTAATATAGCCTAAATACAATGATATAATATAATTCCAGTCTTCTTAAAATCCAGTAATAGATGGTGAGGTTATTGGTAAGTGGCTGTGCATCGGTCAATCACATTATGTAACATAGAGTCTTGAGTCGCAACAAAACCGTATTAGCTTAACTGTGGTTCTTCACATTCATTTCCAGGTGAATAAATAGGCTACAAATAAAACATGATGAATGAAACTCCTTTTGCCACAAGATGATTCTGAGACAGTTCTGGACATCACTTGCAAATGTTATCATCTTATGGTTGATGCTGAATGTTCATCTGAACGACATTCATTTTCTGACCAGCAGGACGTTTCTTGAGCCAAGGAACAGACACACCCCTTGCTGGATTACATTTGCCATGTGGTATGTCACATGTGGTCCCATTGGGGCAGCAGTGGGCACCATCAGAGCAGCACACAGCCTGGGGAAGGGAAGCATTACATAACGTCTCTGGGTCTCCATGGTGCACTAATACTAGATGACTAGCTACTGAGTGAGTGAGGAAGTGAGTGAGGAGGTTACGCAATGAATTCTACAAGATGAGAATTTTCCAGAGGCTGGCATTAGGTACCAACAAATTCAACTGTATGCTTGATATTCACATGTCCCCCTCGTATGAACATGGATATCTATTGCCTTCAGTAAAAATGGCATTCAACATTTATGGCCTTCACTGAATAGAGTAATGCATGCATGCATGTATGTAGTCTCATGTGGAAAATATTAATGCCTGTTGTTCCTATGAGATATAGTGGCAGTCTGCAAATAATTGATGTTGGACCATATAATCCAGTGATCTCTTGTATTACAAGAACATATATATGAATAGGTTCCCAAGACAAATCTTAAAATGAAAATATATCTGCATGTTGTACAGTGGGATAAATATCTCTTCAGCATAAAGTGAGGGGGGTCAATGACCTTGACCCAAGTCAATGACATTCACGCAGCCACTGACCTAAAGAGGTTCTTGTCAGTGTATAGTTAATAAGAATCCTGATCATGCATGCATCTTCACAGCCTGTCCTGTGAGACAAGTCTGTGCATGTATTAATGATACTGAGTGGTGTGAGTGTTTCTCCTTGTGCTCCTAATGTGTTCATGCATATCTATTGCCTTCAGTGAAGGTGGTCATTGACATTTAAGGTCCTCACTGACCAGAGTAATGCAAGCGTATGTTCAGCTTCTCGTGACACATATCCAATCCATACAGACTCATCCTAACATGTGTCTGGCTACAGATTCATCCTCAGATCTTTCCATCTACACTCATCTTTAGATGTGCCCATGTGTCCATCTACAGATTCATCCTCTGATCTGTTCATCTACACTCATCCTAAGATGTGTCCATCTACGGACTCATCTTCAGACGTGTCAGTCTACAGCCTCATCCTAAAAGTGTTCAATTACAGTTTCATCATAAGATGTGTCCATCTACGGACTCATCTTCAGACGTGTCAGTCTACAGCCTCATCCTAAAAGTGTTCAATTACAGTTTCATCATAAGATGTGTCCATCTACAGACTCCTTATTACATGTGTCTGCAAGGATTCTGCATGCAATATGGCCATGCTCAAATATAATTTGCATCGTGTCAAAATAGGATACTGATATACCACTAAAGATTCCAGGAAAGTGGTTGTTAAAAACAACTGACTGATCCAAAAACATGCCACGTTTGACCAGCGTGTGCCTCCATGCAGTAATCACCTTGGGAAAGGAGCAACATCCCCATGTTCCATCCAATCGTTTACAACATGTGTCATTGCCTGGACAGAAATGACGAGGGTCACACATCACATCCTTCATTTTCTTCAGTGCTGGACGTTTCTTCAGCCAAGGAACAGACATGCCGCCTTCTGCGTTACATTTGTCATGTGGTATATCACATGTGGTTCCGTTGGGGCAGCAGTGGGCACCATCAGAGCAGCACACAGCCTGCAGAAGGGAAGCATTACATAATGTCTCTGGGTCTTTATCGTGCTCTCATACCAGAAGACAGCATGCTGAGTGAGAGAGGAAGTGAGTGAGGAAGTTACATGATGAATTCTACATGACGCCATATTTCCAGAGGTTGGCATGAAGTACCAATACATCCTCTTGGTGTGAACATGCACATCCACTGTCTTCCCCTGGTGTGAACATGCATATCCATGGTCTTCTTCCTAGTGTGAACAGGCATATCCATTGTCTTCCCCTGGTGTGAACATGCATATCCATGGTCTTCTTCCTGGTGTGAACATGCACATCCATTGTCAAACATGAACGTGGCCATCAACGTACAGCCTTCATTGAATAGAGTAATGTAATCAAATGTTCAGCTTCTAGTAACTCATATCAAGTAGGATCATCTCACCACAAAGACACCTACAGCAGATGCGTCCATCTACAGACTCTTCCTGGAATATGTCCATCTGACGTGTTATCCCAAGATGTGTTCATCAAGAGACCCATCCCAAAATGTGTCCACTAACAGACTCGTACTAAAATATGTCCATCAACAGACTCATCCGAAAAATGTATCCATCTACAGACTCTTCCTAAGGTGTGTCCATCTGCAGACTTATATTATAATATATGTGTCCATCAAAAAACTCATCCTAAGATGTGTCCATCCAGAGACTCTCCCTCTGACGTGTCCATCTACAGGCTCATCGTGACATGTATACATCTAGAGATCAATCCTAAGATGTTTCCGCCTACATCTAAGATGTGTCCATGCAAAGAATCTACATGCAATATGGCCATGCTCAATTACAATCTACATCTTGTCAAAATTATGTAACGATATACCACTAAGAGTAAAATGTAAGTGGCAGTTATCATGACTAACTGATTCAGCAACATCATACGTTAGGCCAGCGTGTGTCTCCATGCAGTAATCACCTTAGGAAAGGAGCAACATCCCCATGAACCATCCAATCTTTTACAACAGGTGTCATTGCCTGGACAGTAATGACTGGAGTCACACATCACATCCTTCTCTTTCTTCAGTGCTGTATGTTTCTTGAGCCAAGGAACAGACACCCCCCCTTCCGCATTACATTTGCCATGTGGCATGTCACATGTGGTCCCATTGGGGCAGCAGTGGGCTCCATCAGAGCAGCACACAGCCTGGCGAAGGCAAGCATTATATTTTGTCTTTATATTCTGCAGTAGCTTTCAAACATGATGACTTGATTTTGGTCAAAAATACTCTTTGTTGTATTCATACTTTTGAAGTCAATGACAGCATGAATTGTGCACTGTTCGCTGCATTCAGCATACAAGATTCAAATTACAAAGTCCACATTCAACAAACAACAGAATAACACTGGTGTAAGACAACAATCTTCAGACACTGCTCATAATATATCACATGTAGGCCTGGGATGGGTCCAGATTTTCTACCCATCAAGGTACCCCTAACCATCTTACCCTACCTTTCCAGGATACCCATTGGTTTAATTCCTGACATCAAATTTGCAAGAAATGACAATATATTCTTAATATTTCAAGATTTTCAATATCTTAACCATGCATCATATTCATTAGAAGTCACTGTAAATCTTCAAAGACAATACCACCTTTCAATCAAGAAAGAATAACATAACCTATTAGTTACATGATCATTTCATGTCCGGGTATGGAGACAGGTACCCAGGTCCAACAAATTAATCATTTGCCCTGGGTATCTCGGCTTCCCATCCCAACCCTAATCATATGCTTCAGGGTTCCAACACAAAAATTCTTTGACTTTCAAAGAAAAACAGAAACTTCCTGTCATTTCCCTGACTATTGGGAGCCATGTGCTTCTCTCTATGCAAAGGTTTACACAGGTCCTGTCAACACTCCACATGCCAGAGACTGACACAGTCATGAGACTAACCTGGGGCATTGGACAGCATCCCCACTGGTGGTTGGCCATCATACAGCAGGTGTCCCCGTCCACACACTCATGTGTAGCATCACACTGGATGTCACCAACATCCTTTCTAATGGCTGATGTCTTCTCCATCCAGGCTGTGGTCACAACCCCTTTCTGGCATGACTTTCTGGCCATGTCACATATATTACCCTCCGGACAACAATGGGCATGGTCAGGACAGCATACAGCCTACCAGATAATATGTAAATAGAAACAGGACCTTTTATGTATGTGTTGTATACTTAATACCTCCATAGATTCTTGTTCATGCATATTGGCAGCATCTTTCTGTGAGATATATCCATGCATGTGTCAAGGCTGAAGATCTTTGTCATCTGAGATGTGTGCAGGCATAGCTGTGGCCATCGTTAGAATGTGGTATTATCTACTTTTATATCTGCTTTTCAAATATCCTAATACATGCATATGTTCAGCCTCCAGCGAGAAGTGTCCAATCCATTCAATCAACTGCATTTTCATACACACTTTGTGGTGATATCTCAACACATGGACAACTAAGAGATGCATGCATCATAAGATCTTAGACTGAAGTGTCCATCCAAAGACATAGAATCAGAAAGGCTATAGAGAAACTACTGGTGGGATTGGTCCATCCATGGACATACAGTGAGATTTAACTATCAATTGGCATTCAGTGAGATGTCTCTACACACATTGTGGGACATACTAGCAGTCTATCCCAGGCCAAACAGTGAGATGTGTCTGTCCATAAACTTCCAGTGAGATGTGTTGGTCAACAGGTTTTCAGATAAATGTGTCTATCAAAAGACTGCATGTAATGTGTCCATGCCTACCTATTATCTGCATTTCATCAAAAAGAAAGATGTAACGGAAGTCTTTGGCTATAATATATTGATCAGTTAGAACCCACTGATCAACACCATGCCATGTGTGACCAGCTTGTATCTCCATGCAGTAATCACCTTAGGAAAGGGGCAACATCCCCATGTTCCATCCAATCGTTTACAACAGGTGTCATTGCCTGGGCAGGAATGATCACTGTCACACATCACATCCTTCTCTCTCTTTAGTGCTGGACGTTTCTTGAGCCAAGGAACAGACAGTCCCCTGTCTGCATTACATTTGCCATGTGGCATGTCACATGTGGTCCCATTGGGGCAGCAGTGGGCTCCATCAGAGCAGCACACAGCCTGGGGAAGGTAAGCATTGTATAAAGTCTCTCTGTTCTCCAGTAGTTTTCAAACCTGATGACTTGTTGGAGATTAATGGTGTTCTGTATTGGATTCGTATTTGTTGAGCCAATATGGTGTACATGTGTTGACTGGTATGAATTGTGTACAGTGCCCTTTTCATATTCATATGACACTTCAAATCATGTCAACCTCTCTATAAATGATCAAGTAAGTCAGAGAGTTCAAGATCTATTACAAAGTCCACTTTTAATAAACAGCAGAGTAAATGTAATTTACTGAATAAAATTGATATTTTACACTCATCCAGACTCATGACGTCAAGCACTATAACCATGAGTCAGGGGAAGGAAAAATTACTACATAACCATCACTAAGTGGTTGGCCATCACATATAACATGCTTCAGAGTTCAAAAAGATGTGGCAGACAAAAACTTCCCTGACTTTTTGAACAAAGTAGAAATTCACTGACACTTCCCTGGCTTGTGGGAGCCATGTGCTTCTGTCTGGACAGTGGTTCACACAGGTCCTGCCAACACTCCACATGCCAGAGACCGACACTTGAGACTAACCTGGGGCATAGGACAGCATCCCCACTGGTGGTTGGCCATCATACAGCAGGTGTCCCCATCCACACACTCATGTGTGGCATCACACTGGATGTCACCAACATCCTTTCTAATGGCTGATGTCTTCTCCATCCAGGCTGTGGTCACAACCCCTTTCTGGCATGACTTTCTGGCCATGTCACATATATTACCCTCCGGACAACAATGGGCATGGTCAGGACAGCATACAGCCTACCAGATAATATGTAAATAGAAACAGGACCTTTTATGTATGTGTTGTATACTTAATACCTCCATAGCTTCTTGTTCATGCATATTGGCAGCATCTTTCTGTGAGATATATCCATGCATGTGTCAAGGCTGAAGATCTTTGTCATCTGAGATGTGAGTGAGTGAGTGAGTGAGTTTAGTTTTACGTCGCACTTAGCAATATTCCAGCTATATGGCGACGGTCTGTAAATAATCGAGTCTGGACCAGACAATCCAGTGATCAACAACATGAGCATCGATCTGCGCAATGGGGAACCGATGACATGTGTCAACCAAGTCAGCTAGTCTGACCACCCGATCCCGTTAGTCGCCTCTCACGACAAGCATAATCACCTTTTATGGCAAGCATGGGTTGCTGAAGGCCTATTCTACCCCGGGACCTTCACGGGTCCATCTGAGATGTGAACATGCATGTCTGTGGCCATCGTCGGGATGTGGTATTGGCTACTTAAATCTCTTTTGAAATATCCTAATACATGCATATGTTCAGCCTCCAGTGAGAAGTATCCAATCTATTTGATCAAATGGGTCTTCATCAAACTGTGTGGTGATACGTCAACACATGGACAACTAAGAGATGCATGCTTCCTAAGACCTCAGACTGAAGTGTCCATCCAAAGACATAGAATCAGACAAGTCTATACAGAAACTACTGGTGGGATTGGTCCATCCATGGACATACAGTGAGATATATCTATCAGTTGGCATTCAGTGAGATGTGTCTACACACATCATGGGACATACTAGCAGTCTATCCCAGGCCAGTGAGATGTGTCTGTTCATAAACTTCCAGTGAGATGTGTTGGTCAACAGGCTTACAGATAAAACTGTCTATCAAAAGACTGCATGTAATGTGTCCATGCTGACTTACTATCTGCATTCCATCAATAAGAAAAATGTAATGGAAGTCTTTGGCTATAATATATTGATCAGTTAGAACTGACTGATCTAAAAACATGCCATGTGTGACCAGCTTGTATCTCCATGCAGTAATCACCTTAGGAAAGGGGCAACATCCCCATGTTCCATCCAATCGTTTACAACAGGTGTCATTGCCTGGGCAGGAATGATCACTGTCACACATCACATCCTTCTCTTTCTTTAGTGCTGGACGTTTCTTGAGCCAAGGAACAGACATGCCCCCTGCTGCATTACATTTGCCATGAGGCATGTCACATGTGGTCCCATTGGGGCAGCAGTGGGCACCATCGGAGCAGCACACAGCCTGGGGAAGGTAAGCATTGTATAAAGTCTCTCTGTTCTCCAGTAGTTTTCAAACCTGATGACTTGTTGGAGATTAATGGTGTTCTGTATTGGATTCGTATTTGTTGAGCCAATATGGTGTACATGTGTTGACTGGTATGAATTGTGTACAGTGCCCTTTTCATATTCATATGACACTTCAAATCATGTCAACCTCTCTATAAATGATCAAGTAAGTCAGAGAGTTCAAGATCTATTACAAAGTCCACTTTTAATAATCAGCAGAGTAAATGTAATTTACTGAATAAAATTGATATTTTACACTCATCCAGACTCATGACGTCAAGCACTATAACCATGAGTCAGGGGAAGGAAAAATGACTACATAACCATCACTAAGTGGTTGGCCATCACATATAACATGCTTCAGAGTTCAAAAAGATGTGGCAGACAAAAACTTCCCTGACTTTTTGAACAAAGTAGAAATTCACTGACACTTCCCTGGCTTGTGGGAGCCATGTGCTTCTGTCTGGACAGTGGTTCACACAGGTCCTGCCAACACTCCACATGCCAGAGACCGACACTTGAGACTAACCTGGGGCATAGGACAGCATCCCCACTGGTGGTTGGCCATCATACAGCAGGTGTCCCCATCCACACACTCATGTGTGGCATCACACTGGATGTCACCAACATCCTTTCTAATGGCTGATGTCTTCTCCATCCAGGCTGTGGTCACAACCCCTTTCTGGCATGACTTTCTGGCCATGTCACATATATTACCCTCCGGACAACAATGGGCATGGTCAGGACAGCATACAGCCTACCAGATAATATGTAAATAGAAACAGGACCTTTTATGTATGTGTTGTATACTTAATACCTCCATAGCTTCTTGTTCATGCATATTGGCAGCATCTTTCTGTGAGATATATCCATGCATGTGTCAAGGCTGAAGATCTTTGTCATCTGAGATGTGAGTGAGTGAGTGAGTGAGTTTAGTTTTACGTCGCACTTAGCAATATTCCAGCTATATGGCGACGGTCTGTAAATAATCGAGTCTGGACCAGACAATCCAGTGATCAACAACATGAGCATCGATCTGCGCAATGGGGAACCGATGACATGTGTCAACCAAGTCAGCTAGTCTGACCACCCGATCCCGTTAGTCGCCTCTCACGACAAGCATAATCACCTTTTATGGCAAGCATGGGTTGCTGAAGGCCTATTCTACCCCGGGACCTTCACGGGTCCATCTGAGATGTGAACATGCATGTCTGTGGCCATCGTCGGGATGTGGTATTGGCTACTTAAATCTCTTTTGAAATATCCTAATACATGCATATGTTCAGCCTCCAGTGAGAAGTATCCAATCTATTTGATCAAATGGGTCTTCATCAAACTGTGTGGTGATACGTCAACACATGGACAACTAAGAGATGCATGCTTCCTAAGACCTCAGACTGAAGTGTCCATCCAAAGACATAGAATCAGACAAGTCTATACAGAAACTACTGGTGGGATTGGTCCATCCATGGACATACAGTGAGATATATCTATCAGTTGGCATTCAGTGAGATGTGTCTACACACATCATGGGACATACTAGCAGTCTATCCCAGGCCAAACAGTGAGATGTGTCTGTTCATAAACTTCCAGTGAGATGTGTTGGTCAACAGGCTTACAGATAAAACTGTCTATCAAAAGACTGCATGTAATGTGTCCATGCTGACTTACTATCTGCATTCCATCAATAAGAAAAATGTAATGGAAGTCTTTGGCTATAATATATTGATCAGTTAGAACTGACTGATCTAAAAACATGCCATGTGTGACCAGCTTGTATCTCCATGCAGTAATCACCTTAGGAAAGGGGCAACATCCCCATGTTCCATCCAATCGTTTACAACAGGTGTCATTGCCTGGGCAGGAATGATCACTGTCACACATCACATCCTTCTCTTTCTTTAGTGCTGGACGTTTCTTGAGCCAAGGAACAGACATGCCCCCTGCTGCATTACATTTGCCATGAGGCATGTCACATGTGGTCCCATTGGGGCAGCAGTGGGCACCATCGGAACAGCACACAGCCTGGGGAAGGTAAGCATTGTATAATGTCTCTCTGTTCTCCAGTAGTTTTCAAACCTGATGACTTGTTGGAGATTAATGGTGTTCTGTATTGGATTTGTATTTGTTGAGCCAATATGGTGTACATGTGTTGACTGGTATGAATTGTGTACAGTGCCCTTTTCATATTCATATGACACTTCAAATCATGTCAACCTCTCTATAAATGATCAAGTAAATCAGAGAGCTCAATATCTATTACAAAGTCCACTTTTAATAAACAGCAGAGTAAATGTAATTTACTGAATAAAATTGATATTTTACACTCATCCAGACTCATGACGTCAAGCACTATAACCATGAGTCAGGGGAAGGAAAAATTACTACATAACCATCACTAAGTGGTTGGCCATCACATATAACATGCTTCAGAGTTCAAAAAGATGTGGCAGACAAAAACTTCCCTGACTTTTTGAACAAAGTAGAGATTCACTGACATTTCCCTGGCTTGTGGGAGCCATGTGCTTCTGTCTGGACAGTGGTTCACACAGGTCCTGCCAACACTCCACATGTTAGAGACTGACACAGTCATGAGACTAACCTGGGGCATAGGACAGCATCCCCACTGGTGGTTGGCCATCATACAGCAGGTGTCCCCGTCCACACACTCATGTGTGGCATCACACTGGATATCACCAACATCCTTTCTAATGGCTGATGTCTTCTCCATCCAGGCTGTGACCACACCCCCTTTCTGGCATGACTTTCTGGCCATGTCACATATATTACCCTCCGGACAACAATGGGCGTGGTCAGGACAGCATACAGCCTACCAGATAATATGTAAATAGAAACAGGACCTTTTACGTATGTGTTGTATACTTAATACCTCCATAGCTTCTTGTTCATGCATATTGGCAGCATCTTTCTGTGAGATATATCCATGCATGTGTCAAGACTGAAGATCTTTGTCATCTGAGATGTGAACATGTCTGTCGCCATCATCAGGCTATTTATATATCCGCTTTTGAAATATCCTAATACATGCATATGTTCAGCCTCCAGTGAAAAGTGTCCAATCCATTCAATCAACTATATTTTCATATAAACTGTGTGGTGATATCTCAACACATGGACAAGAGATGCATGCTTCATAAGATCTTAGACTGAAGTGTCCATCCAAAAATATACAGTCAGATGAGTCTATACAGAAACTACTGGGGGGATTGGTCCATCCATGGACATACAGTGAGATTTATCTATCAACTGACATTCAGTGAGATGTGTCTTCACACATATGTGACATGCTAGCAGCCTATACCAGGGCAAACAGTGAGATGTGTCTGTCCATAAACTTCCAGTGAGATGTGTTGGTCAACAGGTTTTCAGACAAATGTGTCTATCAAAAGACTGCATGTAATGTGTCCATGCTGAATTATTATTTGCATTCCATCAAAAAGAAAGATGTAACGGAAGTCTTTGGTTATAATATATTGATCAGTTAGAACTGACTGATCTAAAAACATGCCATGTGTGACCAGCTTGTATCTCCATGCAGTAATCACCTTAGGAAAGGGGCAACATCCCCATGTTCCATCCAATCGTTTACAACAGGTGTCATTGCCTGGGCAGGAATGATCACTGTCACACATCACATCCTTCTCTTTCTTTAGTGCTGGACGTTTCTTGAGCCAAGGAACAGACATGCCCCCTGCTGCATTACATTTGCCATGAGGCATGTCACATGTGGTCCCATTGGGGCAGCAGTGGGCACCATCGGAGCAGCACACAGCCTGGGGAAGGTAAGCATTGTATAAAGTCTCTCTGTTCTCCAGTAGTTTTCAAACCTGATGACTTGTTGGAGATTAATGGTGTTCTGTATTGGATTCGTATTTGTTGAGCCAATATGGTGTACATGTGTTGACTGGTATGAATTGTGTACAGTGCCCTTTTCATATTCATATGACACTTCAAATCATGTCAACCTCTCTATAAATGATCAAGTAAGTCAGAGAGTTCAAGATCTATTACAAAGTCCACTTTTAATAATCAGCAGAGTAAATGTAATTTACTGAATAAAATTGATATTTTACACTCATCCAGACTCATGACGTCAAGCACTATAACCATGAGTCAGGGGAAGGAAAAATGACTACATAACCATCACTAAGTGGTTGGCCATCACATATAACATGCTTCAGAGTTCAAAAAGATGTGGCAGACAAAAACTTCCCTGACTTTTTGAACAAAGTAGAAATTCACTGACACTTCCCTGGCTTGTGGGAGCCATGTGCTTCTGTCTGGACAGTGGTTCACACAGGTCCTGCCAACACTCCACATGCCAGAGACCGACACTTGAGACTAACCTGGGGCATAGGACAGCATCCCCACTGGTGGTTGGCCATCATACAGCAGGTGTCCCCATCCACACACTCATGTGTGGCATCACACTGGATGTCACCAACATCCTTTCTAATGGCTGATGTCTTCTCCATCCAGGCTGTGGTCACAACCCCTTTCTGGCATGACTTTCTGGCCATGTCACATATATTACCCTCCGGACAACAATGGGCATGGTCAGGACAGCATACAGCCTACCAGATAATATGTAAATAGAAACAGGACCTTTTATGTATGTGTTGTATACTTAATACCTCCATAGCTTCTTGTTCATGCATATTGGCAGCATCTTTCTGTGAGATATATCCATGCATGTGTCAAGGCTGAAGATCTTTGTCATCTGAGATGTGAGTGAGTGAGTGAGTGAGTTTAGTTTTACGTCGCACTTAGCAATATTCCAGCTATATGGCGACGGTCTGTAAATAATCGAGTCTGGACCAGACAATCCAGTGATCAACAACATGAGCATCGATCTGCGCAATGGGGAACCGATGACATGTGTCAACCAAGTCAGCTAGTCTGACCACCCGATCCCGTTAGTCGCCTCTCACGACAAGCATAATCACCTTTTATGGCAAGCATGGGTTGCTGAAGGCCTATTCTACCCCGGGACCTTCACGGGTCCATCTGAGATGTGAACATGCATGTCTGTGGCCATCGTCGGGATGTGGTATTGGCTACTTAAATCTCTTTTGAAATATCCTAATACATGCATATGTTCAGCCTCCAGTGAGAAGTATCCAATCTATTTGATCAAATGGGTCTTCATCAAACTGTGTGGTGATACGTCAACACATGGACAACTAAGAGATGCATGCTTCCTAAGACCTCAGACTGAAGTGTCCATCCAAAGACATAGAATCAGACAAGTCTATACAGAAACTACTGGTGGGATTGGTCCATCCATGGACATACAGTGAGATATATCTATCAGTTGGCATTCAGTGAGATGTGTCTACACACATCATGGGACATACTAGCAGTCTATCCCAGGCCAAACAGTGAGATGTGTCTGTTCATAAACTTCCAGTGAGATGTGTTGGTCAACAGGCTTACAGATAAAACTGTCTATCAAAAGACTGCATGTAATGTGTCCATGCTGACTTACTATCTGCATTCCATCAATAAGAAAAATGTAATGGAAGTCTTTGGCTATAATATATTGATCAGTTAGAACTGACTGATCTAAAAACATGCCATGTGTGACCAGCTTGTATCTCCATGCAGTAATCACCTTAGGAAAGGGGCAACATCCCCATGTTCCATCCAATCGTTTACAACAGGTGTCATTGCCTGGGCAGGAATGATCACTGTCACACATCACATCCTTCTCTTTCTTTAGTGCTGGACGTTTCTTGAGCCAAGGAACAGACATGCCCCCTGCTGCATTACATTTGCCATGAGGCATGTCACATGTGGTCCCATTGGGGCAGCAGTGGGCACCATCGGAACAGCACACAGCCTGGGGAAGGTAAGCATTGTATAAAGTCTCTCTGTTCTCCAGTAGTTTTCAAACCTGATGACTTGTTGGAGATTAATGGTGTTCTGTATTGGATTCGTATTTGTTGAGCCAATATGGTGTACATGTGTTGACTGGTATGAATTGTGTACAGTGCCCTTTTCATATTCATATGACACTTCAAATCATGTCAACCTCTCTATAAATGATCAAGTAAGTCAGAAAGTTCAAGATCTATTACAAAGTCCACTTTTAATAATCAGCAGAGTAAATGTAATTTACTGAATAAAATTGATATTTTACACTCATCCAGACTCATGACGTCAAGCACTATAACCATGAGTCAGGGGAAGGAAAAATGACTACATAACCATCACTAAGTGGTTGGCCATCACATATAACATGCTTCAGAGTTCAAAAAGATGTGGCAGACAAAAACTTCCCTGACTTTTTGAACAAAGTAGAAATTCACTGACACTTCCCTGGCTTGTGGGAGCCATGTGCTTCTGTCTGGACAGTGGTTCACACAGGTCCTGCCAACACTCCACATGCCAGAGACCGACACTTGAGACTAACCTGGGGCATAGGACAGCATCCCCACTGGTGGTTGGCCATCATACAGCAGGTGTCCCCATCCACACACTCATGTGTGGCATCACACTGGATGTCACCAACATCCTTTCTAATGGCTGATGTCTTCTCCATCCAGGCTGTGGTCACAACCCCTTTCTGGCATGACTTTCTGGCCATGTCACATATATTACCCTCCGGACAACAATGGGCATGGTCAGGACAGCATACAGCCTACCAGATAATATGTAAATAGAAACAGGACCTTTTATGTATGTGTTGTATACTTAATACCTCCATAGCTTCTTGTTCATGCATATTGGCAGCATCTTTCTGTGAGATATATCCATGCATGTGTCAAGGCTGAAGATCTTTGTCATCTGAGATGTGAGTGAGTGAGTGAGTGAGTTTAGTTTTACGTCGCACTTAGCAATATTCCAGCTATATGGCGACGGTCTGTAAATAATCGAGTCTGGACCAGACAATCCAGTGATCAACAACATGAGCATCGATCTGCGCAATGGGGAACCGATGACATGTGTCAACCAAGTCAGCTAGTCTGACCACCCGATCCCGTTAGTCGCCTCTCACGACAAGCATAATCACCTTTTATGGCAAGCATGGGTTGCTGAAGGCCTATTCTACCCCGGGACCTTCACGGGTCCATCTGAGATGTGAACATGCATGTCTGTGGCCATCGTCGGGATGTGGTATTGGCTACTTAAATCTCTTTTGAAATATCCTAATACATGCATATGTTCAGCCTCCAGTGAGAAGTATCCAATCTATTTGATCAAATGGGTCTTCATCAAACTGTGTGGTGATACGTCAACACATGGACAACTAAGAGATGCATGCTTCCTAAGACCTCAGACTGAAGTGTCCATCCAAAGACATAGAATCAGACAAGTCTATACAGAAACTACTGGTGGGATTGGTCCATCCATGGACATACAGTGAGATATATCTATCAGTTGGCATTCAGTGAGATGTGTCTACACACATCATGGGACATACTAGCAGTCTATCCCAGGCCAAACAGTGAGATGTGTCTGTTCATAAACTTCCAGTGAGATGTGTTGGTCAACAGGCTTACAGATAAAACTGTCTATCAAAAGACTGCATGTAATGTGTCCATGCTGACTTACTATCTGCATTCCATCAATAAGAAAAATGTAATGGAAGTCTTTGGCTATAATATATTGATCAGTTAGAACTGACTGATCTAAAAACATGCCATGTGTGACCAGCTTGTATCTCCATGCAGTAATCACCTTAGGAAAGGGGCAACATCCCCATGTTCCATCCAATCGTTTACAACAGGTGTCATTGCCTGGGCAGGAATGATCACTGTCACACATCACATCCTTCTCTTTCTTTAGTGCTGGACGTTTCTTGAGCCAAGGAACAGACATGCCCCCTGCTGCATTACATTTGCCATGAGGCATGTCACATGTGGTCCCATTGGGGCAGCAGTGGGCACCATCGGAACAGCACACAGCCTGGGGAAGGTAAGCATTGTATAATGTCTCTCTGTTCTCCAGTAGTTTTCAAACCTGATGACTTGTTGGAGATTAATGGTGTTCTGTATTGGATTTGTATTTGTTGAGCCAATATGGTGTACATGTGTTGACTGGTATGAATTGTGTACAGTGCCCTTTTCATATTCATATGACACTTCAAATCATGTCAACCTCTCTATAAATGATCAAGTAAATCAGAGAGCTCAATATCTATTACAAAGTCCACTTTTAATAAACAGCAGAGTAAATGTAATTTACTGAATAAAATTGATATTTTACACTCATCCAGACTCATGACGTCAAGCACTATAACCATGAGTCAGGGGAAGGAAAAATGACTACATAACCATCACTAAGTGGTTGGCCATCACATATAACATGCTTCAGAGTTCAAAAAGATGTGGCAGACAAAAACTTCCCTGACTTTTTGAACAAAGTAGAAATTCACTGACACTTCCCTGGCTTGTGGGAGCCATGTGCTTCTGTCTGGACAGTGGTTCACACAGGTCCTGCCAACACTCCACATGCCAGAGACCGACACTTGAGACTAACCTGGGGCATAGGACAGCATCCCCACTGGTGGTTGGCCATCATACAGCAGGTGTCCCCGTCCACACACTCATGTGTGGCATCACACTGGATATCACCAACATCCTTTCTAATGGCTGATGTCTTCTCCATCCAGGCTGTGACCACACCCCCTTTCTGGCATGACTTTCTGGCCATGTCACATATATTACCCTCCGGACAACAATGGGCGTGGTCAGGACAGCATACAGCCTACCAGATAATATGTAAATAGAAACAGGACCTTTTACGTATGTGTTGTATACTTAATACCTCCATAGCTTCTTGTTCATGCATATTGGCAGCATCTTTCTGTGAGATATATCCATGCATGTGTCAAGACTGAAGATCTTTGTCATCTGAGATGTGAACATGTCTGTCGCCATCATCAGGCTATTTATATATCCGCTTTTGAAATATCCTAATACATGCATATGTTCAGCCTCCAGTGAAAAGTGTCCAATCCATTCAATCAACTATATTTTCATATAAACTGTGTGGTGATATCTCAACACATGGACAAGAGATGCATGCTTCATAAGATCTTAGACTGAAGTGTCCATCCAAAAATATACAGTCAGATGAGTCTATACAGAAACTACTGGGGGGATTGGTCCATCCATGGACATACAGTGAGATTTATCTATCAACTGACATTCAGTGAGATGTGTCTTCACACATATGTGACATGCTAGCAGCCTATACCAGGGCAAACAGTGAGATGTGTCTGTCCATAAACTTCCAGTGAGATGTGTTGGTCAACAGGTTTTCAGACAAATGTGTCTATCAAAAGACTGCATGTAATGTGTCCATGCTGAATTATTATTTGCATTCCATCAAAAAGAAAGATGTAACGGAAGTCTTTGGTTATAATATATTGATCAGTTAGAACCCACTGATCAACACCATGCCATGCGTGACCAGCTTGTATCTCCATGCAGTAATCACCTTGGGGAAGGGGCAACATCCCCATGTTCCATCCAATCGTTTACAACAGGTGTCATTGCCTGGGCAGGAATGATCACTGTCACACATCACATCCTTCTCTTTCTTTAGTGCTGGACGTTTCTTGAGCCAAGGAACAGACAGCCTCCCATCTGCATTACATTTGCCATGTGGCATGTCACATGTGGTCCCATTGGGGCAGCAGTGGGCACCATCGGAGCAGCACACAGCCTGGGGAAGGGAAGCATTGTTTAACGTCTCTCTGTTTTCCAGCAGCTTTCGAACCTGATGACTCGTTGGGGGTGAAAAGCGCTTCATATTGCATTCATATTTAAAATATGATGGTATTGGTGTGTTTCAGCACCTTTATGACAATGTTTCATTACACTCAAACTCAGTGAATACTGAATCAGTTGCTTTACTGCATGTTCCAACATGTCAGTTAAATTGTCCATTAAGGACACCAAAAGTTGCATTTACACAAGAGTATAAATGACCTCACCACATTTAAGTTCATATATGACTATCACCTTTTAGGATGTTCCTATGCCTTTTGTTTGTAGAGGTTTCAGGTTTCCCCACAGGCATGGCAGACCAAAACTTCCCTGACTTTCGAAGAATAGTCAAGAGTAACTGAAACTCCCTGAAAAAAGTAGAAACTCCCCGACATTTCCCTAACTAATGGGAGAGATGTGCTTCTGTCTGACCAGAGGTTCACACAGGTCCTGCCAACACTCCACATGTTAGAGACCGACACAGCCATGAGACTAACCTGGGGCATAGGACAGCATCCCCACTAGTGGTTGGCCATCATACAGCAGGTGTCCCTGTCCACACACTCATGTGTGGCATCACACTGGATGTCACCTACATCTTTTCTAATGACTAATGTTTTCTCCATCCAGGCTGTGACCACACCCCATTTCTGACATGACTTAGTGGCCATGTCACAGGTATTACCCTCTGGACAACAGTGGGCATGGTCATTACAGCATACAGCATACCAGACAAAAGATAAACACTGAGCAGCACGAAAATGTTACAACATATCTGCAGTTTGAAGTGAGACTTCTACTAGAAGCCGGTGGTTTCCAATGTGATATGGTCATTATCTCTAATGTTGATAACAAGCTGCAGGTGAAAGTTGAGTGAGAAGCTGTTGCCAGGAAATGCTGTACCAAAGCATACACTGTCCACTCTGTGGCATGCTGTACCTGTGGAGATTGGAATTAGAAACAGTATTCCATGCTTGCCTTTAAAGGTGACTTACAGGATCTGGTGGTCAAGTTCACTGACTTGTTTGACCTTTCTTCAATTCCAGTGAGTGAGTGAGTGAGTGAGCTTTTAGTAATATTCCAGCAATATCACGGCGGGGGACACCAGAAAATGGGCTTCAAACATTGCACCCATGTGGGGAAACGAATGTGGGACTTCGGCGTGACAAGCGAACACTTTAACCACTAGGCTACCCTACCGCCCCTTCTTCAATTCCAAGTTGTGTAGACTGATGCTCATGTTGTTGATCACTGGACTGTCTGATCCAGACTCAATTATTTACAGCACACCTCAATATCTTTTCAGCTTCAGTTTTGCTGAACGTGGCATTAAAAAGCAAACAACTAACTACAGCATGAACTTTGAGGATATACACTATGGGAGGATATGTCCATAATGTAGATAGCCATGGGGGACATTTGACCGCAAGTCTTCATCAAGCCAGTTCTGAACATACTGAATCTGCTGTGCACTGGTCCAATCTGTCGCTTTATGTCGGATATGCCCATGCAAATCAGATCCAAACAGATTGAATCCTTTATGCTCCCGACAGTGAAAAGGAATCATTCATAACTACAGTGAGACCATAAAAGAGACAATTAAATTCAAATCTGTCACCTGCATTGCACATCGAGACTATCCAAGTTGCAGTTATGAATGCAACATGTCCATGCAAGTCTATACTCATTTGTGAAATATTTGCAAGCACTGCTGAATCCTACAGTGAGATATTGTAAGCTGTATGCTTCTCTCGAGCGTAATGCTGTCTGATGTATGCCTCTTTATACCAGTGTTAACCAAGTCTATAGGTGAGGGATAACAAAGGTGTACATCAGCCCGTATCACCCATGGAAGAAGTCTACAAAGTATTTATCTTACCATAATGGTATAATTCTATTTTATTTTGACGATCAATAAGCTTGCCACTGTCTACATGACATAAACAAAATGGCATCTGCCGCTCGACTGGACATTCAAAATCAGTGAAGCATATACTGACAGACTCAAAAGTGCTATAAAAACGGTAAATTGTGTATAAGTTGAGTGTGAAAATGATTCAATGTATATAAATTTGTATATAGGCAGTGAACATCAGTAAAATAAGTGTGTACATAGTGAACTTGAAAACAGCTAATCGAACGTTGTTCACACTGCTTGCTTCATATAACATCACATGAATGTTAGCGATGCAGCTTGGCTGTTACCATGGCAGTGGGTAATAACTTCTCCATTTGCCACCCTCCTGGGAAACTTGTTAAAGCATCAATGACCAATGAAATTAATGCATTTTGCAGGAAGGTAAGATATGTGTTCACATATATTGTTACTCAACATCAGAAGACCTGTCTGAGTCATGTCCATGCTTAATAATAATCAAAGCACGATGTACTGATGTAAAAATGGAAAATAATGATTATTACACATGGACCAGTTGACTTCATGAACATCCCAGGCAAACACTTTTGTTTGTCCTTGAGTAGTAAAGGTAGAATTTCTTGTTGATCAGCAGGTGACCTTCATCACAATCCTTCTAACAACAGGCATGCTAAAGCAACAAGAAGACCTTTGATTCCAACCATGAGACAATGATATGACTGTTTCATACCATGATGTAGACTGTTTTGTGCCATCATGCAGACATACCATGGAGAAATCATACTAGACTTGGTATTTCACACTATCAACAATGCATCATATTTTGAAACCATGTTGAAGTCTCTTTGAAAATATCTTCAAAAATGTCTGGAGCACATGCCAGTAAAATGTCTGAGACGATATCTGATGGCATGAATCATATCTACTGTTGCCAGTTCTATATTCACTTGAGAGCACTTTCTGCAAATTCAAAAATTATTTTCACTGTGTCAGTAACTGGCATACACAGGAAATATTTCAACAGTATGGTGTAGTGTAAGATATAGTTGACACTGACATTGAAAGGATCATTTGAGATTAACAACAACAATCAATTACAAGAGGCCTTTCAACCAGCATGGAGGTCTCGTATTGAAATGGTGTACTGCACTGTATATATGGTCACACACAGATGGTGGTCATCATGAAAGAGTGGCCATCAGTGGCCTAAACTTATGGCTAGGGAGGTGGTAATGATTTGTATGGGAGAATAGGAGAACCATGTACATTGTGAATGATTCCCCCTAAAAATGATGCGCAAAGTACCACCCCATCCCATCCCACCCCACCCCCAAATAAGGTCACCCACTCCTCCTCTTTACACGATTGATAAAGTGCAAATGACTGGGCCAAGGAGGAAACAGTTGTAGAAAAATTAAGGGAAAATGTGATGATATATTCCATTCCTTTGGAATCGTTTTATCTGTATGGATATATATTATACTTTTTCTCATATGTATTGGCATTGGTGGGTTGACTATTGGAATTGGATTATCCCCTACTATTTTTAATGGTATATGAGAACCTTGTATTAATTTTGGCTAGCCAGTAACCTCAGTCAGGTCACCTGTCCACATTTAACCATTTCATACCATGCAATCTTGAATCTGAAAACTGTGACTGAAAACTCTAAAACAATACAGACAATGTACAGTGTTCCCAGAAATTATTGAGAAAATCTTTGTTTTTTTTTCTAATGATGCTAAGATTGGAAAAAGGGCTTTCACTATGTACTAAGCATACTAAATAAGGGAGACAACTCTTGAAGGCTTAGAAGGCAGTTCATTATGTCAAGAGTTATCTCCCTTGTCTGAGCAGACGGCTTCCTGTGTTGACATGGCAGAATTTACAGCAAGAGAGAAAAGAAAGCTCATTCTAGATGATTTTGAAAGGGGTGAGGCTGATGCTAAAGTGTTAGCTTGTAGACATGGTATTCCTCTGTCTACAGTTTACAGAACTTTGAAGAATATTCAAACAGGAACCGGGATAGAGCACAAAGCAGGGGCAGGTCGGCCTAGGAAATTCAGTGTTGTGGATCGCCGAAGACTTGGGCAGATTGTGAGTAGGGGCAAATTGAAAAGTGTTGAGAACATCAGAAATGAAATGATTAGCAGAAGAAGTCCTCAGGTATGCAATGAAACAGTTAGGCAGGAATTACAGAGACTTAATTGGGTGAAAAAACGTGGAATTCCCTCGCCGTTGATGAAAGATGCACAAATGGAAAAACGTTTAAACCTGTGTCGGGCTCATGAAAATCAAGATTGGGATAATGTTTTCTTTTTGGATGAAAGTTCTGTTTGGCTTTTCCCTAATTGTGTGAAAATTTGGACCAAAGATACTGTAAAACCTATCTACCAGCGACCAAAACATAGCCCGAAGTTTCACATGTGGGGTGGCATATCGGCTCGCGGAGTGACGCCATTGTGTGTTTTCACGGGAAACTTGACAAAAGAAAGATACGTTGACATTCTAAATGGTCACCTTCTTCCGACAGCACAAACATTGTATGAAGATGATTGGATTTTCCAGCATGATGATGACCCAAAACACACTGCGCGCTACACAAAACAGTGGTTGTCGGGCGAAAATGTTCAAGTTTTAGACTGGCCCAGTTACAGCCCAGACCTAAACCCAATTGAGAATGTGTGGGGAGTCATGAAGGACAGAATAAACCAAAAGGAACTGAGAAATATTGAAGATATGAAGGCCGAGGTGGTCCAGTATTGGGATACCCTGTCACACGATTACCTACAAACTTTCATGGGTAGTGTGCCTAGGCGTATTCAGGCATGCATTGCTGAGCGAGGAGGTCTAACAAAGTACTAAAACAAGACTGAGACTGTAAAAGGATGATGTTTTAACATGTTTATGTAAGTAAAACGCCAGAAGTTAATAAACGTAATGAGTTACATGACGCAGCATGATTCTCAATAATTTCTGGGAATACTATATATACTGGCAAACAAGCATAAGTTGAGCACCGACTTGACAACTGACCTGGATCAGTACCGCCTACTGGTGCTTGACATTGTGGGCGAAGGGGCCTTGGTTTTTCTGTGATCAAGTGTACTATGCCTACTTCTTGTAAACGTCTCTGCACTGGTCCAACTTTTCCTTGTTTGCCAGTAGTTCCACAGTTATATCATGGGTACCTACCTCAGGAAACGGACAGCATGCATACTCCTGGTTCAGTCCCTGACAGCAAGTCTTTCCTTTGGGACACATGACCTCCTTGTCTGGACACCATCCGGTTCCCAAGACCTCAAGGTCGCCCTTCACTGTGTCGGTCCTGATGGGTTTAGGGGGTAGTTCAGGTGCCCGTTGGTGGACACACCCAACCCCGCTAGGGTGGCATGAGGCTCCAGATTGGCAGCAGTGAACACCGTCTGAACAACACACTGCCTGTAGACAGAGTGAGTGAGTGAGGTTAGTTTTACACAGCCTTTATCAATATTCCTGCAATATCACAACACAGACAGCAGAAGTGGGTTTCACACATTGTTCTCATGTGGGGAATTGAACCCAGTTCTTTGGCATGAAAAGCAAACACATTAACCACAAAGCTGCCCCATAGTCCTTCCTGCAGACAGTAGCTGGTTTTTGGAAAACAAATGTCAATAATTTATGGACAATATTTAACAGCCATACTTACAGTTAATATTTTACAGACAATAACAACATATGGCTTGTTTACCAGTGTTTGCCCTAGACATGAAAATTGAGTCATGAGAGGAAATCAGGGACATGTTTTGGGTAGTCAAATTCAGTATGGAACTTTCATCAAGATGTCAGCTGTCATTCTTTAATAACCATAAAAAAAAAACAAGGTCAAGCAGGTCAGGTATTTAATCAGCAACAAGCCAGTAACTGGCAACCAATAAACTAAGCAGTTTAAAACAACAGCAAATTACAAGCTTAGATTATCTGAAACTTAGGGCCCAGTAGCAAACTTTTAATTTCACTTCGTATTTGAGATAAACTGGTGAGTCAAATATGCACTTTTTCTACATCATTACTGTTAACATGGGAAGGAAAAAGATGCAGTAAAATATCAAACATATACAAATCATAAATTATTGTGAAGTGCATAGATGATGTGAACTGTTTTCTTCATCATAAAAACTTTATTTCATCAGATTTTGAAATGAATCATGTCTATGGTCGCATTTTTGGCATCACATGACATTTACAAAAACACTTTCTGTAAATTCAAGAACTGTTTTCATTGTGTTAGTAAATGCCATTAGAAGAAACTGAAACCTGTGAAGATCCAGGTTACAACTGGACTAAAGGGTGGTCAGACTCGCTGACATCACTGCATATGTCCCAGTAGCATAGATCAATGCTCATGCTACTGATCACTGGATTGTCTAGTCCAGACTCAATTATCTACATACTGCCACTATATAGCTGGCATATTGCTGTGTGGGACATTAAACAACAAATAAACAAAAGTGGAAATTCAAAATCAGCATTATAACATGCATGTTCATAGAAAAAACTGAACATCAGGTTTGGAATCATTCTGACACTGGGGCTAAGTAACAGCTGCTGAATTCAAATTATATATAAAAATGCTTACATTTGGATAGGGACAACATCCAAATTGGTTCTGTGTAGTCTGACAGCAAGTGTTTCCAACAGGGCACTGAGTTTGATCCGGACAGGTGAAGTTTTTGAATGACGGGTCAGCATGTGGTTTAAAGAACAGCGTATTCCCAGCTGCTATGCAGGGTATAGCACAACACACCAACGCCAGCTGTAGTATCATCTGAAAAAAAAACATGGTTATATTGATATATATGTAGGGCTGGCTCTTTTACTAATTTACAGGGGTATAGATAAGCTGTGTATGTGCGTAAATTACACATTAATACACACATACTTATGTGACCACTTCATTGCTATTAAGTCCATTAGGTACAGTATGCCTGCATTGTTTTAAATACTAGTACTCAAGTAATCATATAATTTGATCTTACTTGCTTACACACAAAATGTCAAATCTGAGACCCCACACAATATATTTTGACTATCCTTGCATGGTCGCAAAACAGCTGGGTGAATGTTGTTACCCCCCTTTGTTCAGTGACTCAAGGGCACACACTCAGAGGTAGTGTCTGTTATGCAACATCAATGTATACATATTCATCATTGCAGATTTTATTGCACTGTTTGGAGTACATTACCATGTGTTTATTTATTGAAACATGGAGTTCAAACAAAGAGGTCAGAAACCAATGAAGAAAATAGTCTTGTCTGTATTTCATGTTTCAGGGGACTGCCATTTGCAATGACAGTGTGTATACTATTTAAGAGAACAAATGTGATTGGACACTAGAAGAGCCTTAGCCAATTGAGTTAAAGGTTGCATTTGCAGTGTACTGGTTCCTAAACCCTTTTGCACAACACTTTTAACACTTATTATGTCACTATCTTTGAGTGTCAAGGGATAATTATGAACCCAAAACTTTTGGAGACAGACTTTTAACACCTTAATAATTTACGTCATTATATTCATGCTTACTATATGAAGAACAAATTATCTGAGATTCTCAGGGAGCCAGTCAAGTTAGTTTTAACAATATATTACCGGCCCAATCAGCTAGCATTTGGCTAGTGAGCCAATATCTATTCTTCCAATGTTTCATACAAGGTCAGGAATCCAAACAAATAGTGACTAGCAATATAAGTGTATGAAACTACTAAAAAAAAGCCTGGAAACCCACAGCGGTGATAATTAACAACTGTTGCTGGGCCTGTTAACAATTGTAACCAGCCCTATTAAAAATAGGAAATTGAGGTTGGTGTTAAAATAAAGAAGTTAATGAATTACTTCAAGTGAGGTAAACTTAAACAAATGCAAAAAAATATATTTAGTAAAATCATAACTTGGTGGTCACTGTTGATTCGTTTAGTGTCACTGACATGTGAATCAGAAGAGAACATTATTCATTGGCTGAAAGAATTTTCTAGATGGTAAGAGTTCCGCCTGTAACCAGCACTTGAAATGTATCCTGTTTCCTAGGATTATTTCGGGGTTTTAGGGTCTCAGGTAAGGTAAGGATGTGGCTTAGGGTTAGGGTTAGTTAGGGTAATGGTTAGTTTTAAGGACTTTTTATAAATATACATTTGGTCTTTATTATTGAACGATAAAATTAAACTGGGGTTAAGGATGGAAATCTTTTTAAATAGATACCCTTGGAAAACGTACTGGAACCCAGGGCCAGCTATAAAATAATGTTGTAAGCTCGCCATGAAACTAGCATACACTGAACATAAACAGTCTTTATGAAAATGTATTCTATGAGGAACCAGACAGGAAAAGGTGACATACGAACAGAGACACTGTCTGAAAAAAGACAGAGGCTTTACAGTATCAAATAATTCTCAAAAAAACCATTGTCCGACTCCCCGGTCAAATGGAATTCACCATTGATCAACATTAAACTTTACCATGGTAAAGTAGCACCAAACTACTGAAATTTTTGATAGATGTATTTTGATGATGAAATAAAAATGAAACTGCTACCAACTGATAAGATCATCTGCAAAAGAAACCAATCTGTTAATTGTGATCAAGAGAATTTAATATTTGGTCAACTGGATTTCAAAAGTTTACTGAATCTGTATCCAGGTTGATGAGGGTCCTCCATGGGGGTACATATAAGCATTAAAATGTCCATTTTTAGTAAGACTACACACAATTCTAAACAAAAAAGCTGGCAAATGAACCTGAAACAGCCAGCGTGCATACGCCTACCGTCTGACATCTAGACAAACACATGGCAAGCTGAGAGGGACTAAGGCGTAAGTTACAACAAATTGATGAATGACAACTTACAAAAACACGTATGAATTATCGCTCATGCAGAAAAATGACAACCATACATACAGTAACTGTTTCTGTAGCACTCATCTTTGACGTTAGGGAAGAATTCAACTTGAAAGTTGATGAACACACGCACGTCAATACTGTAGAATGACAGCATGGAAAGTGGGGTACAAGGTTAGCGCCTAGAGTTACCTATTCTTGGTGGATGGGTCCATTCTGGGTTCCGTAAAGGTGGTTAAACAAGACATAACATATTTTTATTTTGTAAACATATTATCATGATTATTCAGAATACAGTTACAACTGTCGTAGGGATTAAAAATTAAAAACTTTTAATGCTTATATGTATCCCAAGGAGGGTCTCTCATGAAAAAGAATAACCTAGTTTGAGGTGTCAAATTGCTGTTTTGAAAATAATGCATATCCCCATTTCTTGAAAAGTTTACATAAGTGAGAATGAAATGAAATAGCAAAGGAACAAACGAACGGTTACATTACTTAAAAAAGGTGGAACTATTTGCAACCAGTTCCCTGTACATAACGTGTCTATTCTCCATTTGCCATGACATAGAAACATACAACTAAACTGGTTCATACTCACTTAAAGAAGGAAGAATGGAAGCTATATGTTTTGTGAGTATAATAATACATGATTTCAAATTAATATCATGATTATTGTCATTTGTAATGTCTGTGGGTTCATCCACATGGCAGCAAACACAGGAGAAGCCTTAATATCATCTTCAACATGTTGTCACTGTCAACACTTTTGAAATAATATTAATAATAATATTAATATAGGAATTAATATAGGATATTTATAAGCCACAAATATCCAAGGAACAGGTGCGTGCTCAACTTGCTGGTATTTTTCCCTTGATCATGGTATGTCGATCTCAACAACACATCGTACTATCAGTCTCAACTCCCTTAGGAGTATACAAATGCACTCTGGAATTTCAGTTACTGTGTCCCAGCTTCATTTTTTGTATATAATAAGAAGTCAATTTAATCTCTAAAAATCTAACAAATCATGTATTATCACTGATGGCGATTCGAAGTAGGCATCATAGCATATTGCATTTAACAATATATCTTATCTTTACAAACAGAACCATCAGCATGTTCAAATTCATTTCTGTTTCCTTTACAGTTTTTTAATCATGTAACCATTGTTCGTTTATTCCACTGATTTTTCAATTCATTCTGGCAATTGTTTTCACTTATCTATAAACTTTTCAAGAACGATGAGGACATGCATGATTTTATCAACAGCAATTTGACACCTAAACCTAGGTTAATTAATAAACATAGACATAGAGTTCCAGATAACATTTAGCTCAAGTGGGTACTGTACCCACTGTATTTGTTTGGAGTATGTATATTACTTGTCTGTGGGTATTCCGCTTACGGTTGCAAACTGTAAATATAATTGGATTTCATTTCATATCTACTCAAAACTGTAGCTATTAAATTTTGAGATGATAATAAAGTAGAGTTATCTTTCTTTGCTATTTCGCATTTTCAATAAATATTCCAGTAAACATATATATCAACTTCAAACATCATGTTGATTTACTGTTTAATAATACCATCATCATGATTATACATCATAAAAATCAGGGCACGAGGAAAATGAGTCAGGAAAGGTTACTTTCATACAGTCACGTGCCTTATGGCAAGGGACTATCATAAACATTTTGAACCTTCATTTCAGTGATTTTACTCAGACGAGTATATGAAATTTAGTAAGTTTCTTGGGCAAGCAATTACTACCTGGTGTCATACCTAATTAAAACCAACTTCAGTATAATGGAAATAATTTTCTAAAAACCTTTCATCCTATACTGAAAGTACAACAAAAGTCCCATATGAACAGAACATTAGCTCATAGCATTCGATCTCATTTTCATTAAGCAAGTGATTTTAATAAATATTTTCCATACGAATGTGTTTTAAACCTTTTGTGTATAAAATATTTTAAATGCATAATTGGTACAGGACAATTACGTTGCAATGTTTAACTGTACATTTTCTTTGAGTATTTCACCCCGATAGACAGCTTATCTAGGCCTCTGACATATTTCATATACATCCATCTGTGACAATAAGTTAATAATATCACGGTTCACGGTAGGTTTTTCAAGAGTGTGTGCAGAAATGAAATTACAGATATGTGGTCCAAATCATTTGCGCGCGCAACATTTATTACAATCCAGAATCATTTCAAAATTTCTTTTTTCATATGCTTCTGTTTTAATGTATTTTCCTAATTAAGCACATCAGTATCTATGCATCCAAAAGAATGTTTGCATGTTTTTATTACTTTTTGGCAGGAAAAATGTAAGTTTCTGTGTTAACGCGATTACTATTATATATTATTTGTTCCATGTGACTGGTTTCAGTAATTCAGTTACACTGTACAAGTGTACTTCATATATCATATATCATATTTCTCATAACATACAAGTTATAGTGTTAACATGATTACTATTATATATTATTTGTTCCATGTGACTGGTTTCAGTAATTCAGTTACGCTGTACAAGTGTACTTCATATATCATATATCATATTTCTCATAACATACAATTTATAGTGTTAACATGATTACTATTATATATTATTTGTTCCATGTGACTCAGGTTTCAGTAATTCAGTTACGCTGTACAAGTGTACTTCATATATCATATATCATATTTCTCATAACATACAAGTTATAGTATTAACATGATTACTATTATATATTATTTGTTCCATGTGACTGGTTTCAGTAATTCAGTTACGCTGTACAAGTGTACTTCATATATCATATATCATATTTCTCATAACATACAAGTTATAGTATTAACATGATTACTATTATATATTATTTGTTCCATGTGACTGGTTTCAGTAATTCAGTTACACTGTACAAGTGTACTTCATATATCATATATCATATTTCTCATAACATACAAGTTATAGTGTTAACATGATTAAAGTGAGTAACTGATGGTTTTATGCCGATTTTAGCAATATCCCAGCAATATCACGGTGGGGACACCAGAAATGGGATTCGTAGTTTGTAAGCATGTGGAAAATTGAACCAAAGATTTTGGGTGACGAGTGGACTCCTTAACCATTAGGTTACCTCAATGAACCTAGTATCTAAGCACTTCCATGGAACATGCATTTAGAACATTACAAGTCCTTACCTATTTCATCATGTATATGTTTTTTGTGGAGTGAGTGAGTTCAGCTAAACACCGCTTTAGCAATATTTGAGCAATGGCACAGAAGGGTACCCACGTGGAGAATCAAACCCGGGCTTTCGGCTGGATGTGAGGGACACTTTAACCACAAGGCTATCCTTCTGCCCATTGTGTAAAGTCACATGGTGTAGTGACAGTTCTGTTATGATACCATCTTGAAAATATCATTGCATTCTTCAGCAAACTTGGTGATTTTGATAAACACAATCCCTGATATTTTGCAAATACAGCTTGCCTGATAATATTCTCACTTGTACTTGACTCTAATATCGGATATACTGCACATCTCTATATGTAATACACAATGTCTCATATGACTCGGCTTTATTTTATATTTAAGTTTTATTTCTTCTTTTGTGAATCCACCTACTATATTTTTCAAGAATAAGAAAAAAAATGAATTTTTCCCACTCAAAATATACATTTCCAGTGGTTTTAATGGCCTAAAATGTAAACTTATAAGAACGTTTTTTTAGACTGTTTTTTCCTGCATATGCACTTCATAAACTGCCAAGAGTATAATGCTTTGAGTATTTAGAAGGGATATAACTTTGATAGCTGATTATATTTTTTCCTCCTGTCCTGTGGTTTTCTGAGGACAACATCAGTAAAACAAGTATAAAATTGGTCTGGCCTTACACACAAGTATCAGGAAGATGCAATATGCTTCCTGATAAAAACATTTTGAACAAATATTTGTTGACATGATCCAACTTCTTATTTGTTCAACAGTGTTAAACAAACATAACAAATGTGTTCCTGCTAAAAAAATAATAATTCATCCTCTTCTAAAAAGCAGATCACATTCCCAGGTAAAAAATGGTATCTTCTGCACACACCTTGAGAGATTATTTAAGGAAAAATTAAAGTACTGATACTTTGACTGGGATGCAGTGAAACAACGGCTTACACTGTGTTGATGAAATGATAAATTGGTCGTTCAACAGTACAATACCCCCAAAACATTTACTGTATTTATGATGCTAACAGCTGAAATTAAAACTGAAAAAAAACCCATTAGAAGCAATGATCTTCAGTGAAATTACATCTTATAATGTTCTTATCCTGGCTAGAATTTATCTTCAGTAAAGCAAACTTTGTCAGAGCATTTGACTAAAGGGATTGGGTGGTCAGACTTGCTGATATTGCTTGTCATATGAATATTACTTGCTATTAGTGTTAGTGACATTATGGAACCTGCTGACACGCTGATTCTTTTTACATGTCATTGAATCCTAATATTCCTATAAGCTCATAATGTCAGTCACTGGATTCTTTAGTCCACAGTTTATAATTTGCAGATCGATTTCCATATAGCTGTAACACTGTTGAGTGTGGCATAATTTAAAAACAAACAAAATTGGCTTCTTCTAGATAGCCAGAGCTCCAGGTAAGGTGCAAATTTGCATATTTTACCCAATAAAAATCACATTTACTCCTTCAGTTATATATCCGGGAGTACAAAAACACATAAGAATCACTTAAAACACAATAGGTCAATAATACCTTGCGTACTTTACTCATCTTAATAAACTGGCATGTGAATGATAATTCGTCATGGCCCCTGAACTCTACAACAGCGTTAGCCAATTTTCAGTGATGCCAATACATACAGTTACTATTAAAGCCGTAGCCACTGTCTGGTGTTTACTGTAGTGGTCACATGACTTCCGTGTTGAGTGTTTATAGATGACTGCCAACTATTTTGCAAAATAAGAATTACAAAAACCTCTACAGCGAAGCATTTTTACTTATATGCTTATCGGCGTTAATTACCCAATAAGGATAAGAATCTCTGGGTGAAAACACTCAATTCTTTAAACTAGTGTGATTATACAAAATGCTAGTTACTCCTCAAAAGGTGCAATTACTGAATACTCATACACAAACTGGCATGGGAGTAAATACCCCATTGCTTGTAAAATTTCTAGAGCTTTGGATAGCAATAAACAACATCTCACATAGTGCAAATGTGACCATGGTTATACAAAAGACAGGTAGAAAAACTGAGAAAGGAAGAACCTTTCCCTCATGTCTACACCTGGTTGAACCTGAAGCATAATTCAGCAAAAAATATCACATCTCAGCTTCATGTCAATTATGTAAAATCTAATTAAATGAGAAAGGAAAGTTTAATTTAAAAGACAGTTATCTCCACAAGCTGTTTGGGCTAACAAATGACATCAGATTTTGAGGAAGATACGTATACAACAATGATGCAAGAGGACAATGATTAACAATAACATACGGCATGTCTAATGTTAAGTTTTGTTAAGATCTCTTGGTGTGTGGCCCCATACTTTCTTAACTGACCCCTTTATTCAGATTATAGGGGTGAGTACTGGTCCAGTCTCTAAACAACAGAACATTGATAGACGTGGATTATCAATGCATGTTTGTACTAATCTACATATCCTTAGCAACTTAGCTTTAGAAAATTCAACTTATATATCTGCATTTATAAGAAAAATACTTCATGAGAAAACGTTTTGGACAAATACTTGCTGAGTGAGTAAGTGAGTTTAGTTTCATGCCGGACTCAGCATCAGATATCCTCTATATATTTCTCTCTATATTTTTGAGATACCGTTGTCATACTTTGGAATGTGTGAGTGAGTTGAGTTCTACGCCATATCCATCAATATTTCAGCTATATGGCAGCGGTCTGCAAATAACTGAGACTGGACTAGATAAACCAGTGATCAAAAGCATAAGCATCAATCTACACAGTTGGGATATGATGTCATGTGTCAATCAAGTCAGTTTGTCTGACCACCTGATCCCATTAGTCTCTTCTTTTGACAAGCATGGTTCGCTGAAGATAAATTCTAACCCGAATCTTCTTGGGTATGTCATACTTCTTTGGAATTAATACTATTAAACTTTATTTTTCAGTATAAATATTCTGACAACAACATACTGAGCCCCAAACAAGCTGTGCATTTACGAAAAATAGGCTATATTACGCTAATTGCTAAATACTTACATTTACTCTATGTCATAATAGCAATGTGTATTTACCCAGTATGTCAAAATCATGTTTTTGTATTGTATCAATTCAAGCTAATCAAACACAAATCTCTAAATATTCTTGATTTTATTAAAATGTGCAACTGAAACAGAATACTAATCATGGTTTATCAGCCCTTCACTGATTGGTCCATCTCTACATAGCGACCAATTAAATAGCTGTTTTCTTTCTGAAAACAAATCGATAATGGTGAGCAACTGTGATCGAAAGATTCCATATGTTCAAAATATACTATCTACCTTACAAACAGAAAACAACTTCCTTAGAGGAGTGCTAGATGCATTAATAGTAGAGGTGTGATGATACAGAAAATTCACGATATATGTATCGAGATATCCAGGAACGATACGATATGATTAGAATTAGATACACATCACAATATCCTATCTTCAGTTATTTTCCTTTAGAGTGAGTTTAGTTTTACGCCGCAGTAAGCAATTTTCCAGCTATATGGCGCCGGTCTGTAAATAATCGAGTCTGGACCAGACAATCCATTGACCAACAACATGAGCATAGATCTAAAATTAAAATTTTGAGGTCAACAATACGCATCATGATACGAAAGAAGTATCGATAGATTTATCGTTCGATTAAGTAGCACAATTATTGATAGTGAGATGTATTGTCACAACTCTGATTAACAAGCAAATACTGTGTTTCACAATCAGAATCAACTGCTGGTGACTGAACTTGTAACAATAGCTATTTCCAGCCTGATATTGAAACAACACAATGGGAACAAGGACATGTCATGTCACTGACAACACTGTAACTTATAAACCTGGGAATTTTTATTTGTTGCCCAATGTCCAACCTGGTTAAATCTGAGTGGGTCCCAAAGCTTTATAGAAGTGTCCAAGTGCCCCATCAGGTTAATTTTAGGTGGGCCCCTTGAAATTTAGGTGTTTGAAATTTTCAGCTAAATGTATGCAATTAATTTGTATGTTGTTAAATTGTTTTAATAAGCTAGTAATATTTTTTCTGAGACATGATCATGAACAAAAAACAAATCTTAAAGTTATGAAATGAAACATTTTAGAAACAAACATTTCAATGGCTGAACTTACTACAACAACCAAAGGATACTGCCTGTGGATTTAAAGTGGTTCATTTTACAATCTTTCGTATGTTTCTGGCAAATGATAACAGTATTGATTGCATTATACTGTATTTACTTGGGGAGGAATTTATGGTTTGGGGAGGCAGCATTTTCAAATATTTTTTGTCCACACGAGGCAACTTAAAATTTGGTCAGTGGCATTCTATATTTGGAGGACGTGGGAATGCTGTAAAACTGCATCCTACGTTTATCCTGATCACATACATTTTTTTCTATCTGATCATTATCTTAATGTGGCCGACAGACATCTTTTGCTATTCAACATCAGATAAAGTTATTTCCAGTGTCTTCAAAGTCTTCAACCAAGAAGACACATAGCTTATTTTGGACAAATATTGACAGAATATTACCACAACATTGGAAACATTTGGAGTGTGTGAGTGAGTGAGTGAGTGAGTGATGAGTGAGTGAGCAACTCTAGAATTGAGCTTCACACATTTTACCCATGTTTGAAATAAAACCACTGTCTTCTGCATAATTACCAAACACTCGAAACACGAGGCTACCCCACCCTCCTGAAGTGTCCTGTTTCTTAAACTCCATCTAAAATGACACCAAGGGAGTGGTAGTTAGCTACAAAACATTGTCCTTGTTAATACCCCCCTTTTGTTCATATTCCAAACATTACGTGGTAATAACCATAAAAATGGCCATTTGGAGTCTATTATAAATATTACCCACAAAATGAAACAATGTAACAGGCTTTATTTCAAAAATGAATGGCTTCCACCCATCTAGTGATTACCATCTCAGAATTTGGGTTCTAAACATCTACTGTCAATTACATAAAAAATATAAACTGATTTTTCTTTTTATTCTGTTTTGTCTTCTTATTCAAAGTAATTTACAATATGATTTGCCAAATGTATTTTGTTTAAAAACATCTGAAAAAACATCTTCTCATATGAGAGTGAAGGAGCACAAACTACACTGATAGAGGGACAATGGAAGCTTCATAAATTGTACCCATGCAGGGACAGAAATACAATTTTTGCAAAGGGTACGACAAGGCAAAAAACAGACACTGTAAAAGATAAGAATGGCCATAATTTTTGCTGAACAATTAAACACAGAACATTACAATAATTTCCAGCAAGGAGCCTCCAAATGTTAATCACTTTCCATGTGTTTCCTATTTACCTGTTGGCAGAGGAACAAGAGTGACTTGGATTACCATCCCTGACAACTGCACGACCTAAGTTTCAGCAAACTTTGCAGACTATATAGCTTAGCACTGTTCACATTCAAAGCCACAAGTCATATTTCTTGGGTGATTAACTTTTGGGAATACTGCATCCAAGTGTCTTTTTATTTTGAAATGAATTTTTCATTACATGAATCACCCTGAGTATCATGGTATGGTTCAGGGATTTACAGGAGGCAAAGTCCTGCATCCTAAACACCAAAAAAATGACAATGGACACAACAAAATTTACTAGCTCATCCACAGGGACGCAGAAAAAGTCAAAATACTTTTGTAAAAATCCCAATCAACATGATCAAGTAAAAGTAAGTTATCTCTGAGTTAGCTACTCTCTAGGTTATGGGGTGATTTGATGTGTTGATCATGATACACAAATTATGCCATAACAGTATTAATAATAACATTTAAGTTTCTGGGACCCCCATCTTCATGCCCAGGACCCCCAAAAATAATAAGCATGCATCCCAGGGACCCTCAAATACAGAACTGAAGGTACATCCCTGGTGGTTGAAGGTGTGCCACTAGGGCATTTTAAAAATGTTTCATCCGTTGTTTCAAAGGCATGTAGAAGTTGGAGGAATCAAACTAACAGTGCTTTATGGTTCAACTTCTTTATTATACAAGGTCACCTTACCTCACCTGAAGAAGAGACTAGAATCTGTCTCGAAACGTTGTGACCTTGTATAATAAAGAAGTTGAACCATAAAGCACTGTTAGTTTGTTTCATCCGTGCTGTTTGTATTTTTACCGTACCATGGCACACAAATTTTTTTGGTCACTGGCATGTGAAGAACCGATGAGCAAATGTTTCAACCACTAGGCTACTTACCCACCCACCCACCCAACTATCCTCCTCTCACTATGTGGGGAATCGAAACAAGGCCTTCAGTGCAATGAACGAACGCTTTAACCACTAGGCTACCCCACCACTGTCCTCCTCTCACCAAGTAGGGAATCGAAACAAGGCCTTCGGTGCGATGAGCGAACGCTTTCAGTGTTCATGAATGGTGTTTCAAAGTAACAGAACGTTGGGTCCTATAAGTTTCAGATGTCTGTCTGACCCACTGAAAATTCACAGGACCCACAGAATAAAACTAAACACACATTTCAGAGTTAACATTTCTCATAACTGGCATTGAAATTATTAACATTATAAAATGACAAACATTATAAACATAAATTTATAAACAGTGAACAAGTGTCACATGCCACAATAAACAACTTCAGACAAAGTAATTGTGATACATTCAGTCAGACATTTTGGACCCAACAAGCTGGGTTGGGGACCTCTGTCTGACCGTTGGCAAATCTGCCGAATTAGTCAGAGGGTCTGACACTATTCGTGAACACTGCGCTTTAATCAATTATCTACCACCCCCTACCCTCTTTCAGATGAGTCAGTATGCAAACAAGATAACAATCAACAATTTTCCATCAGTCCCAAGCATAGCACCTCCTAGTTGCCTTGTTTTCTGATACAGATATCTGCCACTAGTTAATTTCCAAGAACAGCACCTTTAGTGATTAATCATTTCAGCCTGAGACTGCGTCAGCTTCCTGTGGTGCATGAGGGAGCGGCAGTACCGAAGGTCACATGCTCTTGGCACAACATGGTAACATGACAATTCTTGGAAAAGTATGCACAGAGGTTTCAATGAAGTATCAACGTAATGCAGTCACGATCACATGACAATTTTCAACAACCAAGATAGTTCAGCTAGCTAAACTACAACCAAGATAACAAGATTAGCAAAAAAATGGAGAATGTGGGTATGTAATAGGGAAATAAATTAAAGTACAGATATTCTAAATAGTATAAACACTTAAAACGTCATTCTGGATAACCACAAATTTGCAACCTAGTTTGAGTCTTTTTATCAGTTTGAAATTCAACACAACAAGGAAGTGTTTCTTCATGAACACAACGGTGTCAAGTGACTTTGAGAGATGCATACGAGCCCAGGTGAAATTCGAAATACGAAATGTTTTGAGAATATATATCTACACGTAATTAAATGCCATGTCAAACAGGTGGTAAACCCAAAACCAAGTGCAACTGCAAGCCAGTGAATGAAAACCGTTCAAGAAAATCTTTGTATAACGTCAAACCTAAATGTCTGCGCGCTTAAATGAGGTTGTCTGATTTCATAACCAGCTTGACTCTTGACAAGATTATCATACACGCTATCATATGACTCTTGGGTTTACATGCACCCCTCAAATGAGCCTTATCTATTGTTACAACACGAGCTGATGCACAGTCGCCTTACCTTGCCACCTTTCTGCATGTACTCTCATCCGGCTTTCATGTGACACTAATCACATGACATGCTAAAAATAGATTGTCATGTGACTCTTTGATATCGCTTACAACATGAACAATTTGAGAACGCTTTGCCTTACAGACATGACCATGACCAAGTTAGTAATCATTTATGATACTGAGGTTGTATTTTTTTAAAAGGGTGCATTATTAGTAGCTTTAAGTGTGTTTGGGTAAAGTTTCTTTGTTTGTAAGTCTTGTACTTGACCTGTGACCTTAGAAAGATGGCTGACTTTAGTTGTTGGTGTATTTCTTGAGAAGTATAATGTCATGTTTCTCTCGTTATCTCTGGCTGTCGTCATTCCCGCTAGCCTAATGTTTTGGTTAATCAGTCTGTTTTATCAGACAATCAACAAAGGTTGGATGATTTTTATATCTTTTTCACTTTCACTCATTCGACTCATGTCCGTAGAGCAAAACGACCAACTTCATGAGTTCATCAAGGATAAGTAAACATGGTAAATACCCGGAAAACAGCTTAATGGCGATACTAGTTGTAGTTGTTGGTTGTGATTTCTCGTGCTTCTTTAATCTTTGGGTTAGTTGCCTCCTTTATCCTCATGTACACGTAAAGTGCTAGTCTGTCATACAGACCCCAAAACCAATATATCCCCAAAAGACCGTGCACGTCTAGAACATGTGGCAAGTGTAGATTCCCACAGTTTCAGGAAGAAAGTCTCCGGGCCCGCCTTTAGAATTTAGCATCATGAATGGTACAAAATTCATCAGTATGCCTCAATGGTGTAATTTGTGAAAGTTTGTTAACAAATTCAGTCTTCTGCGACATCAAACTGTTACTAGGATGGGTCTGCTTTAATGATCCACTCAGTGTTCTGTCGTCTCTATACACATTATGATTGCGAGAGCCTGAAAGGAGTTTGTGTGCTAAACAAAGATGGTGTCAGCTCTTTTTATACACCTATTCATGAAAGCACTTTTGCTGAAGTCCTCATATATGAAAATCACGACACACTGTGTCGTTTCAGGCTTGTCCCTTGGTACCTATATCTACATCTGCAACCAGAATAATTCCTACTAATCAGTTGTTACCATGGTTATAGACTATGTGGCGCCAGCCCCTTGGAGGTGGTTAGCAGCAGCCATTGCTCCAGTTCTCATTGCACTCTACGGGCTGAGGAAGAGGAGTCTGGATGTGTCTGGAGCCGTGGCAGGTATAGTACTTCCTTTCTACAGACACACAGAACTCACAAACCTTTGCAATTACCAACAGTCATCAGAGAATGTATGTCAGTCATGCTGAAAATGACATAAAATAATTCCACCCTTTTCAATATGTTTTTTTATTATTTTGTGTAACCATAGTAACTATTGTATTTCCAGGGTTGTTAGTTGGATTCATCTTGACACTCAGCAGTCTGTGTTTCTTTGCTGCACTGCTGGTGTTCTTTGTGGCAGGGTCAAAGGTTACAAAACTTGGAGCTCATCAGAAAAAGAAATTTGAGGAAGATTACAAAGAAGGTAATACGTGCATGAGACACTGAGGCACATGTCCCCTAATGAGACATTGAGAAAGGTGTCCCTAATGATAACCTTGTGGAAATTGAGACATATGTCCTGTAATGAGACATTGAGACAAATGTCTTGTAATGAGACATTGAGACAGATGTCCTCCAATGAGACACAGATTGAAACAAATGTCCTCAAATGAGACATTTGTCCTCTGATGAGACATTTTGACTAATGTTCTGTGATGAGACATTGTGACAAATGTCCACCGATGAGACATTGAGACAAATGTCCTATAATGAGACACCGATACAAATGCCGTCAATGAGACATTGAGACAAATGTCCTCCAATGAGACACTGAGACAAAGTTCCTCAAAGGGGACATTGAGACAGAAGATCTGTGATGAGACACTGAGACAAGTAAATTACCTTTGGTGAGGCATGATGATACTGAGAGGAGTAGTCTGTTCAAACAAACAACCTGTGTCTACCAGTTCTTGTGAAAATGGATGTCTGATGTTCAGACATATTTCCAGTATTAAGACATGTATTCTGTATTCAGATACATATTTGTCGTGTGTTTTAGACATGTATCTTGGGTGATGACATGTATCTTGTGTTTAGAAGTGCGTCTTGTGTCAAGACATGTATCTTGTGTTACAGGTGGTCAAAGAAACTGGCTTCAGGTTCTGTGTAATGGTGGCGCAGCCTCACTGTTTTCTGTTCTGTACCTCCTGGAAGCTGGGTCTGCAGAGAAGACATTTGACTTCTCGAGAAGATACTCCTCCACATGGTGGGCTGCCGGTGTACTGGGATCACTGGCTTGTTGCTGTGGAGACACATTTGCCTCCGAAGTTGGCACAGTGTTTGGTCATTCCAAACCATGGCTGGTGACTACCTTCCGCAGAGTACCTAGAGGCAAGTAGGGAAGACACATCCTTTATGAATCTATGTCAGTTTTGTAGCTATTTGCAGTGAGTTAGAATCAATAAAATCACAAATATTCTAAAATTAAGAGGTTTGAAACTGTTCTAAAAAGTTCAGATCAGCTATAAATTTAGCTTATAATCAGCTTAGATATTTATTACTAATATGGTTATTTTATTGTGTACACATTCTTACAGTAATGAAATTGCAAATGATACCGTAACCCAGCTTGTAGCAGACTCAGTGATAACTTATTGCTTCATGATTGGAAATTTTATAGAAGTATTTTTTCTTTTTCTGCATCCCTGTGGATACTCTGATAGATTTCATTGCATCCACAATCAGTTTTTATGCGTATAAGCTGATAAGACACAGGAATTCTTGTCCTATAAATCCTTTCTTATCTTCAGGTATTTTTGTCACATGTAGTTTCAATCCTTATCATATTGTTTTTGTTATCATATTGATATGTTTTCAGGTACTAATGGTGGTGTGACATTTACCGGAACCGTGAGCAGCATGTTTGGAGGATTTATTGTTGGCGTGGCATACTATGCAACATTGTTGCTGTGTTCTACAGAGTTGACCTTGAGTGATAGCCCCCCTCAGTGGCCCATAGTGCTCCTCTCCACTTTGGGAGGCTTCGTCGGGTCTATCATCGACTCCTACCTTGGTGCTCTACTTCAGTTCTCAGGTAAAATATTCACACACATGCCCAGGATCGTGGAGATTACCGAATTCAACCCAGAATCAAAATGCATGACAGACAGTGAAAGTGTTAACTGCAAGGAACTTTTAGTTCTTTGTAACCGTAGTTAGTTACTGCGCAGTGGTTCCAAAATATTTTGAAAAGCCACTTGTGACTTCAAGAAAGTAACTTGTCCTGACTAATTTTCCACTTGCCTTGATTTTTTGACACAATGCTTGATGTTAATTTTTACTGAACTATTTATTGAAGAGTGATAATTTCACTCTCTGGTAGCTCTACTTTATTATTATTGCAACATTTAATAGCTTCATTATGAGCAGATATGAAATTAAATCCAAGATTATTTCTAGTTTGAAACCATAAATGGAAATTATGTAGTAATCCACAGACAAGTAAGATACCATCATTTGATTGGCCGAAATGAAAAGAGACTGTCCCGGGCATCGGGAGATGGGATTTTTTAATCCCTGCTGCGATAAAAACCTACTCTGAAACCTGCCAACATCGACGCCTGTCTAATCCAGTACACTGTCAAAACCATCATAAAATATTGGTCCTGCCATTTTACAATGTTATTATGATGATTAAAACATCGTCTAATCCAGCGCCTGTCTATTCCATATTCTGGCATGATTTTGCAGTCCCGACAAGCAATTTTAACTGTAATTAACAGTGTCTAAACAGGCATGGGTATATGCAGTCCAATCAAGGACCCATAATCCAATACACTCCTCCTCAGCACGCTAGATAATAAGGAAGCAGTGATTCCATTCCATGATGTTAAAGCAAACATGCATAGGCAGTGTTCGCGGTAGGTTTTGTTTGAGTGTGTGCAGAAATAATATAGTAAAAGTGTAGTCCAAATCTTTTGCGTGCAATATTTTCATTACAGTCACGAATCATTTCAAAATATATTGGTTCTTTATATGCTGTTGTTTTAAAAGATACCTTTTGAAATTTAGTTATCACAATCCAAAACAAGAACACAAAATATTTTTTAGTTTTTTTATCTCATTTTTTTTGCGTGAAACATGCAGGTTTCTGTGTTAATGCGAACACTGATAACATTACCTCTGTTATGCTTTATGAACACTGCATTAACTGCTTTCAGATGAGTGACCTGTGTCAGCGAATAGATAAGTAGGCAAGAGTTTGACTAGTGTAAATGGCAGCCATATTGGAAAATGATCATCACTGTCTAATCCATCACCCTGTCTAACTCTGCATTTTATTTCGGTCACATGGGGTGCCAGTTTAGACAGGTTTCACTGTAGTTCACTACAAGTGTATTCTCTATAAACATGGTGTATAATATAACTGACTATGGGACATGAGCGTGTGAAGCACATCAGTAGGCTGAGCAAAGTGTTGTCACTCATTCATGTAAGGGAACAGTGATTACATATCTAGGTCTTGCACTTTCAGCATCCTGGTTGGAAAGACAAAATATATAGTTTATTTACTATTTTGTCAATGACAGACTTTTCGTATTGATAACAATGTTTCTGATTGTCAATCATTTTAACCATCCCTATTCTCCTGTGCTGTGTCTCACTGTTTGATATCTGAAACTGAAACAAATGATTCATGATATCATTCACCTGCGAATCGAGAGGGAAAATGAACTACCTAGCTGGCTTAAAATAGCTAAAACTGTTCCCAAAGCATATGTGTTTCTCCCATACTAGGTCTCATCTTTTGCTGTGAGTAATTAGCAAACAGTGAGTGAGCGAGTATGTTTTTTCTTTTTGCCACTTTTGGCATGAATCCAGCAAGTTCATGGCCGGGGACACCAGAAATGGTCTTCACACATTGTACCCACATGGGGAATTGAACCTGGGTCGTCAGTGTGATGAGCAAACACTTTATTTGACTGGTCACTTTAACCACTAGGCTACCCTACCAATCCCTATTTTCAAACCAAATGATTCAGGATGTGATTCACCTGCTAAAGGGAGAGACAATGTACTTGTCTAATATAAGTACTGTATCTGGATTATAGTGGATACAGCTTGTCTCCAACTCATTTTATCATAATATGTATCACATCATGACCTGACTGTATCATTATGTATGTCACTAAGACAGTGAGGTCTTGTTAATCCAACCACGGTGTATTCAACAATCAGCTTTATTCCACGTTTTGTTAGTAACAAACTGAATAAACATAATGTAGTCTCATTTATTTACTCCAACATCCTCGTTAATCCTACAATTTGCTGTGCAACAGACGATGTCAGATATTATGATGAGAGTATATGCAAGGCAATGGGATAATGGTTGAAGTGTCCGGCAGTCATGCTGAAGACACGGTTTCAATTCCCCACATAGGTACAATGTGCGATGCTCATTTTGAACGTTACTCAGAGGACCTACATAATTTATATATATAACTGCTTTCTTCTATAATGGGTAAAGTTGTCACCTTGGCCTTGCTCTGTTAGAGGTGAAGGTGTTCGCTTGTCATGCCAAAGACCTGGGTTTGAATCCCCAAATGGTTACAGTTATTATATACATGTAAGTGAAGCCTGTTTCTGGTCTCCCTCGTCATGATATTGCTAGAATGTTGCTAAAATCAGCACTCATTCACTATAATGTCTATGTGTATTAACAAATAGAGCTTGGTTCTCTTACTCCACAGGTTATGACCGTCGGCAAGCTTGCATTGTGGAACACCCAGGACCCCATGTAGAACACATCAGTGGATATGCTGTCCTTGACAACCATGGCGTCAACCTCCTTTCTTCACTCCTAACTGGAGTTATCTCCCCTTATATTGCCTGGCATCTGTGGTTGCAGGTCACATGACGTTGGATACTACTTAAAAGATCTGTGTCTATCCAGACTGACCATCTTGCCCAAATAGCGAAGTGAAATGTCACATGATCATAATCTACATCAATGGCCCTAAATCTGTGCTCACCCAGTTTACAAAATGGTTTTATGTATTCATTTCATAAGTCTTATCATTGATTTGATTTTATGAAATAGTGTTTTAGGTTTGTACAATGGATTTAGTACTGACATAAGCTTGTGCAGTTCTATTATTCTGTCATGTCTTTCTTCTCAACACTACTGAGCGCCACAGTCATCTTATCTTCTGCCTTGGCAATCTAAGTTCACACGTCCTCTGAGTGTGTAGCTTATCCTGCTAATCCACAGATGCCAGTCCTCCTGAATTTATTGGAATCATCCCAAAAAGTGCATGTCGATTCCGCCATTTTGTCAAAATCAAATTAGTTCTGAATGTTTTCAAAATGTAACATTGATATTGATAGTCTGAGTGGAGAGCAAGGATCGTCTTTGACTATAAACAGTCAAGTAAACACAATGCTTGAGTTGCAGAAAGCACATTAGGATCACTATATGTAATGGCATTGGAAAGTTTCGTTCCTTGAGTGCAACAATCAATCTTTAACACATTTACGAATATACTGGGGGTCAGAAATTTGATAAAAAAAAAACATTAAAAAATTATGCTTTAAAATAAGGGTGTGGGGATCATTGACTTCGTAAATGACATGCATGGGGGTCGCTCACTTTGTACAACAATTTTAGACTTGTCATTCAAATTGTACCTGCTTCTCTCCATAAATAGCATTACCTCTCCACCCCAACCCCTGGCCATACATCATGAATGGTCCCTGATATACCCTGATGCACACACACACTCTGACACTCTCTGACACTCTCGTATACATTCCCCCCACTTGCACACATACACATACACAATATGCGCACACTGCATGATACAAAACACATACTGTAAGTGCATAAAACTATTTGTTTCCTTTTCCAAACCCCAGTGATTTATGTTTGAACACAGTCATCTGAGGCCCCATGATGTTGCCTGAGGATCTCCTCTAACATAAATCTGAAACATTATCAATCCTCATACAACACATTTATGTACATTAGGTGGAGTGAGAACACTAGCAGGGTGTAGCTACCGTTATCATAAAAAGTTTGGGCTTACACAAGATTGGTGCTAAAAAAGTTTGGCAAGCATTCAATACTATCTAAAAACATAGCTTTGCAACCTATCAGACTTGATAGTGCCTGACTTGTTCACCTTCCAGGCTACGTGTGAGTATCAACTGATGGGATAATTGTATCAAATTTTGTAGATAAGTTTATACCATTCCAAGCCCTTTCAGGACATTTGACATCATTTTTATCTAGAGAAGTATCTTTTTTGACTATTCAGATTTTTAACTGTGTGAAATGTGGTCGAATGTTTCATTTTTACATGTTTGTTTTCATGATTTCTATCTCTGTGCAGGTATTGAGTGTGATATGTATATTGTGCACGCTCTGATCTTGATGCAATGTTTTTATATTTCAATAAATGAGAGAAAAGTGTGCATCTTGTTCTTCAGCCAATCTGGCACTGCAGTCTTTGTGAGTTGATGTTGCATGCAGTGTTTGCCTTTACACTGAGAAGCCGCAGGCCCAAAAGACCCAGAACCATGATACGTTGTGGATCCTGATCAGAATGTGTCAACCCTACATTTTAGTTACAAAGTAAGATATTCACAGCAACTCGTTTGAGGTTCAGAGATCAGTAACCTCAGTAATCTAAGTTGCTTCCTCCGAAATAATTGTAATTTCACTTACAGACAGCATCTGCTGATCAAGATAAAGATAATGATCTTTTCTGAAAAGTAATACTCTTATTTTTATTGGTAATGGAAATCTGTCGGCTGTGAAGACCTGCAGAAGACAAAAACAGTGAGTCCAGGTGGCCTGCAGTAAGCCTCACACCTAAAGACCGATTTCGGACACTTGTGTGTCTGCAGCATTTCAGTCAGATCATGAAGGATACAGTCTCTGCCATACGGACCTGACTGCATGATGATGAGGCGAATTGAAGCTACTGCAGCTGCCATAAAAGTTTCAAGGCCATGCTGGCATTCTGATCATGGACCTTCTGATCTGAAGTCAGATGCCTTGTCCCCATGACTAAAGAGGTTAACCCCATCAGCAAGCCGACAAGGAAGGGATGTCTCACCCCCCTTACCAGCCCCTCCTACTTTTAAACTCCTCTTACGACTATCCTGGATATATCAAGGATGTGTTTTTTTTGGCCGTTACTCTTGGTGGCACTGAGAAATCTTCTCTGGACAATCATAGGATATTTCTGTCTGTCTGTTGGCCAGAAGTCGACATTATATATTGACATTAAAATTATTTTCCGAACCAAAGGTAGGGAAGTACGTTGCCAGCCTTTGCTCCCTGTGTTTGCTGGTAATTATTCACTCTGTTGTGCAACCCTATTTATGCTACAGTTTGTCCATGATCTCGTCTATAAGGTGGTGGTGTAGCATTCATTGCTCACTGGTCACTAGCAGGACCTCGTTTGACTGAAAACTTGGGTACAATATGGGCGCCTTTATATCGCTGGAACATTTATATTAACCGCCTAAAATCATATTCAGTAACTCACGTTTCGGTTTAGTCGATCGGAACTTAAACATCAGATACCTTAAGTGTTGGTCCTGTGATTGCTTGTCAGAGTGAAGATTTTATGTGGCTTCACTGACTGTCCATACCTTCTGGCTTTACTGACTGTCCATACCTTCGTGTCTGAAGCCATTCATCACACACTCATGTTATTCCACGATCAGCCGAAGAGTGTCTTCTTGGAGGTTAAGGAATGAGTGAGTTTAGTTTTACACCGCACTCAGCAATATCCCAGCTATATGACGGTGGGCAGTAAATAATCGAGTCTGGGCCAGGCAATCCAGTGATCAACAGCATGAACATCGGTCTGCGCAAATGGGAACCGATGACGTGTCAACTTAGTCAACGAGCCTGACCACCCGATCCCGTTAATCGCCTCTACGACAAGCACAGTCGCCTTTTATGGCAGACATGGAAGGCCTATTCTACCTTCACGGGTCTGATATATAATGTGATGTAAAGCATCACATGGTAAATTTGTATATATAGCATGCCTATGTTTTGACAGGTTTATCAAAATGTGTTTTTCTCACATTGGTGTTGCCGCTCGATTATGGGTACATTTGTTCATTTACCCCTGAATCCATATGCACCACTGATTATTACAATGATACAATTACCAGTGGCTCCTAATAAACCTACATGCACTTTCCACGGAAAGCATATGTGTTACATAAGCCCATGCGCTATGAGTTAAAGTTAAGCAACTTTGAGCGCGGAGAGTACTTGGGTGGGTGACAGTGTTTCACATCTTGACGCCTGAGAGTTTCCAGTACTTCAGTGTTATCCCACAACAAAGCACATGTGATACATGAAGGCAAGTGAGTTTCCTCAAAATTACTAGTTATAGGGTTACCAAATATATCCTTGAACCGTCGGTGCCATTACATTATCCCTTTGCTGTGTGGATGGAAAATTGGAGATATGAAACATATTAAAATGCTCCACGAAACAATTAATTGAGAATGTTCTTGACTAGGAATGGAAAGATGTAATTTCAGCAGAATGTGGGTGTCTTTAACCAATCGAGTTTGGACCAGTCAAATCAGTGATCGACACCGATTGACCAATCGACTTGGGTGAAACAGATACGATAGGTAAATCTGAATTGAGTCTATTGAGATTACGCTCCTTTACACATTTGCGCGAAACCTGGTGTTGGTTAGGACACGCGCATGCAGACGGCCGAGTGTTAGAATGGTTTTGCAGAGCTTATCTCTTTATCCAGGCTTTTCGTCATTGCTCATGGTGTTTATCTGAAGTGTGTGACTAGTTTTACGCCGCTGTTAGCAATATGCAAGCAACACCACCCGATCCCGATAGTCGCCTCTTACGACAAGCATAGTCGCCTCTTTTGGCAAGCATGGGTTGCTGAAGGCCTGTTCTACATGGGACATTTACGGGTCCTGCCCCCCAAGTATGGACTCTGAAGTCTCTTTATTGTATTGACCTCCATGAGTCTTCAATGGACTGCTGGTCGACACAGCTTACGATGAACTAGCAAGAACAGGTGCATGCTTTGGAATCAATATTCCAAGGGGATTCCTTTAATCCTTTGCCTTTTTATTTGTCTTTACGCTTTCTGCTCAATACAAAGGAGCTTTACCTTCCCGGACCTCTTCAGACATATCCAGAACACCTCTTACTCATCTTTTTGACATGAATGACATCGAGATCCGTGCCAAGGAAGTACCAGTTTGAAAGAAAAGGTTCTCCTTGCCGTGTCCTTTATTAATGATATTGGCCTGGCATTTTGACTCGACAAATGTAATACTCTTAATCTGAAACATGGAAAGGTAACAGTCAGTAGATCAGTTAAGTAACAGGGGGTTGAGTCATTGAGCATCTTGTGAGAAGATCAGGCCTAGGCCTATCTATGAATTCATGTCCGAGACAATCTCCAGGATGGCCGAATTCAAAGCAAACTGTAGGCAGAGTATGACGTTTGCCAAAAGAAAATCTGGAGCTCAGCTAAATGCCCGAAAGAACGCCAAAGTCACCAATACTAATGCTGTGCCGGTCCTCCTCAAGTCGTTTGCAGTAGCTGATTGGACAAAATGAGATATCCATGCGCCAGAGTCTTGGCTGCCTGACCAAAAGGATCATGTCTGATAACAGAGCCCACCAGCCCCGTTCATCTTTTATTTGTTTCTATACGTCAATCAGTTATGGAGGTCGGGGTTTGATTAACGTGAATGATCTTCATAATAGGTTTTTATTGTCTGCTTTTGCACATATTTATTTATCGGATTGGTGATGCATGCCAGACTCATGGTGAAAGCAAGGAATTCCACAGCCATTTCAAGCCTGGGTCGGTTGTTAAACAGAATCTGAAATTTGATGCTGATTTTGTTGATGACGATATTCTACTGGACGGCTTAGCAAATATGAATCAGGTAAACCAGTTGAAGTTATTATCCAAGTCTGCTTGGAGGCGGTCATTTATGGAGACACTTTCTGAGGTCTTCCTTTTTTGCTGCCCAAGACCAGTCTCTTCCCATATTCAATTGGCATAATGTGATTCTAAAAGAAAATATTAACATGAAGTGTCGACTTGCGACGTGTGCACTGAAAGTACAAAGACTGTCCAACACCAGGGAATACCTTTCTTTGACACAAACAACACGCTGGCATGGCTCACTGCGTCTGTTACCGTCTTCGCCATGCCTGTTGGTATGACTCCAAGGTCCATCCATGGTACGATCCAGGACGTCATGGAAAATGACACCTTTAAACCTCTTAGGAATAGGCACATCCTTAGAAGAATTCAAGCCAACAAGCCTGATCTCGTTCTTTGTGATAAAGTAAAGAGATATATCTATGTCACTGAATTTTCGGTCCCTTGTGAAAACAACCCGATTAGCAAGATTTTCGAAAAGCATGTTAACTATTCTGACCTGGTCTTTGAAATGTCTTTCTTGCATCCCAAGTACACTGTCGTCGGGGTCCCCATTGTTTTCGGTGGCCTTGGTTTGTTACCTCCTGATCACTTGGCGGAGATCAGTTCACCATTGGGAGCACAACCCTTCTAACACTCTGGGGCATGGAGAAGGCTGCAGTGTTTGGAGCCTTCATGATTCTCCAGGACGTTCTTAGCGGGATCGACTAGAGTTTCCTGGGAGATGGTAAGCCTTACCAGTCCGAGAGTGCAAGGATCACCCGAACCCTCTCTGTGGCAGTTTCATCTTAATCCGTGAAATATAATTAGTCCATTTAAATTGCGCTAAACCCACATCGACAAAATGCTCATAGCAGACAAGACAGAACTTACGAGTCTTTACATTTGATTTAAAGTGTGTGACTGTTGGATTTGTTCTAAGGTGAGCTGGTTCAGTGTTTCTCATAGCGCAACTAATAGTGACCATGGTTATACAAAGGACAGGCAGAAAAGCTATGAGGGTGAGTAAGTGTAGTTTTACGCCGCAAGCAGCAATATTCCAGCTATATGGCTGCGGTCTGTAAATAATCGAGTCTGGACCTGACAATCCAGTGACACTGAACATCGATCTGGGCAATTAGGAACCAATGACATATGTCAACCACGTCAGCGACCTTTACCACCCGATTACGTTAGTCGTCTCTTATAACAAGCATGGGTTGCTGAATACCAGTATTCTAAACCGGACCAGTCACGATTAAAATAAAAACTGAGAAAGGATCTATTTTCAATGGACCTGTCTTCGAGACGTCTTGATGCAGTATAATTCAGACAGAAACAACACAACATCTCGACTTTATATAAATTGTGTGAACTGTAGTTAAATTATAACAAAGCAAAGTTCTAAAAGACACTTATCACGCACAAGGTGTCAGGGCTAAAGAAAATTCACAGAATTTTTAGCAAGACTCATGTGAAACATGTGTACAGGTGTTGTTTAACTTGTGGACAATGACTATTATGAACACACTTCATGCTCGGTGTTAAGTTTTAAAAGATTTCTCGGTGTATGGCCCAACAAGTTTCTAAAACGAGCCCTGCGTTTTGGCTAAAGTTGTGCCATTCCCTATTAGGACAGAACACTGATAGATATTTGTGATATTTATCAATGTATGGTAGTACTACATTGTCTGTCCTACACTTTGATATGGGCTTCAATTAATATTTCAGAATTCTCTCTACATATTGAGATACCTTTTCATACTTTGTTATAAATCCTGCGAATTTTCGTTTATTGGTAATTGTTGTGAACAAATTTAGCATTTAACAGTCTGTGCCCCAAATGTTTAAGACCTTAACGGATTTTTAAAATTGTGCTGAGTTTAACAAATGACTACAAACTAGACTTGTGTTTCAGACTGGGGAAATTTGAAAATTCAATAATATTGGATTTGTGTGTTTGTTGTTTAAAGTCACACTCAGCAATGACGGCATGCTTTAAATAATCAAGTCTGGACCAGACTGTCCGGTGACTAACATCATCATCTCTCATCGGGTTCAATGACATGTGTCATCCAAGTCAGTGAGTATGACCACATGATCGTCGCTTACAAGCCAGGGCTGCTGAGGACCAATTCTAATCAGGATAAGAACACTAGAGGCAAAATATAACATGTATTTCCACTTAATTTTAATGGATTTCACTGGATATCCTTACTTCGTGTGTTTAATTAGTCTTAATCAGACGTTGTGCTTTTCGGTATTATTTGAAAGTTGCAAAAGTTCAAAATATAGTCAGATATAGTTGTCGCTATTCTGAAATACCTAAGATGTCTAACCTTCAAATGACCAGTATCACTGCATCACCTCCAAAATGTGGTGCTAGCTACGTGTCTCGGCCTAAATATCGTCTCAATTTCTTGGCATGAAAATGATTCATATGTATGCATTGTGATATATATATATATATAATAATATATACAATATATACAATATACAATATATATAATTTCCATTCTTTATTCATTAATTGGGTATGTACCAATTTGATGGATGTTTCGTTGTCACGACGGATAAACTAATGGACACATTATCTACAGCAAACTGATTGCAAATAGATAATATTTTTTGTCATGGATAACCATTGTTCTGTTTTTTCCATTGTTATCTCAATTTGTTCTGTCAGTTGTTCTCACTTAACTAATGCTTTCAAAATGATGACACACATGTTTTCGGCGTTTTGTAATATATATATATATGAACGAATAAACAACTGACACCTCCAAATAATACGTTTGTAATAATAATATGTTTGTGGCTAACAGAAAGTGGAGTGTTTCTCGGGCATCTGCGCGTCAACTTTATTTGTGCGAGTAACATTTTTTATTGCCATTTATAAGGTGCCACTATATATTGCCACTATAAGGGTGACTATCGGTAGGAACGAATGGGACTGAATCTACAACCCTCGAACTCGTGGCTAAACTGTACTTCTCAGAGAGAGAAAAAATGTGTTCCACCCTCGTCACATTTTTTCTATAAAAAATTAGAACACAGGTCCTTCCTCCCTCGTCTCTTTTGAAAAAAAATCTGCCTGATAATCATTTAATTTTTATGCAGTCGATGTTATCTTGTATAGGTTGCATGCGACTGGCTATAGTGTGGCAGTTCAACTAGATATTAGACTCATGATTAAAATTTCTTATAATGTGCTGGCTACCGATTATTTATCTCCATATTTTAGTGGTATTACCAAAACAACGCAATCGTCCGTTTAATCAACGAAACAACATTAATTATGATACTTGATTAGCCGATGTGTTCATCCCGTTCACTGTCGCTGATCATGTTTTTATGTAACGCGGAGGAAGGGAATCAAGGCAGTACAAACAGATGTTTTCACCATAAGTACCTGTAACAGTTATCGTCATTTCAGAATTAATTTCAGAATTTCTCATGTTATCATATAATCATTCATTTCTTATGTTCTTATTAATTACATCATTATACACATTAGTTACAAGTAACTTCAAATAATTGATAGTAGAATAATATCGAGTAGATTTGATATGGAATAAAAGAAATAATGAACTGTAAACTTGAATTTGCTACAATATAGCAAATATGGGACCTTAACAACCACCCCACACCTCTAAAAGCCGCCTTTATCACTCATACGGTCAAATGATACAGGATTCAGTTTCTGACACACAAACTGAATGATGATAAGGTACAGCGGAGATACACTGACACAATTAACCTATTCACCTTAGTTTAGTTGGCTTGATAACGTTTTGTGGCAAACATTTGACTATATGCGAAATATCCCCGAGGCAAATATAGCATGTCCCTGATGATTACCGTCTAATGGCCAGACGTCTAATGTGAAGTCATCCTATCACGGACAATTCTATTCGTAACTACTCGTCTCTTTCCGTGACCTACAAGAAGGCTCGTACCCCTCTCGAACGCCAGTATTACCAAGAATCGTGGCAAACCAATCAAATCGCGCGTAGTAAAACAAGAAAATGGCGGAAACGTTGCACTTTGAAACTTCGCTACACTATATATATCAAGGACAATTTAAACACAAACTTTGAGTTAAAGGATGAACAGCTTTCACCATTGAAACATATTTGCAAAGGGAATGACTGCATTGCTGTTTTACCCTCGGGATGTAGGATTTTCTTAGAGCCACGTTTGGAAATTCAGAGTTATCTTTCCTTGTTAAAGTTACTAGACTGTTTTCATCTCCATGCCCGTTTGCGCTTAGACAAGACCCAGTCTTAAACATGGTCACGAGAGGGGTACGAGACGCCATCCGGCTTGCCGGCATGACAAGAGTAGTTACGAATGGGGCAATTGTGGCGCAAAAAGGGTTGAGCAACAGAGAAGAAATGACCAGACTTCCTATATGCGCGCGAAGCAAGCAATGGTTTACAACGTACCTCATCATCTTTTCGTTTAGAAAAATATCTTTAATGTCAAATAACATAACATGAAATGAAGATGTCATCAGTTTTGTACACATGTTCTGGAGGAGGTGGAGTGTTCATTGATTTTGTACCTGCCAAGCAGGAGGTGTCACTTACCCCCCACCCCCAGCCATAAATTATGAACGGCCCCCAATTTCTGCTATTTCTTGATCCTTCTCTAACCGGAAGCGGGCAGGGGTCCATGGAGGAGATGGACGATGATATGCCACGAGTGGCATATTTTACGTGAGGTTTTGTTAAATATGACGTTGGAAATCTAATTGTTGGTTCACTCGTGAAGATCAGGGTTAAAAATGGTCTTCAGTGACCCATGATTGCCGTAAGAGTCGACTAACGGGATTGGGTGGTCAGACTCCCTGAATTTGTTGGCACAAACCATCGTATCCGAATGATCACTGCTAATGATGTAAAACTCTAGATTGTTTGCTTAATTACTTAAACATTTACAGATTCATCTCATCGATGCTCATGATGTTGTTGATCACTGGATCACTGGAGACGTGATCACAGATAGAAAGCCGCTATATAGCTGGTATATTGATGAGTGTGGCGTAAATCTAAACATACTCACTGGTTGTTTGCTCTGTGATCGTTCGTCAGCTTGAGGATTTTATGTGGCTTCACTGATTGTGAAGAAACACTTTCTCGAAATGACAACATCAGAGCTTCCTTGCTCTGTTCATAACTCCTGCAACAGAACACAGTGTGGTGGAAATCCAGTCTGATGCACAGTACATTTCCTATGGCTATCTTCGGCTCATATCATCGTGTGGGAAGGTTTTTGCAGAAGGCCAATAATGAACGTTGTCATTCGTCACCAATCGCCACTTTCCGTAACCTCCTTGAGACTCTTCACCTTCCATACGTCACTACTCGCCCCTTTCCGAAACAACCAAGAAGATGACTTGTCCCGGAACAGGGAGTGATTGAGATTAGTGTTACGATGCACTCAGCAATATTCCAGCTCTAAGGCGGCGGTTTGTAAATAATCGAGTCTGGACCAGACAATCCAGTGATCAACAGCATGAGCATCGATCTGTGCAACTGGGAATCGATGAGATGTGCTAATCAAGTCAGCGCGCCGACCACCCGATCCCGTTAGACGCCTCTTACGTCAAGCATAGGTTACTGAAGGCCAGTATTCTAACCCTGACCTCCCTAACCTCCCTAACCTCCCTAACCCTAACCCTAACCCTAACCTCCCTAACCCTAACCCTAACCCTAACCCTAACCTCCGTGGGTTTTGTCCCGGAAGGTCAGGAGTTAGTCACGAATGGTTCAGCTATTCGTTTCGATCGTCATGGAATAGCACAAGTTTGTCACGAATAGGAATTGTCTTATGTACTAATGCTCCCCTATGATGGGAACAGCCAGTTTTAAGGTGGATAAGAAAAATATTCTTGCACTCGTGCCTGTCTGATAGCATTCAGCTTCTGATGAACGAGTTAAAGCGAGAAAGTCGCTTGCCTGGGAAAAAAACACTTTTGCCTGGTATTGTGTTGAAACGTTTAACAAACTCAGGTATCCAAACCTCAGAGTTGTGTATGATATCTTTGTAACGGGACCACGGACACAGGCGTGTCTATTTTTGTCCAGTTTTACTAACCTAGCCTTGAATTACAAATGGTTTAAATACTTTACAATTTTTAAATAACACTGATTCGTGTTAAAATATTTTTGAATGAGTGAGTTTGTTTGTTTACTCCGCATACATAGTGATTGATATTCCACCAATATCGAGGCTGGCGACATCAGAAATGGGCCTTTGCACACTGTACTCGAACCCAAACCCTCGGCGTGATGAGATAACGCCTTACCCATTAGGCTACCCCACCGCCGCATACGATCCACGATCATTGATATCATAAGACGAGGGATCAGTATTGCAATCATCTTCCATTTTACCACTCCATGCAACATTTACGTAAATTTATTCAAAGAAATATTGTTTCACTTAGTAAGACAAGCACACAGTATTGCTTTTAGCATTCATGCTGTTGATGAATATTGCCGAGAGCGGCGTAAAACTAAACTCACTTTTAGCATAGCTGTTTTAGTTTGTATAGTACGTCTCTGTCGGTTACAAAATTTAAAAATAGTTTTCTCATAAAACCCCTTTGCAGTTAACATACATTTTTATTTCCGTGGAATGTGGTTAATTCTATCGCCTAACTTTACACTAGTTGCAGAACCATACTTTGTGACCTACCTTCACAGGACTGACACGTCAACTTACCCAGTTACTTAGATAGATGCCTTTGATGTTGATCACTGGATTGTCTGGCCGCGGCCTTTAGTCGGAATACCGCTCAATGTGGCGTTTTACAACAAACAAACAAACTCCTTGACTGGAATAAAATGGAAATGTGCAGTTCAAAAACAGTTGTTGACATAATCACGAATATCTAATAAACATTTCTTGTTAACAACAGAATGACACAAATTCAGTCAATTAACTCGTTCAGTCTTGGTAAACTTAAGTACAGTATTATCTGTGACAGTGACATGCATTATTGCAATGAGTATCAATATGTACGAACAGCCGAGACAATGTTTGACATCTAAGCGGGGAGAAATCGTCAGCAATGTCCCAAATTTCTTTTAACAATTAGCTTCAGATGGTTTTATGTTTCTTATTCGGGGTTTTAGCCAGAGAGCTCCCCTATTTAATGAAGTTAACTCGACCAGCCGTTTGTGCCCTTTGACCTCTCGGGTCATGCATATGTAGAGTAGCTCAGGTCAAGCTTTACAACCTTTAGTTGTAGAATTAACAGTATCTGACAGACCTTTCTGTAGTAATGCTTACTGTAAACCAGGAAATGTTGCGTCGATAAAAAAAATTGCGATTGAATAGTCAATACCATAAATGCGACGATCAAATTTTGCGAGTTGTAAGACTTTGGTCAGTACACTTGCTTTGCTTACTTATGTTATGGAAGCACCAACACCGAAGTGTCACTTCGCATACAGTGATTGCTTCCTGTTGTTTTGTAATGCCACGCAAGTGATACACAAGTGCTGTTACTAGTGAGCCCGATTGCTGTTGTTTTGTTGTCTGCACAAGCACATTCAAGAAGAGGGCGATTGTTGGAGTAGGGACATTCATTTGTAACATGTCATTATATCCTCCAGCTGAGAGCCATGATGCAATCCCGCTAAATTCCCCTTCACCCTTTTATACTTTCATTTTCGCGTAATCGGAAAATTACTATTAAAAGATTTCTCAAATAATATCCATGGTCGTCATTTCCCCAATATAAATGGCTTTCCACTCGGTAACGGGATACAACAGGGGCAAATACCTCCGTTTTCGAAGTTCTGTACAAATAACATGAGAGGCGATTCGTGCGATGGTGGATATCGTTCGAAAGCTCTGAACATCAACCTTGCCAAGAATATTTTCCGATTTGTAAGAAGCAATCTTATTGGATAAAATTTAAGTTCTAATGACGCTTATTTGCCACTGTCTGCTATATAGATCGTTAATGGTCAAACTCAAACACGTAACCTAAGGCTGCCAATCAGATAACAGCAATGGATAATGTTCTTGTAAACAAAGATTCAGACGAAAGTTTTTTTAAATAACATTAAACATCATATCATATGATTAACGACATGGTGGGATAGCCTAGTGGTTAAGCCGTTCTCTCGTCACACTGTACACCCGGGTTCTATTTCCCAGATGGATGTGATGTTTGAAGCGGCTGTCCCCCGTCGTGATATTGCTGGAATATTGTTAAAATCGGAACCAAAGCACTCTCAACCACTCTATTTCAGAACATGAAACAGCAATCAAGCATCTCTCACAAAGTGAGTCACGTGAGTTTCAGCAGTGAATGGATCATAACAAAGTTCTTCGCAGGCAGGGGTCGAGGTTTGATCCGAAATAGTCTGGATTCAACAGCGCGTGTGTGTACTTGAGTCGTTTTAAAACATAAGGGTCGTTTTCATAGAGTTAGGTGTTCCCATCGACGTACCATATCACGTATGATTGAAAAGATGGGAGAACTCCTCAAGGCAAAGGCTGCAACAGGTTGGGATCGAGTCGTCATCAGAAAATTCGGCAGATTCAGTACACCCTGTCTCGTTTCAAATAGAAAAGTGACAACTTGTACACATAGGTGTGTCTTGGGTCATCCCTATCTAAAAAACATTTAAAACTGTAACATCAAACGTCTTAACGAATACAGGGTCGTTGGAGGATATGCACTAAGTGAATGATTGAGTTTAGCAATATTCCAGCAATATCCCCGCTGGGATATTATACCCATATACCCACAAACACATTATACCCACATCGGGAATCGATCCCCAGTGTTCGGCGTGACGCGCGAACGCTTTAACCACAAGGCTACCCAACTGCCCGTTATTGCGTGGACCAGGATGTGGACTAAGTTGGAGAGTAAACAGCAACTTCATCCAACACCGCATCCAATGACAGGCTCATGACCGTTCAGCCACAATGACGAGAGACGACGTCAAGAATGGTCAGCTGCGCCTGGCAGTCCAGCAACATTCCTCAAGCTAAAACCTATAAATGGTGTTTTCATTACAACTTACGTGGGACACGCTTTCTAAATGACCATTGCTTAAAAGTTGTTTCATCAGATTTACAAAATTGAAAGCAATTTTTAAAAAGTCCAATAGCACATGCGTGGAAGACATATGCAGTTTTTTTTGGTACAGTTTACAGTTGACTTATAGTGGACCTCTACCGCCTTAGGGCCTTTGGGGCCGCAACATCGCAACATACATTTTTAACACCGCTCCCCAACCCCTCCCTCGCCCCCCCCCCCCCCCCCCACCACACCCCCCCCCCACACACACACACACCCTCCCTCCCGTGACATTTTCAATTTGATAGCGATTCAGAAGCGCATGTATACGATATAGTCGGAATCGTATTGTAAAGTCTGATTTTAGCAGAGGTTCTGTATGCTTTTGAAGGTAGTTTTGCCACGCATATGTGTAATGCGGCAAACGTTTTGTTTACGTGTCTATTTCAGATGTATGTATAGCCCTGAATTGGTATAAACTTCTTGCTTATGATATTGATGTCACAGTCTTTCCGACATATTATAAGATTAACAGATGGACAAAAGATAGTACTCATCTCATAAAAGATCTGGCAATAAATCTTATCAAAACGTAACGAGATTAAACAGTCGCCATAAACAGCGCCGTATACAATCACCATCTGATGTTGGCGATTCATCAAGACATTATCTTGATATATAATCGTGTAAGCAGATGTGTCGAAAAGCATTGAAAAAGCGTTGTCGCTAGTATATACCAGTACCAAAATGTGAATATCAAACATGTAAAATACTGAGTGAATGTAAACATGTACAATACTTGATATATCGCCAACATCGCTGAAGGAGTATGGTAGTGAATATGCGGAATACTGGATATAGCACCTGCCTAGTCGAGTGAATATGGTCTAATAAACATGTGCAATACTGGATATGTCGCTTGTATCTTTGAGTGAATATGATAGTAAACGTGTACTATACATACACACGCGCACGCACGCACGCACGCACGCACGCACGCACGCACGCAGACAGACAGACATACATGCGTGCGCGCGTGCGTGCGTACGTACATACGTACATGCGTACATACATGCATGCATACATACATACATACATACATACATACATACATACATACATACATACATACATACATACATACATAAACTGCATCGTTGAGCGAATATACCGAACAAGTGCGAAACTGGATCTGCGGCGGCATATTTTCCCCATTTCAAAGTACAAAGACCTGCCCCGTGATGCACCCAATACTAGACATGCTAAAGTACACTGTTGGACAAATGAAAGTTACCTCACACTCACTCAGTTGTCTGAAAGCAGTAGTTCACTGAAAACTGCGGGTCAAACACAACTTTGGTACTTGCATCAAACACATTTCCGTGACAAACATAGGTGCATACTTTCGATTTACAAGGAGTTATCATCTATACATTGTTATAGCTACGTTCAAGTGATATAAATATTGTCTGACTTACGAAGTAAACATTAAAAAATAATATTTCCTCAACAAAAGAGGGAAAGGATATTTGTTTTGCATTAAATGTCCGTGCCATTGGCTGACCTTGATTTCAGAGAAGCTGGTTCTCGAATATAACTTTATCATCAAAATAGCACTTGTGTGAAACTTGTTCTATGTACACATGGACATGATCCAGTGTGTGAGTTGAGGTTTAATGTGATATATCAGTCTCTCCGAGTTGTAGGTGTCTGTTTCATTGCCATTTGACGACGTACCATCTGCATATCGTAAGGATTCGTCACCTCTGTCACATTGCTATTTGTATTGTATTCACCGGTATGAATAATATATCACACGGCATTAAAATTCGATGATTCTATAATTTTTATAAGGGAATTACTTTTTACGCACTTTTTAATACTAGTAGAACTGCATTTGCACAGAGCGGTTGTGGTTTTTTATCTGTATGGAATCTGTGCCTGCCTGGAGCTGTAGGCCAGTAGACTGTGACAGTATGGATGTTGAACAGTAGCTCCTAGGTATGCTTAACATATCTCTTCATCCCCTCCCCCGGGGATCCATATCTCTCGTTCCATCCACCCACCCAGCCGTGAACTGATTACCCAGAACCAGTCCAGGGTATTCGTTAATGTTTCAGGTTTACTAACAGGATCAGACTCACAGCTTATCGCGAACTCCCATTGGCTGAGACGTGTTAATGGGACTACGGATTGGCTGCTTTTGGTCACATGATCTCCTTCAATACTTCTAAGAGAGATAGTCGTTCTTGTACCCGTATATAAGTTCACCAAGTTGTCAATTCTAATATCGGAGTCAGCTGGTCGATCTCAGCTCACTTGTCGGGCCGTGAGCAGCCTTCGATCAGGCAGTGTTCTACCTTTTCTTTTCCGGACTTTGTAAGTACAACATATTTTTGTCTCAATTTAACATTACACCAGGAAACCGCTTTCTAAACTTTTAGGAGATAAACTGTTTGAGAGGCATTCTAGAAGTTGTAAGCAATAGAAGTAACATTTCAAGCATGATTCACTATTATGTTTGTGAAGACATATACCGTTTTCAAGCGTGGTTCACGATTATGTTTGTAGAGGTATATACCGTTTTCAAGCATTATTCATGATAATGTTTGTAAAGACATATACCGTTTTCAAGCTTGATTCACGATTATGTTTGGAGAGATATATACCGTTTTCAAGTGTGGTTCACGATTATGTTTGTAGAGGTATATACCATTTTCAGGCATTAGTCACGATTATGTTTGTAAAGACATATACCGTTTTCAAGCTTGATTCACGATTATGTTTGGAGAGGAATATACCGTTTTCAAGCATTAGTCATGATAATGTTTGTAGGGGCATATACCGTTTTCAGGCACGAAACGCTGTAAGTATCTACTATTACATGAGAAAGAAGTTGATCATCCATAAAGACACATCATACCTGTTTAAGGAGATATGTACGAGTACCCAAGATGTATGATCTTCTTGTAGATTGCCGTAGATGTAAAATGCAATGTAAAATCGAATCCAAGTTCAGCAACTTCTTTATTGCAATGGCTGCGATGTTTTGGCTATCAAGCAAGTTGATTGATTACGACTTCAGCATCTACGCCAAAACGTCGCATCCGTTGCAATAACGACGTTGACTATGAATAGAACATGGTTTCCCTTCATCTTTACAACTTCTAAAATGTCTCTCAAAGAATGTAGAATCGCTTAGTAATGTCCATTTGGTAATTACACTCAGGACAAAATCATGGTACAAGGCGCTTTAGATGTCATACTTACATGTTCATATGAAAGGTCTCTCAAACTATTATAATAAGTGGATCCACTTGACGCCATTCTGAAATATGACTATCTGTGAAGGTCGGGGTTAGATCTTCAGTAACCAATGCTTGTCGTAAGAGTCGACTAACGGGATTGGATGTTAGGCCCGCTTACTTTCTGGACATATGTCATCGTATCCTAACTGCGTAGATGCTGATGATGTTAATAACTGGATTGTCTGGTCCAGGTTTGATCATAGCCAGATCGGCACCATTTTGCAGGAATATTGCTTAGTGCGGCGTAAAACGTAAATCACTCACTAAAACATGATTGTAGCATCACGCGCTGCTTGCAGAAAGAGTTCAGTTGCTGTCAAGGCAATCGACGGGCAACATTCGCCATTTTGCAGCATATCGTTAACCCATCACCATCGACTGAATCGTCGGTTTGGCAAGGAACAAGCCCTGTCAATGTTGAATCAATTCATGTGTTCAACCTGTCAATGCAACGGATGGCGAAGGCCGCGCACCTATTTAAAATTCGATTCTTCTGTATTTTCCTAAATACTGGCAACTGAATTATTTTCTGTTGGTCGGGAAACAGAATTTCCCTTTGATCCATGTTGATGTAATGCTTGTCTATGTCTATCATCGCTAAAATTCAAACGTAAATATCTGTGAGGTTTACAACGCAAATATTCGAAAGTGGACAACCAATAAACGTACTCGTGTTTTCTGCCACGTGATTTTAGGACTTTTAGGACAATTTTAGGACAATTAATGCGTTGTGTCGCGGTGGCGGAGTATTGAGTGTAGGAAGATAAGACGATATCAGGATGAATCGTGTCCGCCATGTTCGGGTCCCCAGATTGTCGTGACTTTGGTACAGTCTAATGTACAAATAAGTATTTCTGTTGCATACATTTGACTGTGTCCCAACAATTCTAGATGAAGACGATGTTCTTGGAAGAAAATATTCCGTGATATGTCAAATCACGCCCTCTTGTTAATGTGTGTTTTTTACGCCGCGCTCACCAATATTACAGCTATATGCGGTGGTCTGTAAAATATCGAACCTGGACCAGACAATCCAGTGATTACCAGCATGAACATCGATTTGTGCAAAGGGGATACGATGACATGTGGCAACAAAGACAGCGAGGTTTGCCACCCGATCTCGTTATAAATTGTCGCCTTTTGCAAGCATGGGTTACTGAAGATCAACTCTAACCCTCATCGTCACCAATCCAAGACATTTTTGCCCAAAGCGGTGATTTGAAGAAGACACGTGCTCCATTCTGCCTTAGGTATAACCTTTTTGTGTTCAAAAATGTAATTTCTATTTTTTTCCTTTCAGGGCGTGTATTTTAGTAGGACTTTTATCACCATGGGAACCGAAAACAAAGATATTGATGAGAGGCGTGATTCGGCAGCGAGCATGGTTAAAGGGCCTGGAGGCAAAGGTAGGTCATTGACACAGTTCGATTCCTATCAGTATAACACAGATAGCTACTGATCGTGGAATCACAATCTCATCCTTACTCACTCAAAGGTAAATGTTGCCTTCCTCATAATGAAAAATTCTGACATCTATAAAACTCTAATTCTCACGCACATGCCGCTTTTATTTTGTTTTATCTAGTTTAAAGGAAATATATATTTTAACTTGCATTTGGTATTAACGAGAACATTCACCCATGTTCAGTCTAAAACCCCTGAGAAAAACACCCGTCTTACCCCTTGAGCAAATCATTAACACATAAAACACAAGTTACGGACGTTCTGTTCACGCACTCATGACCTCTAGGTGGCGCTGTAGTTTGGCCCGAAGCATGTCGTAAACAAATCCTTAACGGCTTCTTGCTCTCAGTGTATTATCACTTTAACCATCAGCGGCAGAAGACGTAGCTCTCGGTTCAATACCTTAGTTTTCAATCAGTTTTAACATTTTGGAAAGTTTCGGTTGTGAAATTTCCTTCATGACCACTTTGACCTTGACCTTAATAGACCCGTGACCTGCGAGTAAGATGTTCGCCTTTAATGTATATCTGCATCCGTAATTAAGATCAAATTTGGTAAGATCTTAAAAATTCTAGAATGACAGAAACGTGAGATTAGTCCCTCAATGAAATTGCGCCCCTTCTATGCCACATACATGCAGATCATGTATTTAAGAACAACTGACTGAAATATATGAATTACGCAAAACTTCGAACAATAGATACATTGTGACGAAATACTGGGCCTAGTTTTTCGAGGCACTCCTAGCTCTACGATAGTCGTAAATGCCTTACATTAACATTGACTTACGACTATCTTAGTGCTAAGACAGTTTCGAAAATATAGGCCCTGGCCCTTTATTTAATGTACGTCCGTTCTGTCCAATAATACTTGTAGAAATTGTAATTACGAACTATTCACTAAGCTAAACTATAGGAAGAACGGAAAACTTAGAGTAATAGATAAGTCTTGAGTGAATACTGTTCCTTACATGAAAACACGTCCCTCACGTCCTATGAATCGGGTGAGGCGTACAAGCGGCTCCTGCTCATCTGATGACGTCAAGCCAATGGCGGCTCTCTGTTGTAGTGTTCAAGAGGAGTACGTCGATGTATCTGAACGTCGTAGCCCCACACAAGCCCATCCGGCCTACAATTGTGGAGGAGGACGACATGCGTAAGTAGACGATTATCATGTCGACAATAATATTTGGGCAATTGTAAAACGTGTGAGTCATTCTGGAGTATGGCCACTTCGAATAGTATCACAATTCTACTGAAGCTTGTCACTTGGATGGTTTCTTCTGTCGACTTTTATGGGATGATGTAAATGATTCGGTTGTGAGGTACCGGGGTATTCGTTAGATTTGAATCCACATTCAGCGCATTCACAGTCTGTGGACAAGCATCAACGGCAGAACACCTAACTGGTGTGGGTAATATTTTACGCTGCAAATAGCAATATTTCAGAAGTAACACTGCGGTGAGATTCAGAAATGGCCGTTACACGTTGTGCTAGTGTTGAGACCACCAGCCCAGCCCAATGACCCGTGAAGTTCCGGGTTAGAACAGGCCATCAGGAACCCATGCTTGCCACAATAGGCGACTCAGGTTGTCGTAAGAGGCGACTAACGTGATCGGGTGGTCAGGTACGCTGATTTGGTTGACGCATGTCATCGGTTCCCATTTGCGCAGATCGTTACCCATGCTGTTGATCACTGGATTGTCTGGTCCAGACTCAATTATTTACAAACCGCCGCCATATAGCTGGAATATTGCTGAGTGCGGTGTAAAGCGAAACTCACTCACTCACTCATCACTCACCCACTCACTCACTCACCCAATGCCCCATTACTATGAGACTTGGTGTCTGGTGAGATGTTATTACAACGCAGTATCAGTGTATTGAACAGTGAACGAACATATCTACTAAACGTCTATATGGAACATAATCGCAAGAAGAACAGGTGTTAATATATCTCTTCCAATATTCAGCCGAGGGATCCAAGTTCACTCTGTATGGCGACGAAGACTACGTCCCTTCCGAGCGCATCCAGGAACTCCTGAACAGCGTCACCGACATCAAACATCGGGCGCACAAAATCTTCTCGGAGATGGACGTGCTCAAGAAACGGGGAGAAGACTTCGAGTGGAGAGAAGTAGCGAGGTGAGCTTACACAAACGTCTGGCCCCAGCAAACCCACATAGTCGTGTTTGAGTCAGAGATCCTGCTAGCATTATTATTGGGTTAAAGATACGACACACGAGTCAGTTAACATGAGGCTTAGATTCTTCTTTGGTATCCATCATCTGATGAGTCCTGTGTTTCGATTCTTGTACATCCGTGCTAACGTGTCCATGTCTTCTAACCATGGTGACTGTTTTAGATGGGTCAAGTACGAGGAGAAGATGGAGGAGGGAGGAGAACGGTGGTCCAAGCCCCACGTGGCGTCGTTGTCCATGCACCATCTTGTTGAAACCCGGCGGCAGTTGATGGACGGCGTCATGCACCTCGATACCGAGGCGTACTCCATCTCTCAAGTCGTCGGTACGTCGACACGTTGTTTGTTGAACTAAACCAACCGCTCTCATCACATAGCATATGTCGATCGAGAAATAATACACTGTGCTACCACTGGGATAAACATTCAGTCTGGGCTCTGGGGAAAATGAAATATTCAAATTCTGAAGACATCTTTTAACTGACAGTCATCATGCATATCAATCGAACATTATCCTAATTGCAAATTAACTATTAAAATGTGATATGGGCAACAATCTTGGCTTCTCTTGATCCATATTCCAACCCATTGCAGAAAAGTTCCTCGACGAGTGGATAAAACTGGGTCAGCTGGACCCACTTCTCCGGCAACACGTGCGGACGTTACTGTTAAAGCATCATCGGCATGGCACGGAGAAAGGAAACAAGAAGAAGGTCAAGGGCGACATGAATCGTGCAGCGTCAACCAACAGTAAGTCACTAATGTCCATGGTACCACAAGACCATGACATGGAGTCCAAACCAAGTGACAGAGCGTCTTAACTATGTGTCAAAATGAGAACTCCTCCTGGAAGGACACGCCCAGTGGTTGAAACATTTGCTTGTCACGCAAAAGATCGGGTTCGATTCCAGTTGTAGGTGTAAGCAATTGATTCTGGGTTAGAATGTCATGGGTCACAAGTATTTTATGCAGGATGTACGAGGGGGTCAAGTGGATCATTGATGATTCGCAGGCATTCGTCACATAAACTGAAATAGCGGCTTTTAAAGCAGAGAAAATTTTGACCTTTGTCCAGGTTTCAGCCAACTGACCAACGGGAGCAGTCAGGCCAACCTCAACAACAGTCACAGTCACACCAGTTTGGAGAGTATGGACAGCGAATTCCCAGGCAACTACACCAAGAAACAGAACGAGCGAATCCTCCGGAAGATCCCGAAGGATTCCGAGGTTGCCAATATCATGGTCGGCGCTTTGGATGAGCTTCAGAGTGGTCTGTGTGGCTTCATGCGTCTGAACGACGGTCGTTGCCTTGGCGACATCTCGGAAGTGAACCTGCCAACGAGATTTGTGTTTATCCTGGTCGGACCGTCCAAGTTCATCACCGACTACATGGAAAGTGGCCGCTGCCTCGGCACCATGATGGTGGACGACGTGAGTAACCACACCCTCATCGCTGATTATATAAGACTCATTTACACAACGTTGATCATTGGGTTGTCTGGTCCAGACACTGTTATTAACAGACACCCGCCAGAGAGCTGTACTATTGCCCAGTAAGTCATTAAACAGAAAGACGCAAGCAAAAAATGTTATGCGACTTACACCCATTATAACATGCCCCCTAGAATATGAAACGCTAACATGATTTCCAAACTTTTGCATGTAAAGCAATTTGTCTCCAGAGCACGTGAAGATTGATATATCGGATGCTTTGTATGTGTCGTGGTTTTCTTCTATACATCGATATGTTTTACTCAGATCTTCCGCGAGGTGGCGTACAAGTGCAGAAACAAGGATGACCTGGTGGCAGGAATTGACGAGTTCCTGGAGCAGGTGACGGTGCTGCCCCCTGGCGAGTGGGACCCTAAAATCAGAATCGAGCCCCCAGATGCGGTTCCCAACCAACAGTTCCGTAAGACGTCGACGGCGGATTTCTTTGAGGGCACTGTGGTCACCGCACCCGGCGGGGACGATGACGAAGATGAAGGTCACGCTGACCCTGACCTCACCCTCAGTTGCAGGTTTGTGTTTCTTTCATTTTTGTGTTTTCTCCTGATTGTCTTGTAAACTGACAATAATCTGATTGTAACACCTAATAGCAAGAGCCAAGATTAAAAAATTCTCTTTACCACCATCTTTGCTCCAAATGTCACCTCTTCTATTTCCTTCCAGGCCTTTCCTCGGGCTTATCCATGACATCCGCAGGAAGGCTCCGTTCTACCTGAGCGACTACAAAGACGCCATCCACATACAGTGTATCGCTTCTTTCATCTACATCTTCCTCGCCACCCTCACCCCGAACGTCACCTTCGGTGGAATGTTAGGGAAGTCCACTAACCAGTACATGGTATGTTCCACATTTCGACATCATCAGCTGCAATACTACTGCATGAGACACAAAACTAAACTCACTCACTCACTCACTCACTCTCCGCATCATCAGCATACACGGGGATTCTGACCCCTGGCATCTGTACTTCTCATAAATGACGACACATCTTCAAATCATCCAAACACAGACACAATAAATACACCGATCCGAACCGTCACTGATACATTTGTTAATGCAAGATACCTAGATAATGCGGTTATGATTGTATGACGTTTTGATTCCATGAGAGAGGAGCCTATCTTGATGCCCAGCATTAGGAACCTCTGTTGTATTCTTGTATATTGTTCTTAGGAATTCTGTTGATGCTAACCAAACTCGCCTCTTTCCAGGGAGTGATGGAGTGTATCTTCGCCGCCGCTGTGACGGGAATAGCATTTGCGTTATTCGCAGGTCAGCCCCTGAACATCCTCGGCAGTACGGGGCCGATGTTGGTGCTCGAGAAAATCATATACGATATCTGCAAGTAGGTAGAACAATCACGTATCACACGTCTCGTTATACTGTTTAAAGTGAGGCGCTCATTTTATATCCTGGTTTAATAATAAAAAACCCACTTTGTCCAACACTGATAAAAACCACAAGAATAGCTTGAAATGTTAGCTGACCTTGACCTTTACACGTTACTTCCAGAGATCAAGAATGGGACTTCTTGCCGTTCCGTGCGTGGATTGGTATTTGGACTGCTGGCTTTCTCTTGCTGATTGTCATGTGGGATCTGAGTGCTCTCGTCAAGTACATCACTCGTTTCACCGAAGAAAGCTTCGCCTGTCTTATAGCGCTTATATTCATATACGAAGCTTTCCTAAAATTAGCGGAGATTGGCTCTGAGGAAGCTCCTGTCGAACTCCACCCCTCCGGGAACTTCACCCCCCGAGTTTGTCACTGTGTCCTCCCCGATACCGTCACCACCATGGCTCCCATGCACGGATCCCTCAACCACACCCTCAGCAACATGACCACTACTATGACCAGCGTCATCAACAGCACCATGGGCATGACCACCGATGCCATGGAACACGACAACATGACCCATCTATCCAAGGCTGACTGTAAGGAGATGTTCGGAGAGTGGCACTGTGTCGGACCCGTCCCTGACGCCTTCATGTTCTCAATCATTCTCTACTTCGGCACCTTCGGTATTGCCATCTTCTGTGTCACTTTCAAGACCTTCCCCTGCTTCCCAACCTTTGTAAGTGTAAATTTGTAACACCAATTAACACTATTTCGAAGACAGTCAAAGTCTCTAATGGCAATGTTTCTTCTCGTTTTCAAAATGTTGTTTTCTCTGACGTCCGCGCGTATTGTCATTGTTGATTGGTTTATCTGTCGACAGGTCCGTCAAATTATCAGCGATTTCGGTGTCCTCATCGCCATTGTGTTGATGGTTCTTGTCGATTATCTTCTCGGACTTCCAACACCCAAACTGACCGTGCCAGAGGAGTTCAAGGTAAGAGCTTGAACTACAACTTGAGTCATCTGGTCTGAATTTCAAAATCTATTCAACATTGTCTGTAACAAAGTATTTAATCATTTAAAATTTATATTAAATTTCTAGCCATCTGTAGAACAAACCCAGTTCAGGTTCTACTAGACGTAAGTTATCAGATTTTCACTTGAACATTTGTGTATTTCTTCTAGCCTACCCGCTCTGACAGAGGCTGGTTCATCAACCCTTTCTCTGACAAGAACCCCTGGTGGTTGGCTCTGGCTGCCGGTCTCCCTGCCATCATCGGCACCATCCTTATCTTTATGGACCAGCAGATCACCGCCGTCATCGTCAATAGGAAGGAAAACCTCCTCAAGGTCAGTGACGCCCGACCTTGACCTTGTAGTATAACGTCCCTGCCGTATATTTATCACGCGTCAGGCCAGGACTCTTTGATTTCAACAAATGAAAACGTTCCATATTTTGAACTGACTTTAGAAAGGCATGTGGACACTAATATGAACATCACTCTGACTACAAGGTTCCATCTAGGACTAGGAACCCTTATTTTGACGTAGCCTTTAGTCTTCTTCCAAACAGCCTCTCAGATACACCATGTATATAACACCTATTCCCCTTCCCTTACAGAAAGGCAAAGGCTACCATCTTGATCTGTTCGTGCTGTCCATCCTGGTCGCTGCCCACTCCCTGCTTGGACTCCCCTGGTATGTCGCCGCCACTGTGTCCGCCATTGCCCACATCCAGAGTCTCAGGAAAGAGTCCGAGTCCACAGCCCCCGGAGACAAACCCGCCTTCCTGGGTGTCAGGTAATACCCTTACATGACTTTACCCCATAACACTGGAAAACAACCACGTATAGCCTTCACAGAATTTTCTGTAGCTCTATGAAGTATGCCCCTTTCTCATCCAGTTTCCACCGGGTACCCATTTTACAACTTGCATGAAAATATTACCAATGATAATAAATCCAAAACAGTACTTGCTTTCTTTACCCCATGCCTTAGTCTAGAAAGCCATCACATCTTCATCGAGTTTTCTGTAACTCTGTGAAGTCTGTGAAGTTCCACAGGGTACCCCTTTACAACGTTTATCATGTTACCGATGAAAATGAACCCAATATGATTAATTTAACCAAGTTACCTTTGAGAACAGTATATGTACGTCAAAACAAGTAGTGTTAGGGCACAAGTTTCCCCTTAGAAAGGTCTTGCAGCCTATTAAATTGGCACCCCGTGGTGCAAGTAATATTTATCAGCAACATATATGTCCAAATAGTGACATTGCTCCTAGTCCTGAGTCATTATTACGAGCGAAACGGCTAGTTAAATAAGGTTTACATATTAATGAATGTCATCACTATCAAAAATTTGTTATCACTTATAAGACAGGACACACCTTGTGGACACCTCGTAATAGTTCCCTTGGTGAGGCCAAACTTCGCTAATCACATATATTTCTTCACCTGTTTAAGTACGAGATTAAAGTTATGTTACTGTGTAATCTATAGTCATAAATTCCTAGCAGACACCCCACCCGCTTCCAACAATCACAAAATCAACTGTTCCGTCAAGACGGCAAACACGCAAGATAACACGGGTTGTACGTGATTAAAGAGTCAAGTAATAAATTATTACTCTGTTAGAAGCTATTAAACCGGCCATGTTGATGCAGATCATAAATCTCCAGAGATGAAATGAGCACCTTTTGACGGATCGCCATGATGAAACACACATATGTTTAACATGCGTTTCATCTGTTGCCTGTTACGTACTTACACATAAACTTATTATTAATATGAGTTCTCGTCAATCGTTGCTGTATGTATAAATCAGAACACTAATAGTACTGCTTTATCTCATGAGCAGTGTTAGCTCGATGACCAAGCAAATACGCACGGCAATGAAAAGTATTCATGGCGAGTTTGAATTCATCTGGACTAAACTTCAAAGAAATTCAATGTGTTCGTTATCGATAGGCCATCAGGGTTGACAGCCCCGGGCGCTGGTGCTGCTTATATCGCTAATCTGTCTACATCACCAGGTCATTCTCATCAACGACTTCTGTTTGTTTTCAGAGAACAAAGAGTCACCGCTCTTCTTGTCGGAATCCTCAGCGGTTTGGCTGTGCTTATCACAAACGTCCTGAAGGTAAACTGAGAGTCATATCTCGCTCGTCCTAAGTATCGGTGATTAATTAATCAACCCATCTGCTTTGTAATTTTCCCATTAAAACAGGTTCCCGTTTTCTCATGTCTAGTGTGTGGTTCACAATTTGTAATTGTGTTGACATACACGTGTTGCCGACATGTCACGAGCCTACTTGAACATGACGGCATAGGGTTCAGAGCTGTGAATTAGCCAAGTCGTTAGACCGTTCGCTCGTCACTCCTGCCCCGAGTTTGATCCTTGACATTGGTAGAATCGTTTTGTCCTGTAAACACATGTTGACACGTATTTGTGGGTTCTGTCAGTCACCTTGTCTTTGTGTTGCAGGTTATTCCTATGCCAGTGTTGTATGGCGTGTTCTTCTACATGGGATTCTCCGCCCTCAAAGGAATGCAGGTAAGACTCAAACCCACAATCCTCACACAACCTTCAGGCGAACACACTGACCGCTAGGCCACCATTATGTAAAGCTAATTGTCTCCCTCCATATGGTAAAGCCTCTATATCGTCCACATGTAAATCGTCTTCTACATCCTTTTGTATAGCACCCTGATGGTCTGTCGAGCTCATCGCGTATCAGGGTCCAATAATTACGTGTTCGAATCAAGAATTACGCTTCCTGGCTTGTTAGCACCCGCGAATATGGTTACAATACGTTTTAGAAATGCTCCTGGCTTTGAATCATCGCTATGCCCATTTTACTGTAAAAAGGGCTTAAGACCGAGGTCACTCACTCACTCAGTGGATAGGTATGATCTACGGGGAGGGGTTGTGAGTGGTGGGGATTAAACATGAAGTGGCATGCATTTGGGTCAACCGATGATGATCAGTTTCTAAATTATCACAAGGAAAGGCTCAAGCCCACCATCCTCACACGACGTTCAAGCGAACACACTAACCGTTATGCTACCATTATATAAAGGCAATACTCTCTCCATGTGATAAAGCCTAAATATCGTCCATATGCAAATCGTCTTCTGTATCGCTGTGTATAGCACCCCAATGATCTTTTGAGTTCCCCGTGTATCAGGATCCGATAATCGCGTGTTCGAATCCAAGAATTGCCGCGGATATATATTCTCCAGGTTTGTTATAACCTGCAGTCATGGCTACAATATGCTTAAAAGTGTTTCGGGTTTTACACCATCGGTAAGCTCACATTACTGTCAAAATTCACTCACTCAATTCAAAGGCAGGGTTACCACTCAACATACATTTACATACAGCTCTTATCTACCCCAATGTTAACTTTATCTACGTTTGTTTTGTTACAGTTTATCGACCGGGTGCTCCTTTTCTTCATGCCAAGCAAATACCAGCCCGACTACAAGTACCTGCGTCATGTCCGTCTGTGGCGCGTCCATATCTTCACCTTCGTCCAGATTCTCTGCCTAGTTGCTTTGTGGGTGGTGAAGAGCATCAAGTCCATCTCCATCGGCTTCCCCCTCTTGGTACGACATCACCGAAAACACAATATTGCCAACTCTGCCTACACGTCTAAGACTAATATTACTGCACCTATTCTCGCGGCACCCGTGAAAGGGTGGATTAGAATATCGGCCTTCAGCAACTCATGCTTGTCGTAAGAGGCGACTAAAAGGATCACGTTGTCAGACTCGTTGACTTAGTTGACACATGTCATTGGTTCCCAGTTGATGTTCATGCTGTTGAGCACTGGATTGTCTGTTCCAGACTCGATTATTTAAAGACCACAGACAAATAGCTGTGATGAAATTAAACTGACTGACTCATTCGGTCGCCTTAATTCCATGTACAGAGTTATGCCCCTTACACCAGGTTCAAGGCTGGAATGTTCATCCGTAATGATATTTGTTCATTTGGCACCGAATCTGTTGTCTTGAGTTTCCAGTTTATCTTAGCATTCACAGCCCTGATGTTACTGGAACGCTGCTCTATCTCATTCAATAAGCATCGTCGCTAAAGGAAAACAAAGAAAAGAATATTCATTGATACATGGATGATGTATGGTTAGAACGTGGAAATAAAAAATGCACTTTTTCACCCGATTCAAAAATGTAATTACAACTGCTCGAAAATCAATCAACATTTTTTGTTTTTTGTCGACAGGTTGTGTTCACTGGCGTTGTAAGGAAGATCTTGGACTGTGTGTTCACCCAGTATGAGCTGAAATACCTGGACGATATCCTCCCCAACGCAAAGAAAGACAAGGTCAAGGACTCCGAGAAGGTAAGGGAGACAATTCAATACTGTAAATTTTAACGGACGCAAGAATTGGAACAGTTCATGGGTTTTCAAGTAACATTTTATTGTTTCAAAGCCATTTTAGCCATGTTATCGAAATACAAAAATACCAAACTGATTTGAGATAACTGTTGAAATGCGTAGCCAACTGCTTTTTTATCTGTTTGTGTAACTAACACATACAGCGAATGACTGAGCAAGTGGTACTGCTGTACCTTGTTTTAGTACCTCAGTGGTATCTTTGGTAATTCTATGCTTTTGTTCTAGAATGAAAAGTCGGAACCATCCTTTAAAAACATCGTGGGCGAGAAGAAACCTGCCTTCTACATCAGCAACGAAAGCAACGACTTGGACAACGCGTATAAAAGGAAAGGGCATGATATCTCAACAGATATGATGAAAATAAACAGATGTTAAACATAAGCGGACAGCAGATTATAGGCTTGTTTATAAGCATTATCAATGCTACGTAGAATGCCAGGGTTCCGATCCATACGGCGTCCGTACCGTCCTTACGTTTACCAATTTACGAATGCCGCAACGCTTTGAACCCTTTCTAGATCTGGACCCTGGCCTTGATTTCTTGTAACAAAATGAACTTTTAACTTATTTGCAAACTGAGTTTGACATTTTGACTCAGATGAGTCTCTTTGCCATTGGCATTTCTCAAACGTAATCCAAACTGTACTAGTTTCGTGGATATGTGCGCTATAAAAATATCCCATAACAATGATAATAATAAAATAATAGTGATAATAATTCCCCTAACTGATTCCCCTGACTCTGGCTGCCTTTTTCATCTTAAAATTGATTTTACACCCATTTATCCCAGTTGGAAACAGTGATGTATGAGAAATCGGTATGAATGCTTCATTTTTAAATTTATGTGTGGGAAGATATTGTATGTGATTTGCACTGTACATTGTGCACAATCTGATATTGAAGAAATATTTTTATGGTTGAATAAATGAAAGAAAAACCCAAGAATATGTGTGTGAATCATATGTTTACTGCTTGGTCATCGCCAGCACGTTTATGTTCGTTTACGCTGGAATACAGTCTGATGAAGACTTCCGTCTCTTCCATTACAATGGTCATTCTTGCTAACTTGTTGGCTTATGCCATCGTATACCAGTTATATTTATTACTCTTGATCATTGGATTGTCTGGTCCAGTCATATAGCTGGAGTATAAGTGTGGCGCTAAACATTGAAGATTCTGCAAAAACATCTGGCAAGCATTGTGTATTTGAATCTGTAAGATGTGAAACAATATCTGACTTACCATTATCTGGAACACAGAAGTGTCTCACTACATGACTGTAAAATTTCCTTCTTTGTTTCAACAAAACTGAATTCTTGAATACGCCCCATGTCTGCATATCTAACAGCACTCATGGTCAGTTAGTCTGTAGAGTTTTTCCCTTGGTCATGTCAGGAGCTTGTGAATTATTCTTGGTATGTCTGGTTTCTTGGTTTGTAAACACCATGGGTTTGGGTTTGACAAAAATCCGTGAATTCAGGCTTTCGTCACGTTAAGGTGACACTTTGATATTACGACTTTTGTGTTCAAATTAAGCTCACTCTATTTATCAAGAAACAAATATGTAAACAAAAAGCATATATCACATCATAAAAACAAAGAAATCAAACATCTGCCTTTCATTATATTTTCCAAGAAAATGTACAGAACTGAATGGTAATTCCACTGAAAATAGGTTTTGTAACCATACGTAATACATAATTTGGGAGAAAAAAGCAAAGGAACAGAAACAATTGAAATTACAATCCAGGACAGGTTTATATAAATCAATACAAAATTATCGCACTACGTACCACGCATCTAATGAATGCTATATCTCCCAATGGTTAAAACCAAAAGGAATTCAACTGGGATGCAATGGCGGTCCATTTGTGGTCTTTTCTATATAACTGTAATGAACTTCAGGAACATTCGCCTCTTTCCGTAATTGTGTCCCGAAATAGTACGAGTCGGTGTCTTCTGCCGTTGTCGGCCACCGCAGATTTTAGGGCGCTTCAGTATGGAATACTGTAAGGGACATTCTCGCGATTCCGTACTTCAGTGACAATAACACATCTTTACATTCGTCACCACTCGCCCCTTAACGTAACTTTCGGCTTATCCCGGAATAAAACGAGAGGGTCACGAATGATAACGTTAATGACTAAGTAACTGAACATAGTTTTACGCCGTTTTTAGCCGCAATCCAACGATATCATTCCGGGGGATTACACAGATTCTACCCATGAAGAGAATGGAACCTGAATCTTGGGAAAAAAGTGAACGCTTGAACCACGCGACTACTCAAACAGCTTCGGTGTTTCAGAAATCTTCTGGTTCACAGCTCTGTATATAAAGCAGTGTAAGAGACAGAGGACAGTGGCACCGTGGCACAAGATGCAGCTGACATTGACTAACGTTATATATTAACCAGAGGCGTAACCAGACTTCTCATTATCACGTCACGAGATGTGAGATACATCAGTGTTTATCATACACATAACATATTCTGTTATATCATTCCAGTTTTTGTTCAGTTACATTTGAACAAGATCAGAAAAACGAATTTAACTTGACTCAAATTCTCCCAACTGCTTATTATTACTAAAGACTGTTCACTTCTTTGGGTCAGACAATCGTGGTTAGGTATTCGCAGATATATTGCAAGTAGAAATCGAGACAATACTAATTTTTGTCATTTGCTGCCTCTTTAGTGTCTACTTGTGGATATTAGGGGTAGAACTGATCTTCAGTAACCCGTGCTTGTCGTAAGATGCGACCAACGGGATCGGGTGGTCAGGCTTTGCTGACTTGGCTGACACGTGTCATTGGTTCCCGATTCCGCTGATCGACGCTCATGATTTTGATCACTGGGTTGTCTAGTTCAGTTGGATTATTTACAGATCGCTACCATACAGCTGGAATATTGCTCAGTCAGTCACACACTCCTTCTTAATGTCATTGTATGAAGGAGATCAGTACTTCTAATAATATCCAACCTTGATAATAGTGTACGTACGTGCTTGCGTACTGATACATTAGAACTACAAACATGGCGCCCCGAGAGGAAGAGAGGTATGCGATAGAAAAAATAATAACCTATTACATACACACACAGGCACATATACACATACACACGCACGCACGCACCCACATACGCACACATACAAATTATGCATACAGTTACGGTTAAGCATTTACCGTGACAAGCAATGTAAGAAATCCCCTGTGAACCAGCAGAACAGAACAAAGACAAGTTTAAAGTATTCAAATATTATTATGTAGCAAAGAGAACAAGGTATACAAAGTCACATTTCAATAGTCGCAATATCGATTTCAAATACAATACAAATGAAACATAATCTAAGGCAATGGGTCACAGAATATAATACCAAATGCACCAAAGTCATAGTCAGTTACTGCGAGAGAGAAACGTTCGTGCAGAATGTAACACAGCGATCGGTCTGACAGTGGTTATGAAGTTGAAGCGTTGGCAGAGGCAGAATGACAAACTCCAGCGAATGAATGTGAATGTGTGTATCTGTGTCACTCACAACACGGCAGCTAGCCTTTATATATATTCAGTAATAGTTTCAAGAACTTTCCAGCCCTTACGATCAACGCCACTACCGTAGAATGCCCTCGAAACAGTGTCTCCCTGAAGTCAAATAATAAACAGCCAAGGGCAGATAACTTCCGGAAAAACCTGCTGCCAAACTCCTAAAAATGCGGATGATCTATTATACGAAATGTGACCCATAATAAGTATTATTCGAAACATTAAACGTTGTGACCCAATAATAATTATTACTTAATTAACAACAAAATATACAGAAAATACACACTCGTAACAATACACACACGCACGCACGCACGCACGCGCACACACACACACATACATACATACATACATACATACACACACACACACACACATACATACATACATACATACATACACACACACACACATACACACACACACACACACACACACACACACATACATACATACATACATACATACATACATACATACATACATACATTTATTTGTATAGCAACGACATCCAGTACTACGTACTGCTTAAAAACGCAATGTTTTCCTTCGACCACTAGATGTCCATCACAACGGCACATCGTATTTTCAATCACAACTCCCTGGATATCTTACAACTAATATCATCACTGAGCGCCAATTCAGCCACAACTCCCTGGAGATCCTACAACTAATATCACCACTGAGCGCCAATTCAGCTGATGGTCTTTGCCAATCGAGTCATAAATACATAAACGCACTGACAGCCCGTACCTGACTGGACACAACACAGAGGGGTCAGTCACCGACAAATTCTGACGGTGTAGGTGGATTGAGTGACTCGACTCAGGTACATACGGTAATGCGTCAAATACCGAAAGAATCACCCACTTCAAACACGCAACAAACAAAGTGCTCTAATCACGCCCGTACAGTCGGAATCGGTGTATTGACCTGTTCCTATTGTTCAGCGATGAATCATACACAACGGTAATGGAGTTTCACATGTCTTGCCAAATATTTCGAATGTTTATTGCGGGCAAATATGTCGCTCTGCGTTTGATACACTGAGAGCCGGTGGTCAACGGCATTTAACCAACTACTAGCAAACGTATGACGGGCGTTCACAATAAGAGAACGGCTGATTTATCTGGTCAGTAAGGCCAATGTCGAATATCGTCACGCTCTGTTGTGACGCCACTCCTTCGTCGGGCAGTTAATGAAAGACCTAGGGCTCCTGAAAATGATAATGCTCTCAAACATAGCATTACCCTGATACTAGTGAACGTATTTGACAGGCCTCACAATAAGAGAACGACTGTTTTACTTGGTCAATATTGTCACTTTGATTAATCCTGGATTAAATCCCTTACTGACATGAAGTGGATTAACTGAAAGGGATCAGAAATATAAACTGGTAAAGACAAGAGTTTTTATGGATGACAACTTCTTTGTTGAGAAGAGTGACGAAGTTTCGAAGTATGTTCTTACCTCATCATCTGACCTGATGAAGAAGAAGTAAGAACATACTTCGACCTGATGAAGACGTAAGAACATACTTCGACCAGATGAAGACGTAAGAACATACTTCGACCTGATGAAGACGTAAGAACATACTTCGACCTGATGAAGACGTAAGGGCATACTTCGACTTGATGAAGACGTAAGGACATACTTCGACCTGATGAAGACGTAAGAACGTACTTCGACCTGATGAAGACGTAAGAACATACTTCGACCTGATGAAGACGTAAGGACATACTTCGACCTGATGAAGACGTAAGAACGTACTTCGACCTGATGAAGACGTAAGAACATACTTCGACCTGATGAAGACGTAAGAACATACTTCGACCTGATGAAGTCGTAAGAACATACTTCGACCTGATGAAGACGTAAGGACATACTTCGACCTGATGAAGACGTAAGGACATACTTCGACCTGATGAAGACGTAAGAACGTACTTCGACCTGATGAAGACGTAAGAACATACTTCGACCTGATGAAGACGTAAGAACATACTTCGACCTGATGAAGATGTAAAAGCATACTTCGACTTGATGAAGACGTAAGGACATACTTCGACCTGATGAAGACGTAAGAACATACTTCGAAACGCCGCGACTCTTCACAATAAAGAAGTTGTCATCCATTAAAACTCTTGTCTTTATGTGTATCACTTCTAAATGACCATCAAAGACTCTATAAACTGTTGTTCAGGTTTTGTGACTTGATTGAATAAGCGTCTCTCCTCTCAAACAAATTTCGTTTGCTTGAGTTAAAACATTCACTTATGGGTCAACAACACCTGATATGAACATATACAAAAAAAACTTTTACTCTCGTGTTAGATTTGGAGATCGAGATACACGTGTATATTATAATACTGAAAATGACTCGCGTTAGCGCGCGGTTAACAAGAAAACGAGGAATCTTGCAAGTTAACGAGCGGTTTGATTCGACTGCAGTGAGTACAGACGACTGTGAACATACTGTACTGTGTTTGTTCCCTTTGTGATACGCACCCGTCAATGTCCGGGCTAGAACTGGTCTTCAGCAACTCTTACGCTTGTTGCAAGGAGCTTCTAACGGGTGGCCAAAGCGCTGACATGGTTGACACATGTCATTGTATCTCAACTGCGGAGAATGGTGCTCATGTAATTGATCACTGGATTGTCTGGTGCAGACTTGATTATTTACATATAGCCATATATGCCATATAGCTGGCATATTGCCTCGTGATATACATTGCTTATTTCCAAGACAGCATATTTACCTCGCAAAACGTACACTACTGATAACATTTGTCAATGGGGGTAGCCTAGTGGTTAAAGCGTTCGCTCGCCACGACGAAGATACGGGTTCGATTCTCCAGATGGGTACAATGTGTGGAGCCCATTTCTAATGTTTCTGTGATATGACTTGAACATCGCCAAAAGAGGTTTAAAACCATCTTCACTCACTTTAATGTATATTCTGTCTTCGAGAAAAAAAATTTCAGTATCTGTTTTCCTCGACTGCTCACAGGGATATTTGTTACCTCAGAAGGCCAGTGATAACAGTCAATATAGTCCCAAATGCAATTTGTCTCTGAGGTATTTCAGTAAGTACATACAGGCATACTAAGAACTGCAGGCATGTGTCTCAGATTATTTTTCGCGGCAATCCGCCTAGAGTTACCGCCCCTTACCAAAGCGAAATCATACGTACCATGGGTTGGCACAGTAGTTGGCCATACTGCAATCGCCGAGTTACACAACAGCAGCATGTAACAAGCTAACAATTTGGATGTTTCTTCATATTCAAATATTTGAGCTACTCAAATATACACTATGATTATTAGCTATATACCAAGTTGACGTATTTTCATGTATGTTGTACTTATTGCACGTATTGAATCCAGAATGTGCTGGAGCTCTGTGACCGTCTCAGTGATACACTCTGCGTGCGTGTGCGTGTGTGTGTGCGTGTGCTGGTGCGCACACCGGCGCGGAGAAAGCCAATTCGTGTAAGCCCGATAAGCTACATATACGTATTTGAGACTTGCCCGACTTTCATATTGTTATGAGACCTGAAGTGTTATCGTTTGACGATTGATGATTTCAATAACTTCAAAATGTTTATCTTATCAATATTTTGAAATAATGAGAGTAGTCAACCATTAGCTGTAGTCAATATGAGGGATTACCATTTTACCTATTTTAAAAATTGTTAAAAAAAGTAAAAAGTGACCAGCATGATAAGCCATACAACGTATCCATCTCTACGTGTGACAATGTTATCAACATGTTGTAATTTAGGAGTTTCGATAAAAAATGAACTAAAAACGTAACAATATTAATAAAACACAGATACCAAATCAAAACTGTCACATAATTGCCGACGAACTCTAATTTGCATGAATTTCCTGTTCAATGTTTAAGTTGTAAGTTTCTCTCGAGGGTAATACGGTTTGATGTACGCCGGTAGGAGATCTGGTAAGTACATCAGACCGCACTACCCGAGGGAAAAGCTTACAACGCATTTATTTTACCGCAAATGTACAAAATAACATTTTACTTCATATGAAACGTCGCTACCGACTATATGGTATGTAAACAAAATGATGTCTGCCTCTCGGCTGGAATTTCAAAATCATTGAAACGTGCTATGAAAATTAGTAATTGTTTAGGTTGTGTGTGCAAACCGGTCAATGTGTAAAATAGCTTACATAAAGCAGCGAAGGTCGGTAAAATAAATATGTACAAAGTGAACACAAAAACATTTGATCGAACGGTTTTCGAACTCCGGGCATGGCATGCGTCACAGTATGACGTCATACTATTGTTAGCGCTACCGCTTCTCGGCAGAGAGCTTGGCGGTTACCATGGCAGCGGGTAATATTTTTTCCAGTTGTCATCCTCCTGGGAAAGGTGACACGGAAACTTGACAAAGTTGAGTGAGTGAGTGAGTGAGTTTAGTTTTACGTCGCACTTAGCAATATACCAGCTATATGGCGACGGTCTGTAAATAATCGAGTCTGGACCAGACAATCCAGTGATCAACAACATGAGCATCGATCTGCGCAATGGGGAACCGATGACATGTGTCAGCCAAGTGAGCTAGTCTGACCACCCGATCCCGTTAGTCGCCTCTTACGACAAGCATAGTCACCTTTTATGGCAAGCATGGGTTGCTGAAGGCCTATTCTACCCCGGGACCTTCACGGATCTGACAAAGTTGATGATGATGATTTTGGTAATGGTGTAGTGATGAAGAGATTGATAATAGTAATAGTAATGATGGTGGAAACGGCCGTGGTGAACATAACATTTAAATGGATTGTAGGTTTGAAGTTGTGTTCTTTTTTTTTTGCCCAAGTGTTTCGCAGTGTTTTGGATCTGAAGGTTCGAATATTTACACATGAGTGGCCAGTGATGTCTGATTAATGTCCTAATCAGGTTAAAACTGCTGTCTAAAATCTTAGGGTAGTTCTTTTCCTTGTTTTAGGTGTGCAAAATATTGTTTAAATTGCAATTTTGTCATAATTAAAACGTATTTATTAAAGCTTAATCAAGCATAGCGATTTTGTTCTGTTTTTGCGTTACAAACAAGCATCAACTCGATTATTTTAAGTAGGTCTTTTTTTTTTGTTAAAAAACTTCTTGCAATATATTACAATGCTTATCGCAATATATGATTTCGCATGACACTATGTTTCAGTATGGAAATCCTCAGACTGCAATACCCACCAATACATGGCAATGTGGCAAGGCTCACTGACCACCCCGCCCATTACACGTAAAAATGATTAGTTTTGACAAAGTCACAAAATCTGCACTAACATTCGTGTAAACAAAGAAACCATACAGGTGTGGATTATAAACCTGTTTCGGGTAGACACTCTGTTTGCTAGACAGCATGGTCGACCAATGTGACTACGATGAGCAGATGTAAAACGGCCATTAGGTAAACTCTTATACATCATTTACACGGAGTACTTTATATATACGCCTATTCAAAACATATATTCACAAAGTTCATCCCTACTGATGGCGACAACACACTATGTAATTTACTCTATACTGTTTTATGAGGAACAGAATGAGCCTTACAAAGAGACGAGGTAATGAAAACAAATCGTCCCATAGGACTCTTATTGTGCAACTACGTCTGTTAGTTGAACAATCAGAAAAGCATTACAGTTATATGGAATTAACTTTATATAATGTTTGGGGTATATATCGGCGTGGTAGCAGCCATGGAAACAGCAATAAACAGAACACGGCATTGGTAGATTTACACTACTCTGTTACCATTGTTAATTGATCACTTTAGTTCCGTTTTGCGTCATGATTACTTTATTTCGATGTAAGTCGTCAAGGCATTGCTCATCATCCCTGTGTGGACCCTGAATGTATTGAGTAACGGACAGTCGCGTACATTGAAAGTGTACGTCTCGGTATTCTGTAGGTTGGAGTCATCAGTTCTGGAAATATTCCTGAATTGAATTCAGACAGAATTTCAGCCGAGGGAATTGCCTGATGTAAGACTGAGTATACCAAGAGTCCTTGCTGTTGGAACATGTGTCGAATTCCATATTTAAATGTACTATGATATGAAGTGGTCCCGGATAGACCCACCGAATGTTCGCTCGACAGACAGGTACCCGATGTGGCATATCACACAGAGGTGCAAGTAGGACGAGTATTTCTTCTGAAAGTATTGCTGGATTGACTTTCAACGAGGGCATTGTTTGGCGTGAGACCGAATATACTAAGAGTTCTTGCTGATGGAGATCTGTGTCGGAGATGTACAAGTGATGTTTCATGTAACTCGATGTCGGTTTCGAAGAGACTCTTAGGAAAAATCATCTTCCCGAAGGAGGTGATGCTCAGGTGACCAACATTGGTAGACATCTTTTCATGTGTTGACAGGATTCTCGAACCTTCTAGATCTGCCACAAAGTACAAAAAAGCTCTCTCGCGTGAAGTTTCAAACTGTGAATCAGCTTTTCATCTAATTAAAATCACAAAGTTATTTCGACTTGGATGAAAAGATGCAGAAAATTCCGAACTTTGTGACCTTGATGCTGGCAGGGGTGTGGGTGTTGAAATATTGCTGTTGTGAAGCAGATCCTGACAGACGGCAACAGCAACACCTAAAGCAGGATCTCCTGCACAACTACACCTCAACGGTGTCGCCCCAAGGAGCGACTAATCAGGTGACTGTCTCTCTGTCATTTGCTCTAATTGCCGTCTTGGCGGTTGAAGAAACAAGTCAGATATTTCGTATAAGTGGCGCTATGAATTTGATTTGGACGGATCCTTGGTTGACATGGGACGACAGCAATGGAATCCGAGAGCTCCGGTTTGCGCCGAGTGAGATATGGACTCCAAACGTCATAATTCCAAACGGCGTAGGTGACAAGATTTCCTCTTTATCCGCAAGCATGCCCATCAACGTTCAACATACTGGCGAGGCAATGATGTTCATAATCAGCGAATTTGAAATGATTTGTGATTTGGATGTGACATGGTATCCCTATGATGAACAGGTTTGTCACATGGCTGTTCTCAGTATGTTTGAATTTCAACTTCAGCTGGGTGACCAATCACGTAGCAAAATCTTCTCTGCGTACTTTACTGGCAGCAGTGAGTGGAACCTGGTCAACTCGACCATTGGCGTCAAATATGCTGGTTCAGCTCCTTACATTGACATTGAATTCCGCCTTCAGCGTCTCAGCATCTTCTACACCCTCAGCGTCATCTTTCCCATGTGTCTCCTCTCCTTCCTCAACGCCTGTGTATTCCTGTTGCCTGCTGCCTCTGGAGAGAAGGTCTCCTTCCTCGTCTCCATCTTCGTGTCCGGAGCGGTGTTCCTCAACTACATCAACGATGCTATCCCAAAGTCCGGTAACACATCACGTCTGACAATCTACCTGGTTTTGCTTCTGTCACAGAGTGCCTTGGCTCTGCTAGTCACAATTCTGGTGATGAACATCCACCACCAACAGGGAGCTCTGGTTTGCTTCTTCCGCAGGAAGAATGCAGTTCATCAGTCAGAAGGGCCAGGAAAGGACAGTAGCATTAAGAATGAAAAGGTTGCAGAAAGACTGGACAATTTTTTCTTTGTCCTGTTTGTATCTATGGCAGCGCTCTCAATAATGGTGTTTTATGTATAGCAGACAAAGAAAGTCACTGTGGTAACATGTCATTAATGTTTGTGCTTTTGAATCTCAATTTATAATCATTTACTCAGTTTAGAATTGGTCTCCATGTGCGTAATGGGCGGTCTAAGGTCCCAGGGCCTAGATTTTCGAAGCCCTCTTAGTGCTAAGATAGTCGTAAGGTAATAGTAATGTATGGCACTTACGTGTATCATAGCGCTAAGAGGGCTTGATCCCCCGCGCTTAAAGAGCCGGGATCAAGCCCATCAGTAACCGAGTGAAACCTTGAAGGCATCTTGGAGTGCAGATTTTTTCAGTGTCTTCACAACTCATAGTGTACAGCACACAACTTTGTGGACTTAAAAGAACCGACGAATAAGTTGGTAAATGACCAGGTGTATATGTACAAACACCGGCAACGTGAAAGGTACTGTGCCTTTTGTGTTCCAGTCCACCAAGATGTCAATGGGTACTTCAAAAGGATCGGAAAAACTACAAACACTAAGTTGCAGGTGTTGTATGGTCCCCAGGGAGTTGAGATTCATAATGCAATGAGCCTTTGATATTGACATCCAAAGAATAAAACAGTGCTTTGAGCATGTCCTAGTTGCTAGGAAATGTGCGCTATGTCCAGATAGCTGGACACTCATAATAGTGGTGTTTCACAGAAAACCACTGTAGTAACATGCGATGAATGTTTTGTTCGTAAATCACAATTTACAATGACTTCAGTCACGACTACATTCGTGAAGATCCGGGCTACCATTGGTCTTCAGCAATCCATTCTTATAAGACACGACTAACTGGATCAGATGGTCAGGCTCACTGACTTGGATGACACCTGTCATTGCAAGCAGTTGTGCAGCCGATGTTCTTGGAGCCGATTGCTGTATTGTCTGGTGAAGACCCGATTATGAACAATCCGTCGCCATATTGCTGGAAAGGTGCTGAGTCGCATCTTACAACAAACATGGAGTTCTGGAGAACATGGGTCCTTATCCGGATCTTCACGGATCTAATGAATATTGTGAGACTGTATCTTTAACCTAATCTACATTTTGTGTGGGTCGATCCTTCCATACAGTCTTTGTCATTCTTTTGGCATTGACTGAAAGTGTGGCATCCACGAGATGACGATGCAGACCACGTCCGTGGAATGGTTCCATATACAGCCTCAGATCCATCCTGTCTACAGACCTGTCCTACACTAAAATCCCCTGTGTGAGATAAGTTGGAGATGGATTTGGATTCCTGGAAGGGACAGTGTTGCTTTGTCGCATTATCGCGTTGTCCGAAGTGCAACAATGTGACAGCGCGACATTTTTACCCTTTCACGTTGGCGTTATTTCTCATTGTCTCGCTTAAATTTGTGAATGAGCGAGTGTGGCTTTACACGGCGAGTGTGGCGTTAGTCCGGACCTCGATAATCCGATTCCCGCGAAGATTTCTTTCATAAGTGAGTTTTGTTACGTGTATGTATAATCTATGCAGACATGATTGCATGCATTGATTGGTTGTTATATGAATGTTCCAGTTGGTATGTCTACAAACTGTAATAAAGTCTTTCGAAACTTGTATACGTTCGTATGTTTTTGTATTGCCATGTCAGAGGGAAATAACTCTACTGTAGTGGTGTTCATTATTTTAAGTTCATTTCAGTAGTTCATTTCAGTTTCACTATCCGAACGTTTTTGATGAAAAACAAGTGTCCGGATTAACGTGGCCTGACTGTATTTCAGCAATATCACGGCTGGGGACACCACACATGGGTTTCAGACATTCTGCCTAACTTTGAATATTAGTTTTGTATTCCACCAAAGAGCGACAATGCCACATATCGACAGTTTTCAAGGTCAAGTCATGTCACTCTGCCGAATTATCGCCGCATCTATGTACAGAAAGCGTTGAATTGCGCGACAATGCGACACTGTCCGGTCTAGGGTTCCATCGATTTGCTGACAATGTCCCGTCTTGGGTTTCATAGATGCCAGTTTTGACAGTTGTTAGAGAAGCGCCTTTTTAGGTGTTTGGAGGTGCAAAGCATTAACGGTTAACGTCGGACAATATGCATATGGGCTCGTTATAGCTTCATAAGAACCCAATCAGCTCGTACACCTTTACTGTACAATTGAAGTCACTCCCTTTGTAATCTTTGTTGTTTTCACCATCCGTTTATGCTAATTGTTTCTCATTACCTAGGAATAATGTAGTCAGTGTTAAGCTATTTTTAATGACAGTCTTTCACGTGTAAACTCTAGGGGTGTCACGAATCAGGTGCCTCGCCATTCGATACGCACCTCGATACTGAGGTCACGATACGATACTTATCGCGATACGGCAGTTTCGACATTTTGTGCATAACAAGCAGCCATTACGTTAAAGGGAAGTTGTCTGATGTTGAAACCATAGTTCACTGAAAACCTCTGAGCAAACAATCTTAGTCATATCTGTTATAGGCAGAGGTTAATAGATAAAGGATTAGTTGTCACAACTACCCATCAGCCAAGTACCCATCACTCACTCTCAACAAGTCATGTTTGCTATTGTTTAAGAGACAGATATCTCTAGACTCAAAATAGTAATCGATATAAAATCACATGAATCATGTATCGTGCAAAGCTTGCCGACGACGTAAGGATGCATCGCTGAATCGTGACATCCTTATCAAATGCCTCGCATTAGTATGAAAGCCACATGCTGTCACTTTTACGCACACACATCTTTTCAAGCGAAATTGTTTGTCATTGTTTACATGATTTTCACGTAATTTCCAGTGCTTCAATATCCCACGTTAGACTGTTTCGATTTTTCATCAAATATTTGAAATTATGAGCATTTTTAATCATCCTATTGTTTAGATATTGTTCGTACTTCGACATATTTCCGTTACTTTATGTCTTACTCAAAACTTGATATTGTGAGTATGTTCACGTGATGTTTGTGTTACTTTGAATATTTTCTTGCTGTTTTGATTATTTCCTAGATATTGTATTAAAAATTGAAATAAATCGGAAGCAACCTGAAAATAACTGAAGCAACGCCCTAGGCGGGCACGATTTCAGACGGACGGTCTAAATTTACAGAACCAGCCCGAAAGTCTGATACAAATGTTAGATGCTCCATACCTTTGGGTAAAATCACCATATCTTGATGTCTGGTCTGGTAACATTTTTAAGTAATCGGCCCTAATGTCTGTCTATGTTTGGGGGCTTATTTCGTACATTGAATTATCTTACAAAGGTGACATCATTGGTTTTCGTGCATGAATGTATTTGGAGTCATCTTAATAATGGTGTATGGAAATAAAGTAGAAGGTGTTATCTGTGAAGTGATGCGTTCTCTAATGTATCTCTAAATATCCAGAATGCCACACAGCAACATATATGCTATATTTGGGACTACACTTTCGCAGTAAGGTAGCTGTTCTACTTTGGGGTTGAGTCCTGTCCGGGATTTGAACCTACATCCTCAGCCATGCACCTATAATCTGCAGCACACAAAGCCACCCTAACCCGCTCAACCACAGTATGGAAGTCAGACTACTGATAGTCTAGACTGCGGACTGTGCGTATCCTTTTGATAAGGTCCTTAGTGGAAAATTGTAGCAATAACATATAAAAAATGGATTTTGTTCTATGCTGGCTATTTTGGAGAGAGAGAGAGAGAGAGAGAGAGAGAGAGAGAGAGAGAGAGAGAGAGAGAGAGAGAGAGAGAGAGAGAGAGAGAGAGAGAGAGAGAGAGAGAGAGAGAGAGAGAGAGAGAGAGAGAGAGAGTGAATAAAATATGATTACACATACAGCCATGAACAGTTTACTCTCGTATAAACACCCTACATAAAAAAACACTTCATAAAATGTATCCATACATACGTGTAACCATAGCAACAGCCGTACATTCCACCATATATACCCATACATACAACCGCACACACACACACACACACACACACACACACACACACACACACACCATTATAAATACCTACATCTACATACCTGTAAAAGCACTCACCCTTACATGATCACATACACAGACACCCAACCATGTTTGATTAAGTGTCTGATGCCTGAGACCATCTTTGTGGCTGCAATTCTGCCAATGGTAATCAATAAAAATATATTCCAACTCACCTCGCACAGACAGACATCTGCTCAAGAGTGAGTGACTGAGCATGAGACACGGCATGTGCAATGGTTTGCACAGTTGGGAACCAATAACATGTGTCAACCAAGTCAGTAAACCTGACCACCCGATCCCGTTAGTCGCGTCCCACGACAAGAATGGATTACTGAAGACCAATATTTAAACCCGGATCTTCACGGGTTTCCTGTTCAAGCAGATAACGAACAAAACGAATTATCAAGAGATTAATTAAGTTTTCGAATTCAACAACCTCGATTAATTTGTAGGCGTGGAAACCCACGATTATATACACCTGGAAATTAATCAAGCAACACCCCAATTTTTTCTATTGGAGCAACTTTGAAGTGTTCTGACAATCAAAATATGCCGGGTTGATATAGTTTGACACTTTTTTATTCAACAGACGATCTCTGACAAACAACTTAAAGGGAAAAAGTATCAAGACTTTGCTTTATTGCAACGAAATCCAAATTCTTAAAACTGTCTTAAATTCATGAAAAAATGGACACAATTTACTATTCATCCACAGACGTTGTTGTCAGGTGTATTAACACAAATGTCACATGGAAAGAAAGAACAGTCATCTGAGAGTCTGCACACCGACTTTCATCAATATCTAGTGTGTCCTCCCTGCGCACGCACCACCGATTCCAGACGCCTCCTCATTCCTTGGATGAGTCTCCGGATCTGATTCTGGGGGATCCTGTTCCACTCCTCATGCAGGGCAGCCGTCAATTCGTTGAGATTATGGACTGGTGGGTCTCTCTGCCTCACACGACGGCCAATAAAGTCCCACAAATGTTCAATGGGGTTGAGGTCAGGGCTCATGGCAGGCCATGGAATTCTGTCAATTGCATTTTGCCGCAAAAAATCATTTACAGCATGCGCCCTGTGAGGTCTAGCATTGTCGTCCATAAATATGGGTCTCGTTGCCAGAGGATGGTTCTCAAAATGAGGTACCACAGCCCTGTCAAGAACCTCCTGTTGGTAACGAACACCGTTAAGGTTGCCACGGATGGTAATGATATCCAACTTGCAGTTCATGGAAATGCACCCCCATACCATAACGGAACCTCCCCCAAAGGCCACAGTCTCCTGGATGTTCCGTGGAGCCATTGCTGTGTTCCTCTGCCTCCAGACCCGAGTACGACCGTCCACCATGTGCAGCAAGAACCGGCTCTCATCTGAGAAATGGACCTTCCTCCAAGAGGCAATGTTCCAGTGCAAACGGTCATTACACCAGGCCAGTCGGGCTGCCTTATGGGCTGGAGACAGTCTGGGTCGCTTGATTGGCCTCCTTGCCCGGTATCCTGCAGCTTTCAGACGATTCCGAACAGTCCTGTTCGAGATGGGTCTCCCTGGAAGCCACTCCTGTCTCAACCGAGAGCTCGAGTCGAAGGACCTGCGCCGTACAAGTCTCAGTAAAGCTCTGTCCTCCCGGACTGTGGTCTTCCTGGGTCTTCCTGGTCTAGGCAGGTCTTTAACTTCATTAGTGGCCCGGTATTTTTTCAAAAGTTTTGAAATTATGGAATGATGTCGTCCGATTTGAGTCCCGATTTGTCTTAGAGACATACCAGCATTCCTCATGCCGATTATTTGCCAACGAGTGGCCTCTGATAATTTCCTACGTGCCATGACATTGAAATGAATGAAAAACCGAATGCAATCGACAACCTGCGCTTGTAAACACCCCAGGGAAAAAGTGCATTTTTCGAAAGTTGAGGTTAAAGCAATGCACGTGCGCTGTGCAAGCTTCACGCGCGTCATATCAACCCATGAAAAGCTCATGCTGTATGTCAATACATCAAAATTGAATAATCAATCATCAAAATTACTTCGTTGAACTTTGTTAAGTTTTTATGTGTCTTTGAATTTGGTGTTGCTTAATTAATTTCCATATGTATATTTGTGTTATATTTCGAAGAATATGTTCATAATGCTTCACATATGCTTCCATATTAAGGGGTGGCAAACGGGATCGGGTAGACTTGGTTGACACACGTCATCGTATCCCAGTGGCCATAGCCGATGATGTTAATCTCTAGTTGAATACGTGATTATTTATAGTAACTGTACAATTACCGAGTGCAGCGTTAGACAAACAATAAACTATCACGTATGCAATATGGATTTACCGTACCATCGACAAGCACCAGATGATCTCTACATTGTGAGATAGCCATGTCGTTCACCGTTCACTCATTGCATTCCATTCCCCTCATGGGTGCAATACGTGCAGCCTATTTCTAGTCTCCCCCCACCCTCGGCACATTATAATGTTAAAAAGGACGTAAAACTAATTTCACTAACTGATTCATTTGCTACAGACGACGATAGTTAAGGCAAACAAGAGGTATTGTTTACATGTATGATTTTCCATTATATGTTTTGGTAAAAGCGGCGTAAAACCATATTCACTTACACAATACCTTACGCATTGCTATTCCTTGAGTACATTATATCAATAGCGAGGTGAGTATCATCATTTCGAAATATGCTTTCTGATGACAATCTACAATGCATTTTAGTGTAATTCTAATTAGTGTGGCCATTGAGAGATTCAGTAAAACAACATTTAAAGGTATCCCTAGGGCTTGGTACCGCAACAGCGTCCACTCCATGTTGTTGCTGGATATGAAAATGGTCAAAACGATTTCAGTTGTATGCTGTGCAAAGAACATCTTGACATCATAGAAAAAAGTCTCGCTAAAATTCTGTAAGTTCTCTCCAATCACCAGTGAGCGCACAACGAATCTCATTTACTCGTAGCCACGAAATCTGCCCTCTTCGCGGACGCAGACTTGAGCGTGACGTACTCCTGACCCACGGTACACACTGGTCCTGACGTCGGCAGCCTCAACGTAAATGAATCTTGTGGCCCACACCGGTCGTTTGCGGTGGAGAAGGGGAGATATAAACCTAACGTGCGCTTCTCACTATATATTAGGTTATCTCTTGTTTTCCCAGTATATCCGCATTTGAGGTTTTTGTTTCTTAGGGAGAGGTTTCACTTCGTTAGTAAGATCGCTTCCCAGGTTTTACTTTTCGCTAGTAAAACCGCTTCCCAGAGTTTATTTTTCCTAACTTTATACGAACATCAACATTCAAACGATACATGAGTGTTTGAAATCAACTGAAAAATATCGTTCAAGATTAAAGTCACACTAGAATGGTTTTTCTCATCCGTTGGCAAATGCTCTCCCGCACGGCCACCGGGCCGGCGAAGGTAGAAGGGTTAAATTATCTATTTATGGTTACTGTCATTAAATTGATTTTACGCGCTTCAGTTATTGTTATGTAGCTTCATTAAACGATCATCTACATTGTAAGTACCCATTGACTGTATATATGGTTGTGAAAACACGCCTCCGAGGTTTTGGTTGACAATGTAAAACCACGCGTGTTCAGTTACAGCAAACATGTCACAAATGACCTCATATGCATTTCACACGTGCAATCCGTGTTTTTCATATTTATAGGCTACAAAGTCAAGGTTTGTATGTGAACTTGCATTTTCATCAATTTCAAACAGCCACACGGTTTAGTATTGTTTAATATACTAAACATTTAAACATTGAAAACGAACAATGTCCAAATTTAACAGTCAAGTTTTCAATTTAGCTGAGTATATATAGGCTACAAAGCCAAGGTTTGTAGGTGAACTTAAAATTTCGAGAATGAAAATCTACACACGGTTTACTACTGTTTGTGTTTATAATTGTAAATTTCTTTGAATAAACAGAGAAAAAGAACAATTTTATTAGTGTCACGTTTTCGATTTTACTGACTTTGGATGCAGCACATGCTAGCTCACGTTCCATCTAACGTGCCGCCCACCTCTGTTATATATTTCAAAACGTAGTGTTTACTTAGGTTGTGGTTGTACATCAACCAGACAAATGTATCCTGTGTTTTTGACCAATATCGTTTGTCTTTCGTATATCCACGCAAAGATTTAAGGTTCAGTATGTGTGTTACTGTCAACAGTGAGAATAGGATCTGGATGTTTCATGTTGAATACATTCACCAGTAATGAATGTCAGTCAATGCCCAGTGCATTACCTCCAAATCGCCTGCAAACATTCTCTAATGGCAAAAACGCAAAAGCTGTTAGCACTCGTATTAGCTACTTTTTATCATTGTTCTCAGCAGCTTAAGTTAGATGTGAGCACACGTGACAGTTCATTAGCGGAATCCACCACCCTCCAGTGTATACCCATTCAGTTACACAAGATTCACTACAATATAGTTCCTCTCATTTCTGACTTCGGATTATCAGAAAGAAACTCAGTTATCAAGTGATGTGCATTGACGGACATTGGATCTTTCAGATAATCGTCTTTCCTTTTGTGATGCTAAGGCGTCGGGTTCAATAGCAAATATAGCACTTATCATGTGCTTTGTTCACGCAGACTTCGGTTTCTGTAGAACATATCCCCTTTCACTGTGTGATACTAGTACTTACTTTGGGAACCACGGAAAATAAGAGTCTCCCAACCTGTGATACGCATATGCCTTTGTGGACCTTCGAGTTGTCAGAAACGTTGCCTATGATTGTGTGTTGCTGGAGCTGACTTTGGGGTTTATACAAGGCATTTGCGTCAGATTTGCTTTCAGGGTTTGGTGTTACCGGAATGTAACATAGCATAACATAAATGGATGTTTCTTGTGCTCCACAGTCCACCCAGAGAACACTCAATGCGCTACATATAAACAGAGTGTCCAGAGTTGATGAGGAAGATATGACAGTTCGTGACAATGACCCTGAGAATACAAGGCGTTCGCCTGTGATTTGCTTTTGAGAACATTTGTGTCAGCGGAATACAAGGCATTTGCCTCTGGTTTGCTCTCAGGACTTTGGTGTTATCGGAATACAAGGCATTTGTCCCTGATATGCTTTTGAGAAATTTCGTGTTATCTGAATACAGGATAATATTTTTGTTTTATTTGCTGTCTTTGGTGTTATCGGAATACAAGGTACTTGGTTTTTTGAGGACCTTGATGTTAAATAAAAGGTCTGTTGATTTGATTTTTCATTACTGACTTTGCTTCGCGGTATACTACTGATTGGTTTCAGTGCCGACAAAACAGGATAATTGCTAGTGATCAACAGTTTACACTGCAGACATGGGACTTCTTAGGTATACAGCATGGGCTATTTGTTGCATTAGTTTGTTGAGATGTTGTTGTGGCGAAATAGACCCTCAGAGACGACGACAGGTGCAACTGAGGCAGGAACTCCTTCAAAACTACTCCAGTGCCATATCGCCGCAGGGGACGAACATGCGAGTAAACGTTTCAGTAAGCTTTGCCCCTATAGCTGTTGTCGCCGTGGAAGAGGCCAGTCAGATCTTTCGTCTAAGCGGCACGCTGACTTTGTCTTGGACAGATCCTTGGTTGTCATGGAACATCAGCAATGGTATTTTACGCCTTAACTTTGATCATGATGAGATATGGACACCAGACTTCATAATTCCAAACGGTGTGGGAGACAAGATTTCCTCCTTAAGAGCTAGCATGCCTATCTCCGTAGACTTTGCCGGAAGAACACTCATGTTCATTATTGATGAATTCGAGACAATTTGCAATTTAGATGTGACAAGGTATCCCTATGATGAACAGGTTTGTCACATGTCAGTTCTTGGTCTATTCGATACAAGTCTATATCTTGGAGATCAAGATTTCATCAAGATATTTTCTGAATATTTTACTGGCAGCAGTGAGTGGGAGTTGGTCAACACTACTTTCCACCAGGAGCATCTGCAATCAGTCTTTTCAATCTTACCTTACGTTGACATCCAATTCCACCTTCGGCGTCTCAGCATCTTCTACACCCTCAGCGTCATCTTTCCCATGTGTCTCCTCTCCTTCCTCAACGCCTGTGTATTCCTGTTGCCTGCTGCCTCTGGGGAGAAGGTCTCCTTCCTCGTCTCCATCTTCGTGTCCGGAGCGGTGTTCCTCAACTACATCAACGATGCTATCCCAAAGTCCGGCATCGCCTCGCGTCTGACAATCTACCTTGTTTTGCTTCTGTCACAGAGTGCTCTGGCTCTGCTGGCCACAATTCTGGTGATGAACATCCACCACCGACAGGGAGCGCTGCTTAGTTTCTGTCGTCTGAATGTCAAGGTCACAAATATGAACAACAAACCTAGTGCATGGAATGAAACCCGGGATGTCCCGAAAACTGAAGATGCCAGAAGACTAGATATGTTCCTGTTTGTGTTATTTGTGTTAATGGCAGCAGCCTCTATTCTTGTATTTTATGTGTAGGAAAGACAAGCGAGGTTTTCACAGACACAGATTCATTTTTTTGTGTAATAGCTACTTATTGTGGATTTTCTGTGATTAACTGTTGTGCAGGACAGTGTAGTTGTGCATATTGGATGAAATGAAGTACATTATCATTTGAAGTTTGATCAAGGATACCACCTTCAAGGTCTCAGTAAGACTTCAATACAGTGTGTGGTGAATATGTATGATCACATTTAAGAATTTGATGCATCAGTGGCAAATTGAAGTTTGACACAATTCCTTATTTTGGCTTCCCACTTTCTTCAGGCAATAATTTACCAGACATCACCTGTGCTTCTGACAGATGCTACCGATGAACAACTGGTATCATCACTATTTCATTGTGATTCATAAGCACATACTCATATGGCAATGTTTGAATAAATCGATTGTTTACAAACCATATCGCAAAGATGCAATACTGCTGAAACAAATACATTCTTATGATATAGTCAGAATTATACAATCGACGCTGGCTTCAGCAGACATTCTTATACTCACCTGGGAACAACCTGTCCTCTGTAAAACACTGATATTAGAAACCTTCCATGAGAATAGTACATTTACTTTTACTCACGTGTCTCAAAGTATATTCGAAGTGCCTGCAATCGTTAATATTGGGTAAACGTCCATGTTTAATGTACACAGTGTGTGAACACCCGTGTCTGGTGTCTTATGCTGTATCCGTATGTGTACCCTTGTGAATACCCTTAGCCTGGAGATCTATGTAGGTATGTACAAATATCCGTGTCGAACACACTGTCCAAAACCGTGTGAATATCCTAGTCTAGAGACCCAAGTTAATCAAGTGTAATGACGTCATTGCATGCTCGTTTCTTGTGCATCACGTGCTATCTATCGATAACCTAGTCATGCATAGTTTTATGCTGTACATTTGTGGAAGTCAGCATCTTGTGTGTTTTGCAGCTTCTGTAATTAAGTAGTAATTAATACTTTGTATATCATCCATGTCTCATGCACTTTACAATGTTTTATGTCCCTTTTAATAAACAGATTTAAAAATGCAAAGTCTTGTTCCTTTCATTACATTATGTTTTATAACACTTTGTTTCAACAATAAGTAGTTGGCATTGAAATATTTCCGTCTGGTATTGAACTTACGACTGTTTGACAAGAATTGCCATGAGCCAGCGCAGTGAACGCGTTTGTGACAAGCAGGCGGGGGAATAATCTGGACGAATACACTTGGCTGCTACAAGTAGATTAAGCACGTGCAAAACATGCTGACCATGGCGTGAAATCAGTAACGCTACTGTTTAACACGTGTCTCGTAGAACGATTTAGTTAATCAAAACACCATCACGACACGACTCGCACGAGGAAATTGAACTTTTCAATATTTAGAAGACAACCTGTTTTCCTCTTGTTTCAAATGGAATGTTTTGGAGGGCCATATATGCAAATTGGGGTTATTTGTCAGGTCGGGGCTCATCTAATACTTGTCATGCAATATATTTCGATGCGTTTGGAGTCACACGCTTACTACTACCAGCAAAAATTGCTAGAGACTTTCATTAAATTCCTAGAGCGCATATGGAGCTTACCATATTCGAGCATAATAGTTGCGAATGCGATAAATGTTTACAACATGCGTTCCTTGGGGATTTGGTCCAATATATGCTGTCCTGTCAAAGTTTAGTTATATAACATTTTCTGCTGCACGTGTAACTCACGTTCTTGCCAACGTGTCGCCCACACGTGTTGCATAAGTAATAACAATGAGGTCAGCTTAATCGATCGCTGGCAGACAATGGGGAAGAGCACCCAACCTGGTAAAGCTAATGGCCATTGTCTCGATCAATACTGATCATGTCGTCCAGTAAATACAAGGAAAACATTATAGTTAGGAACATCATATTTGGGTAAGTATCCATTCAAACGTACTAAAATATCTTGGAACTGTCACAGTGCAATTAGTTATTGGAAAACCTTTTGCTATTACATCTTCTAATGTCAATCTATCCGTGAAGGTCTGGGGCAGAATAGGCCTTCAGCAACCCATGCTTGCAATAACAGGCGACTATGCTTGCCGTATGAGGCGACTAACGGGATCGGGTGGTCAGGCTCGCTGACTTGGTTGACACATGTCATAGTCAGTATGGCCGTTGTTCTCTACAGCTAAAGCCAATATGCACTTCATTTCAAAGTGCAGTAATTTTGGGCCGTTTGTAAAAGCATTGGCATTTGCCACAGTGGCTCTCATTGCGTACAGCTAAAACGTTTTATTATTGTCATCAGATTCAGTAGAAGACAGCATCTCTCCTTTTACAACAACGGCCATACTGAAGCCAACGCGAGAGATGAGGACAAACCATTAGAGAATATATTTGCTGGAGAGTTAATTCAAGTGACATTGATTGACATTAGAGTGAGAGAGTTTAGCTTTACGCTGCACTCAGCAATGTTCCAGCTATATGGCGGCGGCCTGGAAATAATCGAGTCTGGACCAGTCAATCCAGTGATCAATAGCATGAACATCGACCTGCGCAATTGGGAACCGATGACATGTGGTCAACCAAGTCAGCGAACCTGACCACCCGATCCCGTTAGTCGCCTCTTACGGCAAGCACAGTCGCCTGTTATTGCAACATGGGTTGCTGAAGGTCTATTCTACCCCGGACCTTCACGGGTCTCTTCTTTGAATATATAATATGACACAAATCAATTGAAAAGGAAAAAAAGACGATAATCATTTCGAACATGTTTTCTGATAAACCTGTACAGATACATATATACGCTTCAAAAAAGAAACTTGACAAGCTGTTTGGCGTTTACATACAGAATGCATATAACTGATTCAAACATGACATCAATGCTCACAGTTGACAGAAACAACACTTTACAAATTTCCCAAACATGACTATCCAGAAAGTGTTTGGCAAAACCACAGAGATATATTAAAGGCTCTTAGTGAGAGTAAAATGTCTGACTACCATCATTATCGATGGCAGCTTGGCAGCGGTGGCCCATAGAAAAAAGGAGATGTTGGATGCTGTCTTGAGGCATGCTTTAACAATCTTACTTAAGGAACGTATGCAATTGTTGTAGTGTCTGAGATGGCGGATTATGTTGACACTACAGTATCTCATAGATGGTCATTGAGGACCACGTTGTGTGATCAAGAAGGCCAAGATAACAGCTGGACATTCTTTGTGTGTTGCAGGTGCTAGCTCATGTTCCTGGACACGTGTCGGTACACATTAGCTGTATGTTTCAAAACAATGGTATTTGCTTAGCCTCTCGCTCGGAGGCTCTTGGGGACCTTTCTTAGACGGGAATCTCCACTCATCGTTTCCAGTTCCACCAATACACCTCACTTTACGCATGTGAAACTTGTAGGACATGGAGCTTGACATTGTAGATTGCTGCTCTTTCATTTGAATACTGGCGTGTGTGGTCCAGACAGGCAGCTGACTCAGCATTGGAATAATGTTGAGTGCTATAATAATCATAATTGAATAACTTTGTGTGTTGCAGGTGCTAGCTCATGTTCCTGGACACGTGTCGGTACACATTAGCTGTATGTTTCAAAACAATGGTATTTGCTTAGCCCATGACTGTACACCATAGACAAATGGAACCTGTTTTTAAACAATATCCTTTCTGTTTAGTACATTTCCACTAATACTTTAGATTCACTAAGTGTGTTACTGTCATAGCTAATCTTGCTGTAGGATGCTTCATGTTGAATTCACCAAGCAGTGACGAATATCAGTCGATGACCCAAATTAGCAGCAGATCGCCTGCATCTCTAATGGCAAAAACACAATAGCTATTATTACTGGTACTTGCTACTGTTTTACCGTTGTTTTCACTAGCTTAAAGCCAGATGTGAGATCACCTGACAATTCATTAATGGAAATCCTCGCCTTCCAGTGTACGTCCAGTCAGCTAGCCTCTGACGCAGTGCAAAACAGGTTCTTTCCAAGTGTGCTTCAAGGGCTTACTCCGGGTCTATCTGAAAGAAACGTAATTCTCATGTGATTTGCTTGTAGCTCTGGCGCGCTTTCAGATGATGTCCTCTCTCCCGTTGGATTTCCAGCGCTGAGTTCGGGTTCATCAGAAACAATAGCAGTTTTAATGTGATTCGCCTTTTCAGACTAGTGCCACCTTTCCCTATGCATTGCTAGTGGTCACTTTTGATACAGCGAAAATCTACGTATCTCACTCCGTATGACTTTGAGTCGTCGGAAACGCGGTCTCTGATTGTGTGTTGTTGGAACTGACGTTGGTGTTACAACGTAACGTGGAAATACAACGTATTTGCCTGTGGAATTGCTTTGAGGACTTTGGTAGTTATCAGAATACAAGGTCAGTGGATGTGCTTGTGCAGACTTTGGATTCTTCAGTTCATTACGGAGTGCACTTCCTGGCATATTTGGTTCAGTTAAACAGACTAATTACCTGTGATCGACAGTTTACACTGCAGACATGAGACGTTCTAAATATATAGCATGGACAATTTGTTGCATTAGTTTGTTGAGATGTTGTTGTGGCGAAATAGACCCTGAGAGACGACGACAGGTGCAACTGAAGCAAGAACTCCTTCAAAACTACTCCAGTGCCATATCACCGTATGGGACAAACTTCCGAGTAAATGTGTCAGTGAGCTTTGCCTCTATAGCCGTTCTCGCCTTGGAAGAGGCCAGTCAGATCTTTCGTCTAAGCGGCACGCTGACTTTGTCTTGGACAGATCCTTGGTTGTCATGGAACATCAGCAATGGTATCACAAGCCTAAGGTTTGATCATGATGAGATATGGACACCTGACTTCATAATTCCAAACGGTGTGGGTGACAAGATCTCCTCCATAAGAGCTAGCATGCCTGTCTCCGTAGACTTTGCCGGTACCTCAGTGATGTTTATCATTGATGAATTCGAGACGATTTGCGATTTGGATGTGACAAGGTATCCGTATGATGAACAGGTTTGTCACATGTCCGTTCTTGGTCTATTCGACACAAGTCTTTATTTTGAGGGCCAAGATTTTAGTAAAATTTTCTCTGAATATTTTACCGGCAGTAGTGAATGGGAACTGGTCAACACTACTTTCCATGAGGAGTACCTTCAAACAGTCTTTGAAACTTTGCGTTACGTTGATATTGAATTCCGCCTTCGACGTCTCAGCATCTTCTACACCCTCAGCGTCATCTTCCCAATGTGTCTCCTCTCCTTCCTCAACGCCTGTGTCTTCCTGTTGCCTGCAGCTTCGGGGGAGAAGGTCTCCTTCCTCGTCTCTATCTTCGTGTCCGGAGCGGTGTTCCTCAACTACATCAACGATGCTATCCCAAAGTCCGGCAACGCCTCTCGTCTGACAATCTACCTGGTTTTGCTTCTGTCACAGAGTGCTCTGGCTCTGCTGGCCACACTTGTGGTAATGAACATCCACCACCGACAGGGAGCGCTGCTTAGTTTCTGTAAGAAGGTCAAAGTCGCAAATGGGAAAAACAAAACTAGTGCATGGAATGAAACCGGAGGTTTACAGAAAGATGAAGGCGCTGTTAGACTTGACAAGTTTCTTTTTGTGTTATTTGTGTTGATGGCAGCAGCCTCTATTTTTGTATTTTATGTGTAGGAAAGACAAGCGGGGCTTTCATAGCCACAGATCCTATCGTTTTGTATAATAATTAATCACTGTTAATTTGTATACTATGTAGCTTATGTTGAATATCCTGTTTCTGTGATAAAGTGTTGTGCAGGATATTGCAGTGGATGTTGAAATACATTATTGTTTGGGGTTATGTCAAAGCTATAACCTTCAAGGTTTTAGTAAAGGTTCCACAAAAATTTATGGAGACCTTTGCATTGCAAATTTGATACAGCAGTGACAAAAATGACGTCCGACATAATACTTTATTTTGATCTCCCGATTTTTGTTCAGACTATATTTTCTTAGACATTGCTTGTGTTTATGTCATTTGCCACAGATGGGGCAGGATATGCTCACATGTTCTCGAACACCTGGTATCATCACTAATTCATAGTCATTTATCAGCGAATACTCTGTAATCGTATCGCAATGTGTCAATCACTCGACAGTTTACAGATCACATCCTACAGATTTGCTGAAACAAATACATACTTATGATAAAGTCGGAATTATACAATCGACTCTGTTTTAGCAGATATTCCTCTTTTCGTGTAGGAACATCGTGTTCTCTATAGACACCCAGATTAAAAATTGTTCATGAGACTATACGTACTATTTAGTGTCAGACGTAACCTCATGCTGAACCTGATTTCGTAATGTGGATTTATGGGTACCCCAGTTTATCCGCCACGATACCCGTATCGATTACCCTTTGTATTACCTACCTTTGCAATGCCTGCCTGACTGCGTGGGTGAACATCCATGTCTAATGGTCTACGCAATGCATCATTTACGTATGGGAGCTGCCGTTTGGAGTCAGGGCCGCTTGCGCACAGGTTTGACAGCCCCATTTTGACACAGAAACTTTTTGTAGGCTGAGACACGTGGGTCCCTAAAACCGCGCGAAAATGTCTTTGTTTGCGAGCAGTTTGGCTCGTGGGCGCGATTCCTATGTTGGGGAGCCTGCAGACTCTAAAGATGCAGGTCAGATTGCGAGGGAGCGGTAACCTGAAAAGAAGACATTGAGGTAATGTGACCATAAAAATATGGTGGATCATTGACGAAAAGTTATAGTGCTATGGAAGTTCTTTGTGGCAATATTCTCTATTTAATACCTGGGGTCCCCCTTGCCTTACACATTTCACCTTTGCCCTGACTTATCCAACGTTGCTGAAGAAGAGAAATGGCTGAAGAATTCCGGGAATTGTGAGTATTTCTATGTTAAAGTTTTGTAAAAGTAATGTCTTTTGACTGTTATGGATCCTTAAAATGACGTGAGTGTAAAAATTATTAATTTTCAGCAAGACATATTATTTAACATGATTCCCTAAAGTGATATGGTTCTAAAGTGACAGTGCTAAAATATCTTCTTTTTTCAGACAAGATATGCTTGAGGAATTTCCCACAGCCTCCTCTCTCCACTACTCTGATGTGACTGACTTAGAGACTGAGTAAGCATACCCATGTTATTGTGACTTAACCAATTTAATCATTGGTAATGTTGCCAATCACAATTTCTGATAAGCAGTAGGTTACCTAATGTCATTTTGTTGCTATTTCAGTGACTTTGACGACAGCCTCCTCATGGAGGCAGCATTCAAGCTATTTGATGGCAAGATTAAGCCTTTACTTTTATATGGGGCTGAACTCTGGGGATGGGAAAAACGTAAACCAGTTGAAAGGGTGCATTCAAGTTTTTGTAAATACGTATAACAGATTGGCTCTAGGGCATCAGGTAATGCCGCGTTGGCAGAATGTGGTCGTTTTCCGATTGAAATTTATGCCCATATTAGCCTTTTGTCGTTTTGGATTAGGATCTTACGCCAACCGCCATACAGATACACAAGGAAATGTTATGACATGATATGATTATTCTCTTGAAAATTATCTAAAAGCTATTGGCACAAAAGATTTACGGAGATGTTTGACAAAGATTGACAGTAATGTACATGATTTCAAAGTTAATTCTTATAGACATACTGCGTTTTGTACTTCTTGTGTGACTGAACTAAAAGATGAATTCCATATCTCACTGGCGTGTCCTCTTTACAATGAATATCGTGCTAGATATTTACCTGAATATTGTCATACACACACTCATGTCCAAATGTTTCTTGCATTGATGAAAACAAGCGATAAAAATAGACTTTTTAGACTATGTATCTTTTTTTTAAAAAAGTGTTTGTACTCCGATCGAAACCAAAAAAGTTGTGAATATATAATCATATTAATTGTACTAAGATCCACATTTACATATGTGTGTTTTTACCTCACTGTTTACACATGTTGTACTGTTGGCCTCATGGCCATCTATAAGTAATAAAGAATCGAGAATCCTCATGGAGGCTGAAGAGAAATTGTTGGCCTCAGTTGAGTGAGTAATATGAATGGTTTAATACTATTGTAACATATTTTGTAAAATCTAAAGTATTAATGTTTAAGGGATTTCATTACAAATTTGGACTGCTATGATTCCTTGACATGATACTAATGTAAAATCATGGAGTCCTGAAATCATTGATTTGTTTTTCAGACAAGACAGAGTGGGTGAGCCCTCTGCAACCTTCCCCTACTCAGACATGAGTTGGGATACTGGGTAAGTTGCAGTTTTGTCTTCACTCTGTGATTTAAAAACAAGTATTCAGCCATTGTTAAATAACTTCTAATAGGCTTACTAATGTCATTCTGTTGCTATTTCAGAGATGAGACGCTACAGATGGAAGGCACGAACACCCCTGATGAGTGAGTTATTATTATTTCGAAAAATACTATTGTATGTAATACTTGATGTAATTAACTTATATTGAAAATACTGAACATTTTCGTGTTACTTTAGGGTACTTGTTCTCATTACAGTGATGATTGCATCATCAGAGGGGTGTCCATGCCTGCTGGACCACCACCACCAATGCTCACCACAGTCCCTGAACGGACAGCATCTCCCTCCTCTTCCTCTTCCCCCTCCTCGTAAGTATATATTATATCAGCGTTAGTAAAGTAAATGTTTTGCCACCATTCTTTGATATTATTTATATCCTTCTATTTTCAGATGAAGGGAATTTCTTCCAGAACCATCTGGAATGGAGGAGGGAGGAACTGAGGAAGCAGCAGCTGTCTCTTCAACATGAAAATGTAATAGAAATAATCCTTTGTGGATTACTAGGTTTTTATGTATTGTTAGTTTTGTAAATATTCTTGTCCTTTGTATATATTATTATCTTCTCCATGAGTTTGTTTTTGTTTGTTATTTCGTAGATATTTTTGTACATATTTGTTATGATGAACATGAAAAAATAAAAGGAGCCCCAAGGTGGGCAAATGAGTCATTGGAGGAGTACAGTATGAATCAATCTGTTTCTTCACATGAATGGGTTACTTGTCCCAATCCCCTCTAAACATCTAGACATCTTGGATATACTGGACATGCCTGGATATTACAGGGACATATGTGTGCTGCTGGATACATTACATATATGTATTAGTGGACATATGTGTGTTAAGGGATTTTCAAGGGATAGCCAAAGGTAAGTTGTTCTCACTTAGATGTTGTTTACACCAATGTGTGGAGGTACATTATGTTCTAAAAAACCAGGTGTTGACACAATAGATGTCGATACAGACCTGAGACAATGACTGTTGGTCTAAATATAGACACCCCAGGTGTTGACATAATGGATCTCCAAATACAATAGAGAGGAGTGACTCATGGTCTACAAATAGACACATCGGGTGTCCAGGCGTCTCATTATAAATTCAAAATGGCGGATATATCCGTATAAAACCTGGTTACAACATCTCTTTGAAATGATCAGGAAGTTACCTGCACAAAGTGTTTATTTTTAAAACCATTTACCTGAACAGGTTAATTACAATTTAATTTATCTGTTAAAGTTTAATTTAGTTACCTCCAGAAGATTCAGTGACACAGTTAATCCCTAATTAGCGAGGGTTAATTCATTCTGTCTATGGCGTGTTTTCTTTGTTAATTACATACTACATTGTCTCACAACTGGGAGTCTCACATTTGGGAGATCTCACATATGGGAACTTACATGTATGTCCCCTGGGATTTCGTCCACCACAAACCGACCTGCCATAGTTTAGTTAACTTGTTTGAGTTGCTTTTTAGAAGTACAATATTGAACATACTATATGGATAACGACATAAAAGAAGTTGTTATTCATAAAGTTATCCTGCCATAAAAGGCGACTATGCTTGTCGTAAGAGGTGATTAACGAGATCGGGTTGTCAGGCTCGCAGGCTTGGTTGACAAATGTCATCGGTTCCCCATTGCGCAGATAGATGCTCATGTTGTTGGTCACTGGATTGTCTTTTCCAGACTCGATTATTTACAGATCTCTGCCATATAGCTGGAATATTGCTGAGTGCGGAGTGAAAATAAACTCACTCACTCACTCATAAGTTTTTTTATCCATAATATCAATATCAGAGTTATATCACAGTTTCTGCTGCACGTGCTAACTCACGTGTCGCCTACAATACAATGATATTTGCTTAACCCATCGCTTGTTGACTTTGGGAAGTGTACCAAAACCGTCCGTCTCTGAAAAGCCAATGTTCCTCCGTCTCGATCAATTTTGATCGTGCTTTTAAGTAATTATACCGAAAACATGACAGAAAGGAATGTGTATATTTGCGGACACATCAATTCAAATGTATTAATGGAATGAAAGAGCATCTGAATACTATTTGTAAATAGATCCTCGAATGGTGTTTGCTTAGCCCATGGTTGCACATCACGGGTAAGTGCGTCCTGTGTTTTACAATATCATTTCTATTTGGTACAATTACACGAACAGTCATGATTCAATGTGTTACTGTCACAGAGAGTCCAGTCTTCGAATGGTTGGTATTGAATGCAGTCACGGGTGTTGAATATCAGTCGATGTCAAGTGAATTAACCCGAATCGCCGACATATATTTCTAATAGGAAAAGTTCAATAGCTGTTATTACTCGCATTTGCCACTGTTGTTCACAGCAGCTTAATCCCGATGTAATCGCCCGTGACAATTCATTAGCGGAAACCATTGCCTTCCAGGGTATATCCAATCAGTTTCCCTCCGATACAACATAACAGTGTCTCTCACTGGGTGAGAGTTGTGCTGCCTTCGGTGTATCAGAAAGAAACTCAATTCGTATGTTATTTGCTTTTGTGGATTGTGGTGCTCTCAGATGATATCATTTCTCCCTAGTACTGATTTCGTGTTCTTCAGGAAAACAGGACTTTTCATGTGATTGCACTCATGTGACTTTAGTTGCTCTTGAAAGTATCACCTCTCCGGTGTAATGTTTGTGCTGGTTTCGGGTGTTGTGGAAAGCAACATAGGGATATGCTAATGCGGACTTTGGAGACGTCACAAATGTCGTCTCTGCTTATGTGTTGTTGGAACTGACTTTGGTATTACCGGCTAAGAGGTATTTGCCAGGGATTTGCATTGGGGACTTTGTTGTTACCAGAATATGAATATATTTGCCTGGGATTTTGCTGTAAGGACTTTGATGTCATCGGAAAAGAAATCATTTGAATACAAGGTATTTATTTGTGATTTGCTTTGAGGACCTCGGAGTTGTCGGGAAAAATAGTACTTGCCTGTGATTTGCGTTGGGGACCTCGGAGTTATCGGAAGAGGAAGTATTTACCTGTGATTTGCCTTGAGGACTTTGATGCCTATCGGAATACAAAGTAACTGCCTGTGTTTTGCACTGACGACTTTAGTGTTATCGCAATACAAGGTATTTGTCTGTGATTTGTCTGAGGGACTTTCTGACCTTTGGTGTTATCGGAATACTAGATCTGTTGATTCGATTGTGCAGACTCTATATTCTCCGGTTCATTACCGAGTGCACGTCCTGGCATGCTGCCGATTGGGGTTCAGTGCCGACCAAACCAATAACTTCCTGAGACCAAAGGCTTACATGCAGGCATGGGACGTTTTACATATGCGACATGGACTGTTTCGTGCATCAGTTTGTTGTTATGTTGTTGTGGCGAAGTAGACCCTGAGAGACGACGACAGGTGCAATTGAAGCAAGAACTCCTTCACAACTACTCCAGTGCCATATCGCCGCAGGGGACGAACAGGCGAGTAAATGTATCAGTGAGCTTTGCCCCTATAGCTGTTGTCGCCGTGGAAGAGGCCAGTCAGATCTTTCGTCTAAGCGGGACACTGGTTTTTTCTTGGACAGATCCTTGGTTGTCATGGAACATCAGCAATGGAATTACACGCCTTAGCTTTGATCATGATGAGATATGGACACCTGACATTATAATTCCAAACGGTGTGGGTGACAAGATCTCCTCCTTAAGAGCTAGCATGCCTGTCTCCGTAGGCTTTGTTGGTAAAGCACTGATGTTCATCATAGATGAATTTGAGACGATTTGCGATTTAGATGTGACAAGGTATCCGTATGATGAACAAGTTTGTCACATGTCGGTCCTTGGTCTGTTCGATACAAGTCTTTATTTTGGAGGTGAAGATGTTAGTAAAATGTTCTCTGAATATTTTACTGGCAGCAGTGAGTGGGAGTTGGTCGACACTACCTTCCGTGAGAAGCATTTGCAAATAGTCTTTGAAACTTTACCTTACGTTGACATCCAATTCCGCCTTCGACGTCTCAGCATCTTCTACACCCTCAGCGTCATCTTCCCAATGTGTCTCCTCTCCTTCCTCAACTCCTGTGTCTTCCTGTTGCCTGCAGCTTCGGGGGAGAAGGTCTCCTTCCTCGTCTCCATCTTCGTGTCCGGAGCGGTGTTCCTCAACTACATCAACGATGCTATTCCAAAGTCCGGCAACGCCTCTCGTCTGACAATCTACCTGGTTCTGCTTCTGTCACAGAGTGCTCTGGCTCTGCTAGCCACGATTCTGGTAATGAACACCCACCACCAACAGGGAGCGCTGCTTAGTTTCTGTCATAAGAAGGTCAAGGTCACAAATATGGACAAAACAAACAGTGCTTGGAATGAAACCAGGGATGTCCCGAGAAATGGAGATGCTGAAAAACTGGACAAGTTTTTTTGTGTGTTGTTTTTGTTGATGGCAGCAGCCTCTATCCTCGTCTTTTATGTATAGGTAAGGCGACCGGTGTTTTCATAGACACGGAACCATTTGTTTTGTGTAATCTAGTTACTGTTGATTTTCTGTGATGAACTGTGGCGAAAAGGGATTTGTTTTGTATACTATTTGGAAACTGTAGATTTTCCTGTTCCTTGGATGACCTGTTGTGCAGAATAGTGTCATTGTGCATAGGGATATTGACATTACAAGTTTGATCTAGGATATAACATTCAAGGCCTCGGTATGGCTTTCATAAAATTTGGCGGGAAACATGTGTAAGTGGGAGAGATTTACACTTTTAAAGCATTTGTGACAGAAATGATGCCCGATACAATTCCGCATTTTGACTTCCGATTTTTAGTGGGGTAATGACTTACTGGATACGTTTATGACCAGGTGCCACCGGTGGGTAAGCTTACCTTATGGTCAACACCTGGTACCATCACAATTTTATGGTGATCAATAAACATACGTTCTGTAATTATATAGTAATGTGTCAGACACTATTGTTTACAAACCACATCGTATAGCTGTCATTCGGTTGAAACAAATACGTAGTGTATGTGTGAATACCCATGTCTGGTGTGTTATGATGTACCTGTGTGAATAGCCTTAGTCTGGAGATCTATGTAAATGTGTAAAAATATCCATACCAAGGACGGTGTCTTAAACGCGTGTGAGTATCTGTGTCAAGAGACCCAAGTTATACACTTGTAATGACGCCGTTGCGGGTTTCTTGTGCTTGGCGTAACATCCATCCGATAACCTAGTGCTCTGTGCAGTCCCTGTGTACAAGTCAGTATCTTGTGTGTCATGTAGCTTCCGTTCGAATATAAGTAGTGCTATGTGTATCATCCATGTCTCATGCACTTTTAAATGTTTTATGTCCCTTGCGATAAACAGATTGAAAATGCAGTACCTTGTTTCTTTCATGATTCACTATAGGTTCATAACACTGTATTTTACAATAATTAGTTGTTAGCCAAGTAATTCTGTATGATTTAAACATTGGTGTTTAAGCTACTATAGTTCGATGCTTTTAGAGTCACTCACCCACTACCACCAACAGAGATTGCTTGAGACTTTCGCTAAATTCCAACAGAGCATATAGGGCTCGACATATTCGATGATGTAATTTTACAAATGCGATAAATGTTTCTTTTAATGTTTACATACATGTATGTTGACCCGCCATAGTTAAGTTACTTCGGGTTTTCTGCTGCACGTGCCAACTCACGTTCTTGTCAACGTGACGCCTACACTTGTTTTACAACTCATAACAATGATGTTTTCTTAATCCATCACTTGTGGTACATCCGATGTCCACCGTCTCAATCAACTTTGATCATGGTCTTCAATGAATACACTGAAGAAAAACCATTAGATTTGGGTAAACATCCATTCAAATGTACTTAAATGTACTTGGAATTGTAAGATTGTGGATGTGTCATGCTGAATACATTTTGTAATTAGGTTCTCGAATGTCAGTCGATGTCTCCTGAAGTGGTAAGCAAGCATTCTCTTATGATGAATACACATTAGACTATCACCCGTGTTCGATTCATTTTGGGTCCGTGTTCTCTGCAGCGAAAGTCAGTAATCACTTCAAGGTATCGTCATTTTGTGGTCGTTTGGGGAAGAAAAACATTGCATTTGCCACAGAAGCATTCATTGGGTACAGTTCCATGTTCGGTAGTAACAGCGTCGCCCCTGATATGTTGTTTATGTAGACGTCGGGTCCAAAGGATGAGGGATGCAAAAAAAATGAGAAGTTTATACAATAGAAGGGTGATAACACAGATGGTATGCAGAAGGATACGGTGAATCCTACTTTGGTGAAACCTCACGACCAGTCACCATTATGATCAAGGAACACCAGGCCTCAGTGAGAAACAAAGACTCTAAATCCGCCATATCTGACCACCTTAAAGCAAATCCAAACACTGATGAGGGATATTTCATTCCAAAAGCCTATCATCATTTGTTCAATTAAATTTTCATGTAATCCTTTTCCAGGCATTGTACATTATACGTTGTTCACTGGGCACGAGGGGACCATGGGCTCATGTTCCCTCGAGGTTCGTTTAAACGAACCTCGAGGGTACATGAGCCCATGGACCCCGAGGGACCATTGAATTATGTTCTGGGCGTTGTGTTGTCAGTAATCTATGAACATGCAACATTCACCAGTGATGTGAAATACAGTGGAAGCTGTCTAATCCAGCAGTCACTGGGACTGAAGAGATAATCCAGTTTAGACAATGTGCTGGATTGTAGAACCGATGATAAATGTACAAGCCACCGATGCGCCTGATATTGTATGCCAGTGTTGATGACTTGCCGGATTGGGCAGATGCCGGTTAGGGCAGATTCCTCTGTATATTTGTTGCATTTTTCGCTTTGTCGTTTTTTGCTCAAAGTTACACGATCAGATATTTATCGATAATTGTTCAATAGTATGGCATACAATGATAAAAACGCATGACAAACACACCTATAACGCATGTCCAGCATATGTAAAGACGTATGCAAACACTGATAACACACATTAAGAATATTTAGACGCGTTTTCCATACTCTGATTGCTCGAATAACGAATGTTTAGACACTTACGCGTATGGATTCACTAATAACACGAGTGCAGAATATTTAGACACGCATGACATTCACTGATAACACGCATGAAGAATATTTAGACATGTATGACATTCACTGATAACACGCATGAAGAATATTTAGACATGTATGACATTCACTGATAACACACATGAAGAAAATTTAGACATGTATGGCATTCACTGATAACACGCATGAAAAATATTTAGACATGTATGACATTCACTGATAACACACATGAAGAATATTTAGACATGTATGACATTCACTAATAACACGAGTGCAGAATGTATAGACACGCATGACATTCACTGATAACACGCATGAAGAATATTTAGACATGCATGACATTCACTGATAACACGCATGAAGAATATTTAGACATGTATGACATTCACTGATAACACGCATGAAGAATATTTAGACATGTATGGCATTCACTGATAACACGCATGAAAAATATTTAGACATGTATGACATTCACTGATAACACGCATGAAGAATATTTAGACATGTATGACATTCACTAATAACACGAGTGCAGAATGTATAGACACGCATGACATTCACTGATAACACGCATGAAGAATATTTAGACATGCATGACATTCACTGATAACACGCATGAAGAATATTTAGACATGTATGACATTCACTGATAACACGCATGAAGCATATTTAGACATGTATGGCATTCACTGATAACACGCATGAAGAATATTTAGACATGTATGACATTCACTGATAACACGCATGAAGAATATTTAGACACGCATGACATTCACTGATAATACGCATGAAGAATATTTAGACACGCATGACATTCACTGATAACATGCATGAAGAATATTTAGACACGCATGACATTCACTGATAATACGCATGAATGTGAGACACGTATGGTATGCTATGAAAGTAGGAAATGTTCAACACGTATGACATATATAGGTCAAGGAACACATTTTTAGACATTTATCCAATTTACAATCACAAGAAAAATGAGAAACCACATAACACATATAAAACACATATCCAACAATCCTCTCACGATCCTAAGGAACGGTGCGTAAAATAATTTCACTTGCTGTTTTACGTGTTTTGTATAAACCTACAGGATGCCTGGCACAGTATATTAAACATGGCTTCTTTTTCTTAGGGAATAACCACAGTGGAGGCTTCCGTTTGCTCCAAAGTTTTACTCTGTACGTAAGACCTATTCCCGGTTTCACGTTTAGTAAGTAGCATCTCTTCCCAGGTTTTACTTTTTACCTCTATATTCACATCAACATTTAAGTTTAGATGATATGTGAGTGTTTGAAATCAACTGAAAAATATCGTTAAAGATAAATGCTGCTTTAAAGGCCAAATGAATTTGGGTTTTTCTTAGCGGGGATGAATCAAACACGTTTCTAAGCGGACGCTCAATCCACAGGCAAACTGTAGCGCAAATGGGGTTTCATGGATCCGAGAGAAGCGAGCAAATGTTGTCATCGCACTTCCCTCGCTTCGGTTCGAAAAATAATTTTCATGTCAAAATGAGACATTGTCACCATCAACGGTATATACCCGTTTCTTCATTGGGTTGTGCTATCAGATTTCCAACCCGATACTTAATAATTACTCCCGTGAAATATATTTTATTCAACATTTTAAGCGCAACTCGTGATATGTCAGATCGCTCTTCGCCTCCACTCCCCCTGCCAGCTCCCGATTGAACGAAGTGAAGGAACAGGAGGGTATTATACGTGTTGATTACGTGCTCACATCGTGGAATTCTTCTGGAGTTACCTCCCGTGCTTCATTCACCCACGCCCAGAATTGTTTGTATGTAGAATAAATGTTACGAAAGCTCTAACAATAATGACGATAGATGTGAAAAATACACTCCAATCGGTCCATGGTAAAATTAGGCAATATGGTATTTCCTTTTGGAATGGAGACGAAGAACGATCTGAATACCACGAGTGGCGCTCAAAATGCTGAATAAGATATATTTCACGTGAATAATTATCAAATATGGGGTTTAAAGTATTAGAGTACACCCAAGTGAGGAAATGGGAATGTACCTTGGATGGTGGCGATATTTCTTTTTGACAAGAAAAATATATTTTTTCGCGAGGGAAGTATGTTGCCAACCTTTGCTCGCTTTGCGCGCATAAAAGACGACTGGTCATAATCTCTATACTGTGCAACAGATTGCCTGTGCTTTATCTCACGGCCACAGGACCATCAACGATGCTGGCGTTAAATTATCTATTTACAGTCAGGCCTACTGCCATTACGCTGATTTTACTAGTGCTTCTGTTACTTTTATGAAGCTTCATTACACGATCATCTAATTATCCATCAGTGTCGGTTTATATGTTTACTCCTCCTCCTCTGTTATGGTTGTTCTGGGAAAGTACACCCTCGACCATCGAGTGGAGCGTAGTAAAACCGAGAGTTCTATGTCTTACTTCTCCTGTATCCCCCGGTCTCGGGTCTTCCTGTCACAAACGACCCGTGGAGATCCCGGGGTAGAGTACGCCTTCAGCAAACCATGCTTGCTGTAAAAGGCGACTATGCTTGTCGTAAGAGACGATTAACGGGATCGGGTGGTGAGGTTTGCTGACTTGGTTGGGACATGTCATCGGTTCCCAATTGCGCAGATCGATGCTCATGTTGTTGGTCACTGGATTGTCTGGTCCAGACTCGATTATTTCCAGACCGCCGCCATACAGCTGGAATATTGCTGAGTGTGGCGTAAAACTAAACATACTCACTCACTCCTGTCACAAACATAACGTAGGAGTCGTGCTTTATCCTACACAGAAAATGGGATGCCTTTGACGGAGTGTAAGTGTAAGTGTACGTGGTTTACTTGCAATCACTGAAAAGAAAAGAAGATGTTTATCGTTTGATTTAACATCCTTGCATTACTTCGGAAACATTATTATCTCCGGGATTTGTAGTTAATGTGCGAAAACGTAGGGGATATTTTCCTTTGAGATGAAACAACAGGAGCAGTATCTGTTAATGTAGGTACGTAATTTATGTGCAGGTTCATTTTCGACGCAATCTAAATCAGGGTCTTGGGAATGGATAGCAGTGCGAACTTGACCACACACAAAGGGGATCTAGCAAGAAGAATAAACTTCACAAGATTCGAAAGCTCTCGGGATGACTCGATCACATGAACTCAGAACAGTTTGCCCACAAATATATAATCAATGACATATACTGCAGTATACATTTCTACAATTACTCCTCCACAGTCCACGACTGAATGTCTGTCAACAGTGTCAAAATGTGATTCACACATGCTAGGAGAAATAATACTATTACCAATAAAGTTCTCTGTATTTCTTTTCCAGAGTATTATCTGCAGAGTGTTTAACAGTATTAGCACTACAGACTGTGCAAGGAGTGTGAGAATATGATATGTAGAGAGCGGAACGATCACATGAAAAAGTAGTACACATACATACCAAAACAATAATCTATCACGAGTGATGTCTGTTGCAGTAGTGATTGGTGTCATGTCGGTCCCGTCAGTAACTATCAAATACACGTATCAGATTTCAGAGATTTGCTCCTTCTCTGTTCTTACACTGTTGAAGAGCTAACTCCCAAGTACCACAATGCCAAATATGGTAAAAAATACCGACAACTCTAATCCTAAAGTTTACAGATGTTTAAACGTATGGATAATTTTGGCGGCCATGTTGCATATGGCAGCCATATTGGAAAATTGGATGACGTCATTGAGTTTGTTTGCTTATGTGTTTGTTTGTTACGAAACATCGCACTCATCAATATTTCAACTATGCATTGTAGACCTAAATACATGTACGTGGCTACGGCCCTGTGTGATAAATATCATGCTTCAGTTTAGTCAGTAAGCCGTTTAAAAAATTCTCTGACCTGATCATTGATGCCTTATTGCAGCCAGATTACGTAATTTGTAATGAGATACTCTCGACATGATGCATAGTTATAAAAAGTTTTCAATCACTATGACGGGGATATGTTATCAATTGGTCTTAATTTCAGATATTGTTGTGCTATTGTAGACAGGAATA